>NC_083725.1:28478334-29890498 GCF_028564815.1 Eubalaena glacialis
AAACGGGAGGCGTGCAGCAGCTCCATGAGGCCTTCATCGCTGTTCTGCTTTAGTTTCACGGTAGTAAGCTTTCCAACATTCCTAGGGACTTTGCTAAAGCAACCGTTTCGGTACCAGAACACTGCGTAGAGACAGTAAGCTCTGGTCCTGCGTGTATGCTGCGTGTCAACCTAGAAATTGGAGACTGATGGCATAAGGCTTCTTTTCCCATTATGAAAGCTCCGTTCATGCGGCCTCGAAGCTACCTGAAAAGCATTGTTGTTGCCGGGGTTTTCCTCACTGCCGGCATGGTTCTGAGAAGAAAATGAGTTTTCTCCTAAGAAACCTTGGGGTTCCAGTTCCTTGTTGGAAGCTCACCCTGTTCTGCGCTATACCTAAAGTGAAAGTCAACGTGAGCCCAAGCTTCGAAGTAAGGCCCTGATTATCCTTGCAAAACGAGAGGCGTGCAGCAGCTCCATGAGGCCTTCATCGCTGTTGTGCTTTAGTTTCACGGTAGTAAGCTTTCCAACATTCCTAGGGACTTTGCTTAAGCAACCGTTTCGGTACCAGAACACTGCCTAGGGACAGTAAGCTCTGGTCCTGCGTGTATGCTGCGTGTCAACCTAGAAATTGGAGACTGATGGCATAAGGCTTCTTTTCCCATTATGAAAGCTCCGTTCATGCGGCCTCGAAGCTACCTGAAAAGCATTGTTGTTGCCGGGGTTTTCCTCACTGCCGGCATGGTTCTGAGAAGAAAATGAGTTTTCTCCTAAGAAACCTTGGGGTTCCAGTTCCTTGTTGGAAGCTCACCCTGCTCTGCGCTATACCTAAAGTGAAAGTCAACGTGAGCCCAAGCTTCGAAGTAAGGCCCTGATTATCCTTGCAAAACGAGAGGCGTGCAGCAGCTCCATGAGGCCTTCATCGTTGTTCTGCTTTAGTTTCAAGGTAGTAAGCCTTTCAACACTCCTAGGGGACTTGCTTCAGCACCCGTTTCAGTACCAGAACACTGCGTAGAACCAGGAAGCTCTGCTCCTGCGTGTATGCTGCGTGTCAACCTAGAAATTAGAGACTGACGGCACAAGGCTAGTTTTCCCATTATGAAAGCTCCGTTGATGCGGCCCCGAAGCTACCTGAAAAGCACTGTTGTTACCGTGCTTTTACTTACAGCCGGCATGGTTCATAGAAGAAAATGAGTTTTCTCGAAAGAAACCTTGTGCTTCCAGTTCCTAGTTGGAAGCTCACCCGGCTCTGCTCTATACCAAACGTGAAAGTCAATGTGAGCACTAGCCTCGAAGTAAGGCCCTGATTATCCTGGCAAAACGGGAGGCGTGCAGCAGCTCCATGAGGCCTTCATCGCTGTTCTGCTTTAGTTTCACGGTAGTAAGCTTTCCAACATTCCTAGGGACTTTGCTTAAGCAACCGTTTCGGTACCAGAACACTGCGTAGAGACAGTAAGCTCTGGTCCTGCGTGTATGCTGCGTGTCAACCTAGAAATTGGAGACTGATGGCATAAGGCTTCTTTTCCCATTATGAAAGCTCCGTTCATGCGGCCTCGAAGCTACCTGAAAAGCATTGTTGTTGCCGGGGTTTTCCTCACTGCCGGCATGGTTCTGAGAAGAAAATGAGTTTTCTCCAAGGAAACCTTGGGGTTCCAGTTCCTTCTTGGAAGCTCACCCTGCTCTGCGCTATACCTAAAGTGAAAGTCAACGTGAGCCCAAGCTTCGAAGTAAGGCCCTGATTATCCTTGCAAAACGAGAGGCGTGCAGCAGCTCCATGAGGCCTTCATCGTTGTTCTGCTTTAGTTTCAAGGTAGTAAGCTTTTCAACACTCCTAGGGGACTTGCTTCAGCACCCGTTTCAGTACCAGAACACTGCGTAGAACCAGGAAGCTCTGCTCCTGCGTGTATGCTGCGTGTCAACCTAGAAATTAGAGACTGATGGCACAAGGCTAGTTTTCCCATTATGAAAGCTTTGTTGATGCGGCCCCGAAGCTACCTGAAAAGCACTGTTGTTACCGTGCTTTTACTTACAGCCGGCATGTCTCATAGAAGAAAATGAGTTTTCTCGAAAGAAACCTTGTGCTTCCAGTTCCTAGTTGGAAGCTCACCCGGCTCCGCTCTATACCAAACGTGAAAGTCAATGTGAGCACTAGCCTCGAAGTAAGGCCCTGATTATCCTGGCAAAACGGGAGGCGTGCAGCAGCTCCATGAGGCCTTCATCGCTGTTCTGCTTTAGTTTCACGGTAGTAAGCTTTCCAACATTCCTAGGGACTTTGCTTAAGCAACCGTTTCGGTACCAGAACACTGCCTAGAGACAGTAAGCTCTGGTCCTGCATGTATGCTGCGTGTCAACCTAGAAATTGGAGACTGATGGCATAAGGCTTCTTTTCCCATTATGAAAGCTCCGTTCATGCGGCCTCGAAGCTACCTGAAATGCATTGTTGTTGCCGGGGTTTTCCTCACTGCAGCATGGTTCTGAGAAGAAAATGAGTTTTCTCCTAAGAAACCTTGGGTTTCCAGTTCCTTGTTGGAAGCTCACCCTGCTCTGCGCTATACCTAAAGTGAAAGTCAACGTGAGCCCAAGCTTCGAAGTAAGGCCCTGATTATCCTTGCAAAACGAGAGGCGTGCAGCAGCTCCATGAGGCCTTCATCGTTGTTCTGCTTTAGTTTCAAGGTAGTAAGCTTTTCAACACTCCTAGGGGCCTTGCTTCAGCACCCGTTTCAGTACCAGAACACTGCGTAGAACCAGGAAGCTCTGCTCCTGCGTGTATGCTGCGTGTCAACCTAGAAATTAGAGACTGACGGCACAAGGCTACTTTTCCCATTATGAAAGCTCCGTTGATGCGGCCCCGAAGCTACCTAAAAAGCACTGTTGTTACCGTGCTTTTACTTACAGCCGGCATGGTTCATAGAAGAAAATGAGTTTTCTCGAAAGAAACCTTGTGCTTCCAGTTCCTAGTTGGAAGCTCACCCGGCTCTGCTCTATACCAAACGTGAAAGTCAATGTGAGCACTAGCCTCGAAGTAAGGCCCGGATTATCCTGGCAAAACGGGAGGCGTGCAGCAGCTCCATGAGGCCTTCATCGCTGTTCTGCTTTAGTTTCACGGTAGTAAGCTTTCCAACATTCCTAGGGACTTTGCTTAAGCAACCGTTTCGGTACCAGAACACTGCGTAGAGACAGTAAGCTCTGGTCCTGCGTGTATGCTGCGTGTCAACCTAGAAATTGGAGACTGATGGCATAAGGCTTCTTTTCCCATTATGAAAGCTCCGTTCATGCGGCCTCGAAGCTACCTGAAAAGCATTGTTGTTGCCGGGGTGTTCCTCACTACCGGCATGGTTCTGAGAAGAAAATGAGTTTTCTCCTAAGAAACCTTGGGTTTCCAGTTCCTTGTTGGAAGCTCACCCTGCTCTGCGCTATACCTAAAGTGAAAGTCAACGTGAGCCCAAGCTTCGAAGTAAGGCCCTGATTATCCTTGCAAAACGAGAGGCGTGCAGCAGCTCCATGAGGCCTTCATCGTTGTTCTGCTTTAGTTTCAAGGTAGTAAGCTTTTCAACACTCCTAGGGGCCTTGCTTCAGCACCCGTTTCAGTACCAGAACACTGCGTAGAACCAGGAAGCTCTGCTCCTGCGTGTATGCTGCGTGTCAACCTAGAAATTAGAGACTGATGGCACAAGGCTAGTTTTCCCATTATGAAAGCTCCGTTGATGCGGCCCCGAAGCTACCTGAAAAGCACTGTTGTTACCGTGCTTTTACTTACAGCCGGCATGGTTCATAGAAGCAAATGAGTTTTCTCGAAAGAAACCTTGTGCTTCCAGTTCCTAGTTGGAAGCTCACCCGGCTCCGCTCTATACCAAACGTGAAAGTCAATGTGTGCACTAGCCTCGAAGTAAGGCCCTGATTATCCTGCAAAACGGGAGGCGTGCAGCAGCTCCATGAGGCCTTCATCGCTGTTCTGCTTTAGTTTCACGGTAGTAAGCTTTCCAACATTCCTAGGGACTTTGCTTAAGCAACCGTTTCGGTACCAGAACACTGCGTAGAGACAGTAAGCTCTGGTCCTGCGTGTATGCTGCGTGTCAACCTAGAAATTGGAGACTGATGGCATAAGGCTTCTTTTCCCATTATGAAAGCTCCGTTCATGCGGCCTCGAAGCTACCTGAAAAGCATTGTTGTTGCCGGGGTTTTCCTCACTGCCGGCATGGTTCTGAGAAGAAAATGAGTTTTCTCGTAAGAAACCTTGGGTTTCCAGTTCCTTGTTGGAAGCTCACCCTGCTCTGCGCTGTACCTAAAGTGAAAGTCAACGTGAGCCCAAGCTTCGAAGTAAGGCCCTGATTATCCTTGCAAATCGAGAGCGTGCAGCAGCTCCATGAGGCCTTCATCGTTGTTCTGCTTTAGTTTCAAGGTAGTAAGCTTTTCAACACTCCTAGGGGCCTTGCTTCAGCACCCGTTTCAGTACCAGAACACTGCGTAGAACCAGGAAGCTCTGCTCCTGCGTGTATGCTGCGTGTCAACCTAGAAATTAGAGACTGATGGCACAAGGCTAGTTTTCCCATTATGAAAGCTCCGTTGATGCGGCCCCAAAGCTACCTGAAAAGCGCTGTTGTTACCGTGCTTTTACTTACAGCCGGCATGGTTCATAGAAGAAAATGAGTTTTCTCGAAAGAAACCTTGTGCTTCCAGTTCCTAGTTGGAAGCTCACCCGGCTCTGCTCTATACCAAACGTGAAAGTCAATGTGAGCACTAGCCTCGAAGTAAGGCCCGGATTATCCTGGCAAAACGGGAGGCGTGCAGCAGCTCCATGAGGCCTTCATCGCTGTTCTGCTTTAGTTTCACGGTAGTAAGCTTTCCAACATTCCTAGGGACTTTGCTTAAGCAACCGTTTCGGTACCAGAACACTGCGTAGAGACAGTAAGCTCTGGTCCTGCGTGTATGCTGCGTGTCAACCTAGAAATTGGAGACTGATGGCATAAGGCTTCTTTTCCCATTATGAAAGCTCCGTTCATGCGGCCTCGAAGCTACCTGAAAAGCATTGTTGTTGCCGGGGTTTTCCTCACTGCCGGCATGGTTCTGAGAAGAAAATGAGTTTTCTCCTAAGAAACCTTGGGTTTCCAGTTCCTTGTTGGAAGCTCACCCTGCTCTGCGCTATACCTAAAGTGAAAGTCAACGTGAGCCCAAGCTTCGAAGTAAGGCCCTGATTATCCTTGCAAAACGAGAGGCGTGCAGCAGCTCCATGAGGCCTTCATCGTTGTTCTGCTTTAGTTTCAAGGTAGTAAGCTTTTCAACACTCCTAGGGGACTTGCTTCAGCACCCGTTTCAGTACCAGAACACTGCGTAGAACCAGGAAGCTCTGCTCCTGCGTGTATGCTGCGTGTCAACCTAGAAGTTAGAGACTGATGGCACAAGGCTAGTTTTCCCATTATGAAAGCTCCGTTTATGCGGCCCCGAAGCTACCTGAAAAGCACTGTTGTTACCGTGCTTTTACTTACAGCCGGCATGGTTCATAGAAGAAAATGAGTTTTCTCGAAAGAAACCTTGTGCTTCCAGTTCCTAGTTGGAAGCTCACCCGGCTCCGCTCTATACCAAACGTGAAAGTCAATGTGAGCACTAGCCTCGAAGTAAGGCCCTGATTATCCTGGCAAAACGGGAGGCGTGCAGCAGCTCCATGAGGCCTTCATCGCTGTTCTGCTTTAGTTTCACGGTAGTAAGCTTTCCAACATTCCTAGGGACTTTGCTTAAGCAACCGTTTCGGTACCAGAACACTGCCTAGAGACAGTAAGCTCTGGTCCTGCATGTATGCTGCGTGTCAACCTAGAAATTGGAGACTGATGGCATAAGGCTTCTTTTCCCATTATGAAAGCTCCGTTCATGCGGCCTCGAAGCTACCTGAAATGCATTGTTGTTGCCGGGGTTTTCCTCACTGCCGGCATGGTTCTGAGAAGAAAATGAGTTTTCTCCTAAGAAACCTTGGGTTTCCAGTTCCTTGTTGGAAGCTCACCCTGCTCTGCGCTATACCTAAAGTGAAAGTCAACGTGAGCCCAAGCTTCGAAGTAAGGCCCTGATTATCCTTGCAAAACGAGAGGCGTGCAGCAGCTCCATGAGGCCTTCATCGTTGTTCTGCTTTAGTTTCAAGGTAGTAAGCTTTTCAACACTCCTAGGGGCCTTGCTTCAGCACCCGTTTCAGTACCAGAACACTGCGTAGAACCAGGAAGCTCTGCTCCTGCGTGTATGCTGCGTGTCAACCTAGAAATTAGAGACTGACGGCACAAGGCTACTTTTCCCATTATGAAAGCTCCGTTGATGCGGCCCCGAAGCTACCTAAAAAGCACTGTTGTTACCGTGCTTTTACTTACAGCCGGCATGGTTCATAGAAGAAAATGAGTTTTCTCGAAAGAAACCTTGTGCTTCCAGTTCCTAGTTGGAAGCTCACCCGGCTCTGCTCTATACCAAACGTGAAAGTCAATGTGAGCACTAGCCTCGAAGTAAGGCCCGGATTATCCTGGCAAAACGGGAGGCGTGCAGCAGCTCCATGAGGCCTTCATCGCTGTTCTGCTTTAGTTTCACGGTAGTAAGCTTTCCAACATTCCTAGGGACTTTGCTTAAGCAACCGTTTCGGTACCAGAACACTGCGTAGAGACAGTAAGCTCTGGTCCTGCGTGTATGCTGCGTGTCAACCTAGAAATTGGAGACTGATGGCATAAGGCTTCTTTTCCCATTATGAAAGCTCCGTTCATGCGGCCTCGAAGCTACCTGAAAAGCATTGTTGTTGCCGGGGTTTTCCTCACTGCCGGCATGGTTCTGAGAAGAAAATGAGTTTTCTCGTAAGAAACCTTGGGTTTCCAGTTCCTTGTTGGAAGCTCACCCTGCTCTGCGCTGTACCTAAAGTGAAAGTCAACGTGAGCCCAAGCTTCGAAGTAAGGCCCTGATTATCCTTGCAAATCGAGAGGCGTGCAGCAGCTCCATGAGGCCTTCATCGTTGTTCTGCTTTAGTTTCAAGGTAGTAAGCTTTTCAACACTCCTAGGGGCCTTGCTTCAGCACCCGTTTCAGTACCAGAACACTGCGTAGAACCAGGAAGCTCTGCTCCTGCGTGTATGCTGCGTGTCAACCTAGAAATTAGAGACTGATGGCACAAGGCTAGTTTTCCCATTATGAAAGCTCCGTTGATGCGGCCCCAAAGCTACCTGAAAAGCGCTGTTGTTACCGTGCTTTTACTTACAGCCGGCATGGTTCATAGAAGAAAATGAGTTTTCTCGAAAGAAACCTTGTGCTTCCAGTTCCTAGTTGGAAGCTCACCCGGCTCTGCTCTATACCAAACGTGAAAGTCAATGTGAGCACTAGCCTCGAAGTAAGGCCCGGATTATCCTGGCAAAACGGGAGGCGTGCAGCAGCTCCATGAGGCCTTCATCGCTGTTCTGCTTTAGTTTCACGGTAGTAAGCTTTCCAACATTCCTAGGGACTTTGCTTAAGCAACCGTTTCGGTACCAGAACACTGCGTAGAGACAGTAAGCTCTGGTCCTGCGTGTATGCTGCGTGTCAACCTAGAAATTGGAGACTGATGGCATAAGGCTTCTTTTCCCATTATGAAAGCTCCGTTCATGCGGCCTCGAAGCTACCTGAAAAGCATTGTTGTTGCCGGGGTTTTCCTCACTGCCGGCATGGTTCTGAGAAGAAAATGAGTTTTCTCCTAAGAAACCTTGGGGTTCCAGTTCCTTGTTGGAAGCTCACCCTGTTCTGCGCTATACCTAAAGTGAAAGTCAACGTGAGCCCAAGCTTCGAAGTAAGGCCCTGATTATCCTTGCAAAACGAGAGGCGTGCAGCAGCTCCATGAGGCCTTCATCGCTGTTGTGGTTTAGTTTCACGGTAGTAAGCTTTCCAACATTCCTAGGGACTTTGCTTAAGCAACCGTTTCGGTACCAGAACACTGCCTAGGGACAGTAAGCTCTGGTCCTGCGTGTATGCTGCGTGTCAACCTAGAAATTGGAGACTGATGGCATAAGGCTTCTTTTCCCATTATGAAAGCTCCGTTCATGCGGCCTCGAAGCTACCTGAAAAGCATTGTTGTTGCCGGGGTTTTCCTCACTGCCGGCATGGTTCTGAGAAGAAAATGAGTTTTCTCCTAAGAAACCTTGGGTTTCCAGTTCCTTGTTGGAAGCTCACCCTGCTCTGCGCTATACCTAAAGTGAAAGTCAACGTGAGCCCAAGCTTCGAAGTAAGGCCCTGATTATCCTTGCAAAACGAGAGGCGTGCAGCAGCTCCATGAGGCCTTCATCGTTGTTCTGCTTTAGTTTCAAGGTAGTAAGCTTTTCAACACTCCTAGGGGACTTGCTTCAACACCCGTTTCAGTACCAGAACACTGCGTAGAACCAGGAAGCTCTGCTCCTGCGTGTATGCTGCGTGTCAACCTAGAAATTAGAGACTGATGGCACAAGGCTAGTTTTCCCATTATGAAAGCTCCGTTGATGCGGCCCCAAAGCTACCTGAAAAGCGCTGTTGTTACCGTGCTTTTACTTACAGCCGGCATGGTTCATAGAAGAAAATGAGTTTTCTCGAAAGAAACCTTGTGCTTCCAGTTCCTAGTTGGAAGCTCACCCGGCTCTGCTCTATACCAAACGTGAAAGTCAATGTGAGCACTAGCCTCGAAGTAAGGCCCGGATTATCCTGGCAAAACGGGAGGCGTGCAGCAGCTCCATGAGGCCTTCATCGCTGTTCTGCTTTAGTTTCACGGTAGTAAGCTTTCCAACATTCCTAGGGACTTTGCTTAAGCAACCGTTTCGGTACCAGAACACTGCGTAGAGACAGTAAGCTCTGGTCCTGCGTGTATGCTGCGTGTCAACCTAGAAATTGGAGACTGATGGCATAAGGCTTCTTTTCCCATTATGAAAGCTCCGTTCATGCGGCCTCGAAGCTACCTGAAAAGCATTGTTGTTGCCGGGGTTTTCCTCACTGCCGGCATGGTTCTGAGAAGAAAATGAGTTTTCTCCTAAGAAACCTTGGGGTTCCAGTTCCTTGTTGGAAGCTCACCCTGCTCTGCGCTATACCTAAAGTGAAAGTCAACGTGAGCCCAAGCTTCGAAGTAAGGCCCTGATTATCCTTGCAAAACGAGAGGCGTGCAGCAGCTCCATGAGGCCTTCATCGCTGTTGTGCTTTAGTTTCACGGTAGTAAGCTTTCCAACATTCCTAGGGACTTTGCTTAAGCAACCGTTTCGGTACCAGAACACTGCCTAGGGACAGTAAGCTCTGGTCCTGCGTGTATGCTGCGTGTCAACCTAGAAATTGGAGACTGATGGCATAAGGCTTCTTTTCCCATTATGAAAGCTCCGTTCATGCGGCCTCGAAGCTACCTGAAAAGCATTGTTGTTGCCGGGGTTTTCCTCACTGCCGGCATGGTTCTGAGAAGAAAATGAGTTTTCTCCTAAGAAACCTTGGGTTTCCAGTTCCTTGTTGGAAGCTCACCCTGCTCTGCGCTATACCTAAAGTGAAAGTCAACGTGAGCCCAAGCTTCGAAGTAAGGCCCTGATTATCCTTGCAAAACGAGAGGCGTGCAGCAGCTCCATGAGGCCTTCATCGTTGTTCTGCTTTAGTTTCAAGGTAGTAAGCTTTTCAACACTCCTAGGGGACTTGCTTCAACACCCGTTTCAGTACCAGAACACTGCGTAGAACCAGGAAGCTCTGCTCCTGCGTGTATGCTGCGTGTCAACCTAGAAATTAGAGACTGATGGCACAAGGCTAGTTTTCCCATTATGAAAGCTCCGTTGATGCGGCCCCAAAGCTACCTGAAAAGCGCTGTTGTTACCGTGCTTTTACTTACAGCCGGCATGGTTCATAGAAGAAAATGAGTTTTCTCGAAAGAAACCTTGTGCTTCCAGTTCCTAGTTGGAAGCTCACCCGGCTCTGCTCTATACCAAACGTGAAAGTCAATGTGAGCACTAGCCTCGAAGTAAGGCCCGGATTATCCTGGCAAAACGGGAGGCGTGCAGCAGCTCCATGAGGCCTTCATCGCTGTTCTGCTTTAGTTTCACGGTAGTAAGCTTTCCAACATTCCTAGGGACTTTGCTTAAGCAACCGTTTCGGTACCAGAACACTGCGTAGAGACAGTAAGCTCTGGTCCTGCGTGTATGCTGCGTGTCAACCTAGAAATTGGAGACTGATGGCATAAGGCTTCTTTTCCCATTATGAAAGCTCCGTTCATGCGGCCTCGAAGCTACCTGAAAAGCATTGTTGTTGCCGGGGTGTTCCTCACTACCGGCATGGTTCTGAGAAGAAAATGAGTTTTCTCCTAAGAAACCTTGGGTTTCCAGTTCCTTGTTGGAAGCTCACCCTGCTCTGCGCTATACCTAAAGTGAAAGTCAACGTGAGCCCAAGCTTCGAAGTAAGGCCCTGATTATCCTTGCAAAACGAGAGGCGTGCAGCAGCTCCATGAGGCCTTCATCGTTGTTCTGCTTTAGTTTCAAGGTAGTAAGCTTTTCAACACTCCTAGGGGCCTTGCTTCAGCACCCGTTTCAGTACCAGAACACTGCGTAGAACCAGGAAGCTCTGCTCCTGCGTGTATGCTGCGTGTCAACCTAGAAATTAGAGACTGATGGCACAAGGCTAGTTTTCCCATTATGAAAGCTCCGTTGATGCGGCCCCGAAGCTACCTGAAAAGCACTGTTGTTACCGTGCTCTTACTTACAGCCGGCATGGTTCATAGAAGCAAATGAGTTTTCTCGAAAGAAACCTTGTGCTTCCAGTTCCTAGTTGGAAGCTCACCCGGCTCCGCTCTATACCAAACGTGAAAGTCAATGTGTGCACTAGCCTCGAAGTAAGGCCCTGATTATCCTGCAAAACGGGAGGCGTGCAGCAGCTCCATGAGGCCTTCATCGCTGTTCTGCTTTAGTTTCACGGTAGTAAGCTTTCCAACATTCCTAGGGACTTTGCTTAAGCAACCGTTTCGGTACCAGAACACTGCGTAGAGACAGTAAGCTCTGGTCCTGCGTGTATGCTGCGTGTCAACCTAGAAATTGGAGACTGATGGCATAAGGCTTCTTTTCCCATTATGAAAGCTCCGTTCATGCGGCCTCGAAGCTACCTGAAAAGCATTGTTGTTGCCGGGGTTTTCCTCACTGCCGGCATGGTTCTGAGAAGAAAATGAGTTTTCTCGTAAGAAACCTTGGGTTTCCAGTTCCTTGTTGGAAGCTCACCCTGCTCTGCGCTGTACCTAAAGTGAAAGTCAACGTGAGCCCAAGCTTCGAAGTAAGGCCCTGATTATCCTTGCAAATCGAGAGGCGTGCAGCAGCTCCATGAGGCCTTCATCGTTGTTCTGCTTTAGTTTCAAGGTAGTAAGCTTTTCAACACTCCTAGGGGCCTTGCTTCAGCACCCGTTTCAGTACCAGAACACTGCGTAGAACCAGGAAGCTCTGCTCCTGCGTGTATGCTGCGTGTCAACCTAGAAATTAGAGACTGATGGCACAAGGCTAGTTTTCCCATTATGAAAGCTCCGTTGATGCGGCCCCAAAGCTACCTGAAAAGCGCTGTTGTTACCGTGCTTTTACTTACAGCCGGCATGGTTCATAGAAGAAAATGAGTTTTCTCGAAAGAAACCTTGTGCTTCCAGTTCCTAGTTGGAAGCTCACCCGGCTCTGCTCTATACCAAACGTGAAAGTCAATGTGAGCACTAGCCTCGAAGTAAGGCCCGGATTATCCTGGCAAAACGGGAGGCGTGCAGCAGCTCCATGAGGCCTTCATCGCTGTTCTGCTTTAGTTTCACGGTAGTAAGCTTTCCAACATTCCTAGGGACTTTGCTTAAGCAACCGTTTCGGTACCAGAACACTGCGTAGAGACAGTAAGCTCTGGTCCTGCGTGTATGCTGCGTGTCAACCTAGAAATTGGAGACTGATGGCATAAGGCTTCTTTTCCCATTATGAAAGCTCCGTTCATGCGGCCTCGAAGCTACCTGAAAAGCATTGTTGTTGCCGGGGTTTTCCTCACTGCCGGCATGGTTCTGAGAAGAAAATGAGTTTTCTCCTAAGAAACCTTGGGGTTCCAGTTCCTTGTTGGAAGCTCACCCTGTTCTGCGCTATACCTAAAGTGAAAGTCAACGTGAGCCCAAGCTTCGAAGTAAGGCCCTGATTATCCTTGCAAAACGAGAGGCGTGCAGCAGCTCCATGAGGCCTTCATCGCTGTTGTGGTTTAGTTTCACGGTAGTAAGCTTTCCAACATTCCTAGGGACTTTGCTTAAGCAACCGTTTCGGTACCAGAACACTGCCTAGGGACAGTAAGCTCTGGTCCTGCGTGTATGCTGCGTGTCAACCTAGAAATTGGAGACTGATGGCATAAGGCTTCTTTTCCCATTATGAAAGCTCCGTTCATGCGGCCTCGAAGCTACCTGAAAAGCATTGTTGTTGCCGGGGTTTTCCTCACTGCCGGCATGGTTCTGAGAAGAAAATGAGTTTTCTCCTAAGAAACCTTGGGTTTCCAGTTCCTTGTTGGAAGCTCACCCTGCTCTGCGCTATACCTAAAGTGAAAGTCAACGTGAGCCCAAGCTTCGAAGTAAGGCCCTGATTATCCTTGCAAAACGAGAGGCGTGCAGCAGCTCCATGAGGCCTTCATCGTTGTTCTGCTTTAGTTTCAAGGTAGTAAGCTTTTCAACACTCCTAGGGGACTTGCTTCAACACCCGTTTCAGTACCAGAACACTGCGTAGAACCAGGAAGCTCTGCTCCTGCGTGTATGCTGCGTGTCAACCTAGAAATTAGAGACTGATGGCACAAGGCTAGTTTTCCCATTATGAAAGCTCCGTTGATGCGGCCCCAAAGCTACCTGAAAAGCGCTGTTGTTACCGTGCTTTTACTTACAGCCGGCATGGTTCATAGAAGAAAATGAGTTTTCTCGAAAGAAACCTTGTGCTTCCAGTTCCTAGTTGGAAGCTCACCCGGCTCTGCTCTATACCAAACGTGAAAGTCAATGTGAGCACTAGCCTCGAAGTAAGGCCCGGATTATCCTGGCAAAACGGGAGGCGTGCAGCAGCTCCATGAGGCCTTCATCGCTGTTCTGCTTTAGTTTCACGGTAGTAAGCTTTCCAACATTCCTAGGGACTTTGCTTAAGCAACCGTTTCGGTACCAGAACACTGCGTAGAGACAGTAAGCTCTGGTCCTGCGTGTATGCTGCGTGTCAACCTAGAAATTGGAGACTGATGGCATAAGGCTTCTTTTCCGATTATGAAAGCTCCGTTCATGCGGCCTCGAAGCTACCTGAAAAGCATTGTTGTTGCCGGGGTTTTCCTCACTGCCGGCATGGTTCTGAGAAGAAAATGAGTTTTCTCCTAAGAAACCTTGGGGTTCCAGTTCCTTGTTGGAAGCTCACCCTGCTCTGCGCTATACCTAAAGTGAAAGTCAACGTGAGCCCAAGCTTCGAAGTAAGGCCCTGATTATCCTTGCAAAACGAGAGGCGTGCAGCAGCTCCATGAGGCCTTCATCGCTGTTGTGCTTTAGTTTCACGGTAGTAAGCTTTCCAACATTCCTAGGGACTTTGCTTAAGCAACCGTTTCGGTACCAGAACACTGCCTAGGGACAGTAAGCTCTGGTCCTGCGTGTATGCTGCGTGTCAACCTAGAAATTGGAGACTGATGGCATAAGGCTTCTTTTCCCATTATGAAAGCTCCGTTCATGCGGCCTCGAAGCTACCTGAAAAGCATTGTTGTTGCCGGGGTTTTCCTCACTGCCGGCATGGTTCTGAGAAGAAAATGAGTTTTCTCCTAAGAAACCTTGGGTTTCCAGTTCCTTGTTGGAAGCTCACCCTGCTCTGCGCTATACCTAAAGTGAAAGTCAACGTGAGCCCAAGCTTCGAAGTAAGGCCCTGATTATCCTTGCAAAACGAGAGGCGTGCAGCAGCTCCATGAGGCCTTCATCGTTGTTCTGCTTTAGTTTCAAGGTAGTAAGCTTTTCAACACTCCTAGGGGACTTGCTTCAACACCCGTTTCAGTACCAGAACACTGCGTAGAACCAGGAAGCTCTGCTCCTGCGTGTATGCTGCGTGTCAACCTAGAAATTAGAGACTGATGGCACAAGGCTAGTTTTCCCATTATGAAAGCTCCGTTGATGCGGCCCCAAAGCTACCTGAAAAGCGCTGTTGTTACCGTGCTTTTACTTACAGCCGGCATGGTTCATAGAAGAAAATGAGTTTTCTCGAAAGAAACCTTGTGCTTCCAGTTCCTAGTTGGAAGCTCACCCGGCTCTGCTCTATACCAAACGTGAAAGTCAATGTGAGCACTAGCCTCGAAGTAAGGCCCGGATTATCTGGCAAAACGGGAGGCGTGCAGCAGCTCCATGAGGCCTTCATCGCTGTTCTGCTTTAGTTTCACGGTAGTAAGCTTTCCAACATTCCTAGGGACTTTGCTTAAGCAACCGTTTCGGTACCAGAACACTGCGTAGAGACAGTAAGCTCTGGTCCTGCGTGTATGCTGCGTGTCAACCTAGAAATTGGAGACTGATGGCATAAGGCTTCTTTTCCCATTATGAAAGCTCCGTTCATGCGGCCTCGAAGCTACCTGAAAAGCATTGTTGTTGCCGGGGTTTTCCTCACTGCCGGCATGGTTCTGAGAAGAAAATGAGTTTTCTCCTAAGAAACCTTGGGGTTCCAGTTCCTTGTTGGAAGCTCACCCTGCTCTGCGCTATACCTAAAGTGAAAGTCAACGTGAGCCCAAGCTTCGAAGTAAGGCCCTGATTATCCTTGCAAAACGAGAGGCGTGCAGCAGCTCCATGAGGCCTTCATCGTTGTTCTGCTTTAGTTTCAAGGTAGTAAGCTTTTCAACACTCCTAGGGGACTTGCTTCAGCACCCGTTTCAGTACCAGAACACTGCGTAGAACCAGGAAGCTCTGCTCCTGCGTGTATGCTGCGTGTCAACCTAGAAATTAGAGTCTGATGGCACAAGGCTTGTTTTCCCATTATGAAAGCTCCGTTGATGC
The DNA here is from genome assembly GCF_028564815.1 of Eubalaena glacialis. Taxonomy (NCBI): domain Eukaryota; kingdom Metazoa; phylum Chordata; class Mammalia; order Artiodactyla; family Balaenidae; genus Eubalaena; species Eubalaena glacialis. Next base: position 28,493,249 of record NC_083725.1, read on the forward strand.
GGCCCCGAAGCTACCTGAAAAGCACTGTTGTTACCGTGCTTTTACTTACAGCCGGCATGGTTCATAGAAGAAAATAAGTTTTCTCGAAAGAAACCTTGTGCTTCCAGTTCCTAGTTGGAAGCTCACCCGGCTCCGCTCTATACCAAACGTGAAAGTCAATGTGAGCACTAGCCTCGAAGTAAGGCCCGGATTATCCTGGCAAAACGGGAGGCGTGCACCAGCTCCATGAGGCCTTCATCGCTGTTCTGCTTTAGTTTCACGGTAGTAAGCTTTCCAACATTCCTAGGGACCTTGCTTAAGCAACCGTTTCGGTACCAGAACACTGCGTAGAGACAGTAAGCTCTGGTCCTGCGTGTATGCTGCGTGTCAACCTAGAAATTGGAGACTGATGGCATAAGGCTTCTTTTCCCATTATGAAAGCTCCGTTCATGCGGCCTCGAAGCTACCTGAAAAGCATTGTTGTTGCCGGGGTTTTCCTCACTGCCGGCATGGTTCTGAGAAGAAAATGAGTTTTCTCCTAAGAAACCTTGGGTTTCCAGTTCCTTGTTGGAAGCTCACCCTGCTCTGCGCTATACCTAAAGTGAAAGTCAACGTGAGCCCAAGCTTCGAAGTAAGGCCCTGATTATCCTTGCAAAACGAGAGGCGTGCAGCAGCTCCATGAGGCCTTCATCGTTGTTCTGCTTTAGTTTCAAGGTAGTAAGCTTTTCAACACTCCTAGGGGACTTGCTTCAGCACCCGTTTCAGTACCAGAACACTGCGTAGAACCAGGAAGCTCTGCTCCTGCGTGTATGCTGCGTGTCAACCTAGAAATTAGAGACTGATGGCACAAGGCTAGTTTTCCCATTATGAAAGCTCCGTTGATGCGGCCCCGAAGCTACCTGAAAAGCGCTGTTGTTACCGTGCTTTTACTTACAGCCGGCATGGTTCATAGAAGCAAATGAGTTTTCTCGAAAGAAACCTTGTGCTTCCAGTTCCTAGTTGGAAGCTCACCCGGCTCTGCTCTATACCAAACGTGAAAGTCAATGTGAGCACTAGCCTCGAAGTAAGGCCCTGATTATCCTGGCAAAACGGGAGGCGTGCAGCAGCTCCATGAGGCCTTCATCGCTGTTCTGCTTTAGTTTCACGGTAGTAAGCTTTCCAACATTCCTAGGGACTTTGCTTAAGCAACCGTTTCGGTACCAGAACACTGCGTAGAGACAGTAAGCTCTGGTCCTGCGTGTATGCTGCGTGTCAACCTAGAAATTGGAGACTGATGGCATAAGGCTTCTTTTCCCATTATGAAAGCTCCGTTCATGCGGCCTCGAAGCTACCTGAAAAGCATTGTTGTTGCCGGGGTTTTCCTCACTATCGGCATGGTTCTGAGAAGAAAATGAGTTTTCTCCTAAGAAACCTTGGGTTTCCAGTTCCTTGTTGGAAGCTCACCCTGCTCTGCGCTATACCTAAAGTGAAAGTCAACGTGAGCCCAAGCTTCGAAGTAAGGCCCTGATTATCCTTGCAAAACGAGAGGCGTGCAGCAGCTCCATGAGGCCTTCATCGTTGTTCTGCTTTAGTTTCAAGGTAGTAAGCTTTTCAACACTCCTAGGGGACTTGCTTCAGCACCCGTTTCAGTACCAGAACACTGCGTAGAACCAGGAAGCTCTGCTCCTGCGTGTATGCTGCGTGTCAACCTAGAAATTAGAGACTGACGGCACAAGGCTAGTTTTCACATTATGAAAGCTCCGTTGATGCGGCCCCGAAGCTACCTGAAAAGCACTGTTGTTACCGTGCTTTTACTTACAGCCGGCATGGTTCATAGAAGCAAATGAGTTTTCTCGAAAGAAACCTTGTGCTTCCAGTTCCTAGTTGGAAGCTCACCCGGCTCTGCTCTATACCAAACGTGAAAGTCAATGTGAGCACTAGCCTCGAAGTAAGGCCCTGATTATCCTGGCAAAACGGGAGGCGTGCAGCAGCTCCATGAGGCCTTCATCGCTGTTCTGCTTTAGTTTCACGGTAGTAAGCTTTCCAACATTCCTAGGGACTTTGCTTAAGCAACCGTTTCGGTACCAGAACACTGCGTAGAGACAGTAAGCTCTGGTCCTGCGTGTATGCTGCGTGTCAACCTAGAAATTGGAGACTGATGGCATAAGGCTTCTTTTCCCATTATGAAAGCTCCGTTCATGCGGCCTCGAAGCTACCTGAAAAGCATTGTTGTTGCCGGGGTTTTCCTCACTGCCGGCATGGTTCTGAGAAGAAAATGAGTTTTCTCCTAAGAAACCTTGGGTTTCCAGTTCCTTGTTGGAAGCTCACCCTGCTCTGCGCTATACCTAAAGTGAAAGTCAACGTGAGCCCAAGCTTCGAAGTAAGGCCCTGATTATCCTTGCAAAACGAGAGGCGTGCAGCAGCTCCATGAGGCCTTCATCGTTGTTCTGCTTTAGTTTCAAGGTAGTAAGCTTTTCAACACTCCTAGGGGACTTGCTTCAGCACCCGTTTCAGTACCAGAACACTGCGTAGAACCAGGAAGCTCTGCTCCTGCGTGTATGCTGCGTGTCAACCTAGAAATTAGAGACTGATGGCACAAGGCTAGTTTTCCCATTATGAAAGCTCCGTTGATGCGGCCCCAAAGCTACCTGAAAAGCGCTGTTGTTACCGTGCTTTTACTTACAGCCGGCATGGTTCATAGAAGAAAATGAGTTTTCTCGAAAGAAACCTTGTGCTTCCAGTTCCTAGTTGGAAGCTCACCCGGCTCTGCTCTATACCAAACGTGAAAGTCAATGTGAGCACTAGCCTCGAAGTAAGGCCCGGATTATCCTGGCAAAACGGGAGGCGTGCAGCAGCTCCATGAGGCCTTCATCGCTGTTCTGCTTTAGTTTCACGGTAGTAAGCTTTCCAACATTCCTAGGGACTTTGCTTAAGCAACCGTTTCGGTACCAGAACACTGCGTAGAGACAGTAAGCTCTGGTCCTGCGTGTATGCTGCGTGTCAACCTAGAAATTGGAGACTGATGGCATAAGGCTTCTTTTCCCATTATGAAAGCTCCGTTCATGCGGCCTCGAAGCTACCTGAAAAGCATTGTTGTTGCCGGGGTTTTCCTCACTGCCGGCATGGTTCTGAGAAGAAAATGAGTTTTCTCCTAAGAAACCTTGGGGTTCCAGTTCCTTGTTGGAAGCTCACCCTGCTCTGCACTATACCTAAAGTGAAAGTCAACGTGAGCCCAAGCTTCGAAGTAAGGCCCTGATTATCCTTGCAAAACGAGAGGCGTGCAGCAGCTCCATGAGGCCTTCATCGTTGTTCTGCTTTAGTTTCAAGGTAGTAAGCTTTTCAACACTCCTAGGGGACTTGCTTCAGCACCCGTTTCAGTACCAGAACACTGCGTAGAACCAGGAAGCTCTGCTCCTGCGTGTATGCTGCGTGTCAACCTAGAAATTAGAGACTGACGGCACAAGGCTAGTTTTCCCATTATGAAAGCTCCGTTGATGCGGCCCCGAAGCTACCTGAAAAGCACTGTTGTTACCGTGCTTTTACTTACAGCCGGTATGGTTCATAGAAGAAAATGAGTTTTCTCGAAAGAAACCTTGTGCTTCCAGTTCCTATTTGGAAGCTCACCCGGCTCTGCTCTATACCAAACGTGAAAGTCAATGTGAGCACTAGCCTCCAAGTAAGGCCCTGATTATCCTGGCAAAACGGGAGGCGTGCAGCAGCTCCATGAGGCCTTCATCGCTGTTCTGCTTTAGTTTCACGGTAGTAAGCTTTCCAACATTCCTAGGGACTTTGCTTAAGCAACCGTTTCGGTACCAGAACACTGCGTAGAGACAGTAAGCTCTGGTCCTGCGTGTATGCTGCGTGTCAACCTAGAAATTGGAGACTGATGGCATAAGGCTTCTTTTCCCATTATGAAAGCTCCGTTCATGCGGCCTCGAAGCTACCTGAAAAGCATTGTTGTTGCCGGGGTTTTCCTCACTGCCGGCATGGTTCTGAGAAGAAAATGAGTTTTCTCCTAAGAAACCTTGGGTTTCCAGTTCCTTGTTGGAAGCTCACCCTGCTCTGCGCTATACCTAAAGTGAAAGTCAACGTGAGCCCAAGCTTCGAAGTAAGGCCCTGATTATCCTTGCAAAACGAGAGGCGTGCAGCAGCTCCATGAGGCCTTCATCGTTGTTCTGCTTTAGTTTCAAGGTAGTAAGCTTTTCAACACTCCTAGGGGACTTGCTTCAGCACCCGTTTCAGTACCAGAACACTGCATAGAACCAGGAAGCTCTGCTCCTGCGTGTATGCTGCGTGTCAACCTAGAAATTAGAGACTGACGGCACAAGGCTAGTTTTCCCATTATGAAAGCTCCGTTGATGCGGCCCCAAAGCTACCTGAAAAGCGCTGTTGTTACCGTGCTTTTACTTACAGCCGGCATGGTTCACAGAAGAAAATGAGTTTTCTCGAAAGAAACCTTGTGCTTCCAGTTCCTAGTTGGAAGCTCACCCGGCTCTGCTCTATACCAAACGTGAAAGTCAATGTGAGCACTAGCCTCGAAGTAAGGCCCGGATTATCCTGGCAAAACGGGAGGCGTGCAGCAGCTCCATGAGGCCTTCATCGCTGTTCTGCTTTAGTTTCACGGTAGTAAGCTTTCCAACATTCCTAGGGACTTTGCTAAAGCAACCGTTTCGGTACCAGAACACTGCGTAGAGACAGTAAGCTCTGGTCCTGCGTGTATGCTGCGTGTCAACCTAGAAATTGGAGACTGATGGCATAAGGCTTCTTTTCCCATTATGAAAGCTCCGTTCATGCGGCCTCGAAGCTACCTGAAAAGCATTGTTGTTGCCGGGGTTTTCCTCACTGCCGGCATGGTTCTGAGAAGAAAATGAGTTTTCTCCTAAGAAACCTTGGGGTTCCAGTTCCTTGTTGGAAGCTCACCCTGTTCTGCGCTATACCTAAAGTGAAAGTCAACGTGAGCCCAAGCTTCGAAGTAAGGCCCTGATTATCCTTGCAAAACGAGAGGCGTGCAGCAGCTCCATGAGGCCTTCATCGCTGTTGTGCTTTAGTTTCACGGTAGTAAGCTTTCCAACATTCCTAGGGACTTTGCTTAAGCAACCGTTTCGGTACCAGAACACTGCCTAGGGACAGTAAGCTCTGGTCCTGCGTGTATGCTGCGTGTCAACCTAGAAATTGGAGACTGATGGCATAAGGCTTCTTTTCCCATTATGAAAGCTCCGTTCATGCGGCCTCGAAGCTACCTGAAAAGCATTGTTGTTGCCGGGGTTTTCCTCACTGCCGGCATGGTTCTGAGAAGAAAATGAGTTTTCTCCTACGAAACCTTGGGGTTCCAGTTCCTTGTTGGAAGCTCACCCTGCTCTGCGCTATACCTAAAGTGAAAGTCAACGTGAGCCCAAGCTTCGAAGTAAGGCCCTGATTATCCTTGCAAAACGAGAGGCGTGCAGCAGCTCCATGAGGCCTTCATCGTTGTTCTGCTTTAGTTTCAAGGTAGTAAGCCTTTCAACACTCCTAGGGGACTTGCTTCAGCACCCGTTTCAGTACCAGAACACTGCGTAGAACCAGGAAGCTCTGCTCCTGCGTGTATGCTGCGTGTCAACCTAGAAATTAGAGACTGACGGCACAAGGCTAGTTTTCCCATTATGAAAGCTCCGTTGATGCGGCCCCGAAGCTACCTGAAAAGCACTGTTGTTACCGTGCTTTTACTTACAGCCGGCATGGTTCATAGAAGAAAATGAGTTTTCTCGAAAGAAACCTTGTGCTTCCAGTTCCTAGTTGGAAGCTCACCCGGCTCTGCTCTATACCAAACGTGAAAGTCAATGTGAGCACTAGCCTCGAAGTAAGGCCCTGATTATCCTGGCAAAACGGGAGGCGTGCAGCAGCTCCATGAGGCCTTCATCGCTGTTCTGCTTTAGTTTCACGGTAGTAAGCTTTCCAACATTCCTAGGGACTTTGCTTAAGCAACCGTTTCGGTACCAGAACACTGCGTAGAGACAGTAAGCTCTGGTCCTGCGTGTATGCTGCGTGTCAACCTAGAAATTGGAGACTGATGGCATAAGGCTTCTTTTCCCATTATGAAAGCTCCGTTCATGCGGCCTCGAAGCTACCTGAAAAGCATTGTTGTTGCCGGGGTTTTCCTCACTGCCGGCATGGTTCTGAGAAGAAAATGAGTTTTCTCCTAAGAAACCTTGGGGTTCCAGTTCCTTGTTGGAAGCTCACCCTGCTCTGCGCTATACCTAAAGTGAAAGTCAACGTGAGCCCAAGCTTCGAAGTAAGGCCCTGATTATCCTTGCAAAACGAGAGGCGTGCAGCAGCTCCATGAGGCCTTCATCGTTGTTCTGCTTTAGTTTCAAGGTAGTAAGCTTTTCAACACTCCTAGGGGACTTGCTTCAGCACCCGTTTCAGTACCAGAACACTGCGTAGAACCAGGAAGCTCTGCTCCTGCGTGTATGCTGCGTGTCAACCTAGAAATTAGAGACTGACGGCACAAGGCTAGTTTTCCCATTATGAAAGCTCCGTTGATGCGGCCCCGAAGCTACCTGAAAAGCACTGTTGTTACCGTGCTTTTACTTACAGCCGGCATGGTTCATAGAAGAAAATGAGTTTTCTCGAAAGAAACCTTGTGCTTCCAGTTCCTAGTTGGAAGCTCACCCGGCTCTGCTCTATACCAAACGTGAAAGTCAATGTGAGCACTAGCCTCGAAGTAAGGCCCTGATTATCCTGGCAAAACGGGAGGCGTGCAGCAGCTCCATGAGGCCTTCATCGCTGTTCTGCTTTAGTTTCACGGTAGTAAGCTTTCCAACATTCCTAGGGACTTTGCTTAAGCAACCGTTTCGGTACCAGAACACTGCGTAGAGACAGTAAGCTCTGGTCCTGCGTGTATGCTGCGTGTCAACCTACAAATTGGAGACTGATGGCATAAGGCTTCTTTTCCCATTATGAAAGTTCCGTTCATGCGGCCTCGAAGCTACCTGAAAAGCATTGTTGTTGCCGGGGTTTTCCTCACTGCCGGCATGGTTCTGAGAAGAAAATGAGTTTTCTCCTAAGAAACCTTGTGTTTCCACTTCCTTGTTGGAAGCTCACCCTGCTCTGCGCTATACCTAAAGTGAAAGTCAACGTGAGCCCAAGCTTCGAAGTAAGGCCCTGATTATCCTTGCAAAACGAGAGGCGTGCAGCAGCTCCATGAGGCCTTCATCGTTGTTCTGCTTTAGTTTCAAGGTAGTAAGCTTTTCAACACTCCTAGGGGACTTGCTTCAGCACCCGTTTCAGTACCAGAACACTGCGTAGAACCAGGAAGCTCTGCTCCTGCGTGTATGCTGCGTGTCAACCTAGAAATTAGAGACTGATGGCACAAGGCTAGTTTTCCCATTATGAAAGCTCCGTTGATGCGGCCCCAAAGCTACCTGAAAAGCGCTGTTGTTACCGTGCTTTTACTTACAGCCGGCATGGTTCATAGAAGAAAATGAGTTTTCTCGAAAGAAACCTTGTGCTTCCAGTTCCTAGTTGGAAGCTCACCCGGCTCTGCTCTATACCAAACGTGAAAGTGAATGTGAGCACTAGCCTCGAAGTAAGGCCCGGATTATCCTGGCAAAACGGGAGGCGTGCAGCAGCTCCATGAGGCCTTCATCGCTGTTCTGCTTTAGTTTCACGGTAGTAAGCTTTCCAACATTCCTAGGGACTTTGCTTAAGCAACCGTTTCGGTACCAGAACACTGCGTAGAGACAGTAAGCTCTGGTCCTGCGTGTATGCTGCGTGTCAACCTAGAAATTGGAGACTGATGGCATAAGGCTTCTTTTCCCATTATGAAAGCTCCGTTCATGCGGCCTCGAAGCTACCTGAAAAGCATTGTTGTTGCCGGGGTTTTCCTCACTGCCGGCATGGTTCTGAGAAGAAAATGAGTTTTCTCCTAAGAAACCTTGGGTTTCCAGTTCCTTGTTGGAAGCTCACCCTGCTCTGCGCTATACCTAAAGTGAAAGTCAACGTGAGCCCAAGCTTCGAAGTAAGGCCCTGATAATCCTTGCAAAACGAGAGGCGTGCAGCAGCTCCATGAGGCCTTCATCGTTGTTCTGCTTTAGTTTCAAGGTAGTAAGCTTTTCAACACTCCTAGGGGACTTGCTTCAGCACCCGTTTCAGTACCAGAACACTGCGTAGAACCAGGAAGCTCTGCTCCTGCGTGTATGCTGCGTGTCAACCTAGAAATTAGAGACTGACGGCACAAGGCTAGTTTTCCCATTATGAAAGCTCCGTTGATGCGGCCCCGAAGCTACCTGAAAAGCACTGTTGTTACCGTGCTTTTACTTACAGCCGGTATGGTTCATAGAAGAAAATGAGTTTTCTCGAAAGAAACCTTGTGCTTCCAGTTCCTAGTTGGAAGCTCACCCGGCTCTGCTCTATACCAAACGTGAAAGTCAATGTGAGCACTAGCCTCCAAGTAAGGCCCTGATTATCCTGGCAAAACGGGAGGCGTGCAGCAGCTCCATGAGGCCTTCATCGCTGTTCTGCTTTAGTTTCACGGTAGTAAGCTTTCCAACATTCCTAGGGACTTTGCTTAAGCAACCGTTTCGGTACCAGAACACTGCGTAGAGACAGTAAGCTCTGGTCCTGCGTGTATGCTGCGTGTCAACCTAGAAATTGGAGACTGATGGCATAAGGCTTCTTTTCCCATTATGAAAGCTCCGTTCATGCGGCCTCGAAGATACCTGAAAAGCATTGTTGTTGCCGGGGTTTTCCTCACTGCCGGCATGGTTCTGAGAAGAAAATGAGTTTTCTCCTAAGAAACCTTGGGGTTCCAGTTCCTTGTTGGAAGCTCACCCTGTTCTGCGCTATACCTAAAGTGAAAGTCAACGTGAGCCCAAGCTTCGAAGTAAGGCCCTGATTATCCTTGCAAAACGAGAGGCGTGCAGCAGCTCCATGAGGCCTTCATCGCTGTTCTGCTTTAGTTTCACGGTAGTAAGCTTTCCAACATTCCTAGGGACTTTGCTTAAGCAACCGTTTCGGTACCAGAACACTGCGTAGAGACAGTAAGCTCTGGTCCTGCGTGTATGCTGCGTGTCAACCTAGAAATTGGAGACTGATGGCATAAGGCTTCTTTTCCCATTATGAAAGCTCCGTTCATGCGGCCTCGAAGCTACCTGAAAAGCATTGTTGTTGCCGGGGTTTTCCTCACTGCCGGCATGGTTCTGAGAAGAAAATGAGTTTTCTCCTAAGAAACCTTGGGTTTCCAGTTCCTTGTTGGAAGCTCACCCTGCTCTGCGCTATACCTAAAGTGAAAGTCAACGTGAGCCCAAGCTTCGAAGTAAGGCCCTGATTATCCTTGCAAAACGAGAGGCGTGCAGCAGCTCCATGAGGCCTTCATCGTTGTTCTGCTTTAGTTTCAAGGTAGTAAGCTTTTCAACACTCCTAGGGGACTTGCTTCAACACCCGTTTCAGTACCAGAACACTGCGTAGAACCAGGAAGCTCTGGTCCTGCGTGTATGCTGCGTGTCAACCTAGAAATTAGAGCCTTATGGCACAAGGCTAGTTTTCCCATTATGAAAGCTCCGTTGATGCGGCCCCAAAGCTACCTGAAAAGCGCTGTTGTTACCGTGCTTTTACTTACAGCCGGCATGGTTCATAGAAGAAAATGAGTTTTCTCGAAAGAAACCTTGTGCTTCCAGTTCCTAGTTGGAAGCTCACCCGGCTCTGCTCTATACCAAACGTGAAAGTCAATGTGAGCACTAGCCTCGAAGTAAGGCCCGGATTATCCTGGCAAAACGGGAGGCGTGCAGCAGCTCCATGAGGCCTTCATCGCTGTTCTGCTTTAGTTTCACGGTAGTAAGCTTTCCAACATTCCTAGGGACTTTGCTTAAGCAACCGTTTCGGTACCAGAACACTGCGTAGAGACAGTAAGCTCTGGTCCTGCGTGTATGCTGCGTGTCAACCTAGAAATTGGAGACTGATGGCATAAGGCTTCTTTTCCCATTATGAAAGCTCCGTTCATGCGGCCTCGAAGCTACCTGAAAAGCATTGTTGTTGCCGGGGTTTTCCTCACTGCCGGCATGGTTCTGAGAAGAAAATGAGTTTTCTCCTAAGAAACCTTGGGGTTCCAGTTCCTTGTTGGAAGCTCACCCTGCTCTGCGCTATACCTAAAGTGAAAGTCAACGTGAGCCCAAGCTTCGAAGTAAGGCCCTGATTATCCTTGCAAAACGAGAGGCGTGCAGCAGCTCCATGAGGCCTTCATCGTTGTTCTGCTTTAGTTTCAAGGTAGTAAGCTTTTCAACACTCCTAGGGGACTTGCTTCAGCACCCGTTTCAGTACCAGAACACTGCGTAGAACCAGGAAGCTCTGCTCCTGCGTGTATGCTGCGTGTCAACCTAGAAATTAGAGACTGACGGCACAAGGCTAGTTTTCCCATTATGAAAGCTCCGTTGATGCGGCCCCGAAGCTACCTGAAAAGCACTGTTGTTACCGTGCTTTTACTTACAGCCGGCATGGTTCATAGAAGAAAATGAGTTTTCTCGAAAGAAACCTTGTGCTTCCAGTTCCTAGTTGGAAGCTCACCCGGCTCTGCTCTATACCAAACGTGAAAGTCAATGTGAGCACTAGCCTCGAAGTAAGGCCCTGATTATCCTGGCAAAATGGGAGGCGTGCAGCAGCTCCATGAGGCCTTCATCGCTGTTCTGCTTTAGTTTCACGGTAGTAAGCTTTCCAACATTCCTAGGGACTTTGCTTAAGCAACCGTTTGGGTACCAGAACACTGCGTAGAGACAGTAAGCTCTGGTCCTGCGTGTATGCTGCGTGTCAACCTAGAAATTGGAGACTGATGGCATAAGGCTTCTTTTCCCATTATGAAAGCTCCGTTCATGCGGCCTCGAAGCTACCTGAAAAGCATTGTTGTTGCCGGGGTTTTCCTCACTGCCGGCATGGTTCTGAGAAGAAAATGAGTTTTCTCCTAAGAAACCTTGGGTTTCCAGTTCCTTGTTGGAAGCTCACCCTGCTCTGCGCTATACCTAAAGTGAAAGTCAACGTGAGCCCAAGCTTCGAAGTAAGGCCCTGATTATCCTTGCAAAACGAGAGGCGTGCAGCAGCTCCATGAGGCCTTCATCGTTGTTCTGCTTTAGTTTCAAGGTAGTAAGCTTTTCAACACTCCTAGGGGACTTGCTTCAGCACCCGTTTCAGTACCAGAACACTGCGTAGAACCAGGAAGCTCTGCTCCTGCGTGTATGCTGCGTGTCAACCTAGAAATTAGAGACTGACGGCACAAGGCTAGTTTTCCCATTATGAAAGCTCCGTTGATGCGGCCCCGAAGCTACCTGAAAAGCACTGTTGTTACCGTGCTTTTACTTACAGCCGGCATGGTTCATAGAAGCAAATGAGTTTTCTCGAAAGAAACCTTGTGCTTCCAGTTCCTAGTTGGAAGCTCACCCGGCTCTGCTCTATTCCAAACGTGAAAGTCAATGTGAGCACTAGCCTCGAAGTAAGGCCCTGATTATCCTGGCAAAACGGGAGGCGTGCAGCAGCTCCATGAGGCCTTCATCGCTGTTCTGCTTTAGTTTCACGGTAGTAAGCTTTCCAACATTCCTAGGGACTTTGCTTAAGCAACCGTTTCGGTACCAGAACACTGCGTAGAGACAGTAAGCTCTGGTCCTGCGTGTATGCTGCGTGTCAACCTAGAAATTGCAGACTGATGGCATAAGGCTTCTTTTCCCATTATGAAAGTTCCGTTCATGCGGCCTCGAAGCTACCTGAAAAGCATTGTTGTTGCCGGGGTTTTCCTCACTGCCGGCATGGTTCTGAGAAGAAAATGAGTTTTCTCCTAAGAAACCTTGTGTTTCCACTTCCTTGTTGGAAGCTCACCCTGCTCTGCGCTATACCTAAAGTGAAAGTCAACGTGAGCCCAAGCTTCGAAGTAAGGCCCTGATTATCCTTGCAAAACGAGAGGCGTGCAGCAGCTCCATGAGGCCTTCATCGTTGTTCTGCTTTACTTTCAAGGTAGTAAGCTTTTCAACACTCCTAGGGGACTTGCTTCAGCACCCGTTTCAGTACCAGAACACTGCGTAGAACCAGGAAGCTCTGCTCCTGCGTGTATGCTGCGTGTCAACCTAGAAATTAGAGACTGATGGCACAAGGCTAGTTTTCCCATTATGAAAGCTCCGTTGATGCGGCCCCAAAGCTACTTGAAAAGCGCTGTTGTTACCGTGCTTTTACTTACAGCCGGCATGGTTCACAGAAGAAAATGAGTTTTCTCGAAAGAAACCTTGTGCTTCCAGTTCCTAGTTGGAAGCTCACCCGGCTCTGCTCTATACCAAACGTGAAAGTCAATGTGAGCACTAGCCTCGAAGTAAGGCCCTGATTATCCTGGCAAAACGGGAGGCGTGCAGCAGCTCCATGAGGCCTTCATCGCTGTTCTGCTTTAGTTTCACGGTAGTAAGCTTTCCAACATTCCTAGGGACTTTGCTAAAGCAACCGTTTCGGTACCAGAACACTGCGTAGAGACAGTAAGCTCTGGTCCTGCGTGTATGCTGCGTGTCAACCTAGAAATTGGAGACTGATGGCATAAGGCTTCTTTTCCCATTATGAAAGCTCCGTTCATGCGGCCTCGAAGATACCTGAAAAGCATTGTTGTTGCCGGGGTTTTCCTCACTGCCGGCATGGTTCTGAGAAGAAAATGAGTTTTCTCCTAAGAAACCTTGGGGTTCCAGTTCCTTGTTGGAAGCTCACCCTGTTCTGCGCTATACCTAAAGTGAAAGTCAACGTGAGCCCAAGCTTCGAAGTAAGGCCCTGATTATCCTTGCAAAACGAGAGGCGTGCAGCAGCTCCATGAGGCCTTCATCGCTGTTCTGCTTTAGTTTCACGGTAGTAAGCTTTCCAACATTCCTAGGGACTTTGCTTAAGCAACCGTTTCGGTACCAGAACACTGCGTAGAGACAGTAAGCTCTGGTCCTGCGTGTATGCTGCGTGTCAACCTAGAAATTGGAGACTGATGGCATAAGGCTTCTTTTCCCATTATGAAAGCTCCGTTCATGCGGCCTCGAAGCTACCTGAAAAGCATTGTTGTTGCCGGGGTTTTCCTCACTGCCGGCATGGTTCTGAGAAGAAAATGAGTTTTCTCCTAAGAAACCTTGGGGTTCCAGTTCCTTGTTGGAAGCTCACCCTGCTCTGCGCTATACCTAAAGTGAAAGTCAACGTGAGCCCAAGCTTCGAAGTAAGGCCCTGATTATCCTTGCAAAACGAGAGGCGTGCAGCAGCTCCATGAGGCCTTCATCGTTGTTCTGCTTTAGTTTCAAGGTAGTAAGCTTTTCAACACTCCTAGGGGACTTGCTTCAGCACCCGTTTCAGTACCAGAACACTGCGTAGAACCAGGAAGCTCTGCTCCTGCGTGTATGCTGCGTGTCAACCTAGAAATTAGAGACTGACGGCACAAGGCTAGTTTTCCCATTATGAAAGCTCCGTTGATGCGGCCCCGAAGCTACCTGAAAAGCACTGTTGTTACCGTGCTTTTACTTACAGCCGGCATGGTTCATAGAAGAAAATGAGTTTTCTCGAAAGAAACCTTGTGCTTCCAGTTCCTAGTTGGAAGCTCACCCGGCTCTGCTCTATACCAAACGTGAAAGTCAATGTGAGCACTAGCCTCGAAGTAAGGCCCTGATTATCCTGGCAAAATGGGAGGCGTGCAGCAGCTCCATGAGGCCTTCATCGCTGTTCTGCTTTAGTTTCACGGTAGTAAGCTTTCCAACATTCCTAGGGACTTTGCTTAAGCAACCGTTTGGGTACCAGAACACTGCGTAGAGACAGTAAGCTCTGGTCCTGCGTGTATGCTGCGTGTCAACCTAGAAATTGGAGACTGATGGCATAAGGCTTCTTTTCCCATTATGAAAGCTCCGTTCATGCGGCCTCGAAGCTACCTGAAAAGCATTGTTGTTGCCGGGGTTTTCCTCACTGCCGGCATGGTTCTGAGAAGAAAATGAGTTTTCTCCTAAGAAACCTTGGGTTTCCAGTTCCTTGTTGGAAGCTCACCCTGCTCTGCGCTATACCTAAAGTGAAAGTCAACGTGAGCCCAAGCTTCGAAGTAAGGCCCTGATTATCCTTGCAAAACGAGAGGCGTGCAGCAGCTCCATGAGGCCTTCATCGTTGTTCTGCTTTAGTTTCAAGGTAATAAGCTTTTCAACACTCCTAGGGGACTTGCTTCAGCACCCGTTTCAGTACCAGAACACTGCGTAGAACCAGGAAGCTCTGCTCCTGCGTGTATGCTGCGTGTCAACCTAGAAATTAGAGACTGACGGCACAAGGCTAGTTTTCCCATTATGAAAGCTCCGTTGATGCGGCCCCGAAGCTACCTGAAAAGCACTGTTGTTACCGTGCTTTTACTTACAGCCGGCATGGTTCATAGAAGCAAATGAGTTTTCTCGAAAGAAACCTTGTGCTTCCAGTTCCTAGTTGGAAGCTCACCCGGCTCTGCTCTATACCAAACGTGAAAGTCAATGTGAGCACTAGCCTCGAAGTAAGGCCCTGATTATCCTGGCAAAACGGGAGGCGTGCAGCAGCTCCATGAGGCCTTCATCGCTGTTCTGCTTTAGTTTCACGGTAGTAAGCTTTCCAACATTCCTAGGGACTTTGCTTAAGCAACCGTTTCGGTACCAGAACACTGCGTAGAGACAGTAAGCTCTGGTCCTGCGTGTATGCTGCGTGTCAACCTAGAAATTGCAGACTGATGGCATAAGGCTTCTTTTCCCATTATGAAAGTTCCGTTCATGCGGCCTCGAAGCTACCTGAAAAGCATTGTTGTTGCCGGGGTTTTCCTCACTGCCGGCATGGTTCTGAGAAGAAAATGAGTTTTCTCCTAAGAAACCTTGTGTTTCCACTTCCTTGTTGGAAGCTCACCCTGCTCTGCGCTATACCTAAAGTGAAAGTCAACGTGAGCCCAAGCTTCGAAGTAAGGCCCTGATTATCCTTGCAAAACGAGAGGCGTGCAGCAGCTCCATGAGGCCTTCATCGTTGTTCTGCTTTAGTTTCAAGGTAGTAAGCTTTTCAACACTCCTAGGGGACTTGCTTCAGCACCCGTTTCAGTACCAGAACACTGCGTAGAACCAGGAAGCTCTGCTCCTGCGTGTATGCTGCGTGTCAACCTAGAAATTAGAGACTGACGGCACAAGGCTAGTTTTCCCATTATGAAAGCTCCGTTGATGCGGCCCCAAAGCTACTTGAAAAGCGCTGTTGTTACCGTGCTTTTACTTACAGCCGGCATGGTTCACAGAAGAAAATGAGTTTTCTCGAAAGAAACCTTGTGCTTCCAGTTCCTAGTTGGAAGCTCACCCGGCTCTGCTCTATACCAAACGTGAAAGTCAATGTGAGCACTAGCCTCGAAGTAAGGCCCTGATTATCCTGGCAAAACGGGAGGCGTGCAGCAGCTCCATGAGGCCTTCATCGCTGTTCTGCTTTAGTTTCACGGTAGTAAGCTTTCCAACATTCCTAGGGACTTTGCTAAAGCAACCGTTTCGGTACCAGAACACTGCGTAGAGACAGTAAGCTCTGGTCCTGCGTGTATGCTGCGTGTCAACCTAGAAATTGGAGACTGATGGCATAAGGCTTCTTTTCCCATTATGAAAGCTCCGTTCATGCGGCCTCGAAGCTACCTGAAAAGCATTGTTGTTGCCGGGGTTTTCCTCACTGCCGGCATGGTTCTGAGAAGAAAATGAGTTTTCTCCTAAGAAACCTTGGGGTTCCAGTTCCTTGTTGGAAGCTCACCCTGTTCTGCGCTATACCTAAAGTGAAAGTCAACGTGAGCCCAAGCTTCGAAGTAAGGCCCTGATTATCCTTGCAAAACGAGAGGCGTGCAGCAGCTCCATGAGGCCTTCATCGCTGTTCTGCTTTAGTTTCACGGTAGTAAGCTTTCCAACATTCCTAGGGACTTTGCTTAAGCAACCGTTTCGGTACCAGAACACTGCGTAGAGACAGTAAGCTCTGGTCCTGCGTGTATGCTGCGTGTCAACCTAGAAATTGGAGACTGATGGCATAAGGCTTCTTTTCCCATTATGAAAGCTCCGTTCATGCGGCCTCGAAGCTACCTGAAAAGCATTGTTGTTGCCGGGGTTTTCCTCACTGCCGGCATGGTTCTGAGAAGAAAATGAGTTTTCTCCTAAGAAACCTTGGGTTTCCAGTTCCTTGTTGGAAGCTCACCCTGCTCTGCGCTATACCTAAAGTGAAAGTCAACGTGAGCCCAAGCTTCGAAGTAAGGCCCTGATTATCCTTGCAAAACGAGAGGCGTGCAACAGCTCCATGAGGCCTTCATCGTTGTTCTGCTTTAGTTTCAAGGTAGTAAGCTTTTCAACACTCCTAGGGGACTTGCTTCAACACCCGTTTCAGTACCAGAACACTGCGTAGAACCAGGAAGCTCTGGTCCTGCGTGTATGCTGCGTGTCAACCTAGAAATTAGAGCCTGATGGCACAAGGCTAGTTTTCCCATTATGAAAGCTCCGTTGATGCGGCCCCAAAGCTACCTGAAAAGCGCTGTTGTTACCGTGCTTTTACTTACAGCCGGCATGGTTCATAGAAGAAAATGAGTTTTCTCGAAAGAAACCTTGTGCTTCCAGTTCCTAGTTGGAAGCTCACCCGGCTCTGCTCTATACCAAACGTGAAAGTCAATGTGAGCACTAGCCTCGAAGTAAGGCCCGGATTATCCTGGCAAAACGGGAGGCGTGCAGCAGCTCCATGAGGCCTTCATCGCTGTTCTGCTTTAGTTTCACGGTAGTAAGCTTTCCAACATTCTTAGGGACTTTGCTTAAGCAACCGTTTCGGTACCAGAACACTGCGTAGAGACAGTAAGCTCTGGTCCTGCGTGTATGCTGCGTGTCAACCTAGAAATTGGAAACTGATGGCATAAGGCTTCTTTTCCCATTATGAAAGCTCCGTTCATGCGGCCTCGAAGCTACCTGAAAAGCATTGTTGTTGCCGGGGTTTTCCTCACTGCCGGCATGGTTCTGAGAAGAAAATGAGTTTTCTCCTAAGAAACCTTGGGGTTCCAGTTCCTTGTTGGAAGCTCACCCTGCTCTGCGCTATACCTAAAGTGAAAGTCAACGTGAGCCCAAGCTTCGAAGTAAGGCCCTGATCATCCTTGCAAAACGAGAGGCGTGCAGCAGCTCCATGAGGCCTTCATCGTTGTTCTGCTTTAGTTTCAAGGTAGTAAGCTTTTCAACACTCCTAGGGGACTTGCTTCAGCACCCGTTTCAGTACCAGAACACTGCGTAGAACCAGGAAGCTCTGCTCCTGCGTGTATGCTGCGTGTCAACCTAGAAATTAGAGACTGACGGCACAAGGCTAGTTTTCCCATTATGAAAGCTCCGTTGATGCGGCCCCGAAGCTACCTGAAAAGCACTGTTGTTACCGTGCTTTTACTTACAGCCGGCATGGTTCATAGAAGAAAATGAGTTTTCTCGAAAGAAACCTTGTGCTTCCAGTTCCTAGTTGGAAGCTCACCCGGCTCTGCTCTATACCAAACGTGAAAGTCAATGTGAGCACTAGCCTCGAAGTAAGGCCCTGATTATCCTGGCAAAATGGGAGGCGTGCAGCAGCTCCATGAGGCCTTCATCGCTGTTCTGCTTTAGTTTCACGGTAGTAAGCTTTCCAACATTCCTAGGGACTTTGCTTAAGCAACCGTTTGGGTACCAGAACACTGCGTAGAGACAGTAAGCTCTGGTCCTGCGTGTATGCTGCGTGTCAACCTAGAAATTGGAGACTGATGGCATAAGGCTTCTTTTCCCATTATGAAAGCTCCGTTCATGCGGCCTCGAAGCTACCTGAAAAGCATTGTTGTTGCCGGGGTTTTCCTCACTGCCGGCATGGTTCTGAGAAGAAAATGAGTTTTCTCCTAAGAAACCTTGGGTTTCCAGTTCCTTGTTGGAAGCTCACCCTGCTCTGCGCTATACCTAAAGTGAAAGTCAACGTGAGCCCAAGCTTCGAAGTAAGGCCCTGATTATCCTTGCAAAACGAGAGGCGTGCAGCAGCTCCATGAGGCCTTCATCGTTGTTCTGCTTTAGTTTCAAGGTAGTAAGCTTTTCAACACTCCTAGGGGACTTGCTTCAGCACCCGTTTCAGTACCAGAACACTGCGTAGAACCAGGAAGCTCTGCTCCTGCGTGTATGCTGCGTGTCAACCTAGAAATTAGAGACTGACGGCACAAGGCTAGTTTTCCCATTATGAAAGCTCCGTTGATGCGGCCCCGAAGCTACCTGAAAAGCACTGTTGTTACCGTGCTTTTACTTACAGCCGGCATGGTTCATAGAAGCAAATGAGTTTTCTCGAAAGAAACCTTGTGCTTCCAGTTCCTAGTTGGAAGCTCACCCGGCTCTGCTCTATACCAAACGTGAAAGTCAATGTGAGCACTAGCCTCGAAGTAAGGCCCTGATTATCCTGGCAAAACGGGAGGCGTGCAGCAGCTCCATGAGGCCTTCATCGCTGTTCTGCTTTAGTTTCACGGTAGTAAGCTTTCCAACATTCCTAGGGACTTTGCTTAAGCAACCGTTTCGGTACCAGAACACTGCGTAGAGACAGTAAGCTCTGGTCCTGCGTGTATGCTGCGTGTCAACCTAGAAATTGCAGACTGATGGCATAAGGCTTCTTTTCCCATTATGAAAGTTCCGTTCATGCGGCCTCGAAGCTACCTGAAAAGCATTGTTGTTGCCGGGGTTTTCCTCACTGCCGGCATGGTTCTGAGAAGAAAATGAGTTTTCTCCTAAGAAACCTTGTGTTTCCACTTCCTTGTTGGAAGCTCACCCTGCTCTGCGCTATACCTAAAGTGAAAGTCAACGTGAGCCCAAGCTTCGAAGTAAGGCCCTGATTATCCTTGCAAAACGAGAGGCGTGCAGCAGCTCCATGAGGCCTTCATCGTTGTTCTGCTTTACTTTCAAGGTAGTAAGCTTTTCAACACTCCTAGGGGACTTGCTTCAGCACCCGTTTCAGTACCAGAACACTGCGTAGAACCAGGAAGCTCTGCTCCTGCGTGTATGCTGCGTGTCAACCTAGAAATTAGAGACTGATGGCACAAGGCTAGTTTTCCCATTATGAAAGCTCCGTTGATGCGGCCCCAAAGCTACTTGAAAAGCGCTGTTGTTACCGTGCTTTTACTTACAGCCGGCATGGTTCACAGAAGAAAATGAGTTTTCTCGAAAGAAACCTTGTGCTTCCAGTTCCTAGTTGGAAGCTCACCCTGCTCTGCTCTATACCAAACGTGAAAGTCAATGTGAGCACTAGCCTCGAAGTAAGGCCCGGATTATCCTGGCAAAACGGGAGGCGTGCAGCAGCTCCATGAGGCCTTCATCGCTGTTCTGCTTTAGTTTCACGGTAGTAAGCTTTCCAACATTCCTAGGGACTTTGCTAAAGCAACCGTTTCGGTACCAGAACACTGCGTAGAGACAGTAAGCTCTGGTCCTGCGTGTATGCTGCGTGTCAACCTAGAAATTGGAGACTGATGGCATAAGGCTTCTTTTCCCATTATGAAAGCTCCGTTCATGCGGCCTCGAAGATACCTGAAAAGCACTGTTGTTGCCGGGGTTTTCCTCACTGCCGGCATGGTTCTGAGAAGAAAATGAGTTTTCTCCTAAGAAACCTTGGGGTTCCAGTTCCTTGTTGGAAGCTCACCCTGTTCTGCGCTATACCTAAAGTGAAAGTCAACGTGAGCCCAAGCTTCGAAGTAAGGCCCTGATTATCCTTGCAAAACGAGAGGCGTGCAGCAGCTCCATGAGGCCTTCATCGCTGTTCTGCTTTAGTTTCACGGTAGTAAGCTTTCCAACATTCCTAGGGACTTTGCTTAAGCAACCGTTTCGGTACCAGAACACTGCGTAGAGACAGTAAGCTCTGGTCCTGCGTGTATGCTGCGTGTCAACCTAGAAATTGGAGACTGATGGCATAAGGCTTCTTTTCCCATTATGAAAGCTCCGTTCATGCGGCCTCGAAGCTACCTGAAAAGCATTGTTGTTGCCGGGGTTTTCCTCACTGCCGGCATGGTTCTGAGAAGAAAATGAGTTTTCTCCTAAGAAACCTTGGGGTTCCAGTTCCTTGTTGGAAGCTCACCCTGCTCTGCGCTATACCTAAAGTGAAAGTCAACGTGAGCCCAAGCTTCGAAGTAAGGCCCTGATTATCCTTGCAAAACGAGAGGCGTGCAGCAGCTCCATGAGGCCTTCATCGTTGTTCTGCTTTAGTTTCAAGGTAGTAAGCTTTTCAACACTCCTAGGGGACTTGCTTCAGCACCCGTTTCAGTACCAGAACACTGCGTAGAACCAGGAAGCTCTGCTCCTGCGTGTATGCTGCGTGTCAACCTAGAAATTAGAGACTGACGGCACAAGGCTAGTTTTCCCATTATGAAAGCTCCGTTGATGCGGCCCCGAAGCTACCTGAAAAGCACTGTTGTTACCGTGCTTTTACTTACAGCCGGCATGGTTCATAGAAGAAAATGAGTTTTCTCGAAAGAAACCTTGTGCTTCCAGTTCCTAGTTGGAAGCTCACCCGGCTCTGCTCTATACCAAACGTGAAAGTCAATGTGAGCACTAGCCTCGAAGTAAGGCCCTGATTATCCTGGCAAAATGGGAGGCGTGCAGCAGCTCCATGAGGCCTTCATCGCTGTTCTGCTTTAGTTTCACGGTAGTAAGCTTTCCAACATTCCTAGGGACTTTGCTTAAGCAACCGTTTGGGTACCAGAACACTGCGTAGAGACAGTAAGCTCTGGTCCTGCGTGTATGCTGCGTGTCAACCTAGAAATTGGAGACTGATGGCATAAGGCTTCTTTTCCCATTATGAAAGCTCCGTTCATGCGGCCTCGAAGCTACCTGAAAAGCATTGTTGTTGCCGGGGTTTTCCTCACTGCCGGCATGGTTCTGAGAAGAAAATGAGTTTTCTCCTAAGAAACCTTGGGTTTCCAGTTCCTTGTTGGAAGCTCACCCTGCTCTGCGCTATACCTAAAGTGAAAGTCAACGTGAGCCCAAGCTTCGAAGTAAGGCCCTGATTATCCTTGCAAAACGAGAGGCGTGCAGCAGCTCCATGAGGCCTTCATCGTTGTTCTGCTTTAGTTTCAAGGTAGTAAGCTTTTCAACACTCCTAGGGGACTTGCTTCAGCACCCGTTTCAGTACCAGAACACTGCGTAGAACCAGGAAGCTCTGCTCCTGCGTGTATGCTGCGTGTCAACCTAGAAATTAGAGACTGACGGCACAAGGCTAGTTTTCCCATTATGAAAGCTCCGTTGATGCGGCCCCGAAGCTACCTGAAAAGCACTGTTGTTACCGTGCTTTTACTTACAGCCGGCATGGTTCATAGAAGCAAATGAGTTTTCTCGAAAGAAACCTTGTGCTTCCAGTTCCTAGTTGGAAGCTCACCCGGCTCTGCTCTATACCAAACGTGAAAGTCAATGTGAGCACTAGCCTCGAAGTAAGGCCCTGATTATCCTGGCAAAACGGGAGGCGTGCAGCAGCTCCATGAGGCCTTCATCGCTGTTCTGCTTTAGTTTCACGGTAGTAAGCTTTCCAACATTCCTAGGGACTTTGCTTAAGCAACCGTTTCGGTACCAGAACACTGCGTAGAGACAGTAAGCTCTGGTCCTGCGTGTATGCTGCGTGTCAACCTAGAAATTGCAGACTGATGGCATAAGGCTTCTTTTCCCATTATGAAAGTTCCGTTCATGCGGCCTCGAAGCTACCTGAAAAGCATTGTTGTTGCCGGGGTTTTCCTCACTGCCGGCATGGTTCTGAGAAGAAAATGAGTTTTCTCCTAAGAAACCTTGTGTTTCCACTTCCTTGTTGGAAGCTCACCCTGCTCTGCGCTATACCTAAAGTGAAAGTCAACGTGAGCCCAAGCTTCGAAGTAAGGCCCTGATTATCCTTGCAAAACGAGAGGCGTGCAGCAGCTCCATGAGGCCTTCATCGTTGTTCTGCTTTAGTTTCAAGGTAGTAAGCTTTTCAACACTCCTAGGGGACTTGCTTCAGCACCCGTTTCAGTACCAGAACACTGCGTAGAACCAGGAAGCTCTGCTCCTGCGTGTATGCTGCGTGTCAACCTAGAAATTAGAGACTGACGGCACAAGGCTAGTTTTCCCATTATGAAAGCTCCGTTGATGCGGCCCCAAAGCTACTTGAAAAGCGCTGTTGTTACCGTGCTTTTACTTACAGCCGGCATGGTTCACAGAAGAAAATGAGTTTTCTCGAAAGAAACCTTGTGCTTCCAGTTCCTAGTTGGAAGCTCACCCGGCTCTGCTCTATACCAAACGTGAAAGTCAATGTGAGCACTAGCCTCGAAGTAAGGCCCTGATTATCCTGGCAAAACGGGAGGCGTGCAGCAGCTCCATGAGGCCTTCATCGCTGTTCTGCTTTAGTTTCACGGTAGTAAGCTTTCCAACATTCCTAGGGACTTTGCTAAAGCAACCGTTTCGGTACCAGAACACTGCGTAGAGACAGTAAGCTCTGGTCCTGCGTGTATGCTGCGTGTCAACCTAGAAATTGGAGACTGATGGCATAAGGCTTCTTTTCCCATTATGAAAGCTCCGTTCATGCGGCCTCGAAGCTACCTGAAAAGCATTGTTGTTGCCGGGGTTTTCCTCACTGCCGGCATGGTTCTGAGAAGAAAATGAGTTTTCTCCTAAGAAACCTTGGGGTTCCAGTTCCTTGTTGGAAGCTCACCCTGTTCTGCGCTATACCTAAAGTGAAAGTCAACGTGAGCCCAAGCTTCGAAGTAAGGCCCTGATTATCCTTGCAAAACGAGAGGCGTGCAGCAGCTCCATGAGGCCTTCATCGCTGTTGTGCTTTAGTTTCACGGTAGTAAGCTTTCCAACATTCCTAGGGACTTTGCTTAAGCAACCGTTTCGGTACCAGAACACTGCCTAGGGACAGTAAGCTCTGGTCCTGCGTGTATGCTGCGTGTCAACCTAGAAATTGGAGACTGATGGCATAAGGCTTCTTTTCCCATTATGAAAGCTCCGTTCATGCGGCCTCGAAGCTACCTGAAAAGCATTGTTGTTGCCGGGGTTTTCCTCACTGCCGGCATGGTTCTGAGAAGAAAATGAGTTTTCTCCTAAGAAACCTTGGGTTTCCAGTTCCTTGTTGGAAGCTCACCCTGCTCTGCGCTATACCTAAAGTGAAAGTCAACGTGAGCCCAAGCTTCGAAGTAAGGCCCTGATTATCCTTGCAAAACGAGAGGCGTGCAGCAGCTCCATGAGGCCTTCATCGTTGTTCTGCTTTAGTTTCAAGGTAGTAAGCTTTTCAACACTCCTAGGGGACTTGCTTCAGCACCCGTTTCAGTACCAGAACACTGCGTAGAACCAGGAAGCTCTGCTCCTGCGTGTATGCTGCGTGTCAACCTAGAAATTAGAGACTGATGGCACAAGGCTAGTTTTCCCATTATGAAAGCTCCGTTGATGCGGCCCCAAAGCTACCTGAAAAGCGCTGTTGTTACCGTGCTTTTACTTACAGCCGGCATGGTTCATAGAAGAAAATGAGTTTTCTCGAAAGAAACCTTGTGCTTCCAGTTCCTAGTTGGAAGCTCACCCGGCTCTGCTCTATACCAAACGTGAAAGTCAATGTGAGCACTAGCCTCGAAGTAAGGCCCGGATTATCCTGGCAAAACGGGAGGCGTGCAGCAGCTCCATGAGGCCTTCATCGCTGTTCTGCTTTAGTTTCACGGTAGTAAGCTTTCCAACATTCTTAGGGACTTTGCTTAAGCAACCGTTTCGGTACCAGAACACTGCGTAGAGACAGTAAGCTCTGGTCCTGCGTGTATGCTGCGTGTCAACCTAGAAATTGGAGACTGATAGCATAAGGCTTCTTTTCCCATTATGAAAGCTCCGTTCATGCGGCCTCGAAGCTACCTGAAAAGCATTGTTGTTGCCGGGGTTTTCCTCACTGCCGGCATGGTTCTGAGAAGAAAATGAGTTTTCTCCTAAGAAACCTTGGGGTTCCAGTTCCTTGTTGGAAGCTCACCCTGCTCTGCGCTATACCTAAAGTGAAAGTCAACGTGAGCCCAAGCTTCGAAGTAAGGCCCTGATTATCCTTGCAAAACGAGAGGCGTGCAGCAGCTCCATGAGGCCTTCATCGTTGTTCTGCTTTAGTTTCAAGGTAGTAAGCCTTTCAACACTCCTAGGGGACTTGCTTCAGCACCCGTTTCAGTACCAGAACACTGCGTAGAACCAGGAAGCTCTGCTCCTGCGTGTATGCTGCGTGTCAACCTAGAAATTAGAGACTGACGGCACAAGGCTAGTTTTCCCATTATGAAAGCTCCGTTGATGCGGCCCCGAAGCTACCTGAAAAGCACTGTTGTTACCGTGCTTTTACTTACAGCCGGCATGGTTCATAGAAGAAAATGAGTTTTCTCGAAAGAAACCTTGTGCTTCCAGTTCCTAGTTGGAAGCTCACCCGGCTCTGCTCTATACCAAACGTGAAAGTCAATGTGAGCACTAGCCTCGAAGTAAGGCCCTGATTATCTTGGCAAAACGGGAGGCGTGCAGCAGCTCCATGAGGCCTTCATCGCTGTTCTGCTTTAGTTTCACGGTAGTAAGCTTTCCAACATTCCTAGGGACTTTGCTTAAGCAACCGTTTCGGTACCAGAACACTGCGTAGAGACAGTAAGCTCTGGTCCTGCGTGTATGCTGCGTGTCAACCTAGAAATTGGAGACTGATGGCATAAGGCTTCTTTTCCCATTATGAAAGTTCCGTTCATGCGGCCTCGAAGCTACCTGAAAAGCATTGTTGTTGCCGGGGTTTTCCTCACTGCCGGCATGGTTCTGAGAAGAAAATGAGTTTTCTCCTAAGAAACCTTGTGTTTCCACTTCCTTGTTGGAAGCTCACCCTGCTCTGCGCTATACCTAAAGTGAAAGTCAACGTGAGCCCAAGCTTCGAAGTAAGGCCCTGATTATCCTTGCAAAACGAGAGGCGTGCAGCAGCTCCATGAGGCCTTCATCGTTGTTCTGCTTTAGTTTCAAGGTAGTAAGCTTTTCAACACTCCTAGGGGACTTGCTTCAGCACCCGTTTCAGTACCAGAACACTGCGTAGAACCAGGAAGCTCTGCTCCTGCGTGTATGCTGCGTGTCAACCTAGAAATTAGAGACTGATGGCACAAGGCTAGATTTCCCATTATGAAAGCTCCGTTGATGCGGCCCCAAAGCTACCTGAAAAGCGCTGTTGTTACCGTGCTTTTACTTACAGCCGGCATGGTTCATAGAAGAAAATGAGTTTTCTCGAAAGAAACCTTGTGCTTCCAGTTCCTAGTTGGAAGCTCACCCGGCTCTGCTCTATACCAAACGTGAAAGTCAATGTGAGCACTAGCCTCGAAGTAAGGCCCGTATTATCCTGGCAAAACGGGAGGCGTGCAGCAGCTCCATGAGGCCTTCATCGCTGTTCTGCTTTAGTTTCACGGTAGTAAGCTTTCCAACATTCCTAGGGACTTTGCTTAAGCAACCGTTTGGGTACCAGAACACTGCGTAGAGACAGTAAGCTCTGGTCCTGCGTGTATGCTGCGTGTCAACCTAGAAATTGGAGACTGATGGCATAAGGCTTCTTTTCCCATTATGAAAGCTCCGTTCATGCGGCCTCGAAGCTACCTGAAAAGCATTGTTGTTGCCGGGGTTTTCCTCACTGCCGGCATGGTTCTGAGAAGAAAATGAGTTTTCTCCTAAGAAACCTTGGGTTTCCAGTTCCTTGTTGGAAGCTCACCCTGCTCTGCGCTATACCTAAAGTGAAAGTCAACGTGAGCCCAAGCTTCGAAGTAAGGCCCTGATTATCCTTGCAAAACGAGAGGCGTGCAGCAGCTCCATGAGGCCTTCATCGTTGTTCTGCTTTAGTTTCAAGGTAGTAAGCTTTTCAACACTCCTAGGGGACTTGCTTCAGCACCCGTTTCAGTACCAGAACACTGCGTAGAACCAGGAAGCTCTGCTCCTGCGTGTATGCTGCGTGTCAACCTAGAAATTAGAGACTGACGGCACAAGGCTAGTTTTCCCATTATGAAAGCTCCGTTGATGCGGCCCCGAAGCTACCTGAAAAGCACTGTTGTTACCGTGCTTTTACTTACAGCCGGTATGGTTCATAGAAGAAAATGAGTTTTCTCGAAAGAAACCTTGTGCTTCCAGTTCCTATTTGGAAGCTCACCCGGCTCTGCTCTATACCAAACGTGAAAGTCAATGTGAGCACTAGCCTCCAAGTAAGGCCCTGATTATCCTGGCAAAACGGGAGGCGTGCAGCAGCTCCATGAGGCCTTCATCGCTGTTCTGCTTTAGTTTCACGGTAGTAAGCTTTCCAACATTCCTAGGGACTTTGCTTAAGCAACCGTTTCGGTACCAGAACACTGCGTAGAGACAGTAAGCTCTGGTCCTGCGTGTATGCTGCGTGTCAACCTAGAAATTGGAGACTGATGTCATAAGGCTTCTTTTCCCATTATGAAAGCTCCGTTCATGCGGCCTCGAAGATACCTGAAAAGCATTGTTGTTGCCGGGGTTTTCCTCACTGCCGGCATGGTTCTGAGAAGAAAATGAGTTTTCTCCTAAGAAACCTTGGGGTTCCAGTTCCTTGTTGGAAGCTCACCCTGTTCTGCGCTATACCTAAAGTGAAAGTCAACGTGAGCCCAAGCTTCGAAGTAAGGCCCTGATTATCCTTGCAAAACGAGAGGCGTGCAGCAGCTCCATGAGGCCTTCATCGCTGTTCTGCTTTAGTTTCACGGTAGTAAGCTTTCCAACATTCCTAGGGACTTTGCTTAAGCAACCGTTTCGGTACCAGAACACTGCGTAGAGACAGTAAGCTCTGGTCCTGCGTGTATGCTGCGTGTCAACCTAGAAATTGGAGACTGATGGCATAAGGCTTCTTTTCCCATTATGAAAGCTCCGTTCATGCGGCCTCGAAGCTACCTGAAAAGCATTGTTGTTGCCGGGGTTTTCCTCACTGCCGGCATGGTTCTGAGAAGAAAATGAGTTTTCTCCTAAGAAACCTTGGGTTTCCAGTTCCTTGTTGGAAGCTCACCCTGCTCTGCGCTATACCTAAAGTGAAAGTCAACGTGAGCCCAAGCTTCGAAGTAAGGCCCTGATTATCCTTGCAAAACGAGAGGCGTGCAACAGCTCCATGAGGCCTTCATCGTTGTTCTGCTTTAGTTTCAAGGTAGTAAGCTTTTCAACACTCCTAGGGGACTTGCTTCAACACCCGTTTCAGTACCAGAACACTGCGTAGAACCAGGAAGCTCTGGTCCTGCGTGTATGCTGCGTGTCAACCTAGAAATTAGAGCCTGATGGCACAAGGCTAGTTTTCCCATTATGAAAGCTCCGTTGATGCGGCCCCAAAGCTACCTGAAAAGCGCTGTTGTTACCGTGCTTTTACTTACAGCCGGCATGGTTCATAGAAGAAAATGAGTTTTCTCGAAAGAAACCTTGTGCTTCCAGTTCCTAGTTGGAAGCTCACCCGGCTCTGCTCTATACCAAACGTGAAAGTCAATGTGAGCACTAGCCTCGAAGTAAGGCCCGGATTATCCTGGCAAAACGGGAGGCGTGCAGCAGCTCCATGAGGCCTTCATCGCTGTTCTGCTTTAGTTTCACGGTAGTAAGCTTTCCAACATTCTTAGGGACTTTGCTTAAGCAACCGTTTCGGTACCAGAACACTGCGTAGAGACAGTAAGCTCTGGTCCTGCGTGTATGCTGCGTGTCAACCTAGAAATTGGAAACTGATGGCATAAGGCTTCTTTTCCCATTATGAAAGCTCCGTTCATGCGGCCTCGAAGCTACCTGAAAAGCATTGTTGTTGCCGGGGTTTTCCTCACTGCCGGCATGGTTCTGAGAAGAAAATGAGTTTTCTCCTAAGAAACCTTGGGGTTCCAGTTCCTTGTTGGAAGCTCACCCTGCTCTGCGCTATACCTAAAGTGAAAGTCAACGTGAGCCCAAGCTTCGAAGTAAGGCCCTGATCATCCTTGCAAAACGAGAGGCGTGCAGCAGCTCCATGAGGCCTTCATCGTTGTTCTGCTTTAGTTTCAAGGTAGTAAGCTTTTCAACACTCCTAGGGGACTTGCTTCAGCACCCGTTTCAGTACCAGAACACTGCGTAGAACCAGGAAGCTCTGCTCCTGCGTGTATGCTGCGTGTCAACCTAGAAATTAGAGACTGACGGCACAAGGCTAGTTTTCCCATTATGAAAGCTCCGTTGATGCGGCCCCGAAGCTACCTGAAAAGCACTGTTGTTACCGTGCTTTTACTTACAGCCGGCATGGTTCATAGAAGAAAATGAGTTTTCTCGAAAGAAACCTTGTGCTTCCAGTTCCTAGTTGGAAGCTCACCCGGCTCTGCTCTATACCAAACGTGAAAGTCAATGTGAGCACTAGCCTCGAAGTAAGGCCCTGATTATCCTGGCAAAACGGGAGGCGTGCAGCAGCTCCATGAGGCCTTCATCGCTGTTCTGCTTTAGTTTCACGGTAGTAAGCTTTCCAACATTCCTAGGGACTTTGCTTAAGCAACCGTTTCGGTACCAGAACACTGCGTAGAGACAGTAAGCTCTGGTCCTGCGTGTATGCTGCGTGTCAACCTAGAAATTGGAGACTGATGGCATAAGGCTTCTTTTCCCATTATGAAAGCTCCGTTCATGCGGCCTCGAAGCTACCTGAAAAGCATTGTTGTTGCCGGGGTTTTCCTCACTGCCGGCATGGTTCTGAGAAGAAAATGAGTTTTCTCCTAAGAAACCTTGGGTTTCCAGTTCCTTGTTGGAAGCTCACCCTGCTCTGCGCTATACCTAAAGTGAAAGTCAACGTGAGCCCAAGCTTCGAAGTAAGGCCCTGATTATCCTTGCAAAACGAGAGGCGTGCAGCAGCTCCATGAGGCCTTCATCGTTGTTCTGCTTTAGTTTCAAGGTAGTAAGCTTTTCAACACTCCTAGGGGACTTGCTTCAGCACCCGTTTCAGTACCAGAACACTGCGTAGAACCAGGAAGCTCTGCTCCTGCGTGTATGCTGCGTGTCAACCTAGAAATTAGAGACTGACGGCACAAGGCTAGTTTTCCCATTATGAAAGCTCCGTTGATGCGGCCCCGAAGCTACCTGAAAAGCACTGTTGTTACCGTGCTTTTACTTACAGCCGGCATGGTTCATAGAAGCAAATGAGTTTTCTCGAAAGAAACCTTGTGCTTCCAGTTCCTAGTTGGAAGCTCACCCGGCTCTGCTCTATACCAAACGTGAAAGTCAATGTGAGCACTAGCCTCGAAGTAAGGCCCTGATTATCCTGGCAAAACGGGAGGCGTGCAGCAGCTCCATGAGGCCTTCATCGCTGTTCTGCTTTAGTTTCACGGTAGTAAGCTTTCCAACATTCCTAGGGACTTTGCTTAAGCAACCGTTTCGGTACCAGAACACTGCGTAGAGACAGTAAGCTCTGGTCCTGCGTGTATGCTGCGTGTCAACCTAGAAATTGCAGACTGATGGCATAAGGCTTCTTTTCCCATTATGAAAGTTCCGTTCATGCGGCCTCGAAGCTACCTGAAAAGCATTGTTGTTGCCGGGGTTTTCCTCACTGCCGGCATGGTTCTGAGAAGAAAATGAGTTTTCTCCTAAGAAACCTTGTGTTTCCACTTCCTTGTTGGAAGCTCACCCTGCTCTGCGCTATACCTAAAGTGAAAGTCAACGTGAGCCCAAGCTTCGAAGTAAGGCCCTGATTATCCTTGCAAAACGAGAGGCGTGCAGCAGCTCCATGAGGCCTTCATCGTTGTTCTGCTTTAGTTTCAAGGTAGTAAGCTTTTCAACACTCCTAGGGGACTTGCTTCAGCACCCGTTTCAGTACCAGAACACTGCGTAGAACCAGGAAGCTCTGCTCCTGCGTGTATGCTGCGTGTCAACCTAGAAATTAGAGACTGACGGCACAAGGCTAGTTTTCCCATTATGAAAGCTCCGTTGATGCGGCCCCAAAGCTACCTGAAAAGCGCTGTTGTTACCGTGCTTTTACTTACAGCCGGCATGGTTCACAGAAGAAAATGAGTTTTCTCGAAAGAAACCTTGTGCTTCCAGTTCCTAGTTGGAAGCTCACCCTGCTCTGCTCTATACCAAACGTGAAAGTCAATGTGAGCACTAGCCTCGAAGTAAGGCCCTGATTATGCTGGCAAAACGGGAGGCGTGCAGCAGCTCCATGAGGCCTTCAAGGCTGTTCTGCTTTAGTTTAACGGTAGTAAGCTCTCCAAGACTCTTAGGGACCATGCTTCAGGACCCGTTTCGGTACCAGGACACTGCATAGAGCCAGGAAGCTCTGTTCCTGCGTTTATGCTGCTTGTCAGCCTAGAAATTGGAGACTGATGGCATAAGGCTTGTTTTCCCATTATGAAAGCTCCGTTCATGCGGCCTCGAAGCTACCTGAAAAGCATTGTTGTTGCCGGGGTTTTCCTCACTGCCGGCATGGTCCTGAGAAGAAAATGAGTTTTCTCCTAAGAAACCTTGGGTTTCCAGTTCCTTGTTGGAAGCTCACCCTGCTCTGCGCTATACCTAAAGTGAAAGTCAACGTGAACCGTAGCCTCGAAGTAAGGCTCTGATTTGCCTTGCCAATGGGGAGGTGTGCAGCAGCTCCATGAGGCCTTCATCACTGTTCTGCTTTAGTTTCACGGTAGTAAGCCTTTCAAAACTCCTAGGGTCCTTGCTTCAGCACCCGTTTCCGTACCAGAATACTGAGTAGAGCAAGGAAGCTCTGGTCCTGTTAAGCAACTTCCAGCCCCGTAGGCCTTTTTGGAACACCCCAGTGTTGGCTAGAGAGAGCCAACACACTGCACTCTTCCTTGGGAGAGCCAGATTACCTCAGCTCCACACAGGATTCACGAACACACTTCTAGACTGTCCTCCATGCAATGGGTGGAACCTCATTCCCCTAGCTGAACTCTATTGAGAAAAACACTCTGCTTCTAATCCCTTTTCACATTTCACACTTAGAGTCACGCATCCGCAAGGAGGTGGTCGGCTTGCATTCCAAGTACAATTTAAGCAGTTCTTGGTGTAACACTGCAGGTCCTTTGAAGATGCAAAGGCCCCTCAGTCTCGCTCGCGCATCCTTTGTTTTGGAACTTCGCTGCACGCGGAAAACCGCATGTAGAGAAAAGTTGATTCAGGGAAAGCCCCAGTGGGTATCGTGAATCTCTTTTGACTTGTGAGCATCAACATGTACTTATGCTGCGTGTCAACCTAAAAATGGAAGACTGATGGCACAAAGCTTGTTTTCCCGTTTTGAAAGCTCCATTCATGCGGCCTCGAAGCTACCTGAAAAGCACTGTTGTTACCGTGCTTTTACTTACAGCCGGCATGGCACATAGAAGAAAATGAGTTTTCTCGAAAGAAACCTTGTGCTTCCAGTTCCTAGTTGGAAGCTCACCCTGCTCTGCTCTATACCAAACGTGAAAGTCAATGTGAGCACTAGCCTCGAAGTAAGGCCCTGATTATGCTGGCAAAACGGGAGGCGTGCAGCAGCTCCATGAGGCCTTCATCGCTGTTCTGCTTTAGTTTCACGGTAGTAAGCTTTCCAAGACTCCTAGGGACTTTGCTTAAGCAACCGTTTCGGTACCAGAACACTGCGTAGAGACAGTAAGCTCTGGTCCTGCGTGTATGCTGCGTGTCAACCTAGAAATTGGAGACTGATGGCATAAGGCTTCTTTTCCCATTATGAAAGCTCCGTTCATGCGGCCTCGAAGCTACCTGAAAAGCATTGTTGTTGCCGGGGTTTTCCTCACTGCCGGCATGGTTCTGAGAAGAAAATGAGTTTTCTCCTAAGAAACCTTGGGTTTCCAGTTCCTTGTTGGAAGCTCACCCTGCTCTGCGCTATACCTAAAGTGAAAGTCAACGTGAGCCCAAGCTTCGAAGTAAGGCCCTGATTATCCTTGCAAAACGAGAGGCGTGCAGCAGCTCCATGAGGCCTTCATCGTTGTTCTGCTTTAGTTTCAAGGTAGTAAGCTTTTCAACACTCCTAGGGGCCTTGCTTCAGCACCCGTTTCAGTACCAGAACACTGCGTAGAACCAGGAAGCTCTGCTCCTGCGTGTATGCTGCGTGTCAACCTAGAAATTAGAGACTGATGGCCCAAGGCTTGTTTTCCCATTATGAAAGCTCCGTTGATGCGGCCCCGAAGCTACCTGAAAAGCACTGTTGTTACCGTGCTTTTACTTACAGCCGGCATGTCTCATAGAAGAAAATGAGTTTTCTCGAAAGAAACCTTGTGCTTCCAGTTCCTAGTTGGAAGCTCACCCTGCTCTGCTCTATACCAAAAGTGAAACTCAACGTGAGCAGTAGCCTCGAAGTACAGCCCTGCTTATCCTTGCAAAACGGGAGGCGTGCAGCAAATCCATGAGGCCTTCAAGGCTGTTCTGCTTTAGTTTAACGGTAGTAAGCTCTCCAAGACTCTTAGGGACCATGCTTCAGGACCCGTTTCGGTACCAGGACACTGCATAGAGCCAGGAAGCTCTGTTCCTGCGTTTATGCTGCTTGTCAGCCTAGAAATTGGAGACTGATGGCATAAGGCTTGTTTTCCCATTATGAAAGCTCCGTTCATGCGGCCTCGAAGCTACCTGAAAAGCATTGTTGTTGCCGGGGTTTTCCTCACTGCCGGCATGGTCCTGAGAAGAAAATGAGTTTTCTCCTAAGAAACCTTGTGTTTCCAGTTCCTTGTTGGAAGCTCACCCTGCTCTGCTCTATACCTAAAGTGAAAGTCAACGTGAACCCTAGCCTCGAAGTAAGGCTCTGATTTGCCTTGCCAATGGGGAGGTGTGCAGCAGCTCCATGAGGCCTTCATCACTGTTCTGCTTTAGTTTCACGGTAGTAAGCCTTTCAAAACTCCTAGGGTCCTTGCTTCAGCACCCGTTTCCGTACCAGAATACTGAGTAGAGCAAGGAAGCTCTGGTCCTGTTAAGCAACTTCCAGCCCCGTAGGCCTTTTTGGAACACCCCAGTGTTGGCTAGAGAGAGCCAACACACTGCACTCTTCCTTGGGAGAGCCAGATTACCTCAGCTCCACACAGGATTCAAGAACACACTTCTAGACTGTCCTCCATGCAATGGGTGGAACCTCATTCCCCTAGCTGAACTCTATTGAGAAAAACACTCTGCTTCTAATCCCTTTTCACATTTCACACTTAGAGTCACGCATCCGCAAGGAGGTGGTCGGCTTGCATTCCAAGTACAATTTAAGCAGTTCTTGGTGTAACACTGCAGGTCCTTTGAAGATGCAAAGGCCCCTCAGTCTCGCTCGCGCATCCTTTGTTTTGGAACTTCGCTGCACGCGGAAAACCGCATGTAGAGAAAAGTTGATTCAGGGAAAGCCCCAGTGGGTATCGTGAATCTCTTTTGACTTGTGAGCATCAACATGTACTTATGCTGCGTGTCAACCTAAAAATGGAAGACTGATGGCACAAAGCTTGTTTTCCCGTTTTGAAAGCTCCATTCATGCGGCCTCGAAGCTACCTGAAAAGCACTGTTGTTACCGTGCTTTTACTTACAGCCGGCATGGCACATAGAAGAAAATGAGTTTTCTCGAAAGAAACCTTGTGCTTCCAGTTCCTAGTTGGAAGCTCACCCTGCTCTGCTCTATACCAAACGTGAAAGTCAATGTGAGCACTAGCCTCGAAGTAAGGCCCTGATTATGCTGTCAAAACGGGAGGCGTGCAGCAGCTCCATGAGGCCTTCATCGCTGTTCTGCTTTAGTTTCATGGTAGTAAGCTTTCCAAGACTCCTAGGGGACTTGCTTCAGCACCCGTTTCAGTACCAGAACACTGTGTAGAACCAGGAAGCTCTGCTCCTGCGTGTATGCTGCGTGTCAACCTAGAAATTAGAGACTGATGGCACAAGGCTAGTTTTCCCATTATGAAAACTCCGTTGATGCGGCCCCGAAGCTACCTGAAAAGCACTGTTGTTACCGTGCTTTTACTTACAGCCGGCATGGCACATAGAAGAAAATGAGTTTTCTCGAAAGAAACCTTGTGCTTCCAGTTCCTAGTTGGAAGCTCACCCTGCTCTGCTCTATACCAAACGTGAAAGTCAATGTGAGCACTAGCCTCGAAGTAAGGCTCTGATTATCCTGGCAAAACGGGAGGCGTGCAGCAGCTCCATGAGGCCTTCATCGCTGTTCTGCTTTAGTTTCACGGTAGTAAGCTTTCCAACATTCCTAGGGACTTTGCTTAAGCAACCGTTTCGGTACCAGAACACTGCCTAGGGACAGTAAGCTCTGGTCCTGCGTGTATGCTGCGTGTCAACCTAGAAATTGGAGACTGATGGTATAAGGCTTCTTTTCCCATTATGAAAGCTCCGTTCATGCGGCCTCGAAGCTACCTGAAAAGCATTGTTGTTGCCGGGGTTTTCCTCAATGCCGCCATGGTTCTGAGAAGAAAATGAGTTTTCTCCTAAGAAACCTTGGGTTTCCAGTTCCTTGTTGGAGGCTCACCCTGCTCTGCTCTATACCTAAAGTGAAAGTCAACGTGAGCCCAAGCTTCGAAGTAAGGCCCTGATTATCCTTGCAAAACGAGAGGCGTGCAGCAGCTCCATGAGGCCTTCATCGTTGTTCTGCTTTAGTTGCAAGGTAGTAAGCTTTTCAACACTCCTAGGGGCCTTGCTTCAGCACCCGTTTCAGTACCAGAACACTGCGTAGAACCAGGAAGCTCTGCTCCTGCGTGTATGCTGCGTGTCAACCTAGAAATTAGAGACTGATGGCACAAGGCTAGTTTTCCCATTATGAAAGCTCCATTGATACGGCCCCGAAGCTACCTGAAAAGCACTGTTGTTACCGTGCTTTTACTTACAGCCGGCATGGTTCATAGAAGAAAATGAGTTTTCTCGAAAGAAACCTTGTGCTTCCAGTTCCTAGTTGGAAGCTCACCCGGCTCTGCTCTATACCAAACGTGAAAGTGAATGTGAGCACTAGCCTCGAAGTAAGGCCCTGATTATCCTGGCAAAACGGGAGGCGTGCAGCAGCTCCATGAGGCCTTCATCGCTGTTCTGCTTTAGTTTCACGGTAGTAAGCTTTCCAACATTCTTAGGGACTTTGCTTAAGCAACCGTTTCGGTACCAGAACACTGCGTAGAGACAGTAAGCTCTGGTCCTGCGTGTATGCTGCGTGTCAACCTAGAAATTGGAGACTGATGGCATAAGGCTTCTTTTCCCATTATGAAAGCTCCGTTCATGCGGCCTCGAAGCTACCTGAAAAGCATTGTTGTTGCCGGGGTTTTCCTCACTGCCGGCATGGTTCTGAGAAGAAAATGAGTTTTCTCCTAAGAAACCTTGGGGTTCCAGTTCCTTGTTGGAAGCTCACCCTGCTCTGCGCTATACCTAAAGTGAAAGTCAACGTGAGCCCAAGCTTCGAAGTAAGGCCCTGATTATCCTTGCAAAACGAGAGGCGTGCAGCAGCTCCATGAGGCCTTCATCGTTGTTCTGCTTTAGTTTCAAGGTAGTAAGCTTTTCAACACTCCTAGGGGACTTGCTTCAGCACCCGTTTCAGTACCAGAACACTGCGTAGAACCAGGAAGCTCTGCTCCTGCGTGTATGCTGCGTGTCAACCTAGAAATTAGAGACTGACGGCACAAGGCTAGTTTTCCCATTATGAAAGCTCCGTTGATGCGGCCCCGAAGCTACCTGAAAAGCACTGTTGTTACCGTGCTTTTACTTACAGCCGGCATGGTTCATAGAAGCAAATGAGTTTTCTCGAAAGAAACCTTGTGCTTCCAGTTCCTAGTTGGAAGCTCACCCGGCTCTGCTCTATACCAAACGTGAAAGTCAATGTGAGCACTAGCCTCGAAGTAAGGCCCTGATTATCCTGGCAAAACGGGAGGCGTGCAGCAGCTCCATGAGGCCTTCATCGCTGTTCTGCTTTAGTTTCACGGTAGTAAGCTTTCCAACATTCCTAGGGACTTTGCTTAAGCAACCGTTTCGGTACCAGAACACTGCGTAGAGACAGTAAGCTCTGGTCCTGCGTGTATGCTGCGTGTCAACCTAGAAATTGCAGACTGATGGCATAAGGCTTCTTTTCCCATTATGAAAGTTCCGTTCATGCGGCCTCGAAGCTACCTGAAAAGCATTGTTGTTGCCGGGGTTTTCCTCACTGCCGGCATGGTTCTGAGAAGAAAATGAGTTTTCTCCTAAGAAACCTTGTGTTTCCACTTCCTTGTTGGAAGCTCACCCTGCTCTGCGCTATACCTAAAGTGAAAGTCAACGTGAGCCCAAGCTTCGAAGTAAGGCCCTGATTATCCTTGCAAAACGAGAGGCGTGCAGCAGCTCCATGAGGCCTTCATCGTTGTTCTGCTTTACTTTCAAGGTAGTAAGCTTTTCAACACTCCTAGGGGACTTGCTTCAGCACCCGTTTCAGTACCAGAACACTGCGTAGAACCAGGAAGCTCTGCTCCTGCGTGTATGCTGCGTGTCAACCTAGAAATTAGAGACTGATGGCACAAGGCTAGTTTTCCCATTATGAAAGCTCCGTTGATGCGGCCCCAAAGCTACTTGAAAAGCGCTGTTGTTACCGTGCTTTTACTTACAGCCGGCATGGTTCACAGAAGAAAATGAGTTTTCTCGAAAGAAACCTTGTGCTTCCAGTTCCTAGTTGGAAGCTCACCCGGCTCTGCTCTATACCAAACGTGAAAGTCAATGTGAGCACTAGCCTCGAAGTAAGGCCCGGATTATCCTGGCAAAACGGGAGGCGTGCAGCAGCTCCATGAGGCCTTCATCGCTGTTCTGCTTTAGTTTCACGGTAGTAAGCTTTCCAACATTCCTAGGGACTTTGCTAAAGCAACCGTTTCGGTACCAGAACACTGCGTAGAGACAGTAAGCTCTGGTCCTGCGTGTATGCTGCGTGTCAACCTAGAAATTGGAGACTGATGGCATAAGGCTTCTTTTCCCATTATGAAAGCTCCGTTCATGCGGCCTCGAAGATACCTGAAAAGCATTGTTGTTGCCGGGGTTTTCCTCACTGCCGGCATGGTTCTGAGAAGAAAATGAGTTTTCTCCTAAGAAACCTTGGGGTTCCAGTTCCTTGTTGGAAGCTCACCCTGTTCTGCGCTATACCTAAAGTGAAAGTCAACGTGAGCCCAAGCTTCGAAGTAAGGCCCTGATTATCCTTGCAAAACGAGAGGCGTGCAGCAGCTCCATGAGGCCTTCATCGCTGTTCTGCTTTAGTTTCACGGTAGTAAGCTTTCCAACATTCCTAGGGACTTTGCTTAAGCAACCGTTTCGGTACCAGAACACTGCGTAGAGACAGTAAGCTCTGGTCCTGCGTGTATGCTGCGTGTCAACCTAGAAATTGGAGACTGATGGCATAAGGCTTCTTTTCCCATTATGAAAGCTCCGTTCATGCGGCCTCGAAGCTACCTGAAAAGCATTGTTGTTGCCGGGGTTTTCCTCACTGCCGGCATGGTTCTGAGAAGAAAATGAGTTTTCTCCTAAGAAACCTTGGGGTTCCAGTTCCTTGTTGGAAGCTCACCCTGCTCTGCGCTATACCTAAAGTGAAAGTCAACGTGAGCCCAAGCTTCGAAGTAAGGCCCTGATTATCCTTGCAAAACGAGAGGCGTGCAGCAGCTCCATGAGGCCTTCATCGTTGTTCTGCTTTAGTTTCAAGGTAGTAAGCTTTTCAACACTCCTAGGGGACTTGCTTCAGCACCCGTTTCAGTACCAGAACACTGCGTAGAACCAGGAAGCTCTGCTCCTGCGTGTATGCTGCGTGTCAACCTAGAAATTAGAGACTGACGGCACAAGGCTAGTTTTCCCATTATGAAAGCTCCGTTGATGCGGCCCCGAAGCTACCTGAAAAGCACTGTTGTTACCGTGCTTTTACTTACAGCCGGCATGGTTCATAGAAGAAAATGAGTTTTCTCGAAAGAAACCTTGTGCTTCCAGTTCCTAGTTGGAAGCTCACCCGGCTCTGCTCTATACCAAACGTGAAAGTCAATGTGAGCACTAGCCTCGAAGTAAGGCCCTGATTATCCTGGCAAAATGGGAGGCGTGCAGCAGCTCCATGAGGCCTTCATCGCTGTTCTGCTTTAGTTTCACGGTAGTAAGCTTTCCAACATTCCTAGGGACTTTGCTTAAGCAACCGTTTGGGTACCAGAACACTGCGTAGAGACAGTAAGCTCTGGTCCTGCGTGTATGCTGCGTGTCAACCTAGAAATTGGAGACTGATGGCATAAGGCTTCTTTTCCCATTATGAAAGCTCCGTTCATGCGGCCTCGAAGCTACCTGAAAAGCATTGTTGTTGCCGGGGTTTTCCTCACTGCCGGCATGGTTCTGAGAAGAAAATGAGTTTTCTCCTAAGAAACCTTGGGTTTCCAGTTCCTTGTTGGAAGCTCACCCTGCTCTGCGCTATACCTAAAGTGAAAGTCAACGTGAGCCCAAGCTTCGAAGTAAGGCCCTGATTATCCTTGCAAAACGAGAGGCGTGCAGCAGCTCCATGAGGCCTTCATCGTTGTTCTGCTTTAGTTTCAAGGTAGTAAGCTTTTCAACACTCCTAGGGGACTTGCTTCAGCACCCGTTTCAGTACCAGAACACTGCGTAGAACCAGGAAGCTCTGCTCCTGCGTGTATGCTGCGTGTCAACCTAGAAATTAGAGACTGACGGCACAAGGCTAGTTTTCCCATTATGAAAGCTCCGTTGATGCGGCCCCGAAGCTACCTGAAAAGCACTGTTGTTACCGTGCTTTTACTTACAGCCGGCATGGTTCATAGAAGCAAATGAGTTTTCTCGAAAGAAACCTTGTGCTTCCAGTTCCTAGTTGGAAGCTCACCCGGCTCTGCTCTATACCAAACGTGAAAGTCAATGTGAGCACTAGCCTCGAAGTAAGGCCCTGATTATCCTGGCAAAACGGGAGGCGTGCAGCAGCTCCATGAGGCCTTCATCGCTGTTCTGCTTTAGTTTCACGGTAGTAAGCTTTCCAACATTCCTAGGGACTTTGCTTAAGCAACCGTTTCGGTACCAGAACACTGCGTAGAGACAGTAAGCTCTGGTCCTGCGTGTATGCTGCGTGTCAACCTAGAAATTGCAGACTGATGGCATAAGGCTTCTTTTCCCATTATGAAAGTTCCGTTCATGCGGCCTCGAAGCTACCTGAAAAGCATTGTTGTTGCCGGGGTTTTCCTCACTGCCGGCATGGTTCTGAGAAGAAAATGAGTTTTCTCCTAAGAAACCTTGTGTTTCCACTTCCTTGTTGGAAGCTCACCCTGCTCTGCGCTATACCTAAAGTGAAAGTCAACGTGAGCCCAAGCTTCGAAGTAAGGCCCTGATTATCCTTGCAAAACGAGAGGCGTGCAGCAGCTCCATGAGGCCTTCATCGTTGTTCTGCTTTAGTTTCAAGGTAGTAAGCTTTTCAACACTCCTAGGGGACTTGCTTCAGCACCCGTTTCAGTACCAGAACACTGCGTAGAACCAGGAAGCTCTGCTCCTGCGTGTATGCTGCGTGTCAACCTAGAAATTAGAGACTGACGGCACAAGGCTAGTTTTCCCATTATGAAAGCTCCGTTGATGCGGCCCCAAAGCTACTTGTAAAGCGCTGTTGTTACCGTGCTTTTACTTACAGCCGGCATGGTTCACAGAAGAAAATGAGTTTTCTCGAAAGAAACCTTGTGCTTCCAGTTCCTAGTTGGAAGCTCACCCGGCTCTGCTCTATACCAAACGTGAAAGTCAATGTGAGCACTAGCCTCGAAGTAAGGCCCTGATTATCCTGGCAAAACGGGAGGCGTGCAGCAGCTCCATGAGGCCTTCATCGCTGTTCTGCTTTAGTTTCACGGTAGTAAGCTTTCCAACATTCCTAGGGACTTTGCTAAAGCAACCGTTTCAGTACCAGAACACTGCGTAGAGACAGTAAGCTCTGGTCCTGCGTGTATGCTGCGTGTCAACCTAGAAATTGGAGACTGATGGCATAAGGCTTCTTTTCCCATTATGAAAGCTCCGTTCATGCGGCCTCGAAGCTACCTGAAAAGCATTGTTGTTGCCGGGGTTTTCCTCACTGCCGGCATGGTTCTGAGAAGAAAATGAGTTTTCTCCTAAGAAACCTTGGGGTTCCAGTTCCTTGTTGGAAGCTCACCCTGTTCTGCGCTATACCTAAAGTGAAAGTCAACGTGAGCCCAAGCTTCGAAGTAAGGCCCTGATTATCCTTGCAAAACGAGAGGCGTGCAGCAGCTCCATGAGGCCTTCATCGCTGTTGTGCTTTAGTTTCACGGTAGTAAGCTTTCCAACATTCCTAGGGACTTTGCTTAAGCAACCGTTTCGGTACCAGAACACTGCCTAGGGACAGTAAGCTCTGGTCCTGCGTGTATGCTGCGTGTCAACCTAGAAATTGGAGACTGATGGCATAAGGCTTCTTTTCCCATTATGAAAGCTCCGTTCATGCGGCCTCGAAGCTACCTGAAAAGCATTGTTGTTGCCGGGGTTTTCCTCACTGCCGGCATGGTTCTGAGAAGAAAATGAGTTTTCTCCTAAGAAACCTTGGGTTTCCAGTTCCTTGTTGGAAGCTCACCCTGCTCTGCGCTATACCTAAAGTGAAAGTCAACGTGAGCCCAAGCTTCGAAGTAAGGCCCTGATTATCCTTGCAAAACGAGAGGCGTGCAGCAGCTCCATGAGGCCTTCATCGTTGTTCTGCTTTAGTTTCAAGGTAGTAAGCTTTTCAACACTCCTAGGGGACTTGCTTCAGCACCCGTTTCAGTACCAGAACACTGCGTAGAACCAGGAAGCTCTGCTCCTGCGTGTATGCTGCGTGTCAACCTAGAAATTAGAGACTGATGGCACAAGGCTAGTTTTCCCATTATGAAAGCTCCGTTGATGCGGCCCCAAAGCTACCTGAAAAGCGCTGTTGTTACCGTGCTTTTACTTACAGCCGGCATGGTTCATAGAAGAAAATGAGTTTTCTCGAAAGAAACCTTGTGCTTCCAGTTCCTAGTTGGAAGCTCACCCGGCTCTGCTCTATACCAAACGTGAAAGTCAATGTGAGCACTAGCCTCGAAGTAAGGCCCGGATTATCCTGGCAAAACGGGAGGCGTGCAGCAGCTCCATGAGGCCTTCATCGCTGTTCTGCTTTAGTTTCACGGTAGTAAGCTTTCCAACATTCTTAGGGACTTTGCTTAAGCAACCGTTTCGGTACCAGAACACTGCGTAGAGACAGTAAGCTCTGGTCCTGCGTGTATGCTGCGTGTCAACCTAGAAATTGGAGACTGATAGCATAAGGCTTCTTTTCCCATTATGAAAGCTCCGTTCATGCGGGCTCGAAGCTACCTGAAAAGCATTGTTGTTGCCGGGGTTTTCCTCACTGCCGGCATGGTTCTGAGAAGAAAATGAGTTTTCTCCTAAGAAACCTTGGGGTTCCAGTTCCTTGTTGGAAGCTCACCCTGCTCTGCGCTATACCTAAAGTGAAAGTCAACGTGAGCCCAAGCTTCGAAGTAAGGCCCTGATTATCCTTGCAAAACGAGAGGCGTGCAGCAGCTCCATGAGGCCTTCATCGTTGTTCTGCTTTAGTTTCAAGGTAGTAAGCCTTTCAACACTCCTAGGGGACTTGCTTCAGCACCCGTTTCAGTACCAGAACACTGCGTAGAACCAGGAAGCTCTGCTCCTGCGTGTATGCTGCGTGTCAACCTAGAAATTAGAGACTGACGGCACAAGGCTAGTTTTCCCATTATGAAAGCTCCGTTGATGCGGCCCCGAAGCTACCTGAAAAGCACTGTTGTTACCGTGCTTTTACTTACAGCCGGCATGGTTCATAGAAGAAAATGAGTTTTCTCGAAAGAAACCTTGTGCTTCCAGTTCCTAGTTGGAAGCTCACCCGGCTCTGCTCTATACCAAACGTGAAAGTCAATGTGAGCACTAGCCTCGAAGTAAGGCCCTGATTATCCTGGCAAAACGGGAGGCGTGCAGCAGCTCCATGAGGCCTTCATCGCTGTTCTGCTTTAGTTTCACGGTAGTAAGCTTTCCAACATTCCTAGGGACTTTGCTTAAGCAACCGTTTCGGTACCAGAACACTGCGTAGAGACAGTAAGCTCTGGTCCTGCGTGTATGCTGCGTGTCAACCTAGAAATTGGAGACTGATGGCATAAGGCTTCTTTTCCCATTATGAAAGTTCCGTTCATGCGGCCTCGAAGCTACCTGAAAATCATTGTTGTTGCCGGGGTTTTCCTCACTGCCGGCATGGTTCTGAGAAGAAAATGAGTTTTCTCCTAAGAAACCTTGTGTTTCCACTTCCTTGTTGGAAGCTCACCCTGCTCTGCGCTATACCTAAAGTGAAAGTCAACGTGAGCCCAAGCTTCGAAGTAAGGCCCTGATTATCCTTGCAAAACGAGAGGCGTGCAGCAGCTCCATGAGGCCTTCATCGTTGTTCTGCTTTAGTTTCAAGGTAGTAAGCTTTTCAACACTCCTAGGGGACTTGCTTCAGCACCCGTTTCAGTACCAGAACACTGCGTAGAACCAGGAAGCTCTGCTCCTGCGTGTATGCTGCGTGTCAACCTAGAAATTAGAGACTGACGGCACAAGGCTAGTTTTCCCATTATGAAAGCTCCGTTGATGCGGCCCCAAAGCTACCTGAAAAGCGCTGTTGTTACCGTGCTTTTACTTACAGCCGGCATGGTTCACAGAAGAAAATGAGTTTTCTCGAAAGAAACCTTGTGCTTCCAGTTCCTAGTTGGAAGCTCACCCTGCTCTGCTCTATACCAAACGTGAAAGTCAATGTGAGCACTAGCCTCGAAGTAAGGCCCTGATTATGCTGGCAAAACGGGAGGCGTGCAGCAGCTCCATGAGGCCTTCAAGGCTGTTCTGCTTTAGTTTAACGGTAGTAAGCTCTCCAAGACTCTTAGGGACCATGCTTCAGGACCCGTTTCGGTACCAGGACACTGCATAGAGCCAGGAAGCTCTGTTCCTGCGTTTATGCTGCTTGTCAGCCTAGAAATTGGAGACTGATGGCATAAGGCTTGTTTTCCCATTATGAAAGCTCCGTTCATGCGGCCTCGAAGCTACCTGAAAAGCATTGTTGTTGCCGGGGTTTTCCTCACTGCCGGCATGGTCCTGAGAAGAAAAT
The DNA here is from genome assembly GCF_028564815.1 of Eubalaena glacialis. Classification (NCBI taxonomy): domain Eukaryota; kingdom Metazoa; phylum Chordata; class Mammalia; order Artiodactyla; family Balaenidae; genus Eubalaena; species Eubalaena glacialis. The sequence goes on from NC_083725.1 coordinate 28,536,146, forward strand.
GAGTTTTCTCCTAAGAAACCTTGGGTTTCCAGTTCCTTGTTGGAAGCTCACCCTGCTCTGCGCTATACCTAAAGTGAAAGTCAACGTGAACCGTAGCCTCGAAGTAAGGCTCTGATTTGCCTTGCCAATGGGGAGGTGTGCAGCAGCTCCATGAGGCCTTCATCACTGTTCTGCTTTAGTTTCACGGTAGTAAGCCTTTCAAAACTCCTAGGGTCCTTGCTTCAGCACCCGTTTCCGTACCAGAATACTGAGTAGAGCAAGGAAGCTCTGGTCCTGTTAAGCAACTTCCAGCCCCGTAGGCCTTTTTGGAACACCCCAGTGTTGGCTAGAGAGAACCAACACACTGCACTCTTCCTTGGGAGAGCCAGATTACCTCAGCTCCACACAGGATTCACGAACACACTTCTAGACTGTCCTCCATGCAATGGGTGGAACCTCATTCCCCTAGCTGAACTCTATTGAGAAAAACACTCTGCTTCTAATCCCTTTTCACATTTCACACTTAGAGTCACGCATCCGCAAGGAGGTGGTCGGCTTGCATTCCAAGTACAATTTAAGCAGTTCTTGGTGTAACACTGCAGGTCCTTTGAAGATGCAAAGGCCCCTCAGTCTCGCTCGCGCATCCTTTGTTTTGGAACTTCGCTGCACGCGGAAAACCGCATGTAGAGAAAAGTTGATTCAGGGAAAGCCCCAGTGGGTATCGTGAATCTCTTTTGACTTGTGAGCATCAACATGTACTTATGCTGCGTGTCAACCTAAAAATGGAAGACTGATGGCACAAAGCTTGTTTTCCCGTTTTGAAAGCTCCATTCATGCGGCCTCGAAGCTACCTGAAAAGCACTGTTGTTACCGTGCTTTTACTTACAGCCGGCATGGCACATAGAAGAAAATGAGTTTTCTCGAAAGAAACCTTGTGCTTCCAGTTCCTAGTTGGAAGCTCACCCTGCTCTGCTCTATACCAAACGTGAAAGTCAATGTGAGCACTAGCCTCGAAGTAAGGCCCTGATTATGCTGGCAAAACGGGAGGCGTGCAGCAGCTCCATGAGGCCTTCATCGCTGTTCTGCTTTAGTTTCACGGTAGTAAGCTTTCCAAGACTCCTAGGGACTTTGCTTAAGCAACCGTTTCGGTACCAGAACACTGCGTAGAGACAGTAAGCTCTGGTCCTGCGTGTATGCTGCGTGTCAACCTAGAAATTGGAGACTGATGGCATAAGGCTTCTTTTCCCATTATGAAAGCTCCGTTCATGCGGCCTCGAAGCTACCTGAAAAGCATTGTTGTTGCCGGGGTTTTCCTCACTGCCGGCATGGTTCTGAGAAGAAAATGAGTTTTCTCCTAAGAAACCTTGGGTTTCCAGTTCCTTGTTGGAAGCTCACCCTGCTCTGCGCTATACCTAAAGTGAAAGTCAACGTGAGCCCAAGCTTCGAAGTAAGGCCCTGATTATCCTTGCAAAACGAGAGGCGTGCAGCAGCTCCATGAGGCCTTCATCGATGTTCTGCTTTAGTTTCAAGGTAGTAAGCTTTTCAACACTCCTAGGGGCCTTGCTTCAGCACCCGTTTCAGTACCAGAACACTGCGTAGAACCAGGAAGCTCTGCTCCTGCGTGTATGCTGCGTGTCAACCTAGAAATTAGAGACTGATGGCCCAAGGCTTGTTTTCCCATTATGAAAGCTCCGTTGATGCGGCCCCGAAGCTACCTGAAAAGCACTGTTGTTACCGTGCTTTTACTTACAGCCGGCATGTCTCATAGAAGAAAATGAGTTTTCTCGAAAGAAACCTTGTGCTTCCAGTTCCTAGTTGGAAGCTCACCCTGCTCTGCTCTATACCAAAAGTGAAACTCAACGTGAGCAGTAGCCTCGAAGTACAGCCCTGCTTATCCTTGCAAAACGGGAGGCGTGCAGCAAATCCATGAGGCCTTCAAGGCTGTTCTGCTTTAGTTTAACGGTAGTAAGCTCTCCAAGACTCTTAGGGACCATGCTTCAGGACCCGTTTCGGTACCAGGACACTGCATAGAGCCAGGAAGCTCTGTTCCTGCGTTTATGCTGCTTGTCAGCCTAGAAATTGGAGACTGATGGCATAAGGCTTGTTTTCCCATTATGAAAGCTCCGTTCATGCGGCCTCGAAGCTACCTGAAAAGCATTGTTGTTGCCGGGGTTTTCCTCACTGCCGGCATGGTCCTGAGAAGAAAATGAGTTTTCTCCTAAGAAACCTTGTGTTTCCAGTTCCTTGTTGGAAGCTCACCCTGCTCTGCTCTATACCTAAAGTGAAAGTCAACGTGAACCCTAGCCTCGAAGTAAGGCTCTGATTTGCCTTGCCAATGGGGAGGTGTGCAGCAGCTCCATGAGGCCTTCATCACTGTTCTGCTTTAGTTTCACGGTAGTAAGCCTTTCAAAACTCCTAGGGTCCTTGCTTCAGCACCCGTTTCCGTACCAGAATACTGAGTAGAGCAAGGAAGCTCTGGTCCTGTTAAGCAACTTCCAGCCCCGTAGGCCTTTTTGGAACACCCCAGTGTTGGCTAGAGAGAGCCAACACACTGCACTCTTCCTTGGGAGAGCCAGATTACCTCAGCTCCACACAGGATTCACGAACACACTTCTAGACTGTCCTCCATGCAATGGGTGGAACCTCATTCCCCTAGCTGAACTCTATTGAGAAAAACACTCTGCTTCTAATCCCTTTTCACATTTCACACTTAGAGTCACGCATCCGCAAGGAGGTGGTCGGCTTGCATTCCAAGTACAATTTAAGCAGTTCTTGGTGTAACACTGCAGGTCCTTTGAAGATGCAAAGGCCCCTCAGTCTCGCTCGCGCATCCTTTGTTTTGGAACTTCGCTGCACGCGGAAAACCGCATGTAGAGAAAAGTTGATTCAGGGAAAGCCCCAGTGGGTATCGTGAATCTCTTTTGACTTGTGAGCATCAACATGTACTTATGCTGCGTGTCAACCTAAAAATGGAAGACTGATGGCACAAAGCTTGTTTTCCCGTTTTGAAAGCTCCATTCATGCGGCCTCGAAGCTACCTGAAAAGCACTGTTGTTACCGTGCTTTTACTTACAGCCGGCATGGCACATAGAAGAAAATGAGTTTTCTCGAAAGAAACCTTGTGCTTCCAGTTCCTAGTTGGAAGCTCACCCTGCTCTGCTCTATACCAAACGTGAAAGTCAATGTGAGCACTAGCCTCGAAGTAAGGCCCTGATTATGCTGTCAAAACGGGAGGCGTGCAGCAGCTCCATGAGGCCTTCATCGCTGTTCTGCTTTAGTTTCATGGTAGTAAGCTTTCCAAGACTCCTAGGGGACTTGCTTCAGCACCCGTTTCAGTACCAGAACACTGTGTAGAACCAGGAAGCTCTGCTCCTGCGTGTATGCTGCGTGTCAACCTAGAAATTAGAGACTGATGGCACAAGGCTAGTTTTCCCATTATGAAAACTCCGTTGATGCGGCCCCGAAGCTACCTGAAAAGCACTGTTGTTACCGTGCTTTTACTTACAGCCGGCATGGCACATAGAAGAAAATGAGTTTTCTCGAAAGAAACCTTGTGCTTCCAGTTCCTAGTTGGAAGCTCACCCTGCTCTGCTCTATACCAAACGTGAAAGTCAATGTGAGCACTAGCCTCGAAGTAAGGCTCTGATTATCCTGGCAAAACGGGAGGCGTGCAGCAGCTCCATGAGGCCTTCATCGCTGTTCTGCTTTAGTTTCACGGTAGTAAGCTTTCCAACATTCCTAGGGACTTTGCTTAAGCAACCGTTTCGGTACCAGAACACTGCCTAGGGACAGTAAGCTCTGGTCCTGCGTGTATGCTGCGTGTCAACCTAGAAATTGGAGACTGATGGTATAAGGCTTCTTTTCCCATTATGAAAGCTCCGTTCATGCGGCCTCGAAGCTACCTGAAAAGCATTGTTGTTGCCGGGGTTTTCCTCAATGCCGCCATGGTTCTGAGAAGAAAATGAGTTTTCTCCTAAGAAACCTTGGGTTTCCAGTTCCTTGTTGGAGGCTCACCCTGCTCTGCTCTATACCTAAAGTGAAAGTCAACGTGAGCCCAAGCTTCGAAGTAAGGCCCTGATTATCCTTGCAAAACGAGAGGCGTGCAGCAGCTCCATGAGGCCTTCATCGTTGTTCTGCTTTAGTTGCAAGGTAGTAAGCTTTTCAACACTCCTAGGGGCCTTGCTTCAGCACCCGTTTCAGTACCAGAACACTGCGTAGAACCAGGAAGCACTGCTCCTGCGTGTATGCTGCGTGTCAACCTAGAAATTAGAGACTGATGGCACAAGGCTAGTTTTCCCATTATGAAAGCTCCATTGATACGGCCCCGAAGCTACCTGAAAAGCACTGTTGTTACCGTGCTTTTACTTACAGCCGGCATGGTTCATAGAAGAAAATGAGTTTTCTCGAAAGAAACCTTGTGCTTCCAGTTCCTAGTTGGAAGCTCACCCGGCTCTGCTCTATACCAAACGTGAAAGTGAATGTGAGCACTAGCCTCGAAGTAAGGCCCTGATTATCCTGGCAAAACGGGAGGCGTGCACCAGCTCCATGAGGCCTTCATCGCTGTTCTGCTTTAGTTTCACGGTAGTAAGCTTTCCAACATTCCTAGGGACTTTGCTTAAGCAACCGTTTCGGTACCAGAACACTGCGTAGAGACAGTAAGCTCTGGTCCTGCGTGTATGCTGCGTGTCAACCTAGAAATTGGAGACTGATGGCATAAGGCTTCTTTTCCCATTATGAAAGCTCCGTTCATGCGGCCTCGAAGCTACCTGAAAAGCATTGTTGTTGCCGGGGTTTTCCTCACTGCCGGCATGGTTCTGAGAAGAAAATGAGTTTTCTCGTAAGAAACCTTGGGGTTCCAGTTCGTTGTTGGAAGCTCACCCTGCTCTGCGCTATACCTAAAGTGAAAGTCAACGTGAGCCCAAGCTTCGAAGTAAGGCCCTGATTATCCTTGCAAAACGAGAGGCGTGCAGCAGCTCCATGAGGCCTTCATCGTTGTTCTGCTTTAGTTTCAAGGTAGTAAGCTTTTCAACACTCCTAGGGGCCTTGCTTCAGCACCCGTTTCAGTACCAGAACACTGCGTAGAACCAGGAAGCTCTGCTCCTGCGTGTATGCTGCGTGTCAACCTAGAAATTAGAGACTGATGGCACAAGGCTTGTTTTCCCATTATGAAAGCTCCGTTGATGCGGCCCCGAAGCTACCTGAAAAGCACTGTTGTTACCGTGCTTTTACTTACAGCCGGCATGTCTCATAGAAGAAAATGAGTTTTCTCGAAAGAAACCTTGTGCTTCCAGTTCCTAGTTGGAAGCTCACCCTGCTCTGCTCTATACCTAAAGTGAAAGTCAACGTGAACCCTAGCCTCGAAGTAAGGCTCTGATTTGCCTTGCCAATGGGGAGGTGTGCAGCACCTCCATGAGGACTTCATCACTGCTCTGCTTTAGTTTCACGGTAGTAAGCCTTTCAAAACTCCTAGGGTCCTTGCTTCAGCACCCGTTTCCGTACCAGAATACTGAGTAGAGCAAGGAAGCTCTGGTCCTGTTAAGCAACTTCCAGCCCCGTAGGCCTTTTTGGAACACCCCAGTGTTGGCTAGAGAGAACCAACACACTGCACTCTTCCTTGGGAGAGCCAGATCACCTCAGCTCCACGCAGGATTCACGAACACACTTCTAGACTGTCCTCCATGCAATGGGTGGAACCTCATTCCCCTAGCTGAACTCTATTGAGAAAAACACTCTGCTTCTAATCCCTTTTCACATTTCACACTTAGAGTCACGCGTCGGCTTGCATTCCAAGTACAATTTAAGCACAGTTCTTGGTGTAACACTGCAGGTCCTTTGAAGATGCAAAGGCCCCTCAGTCTCGCTCGCGCATCCTTTGTTTTGGAACTTCGCTGCTCGCGGAAAACCGCATGTAGAAAAAAGTTGATTCAGGGAAAGCCCCAGTGGGTATCGTGAATCTCTTTTGACTTGTGAGCATCAACATGTACTTATGCTGCGTGTCAACCTAAAAATGGAAGACTGATGGCACAAAGCTTGTTTTCCCGTTTTGAAAGCTCCATTCATGCGGCCTCGAAGCTACCTGAAAAGCACTGTTGTTACCGTGCTTTTACGTACAGCCGGCATGGCACATAGAAGAAAATGAGTTTTCTCGAAAGAAACCTTGTGCTTCCAGTTCCTAGTTGGAAGCTCACCCTGCTCTGCTCTATACCAAACGTGAAAGTCAATGTGAGCACTAGCCTCGAAGTAAGGCCCTGATTATGCTGGCAAAACGGGAGGCGTGCAGCAGCTCCATGAGGCCTTCATCGCTGTTCTGCTTTAGTTTCACGGTAGTAAGCTTTCCAAGCCTCCTAGGGACTTTGCTTAAGCAACCGTTTCGGTACCAGAACACTGCGTAGAGACAGTAAGCTCTGGTCCTGCGTGTATGCTGCGTGTCAACCTAGAAATTGGAGACTGATGGCATAAGGCTTCTTTTCCCATTATGAAAGCTCCGTTCATGCGGCCTCGAAGCTACCTGAAAAGCATTGTTGTTGCCGGGGTTTTCCTCACTGCCGGCATGGTTCTGAGAAGAAAATGAGTTTTCTCCTAAGAAACCTTGGGTTTCCAGTTCCTTGTTGGAAGCTCACCCTGCTCTGCGCTATACCTAAAGTGAAAGTCAACGTGAGCCCAAGCTTCGAAATAAGGCCCTGATTATCCTTGAAAAACGAGAGGCGTGCAGCAGCTCCATGAGGCCTTCATCGTTGTTCTGCTTTGGTTTCAAGGTAGTAAGCTTTTCAACACTCCTAGGGGACTTGCTTCAGCACCCGTTTCAGTACCAGAACACTGCGTAGAACCAGGAAGCTCTGCTCCTGCGTGTATGCTGCGTGTCAACCTAGAAATTAGAGACTGACGGCACAAGGCTAGTTTTCCCATTATGAAAGCTCCGTTGATGCGGCCCCGAAGCTACCTGAAAAGCGCTGTTGTTACCGTGCTTTTACTTACAGCCGGCATGGTTCATAGAAGAAAATGAGTTTTCTCGAAAGAAACCTTGTGCTTCCAGTTCCTAGTTGGAAGCTCACCCGGCTCCGCTCTATACCAAACGTGAAAGTCAATGTGAGCACTAGCCTCGAAGTAAGGCCCTGATTATCCTGGCAAAACGGGAGGCGTGCACCAGCTCCATGAGGCCTTCATCGCTCTCTGCTTTAGTTTCACGGTAGTAAGATTTCCAACATTCCTAGGGACTTTGCTTAAGCAACCGTTTCGGTACCAGAACACTGCGTAGAGACAGTAAGCTCTGGTCCTGCGTGTATGCTGCGTGTCAACCTAGAAATTGGAGACTGATGGCATAAGGCTTCTTTTCCCATTATGAAAGCTCCGTTCATGCGGCCTCGAAGCTACCTGAAAAGCATTGATGTTGCCGGGGTTTTCCTCACTGCCGGCATGGTTCTGAGAAGAAAATGAGTTTTCTCCAAAGAAACCTTGGGGTTCCAGTTCCTTGTTGGAAGCTCACCCTGCTCTGCGCTATACCTAAAGTGAAAGTCAACGTGAGCCCAAGCTTCGAAGTAAGGCCCTGATTATCCTTGCAAAACGAGAGGCGTGCAGCAGCTCCATGAGGCCTTCATCGTTGTTCTGCTTTAGTTTCAAGGTAGTAAGCTTTTCAACACTCCTAGGGGACTTGCTTCAGCACCCGTTTCAGTACCAGAACACTGCGTAGAACCAGGAAGCTCTGCTCCTGCGTGTATGCTGCGTGTCAACCTAGAAATTAGAGACTGATGGCACAAGGCTAGTTTTCCCATTATGAAAGCTCCGTTGATGCGGCCCCGAAGCTACCTGAAAAGCACTGTTGTTACCGTGCTTTTACTTACAGCCGGCATGGTTCATAGAAGAAAATGAGTTTTCTCGAAAGAAACCTTGTGCTTCCAGTTCCTAGTTGGAAGCTCACCCGGCTCCGCTCTATACCAAACGTGAAAGTCAATGTGAGCACTAGCCTCGAAGTAAGGCCCTGATTATCCTGGCAAAACGGGAGGCGTGCAGCAGCTCCATGAGGCCTTCATCGCTGTTCTGCTTTAGTTTCACGGTAGTAAGCTTTCCAACATTCCTAGGGACTTTGCTTAAGCAACCGTTTCGGTACCAGAACACTGCGTAGAGACAGTAAGCACTGGTCCTGCGTGTATGCTGCGTGTCAACCTAGAAATTGGAGACTGATGGCATAAGGCTTCTTTTCCCATTATGAAAGCTCCGTTCATGCGGCCTCGAAGCTACCTGAAAAGCATTGTTGTTGCCGGGGTGTTCCTCACTGCCGGCATGGTTCTGAGAAGAAAATGAGTTTTCTCCTAAGAAACCTTGGGGTTCCAGTTCCTTGTTGGAAGCTCACCCTGCTCTGCGCTATACGTAAAGTGAAAGTCAACGTGAGCCCAAGCTTCGAAGTAAGGCCCTGATTATCCTTGCAAAACGAGAGGCGTGCAGCAGCTCCATGAGGCCTTCATCGTTGTTCTGCTTTAGTTTCAAGGTAGTAAGCTTTTCAACACTCCTAGGGGACTTGCTTCAGCACCCGTTTCAGTACCAGAACACTGCGTAGAACCAGGAAGCTCTGCTCCTGCGTGTATGCTGCGTGTCAACCTAGAAATTAGAGACTGGTGGCACAAGGCTAGTTTTCCCATTATGAAAGCTCCGTTTATGCGGCCCCGAAGCTACCTGAAAAGCACTGTTGTTACCGTGCTTTTACTTACAGCCGGCATGTCTCATAGAAGAAAATGAGTTTTCTCGAAAGAAACCTTGTGCTTCCAGTTCCTAGTTGGAAGCTCACCCGGCTCCGCTCTATACCAAACGTGAAAGTCAATGTGAGCACTAGCCTCGAAGTAAGGCCCTGATTATCCTGGCAAAACGGGAGGCGTGCAGCAGCTCCATGAGGCCTTCATCGCTGTTCTGCTTTAGTTTCACGGTAGTAAGCTTTCCAACATTCCTAGGGACTTTGCTTAAGCAACCGTTTCGGTACCAGAACACTGCCTAGAGACAGTAAGCTCTGGTCCTGCATGTATGCTGCGTGTCAACCTAGAAATTGGAGACTGATGGCATAAGGCTTCTTTTCCCATTATGAAAGCTCCGTTCATGCGGCCTCGAAGCTACCTGAAATGCATTGTTGTTGCCGGGGTTTTCCTCACTGCAGCATGGTTCTGAGAAGAAAATGAGTTTTCTCCTAAGAAACCTTGGGTTTCCAGTTCCTTGTTGGAAGCTCACCCTGCTCTGCGCTATACCTAAAGTGAAAGTCAACGTGAGCCCAAGCTTCGAAGTAAGGCCCTGATTATCCTTGCAAAACGAGAGGCGTGCAGCAGCTCCATGAGGCCTTCATCGTTGTTCTGCTTTAGTTTCAAGGTAGTAAGCTTTTCAACACTCCTAGGGGCCTTGCTTCAGCACCCGTTTCAGTACCAGAACACTGCGTAGAACCAGGAAGCTCTGCTCCTGCGTGTATGCTGCGTGTCAACCTAGAAATTAGAGACTGACGGCACAAGGCTACTTTTCCCATTATGAAAGCTCCGTTGATGCGGCCCCGAAGCTACCTAAAAAGCACTGTTGTTACCGTGCTTTTACTTACAGCCGGCATGGTTCATAGAAGAAAATGAGTTTTCTCGAAAGAAACCTTGTGCTTCCAGTTCCTAGTTGGAAGCTCACCCGGCTCTGCTCTATACCAAACGTGAAAGTCAATGTGAGCACTAGCCTCGAAGTAAGGCCCGGATTATCCTGGCAAAACGGGAGGCGTGCAGCAGCTCCATGAGGCCTTCATCGCTGTTCTGCTTTAGTTTCACGGTAGTAAGCTTTCCAACATTCCTAGGGACTTTGCTTAAGCAACCGTTTCGGTACCAGAACACTGCGTAGAGACAGTAAGCTCTGGTCCTGCGTGTATGCTGCGTGTCAACCTAGAAATTGGAGACTGATGGCATAAGGCTTCTTTTCCCATTATGAAAGCTCCGTTCATGCGGCCTCGAAGCTACCTGAAAAGCATTGTTGTTGCCGGGGTTTTCCTCACTGCCGGCATGGTTCTGAGAAGAAAATGAGTTTTCTCCAAAGAAACCTTGGGGTTCCAGTTCCTTGTTGGAAGCTCACCCTGCTCTGCGCTATACCTAAAGTGAAAGTCAACGTGAGCCCAAGCTTCGAAGTAAGGCCCTGATTATCCTTGCAAAAGGAGAGGCGTGCAGCAGCTCCATGAGGCCTTCATCGTTGTTCTGCTTTAGTTTCAAGGTAGTAAGCTTTTCAACACTCCTAGGGGACTTGCTTCAGCACCCGTTTCAGTACCAGAACACTGCGTAGAACCAGGAAGCTCTGCTCCTGCGTGTATGCTGCGTGTCAACCTAGAAATTAGAGACTGATGGCACAAGGCTAGTTTTCCCATTATGAAAGCTCCGTTGATGCGGCCCCGAAGCTACCTGAAAAGCACTGTTGTTACCGTGCTTTTACTTACAGCCGGCATGGTTCATAGAAGAAAATGAGTTTTCTCGAAAGTAACCTTGTGCTTCCAGTTCCTAGTTGGAAGCTCCCCCGGCTCCGCTCTATACCAAACGTGAAAGTCAATGTGAGCACTAGCCTCGAAGTAAGGCCCTGATTATCCTGGCAAAACGGGAGGCGTGCACCAGCTCCATGAGGCCTTCATCGCTGTTCTGCTTTAGTTTCACGGTAGTAAGCTTTCCAACGTTCCTAGGGACTTTGCTTAAGCAACCGTTTCGGTACCAGAACACTGCCTAGAGACAGTAAGCTCTGGTCCTGCGTGTATGCTGCTTGTCAACCTAGAAATTGGAGACTGATGGCATAAGGCTTCTTTTCCCATTATGAAAGCTCCGTTCATGCGGCCTCGAAGCTACCTGAAAAGCATTGTTGTTGCCGGGGTTTTCCTCACTGCCGGCATGGTTCTGAGAAGAAAATGAGTTTTCTCGTAAGAAACCTTGGGTTTCCAGTTCCTTGTTGGAAGCTCACCCTGCTCTGCGCTGTACCTAAAGTGAAAGTCAACGTGAGCCCAAGCTTCGAAGTAAGGCCCTGATTATCCTTGCAAATCGAGAGGCGTGCAGCAGCTCCATGAGGCCTTCATCGTTGTTCTGCTTTAGTTTCAAGGTAGTAAGCTTTTCAACACTCCTAGGGGCCTTGCTTCAGCACCCGTTTCAGTACCAGAACACTGCGTAGAACCAGGAAGCTCTGCTCCTGCGTGTATGCTGCGTGTCAACCTAGAAATTAGAGACTGATGGCACAAGGCTAGTTTTCCCATTATGAAAGCTCCGTTGATGCGGCCCCAAAGCTACCTGAAAAGCGCTGTTGTTACCGTGCTTTTACTTACAGCCGGCATGGTTCATAGAAGAAAATGAGTTTTCTCGAAAGAAACCTTGTGCTTCCAGTTCCTAGTTGGAAGCTCACCCGGCTCTGCTCTATACCAAACGTGAAAGTCAATGTGAGCACTAGCCTCGAAGTAAGGCCCGGATTATCCTGGCAAAACGGGAGGCGTGAAGCAGCTCCATGAGGCCTTCATCGCTGTTCTGCTTTAGTTTCACGGTAGTAAGCTTTCCAACATTCCTAGGGACTTTGCTTAAGCAACCGTTTCGGTACCAGAACACTGCGTAGAGACAGTAAGCTCTGGTCCTGCGTGTATGCTGCGTGTCAACCTAGAAATTGGAGACTGATGGCATAAGGCTTCTTTTCCCATTATGAAAGCTCCGTTCATGCGGCCTCGAAGCTACCTGAAAAGCATTGTTGTTGCCGGGGTTTTCCTCACTGCCGGCATGGTTCTGAGAAGAAAATGAGTTTTCTCCTAAGAAACCTTGGGGTTCCAGTTCCTTGTTGGAAGCTCACCCTGCTCTGCGCTATACCTAAAGTGAAAGTCAACGTGAGCCCAAGCTTCGAAGTAAGGCCCTGATTATCCTTGCAAAACGAGAGGCGTGCAGCAGCTCCATGAGGCCTTCATCGTTGTTCTGCTTTAGTTTCAAGGTAGTAAGCTTTTCAACACTCCTAGGGGACTTGCTTCAGCACCCGTTTCAGTACCAGAACACTGCGTAGAACCAGGAAGCTCTGCTCCTGCGTGTATGCTGCGTGTCAACCTAGAAATTAGAGACTGATGGCACAAGGCTAGTTTTCCCATTATGAAAGCTCCGTTTATGCGGCCCCGAAGCTACCTGAAAAGCACTGTTGTTACCGTGCTTTTACTTACAGCCGGCATGTCTCATAGAAGAAAATGAGTTTTCTCGAAAGAAACCTTGTGCTTCCAGTACCTAGTTGGAAGCTCACCCGGCTCCGCTCTATACCAAACGTGAAAGTCAATGTGAGCACTAGCCTCGAAGTAAGGCCCTGATTATCCTGGCAAAACGGGAGGCGTGCAGCAGCTCCATGAGGCCTTCATCGCTGTTCTGCTTTAGTTTCACGGTAGTAAGCTTTCCAACATTCCTAGGGACTTTGCTTAAGCAACCGTTTCGGTACCAGAACACTGCCTAGAGACAGTAAGCTCTGGTCCTGCATGTATGCTGCGTGTCAACCTAGAAATTGGAGACTGATGGCATAAGGCTTCTTTTCCCATTATGAAAGCTCCGTTCATGCGGCCTCGAAGCTACCTGAAATGCATTGTTGTTGCCGGGGTTTTCCTCACTGCAGCATGGTTCTGAGAAGAAAATGAGTTTTCTCCTAAGAAACCTTGGGTTTCCAGTTCCTTGTTGGAAGCTCACCCTGCTCTGCGCTATACCTAAAGTGAAAGTCAACGTGAGCCCAAGCTTCGAAGTAAGGCCCTGATTATCCTTGCAAAACGAGAGGCGTGCAGCAGCTCCATGAGGCCTTCATCGTTGTTCTGCTTTAGTTTCAAGGTAGTAAGCTTTTCAACACTCCTAGGGGCCTTGCTTCAGCACCCGTTTCAGTACCAGAACACTGCGTAGAACCAGGAAGCTCTGCTCCTGCGTGTATGCTGCGTGTCAACCTAGAAATTAGAGACTGACGGCACAAGGCTACTTTTCCCATTATGAAAGCTCCGTTGATGCGGCCCCGAAGCTACCTAAAAAGCACTGTTGTTACCGTGCTTTTACTTACAGCCGGCATGGTTCATAGAAGAAAATGAGTTTTCTCGAAAGAAACCTTGTGCTTCCAGTTCCTAGTTGGAAGCTCACCCGGCTCTGCTCTATACCAAACGTGAAAGTCAATGTGAGCACTAGCCTCGAAGTAAGGCCCGGATTATCCTGGCAAAACGGGAGGCGTGCAGCAGCTCCATGAGGCCTTCATCGCTGTTCTGCTTTAGTTTCACGGTAGTAAGCTTTCCAACATTCCTAGGGACTTTGCTTAAGCAACCGTTTCGGTACCAGAACACTGCGTAGAGACAGTAAGCTCTGGTCCTGCGTGTATGCTGCGTGTCAACCTAGAAATTGGAGACTGATGGCATAAGGCTTCTTTTCCCATTATGAAAGCTCCGTTCATGCGGCCTCGAAGCTACCTGAAAAGCATTGTTGTTGCCGGGGTGTTCCTCACTACCGGCATGGTTCTGAGAAGAAAATGAGTTTTCTCCTAAGAAACCTTGGGTTTCCAGTTCCTTGTTGGAAGCTCACCCTGCTCTGCGCTATACCTAAAGTGAAAGTCAACGTGAGCCCAAGCTTCGAAGTAAGGCCCTGATTATCCTTGCCAAACGAGAGGCGTGCAGCAGCTCCATGAGGCCTTCATCGTTGTTCTGCTTTAGTTTCAAGGTAGTAAGCTTTTCAACACTCCTAGGGGCCTTGCTTCAGCACCCGTTTCAGTACCAGAACACTGCGTAGAACCAGGAAGCTCTGCTCCTGCGTGTATGCTGCGTGTCAACCTAGAAATTAGAGACTGATGGCACAAGGCTAGTTTTCCCATTATGAAAGCTCCGTTGATGCGGCCCCGAAGCTACCTGAAAAGCACTGTTGTTACCGTGCTTTTACTTACAGCCGGCATGGTTCATAGAAGCAAATGAGTTTTCTCGAAAGAAACCTTGTGCTTCCACTTCCTAGTTGGAAGCTCACCCGGCTCCGCTCTATACCAAACGTGAAAGTCAATGTGTGCACTAGCCTCGAAGTAAGGCCCTGATTATCCTGCAAAACGGGAGGCGTGCAGCAGCTCCATGAGGCCTTCATCGCTGTTCTGCTTTAGTTTCACGGTAGTAAGCTTTCCAACATTCCTAGGGACTTTGCTTAAGCAACCGTTTCGGTACCAGAACACTGCGTAGAGACAGTAAGCTCTGGTCCTGCGTGTATGCTGCGTGTCAACCTAGAAATTGGAGACTGATGGCATAAGGCTTCTTTTCCCATTATGAAAGCTCCGTTCATGCGGCCTCGAAGCTACCTGAAAAGCATTGTTGTTGCCGGGGTTTTCCTCACTGCCGGCATGGTTCTGAGAAGAAAATGAGTTTTCTCGTAAGAAACCTTGGGTTTCCAGTTCCTTGTTGGAAGCTCACCCTGCTCTGCGCTGTACCTAAAGTGAAAGTCAACGTGAGCCCAAGCTTCGAAGTAAGGCCCTGATTATCCTTGCAAATCGAGAGGCGTGCAGCAGCTCCATGAGGCCTTCATCGTTGTTCTGCTTTAGTTTCAAGGTAGTAAGCTTTTCAACACTCCTAGGGGCCTTGCTTCAGCACCCGTTTCAGTACCAGAACACTGCGTAGAACCAGGAAGCTCTGCTCCTGCGTGTATGCTGCGTGTCAACCTAGAAATTAGAGACTGATGGCACAAGGCTAGTTTTCCCATTATGAAAGCTCCGTTGATGCGGCCCCAAAGCTACCTGAAAAGCGCTGTTGTTACCGTGCTTTTACTTACAGCCGGCATGGTTCATAGAAGAAAATGAGTTTTCTCGAAAGAAACCTTGTGCTTCCAGTTCCTAGTTGGAAGCTCACCCGGCTCTGCTCTATACCAAACGTGAAAGTCAATGTGAGCACTAGCCTCGAAGTAAGGCCCGGATTATCCTGGCAAAACGGGAGGCGTGAAGCAGCTCCATGAGGCCTTCATCGCTGTTCTGCTTTAGTTTCACGGTAGTAAGCTTTCCAACATTCCTAGGGACTTTGCTTAAGCAACCGTTTCGGTACCAGAACACTGCGTAGAGACAGTAAGCTCTGGTCCTGCGTGTATGCTGCGTGTCAACCTAGAAATTGGAGACTGATGGCATAAGGCTTCTTTTCCCATTATGAAAGCTCCGTTCATGCGGCCTCGAAGCTACCTGAAAAGCATTGTTGTTGCCGGGGTTTTCCTCACTGCCGGCATGGTTCTGAGAAGAAAATGAGTTTTCTCCTAAGAAACCTTGGGTTTCCAGTTCCTTGTTGGAAGCTCACCCTGCTCTGCGCTATACCTAAAGTGAAAGTCAACGTGAGCCCAAGCTTCGAAGTAAGGCCCTGATTATCCTTGCAAAACGAGAGGCGTGCAGCAGCTCCATGAGGCCTTCATCGTTGTTCTGCTTTAGTTTCAAGGTAGTAAGCTTTTCAACACTCCTAGGGGACTTGCTTCAGCACCCGTTTCAGTACCAGAACACTGCGTAGAACCAGGAAGCTCTGCTCCTGCGTGTATGCTGCGTGTCAACCTAGAAATTAGAGACTGATGGCACAAGGCTAGTTTTCCCATTATGAAAGCTCCGTTTATGCGGCCCCGAAGCTACCTGAAAAGCACTGTTGTTACCGTGCTTTTACTTACAGCCGGCATGTCTCATAGAAGAAAATGAGTTTTCTCGAAAGAAACCTTGTGCTTCCAGTTCCTAGTTGGAAGCTCACCCGGCTCCGCTCTATACCAAACGTGAAAGTCAATGTGAGCACTAGCCTCGAAGTAAGGCCCTGATTATCCTGGCAAAACGGGAGGCGTGCAGCAGCTCCATGAGGCCTTCATCGCTGTTCTGCTTTAGTTTCACGGTAGTAAGCTTTCCAACATTCCTAGGGACTTTGCTTAAGCAACCGTTTCGGTACCAGAACACTGCCTAGAGACAGTAAGCTCTGGTCCTGCGTGTATGCTGCGTGTCAACCTAGAAATTGGAGACTGATGGCATAAGGCTTCTTTTCCCATTATGAAAGCTCCGTTCATGCGGCCTCGAAGCTACCTGAAAAGCATTGTTGTTGCCGGGGTTTTCCTCACTGCCGGCATGGTTCTGAGAAGAAAATGAGTTTTCTCGTAAGAAACCTTGGGTTTCCAGTTCCTTGTTGGAAGCTCACCCTGCTCTGCGCTGTACCTAAAGTGAAAGTCAACGTGAGCCCAAGCTTCGAAGTAAGGCCCTGATTATCCTTGCAAATCGAGAGGCGTGCAGCAGCTCCATGAGGCCTTCATCGTTGTTCTGCTTTAGTTTCAAGGTAGTAAGCTTTTCAACACTCCTAGGGGCCTTGCTTCAGCACCCGTTTCAGTACCAGAACACTGCGTAGAACCAGGAAGCTCTGCTCCTGCGTGTATGCTGCGTGTCAACCTAGAAATTAGAGACTGATGGCACAAGGCTAGTTTTCCCATTATGAAAGCTCCGTTGATGCGGCCCCAAAGCTACCTGAAAAGCGCTGTTGTTACCGTGCTTTTACTTACAGCCGGCATGGTTCATAGAAGAAAATGAGTTTTCTCGAAAGAAACCTTGTGCTTCCAGTTCCTAGTTGGAAGCTCACCCGGCTCTGCTCTATACCAAACGTGAAAGTCAATGTGAGCACTAGCCTCGAAGTAAGGCCCGGATTATCCTGGCAAAACGGGAGGCGTGAAGCAGCTCCATGAGGCCTTCATCGCTGTTCTGCTTTAGTTTCACGGTAGTAAGCTTTCCAACATTCCTAGGGACTTTGCTTAAGCAACCGTTTCGGTACCAGAACACTGCGTAGAGACAGTAAGCTCTGGTCCTGCGTGTATGCTGCGTGTCAACCTAGAAATTGGAGACTGATGGCATAAGGCTTCTTTTCCCATTATGAAAGCTCCGTTCATGCGGCCTCGAAGCTACCTGAAAAGCATTGTTGTTGCCGGGGTTTTCCTCACTGCCGGCATGGTTCTGAGAAGAAAATGAGTTTTCTCCTAAGAAACCTTGGGGTTCCAGTTCCTTGTTGGAAGCTCACCCTGCTCTGCGCTATACCTAAAGTGAAAGTCAACGTGAGCCCAAGCTTCGAAGTAAGGCCCTGATTATCCTTGCAAAACGAGAGGCGTGCAGCAGCTCCATGAGGCCTTCATCGTTGTTCTGCTTTAGTTTCAAGGTAGTAAGCTTTTCAACACTCCTAGGGGACTTGCTTCAGCACCCGTTTCAGTACCAGAACACTGCGTAGAACCAGGAAGCTCTGCTCCTGCGTGTATGCTGCGTGTCAACCTAGAAATTAGAGACTGATGGCACAAGGCTAGTTTTCCCATTATGAAAGCTCCGTTTATGCGGCCCCGAAGCTACCTGAAAAGCACTGTTGTTACCGTGCTTTTACTTACAGCCGGCATGTCTCATAGAAGAAAATGAGTTTTCTCGAAAGAAACCTTGTGCTTCCAGTACCTAGTTGGAAGCTCACCCGGCTCCGCTCTATACCAAACGTGAAAGTCAATGTGAGCACTAGCCTCGAAGTAAGGCCCTGATTATCCTGGCAAAACGGGAGGCGTGCAGCAGCTCCATGAGGCCTTCATCGCTGTTCTGCTTTAGTTTCACGGTAGTAAGCTTTCCAACATTCCTAGGGACTTTGCTTAAGCAACCGTTTCGGTACCAGAACACTGCCTAGAGACAGTAAGCTCTGGTCCTGCATGTATGCTGCGTGTCAACCTAGAAATTGGAGACTGATGGCATAAGGCTTCTTTTCCCATTATGAAAGCTCCGTTCATGCGGCCTCGAAGCTACCTGAAATGCATTGTTGTTGCCGGGGTTTTCCTCACTGCCGGCATGGTTCTGAGAAGAAAATGAGTTTTCTCCTAAGAAACCTTGGGTTTCCAGTTCCTTGTTGGAAGCTCACCCTGCTCTGCGCTATACCTAAAGTGAAAGTCAACGTGAGCCCAAGCTTCGAAGTAAGGCCCTGATTATCCTTGCAAAACGAGAGGCGTGCAGCAGCTCCATGAGGCCTTCATCGTTGTTCTGCTTTAGTTTCAAGGTAGTAAGCTTTTCAACACTCCTAGGGGCCTTGCTTCAGCACCCGTTTCAGTACCAGAACACTGCGTAGAACCAGGAAGCTCTGCTCCTGCGTGTATGCTGCGTGTCAACCTAGAAATTAGAGACTGACGGCACAAGGCTACTTTTCCCATTATGAAAGCTCCGTTGATGCGGCCCCGAAGCTACCTAAAAAGCACTGTTGTTACCGTGCTTTTACTTACAGCCGGCATGGTTCATAGAAGAAAATGAGTTTTCTCGAAAGAAACCTTGTGCTTCCAGTTCCTAGTTGGAAGCTCACCCGGCTCTGCTCTATACCAAACGTGAAAGTCAATGTGAGCACTAGCCTCGAAGTAAGGCCCGGATTATCCTGGCAAAACGGGAGGCGTGCAGCAGCTCCATGAGGCCTTCATCGCTGTTCTGCTTTAGTTTCACGGTAGTAAGCTTTCCAACATTCCTAGGGACTTTGCTTAAGCAACCGTTTCGGTACCAGAACACTGCGTAGAGACAGTAAGCTCTGGTCCTGCGTGTATGCTGCGTGTCAACCTAGAAATTGGAGACTGATGGCATAAGGCTTCTTTTCCCATTATGAAAGCTCCGTTCATGCGGCCTCGAAGCTACCTGAAAAGCATTGTTGTTGCCGGGGTGTTCCTCACTACCGGCATGGTTCTGAGAAGAAAATGAGTTTTCTCCTAAGAAACCTTGGGTTTCCAGTTCCTTGTTGGAAGCTCACCCTGCTCTGCGCTATACCTAAAGTGAAAGTCAACGTGAGCCCAAGCTTCGAAGTAAGGCCCTGATTATCCTTGCAAAACGAGAGGCGTGCAGCAGCTCCATGAGGCCTTCATCGTTGTTCTGCTTTAGTTTCAAGGTAGTAAGCTTTTCAACACTCCTAGGGGCCTTGCTTCAGCACCCGTTTCAGTACCAGAACACTGCGTAGAACCAGGAAGCTCTGCTCCTGCGTGTATGCTGCGTGTCAACCTAGAAATTAGAGACTGATGGCACAAGGCTAGTTTTCCCATTATGAAAGCTCCGTTGATGCGGCCCCGAAGCTACCTGAAAAGCACTGTTGTTACCGTGCTTTTACTTACAGCCGGCATGGTTCATAGAAGCAAATGAGTTTTCTCGAAAGAAACCTTGTGCTTCCAGTTCCTAGTTGGAAGCTCACCCGGCTCCGCTCTATACCAAACGTGAAAGTCAATGTGTGCACTAGCCTCGAAGTAAGGCCCTGATTATCCTGCAAAACGGGAGGCGTGCAGCAGCTCCATGAGGCCTTCATCGCTGTTCTGCTTTAGTTTCACGGTAGTAAGCTTTCCAACATTCCTAGGGACTTTGCTTAAGCAACCGTTTCGGTACCAGAACACTGCGTAGAGACAGTAAGCTCTGGTCCTGCGTGTATGCTGCGTGTCAACCTAGAAATTGGAGACTGATGGCATAAGGCTTCTTTTCCCATTATGAAAGCTCCGTTCATGCGGCCTCGAAGCTACCTGAAAAGCATTGTTGTTGCCGGGGTTTTCCTCACTGCCGGCATGGTTCTGAGAAGAAAATGAGTTTTCTCGTAAGAAACCTTGGGTTTCCAGTTCCTTGTTGGAAGCTCACCCTGCTCTGCGCTGTACCTAAAGTGAAAGTCAACGTGAGCCCAAGCTTCGAAGTAAGGCCCTGATTATCCTTGCAAATCGAGAGGCGTGCAGCAGCTCCATGAGGCCTTCATCGTTGTTCTGCTTTAGTTTCAAGGTAGTAAGCTTTTCAACACTCCTAGGGGCCTTGCTTCAGCACCCGTTTCAGTACCAGAACACTGCGTAGAACCAGGAAGCTCTGCTCCTGCGTGTATGCTGCGTGTCAACCTAGAAATTAGAGACTGATGGCACAAGGCTAGTTTTCCCATTATGAAAGCTCCGTTGATGCGGCCCCAAAGCTACCTGAAAAGCGCTGTTGTTACCGTGCTTTTACTTACAGCCGGCATGGTTCATAGAAGAAAATGAGTTTTCTCGAAAGAAACCTTGTGCTTCCAGTTCCTAGTTGGAAGCTCACCCGGCTCTGCTCTATACCAAACGTGAAAGTCAATGTGAGCACTAGCCTCGAAGTAAGGCCCGGATTATCCTGGCAAAATGGGAGGCGTGCAGCAGCTCCATGAGGCCTTCATCGCTGTTCTGCTTTAGTTTCACGGTAGTAAGCTTTCCAACATTCCTAGGGACTTTGCTTAAGCAACCGTTTCGGTACCAGAACACTGCGTAGAGACAGTAAGCTCTGGTCCTGCGTGTATGCTGCGTGTCAACCTAGAAATTGGAGACTGATGGCATAAGGCTTCTTTTCCCATTATGAAAGCTCCGTTCATGCGGCCTCGAAGCTACCTGAAAAGCATTGTTGTTGCCGGGGTTTTCCTCACTGCCGGCATGGTTCTGAGAAGAAAATGAGTTTTCTCCTAAGAAACCTTGGGGTTCCAGTTCCTTGTTGGAAGCTCACCCTGCTCTGCGCTATACCTAAAGTGAAAGTCAACGTGAGCCCAAGCTTCGAAGTAAGGCCCTGATTATCCTTGCAAAACGAGAGGCGTGCAGCAGCTCCATGAGGCCTTCATCGCTGTTGTGCTTTAGTTTCACGGTAGTAAGCTTTCCAACATTCCTAGGGACTTTGCTTAAGCAACCGTTTCGGTACCAGAACACTGCCTAGGGACAGTAAGCTCTGGTCCTGCGTGTATGCTGCGTGTCAACCTAGAAATTGGAGACTGATGGCATAAGGCTTCTTTTCCCATTATGAAAGCTCCGTTCATGCGGCCTCGAAGCTACCTGAAAAGCATTGTTGTTGCCGGGGTTTTCCTCACTGCCGGCATGGTTCTGAGAAGAAAATGAGTTTTCTCCTAAGAAACCTTGGGTTTCCAGTTCCTTGTTGGAAGCTCACCCTGCTCTGCGCTATACCTAAAGTGAAAGTCAACGTGAGCCCAAGCTTCGAAGTAAGGCCCTGATTATCCTTGCAAAACGAGAGGCGTGCAGCAGCTCCATGAGGCCTTCATCGTTGTTCTGCTTTAGTTTCAAGGTAGTAAGCTTTTCAACACTCCTAGGGGACTTGCTTCAACACCCGTTTCAGTACCAGAACACTGCGTAGAACCAGGAAGCTCTGCTCCTGCGTGTATGCTGCGTGTCAACCTAGAAATTAGAGACTGATGGCACAAGGCTAGTTTTCCCATTATGAAAGCTCCGTTGATGCGGCCCCAAAGCTACCTGAAAAGCGCTGTTGTTACCGTGCTTTTACTTACAGCCGGCATGGTTCATAGAAGAAAATGAGTTTTCTCGAAAGAAACCTTGTGCTTCCAGTTCCTAGTTGGAAGCTCACCCGGCTCTGCTCTATACCAAACGTGAAAGTCAATGTGAGCACTAGCCTCGAAGTAAGGCCCGGATTATCCTGGCAAAACGGGAGGCGTGCAGCAGCTCCATGAGGCCTTCATCGCTGTTCTGCTTTAGTTTCACGGTAGTAAGCTTTCCAACATTCCTAGGGACTTTGCTTAAGCAACCGTTTCGGTACCAGAACACTGCGTAGAGACAGTAAGCTCTGGTCCTGCGTGTATGCTGCGTGTCAACCTAGAAATTGGAGACTGATGGCATAAGGCTTCTTTTCCCATTATGAAAGCTCCGTTCATGCGGCCTCGAAGCTACCTGAAAAGCATTGTTGTTGCCGGGGTGTTCCTCACTACCGGCATGGTTCTGAGAAGAAAATGAGTTTTCTCCTAAGAAACCTTGGGTTTCCAGTTCCTTGTTGGAAGCTCACCCTGCTCTGCGCTATACCTAAAGTGAAAGTCAACGTGAGCCCAAGCTTCGAAGTAAGGCCCTGATTATCCTTGCAAAACGAGAGGCGTGCAGCAGCTCCATGAGGCCTTCATCGTTGTTCTGCTTTAGTTTCAAGGTAGTAAGCTTTTCAACACTCCTAGGGGCCTTGCTTCAGCACCCGTTTCAGTACCAGAACACTGCGTAGAACCAGGAAGCTCTGCTCCTGCGTGTATGCTGCGTGTCAACCTAGAAATTAGAGACTGATGGCACAAGGCTAGTTTTCCCATTATGAAAGCTCCGTTGATGCGGCCCCGAAGCTACCTGAAAAGCACTGTTGTTACCGTGCTTTTACTTACAGCCGGCATGGTTCATAGAAGCAAATGAGTTTTCTCGAAAGAAACCTTGTGCTTCCAGTTCCTAGTTGGAAGCTCACCCGGCTCCGCTCTATACCAAACGTGAAAGTCAATGTGTGCACTAGCCTCGAAGTAAGGCCCTGATTATCCTGCAAAACGGGAGGCGTGCAGCAGCTCCATGAGGCCTTCATCGCTGTTCTGCTTTAGTTTCACGGTAGTAAGCTTTCCAACATTCCTAGGGACTTTGCTTAAGCAACCGTTTCGGTACCAGAACACTGCGTAGAGACAGTAAGCTCTGGTCCTGCGTGTATGCTGCGTGTCAACCTAGAAATTGGAGACTGATGGCATAAGGCTTCTTTTCCCATTATGAAAGCTCCGTTCATGCGGCCTCGAAGCTACCTGAAAAGCATTGTTGTTGCCGGGGTTTTCCTCACTGCCGGCATGGTTCTGAGAAGAAAATGAGTTTTCTCGTAAGAAACCTTGGGTTTCCAGTTCCTTGTTGGAAGCTCACCCTGCTCTGCGCTGTACCTAAACTGAAAGTCAACGTGAGCCCAAGCTTCGAAGTAAGGCCCTGATTATCCTTGCAAATCGAGAGGCGTGCAGCAGCTCCATGAGGCCTTCATCGTTGTTCTGCTTTAGTTTCAAGGTAGTAAGCTTTTCAACACTCCTAGGGGCCTTGCTTCAGCACCCGTTTCAGTACCAGAACACTGCGTAGAACCAGGAAGCTCTGCTCCTGCGTGTATGCTGCGTGTCAACCTAGAAATTAGAGACTGATGGCACAAGGCTAGTTTTC
Source organism: Eubalaena glacialis (assembly GCF_028564815.1). Lineage (NCBI taxonomy): Eukaryota > Metazoa > Chordata > Mammalia > Artiodactyla > Balaenidae > Eubalaena > Eubalaena glacialis. Next base: position 28,559,005 of record NC_083725.1, read on the forward strand.
CCATTATGAAAGCTCCGTTGATGCGGCCCCAAAGCTACCTGAAAAGCGCTGTTGTTACCGTGCTTTTACTTACAGCCGGCATGGTTCATAGAAGAAAATGAGTTTTCTCGAAAGAAACCTTGTGCTTCCAGTTCCTAGTTGGAAGCTCACCCGGCTCTGCTCTATACCAAACGTGAAAGTCAATGTGAGCACTAGCCTCGAAGTAAGGCCCTGATTATCCTGGCAAAACGGGAGGCGTGCAGCAGCTCCATGAGGCCTTCATCGCTGTTCTGCTTTAGTTTCACGGTAGTAAGCTTTCCAACATTCCTAGGGACTTTGCTTAAGCAACCGTTTCGGTACCAGAACACTGCGTAGAGACAGTAAGCTCTGGTCCTGCGTGTATGCTGCGTGTCAACCTAGAAATTGGAGACTGATGGCATAAGGCTTCTTTTCCCATTATGAAAGCTCCGTTCATGCGGCCTCGAAGCTACCTGAAAAGCATTGTTGTTGCCGGGGTTTTCCTCACTGCCGGCATGGTTCTGAGAAGAAAATGAGTTTTCTCCTAAGAAACCTTGGGTTTCCAGTTCCTTGTTGGAAGCTCACCCTGCTCTGCGCTATACCTAAAGTGAAAGTCAACGTGAGCCCAAGCTTCGAAGTAAGGCCCTGATTATCCTTGCAAAACGAGAGGCGTGCAGCAGCTCCATGAGGCCTTCATCGTTGTTCTGCTTTAGTTTCAAGGTAGTAAGCTTTTCAACACTCCTAGGGGACTTGCTTCAACACCCGTTTCAGTACCAGAACACTGCGTAGAACCAGGAAGCTCTGCTCCTGCGTGTATGCTGCGTGTCAACCTAGAAATTAGAGACTGATGGCACAAGGCTAGTTTTCCCATTATGAAAGCTCCGTTGATGCGGCCACAAAGCTACCTGAAAAGCGCTGTTGTTACCGTGCTTTTACTTACAGCCGGCATGGTTCATAGAAGAAAATGAGTTTTCTCGAAAGAAACCTTGTGCTTCCAGTTCCTAGTTGGAAGCTCACCCGGCTCTGCTCTATACCAAACGTGAAAGTCAATGTGAGCACTAGCCTCGAAGTAAGGCCCGGATTATCTGGCAAAACGGGAGGCGTGCAGCAGCTCCATGAGGCCTTCATCGCTGTTCTGCTTTAGTTTCACGGTAGTAAGCTTTCCAACATTCCTAGGGACTTTGCTTAAGCAACCGTTTCGGTACCAGAACACTGCGTAGAGACAGTAAGCTCTGGTCCTGCGTGTATGCTGCGTGTCAACCTAGAAATTGGAGACTGATGGCATAAGGCTTCTTTTCCCATTATGAAAGCTCCGTTCATGCGGCCTCGAAGCTACCTGAAAAGCATTGTTGTTGCCGGGGTTTTCCTCACTGCCGGCATGGTTCTGAGAAGAAAATGAGTTTTCTCCTAAGAAACCTTGGGGTTCCAGTTCCTTGTTGGAAGCTCACCCTGCTCTGCGCTATACCTAAAGTGAAAGTCAACGTGAGCCCAAGCTTCGAAGTAAGGCCCTGATTATCCTTGCAAAACGAGAGGCGTGCAGCAGCTCCATGAGGCCTTCATCGTTGTTCTGCTTTAGTTTCAAGGTAGTAAGCTTTTCAACACTCCTAGGGGACTTGCTTCAGCACCCGTTTCAGTACCAGAACACTGCGTAGAACCAGGAAGCTCTGCTCCTGCGTGTATGCTGCGTGTCAACCTAGAAATTAGAGTCTGATGGCACAAGGCTTGTTTTCCCATTATGAAAGCTCCGTTGATGCGGCCCCGAAGCTACCTGAAAAGCACTGTTGTTACCGTGCTTTTACTTACAGCCGGCATGGTTCATAGAAGAAAATAAGTTTTCTCGAAAGAAACCTTGTGCTTCCAGTTCCTAGTTGGAAGCTCACCCGGCTCCGCTCTATACCAAACGTGAAAGTCAATGTGAGCACTAGCCTCGAAGTAAGGCCCGGATTATCCTGGCAAAACGGGAGGCGTGCACCAGCTCCATGAGGCCTTCATCGCTGTTCTGCTTTAGTTTCACGGCAGTAAGCTTTCCAACATTCCTAGGGACCTTGCTTAAGCAACCGTTTCGGTACCAGAACACTGCGTAGAGACAGTAAGCTCTGGTCCTGCGTGTATGCTGCGTGTCAACCTAGAAATTGGAGACTGATGGCATAAGGCTTGTTTTCCCATTATGAAAGCTCCGTTCATGCGGCCTCGAAGCTACCTGAAAAGCATTGTTGTTGCCGGGGTTTTCCTCACTGCCGGCATGGTTCTGAGAAGAAAATGAGTTTTCTCCTAAGAAACCTTGGGGTTCCAGTTCCTTGTTGGAAGCTCACCCTGCTCTGCGCTATACCTAAAGTGAAAGTCAACGTGAGCCCAAGCTTCGAAGTAAGGCCCTGATTATCCTTGCAAAACGAGAGGCGTGCAGCAGCTCCATGAGGCCTTCATCGTTGTTCTGCTTTAGTTTCAAGGTAGTAAGCTTTTCAACACTCCTAGGGGACTTGCTTCAGCACCCGTTTCAGTACCAGAACACTGCGTAGAACCAGGAAGCTCTGCTCCTGCGTGTATGCTGCGTGTCAACCTAGAAATTAGAGACTGATGGCACAAGGCTAGTTTTCCCATTATGAAAGCTCCGTTGATGCGGCCCCGAAGCTACCTGAAAAGCGCTGTTGTTACCGTGCTTTTACTTACAGCCGGCATGGTTCATAGAAGCAAATGAGTTTTCTCGAAAGAAACCTTGTGCTTCCAGTTCCTAGTTGGAAGCTCACCCGGCTCTGCTCTATACCAAACGTGAAAGTCAATGTGAGCACTAGCCTCGAAGTAAGGCCCTGATTATCCTGGCAAAACGGGAGGCGTGCAGCAGCTCCATGAGGCCTTCATCGCTGTTCTGCTTTAGTTTCACGGTAGTAAGCTTTCCAACATTCCTAGGGACTTTGCTTAAGCAACCGTTTCGGTACCAGAACACTGCGTAGAGACAGTAAGCTCTGGTCCTGCGTGTATGCTGCGTGTCAACCTAGAAATTGGAGACTGATGGCATAAGGCTTCTTTTCCCATTATGAAAGCTCCGTTCATGCGGCCTCGAAGCTACCTGAAAAGCATTGTTGTTGCCGGGGTTTTCCTCACTATCGGCATGGTTCTGAGAAGAAAATGAGTTTTCTCCTAAGAAACCTTGGGTTTCCAGTTCCTTGTTGGAAGCTCACCCTGCTCTGCGCTATACCTAAAGTGAAAGTCAACGTGAGCCCAAGCTTCGAAGTAAGGCCCTGATTATCCTTGCAAAACGAGAGGCGTGCAGCAGCTCCATGAGGCCTTCATCGTTGTTCTGCTTTAGTTTCAAGGTAGTAAGCTTTTCAACACTCCTAGGGGACTTGCTTCTGCACCCGTTTCAGTACCAGAACACTGCGTAGAACCAGGAAGCTCTGCTCCTGCGTGTATGCTGCGTGTCAACCTAGAAATTAGAGACTGACGGCACAAGGCTAGTTTTCCCATTATGAAAGCTCCGTTGATGCGGCCCCGAAGCTACCTGAAAAGCACTGTTGTTACCGTGCTTTTACTTACAGCCGGCATGGTTCATAGAAGCAAATGAGTTTTCTCGAAAGAAACCTTGTGCTTCCAGTTCCTAGTTGGAAGCTCACCCGGCTCTGCTCTATACCAAACGTGAAAGTCAATGTGAGCACTAGCCTCGAAGTAAGGCCCTGATTATCCTGGCAAAACGGGAGGCGTGCAGCAGCTCCATGAGGCCTTCATCGCTGTTCTGCTTTAGTTTCACGGTAGTAAGCTTTCCAACATTCCTAGGGACTTTGCTTAAGCAACCGTTTCGGTACCAGAACACTGCGTAGAGACAGTAAGCTCTGGTCCTGCGTGTATGCTGCGTGTCAACCTAGAAATTGGAGACTGATGGCATAAGGCTTCTTTTCCCATTATGAAAGCTCCGTTCATGCGGCCTCGAAGCTACCTGAAAAGCATTGTTGTTGCCGGGGTTTTCCTCACTGCCGGCATGGTTCTGAGAAGAAAATGAGTTTTCTCCTAAGAAACCTTGGGTTTCCAGTTCCTTGTTGGAAGCTCACCCTGCTCTGCGCTATACCTAAAGTGAAAGTCAACGTGAGCCCAAGCTTCGAAGTAAGGCCCTGATTATCCTTGCAAAACGAGAGGCGTGCAGCAGCTCCATGAGGCCTTCATCGTTGTTCTGCTTTAGTTTCAAGGTAGTAAGCTTTTCAACACTCCTAGGGGACTTGCTTCAGCACCCGTTTCAGTACCAGAACACTGCGTAGAACCAGGAAGCTCTGCTCCTGCGTGTATGCTGCGTGTCAACCTAGAAATTAGAGACTGATGGCACAAGGCTAGTTTTCCCATTATGAAAGCTCCGTTGATGCGGCCCCAAAGCTACCTGAAAAGCGCTGTTGTTACCGTGCTTTTACTTACAGCCGGCATGGTTCATAGAAGCAAATGAGTTTTCTCGAAAGAAACCTTGTGCTTCCAGTTCCTAGTTGGAAGCTCACCCGGCTCTGCTCTATACCAAACGTGAAAGTCAATGTGAGCACTAGCCTCGAAGTAAGGCCCGGATTATCCTGGCAAAACGGGAGGCGTGCAGCAGCTCCATGAGGCCTTCATCGCTGTTCTGCTTTAGTTTCACGGTAGTAAGCTTTCCAACATTCCTAGGGACTTTGCTTAAGCAACCGTTTCGGTACCAGAACACTGCGTAGAGACAGTAAGCTCTGGTCCTGCGTGTATGCTGCGTGTCAACCTAGAAATTGGAGACTGATGGCATAAGGCTTCTTTTCCCATTATGAAAGCTCCGTTCATGCGGCCTCGAAGCTACCTGAAAAGCATTGTTGTTGCCGGGGTTTTCCTCACTGCCGGCATGGTTCTGAGAAGAAAATGAGTTTTCTCCTAAGAAACCTTGGGGTTCCAGTTCCTTGTTGGAAGCTCACCCTGCTCTGCACTATACCTAAAGTGAAAGTCAACGTGAGCCCAAGCTTCGAAGTAAGGCCCTGATTATCCTTGCAAAACGAGAGGCGTGCAGCAGCTCCATGAGGCCTTCATCGTTGTTCTGCTTTAGTTTCAAGGTAGTAAGCTTTTCAACACTCCTAGGGGACTTGCTTCAGCACCCGTTTCAGTACCAGAACACTGCGTAGAACCAGGAAGCTCTGCTCCTGCGTGTATGCTGCGTGTCAACCTAGAAATTAGAGACTGACGGCACAAGGCTAGTTTTCCCATTATGAAAGCTCCGTTGATGCGGCCCCGAAGCTACCTGAAAAGCACTGTTGTTACCGTGCTTTTACTTACAGCCGGTATGGTTCATAGAAGAAAATGAGTTTTCTCGAAAGAAACCTTGTGCTTCCAGTTCCTATTTGGAAGCTCACCCGGCTCTGCTCTATACCAAACGTGAAAGTCAATGTGAGCACTAGCCTCGAAGTAAGGCCCTGATTATCCTGGCAAAACGGGAGGCGTGCAGCAGCTCCATGAGGCCTTCATCGCTGTTCTGCTTTAGTTTCACGGTAGTAAGCTTTCCAACATTCCTAGGGACTTTGCTTAAGCAACCGTTTCGGTACCAGAACACTGCGTAGAGACAGTAAGCTCTGGTCCTGCGTGTATGCTGCGTGTCAACCTAGAAATTGGAGACTGATGGCATAAGGCTTCTTTTCCCATTATGAAAGCTCCGTTCATGCGGCCTCGAAGCTACCTGAAAAGCATTGTTGTTGCCGGGGTTTTCCTCACTGCCGGCATGGTTCTGAGAAGAAAATGAGTTTTCTCCTAAGAAACCTTGGGTTTCCAGTTCCTTGTTGGAAGCTCACCCTGCTCTGCGCTATACCTAAAGTGAAAGTCAACGTGAGCCCAAGCTTCGAAGTAAGGCCCTGATTATCCTTGCAAAACGAGAGGCGTGCAGCAGCTCCATGAGGCCTTCATCGTTGTTCTGCTTTAGTTTCAAGGTAGTAAGCTTTTCAACACTCCTAGGGGACTTGCTTCAGCACCCGTTTCAGTACCAGAACACTGCATAGAACCAGGAAGCTCTGCTCCTGCGTGTATGCTGCGTGTCAACCTAGAAATTAGAGACTGACGGCACAAGGCTAGTTTTCCCATTATGAAAGCTCCGTTGATGCGGCCCCAAAGCTACCTGAAAAGCGCTGTTGTTACCGTGCTTTTACTTACAGCCGGCATGGTTCACAGAAGAAAATGAGTTTTCTCGAAAGAAACCTTGTGCTTCCAGTTCCTAGTTGGAAGCTCACCCGGCTCTGCTCTATACCAAACGTGAAAGTCAATGTGAGCACTAGCCTCGAAGTAAGGCCCGGATTATCCTGGCAAAACGGGAGGCGTGCAGCAGCTCCATGAGGCCTTCATCGCTGTTCTGCTTTAGTTTCACGGTAGTAAGCTTTCCAACATTCCTAGGGACTTTGCTAAAGCAACCGTTTCGGTACCAGAACACTGCGTAGAGACAGTAAGCTCTGGTCCTGCGTGTATGCTGCGTGTCAACCTAGAAATTGGAGACTGATGGCATAAGGCTTCTTTTCCCATTATGAAAGCTCCGTTCATGCGGCCTCGAAGCTACCTGAAAAGCATTGTTGTTGCCGGGGTTTTCCTCACTGCCGGCATGGTTCTGAGAAGAAAATGAGTTTTCTCCTAAGAAACCTTGGGGTTCCAGTTCCTTGTTGGAAGCTCACCCTGTTCTGCGCTATACCTAAAGTGAAAGTCAACGTGAGCCCAAGCTTCGAAGTAAGGCCCTGATTATCCTTGCAAAACGAGAGGCGTGCAGCAGCTCCATGAGGCCTTCATCGCTGTTGTGCTTTAGTTTCACGGTAGTAAGCTTTCCAACATTCCTAGGGACTTTGCTTAAGCAACCGTTTCGGTACCAGAACACTGCCTAGGGACAGTAAGCTCTGGTCCTGCGTGTATGCTGCGTGTCAACCTAGAAATTGGAGACTGATGGCATAAGGCTTCTTTTCCCATTATGAAAGCTCCGTTCATGCGGCCTCGAAGCTACCTGAAAAGCATTGTTGTTGCCGGGGTTTTCCTCACTGCCGGCATGGTTCTGAGAAGAAAATGAGTTTTCTCCTAAGAAACCTTGGGGTTCCAGTTCCTTGTTGGAAGCTCACCCTGCTCTGCGCTATACCTAAAGTGAAAGTCAACGTGAGCCCAAGCTTCGAAGTAAGGCCCTGATTATCCTTGCAAAACGAGAGGCGTGCAGCAGCTCCATGAGGCCTTCATCGTTGTTCTGCTTTAGTTTCAAGGTAGTAAGCTTTTCAACACTCCTAGGGGACTTGCTTCAGCACCCGTTTCAGTACCAGAACACTGCGTAGAACCAGGAAGCTCTGCTCCTGCGTGTATGCTGCGTGTCAACCTAGAAATTAGAGACTGATGGCACAAGGCTAGTTTTCCCATTATGAAAGCTCCGTTGATGCGGCCCCAAAGCTACCTGAAAAGCGCTGTTGTTACCGTGCTTTTACTTACAGCCGGCATGGTTCATAGAAGCAAATGAGTTTTCTCGAAAGAAACCTTGTGCTTCCAGTTCCTAGTTGGAAGCTCACCCGGCTCTGCTCTATACCAAACGTGAAAGTCAATGTGAGCACTAGCCTCGAAGTAAGGCCCGGATTATCCTGGCAAAACGGGAGGCGTGCAGCAGCTCCATGAGGCCTTCATCGCTGTTCTGCTTTAGTTTCACGGTAGTAAGCTTTCCAACATTCCTAGGGACTTTGCTTAAGCAACCGTTTCGGTACCAGAACACTGCGTAGAGACAGTAAGCTCTGGTCCTGCGTGTATGCTGCGTGTCAACCTAGAAATTGGAGACTGATGGCATAAGGCTTCTTTTCCCATTATGAAAGCTCCGTTCATGCGGCCTCGAAGCTACCTGAAAAGCATTGTTGTTGCCGGGGTTTTCCTCACTGCCGGCATGGTTCTGAGAAGAAAATGAGTTTTCTCCTAAGAAACCTTGGGGTTCCAGTTCCTTGTTGGAAGCTCACCCTGCTCTGCACTATACCTAAAGTGAAAGTCAACGTGAGCCCAAGCTTCGAAGTAAGGCCCTGATTATCCTTGCAAAACGAGAGGCGTGCAGCAGCTCCATGAGGCCTTCATCGTTGTTCTGCTTTAGTTTCAAGGTAGTAAGCTTTTCAACACTCCTAGGGGACTTGCTTCAGCACCCGTTTCAGTACCAGAACACTGCGTAGAACCAGGAAGCTCTGCTCCTGCGTGTATGCTGCGTGTCAACCTAGAAATTAGAGACTGACGGCACAAGGCTAGTTTTCCCATTATGAAAGCTCCGTTGATGCGGCCCCGAAGCTACCTGAAAAGCACTGTTGTTACCGTGCTTTTACTTACAGCCGGTATGGTTCATAGAAGAAAATGAGTTTTCTCGAAAGAAACCTTGTGCTTCCAGTTCCTATTTGGAAGCTCACCCGGCTCTGCTCTATACCAAACGTGAAAGTCAATGTGAGCACTAGCCTCGAAGTAAGGCCCTGATTATCCTGGCAAAACGGGAGGCGTGCAGCAGCTCCATGAGGCCTTCATCGCTGTTCTGCTTTAGTTTCACGGTAGTAAGCTTTCCAACATTCCTAGGGACTTTGCTTAAGCAACCGTTTCGGTACCAGAACACTGCGTAGAGACAGTAAGCTCTGGTCCTGCGTGTATGCTGCGTGTCAACCTAGAAATTGGAGACTGATGGCATAAGGCTTCTTTTCCCATTATGAAAGCTCCGTTCATGCGGCCTCGAAGCTACCTGAAAAGCATTGTTGTTGCCGGGGTTTTCCTCACTGCCGGCATGGTTCTGAGAAGAAAATGAGTTTTCTCCTAAGAAACCTTGGGTTTCCAGTTCCTTGTTGGAAGCTCACCCTGCTCTGCGCTATACCTAAAGTGAAAGTCAACGTGAGCCCAAGCTTCGAAGTAAGGCCCTGATTATCCTTGCAAAACGAGAGGCGTGCAGCAGCTCCATGAGGCCTTCATCGTTGTTCTGCTTTAGTTTCAAGGTAGTAAGCTTTTCAACACTCCTAGGGGACTTGCTTCAGCACCCGTTTCAGTACCAGAACACTGCATAGAACCAGGAAGCTCTGCTCCTGCGTGTATGCTGCGTGTCAACCTAGAAATTAGAGACTGACGGCACAAGGCTAGTTTTCCCATTATGAAAGCTCCGTTGATGCGGCCCCAAAGCTACCTGAAAAGCGCTGTTGTTACCGTGCTTTTACTTACAGCCGGCATGGTTCACAGAAGAAAATGAGTTTTCTCGAAAGAAACCTTGTGCTTCCAGTTCCTAGTTGGAAGCTCACCCGGCTCTGCTCTATACCAAACGTGAAAGTCAATGTGAGCACTAGCCTCGAAGTAAGGCCCGGATTATCCTGGCAAAACGGGAGGCGTGCAGCAGCTCCATGAGGCCTTCATCGCTGTTCTGCTTTAGTTTCACGGTAGTAAGCTTTCCAACATTCCTAGGGACTTTGCTAAAGCAACCGTTTCGGTACCAGAACACTGCGTAGAGACAGTAAGCTCTGGTCCTGCGTGTATGCTGCGTGTCAACCTAGAAATTGGAGACTGATGGCATAAGGCTTCTTTTCCCATTATGAAAGCTCCGTTCATGCGGCCTCGAAGCTACCTGAAAAGCATTGTTGTTGCCGGGGTTTTCCTCACTGCCGGCATGGTTCTGAGAAGAAAATGAGTTTTCTCCTAAGAAACCTTGGGGTTCCAGTTCCTTGTTGGAAGCTCACCCTGTTCTGCGCTATACCTAAAGTGAAAGTCAACGTGAGCCCAAGCTTCGAAGTAAGGCCCTGATTATCCTTGCAAAACGAGAGGCGTGCAGCAGCTCCATGAGGCCTTCATCGCTGTTGTGCTTTAGTTTCACGGTAGTAAGCTTTCCAACATTCCTAGGGACTTTGCTTAAGCAACCGTTTCGGTACCAGAACACTGCCTAGGGACAGTAAGCTCTGGTCCTGCGTGTATGCTGCGTGTCAACCTAGAAATTGGAGACTGATGGCATAAGGCTTCTTTTCCCATTATGAAAGCTCCGTTCATGCGGCCTCGAAGCTACCTGAAAAGCATTGTTGTTGCCGGGGTTTTCCTCACTGCCGGCATGGTTCTGAGAAGAAAATGAGTTTTCTCCTAAGAAACCTTGGGGTTCCAGTTCCTTGTTGGAAGCTCACCCTGCTCTGCGCTATACCTAAAGTGAAAGTCAACGTGAGCCCAAGCTTCGAAGTAAGGCCCTGATTATCCTTGCAAAACGAGAGGCGTGCAGCAGCTCCATGAGGCCTTCATCGTTGTTCTGCTTTAGTTTCAAGGTAGTAAGCCTTTCAACACTCCTAGGGGACTTGCTTCAGCACCCGTTTCAGTACCAGAACACTGCGTAGAACCAGGAAGCTCTGCTCCTGCGTGTATGCTGCGTGTCAACCTAGAAATTAGAGACTGACGGCACAAGGCTAGTTTTCCCATTATGAAAGCTCCGTTGATGCGGCCCCGAAGCTACCTGAAAAGCACTGTTGTTACCGTGCTTTTACTTACAGCCGGCATGGTTCATAGAAGAAAATGAGTTTTCTCGAAAGAAACCTTGTGCTTCCAGTTCCTAGTTGGAAGCTCACCCGGCTCTGCTCTATACCAAACGTGAAAGTCAATGTGAGCACTAGCCTCGAAGTAAGGCCCTGATTATCCTGGCAAAACGGGAGGCGTGCAGCAGCTCCATGAGGCCTTCATCGCTGTTCTGCTTTAGTTTCACGGTAGTAAGCTTTCCAACATTCCTAGGGACTTTGCTTAAGCAACCGTTTCGGTACCAGAACACTGCGTAGAGACAGTAAGCTCTGGTCCTGCGTGTATGCTGCGTGTCAACCTAGAAATTGGAGACTGATGGCATAAGGCTTCTTTTCCCATTATGAAAGCTCCGTTCATGCGGCCTCGAAGCTACCTGAAAAGCATTGTTGTTGCCGGGGTTTTCCTCACTGCCGGCATGGTTCTGAGAAGAAAATGAGTTTTCTCCTAAGAAACCTTGGGTTTCCAGTTCCTTGTTGGAAGCTCACCCTGCTCTGCGCTATACCTAAAGTGAAAGTCAACGTGAGCCCAAGCTTCGAAGTAAGGCCCTGATTATCCTTGCAAAACGAGAGGCGTGCAGCAGCTCCATGAGGCCTTCATCGTTGTTCTGCTTTAGTTTCAAGGTAGTAAGCTTTTCAACACTCCTAGGGGACTTGCTTCAGCACCCGTTTCAGTACCAGAACACTGCGTAGAACCAGGAAGCTCTGCTCCTGCGTGTATGCTGCGTGTCAACCTAGAAATTAGAGACTGACGACACAAGGCTAGTTTTCCCATTATGAAAGCTCCGTTGATGCGGCCCCGAAGCTACCTGAAAAGCACTGTTGTTACCGTGCTTTTACTTACAGCCGGCATGGTTCATAGAAGAAAATGAGTTTTCTCGAAAGAAACCTTGTGCTTCCAGTTCCTAGTTGGAAGCTCACCCGGCTCTGCTCTATACCAAACGTGAAAGTCAATGTGAGCACTAGCCTCGAAGTAAGGCCCGGATTATCCTGGCAAAACGGGAGGCGTGCAGCAGCTCCATGAGGCCTTCATCGCTGTTCTGCTTTAGTTTCACGGTAGTAAGCTTTCCAACATTCCTAGGGACTTTGCTTAAGCAACCGTTTCGGTACCAGAACACTGCGTAGAGACAGTAAGCTCTGGTCCTGCGTGTATGCTGCGTGTCAACCTAGAAATTGGAGACTGATGGCATAAGGCTTCTTTTCCCATTATGAAAGCTCCGTTCATGCGGCCTCGAAGCTACCTGAAAAGCATTGTTGTTGCCGGGGTTTTCCTCACTGCCGGCATGGTTCTGAGAAGAAAATGAGTTTTCTCCTAAGAAACCTTGGGTTTCCAGTTCCTTGTTGGAAGCTCACCCTGCTCTGCGCTATACCTAAAGTGAAAGTCAACGTGAGCCCAAGCTTCGAAGTAAGGCCCTGATTATCCTTGCAAAACGAGAGGCGTGCAGCAGCTCCATGAGGCCTTCATCGTTGTTCTGCTTTAGTTTCAAGGTAGTAAGCTTTTCAACACTCCTAGGGGACTTGCTTCAGCACCCGTTTCAGTACCAGAACACTGCGTAGAACCAGGAAGCTCTGGTCCTGCGTGTATGCTGCGTGTCAACCTAGAAATTAGAGCCTGATGGCACAAGGCTAGTTTTCCCATTATGAAAGCTCCGTTGATGCGGCCCCAAAGCTACCTGAAAAGCGCTGTTGTTACCGTGCTTTTACTTACAGCCGGCATGGTTCATAGAAGAAAATGAGTTTTCTCGAAAGAAACCTTGTGCTTCCAGTTCCTAGTTGGAAGCTCACCCGGCTCTGCTCTATACCAAACGTGAAAGTCAATGTGAGCACTAGCCTCGAAGTAAGGCCCGGATTATCCTGGCAAAACGGGAGGCGTGCAGCAGCTCCATGAGGCCTTCATCGCTGTTCTGCTTTAGTTTCACGGTAGTAAGCTTTCCAACATTCTTAGGGACTTTGCTTAAGCAACCGTTTCGGTACCAGAACACTGCGTAGAGACAGTAAGCTCTGGTCCTGCGTGTATGCTGCGTGTCAACCTAGAAATTGGAGACTGATGGCATAAGGCTTCTTTTCCCATTATGAAAGCTCCGTTCATGCGGCCTCGAAGCTACCTGAAAAGCATTGTTGTTGCCGGGGTTTTCCTCACTGCCGGCATGGTTCTGAGAAGAAAATGAGTTTTCTCCTAAGAAACCTTGGGGTTCCAGTTCCTTGTTGGAAGCTCACCCTGCTCTGCGCTATACCTAAAGTGAAAGTCAACGTGAGCCCAAGCTTCGAAGTAAGGCCCTGATTATCCTTGCAAAACGAGAGGCGTGCAGCAGCTCCATGAGGCCTTCATCGTTGTTCTGCTTTAGTTTCAAGGTAGTAAGCTTTTCAACACTCCTAGGGGACTTGCTTCAGCACCCGTTTCAGTACCAGAACACTGCGTAGAACCAGGAAGCTCTGCTCCTGCGTGTATGCTGCGTGTCAACCTAGAAATTAGAGACTGACGGCACAAGGCTAGTTTTCCCATTATGAAAGCTCCGTTGATGCGGCCCCGAAGCTACCTGAAAAGCACTGTTGTTACCGTGCTTTTACTTACAGCCGGCATGGTTCATAGAAGAAAATGAGTTTTCTCGAAAGAAACCTTGTGCTTCCAGTTCCTAGTTGGAAGCTCACCCGGCTCTGCTCTATACCAAACGTGAAAGTCAATGTGAGCACTAGCCTCGAAGTAAGGCCCTGATTATCCTGGCAAAATGGGAGGCGTGCAGCAGCTCCATGAGGCCTTCATCGCTGTTCTGCTTTAGTTTCACGGTAGTAAGCTTTCCAACATTCCTAGGGACTTTGCTTAAGCAACCGTTTGGGTACCAGAACACTGCGTAGAGACAGTAAGCTCTGGTCCTGCGTGTATGCTGCGTGTCAACCTAGAAATTGGAGACTGATGGCATAAGGCTTCTTTTCCCATTATGAAAGCTCCGTTCATGCGGCCTCGAAGCTACCTGAAAAGCATTGTTGTTGCCGGGGTTTTCCTCACTGCCGGCATGGTTCTGAGAAGAAAATGAGTTTTCTCCTAAGAAACCTTGGGTTTCCAGTTCCTTGTTGGAAGCTCACCCTGCTCTGCGCTATACCTAAAGTGAAAGTCAACGTGAGCCCAAGCTTCGAAGTAAGGCCCTGATTATCCTTGCAAAACGAGAGGCGTGCAGCAGCTCCATGAGGCCTTCATCGTTGTTCTGCTTTAGTTTCAAGGTAGTAAGCTTTTCAACACTCCTAGGGGACTTGCTTCAGCACCCGTTTCAGTACCAGAACACTGCGTAGAACCAGGAAGCTCTGCTCCTGCGTGTATGCTGCGTGTCAACCTAGAAATTAGAGACTGACGGCACAAGGCTAGTTTTCCCATTATGAAAGCTCCGTTGATGCGGCCCCGAAGCTACCTGAAAAGCACTGTTGTTACCGTGCTTTTACTTACAGCCGGCATGGTTCATAGAAGCAAATGAGTTTTCTCGAAAGAAACCTTGTGCTTCCAGTTCCTAGTTGGAAGCTCACCCGGCTCTGCTCTATACCAAACGTGAAAGTCAATGTGAGCACTAGCCTCGAAGTAAGGCCCTGATTATCCTGGCAAAACGGGAGGCGTGCAGCAGCTCCATGAGGCCTTCATCGCTGTTCTGCTTTAGTTTCACGGTAGTAAGCTTTCCAACATTCCTAGGGACTTTGCTTAAGCAACCGTTTCGGTACCAGAACACTGCGTAGATACAGTAAGCTCTGGTCCTGCGTGTATGCTGCGTGTCAACCTAGAAATTGCAGACTGATGGCATAAGGCTTCTTTTCCCATTATGAAAGTTCCGTTCATGCGGCCTCGAAGCTACCTGAAAAGCATTGTTGTTGCCGGGGTTTTCCTCACTGCCGGCATGGTTCTGAGAAGAAAATGAGTTTTCTCCTAAGAAACCTTGTGTTTCCACTTCCTTGTTGGAAGCTCACCCTGCTCTGCGCTATACCTAAAGTGAAAGTCAACGTGAGCCCAAGCTTCGAAGTAAGGCCCTGATTATCCTTGCAAAACGAGAGGCGTGCAGCAGCTCCATGAGGCCTTCATCGTTGTTCTGCTTTAGTTTCAAGGTAGTAAGCTTTTCAACACTCCTAGGGGACTTGCTTCAGCACCCGTTTCAGTACCAGAACACTGCGTAGAACCAGGAAGCTCTGCTCCTGCGTGTATGCTGCGTGTCAACCTAGAAATTAGAGACTGACGGCACAAGGCTAGTTTTCCCATTATGAAAGCTCCGTTGATGCGGCCCCAAAGCTACTTGAAAAGCGCTGTTGTTACCGTGCTTTTACTTACAGCCGGCATGGTTCACAGAAGAAAATGAGTTTTCTCGAAAGAAACCTTGTGCTTCCAGTTCCTAGTTGGAAGCTCACCCGGCTCTGCTCTATACCAAACGTGAAAGTCAATGTGAGCACTAGCCTCGAAGTAAGGCCCGGATTATCCTGGCAAAACGGGAGGCGTGCAGCAGCTCCATGAGGCCTTCATCGCTGTTCTGCTTTAGTTTCACGGTAGTAAGCTTTCCAACATTCCTAGGGACTTTGCTAAAGCAACCGTTTCGGTACCAGAACACTGCGTAGAGACAGTAAGCTCTGGTCCTGCGTGTATGCTGCGTGTCAACCTAGAAATTGGAGACTGATGGCATAAGGCTTCTTTTCCCATTATGAAAGCTCCGTTCATGCGGCCTCGAAGCTACCTGAAAAGCATTGTTGTTGCCGGGGTTTTCCTCACTGCCGGCATGGTTCTGAGAAGAAAATGAGTTTTCTCCTAAGAAACCTTGGGGTTCCAGTTCCTTGTTGGAAGCTCACCCTGTTCTGCGCTATACCTAAAGTGAAAGTCAACGTGAGCCCAAGCTTCGAAGTAAGGCCCTGATTATCCTTGCAAAACGAGAGGCGTGCAGCAGCTCCATGAGGCCTTCATCGCTGTTGTGCTTTAGTTTCACGGTAGTAAGCTTTCCAACATTCCTAGGGACTTTGCTTAAGCAACCGTTTCGGTACCAGAACACTGCCTAGGGACAGTAAGCTCTGGTCCTGCGTGTATGCTGCGTGTCAACCTAGAAATTGGAGACTGATGGCATAAGGCTTCTTTTCCCATTATGAAAGCTCCGTTCATGCGGCCTCGAAGCTACCTGAAAAGCATTGTTGTTGCCGGGGTTTTCCTCACTGCCGGCATGGTTCTGAGAAGAAAATGAGTTTTCTCCTAAGAAACCTTGGGTTTCCAGTTCCTTGTTGGAAGCTCACCCTGCTCTGCGCTATACCTAAAGTGAAAGTCAACGTGAGCCCAAGCTTCGAAGTAAGGCCCTGATTATCCTTGCAAAACGAGAGGCGTGCAGCAGCTCCATGAGGCCTTCATCGTTGTTCTGCTTTAGTTTCAAGGTAGTAAGCTTTTCAACACTCCTAGGGGACTTGCTTCAGCACCCGTTTCAGTACCAGAACACTGCGTAGAACCAGGAAGCTCTGCTCCTGCGTGTATGCTGCGTGTCAACCTAGAAATTAGAGACTGATGGCACAAGGCTAGTTTTCCCATTATGAAAGCTCCGTTGATGCGGCCCCAAAGCTACCTGAAAAGCGCTGTTGTTACCGTGCTTTTACTTACAGCCGGCATGGTTCATAGAAGAAAATGAGTTTTCTCGAAAGAAACCTTGTGCTTCCAGTTCCTAGTTGGAAGCTCACCCGGCTCTGCTCTATACCAAACGTGAAAGTCAATGTGAGCACTAGCCTCGAAGTAAGGCCCGGATTATCCTGGCAAAACGGGAGGCGTGCAGCAGCTCCATGAGGCCTTCATCGCTGTTCTGCTTTAGTTTCACGGTAGTAAGGTTTCCAACATTCTTAGGGACTTTGCTTAAGCAACCGTTTCGGTACCAGAACACTGCGTAGAGACAGTAAGCTCTGGTCCTGCGTGTATGCTGCGTGTCAACCTAGAAATTGGAGACTGATAGCATAAGGCTTCTTTTCCCATTATGAAAGCTCCGTTCATGCGGCCTCGAAGCTACCTGAAAAGCATTGTTGTTGCCGGGGTTTTCCTCACCGCCGGCATGGTTCTGAGAAGAAAATGAGTTTTCTCCTAAGAAACCTTGTGGTTCCAGTTCCTTGTTGGAAGCTCACCCTGCTCTGCGCTATACCTAAAGTGAAAGTCAACGTGAGCCCAAGCTTCGAAGTAAGGCCCTGATTATCCTTGCAAAACGAGAGGCGTGCAGCAGCTCCATGAGGCCTTCATCGTTGTTCTGCTTTAGTTTCAAGGTAGTAAGCCTTTCAACACTCCTAGGGGACTTGCTTCAGCACCCGTTTCAGTACCAGAACACTGCGTAGAACCAGGAAGCTCTGCTCCTGCGTGTATGCTGCGTGTCAACCTAGAAATTAGAGACTGACGGCACAAGGCTAGTTTTCCCATTATGAAAGCTCCGTTGATGCGGCCCCGAAGCTACCTGAAAAGCACTGTTGTTACCGTGCTTTTACTTACAGCCGGCATGGTTCATAGAAGAAAATGAGTTTTCTCGAAAGAAACCTTGTGCTTCCAGTTCCTAGTTGGAAGCTCACCCGGCTCTGCTCTATACCAAACGTGAAAGTCAATGTGAGCACTAGCCTCGAAGTAAGGCCCTGATTATCCTGGCAAAACGGGAGGCGTGCAGCAGCTCCATGAGGCCTTCATCGCTGTTCTGCTTTAGTTTCACGGTAGTAAGCTTTCCAACATTCCTAGGGACTTTGCTTAAGCAACCGTTTCGGTACCAGAACACTGCGTAGAGACAGTAAGCTCTGGTCCTGCGTGTATGCTGCGTGTCAACCTAGAAATTGGAGACTGATGGCATAAGGCTTCTTTTCCCATTATGAAAGTTCCGTTCATGCGGCCTCGAAGCTACCTGAAAAGCATTGTTGTTGCCGGGGTTTTCCTCACTGCCGGCATGGTTCTGAGAAGAAAATGAGTTTTCTCCTAAGAAACCTTGTGTTTCCACTTCCTTGTTGGAAGCTCACCCTGCTCTGCGCTATACCTAAAGTGAAAGTCAACGTGAGCCCAAGCTTCGAAGTAAGGCCCTGATTATCCTTGCAAAACGAGAGGCGTGCAGCAGCTCCATGAGGCCTTCATCGTTGTTCTGCTTTAGTTTCAAGGTAGTAAGCTTTTCAACACTCCTAGGGGACTTGCTTCAGCACCCGTTTCAGTACCAGAACACTGCGTAGAACCAGGAAGCTCTGCTCCTGCGTGTATGCTGCGTGTCAACCTAGAAATTAGAGACTGATGGCACAAGGCTAGTTTTCCCATTATGAAAGCTCCGTTGATGCGGCCCCAAAGCTACCTGAAAAGCGCTGTTGTTACCGTGCTTTTACTTACAGCCGGCATGGTTCATAGAAGAAAATGAGTTTTCTCGAAAGAAACCTTGTGCTTCCAGTTCCTAGTTGGAAGCTCACCCGGCTCTGCTCTATACCAAACGTGAAAGTCAATGTGAGCACTAGCCTCGAAGTAAGGCCCTGATTATCCTGGCAAAACGGGAGGCGTGCAGCAGCTCCATGAGGCCTTCATCGCTGTTCTGCTTTAGTTTCACGGTAGTAAGCTTTCCAACATTCCTAGGGACTTTGCTTAAGCAACCGTTTCGGTACCAGAACACTGCGTAGAGACAGTAAGCTCTGGTCCTGCGTGTATGCTGCGTGTCAACCTAGAAATTGGAGACTGATGGCATAAGGCTTCTTTTCCCATTATGAAAGCTCCGTTCATGCGGCCTCGAAGCTACCTGAAAAGCATTGTTGTTGCCGGGGTTTTCCTCACTGCCGGCATGGTTCTGAGAAGAAAATGAGTTTTCTCCTAAGAAACCTTGGGTTTCCAGTTCCTTGTTGGAAGCTCACCCTGCTCTGCGCTATACCTAAAGTGAAAGTCAACGTGAGCCCAAGCTTCGAAGTAAGGCCCTGATTATCCTTGCAAAACGAGAGGCGTGCAGCAGCTCCATGAGGCCTTCATCGTTGTTCTGCTTTAGTTTCAAGGTAGTAAGCTTTTCAACACTCCTAGGGGACTTGCTTCAGCACCCGTTTCAGTACCAGAACACTGCGTAGAACCAGGAAGCTCTGCTCCTGCGTGTATGCTGCGTGTCAACCTAGAAATTAGAGACTGACGGCACAAGGCTAGTTTTCCCATTATGAAAGCTCCGTTGATGCGGCCCCGAAGCTACCTGAAAAGCACTGTTGTTACCGTGCTTTTACTTACAGCCGGTATGGTTCATAGAAGAAAATGAGTTTTCTCGAAAGAAACCTTGTGCTTCCAGTTCCTATTTGGAAGCTCACCCGGCTCTGCTCTATACCAAACGTGAAAGTCAATGTGAGCACTAGCCTCCAAGTAAGGCCCTGATTATCCTGGCAAAACGGGAGGCGTGCAGCAGCTCCATGAGGCCTTCATCGCTGTTCTGCTTTAGTTTCACGGTAGTAAGCTTTCCAACATTCCTAGGGACTTTGCTTAAGCAACCGTTTCGGTACCAGAACACTGCGTAGAGACAGTAAGCTCTGGTCCTGCGTGTATGCTGCGTGTCAACCTAGAAATTGGAGACTGATGGCATAAGGCTTCTTTTCCCATTATGAAAGCTCCGTTCATGCGGCCTCGAAGATACCTGAAAAGCATTGTTGTTGCCGGGGTTTTCCTCACTGCCGGCATGGTTCTGAGAAGAAAATGAGTTTTCTCGAAAGAAACCTTGTGCTTCCAGTTCCTAGTTGGAAGCTCACCCGGCTCTGCTCTATACCAAACGTGAAAGTCAATGTGAGCACTAGCCTCGAAGTAAGGCCCTGATTATCCTGGCAAAACGGGAGGCGTGCAGCAGCTCCATGAGGCCTTCATCGCTGTTCTGCTTTAGTTTCACGGTAGTAAGCTTTCCAACATTCCTAGGGACTTTGCTTAAGCAACCGTTTCGGTACCAGAACACTGCGTAGAGACAGTAAGCTCTGGTCCTGCGTGTATGCTGCGTGTCAACCTAGAAATTGCAGACTGATGGCATAAGGCTTCTTTTCCCATTATGAAAGTTCCGTTCATGCGGCCTCGAAGCTACCTGAAAAGCATTGTTGTTGCCGGGGTTTTCCTCACTGCCGGCATGGTTCTGAGAAGAAAATGAGTTTTCTCCTAAGAAACCTTGTGTTTCCACTTCCTTGTTGGAAGCTCACCCTGCTCTGCGCTATACCTAAAGTGAAAGTCAACGTGAGCCCAAGCTTCGAAGTAAGGCCCTGATTATCCTTGCAAAACGAGAGGCGTGCAGCAGCTCCATGAGGCCTTCATCGTTGTTCTGCTTTAGTTTCAAGGTAGTAAGCTTTTCAACACTCCTAGGGGACTTGCTTCAGCACCCGTTTCAGTACCAGAACACTGCGTAGAACCAGGAAGCTCTGCTCCTGCGTGTATGCTGCGTGTCAACCTAGAAATTAGAGACTGACGGCACAAGGCTAGTTTTCCCATTATGAAAGCTCCGTTGATGCGGCCCCAAAGCTACTTGAAAAGCGCTGTTGTTACCGTGCTTTTACTTACAGCCGGCATGGTTCACAGAAGAAAATGAGTTTTCTCGAAAGAAACCTTGTGCTTCCAGTTCCTAGTTGGAAGCTCACCCGGCTCTGCTCTATACCAAACGTGAAAGTCAATGTGAGCACTAGCCTCGAAGTAAGGCCCGGATTATCCTGGCAAAACGGGAGGCGTGCAGCAGCTCCATGAGGCCTTCATCGCTGTTCTGCTTTAGTTTCACGGTAGTAAGCTTTCCAACATTCCTAGGGACTTTGCTAAAGCAACCGTTTCGGTACCAGAACACTGCGTAGAGACAGTAAGCTCTGGTCCTGCGTGTATGCTGCGTGTCAACCTAGAAATTGGAGACTGATGGCATAAGGCTTCTTTTCCCATTATGAAAGCTCCGTTCATGCGGCCTCGAAGCTACCTGAAAAGCATTGTTGTTGCCGGGGTTTTCCTCACTGCCGGCATGGTTCTGAGAAGAAAATGAGTTTTCTCCTAAGAAACCTTGGGGTTCCAGTTCCTTGTTGGAAGCTCACCCTGTTCTGCGCTATACCTAAAGTGAAAGTCAACGTGAGCCCAAGCTTCGAAGTAAGGCCCTGATTATCCTTGCAAAACGAGAGGCGTGCAGCAGCTCCATGAGGCCTTCATCGCTGTTGTGCTTTAGTTTCACGGTAGTAAGCTTTCCAACATTCCTAGGGACTTTGCTTAAGCAACCGTTTCGGTACCAGAACACTGCCTAGGGACAGTAAGCTCTGGTCCTGCGTGTATGCTGCGTGTCAACCTAGAAATTGGAGACTGATGGCATAAGGCTTCTTTTCCCATTATGAAAGCTCCGTTCATGCGGCCTCGAAGCTACCTGAAAAGCATTGTTGTTGCCGGGGTTTTCCTCACTGCCGGCATGGTTCTGAGAAGAAAATGAGTTTTCTCCTAAGAAACCTTGGGTTTCCAGTTCCTTGTTGGAAGCTCACCCTGCTCTGCGCTATACCTAAAGTGAAAGTCAACGTGAGCCCAAGCTTCGAAGTAAGGCCCTGATTATCCTTGCAAAACGAGAGGCGTGCAGCAGCTCCATGAGGCCTTCATCGTTGTTCTGCTTTAGTTTCAAGGTAGTAAGCTTTTCAACACTCCTAGGGGACTTGCTTCAGCACCCGTTTCAGTACCAGAACACTGCGTAGAACCAGGAAGCTCTGCTCCTGCGTGTATGCTGCGTGTCAACCTAGAAATTAGAGACTGATGGCACAAGGCTAGTTTTCCCATTATGAAAGCTCCGTTGATGCGGCCCCAAAGCTACCTGAAAAGCGCTGTTGTTACCGTGCTTTTACTTACAGCCGGCATGGTTCATAGAAGAAAATGAGTTTTCTCGAAAGAAACCTTGTGCTTCCAGTTCCTAGTTGGAAGCTCACCCGGCTCTGCTCTATACCAAACGTGAAAGTCAATGTGAGCACTAGCCTCGAAGTAAGGCCCGGATTATCCTGGCAAAACGGGAGGCGTGCAGCAGCTCCATGAGGCCTTCATCGCTGTTCTGCTTTAGTTTCACGGTAGTAAGGTTTCCAACATTCTTAGGGACTTTGCTTAAGCAACCGTTTCGGTACCAGAACACTGCGTAGAGACAGTAAGCTCTGGTCCTGCGTGTATGCTGCGTGTCAACCTAGAAATTGGAGACTGATAGCATAAGGCTTCTTTTCCCATTATGAAAGCTCCGTTCATGCGGCCTCGAAGCTACCTGAAAAGCATTGTTGTTGCCGGGGTTTTCCTCACTGCCGGCATGGTTCTGAGAAGAAAATGAGTTTTCTCCTAAGAAACCTTGTGGTTCCAGTTCCTTGTTGGAAGCTCACCCTGCTCTGCGCTATACCTAAAGTGAAAGTCAACGTGAGCCCAAGCTTCGAAGTAAGGCCCTGATTATCCTTGCAAAACGAGAGGCGTGCAGCAGCTCCATGAGGCCTTCATCGTTGTTCTGCTTTAGTTTCAAGGTAGTAAGCCTTTCAACACTCCTAGGGGACTTGCTTCAGCACCCGTTTCAGTACCAGAACACTGCGTAGAACCAGGAAGCTCTGCTCCTGCGTGTATGCTGCGTGTCAACCTAGAAATTAGAGACTGACGGCACAAGGCTAGTTTTCCCATTATGAAAGCTCCGTTGATGCGGCCCCGAAGCTACCTGAAAAGCACTGTTGTTACCGTGCTTTTACTTACAGCCGGCATGGTTCATAGAAGAAAATGAGTTTTCTCGAAAGAAACCTTGTGCTTCCAGTTCCTAGTTGGAAGCTCACCCGGCTCTGCTCTATACCAAACGTGAAAGTCAATGTGAGCACTAGCCTCGAAGTAAGGCCCTGATTATCCTGGCAAAACGGGAGGCGTGCAGCAGCTCCATGAGGCCTTCATCGCTGTTCTGCTTTAGTTTCACGGTAGTAAGCTTTCCAACATTCCTAGGGACTTTGCTTAAGCAACCGTTTCGGTACCAGAACACTGCGTAGAGACAGTAAGCTCTGGTCCTGCGTGTATGCTGCGTGTCAACCTAGAAATTGGAGACTGATGGCATAAGGCTTCTTTTCCCATTATGAAAGTTCCGTTCATGCGGCCTCGAAGCTACCTGAAAAGCATTGTTGTTGCCGGGGTTTTCCTCACTGCCGGCATGGTTCTGAGAAGAAAATGAGTTTTCTCCTAAGAAACCTTGTGTTTCCACTTCCTTGTTGGAAGCTCACCCTGCTCTGCGCTATACCTAAAGTGAAAGTCAACGTGAGCCCAAGCTTCGAAGTAAGGCCCTGATTATCCTTGCAAAACGAGAGGCGTGCAGCAGCTCCATGAGGCCTTCATCGTTGTTCTGCTTTAGTTTCAAGGTAGTAAGCTTTTCAACACTCCTAGGGGACTTGCTTCAGCACCCGTTTCAGTACCAGAACACTGCGTAGAACCAGGAAGCTCTGCTCCTGCGTGTATGCTGCGTGTCAACCTAGAAATTAGAGACTGATGGCACAAGGCTAGTTTTCCCATTATGAAAGCTCCGTTGATGCGGCCCCAAAGCTACCTGAAAAGCGCTGTTGTTACCGTGCTTTTACTTACAGCCGGCATGGTTCATAGAAGAAAATGAGTTTTCTCGAAAGAAACCTTGTGCTTCCAGTTCCTAGTTGGAAGCTCACCCGGCTCTGCTCTATACCAAACGTGAAAGTCAATGTGAGCACTAGCCTCGAAGTAAGGCCCTGATTATCCTGGCAAAACGGGAGGCGTGCAGCAGCTCCATGAGGCCTTCATCGCTGTTCTGCTTTAGTTTCACGGTAGTAAGCTTTCCAACATTCCTAGGGACTTTGCTTAAGCAACCGTTTCGGTACCAGAACACTGCGTAGAGACAGTAAGCTCTGGTCCTGCGTGTATGCTGCGTGTCAACCTAGAAATTGGAGACTGATGGCATAAGGCTTCTTTTCCCATTATGAAAGCTCCGTTCATGCGGCCTCGAAGCTACCTGAAAAGCATTGTTGTTGCCGGGGTTTTCCTCACTGCCGGCATGGTTCTGAGAAGAAAATGAGTTTTCTCCTAAGAAACCTTGGGTTTCCAGTTCCTTGTTGGAAGCTCACCCTGCTCTGCGCTATACCTAAAGTGAAAGTCAACGTGAGCCCAAGCTTCGAAGTAAGGCCCTGATTATCCTTGCAAAACGAGAGGCGTGCAGCAGCTCCATGAGGCCTTCATCGTTGTTCTGCTTTAGTTTCAAGGTAGTAAGCTTTTCAACACTCCTAGGGGACTTGCTTCAGCACCCGTTTCAGTACCAGAACACTGCGTAGAACCAGGAAGCTCTGCTCCTGCGTGTATGCTGCGTGTCAACCTAGAAATTAGAGACTGACGGCACAAGGCTAGTTTTCCCATTATGAAAGCTCCGTTGATGCGGCCCCGAAGCTACCTGAAAAGCACTGTTGTTACCGTGCTTTTACTTACAGCCGGTATGGTTCATAGAAGAAAATGAGTTTTCTCGAAAGAAACCTTGTGCTTCCAGTTCCTATTTGGAAGCTCACCCGGCTCTGCTCTATACCAAACGTGAAAGTCAATGTGAGCACTAGCCTCCAAGTAAGGCCCTGATTATCCTGGCAAAACGGGAGGCGTGCAGCAGCTCCATGAGGCCTTCATCGCTGTTCTGCTTTAGTTTCACGGTAGTAAGCTTTCCAACATTCCTAGGGACTTTGCTTAAGCAACCGTTTCGGTACCAGAACACTGCGTAGAGACAGTAAGCTCTGGTCCTGCGTGTATGCTGCGTGTCAACCTAGAAATTGGAGACTGATGGCATAAGGCTTCTTTTCCCATTATGAAAGCTCCGTTCATGCGGCCTCGAAGATACCTGAAAAGCATTGTTGTTGCCGGGGTTTTCCTCACTGCCGGCATGGTTCTGAGAAGAAAATGAGTTTTCTCGAAAGAAACCTTGTGCTTCCAGTTCCTAGTTGGAAGCTCACCCGGCTCTGCTCTATACCAAACGTGAAAGTCAATGTGAGCACTAGCCTCGAAGTAAGGCCCTGATTATCCTGGCAAAACGGGAGGCGTGCAGCAGCTCCATGAGGCCTTCATCGCTGTTCTGCTTTAGTTTCACGGTAGTAAGCTTTCCAACATTCCTAGGGACTTTGCTTAAGCAACCGTTTCGGTACCAGAACACTGCGTAGAGACAGTAAGCTCTGGTCCTGCGTGTATGCTGCGTGTCAACCTAGAAATTGGAGACTGATGGCATAAGGCTTCTTTTCCCATTATGAAAGTTCCGTTCATGCGGCCTCGAAGCTACCTGAAAAGCATTGTTGTTGCCGGGGTTTTCCTCACTGCCGGCATGGTTCTGAGAAGAAAATGAGTTTTCTCCTAAGAAACCTTGTGTTTCCACTTCCTTGTTGGAAGCTCACCCTGCTCTGCGCTATACCTAAAGTGAAAGTCAACGTGAGCCCAAGCTTCGAAGTAAGGCCCTGATTATCCTTGCAAAACGAGAGGCGTGCAGCAGCTCCATGAGGCCTTCATCGTTGTTCTGCTTTAGTTTCAAGGTAGTAAGCTTTTCAACACTCCTAGGGGACTTGCTTCATCACCCGTTTCAGTACCAGAACACTGCGTAGAACCAGGAAGCTCTGCTCCTGCGTGTATGCTGCGTGTCAACCTAGAAATTAGAGACTGATGGCACAAGGCTAGTTTTCCCATTATGAAAGCTCCGTTGATGCGGCCCCAAAGCTACCTGAAAAGCGCTGTTGTTACCGTGCTTTTACTTACAGCCGGCATGGTTCATAGAAGAAAATGAGTTTTCTCGAAAGAAACCTTGTGCTTCCAGTTCCTAGTTGGAAGCTCACCCGGCTCTGCTCTATACCAAACGTGAAAGTCAATGTGAGCACTAGCCTCGAAGTAAGGCCCTGATTATCCTGGCAAAACGGGAGGCGTGCAGCAGCTCCATGAGGCCTTCATCGCTGTTCTGCTTTAGTTTCACGGTAGTAAGCTTTCCAACATTCCTAGGGACTTTGCTTAAGCAACCGTTTCGGTACCAGAACACTGCGTAGAGACAGTAAGCTCTGGTCCTGCGTGTATGCTGCGTGTCAACCTAGAAATTGGAGACTGATGGCATAAGGCTTCTTTTCCCATTATGAAAGCTCCGTTCATGCGGCCTCGAAGCTACCTGAAAAGCATTGTTGTTGCCGGGGTTTTCCTCACTGCCGGCATGGTTCTGAGAAGAAAATGAGTTTTCTCCTAAGAAACCTTGGGTTTCCAGTTCCTTGTTGGAAGCTCACCCTGCTCTGCGCTATACCTAAAGTGAAAGTCAACGTGAGCCCAAGCTTCGAAGTAAGGCCCTGATTATCCTTGCAAAACGAGAGGCGTGCAGCAGCTCCATGAGGCCTTCATCGTTGTTCTGCTTTAGTTTCAAGGTAGTAAGCTTTTCAACACTCCTAGGGGACTTGCTTCAGCACCCGTTTCAGTACCAGAACACTGCGTAGAACCAGGAAGCTCTGCTCCTGCGTGTATGCTGCGTGTCAACCTAGAAATTAGAGACTGACGGCACAAGGCTAGTTTTCCCATTATGAAAGCTCCGTTGATGCGGCCCCGAAGCTACCTGAAAAGCACTGTTTTTACCGTGCTTTTACTTACAGCCGGCATGGTTCATAGAAGAAAATGAGTTTTCTCGAAAGAAACCTTGTGCTTCCAGTTCCTAGTTGGAAGCTCACCCGGCTCTGCTCTATACCAAACGTGAAAGTCAATGTGAGCACTAGCCTCGAAGTAAGGCCCTGATTATCCTGGCAAAACGGGAGGCGTGCAGCAGCTCCATGAGGCCTTCATCGCTGTTCTGCTTTAGTTTCACGGTAGTAAGCTTTCCAACATTCCTAGGGACTTTGCTTAAGCAACCGTTTCGGTACCAGAACACTGCGTAGAGACAGTAAGCTCTGGTCCTGCGTGTATGCTGCGTGTCAACCTAGAAATTGGAGACTGATGGCATAAGGCTTCTTTTCCCATTATGAAAGCTCCGTTCATGCGGCCTCGAAGCTACCTGAAAAGCATTGTTGTTGCCGGGGTTTTCCTCACTGCCGGCATGGTTCTGAGAAGAAAATGAGTTTTCTCCTAAGAAACCTTGGGTTTCCAGTTCCTTGTTGGAAGCTCACCCTGCTCTGCGCTATACCTAAAGTGAAAGTCAACGTGAGCCCAAGCTTCGAAGTAAGGCCCTGATTATCCTTGCAAAACGAGAGGCGTGCAGCAGCTCCATGAGGCCTTCATCGTTGTTCTGCTTTAGTTTCAAGGTAGTAAGCTTTTCAACACTCCTAGGGGACTTGCTTCAGCACCCGTTTCAGTACCAGAACACTGCGTAGAACCAGGAAGCTCTGCTCCTGCGTGTATGCTGCGTGTCAACCTAGAAATTAGAGACTGACGGCACAAGGCTAGTTTTCCCATTATGAAAGCTCCGTTGATGCGGCCCCGAAGCTACCTGAAAAGCACTGTTGTTACCGTGCTTTTACTTACAGCCGGCATGGTTCATAGAAGCAAATGAGTTTTCTCGAAAGAAACCTTGTGCTTCCAGTTCCTAGTTGGAAGCTCACCCGGCTCTGCTCTATACCAAACGTGAAAGTCAATGTGAGCACTAGCCTCGAAGTAAGGCCCTGATTATCCTGGCAAAACGGGAGGCGTGCAGCAGCTCCATGAGGCCTTCATCGCTGTTCTGCTTTAGTTTCACGGTAGTAAGCTTTCCAACATTCCTAGGGACTTTGCTTAAGCAACCGTTTCGGTACCAGAACACTGCGTAGAGACAGTAAGCTCTGGTCCTGCGTGTATGCTGCGTGTCAACCTAGAAATTGCAGACTGATGGCATAAGGCTTCTTTTCCCATTATGAAAGCTCCGTTCATGCGGCCTCGAAGCTACCTGAAAAGCATTGTTGTTGCCGGGGTTTTCCTCACTGCCGGCATGGTTCTGAGAAGAAAATGAGTTTTCTCCTAAGAAACCTTGGGGTTCCAGTTCCTTGTTGGAAGCTCACCCTGCTCTGCGCTATACCTAAAGTGAAAGTCAACGTGAGCCCAAGCTTCGAAGTAAGGCCCTGATTATCCTTGCAAAACGAGAGGCGTGCAGCAGCTCCATGAGGCCTTCATCGTTGTTCTGCTTTAGTTTCAAGGTAGTAAGCTTTTCAACACTCCTAGGGGACTTGCTTCAGCACCCGTTTCAGTACCAGAACACTGCGTAGAACCAGGAAGCTCTGCTCCTGCGTGTATGCTGCGTGTCAACCTAGAAATTAGAGACTGACGGCACAAGGCTAGTTTTCCCATTATGAAAGCTCCGTTGATGCGGCCCCGAAGCTACCTGAAAAGCACTGTTGTTACCGTGCTTTTACTTACAGCCGGCATGGTTCATAGAAGAAAATGAGTTTTCTCGAAAGAAACCTTGTGCTTCCAGTTCCTAGTTGGAAGCTCACCCGGCTCTGCTCTATACCAAACGTGAAAGTCAATGTGAGCACTAGCCTCGAAGTAAGGCCCTGATTATCCTGGCAAAACGGGAGGCGTGCAGCAGCTCCATGAGGCCTTCATCGCTGTTCTGCTTTAGTTTCACGGTAGTAAGCTTTCCAACATTCCTAGGGACTTTGCTTAAGCAACCGTTTCGGTACCAGAACACTGCGTAGAGACAGTAAGCTCTGGTCCTGCGTGTATGCTGCGTGTCAACCTAGAAATTGGAGACTGATGGCATAAGGCTTCTTTTCCCATTATGAAAGCTCCGTTCATGCGGCCTCGAAGCTACCTGAAAAGCATTGTTGTTGCCGGGGTTTTCCTCACTGCCGGCATGGTTCTGAGAAGAAAATGAGTTTTCTCCTAAGAAACCTTGGGTTTCCAGTTCCTTGTTGGAAGCTCACCCTGCTCTGCGCTATACCTAAAGTGAAAGTCAACGTGAGCCCAAGCTTCGAAGTAAGGCCCTGATTATCCTTGCAAAACGAGAGGCGTGCAGCAGCTCCATGAGGCCTTCATCGTTGTTCTGCTTTAGTTTCAAGGTAGTAAGCTTTTCAACACTCCTAGGGGACTTGCTTCAGCACCCGTTTCAGTACCAGAACACTGCGTAGAACCAGGAAGCTCTGCTCCTGCGTGTATGCTGCGTGTCAACCTAGAAATTAGAGACTGACGGCACAAGGCTAGTTTTCCCATTATGAAAGCTCCGTTGATGCGGCCCCGAAGCTACCTGAAAAGCACTGTTGTTACCGTGCTTTTACTTACAGCCGGCATGGTTCATAGAAGCAAATGAGTTTTCTCGAAAGAAACCTTGTGCTTCCAGTTCCTAGTTGGAAGCTCACCCGGCTCTGCTCTATACCAAACGTGAAAGTCAATGTGAGCACTAGCCTCGAAGTAAGGCCCTGATTATCCTGGCAAAACGGGAGGCGTGCAGCAGCTCCATGAGGCCTTCATCGCTGTTCTGCTTTAGTTTCACGGTAGTAAGCTTTCCAACATTCCTAGGGACTTTGCTTAAGCAACCGTTTCGGTACCAGAACACTGCGTAGAGACAGTAAGCTCTGGTCCTGCGTGTATGCTGCGTGTCAACCTAGAAATTTCAGACTGATGGCATAAGGCTTCTTTTCCCATTATGAAAGTTCCGTTCATGCGGCCTCGAAGCTACCTGAAAAGCATTGTTGTTGCCGGGGTTTTCCTCACTGCCGGCATGGTTCTGAGAAGAAAATGAGTTTTCTCCTAAGAAACCTTGTGTTTCCACTTCCTTGTTGGAAGCTCACCCTGCTCTGCGCTATACCTAAAGTGAAAGTCAACGTGAGCCCAAGCTTCGAAGTAAGGCCCTGATTATCCTTGCAAAACGAGAGGCGTGCAGCAGCTCCATGAGGCCTTCATCGTTGTTCTGCTTTAGTTTCAAGGTAGTAAGCTTTTCAACACTCCTAGGGGACTTGCTTCAGCACCCGTTTCAGTACCAGAACACTGCGTAGAACCAGGAAGCTCTGCTCCTGCGTGTATGCTGCGTGTCAACCTAGAAATTAGAGACTGACGGCACAAGGCTAGTTTTCCCATTATGAAAGCTCCGTTGATGCGGCCCCGAAGCTACCTGAAAAGCACTGTTGTTACCGTGCTTTTACTTACAGCCGGTATGGTTCATAGAAGAAAATGAGTTTTCTCGAAAGAAACCTTGTGCTTCCAGTTCCTATTTGGAAGCTCACCCGGCTCTGCTCTATACCAAACGTGAAAGTCAATGTGAGCACTAGCCTCCAAGTAAGGCCCTGATTATCCTGGCAAAACGGGAGGCGTGCAGCAGCTCCATGAGGCCTTCATCGCTGTTCTGCTTTAGTTTCACGGTAGTAAGCTTTCCAACATTCCTAGGGACTTTGCTTAAGCAACCGTTTCGGTACCAGAACACTGCGTAGAGACAGTAAGCTCTGGTCCTGCGTGTATGCTGCGTGTCAACCTAGAAATTGGAGACTGATGGCATAAGGCTTCTTTTCCCATTATGAAAGCTCCGTTCATGCGGCCTCGAAGATACCTGAAAAGCATTGTTGTTGCCGGGGTTTTCCTCACTGCCGGCATGGTTCTGAGAAGAAAATGAGTTTTCTCCTAAGAAACCTTGGGGTTCCAGTTCCTTGTTGGAAGCTCACCCTGTTCTGCGCTATACCTAAAGTGAAAGTCAACGTGAGCCCAAGCTTCGAAGTAAGGCCCTGATTATCCTTGCAAAACGAGAGGCGTGCAGCAGCTCCATGAGGCCTTCATCGCTGTTCTGCTTTAGTTTCACGGTAGTAAGCTTTCCAACATTCCTAGGGACTTTGCTTAAGCAACCGTTTCGGTACCAGAACACTGCGTAGAGACAGTAAGCTCTGGTCCTGCGTGTATGCTGCGTGTCAACCTAGAAATTGGAGACTGATGGCATAAGGCTTCTTTTCCCATTATGAAAGCTCCGTTCATGCGGCCTCGAAGCTACCTGAAAAGCATTGTTGTTGCCGGGGTTTTCCTCACTGCCGGCATGGTTCTGAGAAGAAAATGAGTTTTCTCCTAAGAAACCTTGGGTTTCCAGTTCCTTGTTGGAAGCTCACCCTGCTCTGCGCTATACCTAAAGTGAAAGTCAACGTGAGCCCAAGCTTCGAAGTAAGGCCCTGATTATCCTTGCAAAACGAGAGGCGTGCAACAGCTCCATGAGGCCTTCATCGTTGTTCTGCTTTAGTTTCAAGGTAGTAAGCTTTTCAACACTCCTAGGGGACTTGCTTCAACACCCGTTTCAGTACCAGAACACTGCGTAGAACCAGGAAGCTCTGGTCCTGCGTGTATGCTGCGTGTCAACCTAGAAATTAGAGCCTGATGGCACAAGGCTAGTTTTCCCATTATGAAAGCTCCGTTGATGCGGCCCCAAAGCTACCTGAAAAGCGCTGTTGTTACCGTGCTTTTACTTACAGCCGGCATGGTTCATAGAAGAAAATGAGTTTTCTCGAAAGAAACCTTGTGCTTCCAGTTCCTAGTTGGAAGCTCACCCGGCTCTGCTCTATACCAAACGTGAAAGTCAATGTGAGCACTAGCCTCGAAGTAAGGCCCGGATTATCCTGGCAAAACGGGAGGCGTGCAGCAGCTCCATGAGGCCTTCATCGCTGTTCTGCTTTAGTTTCACGGTAGTAAGCTTTCCAACATTCTTAGGGACTTTGCTTAAGCAACCGTTTCGGTACCAGAACACTGCGTAGAGACAGTAAGCTCTGGTCCTGCGTGTATGCTGCGTGTCAACCTAGAAATTGGAGACTGATGGCATAAGGCTTCTTTTCCCATTATGAAAGCTCCGTTCATGCGGCCTCGAAGCTACCTGAAAAGCATTGTTGTTGCCGGGGTTTTCCTCACTGCCGGCATGGTTCTGAGAAGAAAATGAGTTTTCTCCTAAGAAACCTTGGGGTTCCAGTTCCTTGTTGGAAGCTCACCCTGCTCTGCGCTATACCTAAAGTGAAAGTCAACGTGAGCCCAAGCTTCGAAGTAAGGCCCTGATTATCCTTGCAAAACGAGAGGCGTGCAGCAGCTCCATGAGGCCTTCATCGTTGTTCTGCTTTAGTTTCAAGGTAGTAAGCTTTTCAACACTCCTAGGGGACTTGCTTCAGCACCCGTTTCAGTACCAGAACACTGCGTAGAACCAGGAAGCTCTGCTCCTGCGTGTATGCTGCGTGTCAACCTAGAAATTAGAGACTGACGGCACAAGGCTAGTTTTCCCATTATGAAAGCTCCGTTGATGCGGCCCCGAAGCTACCTGAAAAGCACTGTTTTTACCGTGCTTTTACTTACAGCCGGCATGGTTCATAGAAGAAAATGAGTTTTCTCGAAAGAAACCTTGTGCTTCCAGTTCCTAGTTGGAAGCTCACCCGGCTCTGCTCTATACCAAACGTGAAAGTCAATGTGAGCACTAGCCTCGAAGTAAGGCCCTGATTATCCTGGCAAAACGGGAGGCGTGCAGCAGCTCCATGAGGCCTTCATCGCTGTTCTGCTTTAGTTTCACGGTAGTAAGCTTTCCAACATTCCTAGGGACTTTGCTTAAGCAACCGTTTCGGTACCAGAACACTGCGTAGAGACAGTAAGCTCTGGTCCTGCGTGTATGCTGCGTGTCAACCTAGAAATTGGAGACTGATGGCATAAGGCTTCTTTTCCCATTATGAAAGCTCCGTTCATGCGGCCTCGAAGCTACCTGAAAAGCATTGTTGTTGCCGGGGTTTTCCTCACTGCCGGCATGGTTCTGAGAAGAAAATGAGTTTTCTCCTAAGAAACCTTGGGTTTCCAGTTCCTTGTTGGAAGCTCACCCTGCTCTGCGCTATACCTAAAGTGAAAGTCAACGTGAGCCCAAGCTTCGAAGTAAGGCCCTGATTATCCTTGCAAAACGAGAGGCGTGCAGCAGCTCCATGAGGCCTTCATCGTTGTTCTGCTTTAGTTTCAAGGTAGTAAGCTTTTCAACACTCCTAGGGGACTTGCTTCAGCACCCGTTTCAGTACCAGAACACTGCGTAGAACCAGGAAGCTCTGCTCCTGCGTGTATGCTGCGTGTCAACCTAGAAATTAGAGACTGACGGCACAAGGCTAGTTTTCCCATTATGAAAGCTCCGTTGATGCGGCCCCGAAGCTACCTGAAAAGCACTGTTGTTACCGTGCTTTTACTTACAGCCGGCATGGTTCATAGAAGCAAATGAGTTTTCTCGAAAGAAACCTTGTGCTTCCAGTTCCTAGTTGGAAGCTCACCCGGCTCTGCTCTATACCAAACGTGAAAGTCAATGTGAGCACTAGCCTCGAAGTAAGGCCCTGATTATCCTGGCAAAACGGGAGGCGTGCAGCAGCTCCATGAGGCCTTCATCGCTGTTCTGCTTTAGTTTCACGGTAGTAAGCTTTCCAACATTCCTAGGGACTTTGCTTAAGCAACCGTTTCGGTACCAGAACACTGCG
The DNA here is from genome assembly GCF_028564815.1 of Eubalaena glacialis. Lineage (NCBI taxonomy): Eukaryota > Metazoa > Chordata > Mammalia > Artiodactyla > Balaenidae > Eubalaena > Eubalaena glacialis. Next base: position 28,591,755 of record NC_083725.1, read on the forward strand.
TAGAGACAGTAAGCTCTGGTCCTGCGTGTATGCTGCGTGTCAACCTAGAAATTGCAGACTGATGGCATAAGGCTTCTTTTCCCATTATGAAAGCTCCGTTCATGCGGCCTCGAAGCTACCTGAAAAGCATTGTTGTTGCCGGGGTTTTCCTCACTGCCGGCATGGTTCTGAGAAGAAAATGAGTTTTCTCCTAAGAAACCTTGGGGTTCCAGTTCCTTGTTGGAAGCTCACCCTGCTCTGCGCTATACCTAAAGTGAAAGTCAACGTGAGCCCAAGCTTCGAAGTAAGGCCCTGATTATCCTTGCAAAACGAGAGGCGTGCAGCAGCTCCATGAGGCCTTCATCGTTGTTCTGCTTTAGTTTCAAGGTAGTAAGCTTTTCAACACTCCTAGGGGACTTGCTTCAGCACCCGTTTCAGTACCAGAACACTGCGTAGAACCAGGAAGCTCTGCTCCTGCGTGTATGCTGCGTGTCAACCTAGAAATTAGAGACTGACGGCACAAGGCTAGTTTTCCCATTATGAAAGCTCCGTTGATGCGGCCCCGAAGCTACCTGAAAAGCACTGTTGTTACCGTGCTTTTACTTACAGCCGGCATGGTTCATAGAAGAAAATGAGTTTTCTCGAAAGAAACCTTGTGCTTCCAGTTCCTAGTTGGAAGCTCACCCGGCTCTGCTCTATACCAAACGTGAAAGTCAATGTGAGCACTAGCCTCGAAGTAAGGCCCTGATTATCCTGGCAAAACGGGAGGCGTGCAGCAGCTCCATGAGGCCTTCATCGCTGTTCTGCTTTAGTTTCACGGTAGTAAGCTTTCCAACATTCCTAGGGACTTTGCTTAAGCAACCGTTTCGGTACCAGAACACTGCGTAGAGACAGTAAGCTCTGGTCCTGCGTGTATGCTGCGTGTCAACCTAGAAATTGGAGACTGATGGCATAAGGCTTCTTTTCCCATTATGAAAGCTCCGTTCATGCGGCCTCGAAGCTACCTGAAAAGCATTGTTGTTGCCGGGGTTTTCCTCACTGCCGGCATGGTTCTGAGAAGAAAATGAGTTTTCTCCTAAGAAACCTTGGGTTTCCAGTTCCTTGTTGGAAGCTCACCCTGCTCTGCGCTATACCTAAAGTGAAAGTCAACGTGAGCCCAAGCTTCGAAGTAAGGCCCTGATTATCCTTGCAAAACGAGAGGCGTGCAGCAGCTCCATGAGGCCTTCATCGTTGTTCTGCTTTAGTTTCAAGGTAGTAAGCTTTTCAACACTCCTAGGGGACTTGCTTCAGCACCCGTTTCAGTACCAGAACACTGCGTAGAACCAGGAAGCTCTGCTCCTGCGTGTATGCTGCGTGTCAACCTAGAAATTAGAGACTGACGGCACAAGGCTAGTTTTCCCATTATGAAAGCTCCGTTGATGCGGCCCCGAAGCTACCTGAAAAGCACTGTTGTTACCGTGCTTTTACTTACAGCCGGCATGGTTCATAGAAGCAAATGAGTTTTCTCGAAAGAAACCTTGTGCTTCCAGTTCCTAGTTGGAAGCTCACCCGGCTCTGCTCTATACCAAACGTGAAAGTCAATGTGAGCACTAGCCTCGAAGTAAGGCCCTGATTATCCTGGCAAAACGGGAGGCGTGCAGCAGCTCCATGAGGCCTTCATCGCTGTTCTGCTTTAGTTTCACGGTAGTAAGCTTTCCAACATTCCTAGGGACTTTGCTTAAGCAACCGTTTCGGTACCAGAACACTGCGTAGAGACAGTAAGCTCTGGTCCTGCGTGTATGCTGCGTGTCAACCTAGAAATTTCAGACTGATGGCATAAGGCTTCTTTTCCCATTATGAAAGTTCCGTTCATGCGGCCTCGAAGCTACCTGAAAAGCATTGTTGTTGCCGGGGTTTTCCTCACTGCCGGCATGGTTCTGAGAAGAAAATGAGTTTTCTCCTAAGAAACCTTGTGTTTCCACTTCCTTGTTGGAAGCTCACCCTGCTCTGCGCTATACCTAAAGTGAAAGTCAACGTGAGCCCAAGCTTCGAAGTAAGGCCCTGATTATCCTTGCAAAACGAGAGGCGTGCAGCAGCTCCATGAGGCCTTCATCGTTGTTCTGCTTTAGTTTCAAGGTAGTAAGCTTTTCAACACTCCTAGGGGACTTGCTTCAGCACCCGTTTCAGTACCAGAACACTGCGTAGAACCAGGAAGCTCTGCTCCTGCGTGTATGCTGCGTGTCAACCTAGAAATTAGAGACTGACGGCACAAGGCTAGTTTTCCCATTATGAAAGCTCCGTTGATGCGGCCCCGAAGCTACCTGAAAAGCACTGTTGTTACCGTGCTTTTACTTACAGCCGGTATGGTTCATAGAAGAAAATGAGTTTTCTCGAAAGAAACCTTGTGCTTCCAGTTCCTATTTGGAAGCTCACCCGGCTCTGCTCTATACCAAACGTGAAAGTCAATGTGAGCACTAGCCTCCAAGTAAGGCCCTGATTATCCTGGCAAAACGGGAGGCGTGCAGCAGCTCCATGAGGCCTTCATCGCTGTTCTGCTTTAGTTTCACGGTAGTAAGCTTTCCAACATTCCTAGGGACTTTGCTTAAGCAACCGTTTCGGTACCAGAACACTGCGTAGAGACAGTAAGCTCTGGTCCTGCGTGTATGCTGCGTGTCAACCTAGAAATTGGAGACTGATGGCATAAGGCTTCTTTTCCCATTATGAAAGCTCCGTTCATGCGGCCTCGAAGATACCTGAAAAGCATTGTTGTTGCCGGGGTTTTCCTCACTGCCGGCATGGTTCTGAGAAGAAAATGAGTTTTCTCCTAAGAAACCTTGGGGTTCCAGTTCCTTGTTGGAAGCTCACCCTGTTCTGCGCTATACCTAAAGTGAAAGTCAACGTGAGCCCAAGCTTCGAAGTAAGGCCCTGATTATCCTTGCAAAACGAGAGGCGTGCAGCAGCTCCATGAGGCCTTCATCGCTGTTCTGCTTTAGTTTCACGGTAGTAAGCTTTCCAACATTCCTAGGGACTTTGCTTAAGCAACCGTTTCGGTACCAGAACACTGCGTAGAGACAGTAAGCTCTGGTCCTGCGTGTATGCTGCGTGTCAACCTAGAAATTGGAGACTGATGGCATAAGGCTTCTTTTCCCATTATGAAAGCTCCGTTCATGCGGCCTCGAAGCTACCTGAAAAGCATTGTTGTTGCCGGGGTTTTCCTCACTGCCGGCATGGTTCTGAGAAGAAAATGAGTTTTCTCCTAAGAAACCTTGGGTTTCCAGTTCCTTGTTGGAAGCTCACCCTGCTCTGCGCTATACCTAAAGTGAAAGTCAACGTGAGCCCAAGCTTCGAAGTAAGGCCCTGATTATCCTTGCAAAACGAGAGGCGTGCAACAGCTCCATGAGGCCTTCATCGTTGTTCTGCTTTAGTTTCAAGGTAGTAAGCTTTTCAACACTCCTAGGGGACTTGCTTCAACACCCGTTTCAGTACCAGAACACTGCGTAGAACCAGGAAGCTCTGGTCCTGCGTGTATGCTGCGTGTCAACCTAGAAATTAGAGCCTGATGGCACAAGGCTAGTTTTCCCATTATGAAAGCTCCGTTGATGCGGCCCCAAAGCTACCTGAAAAGCGCTGTTGTTACCGTGCTTTTACTTACAGCCGGCATGGTTCATAGAAGAAAATGAGTTTTCTCGAAAGAAACCTTGTGCTTCCAGTTCCTAGTTGGAAGCTCACCCGGCTCTGCTCTATACCAAACGTGAAAGTCAATGTGAGCACTAGCCTCGAAGTAAGGCCCGGATTATCCTGGCAAAACGGGAGGCGTGCAGCAGCTCCATGAGGCCTTCATCGCTGTTCTGCTTTAGTTTCACGGTAGTAAGCTTTCCAACATTCTTAGGGACTTTGCTTAAGCAACCGTTTCGGTACCAGAACACTGCGTAGAGACAGTAAGCTCTGGTCCTGCGTGTATGCTGCGTGTCAACCTAGAAATTGGAGACTGATGGCATAAGGCTTCTTTTCCCATTATGAAAGCTCCGTTCATGCGGCCTCGAAGCTACCTGAAAAGCATTGTTGTTGCCGGGGTTTTCCTCACTGCCGGCATGGTTCTGAGAAGAAAATGAGTTTTCTCCTAAGAAACCTTGGGGTTCCAGTTCCTTGTTGGAAGCTCACCCTGCTCTGCGCTATACCTAAAGTGAAAGTCAACGTGAGCCCAAGCTTCGAAGTAAGGCCCTGATTATCCTTGCAAAACGAGAGGCGTGCAGCAGCTCCATGAGGCCTTCATCGTTGTTCTGCTTTAGTTTCAAGGTAGTAAGCTTTTCAACACTCCTAGGGGACTTGCTTCAGCACCCGTTTCAGTACCAGAACACTGCGTAGAACCAGGAAGCTCTGCTCCTGCGTGTATGCTGCGTGTCAACCTAGAAATTAGAGACTGACGGCACAAGGCTAGTTTTCCCATTATGAAAGCTCCGTTGATGCGGCCCCGAAGCTACCTGAAAAGCACTGTTGTTACCGTGCTTTTACTTACAGCCGGCATGGTTCATAGAAGAAAATGAGTTTTCTCGAAAGAAACCTTGTGCTTCCAGTTCCTAGTTGGAAGCTCACCCGGCTCTGCTCTATACCAAACGTGAAAGTCAATGTGAGCACTAGCCTCGAAGTAAGGCCCTGATTATCCTGGCAAAACGGGAGGCGTGCAGCAGCTCCATGAGGCCTTCATCGCTGTTCTGCTTTAGTTTCACGGTAGTAAGCTTTCCAACATTCCTAGGGACTTTGCTTAAGCAACCGTTTCGGTACCAGAACACTGCGTAGAGACAGTAAGCTCTGGTCCTGCGTGTATGCTGCGTGTCAACCTAGAAATTGGAGACTGATGGCATAAGGCTTCTTTTCCCATTATGAAAGCTCCGTTCATGCGGCCTCGAAGCTACCTGAAAAGCATTGTTGTTGCCGGGGTTTTCCTCACTGCCGGCATGGTTCTGAGAAGAAAATGAGTTTTCTCCTAAGAAACCTTGGGTTTCCAGTTCCTTGTTGGAAGCTCACCCTGCTCTGCGCTATACCTAAAGTGAAAGTCAACGTGAGCCCAAGCTTCGAAGTAAGGCCCTGATTATCCTTGCAAAACGAGAGGCGTGCAGCAGCTCCATGAGGCCTTCATCGTTGTTCTGCTTTAGTTTCAAGGTAGTAAGCTTTTCAACACTCCTAGGGGACTTGCTTCAGCACCCGTTTCAGTACCAGAACACTGCGTAGAACCAGGAAGCTCTGCTCCTGCGTGTATGCTGCGTGTCAACCTAGAAATTAGAGACTGACGGCACAAGGCTAGTTTTCCCATTATGAAAGCTCCGTTGATGCGGCCCCGAAGCTACCTGAAAAGCACTGTTGTTACCGTGCTTTTACTTACAGCCGGCATGGTTCATAGAAGCAAATGAGTTTTCTCGAAAGAAACCTTGTGCTTCCAGTTCCTAGTTGGAAGCTCACCCGGCTCTGCTCTATACCAAACGTGAAAGTCAATGTGAGCACTAGCCTCGAAGTAAGGCCCTGATTATCCTGGCAAAACGGGAGGCGTGCAGCAGCTCCATGAGGCCTTCATCGCTGTTCTGCTTTAGTTTCACGGTAGTAAGCTTTCCAACATTCCTAGGGACTTTGCTTAAGCAACCGTTTCGGTACCAGAACACTGCGTAGAGACAGTAAGCTCTGGTCCTGCGTGTATGCTGCGTGTCAACCTAGAAATTTCAGACTGATGGCATAAGGCTTCTTTTCCCATTATGAAAGTTCCGTTCATGCGGCCTCGAAGCTACCTGAAAAGCATTGTTGTTGCCGGGGTTTTCCTCACTGCCGGCATGGTTCTGAGAAGAAAATGAGTTTTCTCCTAAGAAACCTTGGGTTTCCAGTTCCTTGTTGGAAGCTCACCCTGCTCTGCGCTATACCTAAAGTGAAAGTCAACGTGAGCCCAAGCTTCGAAGTAAGGCCCTGATTATCCTTGCAAAACGAGAGGCGTGCAACAGCTCCATGAGGCCTTCATCGTTGTTCTGCTTTAGTTTCAAGGTAGTAAGCTTTTCAACACTCCTAGGGGACTTGCTTCAACACCCGTTTCAGTACCAGAACACTGCGTAGAACCAGGAAGCTCTGGTCCTGCGTGTATGCTGCGTGTCAACCTAGAAATTAGAGCCTGATGGCACAAGGCTAGTTTTCCCATTATGAAAGCTCCGTTGATGCGGCCCCAAAGCTACCTGAAAAGCGCTGTTGTTACCGTGCTTTTACTTACAGCCGGCATGGTTCATAGAAGAAAATGAGTTTTCTCGAAAGAAACCTTGTGCTTCCAGTTCCTAGTTGGAAGCTCACCCGGCTCTGCTCTATACCAAACGTGAAAGTCAATGTGAGCACTAGCCTCGAAGTAAGGCCCTGATTATCCTGGCAAAACGGGAGGCGTGCAGCAGCTCCATGAGGCCTTCATCGCTGTTCTGCTTTAGTTTCACGGTAGTAAGCTTTCCAACATTCCTAGGGACTTTGCTTAAGCAACCGTTTCGGTACCAGAACACTGCGTAGAGACAGTAAGCTCTGGTCCTGCGTGTATGCTGCGTGTCAACCTAGAAATTGGAGACTGATGGCATAAGGCTTCTTTTCCCATTATGAAAGCTCCGTTCATGCGGCCTCGAAGCTACCTGAAAAGCATTGTTGTTGCCGGGGTTTTCCTCACTGCCGGCATGGTTCTGAGAAGAAAATGAGTTTTCTCCTAAGAAACCTTGGGTTTCCAGTTCCTTGTTGGAAGCTCACCCTGCTCTGCGCTATACCTAAAGTGAAAGTCAACGTGAGCCCAAGCTTCGAAGTAAGGCCCTGATTATCCTTGCAAAACGAGAGGCGTGCAGCAGCTCCATGAGGCCTTCATCGTTGTTCTGCTTTAGTTTCAAGGTAGTAAGCTTTTCAACACTCCTAGGGGACTTGCTTCAGCACCCGTTTCAGTACCAGAACACTGCGTAGAACCAGGAAGCTCTGCTCCTGCGTGTATGCTGCGTGTCAACCTAGAAATTAGAGACTGACGGCACAAGGCTAGTTTTCCCATTATGAAAGCTCCGTTGATGCGGCCCCGAAGCTACCTGAAAAGCACTGTTGTTACCGTGCTTTTACTTACAGCCGGCATGGTTCATAGAAGCAAATGAGTTTTCTCGAAAGAAACCTTGTGCTTCCAGTTCCTAGTTGGAAGCTCACCCGGCTCTGCTCTATACCAAACGTGAAAGTCAATGTGAGCACTAGCCTCGAAGTAAGGCCCTGATTATCCTGGCAAAACGGGAGGCGTGCAGCAGCTCCATGAGGCCTTCATCGCTGTTCTGCTTTAGTTTCACGGTAGTAAGCTTTCCAACATTCCTAGGGACTTTGCTTAAGCAACCGTTTCGGTACCAGAACACTGCGTAGAGACAGTAAGCTCTGGTCCTGCGTGTATGCTGCGTGTCAACCTAGAAATTGCAGACTGATGGCATAAGGCTTCTTTTCCCATTATGAAAGCTCCGTTCATGCGGCCTCGAAGCTACCTGAAAAGCATTGTTGTTGCCGGGGTTTTCCTCACTGCCGGCATGGTTCTGAGAAGAAAATGAGTTTTCTCCTAAGAAACCTTGGGGTTCCAGTTCCTTGTTGGAAGCTCACCCTGCTCTGCGCTATACCTAAAGTGAAAGTCAACGTGAGCCCAAGCTTCGAAGTAAGGCCCTGATTATCCTTGCAAAACGAGAGGCGTGCAGCAGCTCCATGAGGCCTTCATCGTTGTTCTGCTTTAGTTTCAAGGTAGTAAGCTTTTCAACACTCCTAGGGGACTTGCTTCAGCACCCGTTTCAGTACCAGAACACTGCGTAGAACCAGGAAGCTCTGCTCCTGCGTGTATGCTGCGTGTCAACCTAGAAATTAGAGACTGACGGCACAAGGCTAGTTTTCCCATTATGAAAGCTCCGTTGATGCGGCCCCGAAGCTACCTGAAAAGCACTGTTGTTACCGTGCTTTTACTTACAGCCGGCATGGTTCATAGAAGAAAATGAGTTTTCTCGAAAGAAACCTTGTGCTTCCAGTTCCTAGTTGGAAGCTCACCCGGCTCTGCTCTATACCAAACGTGAAAGTCAATGTGAGCACTAGCCTCGAAGTAAGGCCCTGATTATCCTGGCAAAACGGGAGGCGTGCAGCAGCTCCATGAGGCCTTCATCGCTGTTCTGCTTTAGTTTCACGGTAGTAAGCTTTCCAACATTCCTAGGGACTTTGCTTAAGCAACCGTTTCGGTACCAGAACACTGCGTAGAGACAGTAAGCTCTGGTCCTGCGTGTATGCTGCGTGTCAACCTAGAAATTGGAGACTGATGGCATAAGGCTTCTTTTCCCATTATGAAAGCTCCGTTCATGCGGCCTCGAAGCTACCTGAAAAGCATTGTTGTTGCCGGGGTTTTCCTCACTGCCGGCATGGTTCTGAGAAGAAAATGAGTTTTCTCCTAAGAAACCTTGGGTTTCCAGTTCCTTGTTGGAAGCTCACCCTGCTCTGCGCTATACCTAAAGTGAAAGTCAACGTGAGCCCAAGCTTCGAAGTAAGGCCCTGATTATCCTTGCAAAACGAGAGGCGTGCAGCAGCTCCATGAGGCCTTCATCGTTGTTCTGCTTTAGTTTCAAGGTAGTAAGCTTTTCAACACTCCTAGGGGACTTGCTTCAGCACCCGTTTCAGTACCAGAACACTGCGTAGAACCAGGAAGCTCTGCTCCTGCGTGTATGCTGCGTGTCAACCTAGAAATTAGAGACTGACGGCACAAGGCTAGTTTTCCCATTATGAAAGCTCCGTTGATGCGGCCCCGAAGCTACCTGAAAAGCACTGTTGTTACCGTGCTTTTACTTACAGCCGGCATGGTTCATAGAAGCAAATGAGTTTTCTCGAAAGAAACCTTGTGCTTCCAGTTCCTAGTTGGAAGCTCACCCGGCTCTGCTCTATACCAAACGTGAAAGTCAATGTGAGCACTAGCCTCGAAGTAAGGCCCTGATTATCCTGGCAAAACGGGAGGCGTGCAGCAGCTCCATGAGGCCTTCATCGCTGTTCTGCTTTAGTTTCACGGTAGTAAGCTTTCCAACATTCCTAGGGACTTTGCTTAAGCAACCGTTTCGGTACCAGAACACTGCGTAGAGACAGTAAGCTCTGGTCCTGCGTGTATGCTGCGTGTCAACCTAGAAATTTCAGACTGATGGCATAAGGCTTCTTTTCCCATTATGAAAGTTCCGTTCATGCGGCCTCGAAGCTACCTGAAAAGCATTGTTGTTGCCGGGGTTTTCCTCACTGCCGGCATGGTTCTGAGAAGAAAATGAGTTTTCTCCTAAGAAACCTTGGGTTTCCAGTTCCTTGTTGGAAGCTCACCCTGCTCTGCGCTATACCTAAAGTGAAAGTCAACGTGAGCCCAAGCTTCGAAGTAAGGCCCTGATTATCCTTGCAAAACGAGAGGCGTGCAGCAGCTCCATGAGGCCTTCATCGTTGTTCTGCTTTAGTTTCAAGGTAGTAAGCTTTTCAACACTCCTAGGGGACTTGCTTCAGCACCCGTTTCAGTACCAGAACACTGCGTAGAACCAGGAAGCTCTGCTCCTGCGTGTATGCTGCGTGTCAACCTAGAAATTAGAGACTGACGGCACAAGGCTAGTTTTCCCATTATGAAAGCTCCGTTGATGCGGCCCCGAAGCTACCTGAAAAGCACTGTTGTTACCGTGCTTTTACTTACAGCCGGCATGGTTCATAGAAGCAAATGAGTTTTCTCGAAAGAAACCTTGTGCTTCCAGTTCCTAGTTGGAAGCTCACCCGGCTCTGCTCTATACCAAACGTGAAAGTCAATGTGAGCACTAGCCTCGAAGTAAGGCCCTGATTATCCTGGCAAAACGGGAGGCGTGCAGCAGCTCCATGAGGCCTTCATCGCTGTTCTGCTTTAGTTTCACGGTAGTAAGCTTTCCAACATTCCTAGGGACTTTGCTTAAGCAACCGTTTCGGTACCAGAACACTGCGTAGAGACAGTAAGCTCTGGTCCTGCGTGTATGCTGCGTGTCAACCTAGAAATTGGAGACTGATGGCATAAGGCTTCTTTTCCCATTATGAAAGCTCCGTTCATGCGGCCTCGAAGCTACCTGAAAAGCATTGTTGTTGCCGGGGTTTTCCTCACTGCCGGCATGGTTCTGAGAAGAAAATGAGTTTTCTCCTAAGAAACCTTGGGTTTCCAGTTCCTTGTTGGAAGCTCACCCTGCTCTGCGCTATACCTAAAGTGAAAGTCAACGTGAGCCCAAGCTTCGAAGTAAGGCCCTGATTATCCTTGCAAAACGAGAGGCGTGCAGCAGCTCCATGAGGCCTTCATCGTTGTTCTGCTTTAGTTTCAAGGTAGTAAGCTTTTCAACACTCCTAGGGGACTTGCTTCAGCACCCGTTTCAGTACCAGAACACTGCGTAGAACCAGGAAGCTCTGCTCCTGCGTGTATGCTGCGTGTCAACCTAGAAATTAGAGACTGACGGCACAAGGCTAGTTTTCCCATTATGAAAGCTCCGTTGATGCGGCCCCGAAGCTACCTGAAAAGCACTGTTGTTACCGTGCTTTTACTTACAGCCGGCATGGTTCATAGAAGCAAATGAGTTTTCTCGAAAGAAACCTTGTGCTTCCAGTTCCTAGTTGGAAGCTCACCCGGCTCTGCTCTATACCAAACGTGAAAGTCAATGTGAGCACTAGCCTCGAAGTAAGGCCCTGATTATCCTGGCAAAACGGGAGGCGTGCAGCAGCTCCATGAGGCCTTCATCGCTGTTCTGCTTTAGTTTCACGGTAGTAAGCTTTCCAACATTCCTAGGGACTTTGCTTAAGCAACCGTTTCGGTACCAGAACACTGCGTAGAGACAGTAAGCTCTGGTCCTGCGTGTATGCTGCGTGTCAACCTAGAAATTGCAGACTGATGGCATAAGGCTTCTTTTCCCATTATGAAAGCTCCGTTCATGCGGCCTCGAAGCTACCTGAAAAGCATTGTTGTTGCCGGGGTTTTCCTCACTGCCGGCATGGTTCTGAGAAGAAAATGAGTTTTCTCCTAAGAAACCTTGGGGTTCCAGTTCCTTGTTGGAAGCTCACCCTGCTCTGCGCTATACCTAAAGTGAAAGTCAACGTGAGCCCAAGCTTCGAAGTAAGGCCCTGATTATCCTTGCAAAACGAGAGGCGTGCAGCAGCTCCATGAGGCCTTCATCGTTGTTCTGCTTTAGTTTCAAGGTAGTAAGCTTTTCAACACTCCTAGGGGACTTGCTTCAGCACCCGTTTCAGTACCAGAACACTGCGTAGAACCAGGAAGCTCTGCTCCTGCGTGTATGCTGCGTGTCAACCTAGAAATTAGAGACTGACGGCACAAGGCTAGTTTTCCCATTATGAAAGCTCCGTTGATGCGGCCCCGAAGCTACCTGAAAAGCACTGTTGTTACCGTGCTTTTACTTACAGCCGGCATGGTTCATAGAAGAAAATGAGTTTTCTCGAAAGAAACCTTGTGCTTCCAGTTCCTAGTTGGAAGCTCACCCGGCTCTGCTCTATACCAAACGTGAAAGTCAATGTGAGCACTAGCCTCGAAGTAAGGCCCTGATTATCCTGGCAAAACGGGAGGCGTGCAGCAGCTCCATGAGGCCTTCATCGCTGTTCTGCTTTAGTTTCACGGTAGTAAGCTTTCCAACATTCCTAGGGACTTTGCTTAAGCAACCGTTTCGGTACCAGAACACTGCGTAGAGACAGTAAGCTCTGGTCCTGCGTGTATGCTGCGTGTCAACCTAGAAATTGGAGACTGATGGCATAAGGCTTCTTTTCCCATTATGAAAGCTCCGTTCATGCGGCCTCGAAGCTACCTGAAAAGCATTGTTGTTGCCGGGGTTTTCCTCACTGCCGGCATGGTTCTGAGAAGAAAATGAGTTTTCTCCTAAGAAACCTTGGGTTTCCAGTTCCTTGTTGGAAGCTCACCCTGCTCTGCGCTATACCTAAAGTGAAAGTCAACGTGAGCCCAAGCTTCGAAGTAAGGCCCTGATTATCCTTGCAAAACGAGAGGCGTGCAGCAGCTCCATGAGGCCTTCATCGTTGTTCTGCTTTAGTTTCAAGGTAGTAAGCTTTTCAACACTCCTAGGGGACTTGCTTCAGCACCCGTTTCAGTACCAGAACACTGCGTAGAACCAGGAAGCTCTGCTCCTGCGTGTATGCTGCGTGTCAACCTAGAAATTAGAGACTGACGGCACAAGGCTAGTTTTCCCATTATGAAAGCTCCGTTGATGCGGCCCCGAAGCTACCTGAAAAGCACTGTTGTTACCGTGCTTTTACTTACAGCCGGCATGGTTCATAGAAGCAAATGAGTTTTCTCGAAAGAAACCTTGTGCTTCCAGTTCCTAGTTGGAAGCTCACCCGGCTCTGCTCTATACCAAACGTGAAAGTCAATGTGAGCACTAGCCTCGAAGTAAGGCCCTGATTATCCTGGCAAAACGGGAGGCGTGCAGCAGCTCCATGAGGCCTTCATCGCTGTTCTGCTTTAGTTTCACGGTAGTAAGCTTTCCAACATTCCTAGGGACTTTGCTTAAGCAACCGTTTCGGTACCAGAACACTGCGTAGAGACAGTAAGCTCTGGTCCTGCGTGTATGCTGCGTGTCAACCTAGAAATTTCAGACTGATGGCATAAGGCTTCTTTTCCCATTATGAAAGTTCCGTTCATGCGGCCTCGAAGCTACCTGAAAAGCATTGTTGTTGCCGGGGTTTTCCTCACTGCCGGCATGGTTCTGAGAAGAAAATGAGTTTTCTCCTAAGAAACCTTGGGTTTCCAGTTCCTTGTTGGAAGCTCACCCTGCTCTGCGCTATACCTAAAGTGAAAGTCAACGTGAGCCCAAGCTTCGAAGTAAGGCCCTGATTATCCTTGCAAAACGAGAGGCGTGCAGCAGCTCCATGAGGCCTTCATCGTTGTTCTGCTTTAGTTTCAAGGTAGTAAGCTTTTCAACACTCCTAGGGGACTTGCTTCAGCACCCGTTTCAGTACCAGAACACTGCGTAGAACCAGGAAGCTCTGCTCCTGCGTGTATGCTGCGTGTCAACCTAGAAATTAGAGACTGACGGCACAAGGCTAGTTTTCCCATTATGAAAGCTCCGTTGATGCGGCCCCGAAGCTACCTGAAAAGCACTGTTGTTACCGTGCTTTTACTTACAGCCGGCATGGTTCATAGAAGCAAATGAGTTTTCTCGAAAGAAACCTTGTGCTTCCAGTTCCTAGTTGGAAGCTCACCCGGCTCTGCTCTATACCAAACGTGAAAGTCAATGTGAGCACTAGCCTCGAAGTAAGGCCCTGATTATCCTGGCAAAACGGGAGGCGTGCAGCAGCTCCATGAGGCCTTCATCGCTGTTCTGCTTTAGTTTCACGGTAGTAAGCTTTCCAACATTCCTAGGGACTTTGCTTAAGCAACCGTTTCGGTACCAGAACACTGCGTAGAGACAGTAAGCTCTGGTCCTGCGTGTATGCTGCGTGTCAACCTAGAAATTGCAGACTGATGGCATAAGGCTTCTTTTCCCATTATGAAAGCTCCGTTCATGCGGCCTCGAAGCTACCTGAAAAGCATTGTTGTTGCCGGGGTTTTCCTCACTGCCGGCATGGTTCTGAGAAGAAAATGAGTTTTCTCCTAAGAAACCTTGGGGTTCCAGTTCCTTGTTGGAAGCTCACCCTGCTCTGCGCTATACCTAAAGTGAAAGTCAACGTGAGCCCAAGCTTCGAAGTAAGGCCCTGATTATCCTTGCAAAACGAGAGGCGTGCAGCAGCTCCATGAGGCCTTCATCGTTGTTCTGCTTTAGTTTCAAGGTAGTAAGCTTTTCAACACTCCTAGGGGACTTGCTTCAGCACCCGTTTCAGTACCAGAACACTGCGTAGAACCAGGAAGCTCTGCTCCTGCGTGTATGCTGCGTGTCAACCTAGAAATTAGAGACTGACGGCACAAGGCTAGTTTTCCCATTATGAAAGCTCCGTTGATGCGGCCCCGAAGCTACCTGAAAAGCACTGTTGTTACCGTGCTTTTACTTACAGCCGGCATGGTTCATAGAAGAAAATGAGTTTTCTCGAAAGAAACCTTGTGCTTCCAGTTCCTAGTTGGAAGCTCACCCGGCTCTGCTCTATACCAAACGTGAAAGTCAATGTGAGCACTAGCCTCGAAGTAAGGCCCTGATTATCCTGGCAAAACGGGAGGCGTGCAGCAGCTCCATGAGGCCTTCATCGCTGTTCTGCTTTAGTTTCACGGTAGTAAGCTTTCCAACATTCCTAGGGACTTTGCTTAAGCAACCGTTTCGGTACCAGAACACTGCGTAGAGACAGTAAGCTCTGGTCCTGCGTGTATGCTGCGTGTCAACCTAGAAATTAGAGACTGACGGCACAAGGCTAGTTTTCCCATTATGAAAGCTCCGTTGATGCGGCCCCGAAGCTACCTGAAAAGCACTGTTTTTACCGTGCTTTTACTTACAGCCGGCATGGTTCATAGAAGAAAATGAGTTTTCTCGAAAGAAACCTTGTGCTTCCAGTTCCTAGTTGGAAGCTCACCCGGCTCTGCTCTATACCAAACGTGAAAGTCAATGTGAGCACTAGCCTCGAAGTAAGGCCCTGATTATCCTGGCAAAACGGGAGGCGTGCAGCAGCTCCATGAGGCCTTCATCGCTGTTCTGCTTTAGTTTCACGGTAGTAAGCTTTCCAACATTCCTAGGGACTTTGCTTAAGCAACCGTTTCGGTACCAGAACACTGCGTAGAGACAGTAAGCTCTGGTCCTGCGTGTATGCTGCGTGTCAACCTAGAAATTGGAGACTGATGGCATAAGGCTTCTTTTCCCATTATGAAAGCTCCGTTCATGCGGCCTCGAAGCTACCTGAAAAGCATTGTTGTTGCCGGGGTTTTCCTCACTGCCGGCATGGTTCTGAGAAGAAAATGAGTTTTCTCCTAAGAAACCTTGGGTTTCCAGTTCCTTGTTGGAAGCTCACCCTGCTCTGCGCTATACCTAAAGTGAAAGTCAACGTGAGCCCAAGCTTCGAAGTAAGGCCCTGATTATCCTTGCAAAACGAGAGGCGTGCAGCAGCTCCATGAGGCCTTCATCGTTGTTCTGCTTTAGTTTCAAGGTAGTAAGCTTTTCAACACTCCTAGGGGACTTGCTTCAGCACCCGTTTCAGTACCAGAACACTGCGTAGAACCAGGAAGCTCTGCTCCTGCGTGTATGCTGCGTGTCAACCTAGAAATTAGAGACTGACGGCACAAGGCTAGTTTTCCCATTATGAAAGCTCCGTTGATGCGGCCCCGAAGCTACCTGAAAAGCACTGTTGTTACCGTGCTTTTACTTACAGCCGGCATGGTTCATAGAAGCAAATGAGTTTTCTCGAAAGAAACCTTGTGCTTCCAGTTCCTAGTTGGAAGCTCACCCGGCTCTGCTCTATACCAAACGTGAAAGTCAATGTGAGCACTAGCCTCGAAGTAAGGCCCTGATTATCCTGGCAAAACGGGAGGCGTGCAGCAGCTCCATGAGGCCTTCATCGCTGTTCTGCTTTAGTTTCACGGTAGTAAGCTTTCCAACATTCCTAGGGACTTTGCTTAAGCAACCGTTTCGGTACCAGAACACTGCGTAGAGACAGTAAGCTCTGGTCCTGCGTGTATGCTGCGTGTCAACCTAGAAATTGCAGACTGATGGCATAAGGCTTCTTTTCCCATTATGAAAGCTCCGTTCATGCGGCCTCGAAGCTACCTGAAAAGCATTGTTGTTGCCGGGGTTTTCCTCACTGCCGGCATGGTTCTGAGAAGAAAATGAGTTTTCTCCTAAGAAACCTTGGGGTTCCAGTTCCTTGTTGGAAGCTCACCCTGCTCTGCGCTATACCTAAAGTGAAAGTCAACGTGAGCCCAAGCTTCGAAGTAAGGCCCTGATTATCCTTGCAAAACGAGAGGCGTGCAGCAGCTCCATGAGGCCTTCATCGTTGTTCTGCTTTAGTTTCAAGGTAGTAAGCTTTTCAACACTCCTAGGGGACTTGCTTCAGCACCCGTTTCAGTACCAGAACACTGCGTAGAACCAGGAAGCTCTGCTCCTGCGTGTATGCTGCGTGTCAACCTAGAAATTAGAGACTGACGGCACAAGGCTAGTTTTCCCATTATGAAAGCTCCGTTGATGCGGCCCCGAAGCTACCTGAAAAGCACTGTTGTTACCGTGCTTTTACTTACAGCCGGCATGGTTCATAGAAGAAAATGAGTTTTCTCGAAAGAAACCTTGTGCTTCCAGTTCCTAGTTGGAAGCTCACCCGGCTCTGCTCTATACCAAACGTGAAAGTCAATGTGAGCACTAGCCTCGAAGTAAGGCCCTGATTATCCTGGCAAAACGGGAGGCGTGCAGCAGCTCCATGAGGCCTTCATCGCTGTTCTGCTTTAGTTTCACGGTAGTAAGCTTTCCAACATTCCTAGGGACTTTGCTTAAGCAACCGTTTCGGTACCAGAACACTGCGTAGAGACAGTAAGCTCTGGTCCTGCGT
Source organism: Eubalaena glacialis (assembly GCF_028564815.1). Lineage (NCBI taxonomy): Eukaryota > Metazoa > Chordata > Mammalia > Artiodactyla > Balaenidae > Eubalaena > Eubalaena glacialis. The sequence continues at coordinate 28,608,198 of NC_083725.1, forward strand.
GTATGCTGCGTGTCAACCTAGAAATTGGAGACTGATGGCATAAGGCTTCTTTTCCCATTATGAAAGCTCCGTTCATGCGGCCTCGAAGCTACCTGAAAAGCATTGTTGTTGCCGGGGTTTTCCTCACTGCCGGCATGGTTCTGAGAAGAAAATGAGTTTTCTCCTAAGAAACCTTGGGTTTCCAGTTCCTTGTTGGAAGCTCACCCTGCTCTGCGCTATACCTAAAGTGAAAGTCAACGTGAGCCCAAGCTTCGAAGTAAGGCCCTGATTATCCTTGCAAAACGAGAGGCGTGCAGCAGCTCCATGAGGCCTTCATCGTTGTTCTGCTTTAGTTTCAAGGTAGTAAGCTTTTCAACACTCCTAGGGGACTTGCTTCAGCACCCGTTTCAGTACCAGAACACTGCGTAGAACCAGGAAGCTCTGCTCCTGCGTGTATGCTGCGTGTCAACCTAGAAATTAGAGACTGACGGCACAAGGCTAGTTTTCCCATTATGAAAGCTCCGTTGATGCGGCCCCGAAGCTACCTGAAAAGCACTGTTGTTACCGTGCTTTTACTTACAGCCGGCATGGTTCATAGAAGCAAATGAGTTTTCTCGAAAGAAACCTTGTGCTTCCAGTTCCTAGTTGGAAGCTCACCCGGCTCTGCTCTATACCAAACGTGAAAGTCAATGTGAGCACTAGCCTCGAAGTAAGGCCCTGATTATCCTGGCAAAACGGGAGGCGTGCAGCAGCTCCATGAGGCCTTCATCGCTGTTCTGCTTTAGTTTCACGGTAGTAAGCTTTCCAACATTCCTAGGGACTTTGCTTAAGCAACCGTTTCGGTACCAGAACACTGCGTAGAGACAGTAAGCTCTGGTCCTGCGTGTATGCTGCGTGTCAACCTAGAAATTTCAGACTGATGGCATAAGGCTTCTTTTCCCATTATGAAAGTTCCGTTCATGCGGCCTCGAAGCTACCTGAAAAGCATTGTTGTTGCCGGGGTTTTCCTCACTGCCGGCATGGTTCTGAGAAGAAAATGAGTTTTCTCCTAAGAAACCTTGGGTTTCCAGTTCCTTGTTGGAAGCTCACCCTGCTCTGCGCTATACCTAAAGTGAAAGTCAACGTGAGCCCAAGCTTCGAAGTAAGGCCCTGATTATCCTTGCAAAACGAGAGGCGTGCAGCAGCTCCATGAGGCCTTCATCGTTGTTCTGCTTTAGTTTCAAGGTAGTAAGCTTTTCAACACTCCTAGGGGACTTGCTTCAGCACCCGTTTCAGTACCAGAACACTGCGTAGAACCAGGAAGCTCTGCTCCTGCGTGTATGCTGCGTGTCAACCTAGAAATTAGAGACTGACGGCACAAGGCTAGTTTTCCCATTATGAAAGCTCCGTTGATGCGGCCCCGAAGCTACCTGAAAAGCACTGTTGTTACCGTGCTTTTACTTACAGCCGGCATGGTTCATAGAAGCAAATGAGTTTTCTCGAAAGAAACCTTGTGCTTCCAGTTCCTAGTTGGAAGCTCACCCGGCTCTGCTCTATACCAAACGTGAAAGTCAATGTGAGCACTAGCCTCGAAGTAAGGCCCTGATTATCCTGGCAAAACGGGAGGCGTGCAGCAGCTCCATGAGGCCTTCATCGCTGTTCTGCTTTAGTTTCACGGTAGTAAGCTTTCCAACATTCCTAGGGACTTTGCTTAAGCAACCGTTTCGGTACCAGAACACTGCGTAGAGACAGTAAGCTCTGGTCCTGCGTGTATGCTGCGTGTCAACCTAGAAATTGCAGACTGATGGCATAAGGCTTCTTTTCCCATTATGAAAGCTCCGTTCATGCGGCCTCGAAGCTACCTGAAAAGCATTGTTGTTGCCGGGGTTTTCCTCACTGCCGGCATGGTTCTGAGAAGAAAATGAGTTTTCTCCTAAGAAACCTTGGGGTTCCAGTTCCTTGTTGGAAGCTCACCCTGCTCTGCGCTATACCTAAAGTGAAAGTCAACGTGAGCCCAAGCTTCGAAGTAAGGCCCTGATTATCCTTGCAAAACGAGAGGCGTGCAGCAGCTCCATGAGGCCTTCATCGTTGTTCTGCTTTAGTTTCAAGGTAGTAAGCTTTTCAACACTCCTAGGGGACTTGCTTCAGCACCCGTTTCAGTACCAGAACACTGCGTAGAACCAGGAAGCTCTGCTCCTGCGTGTATGCTGCGTGTCAACCTAGAAATTAGAGACTGACGGCACAAGGCTAGTTTTCCCATTATGAAAGCTCCGTTGATGCGGCCCCGAAGCTACCTGAAAAGCACTGTTGTTACCGTGCTTTTACTTACAGCCGGCATGGTTCATAGAAGAAAATGAGTTTTCTCGAAAGAAACCTTGTGCTTCCAGTTCCTAGTTGGAAGCTCACCCGGCTCTGCTCTATACCAAACGTGAAAGTCAATGTGAGCACTAGCCTCGAAGTAAGGCCCTGATTATCCTGGCAAAACGGGAGGCGTGCAGCAGCTCCATGAGGCCTTCATCGCTGTTCTGCTTTAGTTTCACGGTAGTAAGCTTTCCAACATTCCTAGGGACTTTGCTTAAGCAACCGTTTCGGTACCAGAACACTGCGTAGAGACAGTAAGCTCTGGTCCTGCGTGTATGCTGCGTGTCAACCTAGAAATTGGAGACTGATGGCATAAGGCTTCTTTTCCCATTATGAAAGCTCCGTTCATGCGGCCTCGAAGCTACCTGAAAAGCATTGTTGTTGCCGGGGTTTTCCTCACTGCCGGCATGGTTCTGAGAAGAAAATGAGTTTTCTCCTAAGAAACCTTGGGTTTCCAGTTCCTTGTTGGAAGCTCACCCTGCTCTGCGCTATACCTAAAGTGAAAGTCAACGTGAGCCCAAGCTTCGAAGTAAGGCCCTGATTATCCTTGCAAAACGAGAGGCGTGCAGCAGCTCCATGAGGCCTTCATCGTTGTTCTGCTTTAGTTTCAAGGTAGTAAGCTTTTCAACACTCCTAGGGGACTTGCTTCAGCACCCGTTTCAGTACCAGAACACTGCGTAGAACCAGGAAGCTCTGCTCCTGCGTGTATGCTGCGTGTCAACCTAGAAATTAGAGACTGACGGCACAAGGCTAGTTTTCCCATTATGAAAGCTCCGTTGATGCGGCCCCGAAGCTACCTGAAAAGCACTGTTGTTACCGTGCTTTTACTTACAGCCGGCATGGTTCATAGAAGCAAATGAGTTTTCTCGAAAGAAACCTTGTGCTTCCAGTTCCTAGTTGGAAGCTCACCCGGCTCTGCTCTATACCAAACGTGAAAGTCAATGTGAGCACTAGCCTCGAAGTAAGGCCCTGATTATCCTGGCAAAACGGGAGGCGTGCAGCAGCTCCATGAGGCCTTCATCGCTGTTCTGCTTTAGTTTCACGGTAGTAAGCTTTCCAACATTCCTAGGGACTTTGCTTAAGCAACCGTTTCGGTACCAGAACACTGCGTAGAGACAGTAAGCTCTGGTCCTGCGTGTATGCTGCGTGTCAACCTAGAAATTTCAGACTGATGGCATAAGGCTTCTTTTCCCATTATGAAAGTTCCGTTCATGCGGCCTCGAAGCTACCTGAAAAGCATTGTTGTTGCCGGGGTTTTCCTCACTGCCGGCATGGTTCTGAGAAGAAAATGAGTTTTCTCCTAAGAAACCTTGTGTTTCCACTTCCTTGTTGGAAGCTCACCCTGCTCTGCGCTATACCTAAAGTGAAAGTCAACGTGAGCCCAAGCTTCGAAGTAAGGCCCTGATTATCCTTGCAAAACGAGAGGCGTGCAGCAGCTCCATGAGGCCTTCATCGTTGTTCTGCTTTAGTTTCAAGGTAGTAAGCTTTTCAACACTCCTAGGGGACTTGCTTCAGCACCCGTTTCAGTACCAGAACACTGCGTAGAACCAGGAAGCTCTGCTCCTGCGTGTATGCTGCGTGTCAACCTAGAAATTAGAGACTGACGGCACAAGGCTAGTTTTCCCATTATGAAAGCTCCGTTGATGCGGCCCCAAAGCTACTTGAAAAGCGCTGTTGTTACCGTGCTTTTACTTACAGCCGGCATGGTTCACAGAAGAAAATGAGTTTTCTCGAAAGAAACCTTGTGCTTCCAGTTCCTAGTTGGAAGCTCACCCGGCTCTGCTCTATACCAAACGTGAAAGTCAATGTGAGCACTAGCCTCGAAGTAAGGCCCGGATTATCCTGGCAAAACGGGAGGCGTGCAGCAGCTCCATGAGGCCTTCATCGCTGTTCTGCTTTAGTTTCACGGTAGTAAGCTTTCCAACATTCCTAGGGACTTTGCTAAAGCAACCGTTTCGGTACCAGAACACTGCGTAGAGACAGTAAGCTCTGGTCCTGCGTGTATGCTGCGTGTCAACCTAGAAATTGGAGACTGATGGCATAAGGCTTCTTTTCCCATTATGAAAGCTCCGTTCATGCGGCCTCGAAGCTACCTGAAAAGCATTGTTGTTGCCGGGGTTTTCCTCACTGCCGGCATGGTTCTGAGAAGAAAATGAGTTTTCTCCTAAGAAACCTTGGGGTTCCAGTTCCTTGTTGGAAGCTCACCCTGTTCTGCGCTATACCTAAAGTGAAAGTCAACGTGAGCCCAAGCTTCGAAGTAAGGCCCTGATTATCCTTGCAAAACGAGAGGCGTGCAGCAGCTCCATGAGGCCTTCATCGCTGTTGTGCTTTAGTTTCACGGTAGTAAGCTTTCCAACATTCCTAGGGACTTTGCTTAAGCAACCGTTTCGGTACCAGAACACTGCCTAGGGACAGTAAGCTCTGGTCCTGCGTGTATGCTGCGTGTCAACCTAGAAATTGGAGACTGATGGCATAAGGCTTCTTTTCCCATTATGAAAGCTCCGTTCATGCGGCCTCGAAGCTACCTGAAAAGCATTGTTGTTGCCGGGGTTTTCCTCACTGCCGGCATGGTTCTGAGAAGAAAATGAGTTTTCTCCTAAGAAACCTTGGGTTTCCAGTTCCTTGTTGGAAGCTCACCCTGCTCTGCGCTATACCTAAAGTGAAAGTCAACGTGAGCCCAAGCTTCGAAGTAAGGCCCTGATTATCCTTGCAAAACGAGAGGCGTGCAGCAGCTCCATGAGGCCTTCATCGTTGTTCTGCTTTAGTTTCAAGGTAGTAAGCTTTTCAACACTCCTAGGGGCCTTGCTTCAGCACCCGTTTCAGTACCAGAACACTGCGTAGAACCAGGAAGCTCTGCTCCTGCGTGTATGCTGCGTGTCAACCTAGAAATTAGAGACTGATGGCACAAGGCTAGTTTTCCCATTATGAAAGCTCCGTTGATGCGGCCCCAAAGCTACCTGAAAAGCGCTGTTGTTACCGTGCTTTTACTTACAGCCGGCATGGTTCATAGAAGAAAATGAGTTTTCTCGAAAGAAACCTTGTGCTTCCAGTTCCTAGTTGGAAGCTCACCCGGCTCTGCTCTATACCAAACGTGAAAGTCAATGTGAGCACTAGCCTCGAAGTAAGGCCCGGATTATCCTGGCAAAACGGGAGGCGTGCAGCAGCTCCATGAGGCCTTCATCGCTGTTCTGCTTTAGTTTCACGGTAGTAAGCTTTCCAACATTCTTAGGGACTTTGCTTAAGCAACCGTTTCGGTACCAGAACACTGCGTAGAGACAGTAAGCTCTGGTCCTGCGTGTATGCTGCGTGTCAACCTAGAAATTGGAGACTGATAGCATAAGGCTTCTTTTCCCATTATGAAAGCTCCGTTCATGCGGCCTCGAAGCTACCTGAAAAGCATTGTTGTTGCCGGGGTTTTCCTCACTGCCGGCATGGTTCTGAGAAGAAAATGAGTTTTCTCCTAAGAAACCTTGGGGTTCCAGTTCCTTGTTGGAAGCTCACCCTGCTCTGCGCTATACCTAAAGTGAAAGTCAACGTGAGCCCAAGCTTCGAAGTAAGGCCCTGATTATCCTTGCAAAACGAGAGGCGTGCAGCAGCTCCATGAGGCCTTCATCGTTGTTCTGCTTTAGTTTCAAGGTAGTAAGCCTTTCAACACTCCTAGGGGACTTGCTTCAGCACCCGTTTCAGTACCAGAACACTGCGTAGAACCAGGAAGCTCTGCTCCTGCGTGTATGCTGCGTGTCAACCTAGAAATTAGAGACTGACGGCACAAGGCTAGTTTTCCCATTATGAAAGGTCCGTTGATGCGGCCCCGAAGCTACCTGAAAAGCACTGTTGTTACCGTGCTTTTACTTACAGCCGGCATGGTTTATAGAAGAAAATGGGTTTTCTCGAAAGAAACCTTGTGCTTCCAGTTCCTAGTTGGAAGCTCACCCGGCTCTGCTCTATACCAAACGTGAAAGTCAATGTGAGCACTAGCCTCGAAGTAAGGCCCTGATTATCCTGGCAAAACGGGAGGCGTGCAGCAGCTCCATGAGGCCTTCATCGCTGTTCTGCTTTAGTTTCACGGTAGTAAGCTTTCCAACATTCCTAGGGACTTTGCTTAAGCAACCGTTTCGGTACCAGAACACTGCGTAGAGACAGTAAGCTCTGGTCCTGCGTGTATGCTGCGTGTCAACCTAGAAATTGGAGACTGATGGCATAAGGCTTCTTTTCCCATTATGAAAGCTCCGTTCATGCGGCCTCGAAGCTACCTGAAAAGCATTGTTGTTGCCGGGGTTTTCCTCACTGCCGGCATGGTTCTGAGAAGAAAATGAGTTTTCTCCTAAGAAACCTTGTGTTTCCACTTCCTTGTTGGAAGCTCACCCTGCTCTGCGCTATACCTAAAGTGAAAGTCAACGTGAGCCCAAGCTTCGAAGTAAGGCCCTGATTATCCTTGCAAAACGAGAGGCGTGCAGCAGCTCCATGAGGCCTTCATCGTTGTTCTGCTTTAGTTTCAAGGTAGTAAGCTTTTCAACACTCCTAGGGGACTTGCTTCAGCACCCGTTTCAGTACCAGAACACTGCGTAGAACCAGGAAGCTCTGCTCCTGCGTGTATGCTGCGTGTCAACCTAGAAATTAGAGACTGATGGCACAAGGCTAGTTTTCCCATTATGAAAGCTCCGTTGATGCGGCCCCAAAGCTACCTGAAAAGCGCTGTTGTTACCGTGCTTTTACTTACAGCCGGCATGGTTCATAGAAGAAAATGAGTTATCTCGAAAGAAACCTTGTGCTTCCAGTTCCTAGTTGGAAGCTCACCCGGCTCTGCTCTATACCAAACGTGAAAGTCAATGTGAGCACTAGCCTCGAAGTAAGGCCCGGATTATCCTGGCAAAACGGGAGGCGTGCAGCAGCTCCATGAGGCCTTCATCGCTGTTCTGCTTTAGTTTCACGGTAGTAAGCTTTCCAACATTCCTAGGGACTTTGCTTAAGCAACCGTTTCGGTACCAGAACACTGCGTAGAGACAGTAAGCTCTGGTCCTGCGTGTATGCTGCGTGTCAACCTAGAAATTGGAGACTGATGGCATAAGGCTTCTTTTCCCATTATGAAAGCTCCGTTCATGCGGCCTCGAAGCTACCTGAAAAGCATTGTTGTTGCCGGGGTTTTCCTCACTGCCGGCATGGTTCTGAGAAGAAAATGAGTTTTCTCCTAAGAAACCTTGGGTTTCCAGTTCCTTGTTGGAAGCTCACCCTGCTCTGCGCTATATCTAAAGTGAAAGTCAACGTGAGCCCAAGCTTCGAAGTAAGGCCCTGATAATCCTTGCAAAACGAGAGGCGTGCAGCAGCTCCATGAGGCCTTCATCGTTGTTCTGCTTTAGTTTCAAGGTAGTAAGCTTTTCAACACTCCTAGGGGACTTGCTTCAGCACCCGTTTCAGTACCAGAACACTGCGTAGAACCAGGAAGCTCTGCTCCTGCGTGTATGCTGCGTGTCAACCTAGAAATTAGAGACTGACGGCACAAGGCTAGTTTTCCCATTATGAAAGCTCCGTTGATGCGGCCCCGAAGCTACCTGAAAAGCACTGTTGTTACCGTGCTTTTACTTACAGCCGGTATGGTTCATAGAAGAAAATGAGTTTTCTCGAAAGAAACCTTGTGCTTCCAGTTCCTAGTTGGAAGCTCACCCGGCTCTGCTCTATACCAAACGTGAAAGTCAATGTGAGCACTAGCCTCCAAGTAAGGCCCTGATTATCCTGGCAAAACGGGAGGCGTGCAGCAGCTCCATGAGGCCTTCATCGCTGTTCTGCTTTAGTTTCACGGTAGTAAGCTTTCCAACATTCCTAGGGACTTTGCTTAAGCAACCGTTTCGGTACCAGAACACTGCGTAGAGACAGTAAGCTCTGGTCCTGCGTGTATGCTGCGTGTCAACCTAGAAATTGGAGACTGATGGCATAAGGCTTCTTTTCCCATTATGAAAGCTCCGTTCATGCGGCCTCGAAGATACCTGAAAAGCATTGTTGTTGCCGGGGTTTTCCTCACTGCCGGCATGGTTCTGAGAAGAAAATGAGTTTTCTCCTAAGAAACCTTGGGTTTCCAGTTCCTTGTTGGAAGCTCACCCTGTTCCGCGCTATACCTAAAGTGAAAGTCAACGTGAGCCCAAGCTTCGAAGTAAGGCCCTGATTATCCTTGCAAAACGAGAGGCGTGCAGCAGCTCCATGAGGCCTTCATCGCTGTTCTGCTTTAGTTTCACGGTAGTAAGCTTTCCAACATTCCTAGGGACTTTGCTTAAGCAACCGTTTCGGTACCAGAACACTGCGTAGAGACAGTAAGCTCTGGTCCTGCGTGTATGCTGCGTGTCAACCTAGAAATTGGAGACTGATGGCATAAGGCTTCTTTTCCCATTATGAAAGCTCCGTTCATGCGGCCTCGAAGCTACCTGAAAAGCATTGTTGTTGCCGGGGTTTTCCTCACTGCCGGCATGGTTCTGAGAAGAAAATGAGTTTTCTCCTAAGAAACCTTGGGTTTCCAGTTCCTTGTTGGAAGCTCACCCTGCTCTGCGCTATACCTAAAGTGAAAGTCAACGTGAGCCCAAGCTTCGAAGTAAGGCCCTGATTATCCTTGCAAAACGAGAGGCGTGCAGCAGCTCCATGAGGCCTTCATCGTTGTTCTGCTTTAGTTTCAAGGTAGTAAGCTTTTCAACACTCCTAGGGGACTTGCTTCAACACCCGTTTCAGTACCAGAACACTGCGTAGAACCAGGAAGCTCTGCTCCTGCGTGTATGCTGCGTGTCAACCTAGAAATTAGAGCCTGATGGCACAAGGCTAGTTTTCCCATTATGAAAGCTCCGTTGATGCGGCCCCAAAGCTACCTGAAAAGCGCTGTTGTTACCGTGCTTTTACTTACAGCCGGCATGGTTCATAGAAGAAAATGAGTTTTCTCGAAAGAAACCTTGTGCTTCCAGTTCCTAGTTGGAAGCTCACCCGGCTCTGCTCTATACCAAACGTGAAAGTCAATGTGAGCACTAGCCTCGAAGTAAGGCCCGGATTATCCTGGCAAAACGGGAGGCGTGCAGAAGCTCCATGAGGCCTTCATCGCTGTTCTGCTTTAGTTTCACGGTAGTAAGCTTTCCAACATTCTTAGGGACTTTGCTTAAGCAACCGTTTCGGTACCAGAACACTGCGTAGAGACAGTAAGCTCTGGTCCTGCGTGTATGCTGCGTGTCAACCTAGAAATTGGAGACTGATGGCATAAGGCTTCTTTTCCCATTATGAAAGCTCCGTTCATGCGGCCTCGAAGCTACCTGAAAAGCATTGTTGTTGCCGGGGTTTTCCTCACTGCCGGCATGGTTCTGAGAAGAAAATGAGTTTTCTCCTAAGAAACCTTGGGGTTCCAGTTCCTTGTTGGAAGCTCACCCTGCTCTGCGCTATACCTAAAGTGAAAGTCAACGTGAGCCCAAGCTTCGAAGTAAGGCCCTGATTATCCTTGCAAAACGAGAGGCGTGCAGCAGCTCCATGAGGCCTTCATCGTTGTTCTGCTTTAGTTTCAAGGTAGTAAGCTTTTCAACACTCCTAGGGGACTTGCTTCAGCACCCGTTTCAGTACCAGAACACTGCGTAGAACCAGGAAGCTCTGCTCCTGCGTGTATGCTGCGTGTCAACCTAGAAATTAGAGACTGACGGCACAAGGCTAGTTTTCCCATTATGAAAGCTCCGTTGATGCGGCCCCGAAGCTACCTGAAAAGCACTGTTGTTACCGTGCTTTTACTTACAGCCGGCATGGTTCATAGAAGAAAATGAGTTTTCTCGAAAGAAACCTTGTGCTTCCAGTTCCTAGTTGGAAGCTCACCCGGCTCTGCTCTATACCAAACGTGAAAGTCAATGTGAGCACTAGCCTCGAAGTAAGGCCCTGATTATCCTGGCAAAACGGGAGGCGTGCAGCAGCTCCATGAGGCCTTCATCGCTGTTCTGCTTTAGTTTCACGGTAGTAAGCTTTCCAACATTCCTAGGGACTTTGCTTAAGCAACCGTTTCGGTACCAGAACACTGCGTAGAGACAGTAAGCTCTGGTCCTGCGTGTATGCTGCGTGTCAACCTAGAAATTGGAGACTGATGGCATAAGGCTTCTTTTCCCATTATGAAAGCTCCGTTCATGCGGCCTCGAAGCTACCTGAAAAGCATTGTTGTTGCCGGGGTTTTCCTCACTGCCGGCATGGTTCTGAGAAGAAAATGAGTTTTCTCCTAAGAAACCTTGGGTTTCCAGTTCCTTGTTGGAAGCTCACCCTGCTCTGCGCTATACCTAAAGTGAAAGTCAACGTGAGCCCAAGCTTCGAAGTAAGGCCCTGATTATCCTTGCAAAACGAGAGGCGTGCAGCAGCTCCATGAGGCCTTCATCGTTGTTCTGCTTTAGTTTCAAGGTAGTAAGCTTTTCAACACTCCTAGGGGACTTGCTTCAGCACCCGTTTCAGTACCAGAACACTGCGTAGAACCAGGAAGCTCTGCTCCTGCGTGTATGCTGCGTGTCAACCTAGAAATTAGAGACTGACGGCACAAGGCTAGTTTTCCCATTATGAAAGCTCCGTTGATGCGGCCCCGAAGCTACCTGAAAAGCACTGTTGTTACCGTGCTTTTACTTACAGCCGGCATGGTTCATAGAAGAAAATGAGTTTTCTCGAAAGAAACCTTGTGCTTCCAGTTCCTAGTTGGAAGCTCACCCGGCTCTGCTCTATACCAAACGTGAAAGTCAATGTGAGCACTAGCCTCGAAGTAAGGCCCTGATTATCCTGGCAAAACGGGAGGCGTGCAGCAGCTCCATGAGGCCTTCATCGCTGTTCTGCTTTAGTTTCACGGTAGTAAGCTTTCCAACATTCCTAGGGACTTTGCTTAAGCAACCGTTTCGGTACCAGAACACTGCGTAGAGACAGTAAGCTCCGGTCCTGCGTGTATGCTGCGTGTCAACCTAGAAATTGGAGACTGATGGCATAAGGCTTCTTTTCCCATTATGAAAGTTCCGTTCATGCGGCCTCGAAGCTACCTGAAAAGCATTGTTGTTGCCGGGGTTTTCCTCACTGCCGGCATGGTTCTGAGAAGAAAATGAGTTTTCTCCTAAGAAACCTTGTGTTTCCACTTCCTTGTTGGAAGCTCACCCTGCTCTGCGCTATACCTAAAGTGAAAGTCAACGTGAGCCCAAGCTTCGAAGTAAGGCCCTGATTATCCTTGCAAAACGAGAGGCGTGCAGCAGCTCCATGAGGCCTTCATCGTTGTTCTGCTTTAGTTTCAAGGTAGTAAGCTTTTCAACACTCCTAGGGGACTTGCTTCAGCACCCGTTTCAGTACCAGAACACTGCGTAGAACCAGGAAGCTCTGCTCCTGCGTGTATGCTGCGTGTCAACCTAGAAATTAGAGACTGATGGCACAAGGCTAGTTTTCCCATTATGAAAGCTCCGTTGATGCGGCCCCAAAGCTACCTGAAAAGCGCTGTTGTTACCATGCTTTTACTTACAGCCGGCATGGTTCATAGAAGAAAATGAGTTTTCTCGAAAGAAACCTTGTGCTTCCAGTTCCTAGTTGGAAGCTCACCCGGCTCTGCTCTATACCAAACGTGAAAGTCAATGTGAGCACTAGCCTCGAAGTAAGGCCCGGATTATCCTGGCAAAACGGGAGGCGTGCAGCAGCTCCATGAGGCTTTCATCGCTGTTCTGCTTTAGTTTCACGGTAGTAAGCTTTCCAACATTCCTGGGGACTTTGCTTAAGCAATCATTTCGGTACCAGAACACTGCGTAGAGACAGTAAGCTCCGGTCCTGCGTGTATGCTGCGTGTCAACCTAGAAATTGGAGACTGATGGCATAAGGCTTCTTTTCCCATTATGAAAGCTCCGTTCATGCGGCCTCGAAGCTACCTGAAAAGCATTGTTTTTGCTGGGTTTTCCTCACTGCCGGCATGGTTCTGAGAAGAAAATGAGTTTTCTCCTAAGAAACCTTGGGTTTCCAGTTCCTTGTTGGAAGCTCACCCTGCTCTGCGCTATACCTAAAGTGAAAGTCAACGTGAGCCCAAGCTTCGAAGTAAGGCCCTGATTATCCTTGCAAAACGAGAGGCGTGCAGCAGCTCCATGAGGCCTTCATCGTTGTTCTGCTTTAATTTCAAGGTAGTAAGCTTTTCAACACTGCTAGGGGACTTGCTTCAGCACCCGTTTCAGTACCAGAACACTGCGTAGAACCAGGAAGCTCTGCTCCTGCGTGTATGCTGCGTGTCAACCTAGAAATTAGAGACTGACGGAACAAGGCTAGTTTTCCCATTATGAAAGCTCCGTTGATGCGGCCCCGAAGCTACCTGAAAAGCACTGTTGTTACCGTGCTTTTACTTACAGCCGGCATGGTTCATAGAAGAAAATGAGTTTTCTCGAAAGAAACCTTGTGCTTCCAGTTCATAGTTGGAAGCTCACCCGGCTCTGCTCTATACCAAACGTGAAAGTCAATGTGAGCACTAGCCTCGAAGTAAGGCCATGATTATCCTGGCAAAACCGGAGGCGTGCAGCAGATCCATGAGGCCTTCATCGCTGTTCTGCTTTAGTTTCACGGTAGTAAGCTTTCCAACATTCCTAGGGACTTTGCTTAAGCAACCGTTTCGGTACCAGAACACTGCGTAGAGACAGTAAGCTCTGGTCCTGCGTGTATGCTGCGTGTCAACCTAGAAATTGGAGACTGATGGCATAAGGCTTCTTTTCTCATTATGAAAGCTCCGTTCATGCGGCCTCGAAGCTACCTGAAAAGCATTGTTGTTGCCGGGGTTTTCCTCACTGCCGGCATGGTTCTGAGAAGAAAATGAGTTTTCTCCTAAGAAACCTTGGGGTTCCAGTTCCTTGTTGGAAGCTCACCCTGCTCTGCGCTATACCTAAAGTGAAAGTCAACGTGAGCCCAAGCTTCGAAGTAAGGCCCTGATTATCCTTGCAAAACGAGAGGCGTGCAGCAGCTCCATGAGGCCTTCATCGTTGTTCTGCTTTAGTTTCAAGGTAGTAAGCTTTTCAACACTCCTAGGGGACTTGCTTCAGCACCCGTTTCAGTACCAGAACACTGCGTAGAACCAGGAAGCTCTGCTCCTGCGTGTATGCTGCGTGTCAACCTAGAAATTAGAGACTGACGGCACAAGGCTAGTTTTCCCATTATGAAAGCTCCGTTGATGCGGCCCCGAAGCTACCTGAAAAGCACTGTTGTTACCGTGCTTTTACTTACAGCCGGCATGGTTCATAGAAGAAAATGAGTTTTCTCGAAAGAAACCTTGTGCTTCCAGTTCCTAGTTGGAAGCTCACCCGGCTCTGCTCTATACCAAACGTGAAAGTCAATGTGAGCACTAGCCTCGAAGTAAGGCCCTGATTATCCTGGCAAAACGGGAGGCGTGCAGCAGCTCCATGAGGCCTTCATCGCTGTTCTGCTTTAGTTTCACGGTAGTAAGCTTTCCAACATTCCTAGGGACTTTGCTTAAGCAACCGTTTCGGTACCAGAACACTGCGTAGAGACAGTAAGCTCTGGTCCTGCGTGTATGCTGCGTGTCAACCTAGAAATTGGAGACTGATGGCATAAGGCTTCTTTTCCCATTATGAAAGCTCCGTTCATGCGGCCTCGAAGCTACCTGAAAAGCATTGTTGTTGCCGGGGTTTTCCTCACTGCCGGCATGGTTCTGAGAAGAAAATGAGTTTTCTCCTAAGAAACCTTGGGTTTCCAGTTCCTTTTGGAAGCTCACCCTGCTCTGCGCTATACCTAAAGTGAAAGTCAACGTGAGCCCAAGCTTCGAAGTAAGGCCCTGATTATCCTTGCAAAACGAGAGGCGTGCAGCAGCTCCATGAGGCCTTCATCGTTGTTCTGCTTTAGTTTCAAGGTAGTAAGCTTTTCAACACTCCTAGGGGACTTGCTTCAGCACCCGTTTCAGTACCAGAACACTGCGTAGAACCAGGAAGCTCTGCTCCTGCGTGTATGCTGCGTGTCAACCTAGAAATTAGAGACTGACGGCACAAGGCTAGTTTTCCCATTATGAAAGCTCCGTTGATGCGGCCCCGAAGCTACCTGAAAAGCACTGTTGTTACCGTGCTTTTACTTACAGCCGGCATGAGTCATAGAAGAAAATGAGTTTTCTCGAAAGAAACCTTGTGCTTCCAGTTCCTAGTTGGAAGCTCACCCGGCTCTGCTCTATACCAAACGTGAAAGTCAATGTGAGCACTAGCCTCGAAGTAAGGTCCGGATTATCCTGGCAAAACGGGAGGCGTGCAGCAGCTCCATGAGGCCTTCATCGCTGTTCTGCTTTAGTTTCACGGTAGTAAGCTTTCCAACATTCCTAGGGACTTTGCTTAAGCAACCGTTTCGGTACCAGAACACTGCGTAGAGACAGTAAGCTCCGGTCCTGCGTGTATGCTGCGTGTCAACCTAGAAATTGGAGACTGATGGCATAAGGCTTCTTTTCCCATTATGAAAGCTCCGTTCATGCGGCCTCGAAGCTACCTGAAAAGCATTGTTGTTGCCGGGGTTTTCCTCACTGCCGGCATGGTTCTGAGAAGAAAATGAGTTTTCTCCTAAGAAACCTTGGGTTTCCAGTTCCTTGTTGGAAGCTCACCCTGCTCTGCGCTATACGTAAAGTGAAAGTCAACGTGAGCCCAAGCTTCGAAGTAAGGCCCTGATTATCCTTGCAAAACGAGAGGCGTGCAGCAGCTCCATGAGGCCTTCATCGTTGTTCTGCTTTAGTTTCAAGGTAGTAAGCTTTTCAACACTCCTAGGGGACTTGCTTCAGCACCCGTTTCAGTACCAGAACACTGCGTAGAACCAGGAAGCTCTGCTCCTGCGTGTATGCTGCGTGTCAACCTAGAAATTAGAGACTGACGGCACAAGGCTAGTTTTCCCATTATGAAAGCTCCGTTGATGCGGCCCCGAAGCTACCTGAAAAGCACTGTTGTTACCGTGCTTTTACTTACAGCCGGCATGGTTCATAGAAGAAAATGAGTTTTCTCGAAAGAAACCTTGTGCTTCCAGTTCCTAGTTGGAAGCTCACCCGGCTCTGCTCTATACCAAACGTGAAAGTCAATGTGAGCACTAGCCTCGAAGTAAGGCCCTGATTATCCTGGCAAAACGGGAGGCGTGCAGCAGCTCCATGAGGCCTTCATCGCTGTTCTGCTTTAGTTTCACGGTAGTAAGCTTTCCAACATTCCTAGGGACTTTGCTTAAGCAACCGTTTCGGTACCAGAACACTGCGTAGAGACAGTAAGCTCTGGTCCTGCGTGTATGCTGCGTGTCAACCTAGAAATTGGAGACTGATGGCATAAGGCTTCTTTTCCCATTATGAAAGCTCCGTTCATGCGGCCTCGAAGCTACCTGAAAAGCATTGTTGTTGCCGGGGTTTTCCTCACTGCCGGCATGGTTCTGAGAAGAAAATGAGTTTTCTCCTAAGAAACCTTGGGTTTCCAGTTCCTTTTGGAAGCTCACCCTGCTCTGCGCTATACCTAAAGTGAAAGTCAACGTGAGCCCAAGCTTCGAAGTAAGGCCCTGATTATCCTTGCAAAACGAGAGGCGTGCAGCAGCTCCATGAGGCCTTCATCGTTGTTCTGCTTTAGTTTCAAGGTAGTAAGCTTTTCAACACTCCTAGGGGACTTGCTTCAGCACCCGTTTCAGTACCAGAACACTGCGTAGAACCAGGAAGCTCTGCTCCTGCGTGTATGCTGCGTGTCAACCTAGAAATTAGAGACTGACGGCACAAGGCTAGTTTTCCCATTATGAAAGCTCCGTTGATGCGGCCCCGAAGCTACCTGAAAAGCACTGTTGTTACCGTGCTTTTACTTACAGCCGGCATGAGTCATAGAAGAAAATGAGTTTTCTCGAAAGAAACCTTGTGCTTCCAGTTCCTAGTTGGAAGCTCACCCGGCTCTGCTCTATACCAAACGTGAAAGTCAATGTGAGCACTAGCCTCGAAGTAAGGTCCGGATTATCCTGGCAAAACGGGAGGCGTGCAGCAGCTCCATGAGGCCTTCATCGCTGTTCTGCTTTAGTTTCACGGTAGTAAGCTTTCCAACATTCCTAGGGACTTTGCTTAAGCAACCGTTTCGGTACCAGAACACTGCGTAGAGACAGTAAGCTCCGGTCCTGCGTGTATGCTGCGTGTCAACCTAGAAATTGGAGACTGATGGCATAAGGCTTCTTTTCCCATTATGAAAGCTCCGTTCATGCGGCCTCGAAGCTACCTGAAAAGCATTGTTGTTGCCGGGGTTTTCCTCACTGCCGGCATGGTTCTGAGAAGAAAATGAGTTTTCTCCTAAGAAACCTTGGGTTTCCAGTTCCTTGTTGGAAGCTCACCCTGCTCTGCGCTATACGTAAAGTGAAAGTCAACGTGAGCCCAAGCTTCGAAGTAAGGCCCTGATTATCCTTGCAAAACGAGAGGCGTGCAGCAGCTCCATGAGGCCTTCATCGTTGTTCTGCTTTAGTTTCAAGGTAGTAAGCTTTTCAACACTCCTAGGGGACTTGCTTCAGCACCCGTTTCAGTACCAGAACACTGCGTAGAACCAGGAAGCTCTGCTCCTGCGTGTATGCTGCGTGTCAACCTAGAAATTAGAGACTGATGGCACAAGGCTAGTTTTCCCATTATGAAAGCTCCGTTGATGCGGCCCCAAAGCTACCTGAAAAGCGCTGTTGTTACCGTGCTTTTACTTACAGCCGGCATGGTTCATAGAAGAAAATGAGTTTTCTCGAAAGAAACCTTGTGCTTCCAGTTCCTAGTTGGAAGCTCACCCGGCTCTGCTCTATACCAAACGTGAAAGTCAATGTGAGCACTAGCCTCGAAGTAAGGCCCGGATTATCCTGGCAAAACGGGAGGCGTGCAGCAGCTCCATGAGGCCTTCATCGCTGTTCTGCTTTAGTTTCACGGTAGTAAGCTTTCCAACATTCCTAGGGACTTTGCTTAAGCAACCGTTTCGGTACCAGAACACTGCCTAGAGACAGTAAGCTCTGGTCCTGCGTGTATGCTGCGTGTCAACCTAGAAATTGGAGACTGATGGCATAAGGCTTCTTTTCCCATTATGAAAGCTCCGTTCATGCGGCCTCGAAGCTACCTGAAAAGCATTGTTGTTGCCGGGGTTTCCTCACTGCCGGCATGGTTCTGAGAAGAAAATGAGTTATCTCCTAAGAAACCTTGGGTTTCCAGTTCCTTGTTGGAAGCTCACCCTGCTCTGCGCTATACCTAAAGTGAAAGTCAACGTGAGCCCAAGCTTCGAAGTAAGGCCCTGATTATCCTTGCAAAACGAGAGGCGTGCAGCAGCTCCATGAGGCCTTCATCGTTGTTCTGCTTTAGTTTCAAGGTAGTAAGCTTTTCAACACTCCTAGGGGACTTGCTTCAGCACCCGTTTCAGTACCAGAACACTGCGTAGAACCAGGAAGCTCTGCTCCTGCGTGTATGCTGCGTGTCAACCTAGAAATTAGAGACTGATGGCACAAGGCTAGTTTTCCCATTATGAAAGCTCCGTTGATGCGGCCCCAAAGCTACCTGAAAAGCGCTGTTGTTACCGTGCTTTTACTTACAACCGGCATGGTTCATAGAAGAAAATGAGTTTTCTCGAAAGAAACCTTGTGCTTCCAGTTCCTGGTTGGAAGCTCACCCGGCTCTGCTCTATACCAAACGTGAAAGTCAATGTGAGCACTAGCCTCGAAGTAAGGCCCTGATTATCCTGGCAAAACGGGAGGCGTGCAGCAGCTCCATGAGGCCTTCATCGCTGTTCTGCTTTAGTTTCACGGTAGTAAGCTTTCCAACATTCCTAGGGACTTTGCTTAAGCAACCGTTTCGGTACCAGAAC
The DNA here is from genome assembly GCF_028564815.1 of Eubalaena glacialis. Lineage (NCBI taxonomy): Eukaryota > Metazoa > Chordata > Mammalia > Artiodactyla > Balaenidae > Eubalaena > Eubalaena glacialis. The sequence continues at coordinate 28,626,305 of NC_083725.1, forward strand.
ACTGCGTAGAGACAGTAAGCTCTGGTCCTGCGTGTATGCTGCGTGTCAACCTAGAAATTGGAGACTGATGGCATAAGGCTTCTTTTCCCATTATGAAAGCTCCGTTCATGCGGCCTCGAAGCTACCTGAAAAGCATTGTTGTTGCCGGGGTTTTCCTCACTGCCGGCATGGTTCTGAGAAGAAAATGAGTTTTCTCCTAAGAAACCTTGGGTTTCCAGTTCCTTTTGGAAGCTCACCCTGCTCTGCGCTATACCTAAAGTGAAAGTCAACGTGAGCCCAAGCTTCGAAGTAAGGCCCTGATTATCCTTGCAAAACGAGAGGCGTGCAGCAGCTCCATGAGGCCTTCATCGTTGTTCTGCTTTAGTTTCAAGGTAGTAAGCTTTTCAACACTCCTAGGGGACTTGCTTCAGCACCCGTTTCAGTACCAGAACACTGCGTAGAACCAGGAAGCTCTGCTCCTGCGTGTATGCTGCGTGTCAACCTAGAAATTAGAGACTGACGGCACAAGGCTAGTTTTCCCATTATGAAAGCTCCGTTGATGCGGCCCCGAAGCTACCTGAAAAGCACTGTTGTTACCGTGCTTTTACTTACAGCCGGCATGAGTCATAGAAGAAAATGAGTTTTCTCGAAAGAAACCTTGTGCTTCCAGTTCCTAGTTGGAAGCTCACCCGGCTCTGCTCTATACCAAACGTGAAAGTCAATGTGAGCACTAGCCTCGAAGTAAGGTCCGGATTATCCTGGCAAAACGGGAGGCGTGCAGCAGCTCCATGAGGCCTTCATCGCTGTTCTGCTTTAGTTTCACGGTAGTAAGCTTTCCAACATTCCTAGGGACTTTGCTTAAGCAACCGTTTCGGTACCAGAACACTGCGTAGAGACAGTAAGCTCCGGTCCTGCGTGTATGCTGCGTGTCAACCTAGAAATTGGAGACTGATGGCATAAGGCTTCTTTTCCCATTATGAAAGCTCCGTTCATGCGGCCTCGAAGCTACCTGAAAAGCATTGTTGTTGCCGGGGTTTTCCTCACTGCCGGCATGGTTCTGAGAAGAAAATGAGTTTTCTCCTAAGAAACCTTGGGTTTCCAGTTCCTTGTTGGAAGCTCACCCTGCTCTGCGCTATACGTAAAGTGAAAGTCAACGTGAGCCCAAGCTTCGAAGTAAGGCCCTGATTATCCTTGCAAAACGAGAGGCGTGCAGCAGCTCCATGAGGCCTTCATCGTTGTTCTGCTTTAGTTTCAAGGTAGTAAGCTTTTCAACACTCCTAGGGGACTTGCTTCAGCACCCGTTTCAGTACCAGAACACTGCGTAGAACCAGGAAGCTCTGCTCCTGCGTGTATGCTGCGTGTCAACCTAGAAATTAGAGACTGATGGCACAAGGCTAGTTTTCCCATTATGAAAGCTCCGTTGATGCGGCCCCGAAGCTACCTGAAAAGCGCTGTTGTTACCGTGCTTTTACTTACAGCCGGCATGGTTCATAGAAGAAAATGAGTTTTCTCGAAAGAAACCTTGTGCTTCCAGTTCCTAGTTGGAAGCTCACCCGGGTCTGCTCTATACCAAACGTGAAAGTCAATGTGAGCACTAGCCTCGAAGTAAGGCCCGGATTATCCTGGCAAAACGGGAGGCGTGCAGCAGCTCCATGAGGCCTTCATCGCTGTTCTGCTTTAGTTTCACGGTAGTAAGCTTTCCAACATTCCTAGGGACTTTGCTTAAGCAACCGTTTCGGTACCAGAACACTGCCTAGAGACAGTAAGCTCTGGTCCTGCGTGTATGCTGCGTGTCAACCTAGAAATTGGAGACTGATGGCATAAGGCTTCTTTTCCCATTATGAAAGCTCCGTTCATGCGGCCTCGAAGCTACCTGAAAAGCATTGTTGTTGCCGGGGTTTCCTCACTGCCGGCATGGTTCTGAGAAGAAAATGAGTTATCTCCTAAGAAACCTTGGGTTTCCAGTTCCTTGTTGGAAGCTCACCCTGCTCTGCGCTATACCTAAAGTGAAAGTCAACGTGAGCCCAAGCTTCGAAGTAAGGCCCTGATTATCCTTGCAAAACGAGAGGCGTGCAGCAGCTCCATGAGGCCTTCATCGTTGTTCTGCTTTAGTTTCAAGGTAGTAAGCTTTTCAACACTCCTAGGGGACTTGCTTCAGCACCCGTTTCAGTACCAGAACACTGCGTAGAACCAGGAAGCTCTGCTCCTGCGTGTATGCTGCGTGTCAACCTAGAAATTAGAGACTGATGGCACAAGGCTAGTTTTCCCATTATGAAAGCTCCGTTGATGCGGCCCCAAAGCTACCTGAAAAGCGCTGTTGTTACCGTGCTTTTACTTACAGCCGGCATGGTTCATAGAAGAAAATGAGTTTTCTCGAAAGAAACCTTGTGCTTCCAGTTCCTAGTTGGAAGCTCACCCGGCTCTGCTCTATACCAAACGTGAAAGTCAATGTGAGCACTAGCCTCGAAGTAAGGCCCTGATTATCCTGGCAAAACGGGAGGCGTGCAGCAGCTCCATGAGGCCTTCATCGCTGTTCTGCTTTAGTTTCACGGTAGTAAGCTTTCCAACATTCCTAGGGACTTTGCTTAAGCAACCGTTTCGGTACCAGAACACTGCGTAGAGACAGTAAGCTCTGGTCCTGCGTGTATGCTGCGTGTCAACCTAGAAATTGGAGACTGATGGCATAAGGCTTCTTTTCCCATTATGAAAGCTCCGTTCATGCGGCCTCGAAGCTACCTGAAAAGCATTGTTGTTGCCGGGGTTTTCCTCACTGCCGGCATGGTTCTGAGAAGAAAATGAGTTTTCTCCTAAGAAACCTTGGGTTTCCAGTTCCTTGTTGGAAGCTCACCCTGCTCTGCGCTATACCTAAAGTGAAAGTCAACGTGAGCCCAAGCTTCGAAGTAAGGCCCTGATTATCCTTGCAAAACGAGAGGCGTGCAGCAGCTCCATGAGGCCTTCATCGTTGTTCTGCTTTAGTTTCAAGGTAGTAAGCTTTTCAACACTCCTAGGGGACTTGCTTCAGCACCCGTTTCAGTACCAGAACACTGCGTAGAACCAGGAAGCTCTGCTCCTGCGTGTATGCTGCGTGTCAACCTAGAAATTAGAGACTGACGGCACAAGGCTAGTTTTCCCATTATGAAAGCTCCGTTGATGCGGCCCCGAAGCTACCTGAAAAGCACTGTTGTTACCGTGCTTTTACTTACAGCCGGCATGAGTCATAGAAGAAAATGAGTTTTCTCGAAAGAAACCTTGTGCTTCCAGTTCCTAGTTGGAAGCTCACCCGGCTCTGCTCTATACCAAACGTGAAAGTCAATGTGAGCACTAGCCTCGAAGTAAGGTCCGGATTATCCTGGCAAAACGGGAGGCGTGCAGCAGCTCCATGAGGCCTTCATCGCTGTTCTGCTTTAGTTTCACGGTAGTAAGCTTTCCAACATTCCTAGGGACTTTGCTTAAGCAACCGTTTCGGTACCAGAACACTGCGTAGAGACAGTAAGCTCCGGTCCTGCGTGTATGCTGCGTGTCAACCTAGAAATTGGAGACTGATGGCATAAGGCTTCTTTTCCCATTATGAAAGCTCCGTTCATGCGGCCTCGAAGCTACCTGAAAAGCATTGTTGTTGCCGGGGTTTTCCTCACTGCCGGCATGGTTCTGAGAAGAAAATGAGTTTTCTCCTAAGAAACCTTGGGTTTCCAGTTCCTTGTTGGAAGCTCACCCTGCTCTGCGCTATACGTAAAGTGAAAGTCAACGTGAGCCCAAGCTTCGAAGTAAGGCCCTGATTATCCTTGCAAAACGAGAGGCGTGCAGCAGCTCCATGAGGCCTTCATCGTTGTTCTGCTTTAGTTTCAAGGTAGTAAGCTTTTCAACACTCCTAGGGGACTTGCTTCAGCACCCGTTTCAGTACCAGAACACTGCGTAGAACCAGGAAGCTCTGCTCCTGCGTGTATGCTGCGTGTCAACCTAGAAATTAGAGACTGATGGCACAAGGCTAGTTTTCCCATTATGAAAGCTCCGTTGATGCGGCCCCGAAGCTACCTGAAAAGCGCTGTTGTTACCGTGCTTTTACTTACAGCCGGCATGGTTCATAGAAGAAAATGAGTTTTCTCGAAAGAAACCTTGTGCTTCCAGTTCCTAGTTGGAAGCTCACCCGGGTCTGCTCTATACCAAACGTGAAAGTCAATGTGAGCACTAGCCTCGAAGTAAGGCCCGGATTATCCTGGCAAAACGGGAGGCGTGCAGCAGCTCCATGAGGCCTTCATCGCTGTTCTGCTTTAGTTTCACGGTAGTAAGCTTTCCAACATTCCTAGGGACTTTGCTTAAGCAACCGTTTCGGTACCAGAACACTGCCTAGAGACAGTAAGCTCTGGTCCTGCGTGTATGCTGCGTGTCAACCTAGAAATTGGAGACTGATGGCATAAGGCTTCTTTTCCCATTATGAAAGCTCCGTTCATGCGGCCTCGAAGCTACCTGAAAAGCATTGTTGTTGCCGGGGTTTCCTCACTGCCGGCATGGTTCTGAGAAGAAAATGAGTTATCTCCTAAGAAACCTTGGGTTTCCAGTTCCTTGTTGGAAGCTCACCCTGCTCTGCGCTATACCTAAAGTGAAAGTCAACGTGAGCCCAAGCTTCGAAGTAAGGCCCTGATTATCCTTGCAAAACGAGAGGCGTGCAGCAGCTCCATGAGGCCTTCATCGTTGTTCTGCTTTAGTTTCAAGGTAGTAAGCTTTTCAACACTCCTAGGGGACTTGCTTCAGCACCCGTTTCAGTACCAGAACACTGCGTAGAACCAGGAAGCTCTGCTCCTGCGTGTATGCTGCGTGTCAACCTAGAAATTAGAGACTGATGGCACAAGGCTAGTTTTCCCATTATGAAAGCTCCGTTGATGCGGCCCCAAAGCTACCTGAAAAGCGCTGTTGTTACCGTGCTTTTACTTACAGCCGGCATGGTTCATAGAAGAAAATGAGTTTTCTCGAAAGAAACCTTGTGCTTCCAGTTCCTAGTTGGAAGCTCACCCGGCTCTGCTCTATACCAAACGTGAAAGTCAATGTGAGCACTAGCCTCGAAGTAAGGCCCTGATTATCCTGGCAAAACGGGAGGCGTGCAGCAGCTCCATGAGGCCTTCATCGCTGTTCTGCTTTAGTTTCACGGTAGTAAGCTTTCCAACATTCCTAGGGACTTTGCTTAAGCAACCGTTTCGGTACCAGAACACTGCGTAGAGACAGTAAGCTCTGGTCCTGCGTGTATGCTGCGTGTCAACCTAGAAATTGGAGACTGATGGCATAAGGCTTCTTTTCCCATTATGAAAGCTCCGTTCATGCGGCCTCGAAGCTACCTGAAAAGCATTGTTGTTGCCGGGGTTTTCCTCACTGCCGGCATGGTTCTGAGAAGAAAATGAGTTTTCTCCTAAGAAACCTTGGGTTTCCAGTTCCTTTTGGAAGCTCACCCTGCTCTGCGCTATACCTAAAGTGAAAGTCAACGTGAGCCCAAGCTTCGAAGTAAGGCCCTGATTATCCTTGCAAAACGAGAGGCGTGCAGCAGCTCCATGAGGCCTTCATCGTTGTTCTGCTTTAGTTTCAAGGTAGTAAGCTTTTCAACACTCCTAGGGGACTTGCTTCAGCACCCGTTTCAGTACCAGAACACTGCGTAGAACCAGGAAGCTCTGCTCCTGCGTGTATGCTGCGTGTCAACCTAGAAATTAGAGACTGACGGCACAAGGCTAGTTTTCCCATTATGAAAGCTCCGTTGATGCGGCCCCGAAGCTACCTGAAAAGCACTGTTGTTACCGTGCTTTTACTTACAGCCGGCATGAGTCATAGAAGAAAATGAGTTTTCTCGAAAGAAACCTTGTGCTTCCAGTTCCTAGTTGGAAGCTCACCCGGCTCTGCTCTATACCAAACGTGAAAGTCAATGTGAGCACTAGCCTCGAAGTAAGGTCCGGATTATCCTGGCAAAACGGGAGGCGTGCAGCAGCTCCATGAGGCCTTCATCGCTGTTCTGCTTTAGTTTCACGGTAGTAAGCTTTCCAACATTCCTAGGGACTTTGCTTAAGCAACCGTTTCGGTACCAGAACACTGCGTAGAGACAGTAAGCTCCGGTCCTGCGTGTATGCTGCGTGTCAACCTAGAAATTGGAGACTGATGGCATAAGGCTTCTTTTCCCATTATGAAAGCTCCGTTCATGCGGCCTCGAAGCTACCTGAAAAGCATTGTTGTTGCCGGGGTTTTCCTCACTGCCGGCATGGTTCTGAGAAGAAAATGAGTTTTCTCCTAAGAAACCTTGGGTTTCCAGTTCCTTGTTGGAAGCTCACCCTGCTCTGCGCTATACGTAAAGTGAAAGTCAACGTGAGCCCAAGCTTCGAAGTAAGGCCCTGATTATCCTTGCAAAACGAGAGGCGTGCAGCAGCTCCATGAGGCCTTCATCGTTGTTCTGCTTTAGTTTCAAGGTAGTAAGCTTTTCAACACTCCTAGGGGACTTGCTTCAGCACCCGTTTCAGTACCAGAACACTGCGTAGAACCAGGAAGCTCTGCTCCTGCGTGTATGCTGCGTGTCAACCTAGAAATTAGAGACTGATGGCACAAGGCTAGTTTTCCCATTATGAAAGCTCCGTTGATGCGGCCCCGAAGCTACCTGAAAAGCGCTGTTGTTACCGTGCTTTTACTTACAGCCGGCATGGTTCATAGAAGAAAATGAGTTTTCTCGAAAGAAACCTTGTGCTTCCAGTTCCTAGTTGGAAGCTCACCCGGGTCTGCTCTATACCAAACGTGAAAGTCAATGTGAGCACTAGCCTCGAAGTAAGGCCCGGATTATCCTGGCAAAACGGGAGGCGTGCAGCAGCTCCATGAGGCCTTCATCGCTGTTCTGCTTTAGTTTCACGGTAGTAAGCTTTCCAACATTCCTAGGGACTTTGCTTAAGCAACCGTTTCGGTACCAGAACACTGCCTAGAGACAGTAAGCTCTGGTCCTGCGTGTATGCTGCGTGTCAACCTAGAAATTGGAGACTGATGGCATAAGGCTTCTTTTCCCATTATGAAAGCTCCGTTCATGCGGCCTCGAAGCTACCTGAAAAGCATTGTTGTTGCCGGGGTTTCCTCACTGCCGGCATGGTTCTGAGAAGAAAATGAGTTTTCTCCTAAGAAACCTTGGGTTTCCAGTTCCTTGTTGGAAGCTCACCCTGCTCTGCGCTATACCTAAAGTGAAAGTCAACGTGAGCCCAAGCTTCGAAGTAAGGCCCTGATTATCCTTGCAAAACGAGAGGCGTGCAGCAGCTCCATGAGGCCTTCATCGTTGTTCTGCTTTAGTTTCAAGGTAGTAAGCTTTTCAACACTCCTAGGGGACTTGCTTCAGCACCCGTTTCAGTACCAGAACACTGCGTAGAACCAGGAAGCTCTGCTCCTGCGTGTATGCTGCGTGTCAACCTAGAAATTAGAGACTGATGGCACAAGGCTAGTTTTCCCATTATGAAAGCTCCGTTGATGCGGCCCCAAAGCTACCTGAAAAGCGCTGTTGTTACCGTGCTTTTACTTACAGCCGGCATGGTTCATAGAAGCAAATGAGTTTTCTCGAAAGAAACCTTGTGCTTCCAGTTCCTAGTTGGAAGCTCACCCGGCTCTGCTCTATACCAAACGTGAAAGTCAATGTGAGCACTAGCCTCGAAGTAAGGCCCTGATTATCCTGGCAAAACGGGAGGCGTGCAGCAGCTCCATGAGGCCTTCATCGCTGTTCTGCTTTAGTTTCACGGTAGTAAGCTTTCCAACATTCCTAGGGACTTTGCTTAAGCAACCGTTTCGGTACCAGAACACTGCGTAGAGACAGTAAGCTCTGGTCCTGCGTGTATGCTGCGTGTCAACCTAGAAATTGGAGACTGATGGCATAAGGCTTCTTTTCCCATTATGAAAGCTCCGTTCATGCGGCCTCGAAGCTACCTGAAAAGCATTGTTGTTGCCGGGGTTTTCCTCACTGCCGGCATGGTTCTGAGAAGAAAATGAGTTTTCTCCTAAGAAACCTTGGGTTTCCAGTTCCTTTTGGAAGCTCACCCTGCTCTGCGCTATACCTAAAGTGAAAGTCAACGTGAGCCCAAGCTTCGAAGTAAGGCCCTGATTATCCTTGCAAAACGAGAGGCGTGCAGCAGCTCCATGAGGCCTTCATCGTTGTTCTGCTTTAGTTTCAAGGTAGTAAGCTTTTCAACATTCCTAGGGGACTTGCTTCAGCACCCGTTTCAGTACCAGAACACTGCGTAGAACCAGGAAGCTCTGCTCCTGCGTGTATGCTGCGTGTCAACCTAGAAATTAGAGACTGACGGCACAAGGCTAGTTTTCCCATTATGAAAGCTCCGTTGATGCGGCCCCGAAGCTACCTGAAAAGCACTGTTGTTACCGTGCTTTTACTTACAGCCGGCATGAGTCATAGAAGAAAATGAGTTTTCTCGAAAGAAACCTTGTGCTTCCAGTTCCTAGTTGGAAGCTCACCCGGCTCTGCTCTATACCAAACGTGAAAGTCAATGTGAGCACTAGCCTCGAAGTAAGGTCCGGATTATCCTGGCAAAACGGGAGGCGTGCAGCAGCTCCATGAGGCCTTCATCGCTGTTCTGCTTTAGTTTCACGGTAGTAAGCTTTCCAACATTCCTAGGGACTTTGCTTAAGCAACCGTTTCGGTACCAGAACACTGCGTAGAGACAGTAAGCTCCGGTCCTGCGTGTATGCTGCGTGTCAACCTAGAAATTGGAGACTGATGGCATAAGGCTTCTTTTCCCATTATGAAAGCTCCGTTCATGCGGCCTCGAAGCTACCTGAAAAGCATTGTTGTTGCCGGGGTTTTCCTCACTGCCGGCATGGTTCTGAGAAGAAAATGAGTTTTCTCCTAAGAAACCTTGGGTTTCCAGTTCCTTGTTGGAAGCTCACCCTGCTCTGCGCTATACGTAAAGTGAAAGTCAACGTGAGCCCAAGCTTCGAAGTAAGGCCCTGATTATCCTTGCAAAACGAGAGGCGTGCAGCAGCTCCATGAGGCCTTCATCGTTGTTCTGCTTTAGTTTCAAGGTAGTAAGCTTTTCAACACTCCTAGGGGACTTGCTTCAGCACCCGTTTCAGTACCAGAACACTGCGTAGAACCAGGAAGCTCTGCTCCTGCGTGTATGCTGCGTGTCAACCTAGAAATTAGAGACTGATGGCACAAGGCTAGTTTTCCCATTATGAAAGCTCCGTTGATGCGGCCCCGAAGCTACCTGAAAAGCGCTGTTGTTACCGTGCTTTTACTTACAGCCGGCATGGTTCATAGAAGAAAATGAGTTTTCTCGAAAGAAACCTTGTGCTTCCAGTTCCTAGTTGGAAGCTCACCCGGCTCTGCTCTATACCAAACGTGAAAGTCAATGTGAGCACTAGCCTCGAAGTAAGGCCCGGATTATCCTGGCAAAACGGGAGGCGTGCAGCAGCTCCATGAGGCCTTCATCGCTGTTCTGCTTTAGTTTCACGGTAGTAAGCTTTCCAACATTCCTAGGGACTTTGCTTAAGCAACCGTTTCGGTACCAGAACACTGCCTAGAGACAGTAAGCTCTGGTCCTGCGTGTATGCTGCGTGTCAACCTAGAAATTGGAGACTGATGGCATAAGGCTTCTTTTCCCATTATGAAAGCTCCGTTCATGCGGCCTCGAAGCTACCTGAAAAGCATTGTTGTTGCCGGGGTTTCCTCACTGCCGGCATGGTTCTGAGAAGAAAATGAGTTTTCTCCTAAGAAACCTTGGGTTTCCAGTTCCTTGTTGGAAGCTCACCCTGCTCTGCGCTATACCTAAAGTGAAAGTCAACGTGAGCCCAAGCTTCGAAGTAAGGCCCTGATTATCCTTGCAAAACGAGAGGCGTGCAGCAGCTCCATGAGGCCTTCATCGTTGTTCTGCTTTAGTTTCAAGGTAGTAAGCTTTTCAACACTCCTAGGGGACTTGCTTCAGCACCCGTTTCAGTACCAGAACACTGCGTAGAACCAGGAAGCTCTGCTCCTGCGTGTATGCTGCGTGTCAACCTAGAAATTAGAGACTGATGGCACAAGGCTAGTTTTCCCATTATGAAAGCTCCGTTGATGCGGCCCCAAAGCTACCTGAAAAGCGCTGTTGTTACCGTGCTTTTACTTACAGCCGGCATGGTTCATAGAAGAAAATGAGTTTTCTCGAAAGAAACCTTGTGCTTCCAGTTCCTAGTTGGAAGCTCACCCGGCTCTGCTCTATACCAAACGTGAAAGTCAATGTGAGCACTAGCCTCGAAGTAAGGCCCTGATTATCCTGGCAAAACGGGAGGCGTGCAGCAGCTCCATGAGGCCTTCATCGCTGTTCTGCTTTAGTTTCACGGTAGTAAGCTTTCCAACATTCCTAGGGACTTTGCTTAAGCAACCGTTTCGGTACCAGAACACTGCGTAGAGACAGTAAGCTCTGGTCCTGCGTGTATGCTGCGTGTCAACCTAGAAATTGGAGACTGATGGCATAAGGCTTCTTTTCCCATTATGAAAGCTCCGTTCATGCGGCCTCGAAGCTACCTGAAAAGCATTGTTGTTGCCGGGGTTTTCCTCACTGCCGGCATGGTTCTGAGAAGAAAATGAGTTTTCTCCTAAGAAACCTTGGGTTTCCAGTTCCTTGTTGGAAGCTCACCCTGCTCTGCGCTATACCTAAAGTGAAAGTCAACGTGAGCCCAAGCTTCGAAGTAAGGCCCTGATTATCCTTGCAAAACGAGAGGCGTGCAGCAGCTCCATGAGGCCTTCATCGTTGTTCTGCTTTAGTTTCAAGGTAGTAAGCTTTTCAACACTCCTAGGGGACTTGCTTCAGCACCCGTTTCAGTACCAGAACACTGCGTAGAACCAGGAAGCTCTGCTCCTGCGTGTATGCTGCGTGTCAACCTAGAAATTAGAGACTGACGGCACAAGGCTAGTTTTCCCATTATGAAAGCTCCGTTGATGCGGCCCCGAAGCTACCTGAAAAGCACTGTTGTTACCGTGCTTTTACTTACAGCCGGCATGAGTCATAGAAGAAAATGAGTTTTCTCGAAAGAAACCTTGTGCTTCCAGTTCCTAGTTGGAAGCTCACCCGGCTCTGCTCTATACCAAACGTGAAAGTCAATGTGAGCACTAGCCTCGAAGTAAGGCCCTGATTATCCTGGCAAAACGGGAGGCGTGCAGCAGCTCCATGAGGCCTTCATCGCTGTTCTGCTTTAGTTTCACGGTAGTAAGCTTTCCAACATTCCTAGGGACTTTGCTTAAGCAACCGTTTCGGTACCAGAACACTGCGTAGAGACAGTAAGCTCTGGTCCTGCGTGTATGCTGCGTGTCAACCTAGAAATTGCAGACTGATGGCATAAGGCTTCTTTTCCCATTATGAAAGCTCCGTTCATGCGGCCTCGAAGCTACCTGAAAAGCATTGTTGTTGCCGGGGTTTTCCTCACTGCCGGCATGGTTCTGAGAAGAAAATGAGTTTTCTCCTAAGAAACCTTGGGTTTCCAGTTCCTTGTTGGAAGCTCACCCTGCTCTGCGCTATACCTAAAGTGAAAGTCAACGTGAGCCCAAGCTTCGAAGTAAGGCCCTGATTATCCTTGCAAAACGAGAGGCGTGCAGCAGCTCCATGAGGCCTTCATCGTTGTTCTGCTTTAGTTTCAAGGTAGTAAGCTTTTCAACACTCCTAGGGGACTTGCTTCAGCACCCGTTTCAGTACCAGAACACTGCGTAGAACCAGGAAGCTCTGCTCCTGCGTGTATGCTGCGTGTCAACCTAGAAATTAGAGACTGATGGCACAAGGCTAGTTTTCCCATTATGAAAGCTCCGTTGATGCGGCCCCAAAGCTACCTGAAAAGCGCTGTTGTTACCGTGCTTTTACTTACAGCCGGCATGGTTCATAGAAGAAAATGAGTTTTCTCGAAAGAAACCTTGTGCTTCCAGTTCCTAGTTGGAAGCTCACCCGGCTCTGCTCTATACCAAACGTGAAAGTCAATGTGAGCACTAGCCTCGAAGTAAGGCCCGGATTATCCTGGCAAAACGGGAGGCGTGCAGCAGCTCCATGAGGCCTTCATCGCTGTTCTGCTTTAGTTTCACGGTAGTAAGCTTTCCAACATTCCTAGGGACTTTGCTTAAGCAACCGTTTCGGTACCAGAACACTGCGTAGAGACAGTAAGCTCTGGTCCTGCGTGTATGCTGCGTGTCAACCTAGAAATTGGAGACTGATGGCATAAGGCTTCTTTTCCCATTATGAAAGCTCCGTTCATGCGGCCTCGAAGCTACCTGAAAAGCATTGTTGTTGCCGGGGTTTTCCTCACTGCCGGCATGGTTCTGAGAAGAAAATGAGTTTTCTCCTAAGAAACCTTGGGGTTCCAGTTCCTTGTTGGAAGCTCACCCTGCTCTGCGCTATACCTAAAGTGAAAGTCAACGTGAGCCCAAGCTTCGAAGTAAGGCCCTGATTATCCTTGCAAAACGAGAGGCGTGCAGCAGCTCCATGAGGCCTTCATCGCTGTTCTGCTTTAGTTTCACGGTAGTAAGCTTTCCAACATTCCTAGGGACTTTGCTTAAGCAACCGTTTCGGTACCAGAATACTGCCTAGAGACAGTAAGCTCTGGTCCTGCGTGTATGCTGCGTGTCAACCTAGAAATTGGAGACTGATGGCATAAGGCTTCTTTTCCCATTATGAAAGCTCCGTTCATGCGGCCTCGAAGCTACCTGAAAACATTGTTGTTGCCGGGGTTTTCCTCACTGCCGGCATGATTCTGAGAAGAAAATGAGTTTTCTCCTAAGAAACCTTGGGTTTCCAGTTCCTTGTTGGAAGCTCACCCTGCTCTGCGCTATACGTAAAGTGAAAGTCAACGTGAGCCCAAGCTTCGAAGTAAGGCCCTGATTATCCTTGCAAAACGAGAGGCGTGCAGCAGCTCCATGAGGCCTTCATCGTTGTTCTGCTTTAGTTTCAAGGTAGTAAGCTTTTCAACACTCCTAGGGGACTTGCTTCAGCACCCGTTTCAGTACCAGAACACTGCGTAGAACCAGGAAGCTCTGCTCCTGCGTGTATGCTGCGTGTCAACCTAGAAATTAGAGACTGACGGCACAAGGCTAGTTTTCCCATTATGAAAGCTCCGTTGATGCGGCCCCAAAGCTACCTGAAAAGCGCTGTTGTTACCGTGCTTTTACTTACAGCCGGCATGGTTCATAGAAGAAAATGAGTTTTCTCGAAAGAAACCTTGTGCTTCCAGTTCCTAGTTGGAAGCTCACCCGGCTCTGCTCTATACCAAACGTGAAAGTCAATGTGAGCACTAGCCTCGAAGTAAGGCCCTGATTATCCTGGCAAAACGGGAGGCGTGCAGCAGCTCCATGAGGCCTTCATCGCTGTTCTGCTTTAGTTTCACGGTAGTAAGCTTTCCAACATTCCTAGGGACTTTGCTTAAGCAACCGTTTCGGTACCAGAACACTGCGTAGAGACAGTAAGCTCTGGTCCTGCGTGTATGCTGCGTGTCAACCTAGAAATTGGAGACTGATGGCATAAGGCTTCTTTTCCCATTATGAAAGCTCCGTTCATGCGGCCTCGAAGCTACCTGAAAAGCATTGTTGTTGCCGGGGTTTTCCTCACTGCCGGCATGGTTCTGAGAAGAAAATGAGTTTTCTCCTAAGAAACCTTGGGGTTCCAGTTCCTTGTTGGAAGCTCACCCTGCTCTGCGCTATACCTAAAGTGAAAGTCAACGTGAGCCCAAGCTTCGAAGTAAGGCCCTGATTATCCTTGCAAAACGAGAGGCGTGCAGCAGCTCCATGAGGCCTTCATCGTTGTTCTGCTTTAGTTTCAAGGTAGTAAGCTTTTCAACACTCCTAGGGGACTTGCTTCAGCACCCGTTTCAGTACCAGAACACTGCGTAGAACCAGGAAGCTCTGCTCCTGCGTGTATGCTGCGTGTCAACCTAGAAATTAGAGACTGACGGCACAAGGCTAGTTTTCCCATTATGAAAGCTCCGTTGATGCGGCCCCGAAGCTACCTGAAAAGCACTGTTGTTACCGTGCTTTTACTTACAGCCGGCATGGTTCATAGAAGAAAATGAGTTTTCTCGAAAGAAATCTTGTGCTTCCAGTTCCTAGTTGGAAGCTCACCCGGCTCTGCTCTATACCAAACGTGAAAGTCAATGTGAGCACTAGCCTCGAAGTAAGGCCCTGATTATCCTGGCAAAACGGGAGGCGTGCAGCAGCTCCATGAGGCCTTCATCGCTGTTCTGCTTTAGTTTCACGGTAGTAAGCTTTCCAACATTCCTAGGGACTTTGCTTAAGCAACCGTTTCGGTACCAGAACACTGCCTAGAGACAGTAAGCTCTGGTCCTGCGTGTATGCTGCGTGTCAACCTAGAAATTGGAGACTGATGGCATAAGGCTTCTTTTCCCATTATGAAAGCTCCGTTCATGCGGCCTCGAAGCTACCTGAAAAGCATTGTTGTTGCCGGGGTTTTCCTCACTGCCGGCATGGTTCTGAGAAGAAAATGAGTTTTCTCCTAAGAAACCTTGGGTTTCCAGTTCCTTGTTGGAAGCTCACCCTGCTCTGCGCTATACGTAAAGTGAAAGTCAACGTGAGCCCAAGCTTCGAAGTAAGGCCCTGATTATCCTTGCAAAACGAGAGGCGTGCAGCAGCTCCATGAGGCCTTCATCGTTGTTCTGCTTTAGTTTCAAGGTAGTAAGCTTTTCAACACTCCTAGGGGACTTGCTTCAGCACCCGTTTCAGTACCAGAACACTGCGTAGAACCAGGAAGCTCTGCTCCTGCGTGTATGCTGCGTGTCAACCTAGAAATTAGAGACTGACGGCACAAGGCTAGTTTTCCCATTATGAAAGCTCCGTTGATGCGGCCCCGAAGCTACCTGAAAAGCACTGTTGTTACCGTGCTTTTACTTACAGCCGGCATGGTTCATAGAAGAAAATGAGTTTTCTCGAAAGAAATCTTGTGCTTCCAGTTCCTAGTTGGAAGCTCACCCGGCTCTGCTCTATACCAAACGTGAAAGTCAATGTGAGCACTAGCCTCGAAGTAAGGCCCTGATTATCCTGGCAAAACGGGAGGCGTGCAGCAGCTCCATGAGGCCTTCATCGCTGTTCTGCTTTAGTTTCACGGTAGTAAGCTTTCCAACATTCCTAGGGACTTTGCTTAAGCAACCGTTTCGGTACCAGAACACTGCCTAGAGACAGTAAGCTCTGGTCCTGCGTGTATGCTGCGTGTCAACCTAGAAATTTGAGACTGATGGCATAAGGCTTCTTTTCCCATTATGAAAGCTCCGTTCATGCGGCCTCGAAGCTACCTGAAAAGCATTGTTGTTGCCGGGGTTTTCCTCACTGCCGGCATGGTTCTGAGAAGAAAATGAGTTTTCTCCTAAGAAACCTTGGGTTTCCAGTTCCTTGTTGGAAGCTCACCCTGCTCTGCGCTATACCTAAAGTGAAAGTCAACGTGAGCCCAAGCTTCGAAGTAAGGCCCTGATTATCCTTGCAAAACGAGAGGCGTGCAGCAGCTCCATGAGGCCTTCATCGTTGTTCTGCTTTAGTTTCAAGGTAGTAAGCTTTTCAACACTCCTAGGGGACTTGCTTCAGCACCCGTTTCAGTACCAGAACACTGCGTAGAACCAGGAAGCTCTGCTCCTGCGTGTATGCTGCGTGTCAACCTAGAAATTAGAGACTAATGGCACAAGGCTAGTTTTCCCATTATGAAAGCTCCGTTGATGCGGCCCCAAAGCTACCTGAAAAGCGCTGTTGTTACCGTGCTTTTACTTACAGCCGGCATGGTTCATAGAAGAAAATGAGTTTTCTCGAAAGAAACCTTGTGCTTCCAGTTCCTAGTTGGAAGCTCACCCGGCTCTGCTCTATACCAAACGTGAAAGTCAATGTGAGCACTAGCCTCGAAGTAAGGCCCGGATTATCCTGGCAAAACGGGAGGCGTGCAGCAGCTCCATGAGGCCTTCATCGCTGTTCTGCTTTAGTTTCACGGTAGTAAGCTTTCCAACATTCCTAGGGACTTTGCTTAAGCAACCGTTTCGGTACCAGAACACTGCGTAGAGACAGTAAGCTCTGGTCCTGCGTGTATGCTGCGTGTCAACCTAGAAATTGGAGACTGATGGCATAAGGCTTCTTTTCCCATTATGAAAGCTCCGTTCATGCGGCCTCGAAGCTACCTGAAAAGCATTGTTGTTGCCGGGGTTTTCCTCACTGCCGGCATGGTTCTGAGAAGAAAATGAGTTTTCTCCTAAGAAACCTTGGGGTTCCAGTTCCTTGTTGGAAGCTCACCCTGCTCTGCGCTATACCTAAAGTGAAAGTCAACGTGAGCCCAAGCTTCGAAGTAAGGCCCTGATTATCCTTGCAAAACGAGAGGCGTGCAGCAGCTCCATGAGGCCTTCATCGCTGTTCTGCTTTAGTTTCACGGTAGTAAGCTTTCCAACATTCCTAGGGACTTTGCTTAAGCAACCGTTTCGGTACCAGAACACTGCCTAGAGACAGTAAGCTCTGGTCCTGCGTGTATGCTGCGTGTCAACCTAGAAATTGGAGACTGATGGCATAAGGCTTCTTTTCCCATTATGAAAGCTCCGTTCATGCGGCCTCGAAGCTACCTGAAAAGCATTGTTGTTGCCGGGGTTTTCCTCACTGCCGGCATGGTTCTGAGAAGAAAATGAGTTTTCTCCTAAGAAACCTTGGGTTTCCAGTTCCTTGTTGGAAGCTCACCCTGCTCTGCGCTATACGTAAAGTGAAAGTCAACGTGAGCCCAAGCTTCGAAGTAAGGCCCTGATTATCCTTGCAAAACGAGAGGCGTGCAGCAGCTCCATGAGGCCTTCATCGTTGTTCTGCTTTAGTTTCAAGGTAGTAAGCTTTTCAACATTCCTAGGGGACTTGCTTCAGCACCCGTTTCAGTACCAGAACACTGCGTAGAACCAGGAAGCTCTGCTCCTGCGTGTATGCTGCGTGTCAACCTAGAAATTAGAGACTGACGGCACAAGGCTAGTTTTCCCATTATGAAAGCTCCGTTGATGCGGCCCCGAAGCTACCTGAAAAGCACTGTTGTTACCGTGCTTTTACTTACAGCCGGCATGAGTCATAGAAGAAAATGAGTTTTCTCGAAAGAAACCTTGTGCTTCCAGTTCCTAGTTGGAAGCTCACCCGGCTCTGCTCTATACCAAACGTGAAAGTCAATGTGAGCACTAGCCTCGAAGTAAGGTCCGGATTATCCTGGCAAAACGGGAGGCGTGCAGCAGCTCCATGAGGCCTTCATCGCTGTTCTGCTTTAGTTTCACGGTAGTAAGCTTTCCAACATTCCTAGGGACTTTGCTTAAGCAACCGTTTCGGTACCAGAACACTGCGTAGAGACAGTAAGCTCCGGTCCTGCGTGTATGCTGCGTGTCAACCTAGAAATTGGAGACTGATGGCATAAGGCTTCTTTTCCCATTATGAAAGCTCCGTTCATGCGGCCTCGAAGCTACCTGAAAAGCATTGTTGTTGCCGGGGTTTTCCTCACTGCCGGCATGGTTCTGAGAAGAAAATGAGTTTTCTCCTAAGAAACCTTGGGTTTCCAGTTCCTTGTTGGAAGCTCACCCTGCTCTGCGCTATACGTAAAGTGAAAGTCAACGTGAGCCCAAGCTTCGAAGTAAGGCCCTGATTATCCTTGCAAAACGAGAGGCGTGCAGCAGCTCCATGAGGCCTTCATCGTTGTTCTGCTTTAGTTTCAAGGTAGTAAGCTTTTCAACACTCCTAGGGGACTTGCTTCAGCACCCGTTTCAGTACCAGAACACTGCGTAGAACCAGGAAGCTCTGCTCCTGCGTGTATGCTGCGTGTCAACCTAGAAATTAGAGACTGATGGCACAAGGCTAGTTTTCCCATTATGAAAGCTCCGTTGATGCGGCCCCGAAGCTACCTGAAAAGCGCTGTTGTTACCGTGCTTTTACTTACAGCCGGCATGGTTCATAGAAGAAAATGAGTTTTCTCGAAAGAAACCTTGTGCTTCCAGTTCCTAGTTGGAAGCTCACCCGGCTCTGCTCTATACCAAACGTGAAAGTCAATGTGAGCACTAGCCTCGAAGTAAGGCCCGGATTATCCTGGCAAAACGGGAGGCGTGCAGCAGCTCCATGAGGCCTTCATCGCTGTTCTGCTTTAGTTTCACGGTAGTAAGCTTTCCAACATTCCTAGGGACTTTGCTTAAGCAACCGTTTCGGTACCAGAACACTGCGTAGAGACAGTAAGCTCTGGTCCTGCGTGTATGCTGCGTGTCAACCTAGAAATTGGAGACTGATGGCATAAGGCTTCTTTTCCCATTATGAAAGCTCCGTTCATGCGGCCTCGAAGCTACCTGAAAAGCATTGTTGTTGCCGGGGTTTTCCTCACTGCCGGCATGGTTCTGAGAAGAAAATGAGTTTTCTCCTAAGAAACCTTGGGGTTCCAGTTCCTTGTTGGAAGCTCACCCTGCTCTGCGCTATACCTAAAGTGAAAGTCAACGTGAGCCCAAGCTTCGAAGTAAGGCCCTGATTATCCTTGCAAAACGAGAGGCGTGCAGCAGCTCCATGAGGCCTTCATCGCTGTTCTGCTTTAGTTTCACGGTAGTAAGCTTTCCAACATTCCTAGGGACTTTGCTTAAGCAACCGTTTCGGTACCAGAACACTGCCTAGAGACAGTAAGCTCTGGTCCTGCGTGTATGCTGCGTGTCAACCTAGAAATTGGAGACTGATGGCATAAGGCTTCTTTTCCCATTATGAAAGCTCCGTTCATGCGGCCTCGAAGCTACCTGAAAAGCATTGTTGTTGCCGGGGTTTTCCTCACTGCCGGCATGGTTCTGAGAAGAAAATGAGTTTTCTCCTAAGAAACCTTGGGTTTCCAGTTCCTTGTTGGAAGCTCACCCTGCTCTGCGCTATACGTAAAGTGAAAGTCAACGTGAGCCCAAGCTTCGAAGTAAGGCCCTGATTATCCTTGCAAAACGAGAGGCGTGCAGCAGCTCCATGAGGCCTTCATCGTTGTTCTGCTTTAGTTTCAAGGTAGTAAGCTTTTCAACATTCCTAGGGGACTTGCTTCAGCACCCGTTTCAGTACCAGAACACTGCGTAGAACCAGGAAGCTCTGCTCCTGCGTGTATGCTGCGTGTCAACCTAGAAATTAGAGACTGACGGCACAAGGCTAGTTTTCCCATTATGAAAGCTCCGTTGATGCGGCCCCGAAGCTACCTGAAAAGCACTGTTGTTACCGTGCTTTTACTTACAGCCGGCATGAGTCATAGAAGAAAATGAGTTTTCTCGAAAGAAACCTTGTGCTTCCAGTTCCTAGTTGGAAGCTCACCCGGCTCTGCTCTATACCAAACGTGAAAGTCAATGTGAGCACTAGCCTCGAAGTAAGGTCCGGATTATCCTGGCAAAACGGGAGGCGTGCAGCAGCTCCATGAGGCCTTCATCGCTGTTCTGCTTTAGTTTCACGGTAGTAAGCTTTCCAACATTCCTAGGGACTTTGCTTAAGCAACCGTTTCGGTACCAGAACACTGCGTAGAGACAGTAAGCTCCGGTCCTGCGTGTATGCTGCGTGTCAACCTAGAAATTGGAGACTGATGGCATAAGGCTTCTTTTCCCATTATGAAAGCTCCGTTCATGCGGCCTCGAAGCTACCTGAAAAGCATTGTTGTTGCCGGGGTTTTCCTCACTGCCGGCATGGTTCTGAGAAGAAAATGAGTTTTCTCCTAAGAAACCTTGGGTTTCCAGTTCCTTGTTGGAAGCTCACCCTGCTCTGCGCTATACGTAAAGTGAAAGTCAACGTGAGCCCAAGCTTCGAAGTAAGGCCCTGATTATCCTTGCAAAACGAGAGGCGTGCAGCAGCTCCATGAGGCCTTCATCGTTGTTCTGCTTTAGTTTCAAGGTAGTAAGCTTTTCAACACTCCTAGGGGACTTGCTTCAGCACCCGTTTCAGTACCAGAACACTGCGTAGAACCAGGAAGCTCTGCTCCTGCGTGTATGCTGCGTGTCAACCTAGAAATTAGAGACTGATGGCACAAGGCTAGTTTTCCCATTATGAAAGCTCCGTTGATGCGGCCCCGAAGCTACCTGAAAAGCGCTGTTGTTACCGTGCTTTTACTTACAGCCGGCATGGTTCATAGAAGAAAATGAGTTTTCTCGAAAGAAACCTTGTGCTTCCAGTTCCTAGTTGGAAGCTCACCCGGCTCTGCTCTATACCAAACGTGAAAGTCAATGTGAGCACTAGCCTCGAAGTAAGGCCCGGATTATCCTGGCAAAACGGGAGGCGTGCAGCAGCTCCATGAGGCCTTCATCGCTGTTCTGCTTTAGTTTCACGGTAGTAAGCTTTCCAACATTCCTAGGGACTTTGCTTAAGCAACCGTTTCGGTACCAGAACACTGCCTAGAGACAGTAAGCTCTGGTCCTGCGTGTATGCTGCGTGTCAACCTAGAAATTGGAGACTGATGGCATAAGGCTTCTTTTCCCATTATGAAAGCTCCGTTCATGCGGCCTCGAAGCTACCTGAAAAGCATTGTTGTTGCCGGGGTTTCCTCACTGCCGGCATGGTTCTGAGAAGAAAATGAGTTTTCTCCTAAGAAACCTTGGGTTTCCAGTTCCTTGTTGGAAGCTCACCCTGCTCTGCGCTATACCTAAAGTGAAAGTCAACGTGAGCCCAAGCTTCGAAGTAAGGCCCTGATTATCCTTGCAAAACGAGAGGCGTGCAGCAGCTCCATGAGGCCTTCATCGTTGTTCTGCTTTAGTTTCAAGGTAGTAAGCTTTTCAACACTCCTAGGGGACTTGCTTCAGCACCCGTTTCAGTACCAGAACACTGCGTAGAACCAGGAAGCTCTGCTCCTGCGTGTATGCTGCGTGTCAACCTAGAAATTAGAGACTGATGGCACAAGGCTAGTTTTCCCATTATGAAAGCTCCGTTGATGCGGCCCCAAAGCTACCTGAAAAGCGCTGTTGTTACCGTGCTTTTACTTACAGCCGGCATGGTTCATAGAAGAAAATGAGTTTTCTCGAAAGAAACCTTGTGCTTCCAGTTCCTAGTTGGAAGCTCACCCGGCTCTGCTCTATACCAAACGTGAAAGTCAATGTGAGCACTAGCCTCGAAGTAAGGCCCTGATTATCCTGGCAAAACGGGAGGCGTGCAGCAGCTCCATGAGGCCTTCATCGCTGTTCTGCTTTAGTTTCACGGTAGTAAGCTTTCCAACATTCCTAGGGACTTTGCTTAAGCAACCGTTTCGGTACCAGAACACTGCGTAGAGACAGTAAGCTCTGGTCCTGCGTGTATGCTGCGTGTCAACCTAGAAATTGGAGACTGATGGCATAAGGCTTCTTTTCCCATTATGAAAGCTCCGTTCATGCGGCCTCGAAGCTACCTGAAAAGCATTGTTGTTGCCGGGGTTTTCCTCACTGCCGGCATGGTTCTGAGAAGAAAATGAGTTTTCTCCTAAGAAACCTTGGGTTTCCAGTTCCTTGTTGGAAGCTCACCCTGCTCTGCGCTATACCTAAAGTGAAAGTCAACGTGAGCCCAAGCTTCGAAGTAAGGCCCTGATTATCCTTGCAAAACGAGAGGCGTGCAGCAGCTCCATGAGGCCTTCATCGTTGTTCTGCTTTAGTTTCAAGGTAGTAAGCTTTTCAACACTCCTAGGGGACTTGCTTCAGCACCCGTTTCAGTACCAGAACACTGCGTAGAACCAGGAAGCTCTGCTCCTGCGTGTATGCTGCGTGTCAACCTAGAAATTAGAGACTGACGGCACAAGGCTAGTTTTCCCATTATGAAAGCTCCGTTGATGCGGCCCCGAAGCTACCTGAAAAGCACTGTTGTTACCGTGCTTTTACTTACAGCCGGCATGAGTCATAGAAGAAAATGAGTTTTCTCGAAAGAAACCTTGTGCTTCCAGTTCCTAGTTGGAAGCTCACCCGGCTCTGCTCTATACCAAACGTGAAAGTCAATGTGAGCACTAGCCTCGAAGTAAGGCCCTGATTATCCTGGCAAAACGGGAGGCGTGCAGCAGCTCCATGAGGCCTTCATCGCTGTTCTGCTTTAGTTTCACGGTAGTAAGCTTTCCAACATTCCTAGGGACTTTGCTTAAGCAACCGTTTCGGTACCAGAACACTGCGTAGAGACAGTAAGCTCTGGTCCTGCGTGTATGCTGCGTGTCAACCTAGAAATTGCAGACTGATGGCATAAGGCTTCTTTTCCCATTATGAAAGCTCCGTTCATGCGGCCTCGAAGCTACCTGAAAAGCATTGTTGTTGCCGGGGTTTTCCTCACTGCCGGCATGGTTCTGAGAAGAAAATGAGTTTTCTCCTAAGAAACCTTGGGTTTCCAGTTCCTTGTTGGAAGCTCACCCTGCTCTGCGCTATACCTAAAGTGAAAGTCAACGTGAGCCCAAGCTTCGAAGTAAGGCCCTGATTATCCTTGCAAAACGAGAGGCGTGCAGCAGCTCCATGAGGCCTTCATCGTTGTTCTGCTTTAGTTTCAAGGTAGTAAGCTTTTCAACACTCCTAGGGGACTTGCTTCAGCACCCGTTTCAGTACCAGAACACTGCGTAGAACCAGGAAGCTCTGCTCCTGCGTGTATGCTGCGTGTCAACCTAGAAATTAGAGACTGATGGCACAAGGCTAGTTTTCCCATTATGAAAGCTCCGTTGATGCGGCCCCAAAGCTACCTGAAAAGCGCTGTTGTTACCGTGCTTTTACTTACAGCCGGCATGGTTCATAGAAGAAAATGAGTTTTCTCGAAAGAAACCTTGTGCTTCCAGTTCCTAGTTGGAAGCTCACCCGGCTCTGCTCTATACCAAACGTGAAAGTCAATGTGAGCACTAGCCTCGAAGTAAGGCCCGGATTATCCTGGCAAAACGGGAGGCGTGCAGCAGCTCCATGAGGCCTTCATCGCTGTTCTGCTTTAGTTTCACGGTAGTAAGCTTTCCAACATTCCTAGGGACTTTGCTTAAGCAACCGTTTCGGTACCAGAACACTGCGTAGAGACAGTAAGCTCTGGTCCTGCGTGTATGCTGCGTGTCAACCTAGAAATTGGAGACTGATGGCATAAGGCTTCTTTTCCCATTATGAAAGCTCCGTTCATGCGGCCTCGAAGCTACCTGAAAAGCATTGTTGTTGCCGGGGTTTTCCTCACTGCCGGCATGGTTCTGAGAAGAAAATGAGTTTTCTCCTAAGAAACCTTGGGGTTCCAGTTCCTTGTTGGAAGCTCACCCTGCTCTGCGCTATACCTAAAGTGAAAGTCAACGTGAGCCCAAGCTTCGAAGTAAGGCCCTGATTATCCTTGCAAAACGAGAGGCGTGCAGCAGCTCCATGAGGCCTTCATCGCTGTTCTGCTTTAGTTTCACGGTAGTAAGCTTTCCAACATTCCTAGGGACTTTGCTTAAGCAACCGTTTCGGTACCAGAATACTGCCTAGAGACAGTAAGCTCTGGTCCTGCGTGTATGCTGCGTGTCAACCTAGAAATTGGAGACTGATGGCATAAGGCTTCTTTTCCCATTATGAAAGCTCCGTTCATGCGGCCTCGAAGCTACCTGAAAACATTGTTGTTGCCGGGGTTTTCCTCACTGCCGGCATGATTCTGAGAAGAAAATGAGTTTTCTCCTAAGAAACCTTGGGTTTCCAGTTCCTTGTTGGAAGCTCACCCTGCTCTGCGCTATACGTAAAGTGAAAGTCAACGTGAGCCCAAGCTTCGAAGTAAGGCCCTGATTATCCTTGCAAAACGAGAGGCGTGCAGCAGCTCCATGAGGCCTTCATCGTTGTTCTGCTTTAGTTTCAAGGTAGTAAGCTTTTCAACACTCCTAGGGGACTTGCTTCAGCACCCGTTTCAGTACCAGAACACTGCGTAGAACCAGGAAGCTCTGCTCCTGCGTGTATGCTGCGTGTCAACCTAGAAATTAGAGACTGACGGCACAAGGCTAGTTTTCCCATTATGAAAGCTCCGTTGATGCGGCCCCAAAGCTACCTGAAAAGCGCTGTTGTTACCGTGCTTTTACTTACAGCCGGCATGGTTCATAGAAGAAAATGAGTTTTCTCGAAAGAAACCTTGTGCTTCCAGTTCCTAGTTGGAAGCTCACCCGGCTCTGCTCTATACCAAACGTGAAAGTCAATGTGAGCACTAGCCTCGAAGTAAGGCCCTGATTATCCTGGCAAAACGGGAGGCGTGCAGCAGCTCCATGAGGCCTTCATCGCTGTTCTGCTTTAGTTTCACGGTAGTAAGCTTTCCAACATTCCTAGGGACTTTGCTTAAGCAACCGTTTCGGTACCAGAACACTGCGTAGAGACAGTAAGCTCTGGTCCTGCGTGTATGCTGCGTGTCAACCTAGAAATTGGAGACTGATGGCATAAGGCTTCTTTTCCCATTATGAAAGCTCCGTTCATGCGGCCTCGAAGCTACCTGAAAAGCATTGTTGTTGCCGGGGTTTTCCTCACTGCCGGCATGGTTCTGAGAAGAAAATGAGTTTTCTCCTAAGAAACCTTGGGGTTCCAGTTCCTTGTTGGAAGCTCACCCTGCTCTGCGCTATACCTAAAGTGAAAGTCAACGTGAGCCCAAGCTTCGAAGTAAGGCCCTGATTATCCTTGCAAAACGAGAGGCGTGCAGCAGCTCCATGAGGCCTTCATCGTTGTTCTGCTTTAGTTTCAAGGTAGTAAGCTTTTCAACACTCCTAGGGGACTTGCTTCAGCACCCGTTTCAGTACCAGAACACTGCGTAGAACCAGGAAGCTCTGCTCCTGCGTGTATGCTGCGTGTCAACCTAGAAATTAGAGACTGACGGCACAAGGCTAGTTTTCCCATTATGAAAGCTCCGTTGATGCGGCCCCGAAGCTACCTGAAAAGCACTGTTGTTACCGTGCTTTTACTTACAGCCGGCATGGTTCATAGAAGAAAATGAGTTTTCTCGAAAGAAATCTTGTGCTTCCAGTTCCTAGTTGGAAGCTCACCCGGCTCTGCTCTATACCAAACGTGAAAGTCAATGTGAGCACTAGCCTCGAAGTAAGGCCCTGATTATCCTGGCAAAACGGGAGGCGTGCAGCAGCTCCATGAGGCCTTCATCGCTGTTCTGCTTTAGTTTCACGGTAGTAAGCTTTCCAACATTCCTAGGGACTTTGCTTAAGCAACCGTTTCGGTACCAGAACACTGCCTAGAGACAGTAAGCTCTGGTCCTGCGTGTATGCTGCGTGTCAACCTAGAAATTGGAGACTGATGGCATAAGGCTTCTTTTCCCATTATGAAAGCTCCGTTCATGCGGCCTCGAAGCTACCTGAAAAGCATTGTTGTTGCCGGGGTTTTCCTCACTGCCGGCATGGTTCTGAGAAGAAAATGAGTTTTCTCCTAAGAAACCTTGGGTTTCCAGTTCCTTGTTGGAAGCTCACCCTGCTCTGCGCTATACGTAAAGTGAAAGTCAACGTGAGCCCAAGCTTCGAAGTAAGGCCCTGATTATCCTTGCAAAACGAGAGGCGTGCAGCAGCTCCATGAGGCCTTCATCGTTGTTCTGCTTTAGTTTCAAGGTAGTAAGCTTTTCAACACTCCTAGGGGACTTGCTTCAGCACCCGTTTCAGTACCAGAACACTGCGTAGAACCAGGAAGCTCTGCTCCTGCGTGTATGCTGCGTGTCAACCTAGAAATTAGAGACTGACGGCACAAGGCTAGTTTTCCCATTATGAAAGCTCCGTTGATGCGGCCCCGAAGCTACCTGAAAAGCACTGTTGTTACCGTGCTTTTACTTACAGCCGGCATGGTTCATAGAAGAAAATGAGTTTTCTCGAAAGAAATCTTGTGCTTCCAGTTCCTAGTTGGAAGCTCACCCGGCTCTGCTCTATACCAAACGTGAAAGTCAATGTGAGCACTAGCCTCGAAGTAAGGCCCTGATTATCCTGGCAAAACGGGAGGCGTGCAGCAGCTCCATGAGGCCTTCATCGCTGTTCTGCTTTAGTTTCACGGTAGTAAGCTTTCCAACATTCCTAGGGACTTTGCTTAAGCAACCGTTTCGGTACCAGAACACTGCCTAGAGACAGTAAGCTCTGGTCCTGCGTGTATGCTGCGTGTCAACCTAGAAATTTGAGACTGATGGCATAAGGCTTCTTTTCCCATTATGAAAGCTCCGTTCATGCGGCCTCGAAGCTACCTGAAAAGCATTGTTGTTGCCGGGGTTTTCCTCACTGCCGGCATGGTTCTGAGAAGAAAATGAGTTTTCTCCTAAGAAACCTTGGGTTTCCAGTTCCTTGTTGGAAGCTCACCCTGCTCTGCGCTATACCTAAAGTGAAAGTCAACGTGAGCCCAAGCTTCGAAGTAAGGCCCTGATTATCCTTGCAAAACGAGAGGCGTGCAGCAGCTCCATGAGGCCTTCATCGTTGTTCTGCTTTAGTTTCAAGGTAGTAAGCTTTTCAACACTCCTAGGGGACTTGCTTCAGCACCCGTTTCAGTACCAGAACACTGCGTAGAACCAGGAAGCTCTGCTCCTGCGTGTATGCTGCGTGTCAACCTAGAAATTAGAGACTAATGGCACAAGGCTAGTTTTCCCATTATGAAAGCTCCGTTGATGCGGCCCCAAAGCTACCTGAAAAGCGCTGTTGTTACCGTGCTTTTACTTACAGCCGGCATGGTTCATAGAAGAAAATGAGTTTTCTCGAAAGAAACCTTGTGCTTCCAGTTCCTAGTTGGAAGCTCACCCGGCTCTGCTCTATACCAAACGTGAAAGTCAATGTGAGCACTAGCCTCGAAGTAAGGCCCGGATTATCCTGGCAAAACGGGAGGCGTGCAGCAGCTCCATGAGGCCTTCATCGCTGTTCTGCTTTAGTTTCACGGTAGTAAGCTTTCCAACATTCCTAGGGACTTTGCTTAAGCAACCGTTTCGGTACCAGAACACTGCGTAGAGACAGTAAGCTCTGGTCCTGCGTGTATGCTGCGTGTCAACCTAGAAATTGGAGACTGATGGCATAAGGCTTCTTTTCCCATTATGAAAGCTCCGTTCATGCGGCCTCGAAGCTACCTGAAAAGCATTGTTGTTGCCGGGGTTTTCCTCACTGCCGGCATGGTTCTGAGAAGAAAATGAGTTTTCTCCTAAGAAACCTTGGGGTTCCAGTTCCTTGTTGGAAGCTCACCCTGCTCTGCGCTATACCTAAAGTGAAAGTCAACGTGAGCCCAAGCTTCGAAGTAAGGCCCTGATTATCCTTGCAAAACGAGAGGCGTGCAGCAGCTCCATGAGGCCTTCATCGCTGTTCTGCTTTAGTTTCACGGTAGTAAGCTTTCCAACATTCCTAGGGACTTTGCTTAAGCAACCGTTTCGGTACCAGAACACTGCCTAGAGACAGTAAGCTCTGGTCCTGCGTGTATGCTGCGTGTCAACCTAGAAATTGGAGACTGATGGCATAAGGCTTCTTTTCCCATTATGAAAGCTCCGTTCATGCGGCCTCGAAGCTACCTGAAAAGCATTGTTGTTGCCGGGGTTTTCCTCACTGCCGGCATGGTTCTGAGAAGAAAATGAGTTTTCTCCTAAGAAACCTTGGGTTTCCAGTTCCTTGTTGGAAGCTCACCCTGCTCTGCGCTATACCTAAAGTGAAAGTCAACGTGAGCCCAAGCTTCGAAGTAAGGCCCTGATTATCCTTGCAAAACGAGAGGCGTGCAGCAGCTCCATGAGGCCTTCATCGTTGTTCTGCTTTAGTTTCAAGGTAGTAAGCTTTTCAACACTCCTAGGGGACTTGCTTCAGCACCCGTTTCAGTACCAGAACACTGCGTAGAACCAGGAAGCTCTGCTCCTGCGTGTATGCTGCGTGTCAACCTAGAAATTAGAGACTGACGGCACAAGGCTAGTTTTCCCATTATGAAAGCTCCGTTGATGCGGCCCCGAAGCTACCTGAAAAGCACTGTTGTTACCGTGCTTTTACTTACAGCCGGCATGAGTCATAGAAGAAAATGAGTTTTCTCGAAAGAAACCTTGTGCTTCCAGTTCCTAGTTGGAAGCTCACCCGGCTCTGCTCTATACCAAACGTGAAAGTCAATGTGAGCACTAGCCTCGAAGTAAGGCCCTGATTATCCTGGCAAAACGGGAGGCGTGCAGCAGCTCCATGAGGCCTTCATCGCTGTTCTGCTTTAGTTTCACGGTAGTAAGCTTTCCAACATTCCTAGGGACTTTGCTTAAGCAACCGTTTCGGTACCAGAACACTGCGTAGAGACAGTAAGCTCTGGTCCTGCGTGTATGCTGCGTGTCAACCTAGAAATTGCAGACTGATGGCATAAGGCTTCTTTTCCCATTATGAAAGCTCCGTTCATGCGGCCTCGAAGCTACCTGAAAAGCATTGTTGTTGCCGGGGTTTTCCTCACTGCCGGCATGGTTCTGAGAAGAAAATGAGTTTTCTCCTAAGAAACCTTGGGTTTCCAGTTCCTTGTTGGAAGCTCACCCTGCTCTGCGCTATACCTAAAGTGAAAGTCAACGTGAGCCCAAGCTTCGAAGTAAGGCCCTGATTATCCTTGCAAAACGAGAGGCGTGCAGCAGCTCCATGAGGCCTTCATCGTTGTTCTGCTTTAGTTTCAAGGTAGTAAGCTTTTCAACACTCCTAGGGGACTTGCTTCAGCACCCGTTTCAGTACCAGAACACTGCGTAGAACCAGGAAGCTCTGCTCCTGCGTGTATGCTGCGTGTCAACCTAGAAATTAGAGACTGATGGCACAAGGCTAGTTTTCCCATTATGAAAGCTCCGTTGATGCGGCCCCAAAGCTACCTGAAAAGCGCTGTTGTTACCGTGCTTTTACTTACAGCCGGCATGGTTCATAGAAGAAAATGAGTTTTCTCGAAAGAAACCTTGTGCTTCCAGTTCCTAGTTGGAAGCTCACCCGGCTCTGCTCTATACCAAACGTGAAAGTCAATGTGAGCACTAGCCTCGAAGTAAGGCCCGGATTATCCTGGCAAAACGGGAGGCGTGCAGCAGCTCCATGAGGCCTTCATCGCTGTTCTGCTTTAGTTTCACGGTAGTAAGCTTTCCAACATTCCTAGGGACTTTGCTTAAGCAACCGTTTCGGTACCAGAACACTGCGTAGAGACAGTAAGCTCTGGTCCTGCGTGTATGCTGCGTGTCAACCTAGAAATTGGAGACTGATGGCATAAGGCTTCTTTTCCCATTATGAAAGCTCCGTTCATGCGGCCTCGAAGCTACCTGAAAAGCATTGTTGTTGCCGGGGTTTTCCTCACTGCCGGCATGGTTCTGAGAAGAAAATGAGTTTTCTCCTAAGAAACCTTGGGGTTCCAGTTCCTTGTTGGAAGCTCACCCTGCTCTGCGCTATACCTAAAGTGAAAGTCAACGTGAGCCCAAGCTTCGAAGTAAGGCCCTGATTATCCTTGCAAAACGAGAGGCGTGCAGCAGCTCCATGAGGCCTTCATCGCTGTTCTGCTTTAGTTTCACGGTAGTAAGCTTTCCAACATTCCTAGGGACTTTGCTTAAGCAACCGTTTCGGTACCAGAATACTGCCTAGAGACAGTAAGCTCTGGTCCTGCGTGTATGCTGCGTGTCAACCTAGAAATTGGAGACTGATGGCATAAGGCTTCTTTTCCCATTATGAAAGCTCCGTTCATGCGGCCTCGAAGCTACCTGAAAACATTGTTGTTGCCGGGGTTTTCCTCACTGCCGGCATGATTCTGAGAAGAAAATGAGTTTTCTCCTAAGAAACCTTGGGTTTCCAGTTCCTTGTTGGAAGCTCACCCTGCTCTGCGCTATACGTAAAGTGAAAGTCAACGTGAGCCCAAGCTTCGAAGTAAGGCCCTGATTATCCTTGCAAAACGAGAGGCGTGCAGCAGCTCCATGAGGCCTTCATCGTTGTTCTGCTTTAGTTTCAAGGTAGTAAGCTTTTCAACACTCCTAGGGGACTTGCTTCAGCACCCGTTTCAGTACCAGAACACTGCGTAGAACCAGGAAGCTCTGCTCCTGCGTGTATGCTGCGTGTCAACCTAGAAATTAGAGACTGACGGCACAAGGCTAGTTTTCCCATTATGAAAGCTCCGTTGATGCGGCCCCAAAGCTACCTGAAAAGCGCTGTTGTTACCGTGCTTTTACTTACAGCCGGCATGGTTCATAGAAGAAAATGAGTTTTCTCGAAAGAAACCTTGTGCTTCCAGTTCCTAGTTGGAAGCTCACCCGGCTCTGCTCTATACCAAACGTGAAAGTCAATGTGAGCACTAGCCTCGAAGTAAGGCCCTGATTATCCTGGCAAAACGGGAGGCGTGCAGCAGCTCCATGAGGCCTTCATCGCTGTTCTGCTTTAGTTTCACGGTAGTAAGCTTTCCAACATTCCTAGGGACTTTGCTTAAGCAACCGTTTCGGTACCAGAACACTGCGTAGAGACAGTAAGCTCTGGTCCTGCGTGTATGCTGCGTGTCAACCTAGAAATTGGAGACTGATGGCATAAGGCTTCTTTTCCCATTATGAAAGCTCCGTTCATGCGGCCTCGAAGCTACCTGAAAAGCATTGTTGTTGCCGGGGTTTTCCTCACTGCCGGCATGGTTCTGAGAAGAAAATGAGTTTTCTCCTAAGAAACCTTGGGGTTCCAGTTCCTTGTTGGAAGCTCACCCTGCTCTGCGCTATACCTAAAGTGAAAGTCAACGTGAGCCCAAGCTTCGAAGTAAGGCCCTGATTATCCTTGCAAAACGAGAGGCGTGCAGCAGCTCCATGAGGCCTTCATCGTTGTTCTGCTTTAGTTTCAAGGTAGTAAGCTTTTCAACACTCCTAGGGGACTTGCTTCAGCACCCGTTTCAGTACCAGAACACTGCGTAGAACCAGGAAGCTCTGCTCCTGCGTGTATGCTGCGTGTCAACCTAGAAATTAGAGACTGACGGCACAAGGCTAGTTTTCCCATTATGAAAGCTCCGTTGATGCGGCCCCGAAGCTACCTGAAAAGCACTGTTGTTACCGTGCTTTTACTTACAGCCGGCATGGTTCATAGAAGAAAATGAGTTTTCTCGAAAGAAATCTTGTGCTTCCAGTTCCTAGTTGGAAGCTCACCCGGCTCTGCTCTATACCAAACGTGAAAGTCAATGTGAGCACTAGCCTCGAAGTAAGGCCCTGATTATCCTGGCAAAACGGGAGGCGTGCAGCAGCTCCATGAGGCCTTCATCGCTGTTCTGCTTTAGTTTCACGGTAGTAAGCTTTCCAACATTCCTAGGGACTTTGCTTAAGCAACCGTTTCGGTACCAGAACACTGCCTAGAGACAGTAAGCTCTGGTCCTGCGTGTATGCTGCGTGTCAACCTAGAAATTGGAGACTGATGGCATAAGGCTTCTTTTCCCATTATGAAAGCTCCGTTCATGCGGCCTCGAAGCTACCTGAAAAGCATTGTTGTTGCCGGGGTTTTCCTCACTGCCGGCATGGTTCTGAGAAGAAAATGAGTTTTCTCCTAAGAAACCTTGGGTTTCCAGTTCCTTGTTGGAAGCTCACCCTGCTCTGCGCTATACGTAAAGTGAAAGTCAACGTGAGCCCAAGCTTCGAAGTAAGGCCCTGATTATCCTTGCAAAACGAGAGGCGTGCAGCAGCTCCATGAGGCCTTCATCGTTGTTCTGCTTTAGTTTCAAGGTAGTAAGCTTTTCAACACTCCTAGGGGACTTGCTTCAGCACCCGTTTCAGTACCAGAACACTGCGTAGAACCAGGAAGCTCTGCTCCTGCGTGTATGCTGCGTGTCAACCTAGAAATTAGAGACTGACGGCACAAGGCTAGTTTTCCCATTATGAAAGCTCCGTTGATGCGGCCCCGAAGCTACCTGAAAAGCACTGTTGTTACCGTGCTTTTACTTACAGCCGGCATGGTTCATAGAAGAAAATGAGTTTTCTCGAAAGAAATCTTGTGCTTCCAGTTCCTAGTTGGAAGCTCACCCGGCTCTGCTCTATACCAAACGTGAAAGTCAATGTGAGCACTAGCCTCGAAGTAAGGCCCTGATTATCCTGGCAAAACGGGAGGCGTGCAGCAGCTCCATGAGGCCTTCATCGCTGTTCTGCTTTAGTTTCACGGTAGTAAGCTTTCCAACATTCCTAGGGACTTTGCTTAAGCAACCGTTTCGGTACCAGAACACTGCCTAGAGACAGTAAGCTCTGGTCCTGCGTGTATGCTGCGTGTCAACCTAGAAATTTGAGACTGATGGCATAAGGCTTCTTTTCCCATTATGAAAGCTCCGTTCATGCGGCCTCGAAGCTACCTGAAAAGCATTGTTGTTGCCGGGGTTTTCCTCACTGCCGGCATGGTTCTGAGAAGAAAATGAGTTTTCTCCTAAGAAACCTTGGGTTTCCAGTTCCTTGTTGGAAGCTCACCCTGCTCTGCGCTATACCTAAAGTGAAAGTCAACGTGAGCCCAAGCTTCGAAGTAAGGCCCTGATTATCCTTGCAAAACGAGAGGCGTGCAGCAGCTCCATGAGGCCTTCATCGTTGTTCTGCTTTAGTTTCAAGGTAGTAAGCTTTTCAACACTCCTAGGGGACTTGCTTCAGCACCCGTTTCAGTACCAGAACACTGCGTAGAACCAGGAAGCTCTGCTCCTGCGTGTATGCTGCGTGTCAACCTAGAAATTAGAGACTAATGGCACAAGGCTAGTTTTCCCATTATGAAAGCTCCGTTGATGCGGCCCCAAAGCTACCTGAAAAGCGCTGTTGTTACCGTGCTTTTACTTACAGCCGGCATGGTTCATAGAAGAAAATGAGTTTTCTCGAAAGAAACCTTGTGCTTCCAGTTCCTAGTTGGAAGCTCACCCGGCTCTGCTCTATACCAAACGTGAAAGTCAATGTGAGCACTAGCCTCGAAGTAAGGCCCGGATTATCCTGGCAAAACGGGAGGCGTGCAGCAGCTCCATGAGGCCTTCATCGCTGTTCTGCTTTAGTTTCACGGTAGTAAGCTTTCCAACATTCCTAGGGACTTTGCTTAAGCAACCGTTTCGGTACCAGAACACTGCGTAGAGACAGTAAGCTCTGGTCCTGCGTGTATGCTGCGTGTCAACCTAGAAATTGGAGACTGATGGCATAAGGCTTCTTTTCCCATTATGAAAGCTCCGTTCATGCGGCCTCGAAGCTACCTGAAAAGCATTGTTGTTGCCGGGGTTTTCCTCACTGCCGGCATGGTTCTGAGAAGAAAATGAGTTTTCTCCTAAGAAACCTTGGGGTTCCAGTTCCTTGTTGGAAGCTCACCCTGCTCTGCGCTATACCTAAAGTGAAAGTCAACGTGAGCCCAAGCTTCGAAGTAAGGCCCTGATTATCCTTGCAAAACGAGAGGCGTG
Organism: Eubalaena glacialis; assembly: GCF_028564815.1. Lineage (NCBI taxonomy): Eukaryota > Metazoa > Chordata > Mammalia > Artiodactyla > Balaenidae > Eubalaena > Eubalaena glacialis. Next base: position 28,659,452 of record NC_083725.1, read on the forward strand.
CAGCAGCTCCATGAGGCCTTCATCGCTGTTCTGCTTTAGTTTCACGGTAGTAAGCTTTCCAACATTCCTAGGGACTTTGCTTAAGCAACCGTTTCGGTACCAGAACACTGCCTAGAGACAGTAAGCTCTGGTCCTGCGTGTATGCTGCGTGTCAACCTAGAAATTGGAGACTGATGGCATAAGGCTTCTTTTCCCATTATGAAAGCTCCGTTCATGCGGCCTCGAAGCTACCTGAAAAGCATTGTTGTTGCCGGGGTTTTCCTCACTGCCGGCATGGTTCTGAGAAGAAAATGAGTTTTCTCCTAAGAAACCTTGGGTTTCCAGTTCCTTGTTGGAAGCTCACCCTGCTCTGCGCTATACGTAAAGTGAAAGTCAACGTGAGCCCAAGCTTCGAAGTAAGGCCCTGATTATCCTTGCAAAACGAGAGGCGTGCAGCAGCTCCATGAGGCCTTCATCGTTGTTCTGCTTTAGTTTCAAGGTAGTAAGCTTTTCAACACTCCTAGGGGACTTGCTTCAGCACCCGTTTCAGTACCAGAACACTGCGTAGAACCAGGAAGCTCTGCTCCTGCGTGTATGCTGCGTGTCAACCTAGAAATTAGAGACTGATGGCACAAGGCTAGTTTTCCCATTATGAAAGCTCCGTTGATGCGGCCCCAAAGCTACCTGAAAAGCGCTGTTGTTACCGTGCTTTTACTTACAGCCGGCATGGTTCATAGAAGAAAATGAGTTTTCTCGAAAGAAACCTTGTGCTTCCAGTTCCTAGTTGGAAGCTCACCCGGCTCTGCTCTATACCAAACGTGAAAGTCAATGTGAGCACTAGCCTCGAAGTAAGGCCCGGATTATCCTGGCAAAACGGGAGGCGTGCAGCAGCTCCATGAGGCCTTCATCGCTGTTCTGCTTTAGTTTCACGGTAGTAAGCTTTCCAACATTCCTAGGGACTTTGCTTAAGCAACCGTTTCGGTACCAGAACACTGCGTAGAGACAGTAAGCTCTGGTCCTGCGTGTATGCTGCGTGTCAACCTAGAAATTGGAGACTGATGGCATAAGGCTTCTTTTCCCATTATGAAAGCTCCGTTCATGCGGCCTCGAAGCTACCTGAAAAGCATTGTTGTTGCCGGGGTTTTCCTCACTGCCGGCATGGTTCTGAGAAGAAAATGAGTTTTCTCCTAAGAAACCTTGGGTTTCCAGTTCCTTGTTGGAAGCTCACCCTGCTCTGCGCTATACCTAAAGTGAAAGTCAACGTGAGCCCAAGCTTCGAAGTAAGGCCCTGATTATCCTTGCAAAACGAGAGGCGTGCAGCAGCTCCATGAGGCCTTCATCGTTGTTCTGCTTTAGTTTCAAGGTAGTAAGCTTTTCAACACTCCTAGGGGACTTGCTTCAGCACCCGTTTCAGTACCAGAACACTGCGTAGAACCAGGAAGCTCTGCTCCTGCGTGTATGCTGCGTGTCAACCTAGAAATTAGAGACTGACGGCACAAGGCTAGTTTTCCCATTATGAAAGCTCCGTTGATGCGGCCCCAAAGCTACCTGAAAAGCGCTGTTGTTACCGTGCTTTTACTTACAGCCGGCATGGTTCATAGAAGAAAATGAGTTTTCTCGAAAGAAACCTTGTGCTTCCAGTTCCTAGTTGGAAGCTCACCCGGCTCTGCTCTATACCAAACGTGAAAGTCAATGTGAGCACTAGCCTCGAAGTAAGGTCCGGATTATCCTGGCAAAACGGGAGGCGTGCAGCAGCTCCATGAGGCCTTCATCGCTGTTCTGCTTTAGTTTCACGGTAGTAAGCTTTCCAACATTCCTAGGGACTTTGCTTAAGCAATCATTTCGGTACCAGAACACTGCGTAGAGACAGTAAGCTACGGTCCTGCGTGTATGCTGCGTGTCAACCTAGAAATTGGAGACTGATGGCATAAGGCTTCTTTTCCCATTATGAAAGCTCCGTTCATGCGGCCTCGAAGCTACCTGAAAAGCATTGTTTTTGCTGGGTTTTCCTCACTGCCGGCATGGTTCTGAGAAGAAAATGAGTTTTCTCCTAAGAAACCTTGGGTTTCCAGTTCCTTGTTGGAAGCTCACCCTGCTCTGCGCTATACCTAAAGTGAAAGTCAACGTGAGCCCAAGCTTCGAAGTAAGGCCCTGATTATCCTTGCAAAACGAGAGGCGTGCAGCAGCTCCATGAGGCCTTCATCGTTGTTCTGCTTTAATTTCAAGGTAGTAAGCTTTTCAACACTGCTAGGGGACTTGCTTCAGCACCCGTTTCAGTACCAGAACACTGCGTAGAACCAGGAAGCTCTGCTCCTGCGTGTATGCTGCGTGTCAACCTAGAAATTAGAGACTGACGGAACAAGGCTAGTTTTCCCATTATGAAAGCTCCGTTGATGCGGCCCCGAAGCTACCTGAAAAGCACTGTTGTTACCGTGCTTTTACTTACAGCCGGCATGGTTCATAGAAGAAAATGAGTTTTCTCGAAAGAAACCTTGTGCTTCCAGTTCCTAGTTGGAAGCTCACCCGGCTCTGCTCTATACCAATCGTGAAAGTCAATGTGAGCACTAGCCTCGAAGTAAGGCCATGATTATCCTGGCAAAACGGGAGGCGTGCAGCAGCTCCATGAGGCCTTCATCGCTGTTCTGCTTTAGTTTCACGGTAGTAAGCTTTCCAACATTCCTAGGGACTTTGCTTAAGCAACCGTTTCGGTACCAGAACACTGCGTAGAGACAGTAAGCTCTGGTCCTGCGTGTATGCTGCGTGTCAACCTAGAAATTGGAGACTGATGGCATAAGGCTTCTTTTCTCATTATGAAAGCTCCGTTCATGCGGCCTCGAAGCTACCTGAAAAGCATTGTTGTTGCCGGGGTTTTCCTCACTGCCGGCATGGTTCTGAGAAGAAAATGAGTTTTCTCCTAAGAAACCTTGGGGTTCCAGTTCCTTGTTGGAAGCTCACCCTGCTCTGCGCTATACCTAAAGTGAAAGTCAACGTGAGCCCAAGCTTCGAAGTAAGGCCCTGATTATCCTTGCAAAACGAGAGGCGTGCAGCAGCTCCATGAGGCCTTCATCGTTGTTCTGCTTTAGTTTCAAGGTAGTAAGCTTTTCAACACTCCTAGGGGACTTGCTTCAGCACCCGTTTCAGTACCAGAACACTGCGTAGAACCAGGAAGCTCTGCTCCTGCGTGTATGCTGCGTGTCAACCTAGAAATTAGAGACTGACGGCACAAGGCTAGTTTTCCCATTATGAAAGCTCCGTTGATGCGGCCCCGAAGCTACCTGAAAAGCACTGTTGTTACCGTGCTTTTACTTACAGCCGGCATGGTTCATAGAAGAAAATGAGTTTTCTCGAAAGAAACCTTGTGCTTCCAGTTCCTAGTTGGAAGCTCACCCGGCTCTGCTCTATACCAAACGTGAAAGTCAATGTGAGCACTAGCCTCGAAGTAAGGCCCTGATTATCCTGGCAAAACGGGAGGCGTGCAGCAGCTCCATGAGGCCTTCATCGCTGTTCTGCTTTAGTTTCACGGTAGTAAGCTTTCCAACATTCCTAGGGACTTTGCTTAAGCAACCGTTTCGGTACCAGAACACTGCGTAGAGACAGTAAGCTCTGGTCCTGCGTGTATGCTGCGTGTCAACCTAGAAATTGGAGACTGATGGCATAAGGCTTCTTTTCCCATTATGAAAGCTCCGTTCATGCGGCCTCGAAGCTACCTGAAAAGCATTGTTGTTGCCGGGGTTTTCCTCACTGCCGGCATGGTTCTGAGAAGAAAATGAGTTTTCTCCTAAGAAACCTTGGGTTTCCAGTTCCTTGTTGGAAGCTCACCCTGCTCTGCGCTATACCTAAAGTGAAAGTCAACGTGAGCCCAAGCTTCGAAGTAAGGCCCTGATTATCCTTGCAAAACGAGAGGCGTGCAGCAGCTCCATGAGGCCTTCATCGTTGTTCTGCTTTAGTTTCAAGGTAGTAAGCTTTTCAACACTCCTAGGGGACTTGCTTCAGCACCCGTTTCAGTACCAGAACACTGCGTAGAACCAGGAAGCTCTGCTCCTGCGTGTATGCTGCGTGTCAACCTAGAAATTAGAGACTGACGGCACAAGGCTAGTTTTCCCATTATGAAAGCTCCGTTGATGCGGCCCCGAAGCTACCTGAAAAGCACTGTTGTTACCGTGCTTTTACTTACAGCCGGCATGAGTCATAGAAGAAAATGAGTTTTCTCGAAAGAAACCTTGTGCTTCCAGTTCCTAGTTGGAAGCTCACCCGGCTCTGCTCTATACCAAACGTGAAAGTCAATGTGAGCACTAGCCTCGAAGTAAGGTCCGGATTATCCTGGCAAAACGGGAGGCGTGCAGCAGCTCCATGAGGCCTTCATCGCTGTTCTGCTTTAGTTTCACGGTAGTAAGCTTTCCAACATTCCTAGGGACTTTGCTTAAGCAACCGTTTCGGTACCAGAACACTGCGTAGAGACAGTAAGCTCCGGTCCTGCGTGTATGCTGCGTGTCAACCTAGAAATTGGAGACTGATGGCATAAGGCTTCTTTTCCCATTATGAAAGCTCCGTTCATGCGGCCTCGAAGCTACCTGAAAAGCATTGTTGTTGCCGGGGTTTTCCTCACTGCCGGCATGGTTCTGAGAAGAAAATGAGTTTTCTCCTAAGAAACCTTGGGTTTCCAGTTCCTTGTTGGAAGCTCACCCTGCTCTGCGCTATACGTAAAGTGAAAGTCAACGTGAGCCCAAGCTTCGAAGTAAGGCCCTGATTATCCTTGCAAAACGAGAGGCGTGCAGCAGCTCCATGAGGCCTTCATCGTTGTTCTGCTTTAGTTTCAAGGTAGTAAGCTTTTCAACACTCCTAGGGGACTTGCTTCAGCACCCGTTTCAGTACCAGAACACTGCGTAGAACCAGGAAGCTCTGCTCCTGCGTGTATGCTGCGTGTCAACCTAGAAATTAGAGACTGATGGCACAAGGCTAGTTTTCCCATTATGAAAGCTCCGTTGATGCGGCCCCGAAGCTACCTGAAAAGCGCTGTTGTTACCGTGCTTTTACTTACAGCCGGCATGGTTCATAGAAGAAAATGAGTTTTCTCGAAAGAAACCTTGTGCTTCCAGTTCCTAGTTGGAAGCTCACCCGGGTCTGCTCTATACCAAACGTGAAAGTCAATGTGAGCACTAGCCTCGAAGTAAGGCCCGGATTATCCTGGCAAAACGGGAGGCGTGCAGCAGCTCCATGAGGCCTTCATCGCTGTTCTGCTTTAGTTTCACGGTAGTAAGCTTTCCAACATTCCTAGGGACTTTGCTTAAGCAACCGTTTCGGTACCAGAACACTGCCTAGAGACAGTAAGCTCTGGTCCTGCGTGTATGCTGCGTGTCAACCTAGAAATTGGAGACTGATGGCATAAGGCTTCTTTTCCCATTATGAAAGCTCCGTTCATGCGGCCTCGAAGCTACCTGAAAAGCATTGTTGTTGCCGGGGTTTCCTCACTGCCGGCATGGTTCTGAGAAGAAAATGAGTTATCTCCTAAGAAACCTTGGGTTTCCAGTTCCTTGTTGGAAGCTCACCCTGCTCTGCGCTATACCTAAAGTGAAAGTCAACGTGAGCCCAAGCTTCGAAGTAAGGCCCTGATTATCCTTGCAAAACGAGAGGCGTGCAGCAGCTCCATGAGGCCTTCATCGTTGTTCTGCTTTAGTTTCAAGGTAGTAAGCTTTTCAACACTCCTAGGGGACTTGCTTCAGCACCCGTTTCAGTACCAGAACACTGCGTAGAACCAGGAAGCTCTGCTCCTGCGTGTATGCTGCGTGTCAACCTAGAAATTAGAGACTGATGGCACAAGGCTAGTTTTCCCATTATGAAAGCTCCGTTGATGCGGCCCCAAAGCTACCTGAAAAGCGCTGTTGTTACCGTGCTTTTACTTACAGCCGGCATGGTTCATAGAAGAAAATGAGTTTTCTCGAAAGAAACCTTGTGCTTCCAGTTCCTAGTTGGAAGCTCACCCGGCTCTGCTCTATACCAAACGTGAAAGTCAATGTGAGCACTAGCCTCGAAGTAAGGCCCTGATTATCCTGGCAAAACGGGAGGCGTGCAGCAGCTCCATGAGGCCTTCATCGCTGTTCTGCTTTAGTTTCACGGTAGTAAGCTTTCCAACATTCCTAGGGACTTTGCTTAAGCAACCGTTTCGGTACCAGAACACTGCGTAGAGACAGTAAGCTCTGGTCCTGCGTGTATGCTGCGTGTCAACCTAGAAATTGGAGACTGATGGCATAAGGCTTCTTTTCCCATTATGAAAGCTCCGTTCATGCGGCCTCGAAGCTACCTGAAAAGCATTGTTGTTGCCGGGGTTTTCCTCACTGCCGGCATGGTTCTGAGAAGAAAATGAGTTTTCTCCTAAGAAACCTTGGGTTTCCAGTTCCTTGTTGGAAGCTCACCCTGCTCTGCGCTATACCTAAAGTGAAAGTCAACGTGAGCCCAAGCTTCGAAGTAAGGCCCTGATTATCCTTGCAAAACGAGAGGCGTGCAGCAGCTCCATGAGGCCTTCATCGTTGTTCTGCTTTAGTTTCAAGGTAGTAAGCTTTTCAACACTCCTAGGGGACTTGCTTCAGCACCCGTTTCAGTACCAGAACACTGCATAGAACCAGGAAGCTCTGCTCCTGCGTGTATGCTGCGTGTCAACCTAGAAATTAGAGACTGACGGCACAAGGCTAGTTTTCCCATTATGAAAGCTCCGTTGATGCGGCCCCGAAGCTACCTGAAAAGCACTGTTGTTACCGTGCTTTTACTTACAGCCGGCATGAGTCATAGAAGAAAATGAGTTTTCTCGAAAGAAACCTTGTGCTTCCAGTTCCTAGTTGGAAGCTCACCCGGCTCTGCTCTATACCAAACGTGAAAGTCAATGTGAGCACTAGCCTCGAAGTAAGGTCCGGATTATCCTGGCAAAACGGGAGGCGTGCAGCAGCTCCATGAGGCCTTCATCGCTGTTCTGCTTTAGTTTCACGGTAGTAAGCTTTCCAACATTCCTAGGGACTTTGCTTAAGCAACCGTTTCGGTACCAGAACACTGCGTAGAGACAGTAAGCTCCGGTCCTGCGTGTATGCTGCGTGTCAACCTAGAAATTGGAGACTGATGGCATAAGGCTTCTTTTCCCATTATGAAAGCTCCGTTCATGCGGCCTCGAAGCTACCTGAAAAGCATTGTTGTTGCCGGGGTTTTCCTCACTGCCGGCATGGTTCTGAGAAGAAAATGAGTTTTCTCCTAAGAAACCTTGGGGTTCCAGTTCCTTGTTGGAAGCTCACCCTGCTCTGCGCTATACCTAAAGTGAAAGTCAACGTGAGCCCAAGCTTCGAAGTAAGGCCCTGATTATCCTTGCAAAACGAGAGGCGTGCAGCAGCTCCATGAGGCCTTCATCGTTGTTCTGCTTTAGTTTCAAGGTAGTAAGCTTTTCAACACTCCTAGGGGACTTGCTTCAGCACCCGTTTCAGTACCAGAACACTGCGTAGAACCAGGAAGCTCTGCTCCTGCGTGTATGCTGCGTGTCAACCTAGAAATTAGAGACTGATGGCACAAGGCTAGTTTTCCCATTATGAAAGCTCCGTTGATGCGGCCCCGAAGCTACCTGAAAAGCGCTGTTGTTACCGTGCTTTTACTTACAGCCGGCATGGTTCATAGAAGAAAATGAGTTTTCTCGAAAGAAACCTTGTGCTTCCAGTTCCTAGTTGGAAGCTCACCCGGGTCTGCTCTATACCAAACGTGAAAGTCAATGTGAGCACTAGCCTCGAAGTAAGGCCCGGATTATCCTGGCAAAACGGGAGGCGTGCAGCAGCTCCATGAGGCCTTCATCGCTGTTCTGCTTTAGTTTCACGGTAGTAAGCTTTCCAACATTCCTAGGGACTTTGCTTAAGCAACCGTTTCGGTACCAGAACACTGCCTAGAGACAGTAAGCTCTGGTCCTGCGTGTATGCTGCGTGTCAACCTAGAAATTGGAGACTGATGGCATAAGGCTTCTTTTCCCATTATGAAAGCTCCGTTCATGCGGCCTCGAAGCTACCTGAAAAGCATTGTTGTTGCCGGGGTTTCCTCACTGCCGGCATGGTTCTGAGAAGAAAATGAGTTATCTCCTAAGAAACCTTGGGTTTCCAGTTCCTTGTTGGAAGCTCACCCTGCTCTGCGCTATACCTAAAGTGAAAGTCAACGTGAGCCCAAGCTTCGAAGTAAGGCCCTGATTATCCTTGCAAAACGAGAGGCGTGCAGCAGCTCCATGAGGCCTTCATCGTTGTTCTGCTTTAGTTTCAAGGTAGTAAGCTTTTCAACACTCCTAGGGGACTTGCTTCAGCACCCGTTTCAGTACCAGAACACTGCGTAGAACCAGGAAGCTCTGCTCCTGCGTGTATGCTGCGTGTCAACCTAGAAATTAGAGACTGATGGCACAAGGCTAGTTTTCCCATTATGAAAGCTCCGTTGATGCGGCCCCAAAGCTACCTGAAAAGCGCTGTTGTTACCGTGCTTTACTTACAGCCGGCATGGTTCATAGAAGAAAATGAGTTTTCTCGAAAGAAACCTTGTGCTTCCAGTTCCTAGTTGGAAGCTCACCCGGCTCTGCTCTATACCAAACGTGAAAGTCAATGTGAGCACTAGCCTCGAAGTAAGGCCCTGATTATCCTGGCAAAACGGGAGGCGTGCAGCAGCTCCATGAGGCCTTCATCGCTGTTCTGCTTTAGTTTCACGGTAGTAAGCTTTCCAACATTCCTAGGGACTTTGCTTAAGCAACCGTTTCGGTACCAGAACACTGCGTAGAGACAGTAAGCTCTGGTCCTGCGTGTATGCTGCGTGTCAACCTAGAAATTGGAGACTGATGGCATAAGGCTTCTTTTCCCATTATGAAAGCTCCGTTCATGCGGCCTCGAAGCTACCTGAAAAGCATTGTTGTTGCCGGGGTTTTCCTCACTGCCGGCATGGTTCTGAGAAGAAAATGAGTTTTCTCCTAAGAAACCTTGGGGTTCCAGTTCCTTGTTGGAAGCTCACCCTGCTCTGCGCTATACCTAAAGTGAAAGTCAACGTGAGCCCAAGCTTCGAAGTAAGGCCCTGATTATCCTTGCAAAACGAGAGGCGTGCAGCAGCTCCATGAGGCCTTCATCGTTGTTCTGCTTTAGTTTCAAGGTAGTAAGCTTTTCAACACTCCTAGGGGCCTTGCTTCAGCACCCGTTTCAGTACCAGAACACTGCGTAGAACCAGGAAGCTCTGCTCCTGCGTGTATGCTGCGTGTCAACCTAGAAATTAGAGACTGATGGCACAAGGCTAGTTTTCCCATTATGAAAGCTCCGTTGATGCGGCCCCAAAGCTACCTGAAAAGCGCTGTTGTTACCGTGCTTTTACTTACAGCCGGCATGGTTCATAGAAGAAAATGAGTTTTCTCGAAAGAAACCTTGTGCTTCCAGTTCCTAGTTGGAAGCTCACCCGGCTCTGCTCTATACCAAACGTGAAAGTCAATGTGAGCACTAGCCTCGAAGTAAGGCCCGGATTATCCTGGCAAAACGGGAGGCGTGCAGCAGCTCCATGAGGCCTTCATCGCTGTTCTGCTTTAGTTTCACGGTAGTAAGCTTTCCAACATTCTTAGGGACTTTGCTTAAGCAACCGTTTCGGTACCAGAACACTGCGTAGAGACAGTAAGCTCTGGTCCTGCGTGTATGCTGCGTGTCAACCTAGAAATTGGAGACTGATAGCATAAGGCTTCTTTTCCCATTATGAAAGCTCCGTTCATGCGGCCTCGAAGCTACCTGAAAAGCATTGTTGTTGCCGGGGTTTTCCTCACTGCCGGCATGGTTCTGAGAAGAAAATGAGTTTTCTCCTAAGAAACCTTGGGGTTCCAGTTCCTTGTTGGAAGCTCACCCTGCTCTGCGCTATACCTAAAGTGAAAGTCAACGTGAGCCCAAGCTTCGAAGTAAGGCCCTGATTATCCTTGCAAAACGAGAGGCGTGCAGCAGCTCCATGAGGCCTTCATCGTTGTTCTGCTTTAGTTTCAAGGTAGTAAGCCTTTCAACACTCCTAGGGGACTTGCTTCAGCACCCGTTTCAGTACCAGAACACTGCGTAGAACCAGGAAGCTCTGCTCCTGCGTGTATGCTGCGTGTCAACCTAGAAATTAGAGACTGACGGCACAAGGCTAGTTTTCCCATTATGAAAGGTCCGTTGATGCGGCCCCGAAGCTACCTGAAAAGCACTGTTGTTACCGTGCTTTTACTTACAGCCGGCATGGTTTATAGAAGAAAATGGGTTTTCTCGAAAGAAACCTTGTGCTTCCAGTTCCTAGTTGGAAGCTCACCCGGCTCTGCTCTATACCAAACGTGAAAGTCAATGTGAGCACTAGCCTCGAAGTAAGGCCCTGATTATCCTGGCAAAACGGGAGGCGTGCAGCAGCTCCATGAGGCCTTCATCGCTGTTCTGCTTTAGTTTCACGGTAGTAAGCTTTCCAACATTCCTAGGGACTTTGCTTAAGCAACCGTTTCGGTACCAGAACACTGCGTAGAGACAGTAAGCTCTGGTCCTGCGTGTATGCTGCGTGTCAACCTAGAAATTGGAGACTGATGGCATAAGGCTTCTTTTCCCATTATGAAAGCTCCGTTCATGCGGCCTCGAAGCTACCTGAAAAGCATTGTTGTTGCCGGGGTTTTCCTCACTGCCGGCATGGTTCTGAGAAGAAAATGAGTTTTCTCCTAAGAAACCTTGTGTTTCCACTTCCTTGTTGGAAGCTCACCCTGCTCTGCGCTATACCTAAAGTGAAAGTCAACGTGAGCCCAAGCTTCGAAGTAAGGCCCTGATTATCCTTGCAAAACGAGAGGCGTGCAGCAGCTCCATGAGGCCTTCATCGTTGTTCTGCTTTAGTTTCAAGGTAGTAAGCTTTTCAACACTCCTAGGGGACTTGCTTCAGCACCCGTTTCAGTACCAGAACACTGCGTAGAACCAGGAAGCTCTGCTCCTGCGTGTATGCTGCGTGTCAACCTAGAAATTAGAGACTGATGGCACAAGGCTAGTTTTCCCATTATGAAAGCTCCGTTGATGCGGCCCCAAAGCTACCTGAAAAGCGCTGTTGTTACCGTGCTTTTACTTACAGCCGGCATGGTTCATAGAAGAAAATGAGTTATCTCGAAAGAAACCTTGTGCTTCCAGTTCCTAGTTGGAAGCTCACCCGGCTCTGCTCTATACCAAACGTGAAAGTCAATGTGAGCACTAGCCTCGAAGTAAGGCCCGGATTATCCTGGCAAAACGGGAGGCGTGCAGCAGCTCCATGAGGCCTTCATCGCTGTTCTGCTTTAGTTTCACGGTAGTAAGCTTTCCAACATTCCTAGGGACTTTGCTTAAGCAACCGTTTCGGTACCAGAACACTGCGTAGAGACAGTAAGCTCTGGTCCTGCGTGTATGCTGCGTGTCAACCTAGAAATTGGAGACTGATGGCATAAGGCTTCTTTTCCCATTATGAAAGCTCCGTTCATGCGGCCTCGAAGCTACCTGAAAAGCATTGTTGTTGCCGGGGTTTTCCTCACTGCCGGCATGGTTCTGAGAAGAAAATGAGTTTTCTCCTAAGAAACCTTGGGTTTCCAGTTCCTTGTTGGAAGCTCACCCTGCTCTGCGCTATATCTAAAGTGAAAGTCAACGTGAGCCCAAGCTTCGAAGTAAGGCCCTGATAATCCTTGCAAAACGAGAGGCGTGCAGCAGCTCCATGAGGCCTTCATCGTTGTTCTGCTTTAGTTTCAAGGTAGTAAGCTTTTCAACACTCCTAGGGGACTTGCTTCAGCACCCGTTTCAGTACCAGAACACTGCGTAGAACCAGGAAGCTCTGCTCCTGCGTGTATGCTGCGTGTCAACCTAGAAATTAGAGACTGACGGCACAAGGCTAGTTTTCCCATTATGAAAGCTCCGTTGATGCGGCCCCGAAGCTACCTGAAAAGCACTGTTGTTACCGTGCTTTTACTTACAGCCGGTATGGTTCATAGAAGAAAATGAGTTTTCTCGAAAGAAACCTTGTGCTTCCAGTTCCTAGTTGGAAGCTCACCCGGCTCTGCTCTATACCAAACGTGAAAGTCAATGTGAGCACTAGCCTCCAAGTAAGGCCCTGATTATCCTGGCAAAACGGGAGGCGTGCAGCAGCTCCATGAGGCCTTCATCGCTGTTCTGCTTTAGTTTCACGGTAGTAAGCTTTCCAACATTCCTAGGGACTTTGCTTAAGCAACCGTTTCGGTACCAGAACACTGCGTAGAGACAGTAAGCTCTGGTCCTGCGTGTATGCTGCGTGTCAACCTAGAAATTGGAGACTGATGGCATAAGGCTTCTTTTCCCATTATGAAAGCTCCGTTCATGCGGCCTCGAAGATACCTGAAAAGCATTGTTGTTGCCGGGGTTTTCCTCACTGCCGGCATGGTTCTGAGAAGAAAATGAGTTTTCTCCTAAGAAACCTTGGGTTTCCAGTTCCTTGTTGGAAGCTCACCCTGTTCCGCGCTATACCTAAAGTGAAAGTCAACGTGAGCCCAAGCTTCGAAGTAAGGCCCTGATTATCCTTGCAAAACGAGAGGCGTGCAGCAGCTCCATGAGGCCTTCATCGCTGTTCTGCTTTAGTTTCACGGTAGTAAGCTTTCCAACATTCCTAGGGACTTTGCTTAAGCAACCGTTTCGGTACCAGAACACTGCGTAGAGACAGTAAGCTCTGGTCCTGCGTGTATGCTGCGTGTCAACCTAGAAATTGGAGACTGATGGCATAAGGCTTCTTTTCCCATTATGAAAGCTCCGTTCATGCGGCCTCGAAGCTACCTGAAAAGCATTGTTGTTGCCGGGGTTTTCCTCACTGCCGGCATGGTTCTGAGAAGAAAATGAGTTTTCTCCTAAGAAACCTTGGGTTTCCAGTTCCTTGTTGGAAGCTCACCCTGCTCTGCGCTATACCTAAAGTGAAAGTCAACGTGAGCCCAAGCTTCGAAGTAAGGCCCTGATTATCCTTGCAAAACGAGAGGCGTGCAGCAGCTCCATGAGGCCTTCATCGTTGTTCTGCTTTAGTTTCAAGGTAGTAAGCTTTTCAACACTCCTAGGGGACTTGCTTCAACACCCGTTTCAGTACCAGAACACTGCGTAGAACCAGGAAGCTCTGCTCCTGCGTGTATGCTGCGTGTCAACCTAGAAATTAGAGCCTGATGGCACAAGGCTAGTTTTCCCATTATGAAAGCTCTGTTGATGCGGCCCCAAAGCTACCTGAAAAGCGCTGTTGTTACCGTGCTTTTACTTACAGCCGGCATGGTTCATAGAAGAAAATGAGTTTTCTCGAAAGAAACCTTGTGCTTCCAGTTCCTAGTTGGAAGCTCACCCGGCTCTGCTCTATACCAAACGTGAAAGTCAATGTGAGCACTAGCCTCGAAGTAAGGCCCGGATTATCCTGGCAAAACGGGAGGCGTGCAGAAGCTCCATGAGGCCTTCATCGCTGTTCTGCTTTAGTTTCACGGTAGTAAGCTTTCCAACATTCTTAGGGACTTTGCTTAAGCAACCGTTTCGGTACCAGAACACTGCGTAGAGACAGTAAGCTCTGGTCCTGCGTGTATGCTGCGTGTCAACCTAGAAATTGGAGACTGATGGCATAAGGCTTCTTTTCCCATTATGAAAGCTCCGTTCATGCGGCCTCGAAGCTACCTGAAAAGCATTGTTGTTGCCGGGGTTTTCCTCACTGCCGGCATGGTTCTGAGAAGAAAATGAGTTTTCTCCTAAGAAATCTTGGGGTTCCAGTTCCTTGTTGGAAGCTCACCCTGCTCTGCGCTATACCTAAAGTGAAAGTCAACGTGAGCCCAAGCTTCGAAGTAAGGCCCTGATTATCCTTGCAAAACGAGAGGCGTGCAGCAGCTCCATGAGGCCTTCATCGTTGTTCTGCTTTAGTTTCAAGGTAGTAAGCTTTTCAACACTCCTAGGGGACTTGCTTCAGCACCCGTTTCAGTACCAGAACACTGCGTAGAACCAGGAAGCTCTGCTCCTGCGTGTATGCTGCGTGTCAACCTAGAAATTAGAGACTGACGGCACAAGGCTAGTTTTCCCATTATGAAAGCTCCGTTGATGCGGCCCCGAAGCTACCTGAAAAGCACTGTTGTTACCGTGCTTTTACTTACAGCCGGCATGGTTCATAGAAGAAAATGAGTTTTCTCGAAAGAAACCTTGTGCTTCCAGTTCCTAGTTGGAAGCTCACCCGGCTCTGCTCTATACCAAACGTGAAAGTCAATGTGAGCACTAGCCTCGAAGTAAGGCCCTGATTATCCTGGCAAAACGGGAGGCGTGCAGCAGCTCCATGAGGCCTTCATCGCTGTTCTGCTTTAGTTTCACGGTAGTAAGCTTTCCAACATTCCTAGGGACTTTGCTTAAGCAACCGTTTCGGTACCAGAACACTGCGTAGAGACAGTAAGCTCTGGTCCTGCGTGTATGCTGCGTGTCAACCTAGAAATTGGAGACTGATGGCATAAGGCTTCTTTTCCCATTATGAAAGCTCCGTTCATGCGGCCTCGAAGCTACCTGAAAAGCATTGTTGTTGCCGGGGTTTTCCTCACTGCCGGCATGGTTCTGAGAAGAAAATGAGTTTTCTCCTAAGAAACCTTGGGTTTCCAGTTCCTTGTTGGAAGCTCACCCTGCTCTGCGCTATACCTAAAGTGAAAGTCAACGTGAGCCCAAGCTTCGAAGTAAGGCCCTGATTATCCTTGCAAAACGAGAGGCGTGCAGCAGCTCCATGAGGCCTTCATCGTTGTTCTGCTTTAGTTTCAAGGTAGTAAGCTTTTCAACACTCCTAGGGGACTTGCTTCAGCACCCGTTTCAGTACCAGAACACTGCGTAGAACCAGGAAGCTCTGCTCCTGCGTGTATGCTGCGTGTCAACCTAGAAATTAGAGACTGACGGCACAAGGCTAGTTTTCCCATTATGAAAGCTCCGTTGATGCGGCCCCGAAGCTACCTGAAAAGCACTGTTGTTACCGTGCTTTTACTTACAGCCGGCATGGTTCATAGAAGAAAATGAGTTTTCTCGAAAGAAACCTTGTGCTTCCAGTTCCTAGTTGGAAGCTCACCCGGCTCTGCTCTATACCAAACGTGAAAGTCAATGTGAGCACTAGCCTCGAAGTAAGGCCCTGATTATCCTGGCAAAACGGGAGGCGTGCAGCAGCTCCATGAGGCCTTCATCGCTGTTCTGCTTTAGTTTCACGGTAGTAAGCTTTCCAACATTCCTAGGGACTTTGCTTAAGCAACCGTTTCGGTACCAGAACACTGCGTAGAGACAGTAAGCTCCAGTCCTGCGTGTATGCTGCGTGTCAACCTAGAAATTGGAGACTGATGGCATAAGGCTTCTTTTCCCATTATGAAAGTTCCGTTCATGCGGCCTCGAAGCTACCTGAAAAGCATTGTTGTTGCCGGGGTTTTCCTCACTGCCGGCATGGTTCTGAGAAGAAAATGAGTTTTCTCCTAAGAAACCTTGTGTTTCCACTTCCTTGTTGGAAGCTCACCCTGCTCTGCGCTATACCTAAAGTGAAAGTCAACGTGAGCCCAAGCTTCGAAGTAAGGCCCTGATTATCCTTGCAAAACGAGAGGCGTGCAGCAGCTCCATGAGGCCTTCATCGTTGTTCTGCTTTAGTTTCAAGGTAGTAAGCTTTTCAACACTCCTAGGGGACTTGCTTCAGCACCCGTTTCAGTACCAGAACACTGCGTAGAACCAGGAAGCTCTGCTCCTGCGTGTATGCTGCGTGTCAACCTAGAAATTAGAGACTGATGGCACAAGGCTAGTTTTCCCATTATGAAAGCTCCGTTGATGCGGCCCCAAAGCTACCTGAAAAGCGCTGTTGTTACCATGCTTTTACTTACAGCCGGCATGGTTCATAGAAGAAAATGAGTTTTCTCGAAAGAAACCTTGTGCTTCCAGTTCCTAGTTGGAAGCTCACCCGGCTCTGCTCTATACCAAACGTGAAAGTCAATGTGAGCACTAGCCTCGAAGTAAGGCCCGGATTATCCTGGCAAAACGGGAGGCGTGCAGCAGCTCCATGAGGCTTTCATCGCTGTTCTGCTTTAGTTTCACGGTAGTAAGCTTTCCAACATTCCTGGGGACTTTGCTTAAGCAATCATTTCGGTACCAGAACACTGCGTAGAGACAGTAAGCTCCGGTCCTGCGTGTATGCTGCGTGTCAACCTAGAAATTGGAGACTGATGGCATAAGGCTTCTTTTCCCATTATGAAAGCTCCGTTCATGCGGCCTCGAAGCTACCTGAAAAGCATTGTTTTTGCTGGGTTTTCCTCACTGCCGGCATGGTTCTGAGAAGAAAATGAGTTTTCTCCTAAGAAACCTTGGGTTTCCAGTTCCTTTTGGAAGCTCACCCTGCTCTGCGCTATACCTAAAGTGAAAGTCAACGTGAGCCCAAGCTTCGAAGTAAGGCCCTGATTATCCTTGCAAAACGAGAGGCGTGCAGCAGCTCCATGAGGCCTTCATCGTTGTTCTGCTTTAGTTTCAAGGTAGTAAGCTTTTCAACACTCCTAGGGGACTTGCTTCAGCACCCGTTTCAGTACCAGAACACTGCGTAGAACCAGGAAGCTCTGCTCCTGCGTGTATGCTGCGTGTCAACCTAGAAATTAGAGACTGACGGCACAAGGCTAGTTTTCCCATTATGAAAGCTCCGTTGATGCGGCCCCGAAGCTACCTGAAAAGCACTGTTGTTACCGTGCTTTTACTTACAGCCGGCATGAGTCATAGAAGAAAATGAGTTTTCTCGAA
This sequence comes from Eubalaena glacialis, assembly GCF_028564815.1. Taxonomy (NCBI): domain Eukaryota; kingdom Metazoa; phylum Chordata; class Mammalia; order Artiodactyla; family Balaenidae; genus Eubalaena; species Eubalaena glacialis. Next base: position 28,676,167 of record NC_083725.1, read on the forward strand.
AGAAACCTTGTGCTTCCAGTTCCTAGTTGGAAGCTCACCCGGCTCTGCTCTATACCAAACGTGAAAGTCAATGTGAGCACTAGCCTCGAAGTAAGGTCCGGATTATCCTGGCAAAACGGGAGGCGTGCAGCAGCTCCATGAGGCCTTCATCGCTGTTCTGCTTTAGTTTCACGGTAGTAAGCTTTCCAACATTCCTAGGGACTTTGCTTAAGCAACCGTTTCGGTACCAGAACACTGCGTAGAGACAGTAAGCTCCGGTCCTGCGTGTATGCTGCGTGTCAACCTAGAAATTGGAGACTGATGGCATAAGGCTTCTTTTCCCATTATGAAAGCTCCGTTCATGCGGCCTCGAAGCTACCTGAAAAGCATTGTTGTTGCCGGGGTTTTCCTCACTGCCGGCATGGTTCTGAGAAGAAAATGAGTTTTCTCCTAAGAAACCTTGGGTTTCCAGTTCCTTGTTGGAAGCTCACCCTGCTCTGCGCTATACGTAAAGTGAAAGTCAACGTGAGCCCAAGCTTCGAAGTAAGGCCCTGATTATCCTTGCAAAACGAGAGGCGTGCAGCAGCTCCATGAGGCCTTCATCGTTGTTCTGCTTTAGTTTCAAGGTAGTAAGCTTTTCAACACTCCTAGGGGACTTGCTTCAGCACCCGTTTCAGTACCAGAACACTGCGTAGAACCAGGAAGCTCTGCTCCTGCGTGTATGCTGCGTGTCACCTAGAAATTAGAGACTGACGGCACAAGGCTAGTTTTCCCATTATGAAAGCTCCGTTGATGCGGCCCCGAAGCTACCTGAAAAGCACTGTTGTTACCGTGCTTTTACTTACAGCCGGCATGGTTCATAGAAGAAAATGAGTTTTCTCGAAAGAAACCTTGTGCTTCCAGTTCCTAGTTGGAAGCTCACCCGGCTCTGCTCTATACCAAACGTGAAAGTCAATGTGAGCACTAGCCTCGAAGTAAGGCCCTGATTATCCTGGCAAAACGGGAGGCGTGCAGCAGCTCCATGAGGCCTTCATCGCTGTTCTGCTTTAGTTTCACGGTAGTAAGCTTTCCAACATTCCTAGGGACTTTGCTTAAGCAACCGTTTCGGTACCAGAACACTGCGTAGAGACAGTAAGCTCTGGTCCTGCGTGTATGCTGCGTGTCAACCTAGAAATTGGAGACTGATGGCATAAGGCTTCTTTTCCCATTATGAAAGCTCCGTTCATGCGGCCTCGAAGCTACCTGAAAAGCATTGTTGTTGCCGGGGTTTTCCTCACTGCCGGCATGGTTCTGAGAAGAAAATGAGTTTTCTCCTAAGAAACCTTGGGTTTCCAGTTCCTTTTGGAAGCTCACCCTGCTCTGCGCTATACCTAAAGTGAAAGTCAACGTGAGCCCAAGCTTCGAAGTAAGGCCCTGATTATCCTTGCAAAACGAGAGGCGTGCAGCAGCTCCATGAGGCCTTCATCGTTGTTCTGCTTTAGTTTCAAGGTAGTAAGCTTTTCAACACTCCTAGGGGACTTGCTTCAGCACCCGTTTCAGTACCAGAACACTGCGTAGAACCAGGAAGCTCTGCTCCTGCGTGTATGCTGCGTGTCAACCTAGAAATTAGAGACTGACGGCACAAGGCTAGTTTTCCCATTATGAAAGCTCCGTTGATGCGGCCCCGAAGCTACCTGAAAAGCACTGTTGTTACCGTGCTTTTACTTACAGCCGGCATGAGTCATAGAAGAAAATGAGTTTTCTCGAAAGAAACCTTGTGCTTCCAGTTCCTAGTTGGAAGCTCACCCGGCTCTGCTCTATACCAAACGTGAAAGTCAATGTGAGCACTAGCCTCGAAGTAAGGTCCGGATTATCCTGGCAAAACGGGAGGCGTGCAGCAGCTCCATGAGGCCTTCATCGCTGTTCTGCTTTAGTTTCACGGTAGTAAGCTTTCCAACATTCCTAGGGACTTTGCTTAAGCAACCGTTTCGGTACCAGAACACTGCGTAGAGACAGTAAGCTCCGGTCCTGCGTGTATGCTGCGTGTCAACCTAGAAATTGGAGACTGATGTCATAAGGCTTCTTTTCCCATTATGAAAGCTCCGTTCATGCGGCCTCGAAGCTACCTGAAAAGCATTGTTGTTGCCGGGGTTTTCCTCACTGCCGGCATGGTTCTGAGAAGAAAATGAGTTTTCTCCTAAGAAACCTTGGGTTTCCAGTTCCTTGTTGGAAGCTCACCCTGCTCTGCGCTATACGTAAAGTGAAAGTCAACGTGAGCCCAAGCTTCGAAGTAAGGCCCTGATTATCCTTGCAAAACGAGAGGCGTGCAGCAGCTCCATGAGGCCTTCATCGTTGTTCTGCTTTAGTTTCAAGGTAGTAAGCTTTTCAACACTCCTAGGGGACTTGCTTCAGCACCCGTTTCAGTACCAGAACACTGCGTAGAACCAGGAAGCTCTGCTCCTGCGTGTATGCTGCGTGTCAACCTAGAAATTAGAGACTGATGGCACAAGGCTAGTTTTCCCATTATGAAAGCTCCGTTGATGCGGCCCCAAAGCTACCTGAAAAGCGCTGTTGTTACCGTGCTTTTACTTACAGCCGGCATGCTTCATAGAAGAAAATGAGTTTTCTCGAAAGAAACCTTGTGCTTCCAGTTCCTAGTTGGAAGCTCACCCGGCTCTGCTCTATACCAAACGTGAAAGTCAATGTGAGCACTAGCCTCGAAGTAAGGCCCGGATTATCCTGGCAAAACGGGAGGCGTGCAGCAGCTCCATGAGGCCTTCATCGCTGTTCTGCTTTAGTTTCACGGTAGTAAGCTTTCCAACATTCCTAGGGACTTTGCTTAAGCAACCGTTTCGGTACCAGAACACTGCCTAGAGACAGTAAGCTCTGGTCCTGCGTGTATGCTGCGTGTCAACCTAGAAATTGGAGACTGATGGCATAAGGCTTCTTTTCCCATTATGAAAGCTCCGTTCATGCGGCCTCGAAGCTACCTGAAAAGCATTGTTGTTGCCGGGGTTTCCTCACTGCCGGCATGGTTCTGAGAAGAAAATGAGTTATCTCCTAAGAAACCTTGGGTTTCCAGTTCCTTGTTGGAAGCTCACCCTGCTCTGCGCTATACCTAAAGTGAAAGTCAACGTGAGCCCAAGCTTCGAAGTAAGGCCCTGATTATCCTTGCAAAACGAGAGGCGTGCAGCAGCTCCATGAGGCCTTCATCGTTGTTCTGCTTTAGTTTCAAGGTAGTAAGCTTTTCAACACTCCTAGGGGACTTGCTTCAGCACCCGTTTCAGTACCAGAACACTGCGTAGAACCAGGAAGCTCTGCTCCTGCGTGTATGCTGCGTGTCAACCTAGAAATTAGAGACTGATGGCACAAGGCTAGTTTTCCCATTATGAAAGCTCCGTTGATGCGGCCCCAAAGCTACCTGAAAAGCGCTGTTGTTACCGTGCTTTTACTTACAGCCGGCATGGTTCATAGAAGAAAATGAGTTTTCTCGAAAGAAACCTTGTGCTTCCAGTTCCTGGTTGGAAGCTCACCCGGCTCTGCTCTATACCAAACGTGAAAGTCAATGTGAGCACTAGCCTCGAAGTAAGGCCCTGATTATCCTGGCAAAACGGGAGGCGTGCAGCAGCTCCATGAGGCCTTCATCGCTGTTCTGCTTTAGTTTCACGGTAGTAAGCTTTCCAACATTCCTAGGGACTTTGCTTAAGCAACCGTTTCGGTACCAGAACACTGCGTAGAGACAGTAAGCTCTGGTCCTGCGTGTATGCTGCGTGTCAACCTAGAAATTGGAGACTGATGGCATAAGGCTTCTTTTCCCATTATGAAAGCTCCGTTCATGCGGCCTCGAAGCTACCTGAAAAGCATTGTTGTTGCCGGGGTTTTCCTCACTGCCGGCATGGTTCTGAGAAGAAAATGAGTTTTCTCCTAAGAAACCTTGGGTTTCCAGTTCCTTTTGGAAGCTCACCCTGCTCTGCGCTATACCTAAAGTGAAAGTCAACGTGAGCCCAAGCTTCGAAGTAAGGCCCTGATTATCCTTGCAAAACGAGAGGCGTGCAGCAGCTCCATGAGGCCTTCATCGTTGTTCTGCTTTAGTTTCAAGGTAGTAAGCTTTTCAACACTCCTAGGGGACTTGCTTCAGCACCCGTTTCAGTACCAGAACACTGCGTAGAACCAGGAAGCTCTGCTCCTGCGTGTATGCTGCGTGTCAACCTAGAAATTAGAGACTGACGGCACAAGGCTAGTTTTCCCATTATGAAAGCTCCGTTGATGCGGCCCCGAAGCTACCTGAAAAGCACTGTTGTTACCGTGCTTTTACTTACAGCCGGCATGAGTCATAGAAGAAAATGAGTTTTCTCGAAAGAAACCTTGTGCTTCCAGTTCCTAGTTGGAAGCTCACCCGGCTCTGCTCTATACCAAACGTGAAAGTCAATGTGAGCACTAGCCTCGAAGTAAGGTCCGGATTATCCTGGCAAAACGGGAGGCGTGCAGCAGCTCCATGAGGCCTTCATCGCTGTTCTGCTTTAGTTTCACGGTAGTAAGCTTTCCAACATTCCTAGGGACTTTGCTTAAGCAACCGTTTCGGTACCAGAACACTGCGTAGAGACAGTAAGCTCCGGTCCTGCGTGTATGCTGCGTGTCAACCTAGAAATTGGAGACTGATGGCATAAGGCTTCTTTTCCCATTATGAAAGCTCCGTTCATGCGGCCTCGAAGCTACCTGAAAAGCATTGTTGTTGCCGGGGTTTTCCTCACTGCCGGCATGGTTCTGAGAAGAAAATGAGTTTTCTCCTAAGAAACCTTGGGTTTCCAGTTCCTTGTTGGAAGCTCACCCTGCTCTGCGCTATACGTAAAGTGAAAGTCAACGTGAGCCCAAGCTTCGAAGTAAGGCCCTGATTATCCTTGCAAAACGAGAGGCGTGCAGCAGCTCCATGAGGCCTTCATCGTTGTTCTGCTTTAGTTTCAAGGTAGTAAGCTTTTCAACACTCCTAGGGGACTTGCTTCAGCACCCGTTTCAGTACCAGAACACTGCGTAGAACCAGGAAGCTCTGCTCCTGCGTGTATGCTGCGTGTCAACCTAGAAATTAGAGACTGATGGCACAAGGCTAGTTTTCCCATTATGAAAGCTCCGTTGATGCGGCCCCGAAGCTACCTGAAAAGCGCTGTTGTTACCGTGCTTTTACTTACAGCCGGCATGGTTCATAGAAGAAAATGAGTTTTCTCGAAAGAAACCTTGTGCTTCCAGTTCCTAGTTGGAAGCTCACCCGGGTCTGCTCTATACCAAACGTGAAAGTCAATGTGAGCACTAGCCTCGAAGTAAGGCCCGGATTATCCTGGCAAAACGGGAGGCGTGCAGCAGCTCCATGAGGCCTTCATCGCTGTTCTGCTTTAGTTTCACGGTAGTAAGCTTTCCAACATTCCTAGGGACTTTGCTTAAGCAACCGTTTCGGTACCAGAACACTGCCTAGAGACAGTAAGCTCTGGTCCTGCGTGTATGCTGCGTGTCAACCTAGAAATTGGAGACTGATGGCATAAGGCTTCTTTTCCCATTATGAAAGCTCCGTTCATGCGGCCTCGAAGCTACCTGAAAAGCATTGTTGTTGCCGGGGTTTCCTCACTGCCGGCATGGTTCTGAGAAGAAAATGAGTTATCTCCTAAGAAACCTTGGGTTTCCAGTTCCTTGTTGGAAGCTCACCCTGCTCTGCGCTATACCTAAAGTGAAAGTCAACGTGAGCCCAAGCTTCGAAGTAAGGCCCTGATTATCCTTGCAAAACGAGAGGCGTGCAGCAGCTCCATGAGGCCTTCATCGTTGTTCTGCTTTAGTTTCAAGGTAGTAAGCTTTTCAACACTCCTAGGGGACTTGCTTCAGCACCCGTTTCAGTACCAGAACACTGCGTAGAACCAGGAAGCTCTGCTCCTGCGTGTATGCTGCGTGTCAACCTAGAAATTAGAGACTGATGGCACAAGGCTAGTTTTCCCATTATGAAAGCTCCGTTGATGCGGCCCCAAAGCTACCTGAAAAGCGCTGTTGTTACCGTGCTTTTACTTACAGCTGGCATGGTTCATAGAAGAAAATGAGTTTTCTCGAAAGAAACCTTGTGCTTCCAGTTCCTAGTTGGAAGCTCACCCGGCTCTGCTCTATACCAAACGTGAAAGTCAATGTGAGCACTAGCCTCGAAGTAAGGCCCTGATTATCCTGGCAAAACGGGAGGCGTGCAGCAGCTCCATGAGGCCTTCATCGCTGTTCTGCTTTAGTTTCACGGTAGTAAGCTTTCCAACATTCCTAGGGACTTTGCTTAAGCAACCGTTTCGGTACCAGAACACTGCGTAGAGACAGTAAACTCTGGTCCTGCGTGTATGCTGCGTGTCAACCTAGAAATTGGAGACTGATGGCATAAGGCTTCTTTTCCCATTATGAAAGCTCCGTTCATGCGGCCTCGAAGCTACCTGAAAAGCATTGTTGTTGCCGGGGTTTTCCTCACTGCCGGCATGGTTCTGAGAAGAAAATGAGTTTTCTCCTAAGAAACCTTGGGTTTCCAGTTCCTTTTGGAAGCTCACCCTGCTCTGCGCTATACCTAAAGTGAAAGTCAACGTGAGCCCAAGCTTCGAAGTAAGGCCCTGATTATCCTTGCAAAACGAGAGGCGTGCAGCAGCTCCATGAGGCCTTCATCGTTGTTCTGCTTTAGTTTCAAGGTAGTAAGCTTTTCAACACTCCTAGGGGACTTGCTTCAGCACCCGTTTCAGTACCAGAACACTGCGTAGAACCAGGAAGCTCTGCTCCTGCGTGTATGCTGCGTGTCAACCTAGAAATTAGAGACTGATGGCACAAGGCTAGTTTTCCCATTATGAAAGCTCCGTTGATGCGGCCCCAAAGCTACCTGAAAAGCACTGTTGTTACCGTGCTTTTACTTACAGCCGGCATGGTTCATAGAAGAAAATGAGTTTTCTCGAAAGAAACCTTGTGCTTCCAGTTCCTAGTTGGAAGCTCACCCGGCTCTGCTCTATACCAAACGTGAAAGTCAATGTGAGCACTAGCCTCGAAGTAAGGCCCTGATTATCCTGGCAAAACGGGAGGCGTGCAGCAGCTCCATGAGGCCTTCATCGCTGTTCTGCTTTAGTTTCACGGTAGTAAGCTTTCCAACATTCCTAGGGACTTTGCTTAAGCAACCGTTTCGGTACCAGAACACTGCCTAGAGACAGTAAGCTCTGGTCCTGCGTGTATGCTGCGTGTCAACCTAGAAATTGGAGACTGATGGCATAAGGCTTCTTTTCCCATTATGAAAGCTCCGTTCATGCGGCCTCGAAGCTACCTGAAAAGCATTGTTGTTGCCGGGGTTTTCCTCACTGCCGGCATGGTTCTGAGAAGAAAATGAGTTTTCTCCTAAGAAACCTTGGGTTTCCAGTTCCTTGTTGGAAGCTCACCCTGCTCTGCGCTATACCTAAAGTGAAAGTCAACGTGAGCCCAAGCTTCGAAGTAAGGCCCTGATTATCCTTGCAAAACGAGAGGCGTGCAGCAGCTCCATGAGGCCTTCATCGTTGTTCTGCTTTAGTTTCAAGGTAGTAAGCTTTTCAACACTCCTAGGGGACTTGCTTCAGCACCCGTTTCAGTACCAGAACACTGCGTAGAACCAGGAAGCTCTGCTCCTGCGTGTATGCTGCGTGTCAACCTAGAAATTAGAGACTGACGGCACAAGGCTAGTTTTCCCATTATGAAAGCTCCGTTGATGCGGCCCCGAAGCTACCTGAAAAGCACTGTTGTTACCGTGCTTTTACTTACAGCCGGCATGAGTCATAGAAGAAAATGAGTTTTCTCGAAAGAAACCTTGTGCTTCCAGTTCCTTGTTGGAAGCTCACCCTGCTCTGCGCTATACCTAAAGTGAAAGTCAACGTGAGCCCAAGCTTCGAAGTAAGGCCCTGATTATCCTTGCAAAACGAGAGGCGTGCAGCAGCTCCATGAGGCCTTCATCGCTGTTCTGCTTTAGTTTCACGGTAGTAAGCTTTCCAACATTCCTAGGGACTTTGCTTAAGCAACCGTTTCGGTACCAGAACACTGCCTAGAGACAGTAAGCTCTGGTCCTGCGTGTATGCTGCGTGTCAACCTAGAAATTGGAGACTGATGGCATAAGGCTTCTTTTCCCATTATGAAAGCTCCGTTCATGCGGCCTCGAAGCTACCTGAAAACATTGTTGTTGCCGGGGTTTTCCTCACTGCCGGCATGATTCTGAGAAGAAAATGAGTTTTCTCCTAAGAAACCTTGGGTTTCCAGTTCCTTGTTGGAAGCTCACCCTGCTCTGCGCTATACGTAAAGTGAAAGTCAACGTGAGCCCAAGCTTCGAAGTAAGGCCCTGATTATCCTTGCAAAACGAGAGGCGTGCAGCAGCTCCATGAGGCCTTCATCGTTGTTCTGCTTTAGTTTCAAGGTAGTAAGCTTTTCAACACTCCTAGGGGACTTGCTTCAGCACCCGTTTCAGTACCAGAACACTGCGTAGAACCAGGAAGCTCTGCTCCTGCGTGTATGCTGCGTGTCAACCTAGAAATTAGAGACTGACGGCACAAGGCTAGTTTTCCCATTATGAAAGCTCCGTTGATGCGGCCCCAAAGCTACCTGAAAAGCGCTGTTGTTACCGTGCTTTTACTTACAGCCGGCATGGTTCATAGAAGAAAATGAGTTTTCTCGAAAGAAACCTTGTGCTTCCAGTTCCTAGTTGGAAGCTCACCCGGCTCTGCTCTATACCAAACGTGAAAGTCAATGTGAGCACTAGCCTCGAAGTAAGGCCCTGATTATCCTGGCAAAACGGGAGGCGTGCAGCAGCTCCATGAGGCCTTCATCGCTGTTCTGCTTTAGTTTCACGGTAGTAAGCTTTCCAACATTCCTAGGGACTTTGCTTAAGCAACCGTTTCGGTACCAGAACACTGCGTAGAGACAGTAAGCTCTGGTCCTGCGTGTATGCTGCGTGTCAACCTAGAAATTGGAGACTGATGGCATAAGGCTTCTTTTCCCATTATGAAAGCTCCGTTCATGCGGCCTCGAAGCTACCTGAAAAGCATTGTTGTTGCCGGGGTTTTCCTCACTGCCGGCATGGTTCTGAGAAGAAAATGAGTTTTCTCCTAAGAAACCTTGGGGTTCCAGTTCCTTGTTGGAAGCTCACCCTGCTCTGCGCTATACGTAAAGTGAAAGTCAACGTGAGCCCAAGCTTCGAAGTAAGGCCCTGATTATCCTTGCAAAACGAGAGGCGTGCAGCAGCTCCATGAGGCCTTCATCGTTGTTCTGCTTTAGTTTCAAGGTAGTAAGCTTTTCAACACTCCTAGGGGACTTGCTTCAGCACCCGTTTCAGTACCAGAACACTGCGTAGAACCAGGAAGCTCTGCTCCTGCGTGTATGCTGCGTGTCAACCTAGAAATTAGAGACTGACGGCACAAGGCTAGTTTTCCCATTATGAAAGCTCCGTTGATGCGGCCCCGAAGCTACCTGAAAAGCACTGTTGTTACCGTGCTTTTACTTACAGCCGGCATGGTTCATAGAAGAAAATGAGTTTTCTCGAAAGAAATCTTGTGCTTCCAGTTCCTAGTTGGAAGCTCACCCGGCTCTGCTCTATACCAAACGTGAAAGTCAATGTGAGCACTAGCCTCGAAGTAAGGCCCTGATTATCCTGGCAAAACGGGAGGCGTGCAGCAGCTCCATGAGGCCTTCATCGCTGTTCTGCTTTAGTTTCACGGTAGTAAGCTTTCCAACATTCCTAGGGACTTTGCTTAAGCAACCGTTTCGGTACCAGAACACTGCCTAGAGACAGTAAGCTCTGGTCCTGCGTGTATGCTGCGTGTCAACCTAGAAATTGGAGACTGATGGCATAAGGCTTCTTTTCCCATTATGAAAGCTCCGTTCATGCGGCCTCGAAGCTACCTGAAAAGCATTGTTGTTGCCGGGGTTTTCCTCACTGCCGGCATGGTTCTGAGAAGAAAATGAGTTTTCTCCTAAGAAACCTTGGGTTTCCAGTTCCTTGTTGGAAGCTCACCCTGCTCTGCGCTATACGTAAAGTGAAAGTCAACGTGAGCCCAAGCTTCGAAGTAAGGCCCTGATTATCCTTGCAAAACGAGAGGCGTGCAGCAGCTCCATGAGGCCTTCATCGTTGTTCTGCTTTAGTTTCAAGGTAGTAAGCTTTTCAACACTCCTAGGGGACTTGCTTCAGCACCCGTTTCAGTACCAGAACACTGCGTAGAACCAGGAAGCTCTGCTCCTGCGTGTATGCTGCGTGTCAACCTAGAAATTAGAGACTGACGGCACAAGGCTAGTTTTCCCATTATGAAAGCTCCGTTGATGCGGCCCCGAAGCTACCTGAAAAGCACTGTTGTTACCGTGCTTTTACTTACAGCCGGCATGGTTCATAGAAGAAAATGAGTTTTCTCGAAAGAAATCTTGTGCTTCCAGTTCCTAGTTGGAAGCTCACCCGGCTCTGCTCTATACCAAACGTGAAAGTCAATGTGAGCACTAGCCTCGAAGTAAGGCCCTGATTATCCTGGCAAAACGGGAGGCGTGCAGCAGCTCCATGAGGCCTTCATCGCTGTTCTGCTTTAGTTTCACGGTAGTAAGCTTTCCAACATTCCTAGGGACTTTGCTTAAGCAACCGTTTCGGTACCAGAACACTGCCTAGAGACAGTAAGCTCTGGTCCTGCGTGTATGCTGCGTGTCAACCTAGAAATTGGAGACTGATGGCATAAGGCTTCTTTTCCCATTATGAAAGCTCCGTTCATGCGGCCTCGAAGCTACCTGAAAAGCATTGTTGTTGCCGGGGTTTTCCTCACTGCCGGCATGGTTCTGAGAAGAAAATGAGTTTTCTCCTAAGAAACCTTGGGTTTCCAGTTCCTTGTTGGAAGCTCACCCTGCTCTGCGCTATACCTAAAGTGAAAGTCAACGTGAGCCCAAGCTTCGAAGTAAGGCCCTGATTATCCTTGCAAAACGAGAGGCGTGCAGCAGCTCCATGAGGCCTTCATCGTTGTTCTGCTTTAGTTTCAAGGTAGTAAGCTTTTCAACACTCCTAGGGGACTTGCTTCAGCACCCGTTTCAGTACCAGAACACTGCGTAGAACCAGGAAGCTCTGCTCCTGCGTGTATGCTGCGTGTCAACCTAGAAATTAGAGACTAATGGCACAAGGCTAGTTTTCCCATTATGAAAGCTCCGTTGATGCGGCCCCAAAGCTACCTGAAAAGCGCTGTTGTTACCGTGCTTTTACTTACAGCCGGCATGGTTCATAGAAGAAAATGAGTTTTCTCGAAAGAAACCTTGTGCTTCCAGTTCCTAGTTGGAAGCTCACCCGGCTCTGCTCTATACCAAACGTGAAAGTCAATGTGAGCACTAGCCTCGAAGTAAGGCCCGGATTATCCTGGCAAAACGGGAGGCGTGCAGCAGCTCCATGAGGCCTTCATCGCTGTTCTGCTTTAGTTTCACGGTAGTAAGCTTTCCAACATTCCTAGGGACTTTGCTTAAGCAACCGTTTCGGTACCAGAACACTGCGTAGAGACAGTAAGCTCTGGTCCTGCGTGTATGCTGCGTGTCAACCTAGAAATTGGAGACTGATGGCATAAGGCTTCTTTTCCCATTATGAAAGCTCCGTTCATGCGGCCTCGAAGCTACCTGAAAAGCATTGTTGTTGCCGGGGTTTTCCTCACTGCCGGCATGGTTCTGAGAAGAAAATGAGTTTTCTCCTAAGAAACCTTGGGGTTCCAGTTCCTTGTTGGAAGCTCACCCTGCTCTGCGCTATACCTAAAGTGAAAGTCAACGTGAGCCCAAGCTTCGAAGTAAGGCCCTGATTATCCTTGCAAAACGAGAGGCGTGCAGCAGCTCCATGAGGCCTTCATCGCTGTTCTGCTTTAGTTTCACGGTAGTAAGCTTTCCAACATTCCTAGGGACTTTGCTTAAGCAACCGTTTCGGTACCAGAACACTGCCTAGAGACAGTAAGCTCTGGTCCTGCGTGTATGCTGCGTGTCAACCTAGAAATTGGAGACTGATGGCATAAGGCTTCTTTTCCCATTATGAAAGCTCCGTTCATGCGGCCTCGAAGCTACCTGAAAAGCATTGTTGTTGCCGGGGTTTTCCTCACTGCCGGCATGGTTCTGAGAAGAAAATGAGTTTTCTCCTAAGAAACCTTGGGTTTCCAGTTCCTTGTTGGAAGCTCACCCTGCTCTGCGCTATACGTAAAGTGAAAGTCAACGTGAGCCCAAGCTTCGAAGTAAGGCCCTGATTATCCTTGCAAAACGAGAGGCGTGCAGCAGCTCCATGAGGCCTTCATCGTTGTTCTGCTTTAGTTTCAAGGTAGTAAGCTTTTCAACACTCCTAGGGGACTTGCTTCAGCACCCGTTTCAGTACCAGAACACTGCGTAGAACCAGGAAGCTCTGCTCCTGCGTGTATGCTGCGTGTCAACCTAGAAATTAGAGACTGACGGCACAAGGCTAGTTTTCCCATTATGAAAGCTCCGTTGATGCGGCCCCGAAGCTACCTGAAAAGCACTGTTGTTACCGTGCTTTTACTTACAGCCGGCATGGTTCATAGAAGAAAATGAGTTTTCTCGAAAGAAATCTTGTGCTTCCAGTTCCTAGTTGGAAGCTCACCCGGCTCTGCTCTATACCAAACGTGAAAGTCAATGTGAGCACTAGCCTCGAAGTAAGGCCCTGATTATCCTGGCAAAACGGGAGGCGTGCAGCAGCTCCATGAGGCCTTCATCGCTGTTCTGCTTTAGTTTCACGGTAGTAAGCTTTCCAACATTCCTAGGGACTTTGCTTAAGCAACCGTTTCGGTACCAGAACACTGCCTAGAGACAGTAAGCTCTGGTCCTGCGTGTATGCTGCGTGTCAACCTAGAAATTGGAGACTGATGGCATAAGGCTTCTTTTCCCATTATGAAAGCTCCGTTCATGCGGCCTCGAAGCTACCTGAAAAGCATTGTTGTTGCCGGGGTTTTCCTCACTGCCGGCATGGTTCTGAGAAGAAAATGAGTTTTCTCCTAAGAAACCTTGGGTTTCCAGTTCCTTGTTGGAAGCTCACCCTGCTCTGCGCTATACCTAAAGTGAAAGTCAACGTGAGCCCAAGCTTCGAAGTAAGGCCCTGATTATCCTTGCAAAACGAGAGGCGTGCAGCAGCTCCATGAGGCCTTCATCGTTGTTCTGCTTTAGTTTCAAGGTAGTAAGCTTTTCAACACTCCTAGGGGACTTGCTTCAGCACCCGTTTCAGTACCAGAACACTGCGTAGAACCAGGAAGCTCTGCTCCTGCGTGTATGCTGCGTGTCAACCTAGAAATTAGAGACTAATGGCACAAGGCTAGTTTTCCCATTATGAAAGCTCCGTTGATGCGGCCCCAAAGCTACCTGAAAAGCGCTGTTGTTACCGTGCTTTTACTTACAGCCGGCATGGTTCATAGAAGAAAATGAGTTTTCTCGAAAGAAACCTTGTGCTTCCAGTTCCTAGTTGGAAGCTCACCCGGCTCTGCTCTATACCAAACGTGAAAGTCAATGTGAGCACTAGCCTCGAAGTAAGGCCCGGATTATCCTGGCAAAACGGGAGGCGTGCAGCAGCTCCATGAGGCCTTCATCGCTGTTCTGCTTTAGTTTCACGGTAGTAAGCTTTCCAACATTCCTAGGGACTTTGCTTAAGCAACCGTTTCGGTACCAGAACACTGCGTAGAGACAGTAAGCTCTGGTCCTGCGTGTATGCTGCGTGTCAACCTAGAAATTGGAGACTGATGGCATAAGGCTTCTTTTCCCATTATGAAAGCTCCGTTCATGCGGCCTCGAAGCTACCTGAAAAGCATTGTTGTTGCCGGGGTTTTCCTCACTGCCGGCATGGTTCTGAGAAGAAAATGAGTTTTCTCCTAAGAAACCTTGGGGTTCCAGTTCCTTGTTGGAAGCTCACCCTGCTCTGCGCTATACCTAAAGTGAAAGTCAACGTGAGCCCAAGCTTCGAAGTAAGGCCCTGATTATCCTTGCAAAACGAGAGGCGTGCAGCAGCTCCATGAGGCCTTCATCGCTGTTCTGCTTTAGTTTCACGGTAGTAAGCTTTCCAACATTCCTAGGGACTTTGCTTAAGCAACCGTTTCGGTACCAGAACACTGCCTAGAGACAGTAAGCTCTGGTCCTGCGTGTATGCTGCGTGTCAACCTAGAAATTGGAGACTGATGGCATAAGGCTTCTTTTCCCATTATGAAAGCTCCGTTCATGCGGCCTCGAAGCTACCTGAAAAGCATTGTTGTTGCCGGGGTTTTCCTCACTGCCGGCATGGTTCTGAGAAGAAAATGAGTTTTCTCCTAAGAAACCTTGGGTTTCCAGTTCCTTGTTGGAAGATCACCCTGCTCTGCGCTATACGTAAAGTGAAAGTCAACGTGAGCCCAAGCTTCGAAGTAAGGCCCTGATTATCCTTGCAAAACGAGAGGCGTGCAGCAGCTCCATGAGGCCTTCATCGTTGTTCTGCTTTAGTTTCAAGGTAGTAAGCTTTTCAACACTCCTAGGGGACTTGCTTCAGCACCCGTTTCAGTACCAGAACACTGCGTAGAACCAGGAAGCTCTGCTCCTGCGTGTATGCTGCGTGTCAACCTAGAAATTAGAGACTGATGGCACAAGGCTAGTTTTCCCATTATGAAAGCTCCGTTGATGCGGCCCCAAAGCTACCTGAAAAGCGCTGTTGTTACCGTGCTTTTACTTACAGCCGGCATGGTTCATAGAAGAAAATGAGTTTTCTCGAAAGAAACCTTGTGCTTCCAGTTCCTAGTTGGAAGCTCACCCGGCTCTGCTCTATACCAAACGTGAAAGTCAATGTGAGCACTAGCCTCGAAGTAAGGCCCGGATTATCCTGGCAAAACGGGAGGCGTGCAGCAGCTCCATGAGGCCTTCATCGCTGTTCTGCTTTAGTTTCACGGTAGTAAGCTTTCCAACATTCCTAGGGACTTTGCTTAAGCAACCGTTTCGGTACCAGAACACTGCGTAGAGACAGTAAGCTCTGGTCCTGCGTGTATGCTGCGTGTCAACCTAGAAATTGGAGACTGATGGCATAAGGCTTCTTTTCCCATTATGAAAGCTCCGTTCATGCGGCCTCGAAGCTACCTGAAAAGCATTGTTGTTGCCGGGGTTTTCCTCACTGCCGGCATGGTTCTGAGAAGAAAATGAGTTTTCTCCTAAGAAACCTTGGGTTTCCAGTTCCTTGTTGGAAGCTCACCCTGCTCTGCGCTATACCTAAAGTGAAAGTCAACGTGAGCCCAAGCTTCGAAGTAAGGCCCTGATTATCCTTGCAAAACGAGAGGCGTGCAGCAGCTCCATGAGGCCTTCATCGTTGTTCTGCTTTAGTTTCAAGGTAGTAAGCTTTTCAACACTCCTAGGGGACTTGCTTCAGCACCCGTTTCAGTACCAGAACACTGCGTAGAACCAGGAAGCTCTGCTCCTGCGTGTATGCTGCGTGTCAACCTAGAAATTAGAGACTGACGGCACAAGGCTAGTTTTCCCATTATGAAAGCTCCGTTGATGCGGCCCCAAAGCTACCTGAAAAGCGCTGTTGTTACCGTGCTTTTACTTACAGCCGGCATGGTTCATAGAAGAAAATGAGTTTTCTCGAAAGAAACCTTGTGCTTCCAGTTCCTAGTTGGAAGCTCACCCGGCTCTGCTCTATACCAAACGTGAAAGTCAATGTGAGCACTAGCCTCGAAGTAAGGTCCGGATTATCCTGGCAAAACGGGAGGCGTGCAGCAGCTCCATGAGGCCTTCATCGCTGTTCTGCTTTAGTTTCACGGTAGTAAGCTTTCCAACATTCCTAGGGACTTTGCTTAAGCAATCATTTCGGTACCAGAACACTGCGTAGAGACAGTAAGCTACGGTCCTGCGTGTATGCTGCGTGTCAACCTAGAAATTGGAGACTGATGGCATAAGGCTTCTTTTCCCATTATGAAAGCTCCGTTCATGCGGCCTCGAAGCTACCTGAAAAGCATTGTTTTTGCTGGGTTTTCCTCACTGCCGGCATGGTTCTGAGAAGAAAATGAGTTTTCTCCTAAGAAACCTTGGGTTTCCAGTTCCTTGTTGGAAGCTCACCCTGCTCTGCGCTATACCTAAAGTGAAAGTCAACGTGAGCCCAAGCTTCGAAGTAAGGCCCTGATTATCCTTGCAAAACGAGAGGCGTGCAGCAGCTCCATGAGGCCTTCATCGTTGTTCTGCTTTAATTTCAAGGTAGTAAGCTTTTCAACACTGCTAGGGGACTTGCTTCAGCACCCGTTTCAGTACCAGAACACTGCGTAGAACCAGGAAGCTCTGCTCCTGCGTGTATGCTGCGTGTCAACCTAGAAATTAGAGACTGACGGAACAAGGCTAGTTTTCCCATTATGAAAGCTCCGTTGATGCGGCCCCGAAGCTACCTGAAAAGCACTGTTGTTACCGTGCTTTTACTTACAGCCGGCATGGTTCATAGAAGAAAATGAGTTTTCTCGAAAGAAACCTTGTGCTTCCAGTTCCTAGTTGGAAGCTCACCCGGCTCTGCTCTATACCAAACGTGAAAGTCAATGTGAGCACTAGCCTCGAAGTAAGGCCATGATTATCCTGGCAAAACGGGAGGCGTGCAGCAGCTCCATGAGGCCTTCATCGCTGTTCTGCTTTAGTTTCACGGTAGTAAGCTTTCCAACATTCCTAGGGACTTTGCTTAAGCAACCGTTTCGGTACCAGAACACTGCGTAGAGACAGTAAGCTCTGGTCCTGCGTGTATGCTGCGTGTCAACCTAGAAATTGGAGACTGATGGCATAAGGTTTCTTTTCTCATTATGAAAGCTCCGTTCATGCGGCCTCGAAGCTACCTGAAAAGCATTGTTGTTGCCGGGGTTTTCCTCACTGCCGGCATGGTTCTGAGAAGAAAATGAGTTTTCTCCTAAGAAACCTTGGGGTTCCAGTTCCTTGTTGGAAGCTCACCCTGCTCTGCGCTATACCTAAAGTGAAAGTCAACGTGAGCCCAAGCTTCGAAGTAAGGCCCTGATTATCCTTGCAAAACGAGAGGCGTGCAGCAGCTCCATGAGGCCTTCATCGTTGTTCTGCTTTAGTTTCAAGGTAGTAAGCTTTTCAACACTCCTAGGGGACTTGCTTCAGCACCCGTTTCAGTACCAGAACACTGCGTAGAACCAGGAAGCTCTGCTCCTGCGTGTATGCTGCGTGTCAACCTAGAAATTAGAGACTGACGGCACAAGGCTAGTTTTCCCATTATGAAAGCTCCGTTGATGCGGCCCCGAAGCTACCTGAAAAGCACTGTTGTTACCGTGCTTTTACTTACAGCCGGCATGGTTCATAGAAGAAAATGAGTTTTCTCGAAAGAAACCTTGTGCTTCCAGTTCCTAGTTGGAAGCTCACCCGGCTCTGCTCTATACCAAACGTGAAAGTCAATGTGAGCACTAGCCTCGAAGTAAGGCCCTGATTATCCTGGCAAAACGGGAGGCGTGCAGCAGCTCCATGAGGCCTTCATCGCTGTTCTGCTTTAGTTTCACGGTAGTAAGCTTTCCAACATTCCTAGGGACTTTGCTTAAGCAACCGTTTCGGTACCAGAACACTGCGTAGAGACAGTAAGCTCTGGTCCTGCGTGTATGCTGCGTGTCAACCTAGAAATTGGAGACTGATGGCATAAGGCTTCTTTTCCCATTATGAAAGCTCCGTTCATGCGGCCTCGAAGCTACCTGAAAAGCATTGTTGTTGCCGGGGTTTTCCTCACTGCCGGCATGGTTCTGAGAAGAAAATGAGTTTTCTCCTAAGAAACCTTGGGTTTCCAGTTCCTTGTTGGAAGCTCACCCTGCTCTGCGCTATACCTAAAGTGAAAGTCAACGTGAGCCCAAGCTTCGAAGTAAGGCCCTGATTATCCTTGCAAAACGAGAGGCGTGCAGCAGCTCCATGAGGCCTTCATCGTTGTTCTGCTTTAGTTTCAAGGTAGTAAGCTTTTCAACACTCCTAGGGGACTTGCTTCAGCACCCGTTTCAGTACCAGAACACTGCGTAGAACCAGGAAGCTCTGCTCCTGCGTGTATGCTGCGTGTCAACCTAGAAATTAGAGACTGACGGCACAAGGCTAGTTTTCCCATTATGAAAGCTCCGTTGATGCGGCCCCGAAGCTACCTGAAAAGCACTGTTGTTACCGTGCTTTTACTTACAGCCGGCATGAGTCATAGAAGAAAATGAGTTTTCTCGAAAGAAACCTTGTGCTTCCAGTTCCTAGTTGGAAGCTCACCCGGCTCTGCTCTATACCAAACGTGAAAGTCAATGTGAGCACTAGCCTCGAAGTAAGGTCCGGATTATCCTGGCAAAACGGGAGGCGTGCAGCAGCTCCATGAGGCCTTCATCGCTGTTCTGCTTTAGTTTCACGGTAGTAAGCTTTCCAACATTCCTAGGGACTTTGCTTAAGCAACCGTTTCGGTACCAGAACACTGCGTAGAGACAGTAAGCTCCGGTCCTGCGTGTATGCTGCGTGTCAACCTAGAAATTGGAGACTGATGGCATAAGGCTTCTTTTCCCATTATGAAAGCTCCGTTCATGCGGCCTCGAAGCTACCTGAAAAGCATTGTTGTTGCCGGGGTTTTCCTCACTGCCGGCATGGTTCTGAGAAGAAAATGAGTTTTCTCCTAAGAAACCTTGGGTTTCCAGTTCCTTGTTGGAAGCTCACCCTGCTCTGCGCTATACGTAAAGTGAAAGTCAACGTGAGCCCAAGCTTCGAAGTAAGGCCCTGATTATCCTTGCAAAACGAGAGGCGTGCAGCAGCTCCATGAGGCCTTCATCGTTGTTCTGCTTTAGTTTCAAGGTAGTAAGCTTTTCAACACTCCTAGGGGACTTGCTTCAGCACCCGTTTCAGTACCAGAACACTGCGTAGAACCAGGAAGCTCTGCTCCTGCGTGTATGCTGCGTGTCAACCTAGAAATTAGAGACTGATGGCACAAGGCTAGTTTTCCCATTATGAAAGCTCCGTTGATGCGGCCCCGAAGCTACCTGAAAAGCGCTGTTGTTACCGTGCTTTTACTTACAGCCGGCATGGTTCATAGAAGAAAATGAGTTTTCTCGAAAGAAACCTTGTGCTTCCAGTTCCTAGTTGGAAGCTCACCCGGGTCTGCTCTATACCAAACGTGAAAGTCAATGTGAGCACTAGCCTCGAAGTAAGGCCCGGATTATCCTGGCAAAACGGGAGGCGTGCAGCAGCTCCATGAGGCCTTCATCGCTGTTCTGCTTTAGTTTCACGGTAGTAAGCTTTCCAACATTCCTAGGGACTTTGCTTAAGCAACCGTTTCGGTACCAGAACACTGCCTAGAGACAGTAAGCTCTGGTCCTGCGTGTATGCTGCGTGTCAACCTAGAAATTGGAGACTGATGGCATAAGGCTTCTTTTCCCATTATGAAAGCTCCGTTCATGCGGCCTCGAAGCTACCTGAAAAGCATTGTTGTTGCCGGGGTTTCCTCACTGCCGGCATGGTTCTGAGAAGAAAATGAGTTATCTCCTAAGAAACCTTGGGTTTCCAGTTCCTTGTTGGAAGCTCACCCTGCTCTGCGCTATACCTAAAGTGAAAGTCAACGTGAGCCCAAGCTTCGAAGTAAGGCCCTGATTATCCTTGCAAAACGAGAGGCGTGCAGCAGCTCCATGAGGCCTTCATCGTTGTTCTGCTTTAGTTTCAAGGTAGTAAGCTTTTCAACACTCCTAGGGGACTTGCTTCAGCACCCGTTTCAGTACCAGAACACTGCGTAGAACCAGGAAGCTCTGCTCCTGCGTGTATGCTGCGTGTCAACCTAGAAATTAGAGACTGACGGCACAAGGCTAGTTTTCCCATTATGAAAGCTCCGTTGATGCGGCCCCGAAGCTACCTGAAAAGCACTGTTGTTACCGTGCTTTTACTTACAGCCGGCATGGTTCATAGAAGAAAATGAGTTTTCTCGAAAGAAACCTTGTGCTTCCAGTTCCTAGTTGGAAGCTCACCCGGCTCTGCTCTATACCAAACGTGAAAGTCAATGTGAGCACTAGCCTCGAAGTAAGGCCCTGATTATCCTGGCAAAACGGGAGGCGTGCAGCAGCTCCATGAGGCCTTCATCGCTGTTCTGCTTTAGTTTCACGGTAGTAAGCTTTCCAACATTCCTAGGGACTTTGCTTAAGCAACCGTTTCGGTACCAGAACACTGCGTAGAGACAGTAAGCTCTGGTCCTGCGTGTATGCTGCGTGTCAACCTAGAAATTGGAGACTGATGGCATAAGGCTTCTTTTCCCATTATGAAAGCTCCGTTCATGCGGCCTCGAAGCTACCTGAAAAGCATTGTTGTTGCCGGGGTTTTCCTCACTGCCGGCATGGTTCTGAGAAGAAAATGAGTTTTCTCCTAAGAAACCTTGGGTTTCCAGTTCCTTGTTGGAAGCTCACCCTGCTCTGCGCTATACCTAAAGTGAAAGTCAACGTGAGCCCAAGCTTCGAAGTAAGGCCCTGATTATCCTTGCAAAACGAGAGGCGTGCAGCAGCTCCATGAGGCCTTCATCGTTGTTCTGCTTTAGTTTCAAGGTAGTAAGCTTTTCAACACTCCTAGGGGACTTGCTTCAGCACCCGTTTCAGTACCAGAACACTGCGTAGAACCAGGAAGCTCTGCTCCTGCGTGTATGCTGCGTGTCAACCTAGAAATTAGAGACTGACGGCACAAGGCTAGTTTTCCCATTATGAAAGCTCCGTTGATGCGGCCCCGAAGCTACCTGAAAAGCACTGTTGTTACCGTGCTTTTACTTACAGCCGGCATGGTTCATAGAAGAAAATGAGTTTTCTCGAAAGAAACCTTGTGCTTCCAGTTCCTAGTTGGAAGCTCACCCGGCTCTGCTCTATACCAAACGTGAAAGTCAATGTGAGCACTAGCCTCGAAGTAAGGCCCTGATTATCCTGGCAAAACGGGAGGCGTGCACCAGCTCCATGAGGCCTTCATCGCTGTTCTGCTTTAGTTTCACGGTAGTAAGCTTTCCAACATTCCTAGGGACTTTGCTTAAGCAACCGTTTCGGTACCAGAACACTGCGTAGAGACAGTAAGCTCTGGTCCTGCGTGTATGCTGCGTGTCAACCTAGAAATTGGAGACTGATGGCATAAGGCTTCTTTTCCCATTATGAAAGCTTCGTTCATGCGGCCTCGAAGCTACCTGAAATGCATTGTTGTTGCCGGGGTTTTCCTCACTGCCGGCATGGTTCTGAGAAGAAAATGAGTTTTCTCCTAAGAAACCTTGGGTTTCCAGTTCCTTGTTGGAAGCTCACCCTGCTCTGCGCTGTACCTAAAGTGAAAGTCAACGTGAGCCCAAGCTTCGAAGTAAGGCCCTGATTATCCTTGCAAAACGAGAGGCGTGCAGCAGCTCCATGAGGCCTTCATCGTTGTTCTGCTTTAGTTTCAAGGTAGTAAGCTTTTCAACACTCCTAGGGGACTTGCTTCAGCACCCGTTTCAGTACCAGAACACTGCGTAGAACCAGGAAGCTCTGCTCCTGCGTGTATGCTGCGTGTCAACCTAGAAATTAGAGACTGATGGCACAAGGCTAGTTTTCCCATTATGAAAGCTCCGTTGATGCGGCCCCGAAGCTACCTGAAAAGCACTGTTGTACCGTGCTTTTACTTACAGCCGGCATGGTTCATAGAAGAAAATGAGTTTTCTCGAAAGAAACCTTGTGCTTCCAGTTCCTAGTTGGAAGCTCACCCGGCTCTGCTCTATACCAAACGTGAAAGTCAATGTGAGCACTAGCCTCGAAGTAAGGCCCTGATTATCCTGGCAAAACGGGAGGCGTGCAGCAGCTCCATGAGGCCTTCATCGCTGTTCTGCTTTAGTTTCACGGTAGTAAGCTTTCCAACATTCCTAGGGACTTTGCTTAAGCAACCGTTTCGGTACCAGAACACTGCGTAGAGACAGTAAGTTCTGGTCCTGCGTGTATGCTGCGTGTCAACCTAGAAATTGGAGACTGATGGCATAAGGCTTCTTTTCCCATTATGAAAGCTCCGTTCATGCGGCCTCGAAGCTACCTGAAAAGCATTGTTGTTGCCGGGGTTTTCCTCACTGCCGGCATGGTTCTGAGAAGAAAAAGAGTTTTCTCCTAAGAAACCTTGGGTTTCCAGTTCCTTTTTGGAAGCTCACCCTGCTCTGCTCTATACCTAAAGTGAAAGTCAACGTGAACCCTAGCCTCGAAGTAAGGCTCTGATTTGCCTTGCCAATGGGGAGGTGTGCAGCAGCTCCATGAGGCCTTCATCACTGTTCTGCTTTAGTTTCACGGTAGTAAGCCTTTCAAAACTCCTAGGGTCCTTGCTTCAGCACCCGTTTCCGTACCAGAATACTGAGTAGAGCAAGGAAGCTCTGGTCCTATTAAGCAACTTCCAGCCCCGTAGGCCTTTTTGGAACACCCCAGTGTTGGCTAGAGA
Organism: Eubalaena glacialis; assembly: GCF_028564815.1. Classification (NCBI taxonomy): domain Eukaryota; kingdom Metazoa; phylum Chordata; class Mammalia; order Artiodactyla; family Balaenidae; genus Eubalaena; species Eubalaena glacialis. The sequence continues at coordinate 28,698,508 of NC_083725.1, forward strand.
GAACCAACACACTGCACTCTTCCTTGGGAGAGCCAGATTACCTCAGCTCCACACAGGATTCACGAACGCACTTCTAGACTGTCCTCCATGCAATGGGTGGAACCTCATTCCCCTAGCTGAACTCTATTGAGAAAAACACTCTGCTTCTAATCCCTTTTCACATTTCACACTTAGAGTCACGCATCCGCAAGGAGGTGGTCGGCTTGCATTCCAAGTACAATTTAAGCACAGTTCTTGGTGTAACACTGCAGGTCCTTTGAAGATGCAAAGGCCCCTCAGTCTCGCTCGCGCATCCTTTGTTTTGGAACTTCGCTGCACGCGGAAAACCGCATGTAGAGAAAAGTTGATTCAGGGAAAGCCCCAGTGGGTATCGTGAATCTCTTTTGACTTGTGAGCATCAACATGTACTTATGCTGCGTGTCAACCTAAAAATGGAAGACTGATGGCACAAAGCTTGTTTTCCCGTTTTGAAAGCTCCATTCATGCGGCCTCGAAGCTACCTGAAAAGCACTGTTGTTACCGTGCTTTTACTTACAGCCGGCATGGCACATAGAAGAAAATGAGTTTTCTCGAAAGAAACCTTGTGCTTCCAGTTCCTAGTTGGAAGCTCACCCTGCTCTGCTCTATACCAAACGTGAAAGTCAATGTGAGCACTAGCCTCGAAGTAAGGCTCTGATTATCCTGGCAAAACGGGAGGCGTGCAGCAGCTCCATGAGGCCTTCATCGCTGTTCTGCTTTAGTTTCACGGTAGTAAGCTTTCCAAGACTCCTAGGGACTTTGCTTAAGCAACCGTTTCGGTACCAGAACACTGCGTAGAGACAGTAAGCTCTGGTCCTGCGTGTATGCTGCGTGTCAACCTAGAAATTGGAGACTGATGGCATAAGGCTACTTTTCCCATTATGAAAGCTCCGTTCATGCGGCCTCGAAGCTACCTGAAAAGCACTGTTGTTGCCGGGGTTTTCCTCACTGCCGGCATGGTTCTGAGAAGAAAATGAGTTTTCTCCTAAGAAACCTTGGGTTTCCAGTTCCTTGTTGGAGGCTCACCCTGCTCTGCTCTATACCTAAAGTGAAAGTCAACGTGAGCCCAAGCTTCGAAGTAAGGCCCTGATTATCCTTGCAAAACGAGAGGCGTGCAGCAGCTCCATGAGGCCTTCATCGTTGTTCTGCTTTAGTTTCAAGGTAGTAAGCTTTTCAACACTCCTAGAGGACTTGCTTCAGCACCCGTTTCAGTACCATAACACTGCGTAGAACCAGGAAGCTCTGCTCCTGCGTGTATGCTGCGTGTCAACCTAGAAATTAGAGACTGATGGCACAAGGCTAGTTTTCCCATTATGAAAGCTCCGTTGATGCGGCCCCGAAGCTACCTGAAAAGCACTGTTGTTACCGTGCTTTTACTTACAGCCGGCATGGTTCATAGAAGAAAATGAGTTTTCTCGAAAGAAACCTTGTGCTTCCAGTTCCTAGTTGGAAGCTCACCCGGCTCCGCTCTATACCAAACGTGAAAGTCAATGTGAGCACTAGCCTCGAAGTAAGGCCCTGATTATCCTGGCAAAACGGGAGGCGTGCAGCAGCTCCATGAGGCCTTCATCGCTGTTCTGCTTTAGTTTCACGGTAGTAAGCTTTCCAACATTCCTAGGGACTTTGCTTAAGCAACCGTTTGGGTACCAGAACACTGCGTAGAGACAGTAAGCTCTGGTCCTGCGTGTATGCTGCGTGTCAACCTAGAAATTGGAGACTGATGGCATAAGGCTTCTTTTCCCATTATGAAAGCTCCGTTCATGCGGCCTCGAAGCTACCTGAAAAGCATTGTTGTTGCCGGGGTTTTCCTCACTGCCGGCATGGTTCTGAGAAGAAAATGAGTTTTCTCCTAAGAAACCTTGGGTTTCCAGTTCCTTGTTGGAAGCTCACCCTGCTCTGCGCTGTACCTAAAGTGAAAGTCAACGTGAGCCCAAGCTTCGAAGTAAGGCCCTGATTATCCTTGCAAAACGAGAGGCGTGCAGCAGCTCCATGAGGCCTTCATCGTTGTTCTGCTTTAGTTTCAAGGTAGTAAGCTTTTCAACACTCCTAGGGGACTTGCTTCAGCACCCGTTTCAGTACCAGAACACTGCGTAGAACCAGGAAGCTCTGCTCCTGCGTGTATGCTGCGTGTCAACCTAGAAATTAGAGACTGACGGCACAAGGCTAGTTTTCCCATTATGAAAGCTCCGTTGATGCGGCCCCGAAGCTACCTGAAAAGCACTGTTGTTACCGTGCTTTTACTTACAGCCGGCATGGTTCATAGAAGAAAATGAGTTTTCTCGAAAGAAACCTTGTGCTTCCAGTTCCTAGTTGGAAGCTCACCCGGCTCTGCTCTATACCAAACGTGAAAGTCAATGTGAGCACTAGCCTCGAAGTAAGGCCCTGATTATCCTGGCAAAACGGGAGGCGTGCAGCAGCTCCATGAGGCCTTCATCGCTGTTCTGCTTTAGTTTCACGGTAGTAAGCTTTCCAACATTCCTAGGGACTTTGCGTAAGCAACCGTTTCGGTACCAGAACACTGCGTAGAGACAGTAAGCTCTGGTCCTGCGTGTATGCTGCGTGTCAACCTAGAAATTGGAGACTGATGGCATAAGGCTTCTTTTCCCATTATGAAAGCTCCGTTCATGCGGCCTCGAAGCTACCTGAAAAGCATTGTTGTTGCTGGGGTTTTCCTCACTGCCGGCATGGTTCTGAGAAGAAAATGAGTTTTCTCCTAAGAAACATTGGGGTTCCAGTTCCTTGTTGGAAGCTCACCCTGCTCTGCGCTATACCTAAAGTGAAAGTCAACGTGAGCCCAAGCTTCGAAGTAAGGCCCTGATTATCCTTGCAAAACGAGAGGCGTGCAGCAGCTCCATGATGCCTTCATCGTTGTTCTGTTTTGGTTTCAAGGTAGTAAGCTTTTCAACACTCCTAGGGGACTTGCTTCAGCACCCGTTTCAGTACCAGAACACTGCGTAGAACCAGGAAGCTCTGCTCCTGCGTGTATGCTGCGTGTCAACCTAGAAATTAGAGACTGACGGCACAAGGCTAGTTTTCCCATTATGAAAGCTCCGTTGATGCGGCCCCGAAGCTACCTGAAAAGCACTGTTGTTACCGTGCTTTTACTTACAGCCGGCATGGTTCATAGAAGAAAATGAGTTTTCTCGAAAGAAACCTTGTGCTTCCAGTTCCTAGTTGGAAGCTCACCCGGCTCTGCTCTATACCAAACGTGAAAGTCAATGTGAGCACTAGCCTCGAAGTAAGGCCCGGATTATCCTGGCAAAACGGGAGGCGTGCAGCAGCTCCATGAGGCCTTCATCGCTGTTCTGCTTTAGTTTCACGGTAGTAAGCTTTCCAACATTCCTAGGGACTTTGCTTAAGCAACCGTTTCGGTACCAGAACACTGCGTAGAGACAGTAAGTTCTGGTCCTGCGTGTATGCTGCGTGTCAACCTAGAAATTGGAGACTGATGGCATAAGGCTTCTTTTCCCATTATGAAAGCTCCGTTCATGCGGCCTCGAAGCTACCTGAAAAGCATTGTTGTTGCCGGGGTTTTCCTCACTGCCGGCATGGTTCTGAGAAGAAAAAGAGTTTTCTCCTAAGAAACCTTGGGTTTCCAGTTCCTTTTTGGAAGCTCACCCTGCTCTGCTCTATACCTAAAGTGAAAGTCAACGTGAACCCTAGCCTCGAAGTAAGGCTCTGATTTGCCTTGCCAATGGGGAGGTGTGCAGCAGCTCCATGAGGCCTTCATCACTGTTCTGCTTTAGTTTCACGGTAGTAAGCCTTTCAAAACTCCTAGGGTCCTTGCTTCAGCACCCGTTTCCGTACCAGAATACTGAGTAGAGCAAGGAAGCTCTGGTCCTATTAAGCAACTTCCAGCCCCGTAGGCCTTTTTGGAACACCCCAGTGTTGGCTAGAGAGAACCAACACACTGCACTCTTCCTTGGGAGAGCCAGATTACCTCAGCTCCACACAGGATTCACGAACGCACTTCTAGACTGTCCTCCATGCAATGGGTGGAACCTCATTCCCCTAGCTGAACTCTATTGAGAAAAACACTCTGCTTCTAATCCCTTTTCACATTTCACACTTAGAGTCACGCATCCGCAAGGAGGTGGTCGGCTTGCATTCCAAGTACAATTTAAGCACAGTTCTTGGTGTAACACTGCAGGTCCTTTGAAGATGCAAAGGCCCCTCAGTCTCGCTCGCGCATCCTTTGTTTTGGAACTTCGCTGCACGCGGAAAACCGCATGTAGAGAAAAGTTGATTCAGGGAAAGCCCCAGTGGGTATCGTGAATCTCTTTTGACTTGTGAGCATCAACATGTACCTATGCTGTGTGTCAACCTAAAAATGGAAGACTGATGGCACAAAGCTTGTTTTCCCGTTTTGAAAGCTCCATTCATGCGGCCTCGAAGCTACCTGAAAAGCACTGTGGTTACCGTGCTTTTACTTGCGGCCGGCATGGCATATAGAAGAAAATGAGTTTTCTCGAAAGAAACCTTGTGCTTCCAGTTCCTAGTTGGAAGCTCACCCTGCTCTGCTCTATACCAAACGTGAAAGTCAATGTGAGCACTAGCCTCGAAGTAAGGCCCTGATTATGCTGGCAAAACGGGAGGCGTGCAGCAGCTCCATGAGGCCTTCATCGTTGTTCTGCTTTAGTTTCACGGTAGTAAGCTTTCCAACATTCCTAGGGACTTTGCTTAAGCAACCGTTTCGGTACCAGAACACTGCGTAGAGACAGTAAGCTCTGGTCCTGCGTGTATGCTGCGTGTCAACCTAGAAATTGGAGACTGATGGCATAAGGCTTCTTTTCCCATTATGAAAGCTCCGTTCATGCGGCCTCGAAGCTACCTGAAAAGCATTGTTGTTGCCGGGGTTTTCCTCACTGCCGGCATGGTTCTGAGAAGAAAATGAGTTTTCTCCTAAGAAACCTTGGGGTTCCAGTTCCTTGTTGGAAGCTCACCCTGCTCTGCGCTATACCTAAAGTGAAAGTCAACGTGAGCCCAAGCTTCGAAGTAAGGCCCTGATTATCCTTGCAAAACGAGAGGCGTGCAGCAGCTCCATGAGGCCTTCATCGTTGTTCTGCTTTAGTTTCAAGGTAGTAAGCTTTTCAACACTCCTAGGGGACTTGCTTCAGCACCCGTTTCAGTACCAGAACACTGCGTAGAACCAGGAAGCTCTGCTCCTGCGTGTATGCTGCGTGTCAACCTAGAAATTAGAGACTGACGGCACAAGGCTAGTTTTCCCATTATGAAAGCTCCGTTGATGCGGCCCCGAAGCTACCTGAAAAGCACTGTTGTTACCGTGCTTTTACTTACAGCCGGCATGGTTCATAGAAGAAAATGAGTTTTCTCGAAAGAAACCTTGTGCTTCCAGTTCCTAGTTGGAAGCTCACCCGGCTCTGCTCTATACCAAACGTGAAAGTCAATGTGAGCACTAGCCTCGAAGTAAGGCCCTGATTATCCTGGCAAAACGGGAGGCGTGCACCAGCTCCATGAGGCCTTCATCGCTGTTCTGCTTTAGTTTCACGGTAGTAAGCTTTCCAACATTCCTAGGGACTTTGCTTAAGCAACCGTTTCGGTACCAGAACACTGCGTAGAGACAGTAAGCTCTGGTCCTGCGTGTATGCTGCGTGTCAACCTAGAAATTGGAGACTGATGGCATAAGGCTTCTTTTCCCATTATGAAAGCTCCGTTCATGCGGCCTCGAAGCTACCTGAAATGCATTGTTGTTGCCGGGGTTTTCCTCACTGCCGGCATGGTTCTGAGAAGAAAATGAGTTTTCTCCTAAGAAACCTTGGGTTTCCAGTTCCTTGTTGGAAGCTCACCCTGCTCTGCGCTGTACCTAAAGTGAAAGTCAACGTGAGCCCAAGCTTCGAAGTAAGGCCCTGATTATCCTTGCAAAACGAGAGGCGTGCAGCAGCTCCATGAGGCCTTCATCGTTGTTCTGCTTTAGTTTCAAGGTAGTAAGCTTTTCAACACTCCTAGGGGACTTGCTTCAGCACCCGTTTCAGTACCAGAACACTGCGTAGAACCAGGAAGCTCTGCTCCTGCGTGTATGCTGCGTGTCAACCTAGAAATTAGAGACTGATGGCACAAGGCTAGTTTTCCCATTATGAAAGCTCCGTTGATGCGGCCCCGAAGCTACCTGAAAAGCACTGTTGTACCGTGCTTTTACTTACAGCCGGCATGGTTCATAGAAGAAAATGAGTTTTCTCGAAAGAAACCTTGTGCTTCCAGTTCCTAGTTGGAAGCTCACCCGGCTCTGCTCTATACCAAACGTGAAAGTCAATGTGAGCACTAGCCTCGAAGTAAGGCCCTGATTATCCTGGCAAAACGGGAGGCGTGCACCAGCTCCATGAGGCCTTCATCGCTGTTCTGCTTTAGTTTCACGGTAGTAAGCTTTCCAACATTCCTAGGGACTTTGCTTAAGCAACCGTTTCGGTACCAGAACACTGCGTAGAGACAGTAAGTTCTGGTCCTGCGTGTATGCTGCGTGTCAACCTAGAAATTGGAGACTGATGGCATAAGGCTTCTTTTCCCATTATGAAAGCTCCGTTCATGCGGCCTCGAAGCTACCTGAAAAGCATTGTTGTTGCCGGGGTTTTCCTCACTGCCGGCATGGTTCTGAGAAGAAAAAGAGTTTTCTCCTAAGAAACCTTGGGTTTCCAGTTCCTTTTTGGAAGCTCACCCTGCTCTGCTCTATACCTAAAGTGAAAGTCAACGTGAACCCTAGCCTCGAAGTAAGGCTCTGATTTGCCTTGCCAATGGGGAGGTGTGCAGCAGCTCCATGAGGCCTTCATCACTCACTGTTCTGCTTTAGTTTCACGGTAGTAAGCCTTTCAAAACTCCTAGGGTCCTTGCTTCAGCACCCGTTTCCGTACCAGAATACTGAGTAGAGCAAGGAAGCTCTGGTCCTATTAAGCAACTTCCAGCCCCGTAGGCCTTTTTGGAACACCCCAGTGTTGGCTAGAGAGAACCAACACACTGCACTCTTCCTTGGGAGAGCCAGATTACCTCAGCTCCACACAGGATTCACGAACGCACTTCTAGACTGTCCTCCATGCAATGGGTGGAACCTCATTCCCCTAGCTGAACTCTATTGAGAAAAACACTCTGCTTCTAATCCCTTTTCACATTTCACACTTAGAGTCACGCATCCGCAAGGAGGTGGTCGGCTTGCATTCCAAGTACAATTTAAGCACAGTTCTTGGTGTAACACTGCAGGTCCTTTGAAGATGCAAAGGCCCCTCAGTCTCGCTCGCGCATCCTTTGTTTTGGAACTTCGCTGCACGCGGAAAACCGCATGTAGAGAAAAGTTGATTCAGGGAAAGCCCCAGTGGGTATCGTGAATCTCTTTTGACTTGTGAGCATCAACATGTACTTATGCTGCGTGTCAACCTAAAAATGGAAGACTGATGGCACAAAGCTTGTTTTCCCGTTTTGAAAGCTCCATTCATGCGGCCTCGAAGCTACCTGAAAAGCACTGTTGTTACCGTGCTTTTACTTACAGCCGGCATGGCACATAGAAGAAAATGAGTTTTCTCGAAAGAAACCTTGTGCTTCCAGTTCCTAGTTGGAAGCTCACCCTGCTCTGCTCTATACCAAACGTGAAAGTCAATGTGAGCACTAGCCTCGAAGTAAGGCTCTGATTATCCTGGCAAAACGGGAGGCGTGCAGCAGCTCCATGAGGCCTTCATCGCTGTTCTGCTTTAGTTTCACGGTAGTAAGCTTTCCAAGACTCCTAGGGACTTTGCTTAAGCAACCGTTTCGGTACCAGAACACTGCGTAGAGACAGTAAGCTCTGGTCCTGCGTGTATGCTGCGTGTCAACCTAGAAATTGGAGACTGATGGCATAAGGCTACTTTTCCCATTATGAAAGCTCCGTTCATGCGGCCTCGAAGCTACCTGAAAAGCACTGTTGTTGCCGGGGTTTTCCTCACTGCCGGCATGGTTCTGAGAAGAAAATGAGTTTTCTCCTAAGAAACCTTGGGTTTCCAGTTCCTTGTTGGAGGCTCACCCTGCTCTGCTCTATACCTAAAGTGAAAGTCAACGTGAGCCCAAGCTTCGAAGTAAGGCCCTGATTATCCTTGCAAAACGAGAGGCGTGCAGCAGCTCCATGAGGCCTTCATCGTTGTTCTGCTTTAGTTTCAAGGTAGTAAGCTTTTCAACACTCCTAGAGGACTTGCTTCAGCACCCGTTTCAGTACCATAACACTGCGTAGAACCAGGAAGCTCTGCTCCTGCGTGTATGCTGCGTGTCAACCTAGAAATTAGAGACTGATGGCACAAGGCTAGTTTTCCCATTATGAAAGCTCCGTTGATGCGGCCCCGAAGCTACCTGAAAAGCACTGTTGTTACCGTGCTTTTACTTACAGCCGGCATGGTTCATAGAAGAAAATGAGTTTTCTCGAAAGAAACCTTGTGCTTCCAGTTCCTAGTTGGAAGCTCACCCGGCTCCGCTCTATACCAAACGTGAAAGTCAATGTGAGCACTAGCCTCGAAGTAAGGCCCTGATTATCCTGGCAAAACGGGAGGCGTGCAGCAGCTCCATGAGGCCTTCATCGCTGTTCTGCTTTAGTTTCACGGTAGTAAGCTTTCCAACATTCCTAGGGACTTTGCTTAAGCAACCGTTTGGGTACCAGAACACTGCGTAGAGACAGTAAGCTCTGGTCCTGCGTGTATGCTGCGTGTCAACCTAGAAATTGGAGACTGATGGCATAAGGCTTCTTTTCCCATTATGAAAGCTCCGTTCATGCGGCCTCGAAGCTACCTGAAAAGCATTGTTGTTGCCGGGGTTTTCCTCACTGCCGGCATGGTTCTGAGAAGAAAATGAGTTTTCTCCTAAGAAACCTTGGGTTTCCAGTTCCTTGTTGGAAGCTCACCCTGCTCTGCGCTATACCTAAAGTGAAAGTCAACGTGAGCCCAAGCTTCGAAGTAAGGCCCTGATTATCCTTGCAAAACGAGAGGCGTGCAGCAGCTCCATGAGGCCTTCATCGTTGTTCTGCTTTAGTTTCAAGGTAGTAAGCTTTTCAACACTCCTAGGGGCCTTGCTTCAGCACCCGTTTCAGTACCAGAACACTGCGTAGAACCAGGAAGCTCTGCTCCTGCGTGTATGCTGCGTGTCAACCTAGAAATTAGAGACTGATGGCACAAGGCTAGTTTTCCCATTATGAAAGCTCCGTTGATGCGGCCCCGAAGCTACCTGAAAAGCACTGTTGTTACCGTGCTTTTACTTACAGCCGGCATGGTTCATAGAAGAAAATGAGTTTTCTCGAAAGAAACCTTGTGCTTCCAGTTCCTAGTTGGAAGCTCACCCGGCTCCGCTCTATACCAAACGTGAAAGTCAATGTGAGCACTAGCCTCGAAGTAAGGCCCTGATTATCCGGGCAAAACGGGAGGCGTGCAGCAGCTCCATGAGGCCTTCATCGCTGTTCTGCTTTAGTTTCACGGTAGTAAGCTTTCCAACATTCCTAGGGACTTTGCTTAAGCAACCGTTTCGGTACCAGAACACTGCGTAGAGACAGTAAGCTCTGGTCCTGCGTGATGCTGCGTGTCAACCTAGAAATTGGAGACTGATGGCATAAGGCTTCTTTTCCCATTATGAAAGCTCCGTTCATGCGGCCTCGAAGCTACCTGAAATGCATTGTTGTTGCCGGGGTTTTCCTCACTGCCGGCATGGTTCTGAGAAGAAAATGAGTTTTCTCCTAAGAAACCTTGGGGTTCCAGTTCCTTGTTGGAAGCTCACCCTGCTCTGCGCTGTACCTAAAGTGAAAGTCAACGTGAGCCCAAGCTTCGAAGTAAGGCCCTGATTATCCTTGCAAAACGAGAGGCGTGCAGCAGCTCCATGAGGCCTTCATCGTTGTTCTGCTTTAGTTTCAAGGTAGTAAGCTTTTCAACACTCCTAGGGGACTTGCTTCAGCACCCGTTTCAGTACCAGAACACTGCGTAGAACAAGGAAGCTCTGCTCCTGCGTGTATGCTGCGTGTCAACCTAGAAATTAGAGACTGATGGCACAAGGCTAGTTTTCCCATTATGAAAGCTCCGTTGATGCGGCCCCGAAGCTACCTGAAAAGCACTGTTGTACCGTGCTTTTACTTACAGCCGGCATGGTTCATAGAAGAAAATGAGTTTTCTCGAAAGAAACCTTGTGCTTCCAGTTCCTAGTTGGAAGCTCACCCGGCTCTGCTCTATACCAAACGTGAAAGTCAATGTGAGCACTAGCCTCGAAGTAAGGCCCTGATTATCCTGGCAAAACGGGAGGCGTGCACCAGCTCCATGAGGCCTTCATCGCTGTTCTGCTTTAGTTTCACGGTAGTAAGCTTTCCAACATTCCTAGGGACTTTGCTTAAGCAACCGTTTCGGTACCAGAACACTGCGTAGAGACAGTAAGTTCTGGTCCTGCGTGTATGCTGCGTGTCAACCTAGAAATTGGAGACTGATGGCATAAGGCTTCTTTTCCCATTATGAAAGCTCCGTTCATGCGGCCTCGAAGCTACCTGAAAAGCATTGTTGTTGCCGGGGTTTTCCTCACTGCCGGCATGGTTCTGAGAAGAAAAAGAGTTTTCTCCTAAGAAACCTTGGGTTTCCAGTTCCTTTTTGGAAGCTCACCCTGCTCTGCTCTATACCTAAAGTGAAAGTCAACGTGAACCCTAGCCTCGAAGTAAGGCTCTGATTTGCCTTGCCAATGGGGAGGTGTGCAGCAGCTCCATGAGGCCTTCATCACTGTTCTGCTTTAGTTTCACGGTAGTAAGCCTTTCAAAACTCCTAGGGTCCTTGCTTCAGCACCCGTTTCCGTACCAGAATACTGAGTAGAGCAAGGAAGCTCTGGTCCTATTAAGCAACTTCCAGCCCCGTAGGCCTTTTTGGAACACCCCAGTGTTGGCTAGAGAGAACCAACACACTGCACTCTTCCTTGGGAGAGCCAGATTACCTCAGCTCCACACAGGATTCACGAACGCACTTCTAGACTGTCCTCCATGCAATGGGTGGAACCTCATTCCCCTAGCTGAACTCTATTGAGAAAAACACTCTGCTTCTAATCCCTTTTCACATTTCACACTTAGAGTCACGCATCCGCAAGGAGGTGGTCGGCTTGCATTCCAAGTACAATTTAAGCACAGTTCTTGGTGTAACACTGCAGGTCCTTTGAAGATGCAAAGGCCCCTCAGTCTCGCTCGCGCATCCTTTGTTTTGGAACTTCGCTGCACGCGGAAAACCGCATGTAGAGAAAAGTTGATTCAGGGAAAGCCCCAGTGGGTATCGTGAATCTCTTTTGACTTGTGAGCATCAACATGTACTTATGCTGCGTGTCAACCTAAAAATGGAAGACTGATGGCACAAAGCTTGTTTTCCCGTTTTGAAAGCTCCATTCATGCGGCCTCGAAGCTACCTGAAAAGCACTGTTGTTACCGTGCTTTTACTTACAGCCGGCATGGCACATAGAAGAAAATGAGTTTTCTCGAAAGAAACCTTGTGCTTCCAGTTCCTAGTTGGAAGCTCACCCTGCTCTGCTCTATACCAAACGTGAAAGTCAATGTGAGCACTAGCCTCGAAGTAAGGCTCTGATTATCCTGGCAAAACGGGAGGCGTGCAGCAGCTCCATGAGGCCTTCATCGCTGTTCTGCTTTAGTTTCACGGTAGTAAGCTTTCCAAGACTCCTAGGGACTTTGCTTAAGCAACCGTTTCGGTACCAGAACACTGCGTAGAGACAGTAAGCTCTGGTCCTGCGTGTATGCTGCGTGTCAACCTAGAAATTGGAGACTGATGGCATAAGGCTACTTTTCCCATTATGAAAGCTCCGTTCATGCGGCCTCGAAGCTACCTGAAAAGCACTGTTGTTGCCGGGGTTTTCCTCACTGCCGGCATGGTTCTGAGAAGAAAATGAGTTTTCTCCTAAGAAACCTTGGGTTTCCAGTTCCTTGTTGGAGGCTCACCCTGCTCTGCTCTATACCTAAAGTGAAAGTCAACGTGAGCCCAGGCTTCGAAGTAAGGCCCTGATTATCCTTGCAAAACGAGAGGCGTGCAGCAGCTCCATGAGGCCTTCATCGTTGTTCTGCTTTAGTTTCAAGGTAGTAAGCTTTTCAACACTCCTAGAGGACTTGCTTCAGCACCCGTTTCAGTACCATAACACTGCGTAGAACCAGGAAGCTCTGCTCCTGCGTGTATGCTGCGTGTCAACCTAGAAATTAGAGACTGATGGCACAAGGCTAGTTTTCCCATTATGAAAGCTCCGTTGATGCGGCCCCGAAGCTACCTGAAAAGCACTGTTGTTACCGTGCTTTTACTTACAGCCGGCATGGTTCATAGAAGAAAATGAGTTTTCTCGAAAGAAACCTTGTGCTTCCAGTTCCTAGTTGGAAGCTCACCCGGCTCCGCTCTATACCAAACGTGAAAGTCAATGTGAGCACTAGCCTCGAAGTAAGGCCCTGATTATCCTGGCAAAACGGGAGGCGTGCAGCAGCTCCATGAGGCCTTCATCGCTGTTCTGCTTTAGTTTCACGGTAGTAAGCTTTCCAACATTCCTAGGGACTTTGCTTAAGCAACCGTTTGGGTACCAGAACACTGCGTAGAGACAGTAAGCTCTGGTCCTGCGTGTATGCTGCGTGTCAACCTAGAAATTGGAGACTGATGGCATAAGGCTTCTTTTCCCATTATGAAAGCTCCGTTCATGCGGCCTCGAAGCTACCTGAAAAGCATTGTTGTTGCCGGGGTTTTCCTCACTGCCGGCATGGTTCTGAGAAGAAAATGAGTTTTCTCCTAAGAAACCTTGGGTTTCCAGTTCCTTGTTGGAAGCTCACCCTGCTCTGCGCTATACCTAAAGTGAAAGTCAACGTGAGCCCAAGCTTCGAAGTAAGGCCCTGATTATCCTTGCAAAACGAGAGGCGTGCAGCAGCTCCATGAGGCCTTCATCGTTGTTCTGCTTTAGTTTCAAGGTAGTAAGCTTTTCAACACTCCTAGGGGCCTTGCTTCAGCACCCGTTTCAGTACCAGAACACTGCGTAGAACCAGGAAGCTCTGCTCCTGCGTGTATGCTGCGTGTCAACCTAGAAATTAGAGACTGATGGCACAAGGCTAGTTTTCCCATTATGAAAGCTCCGTTGATGCGGCCCCGAAGCTACCTGAAAAGCACTGTTGTTACCGTGCTTTTACTTACAGCCGGCATGGTTCATAGAAGAAAATGAGTTTTCTCGAAAGAAACCTTGTGCTTCCAGTTCCTAGTTGGAAGCTCACCCGGCTCCGCTCTATACCAAACGTGAAAGTCAATGTGAGCACTAGCCTCGAAGTAAGGCCCTGATTATCCGGGCAAAACGGGAGGCGTGCAGCAGCTCCATGAGGCCTTCATCGCTGTTCTGCTTTAGTTTCACGGTAGTAAGCTTTCCAACATTCCTAGGGACTTTGCTTAAGCAACCGTTTCGGTACCAGAACACTGCGTAGAGACAGTAAGCTCTGGTCCTGCGTGTATGCTGCGTGTCAACCTAGAAATTGGAGACTGATGGCATAAGGCTTCTTTTCCCATTATGAAAGCTCCGTTCATGCGGCCTCGAAGCTACCTGAAAAGCATTGTTGTTGCCGGGGTTTTCCTCACTGCCGGCATGGTTCTGAGAAGAAAATGAGTTTTCTCCTAAGAAACCTTGGGGTTCCAGTTCCTTGTTGGAAGCTCACCCTGCTCTGCGCTATACCTAAAGTGAAAGTCAACGTGAGCCCAAGCTTCGAAGTAAGGCCCTGATTATCCTTGCAAAACGAGAGGCGTGCAGCAGCTCCATGAGGCCTTCATCGTTGTTCTGCTTTAGTTTCAAGGTAGTAAGCTTTTCAACACTCCTAGGGGACTTGCTTCAGCACCCGTTTCAGTACCAGAACACTGCGTAGAACCAGGAAGCTCTGCTCCTGCGTGTATGCTGCGTGTCAACCTAGAAATTAGAGACTGACGGCACAAGGCTAGTTTTCCCATTATGAAAGCTCCGTTGATGCGGCCCCGAAGCTACCTGAAAAGCACTGTTGTTACCGTGCTTTTACTTACAGCCGGCATGGTTCATAGAAGAAAATGAGTTTTCTCGAAAGAAACCTTGTGCTTCCAGTTCCTAGTTGGAAGCTCACCCGGCTCTGCTCTATACCAAACGTGAAAGTCAATGTGAGCACTAGCCTCGAAGTAAGGCCCTGATTATCCTGGCAAAACGGGAGGCGTGCACCAGCTCCATGAGGCCTTCATCGCTGTTCTGCTTTAGTTTCACGGTAGTAAGCTTTCCAACATTCCTAGGGACTTTGCTTAAGCAACCGTTTCGGTACCAGAACACTGCGTAGAGACAGTAAGCTCTGGTCCTGCGTGTATGCTGCGTGTCAACCTAGAAATTGGAGACTGATGGCATAAGGCTTCTTTTCCCATTATGAAAGCTCCGTTCATGCGGCCTCGAAGCTACCTGAAATGCATTGTTGTTGCCGGGGTTTTCCTCACTGCCGGCATGGTTCTGAGAAGAAAATGAGTTTTCTCCTAAGAAACCTTGGGTTTCCAGTTCCTTGTTGGAAGCTCACCCTGCTCTGCGCTGTACCTAAAGTGAAAGTCAACGTGAGCCCAAGCTTCGAAGTAAGGCCCTGATTATCCTTGCAAAACGAGAGGCGTGCAGCAGCTCCATGAGGCCTTCATCGTTGTTCTGCTTTAGTTTCAAGGTAGTAAGCTTTTCAACACTCCTAGGGGACTTGCTTCAGCACCCGTTTCAGTACCAGAACACTGCGTAGAACAAGTAAGCTCTGCTCCTGCGTGTATGCTGCGTGTCAACCTAGAAATTAGAGACTGATGGCACAAGGCTAGTTTTCCCATTATGAAAGCTCCGTTGATGCGGCCCCGAAGCTACCTGAAAAGCACTGTTGTACCGTGCTTTTACTTACAGCCGGCATGGTTCATAGAAGAAAATGAGTTTTCTCGAAAGAAACCTTGTGCTTCCAGTTCCTAGTTGGAAGCTCACCCGGCTCCGCTCTATACCAAACGTGAAAGTCAATGTGAGCACTAGCCTCGAAGTAAGGCCCTGATTATCCTGGCAAAACGGGAGGCGTGCACCAGCTCCATGAGGCCTTCATCGCTGTTCTGCTTTAGTTTCACGGTAGTAAGCTTTCCAACATTCCTAGGGACTTTGCTTAAGCAACCGTTTCGGTACCAGAACACTGCGTAGAGACAGTAAGCTCTGGTCCTGCGTGTATGCTGCGTGTCAACCTAGAAATTGGAGACTGATGGCATAAGGCTTCTTTTCCCATTATGAAAGCTCCGTTCATGCGGCCTCGAAGCTACCTGAAAAGCATTGTTGTTGCCGGGGTTTTCCTCACTGCCGGCATGGTTCTGAGAAGAAAATGAGTTTTCTCCTAAGAAACCTTGGGGTTTCAGTTCCTTGTTGGAAGCTCACCCTGCTCTGCGCTGTACCTAAAGTGAAAGTCAACGTGAGCCCAAGCTTCGAAGTAAGGCCCTGATTATCCTTGCAAAACGAGAGGCGTGCAGCAGCTCCATGAGGCCTTCATCGTTGTTCTGCTTTAGTTTCAAGGTAGTAAGCTTTTCAACACTCCTAGGGGACTTGCTTCAGCACCCGTTTCAGTACCAGAACACTGCGTAGAACCAGGAAGCTCTGCTCCTGCGTGTATGCTGCGTGTCAACCTAGAAATTAGAGACTGATGGCACAAGGCTAGTTTTCCCATTATGAAAGCTCCGTTGATGCGGCCCCGAAGCTACCTGAAAAGCACTGTTGTTACCGTGCTTTTACTTACAGCCGGCATGGTTCATAGAAGAAAATGAGTTTTCTCGAAAGAAACCTTGTGCTTCCAGTTCCTAGTTGGAAGCTACCCGGCTCTGCTCTATACCAAACGTGAAAGTCAATGTGAGCACTAGCCTCGAAGTAAGGCCCTGATTATCCTGGCAAAACGGGAGGCGTGCACCAGCTCCATGAGGCCTTCATCGCTGTTCTGCTTTAGTTTCACGGTAGTAAGCTTTCCAACATTCCTAGGGACTTTGCTTAAGCAACCGTTTCGGTACCAGAACACTGCGTAGAGACAGTAAGCTCTGGTCCTGCGTGTATGCTGCGTGTCAACCTAGAAATTGGAGACTGATGGCATAAGGCTTCTTTTCCCATTATGAAAGCTCCGTTCATGCGGCCTCGAAGCTACCTGAAATGCATTGTTGTTGCCGGGGTTTTCCTCACTGCCGGCATGGTTCTGAGAAGAAAATGAGTTTTCTCCTAAGAAACCTTGGGTTTCCAGTTCCTTGTTGGAAGCTCACCCTGCTCTGCGCTGTACCTAAAGTGAAAGTCAACGTGAGCCCAAGCTTCGAAGTAAGGCCCTGATTATCCTTGCAAAACGAGAGGCGTGCAGCAGCTCCATGAGGCCTTCATCGTTGTTCTGCTTTAGTTTCAAGGTAGTAAGCTTTTCAACACTCCTAGGGGACTTGCTTCAGCACCCGTTTCAGTACCAGAACACTGCGTAGAACAAGTAAGCTCTGCTCCTGCGTG
The DNA here is from genome assembly GCF_028564815.1 of Eubalaena glacialis. Taxonomy (NCBI): domain Eukaryota; kingdom Metazoa; phylum Chordata; class Mammalia; order Artiodactyla; family Balaenidae; genus Eubalaena; species Eubalaena glacialis. The sequence continues at coordinate 28,714,987 of NC_083725.1, forward strand.
TATGCTGCGTGTCAACCTAGAAATTAGAGACTGATGGCACAAGGCTAGTTTTCCCATTATGAAAGCTCCGTTGATGCGGCCCCGAAGCTACCTGAAAAGCACTGTTGTACCGTGCTTTTACTTACAGCCGGCATGGTTCATAGAAGAAAATGAGTTTTCTCGAAAGAAACCTTGTGCTTCCAGTTCCTAGTTGGAAGCTCACCCGGCTCCGCTCTATACCAAACGTGAAAGTCAATGTGAGCACTAGCCTCGAAGTAAGGCCCTGATTATCCTGGCAAAACGGGAGGCGTGCACCAGCTCCATGAGGCCTTCATCGCTGTTCTGCTTTAGTTTCACGGTAGTAAGCTTTCCAACATTCCTAGGGACTTTGCTTAAGCAACCGTTTCGGTACCAGAACACTGCGTAGAGACAGTAAGCTCTGGTCCTGCGTGTATGCTGCGTGTCAACCTAGAAATTGGAGACTGATGGCATAAGGCTTCTTTTCCCATTATGAAAGCTCCGTTCATGCGGCCTCGAAGCTACCTGAAAAGCATTGTTGTTGCCGGGGTTTTCCTCACTGCCGGCATGGTTCTGAGAAGAAAATGAGTTTTCTCCTAAGAAACCTTGGGGTTTCAGTTCCTTGTTGGAAGCTCACCCTGCTCTGCGCTGTACCTAAAGTGAAAGTCAACGTGAGCCCAAGCTTCGAAGTAAGGCCCTGATTATCCTTGCAAAACGAGAGGCGTGCAGCAGCTCCATGAGGCCTTCATCGTTGTTCTGCTTTAGTTTCAAGGTAGTAAGCTTTTCAACACTCCTAGGGGACTTGCTTCAGCACACGTTTCAGTACCAGAACACTGCGTAGAACCAGGAAGCTCTGCTCCTGCGTGTATGCTGCGTGTCAACCTAGAAATTAGAGACTGATGGCACAAGGCTAGTTTTCCCATTATGAAAGCTCCGTTGATGCGGCCCCGAAGCTACCTGAAAAGCACTGTTGTTACCGTGCTTTTACTTACAGCCGGCATGGTTCATAGAAGAAAATGAGTTTTCTCGAAAGAAACCTTGTGCTTCCAGTTCCTAGTTGGAAGCTACCCGGCTCTGCTCTATACCAAACGTGAAAGTCAATGTGAGCACTAGCCTCGAAGTAAGGCCCTGATTATCCTGGCAAAACGGGAGGCGTGCACCAGCTCCATGAGGCCTTCATCGCTGTTCTGCTTTAGTTTCACGGTAGTAAGCTTTCCAACATTCCTAGGGACTTTGCTTAAGCAACCGTTTCGGTACCAGAACACTGCGTAGAGACAGTAAGCTCTGGTCCTGCGTGTATGCTGCGTGTCAACCTAGAAATTGGAGACTGATGGCATAAGGCTTCTTTTCCCATTATGAAAGCTCCGTTCATGCGGCCTCGAAGCTACCTGAAAAGCATTGTTGTTGCCGGGGTTTTCCTCACTGCCGGCATGGTTCTGAGAAGAAAATGAGTTTTCTCCTAAGAAACCTTGGGGTTCCAGTTCCTTGTTGGAAGCTCACCCTGCTCTGCGCTGTACCTAAAGTGAAAGTCAACGTGAGCCCAAGCTTCGAAGTAAGGCCCTGATTATCCTTGCAAAACGAGAGGCGTGCAGCAGCTCCATGAGGCCTTCATCGTTGTTCTGCTTTAGTTTCAAGGTAGTAAGCTTTTCAACACTCCTAGGGGACTTGCTTCAGCACCCGTTTCAGTACCAGAACACTGCCTAGAACCAGGAAGCTCTGCTCCTGCGTGTATGCTGCGTGTCAACCTAGAAATTAGAGACTGATGGCACAAGGCTAGTTTTCCCATTATGAAAGCTCCGTTGATGCGGCCCCGAAGCTACCTGAAAAGCACTGTTGTTACCGTGCTTTTACTTACAGCCGGCATGGTTCATAGAAGAAAATGAGTTTTCTCGAAAGAAACCTTGTGCTTCCAGTTCCTAGTTGGAAGCTCACCCGGCTCCGCTCTATACCAAACGTGAAAGTCAATGTGAGCACTAGCCTCGAAGTAAGGCCCTGATTATCCTGGCAAAACGGGAGGCGTGCAGCAGCTCCATGAGGCCTTCATCGCTGTTCTGCTTTAGTTTCACGGTAGTAAGCTTTCCAACATTCCTAGGGACTTTGCTTAAGCAACCGTTTCGGTACCAGAACACTGCGTAGAGACAGTAAGCTCTGGTCCTGCGTGTATGCTGCGTGTCAACCTAGAAATTGGAGACTGATGGCATAAGGCTTCTTTTCCCCTTATGAAAGCTCCGTTCATGCGGCCTCGAAGCTACCTGAAAAGCATTGTTGTTGCCGGGGTTTTCCTCACTGCCGGCATGGTTCTGAGAAGAAAATGAGTTTTCTCCTAAGAAACCTTGGGGTTCCAGTTCCTTGTTGGAAGCTCACCCTGCTCTGCGCTGTACCTAAAGTGAAAGTCAACGTGAGCCCAAGCTTCGAAGTAAGGCCCTGATTATCCTTGCAAAACGAGAGGCGTGCAGCAGCTCCATGAGGCCTTCATCGTTGTTCTGCTTTAGTTTCAAGGTAGTAAGCTTTTCAACACTCCTAGGGGACTTGCTTCAGCACCCGTTTCAGAACCAGAACACTGCGTAGAACCAGGAAGCTCTGCTCCTGCGTGTATGCTGCGTGTCAACCTAGAAATTAGAGACTGACGGCACAAGGCTAGTTTTCCCATTATGAAAGCTCCGTTGATGCGGCCCCGAAGCTACCTGAAAAGCACTGTTGTTACCGTGCTTTTACTTACAGCCGGCATGGTTCATAGAAGAAAATGAGTTTTCTCGAAAGAAACCTTGTGCTTCCAGTTCCTAGATGGAAGCTCACCCGGCTCCGCTCTATACCAAACGTGAAAGTCAATGTGAGCACTAGCCTCGAAGTAAGGCCCTGATTATCCTGGCAAAACGGGAGGCGTGCACCAGCTCCATGAGGCCTTCATCGCTGTTCTGCTTTAGTTTCACGGTAGTAAGCTTTCCAACATTCCTAGGGACGTTGCTTAAGCAACCGTTTCGGTACCAGAACACTGCGTAGAGACAGTAAGCTCTGGTCCTGCGTGTATGCTGCGTGTCAACCTAGAAATTGGAGACTGATGGCATAAGGCTTCTTTTCCCATTATGAAAGCTCCGTTCATGCGGCCTCGAAGCTACCTGAAAAGCATTGTTGTTGCCGGGGTTTTCCTCACTGCCGGCATGGTTCTGAGAAGAAAATGAGTTTTCTCCTAAGAAACCTTGGGGTTCCAGTTCCTTGTTGGAAGCTCACCCTGCTCTGCGCTGTACCTAAAGTGAAAGTCAACGTGAGCCCAAGCTTCGAAGTAAGGCCCTGATTATCCTTGCAAAACGAGAGGCGTGCAGCAGCTCCATGAGGCCTTCATCGTTGTTCTGCTTTAGTTTCAAGGTAGTAAGCTTTTCAACACTCCTAGGGGACTTGCTTCAGCACCCGTTTCAGTACCAGAACACTGCGTAGAACCAGGAAGCTCTGCTCCTGCGTGTATGCTGCGTGTCAACCTAGAAATTAGAGACTGACGGAACAAGGCTAGTTTTCCCATTATGAAAGCTCCGTTGATGCGGCCCCGAAGCTACCTGAAAAGCACTGTTGTTACCGTGCTTTTACTTACAGCCGGCATGGTTCATAGAAGAAAATGAGTTTTCTCGAAAGAAACCTTGTGCTTCCAGTTCCTAGTTGGAAGCTCACCCGGCTCCGCTCTATACCAAACGTGAAAGTCAATGTGAGCACTAGCCTCGAAGTAAGGCCCTGATTATCCTGGCAAAACGGGAGGCGTGCACCAGCTCCATGAGGCCTTCATCGCTGTTCTGCTTTAGTTTCACGGTAGTAAGCTTTCCAACATTCCTAGGGACTTTGCTTAAGCAACCGTTTCGGTACCAGAACACTGCGTAGAGACAGTAAGCTCTGGTCCTGCGTGTATGCTGCGTGTCAACCTAGAAATTGGAGACTGATGGCATAAGGCTTCTTTTCCCATTATGAAAGCTCCGTTCATGCGGCCTCGAAGCTACCTGAAATGCATTGTTGTTGCCGGGGTTTTCCTCACTGCCGGCATGGTTCTGAGAAGAAACTGAGTTTTCTCCTAAGAAACCTTGGGTTTCCAGTTCCTTGTTGGAAGCTCACCCTGCTCTGCGCTATACCTAAAGTGAAAGTCAACGTGAGCCCAAGCTTCGAAGTAAGGCCCTGATTATCCTTGCAAAACGAGAGGCGTGCAGCAGCTCCATGAGGCCTTCATCGTTGTTCTGCTTTAGTTTCAAGGTAGTAAGCTTTTCAACACTCCTAGGGGCCTTGCTTCAGCACCCGTTTCAGTACCAGAACACTGCGTAGAACCAGGAAGCTCTGCTCCTGCGTGTATGCTGCGTGTCAACCTAGAAATTAGAGACTGACGGCACAAGGCTAGTTTTCCCATTATGAAAGCTCCGTTGATGCGGCCCCGAAGCTACCTGAAAAGCACTGTTGTTACCGTGCTTTTACTTACAGCCGGCATGGTTCATAGAAGAAAATGAGTTTTCTCGAAAGAAACCTTGTGCTTCCAGTTCCTAGTTGGAAGCTCACCCGGCTCCGCTCTATACCAAACGTGAAAGTCAATGTGAGCACTAGCCTCGAAGTAAGGCCCTGATTATCCTGGCAAAACGGGAGGCGTGCAGCAGCTCCATGAGGCCTTCATCGCTGTTCTGCTTTAGTTTCACGGTAGTAAGCTTTCCAACATTCCTAGGGACTTTGCTTAAGCAACCGTTTCGGTACCAGAACACTGCGTAGAGACAGTAAGCTCTGGTCCTGCGTGTATGCTGCGTGTCAACCTAGAAATTGGAGACTGATGGCATAAGGCTTCTTTTCCCATTATGAAAGCTCCGTTCATGCGGCCTCGAAGCTACCTGAAAAGCATTGTTGTTGCCGGGGTTTTCCTCACTGCCGGTATGGTTCTGAGAAGAAAATGACTTTTCTCCTAAGAAACCTTGGGGTTCCAGTTCCTTGTTGGAAGCTCACCCTGCTCTGCGCTGTACCTAAAGTGAAAGTCAACGTGAGCCCAAGCTTCGAAGTAAGGCCCTGATTATCCTTGCAAAACGAGAGGCGTGCAGCAGCTCCATGAGGCCTTCATCGTTGTTCTGCTTTAGTTTCAAGGTAGTAAGCTTTTCAACACTCCTAGGGGACTTGCTTCAGCACCCGTTTCAGTACCAGAACACTGCGTAGAACCAGGAAGCTCTGCTCCTGCGTGTATGCTGCGTGTCAACCTAGAAATTAGAGACTGATGGCACAAGGCTAGTTTTCCCATTATGAAAGCTCCGTTGATGCGGCCCCGAAGCTACCTGAAAAGCACTGTTGTTACCGTGCTTTTACTTACAGCCGGCATGGTTCATAGAAGAAAATGAGTTTTCTCGAAAGAAACCTTGTGCTTCCAGTTCCTAGTTGGAAGCTCACCCGGCTCCGCTCTATACCAAACGTGAAAGTCAATGTGAGCACTAGCCTCGAAGTAAGGCCCTGATTATCCTGGCAAAACGGGAGGCGTGCAGCAGCTCCATGAGGCCTTCATCGCTGTTCTGCTTTAGTTTCACGGTAGTAAGCTTTCCAACATTCCTAGGGACTTTGCTTAAGCAACCGTTTCGGTACCAGAACACTGCGTAGAGACAGTAAGCTCTGGTCCTGCGTGTATGCTGCGTGTCAACCTAGAAATTGGAGACTGATGGCATAAGGCTTCTTTTCCCATTATGAAAGCTCCGTTCATGCGGCCTCGAAGCTACCTGAAAAGCATTGTTGTTGCCGGGGTTTTCCTCACTGCCGGCATGGTTCTGAGAAGAAAATGAGTTTTCTCCTAAGAAACCTTGGTGTTCCAGTTCCTTGTTGGAAGCTCACCCTGCTCTGCGCTATACCTAAAGTGAAAGTCAACGTGAGCCCAAGCTTCGAAGTAAGGCCCTGATTATCCTTGCAAAACGAGAGGCGTGCAGCAGCTCCATGAGGCCTTCATCGTTGTTCTGCTTTAGTTTCAAGGTAGTAAGCTTTTCAACACTCCTAGGGGACTTGCTTCAGCACCCGTTTCAGTACCAGAACACTGCGTAGAACCAGGAAGCTCTGCTCCTGCGTGTATGCTGCGTGTCAACCTAGAAATTAGAGACTGGCGGCACAAGGCTAGTTTTCCCATTATGAAAGCTCCGTTGATGCGGCCCCGAAGCTACCTGAAAAGCACTGTTGTTACCGTGCTTTTACTTACAGCCGGCATGGTTCATAGAAGAAAATGAGTTTTCTCGAAAGAAACCTTGTGCTTCCAGTTCCTAGTTGGAAGCTCACCCGGCTCCGCTCTATACCAAACGTGAAAGTCAATGTGAGCACTAGCCTCGAAGTAAGGCCCTGATTATCCTGGCAAAACGGGAGGCGTGCACCAGCTCCATGAGGCCTTCATCGCTGTTCTGCTTTAGTTTCACGGTAGTAAGCTTTCCAACATTCCTAGGGACTTTGCTTAAGCAACCGTTTCGGTACCAGAACACTGCGTAGAGACAGTAAGCTCTGGTCCTGCGTGTATGCTGCGTGTCAACCTAGAAATTGGAGACTGATGGCATAAGGCTTCTTTTCCCATTATGAAAGCTCCGTTCATGCGGCCTCGAAGCTACCTGAAATGCATTGTTGTTGCCGGGGTTTTCCTCACTGCCGGCATGGTTCTGAGAAGAAAATGAGTTTTCTCCTAAGAAACCTTGGGGTTCCAGTTCCTTGTTGGAAGCTCACCCTGCTCTGCGCTGTACCTAAAGTGAAAGTCAACGTGAGCCCAAGCTTCGAAGTAAGGCCCTGATTATCCTTGCAAAACGAGAGGCGTGCAGCAGCTCCATGAGGCCTTCATCGTTGTTCTGCTTTAGTTTCAAGGTAGTAAGCTTTTCAACACTCCTAGGGGCCTTGCTTCAGCACCCGTTTCAGTACCAGAACACTGCGTAGAACAAGGAAGCTCTGCTCCTGCGTGTATGCTGCGTGTCAACCTAGAAATTAGAGACTGATGGCACAAGGCTAGTTTTCCCATTATGAAAGCTCCGTTGATGCGGCCCCGAAGCTACCTGAAAAGCACTGTTGTTACCGTGCTTGTACTTACAGCCGGCATGGTTCATAGAAGAAAATGAGTTTTCTCGAAAGAAACCTTGTGCTTCCAGTTCCTAGTTGGAAGCTCACCCGGCTCCGCTCTATACCAAACGTGAAAGTCAATGTGAGCACTAGCCTCGAAGTAAGGCCCTGATTATCCTGGCAAAACGGGAGGCGTGCAGCAGCTCCATGAGGCCTTCATGGCTGTTCTGCTTTAGTTTCACGGTAGTAAGCTTTCCAACATTCCTAGGGACTTTGCTTAAGCAACCGTTTCGGTACCAGAACACTGCGTAGAGACAGTAAGCTCTGGTCCTGCGTGTATGCTGCGTGTCAACCTAGAAATTGGAGACTGATGGCATAAGGCTTCTTTTCCCATTATGAAAGCTCCGTTCATGCGGCCTCGAAGCTACCTGAAAAGCATTGCTGTTGCCGGGGTTTTCCTCACTGCCGGCATGGTTCTGAGAAGAAAATGAGTTTTCTCCTAAGAAACCTTGGGGTTCCAGTTCCTTGTTGGAAGCTCACCCTGCTCTGCGCTGTACCTAAAGTGAAAGTCAACGTGAGCCCAAGCTTCGAAGTAAGGCCCTGATTATCCTTGCAAAACGAGAGGCGTGCAGCAGCTCCATGAGGCCTTCATCGTTGTTCTGCTTTAGTTTCAAGGTAGTAAGCTTTTCAACACTCCTAGGGGACTTGCTTCAGCACCCGTTTCAGTACCAGAACACTGCGTAGAACCAGGAAGCTCTGCTCCTGCGTGTATGCTGCGTGTCAACCTAGAAATTAGAGACTGATGGCACAAGGCTAGTTTTCCCATTATGAAAGCTCCGTTGATGCGGCCCCGAAGCTACCTGAAAAGCACTGTTGTTACCGTGCTTTTACTTACAGCCGGCATGGTTCATAGAAGAAAATGAGTTTTCTCGAAAGAAACCTTGTGCTTCCAGTTCCTAGTTGGAAGCTCACCCGGCTCCGCTCTATACCAAACGTGAAAGTCAATGTGAGCACTAGCCTCGAAGTAAGGCCCTGATTATCCTGGCAAAACGGGAGGCGTGCACCAGCTCCATGAGGCCTTCATCGCTGTTCTGCTTTAGTTTCACGGTAGTAAGCTTTCCAACATTCCTAGGGACTTTGCTTAAGCAACCGTTTCGGTACCAGAACACTGCGTAGAGACAGTAAGCTCTGGTCCTGCGTGTATGCTGCGTGTCAACCTAGAAATTGGAGACTGATGGCATAAGGCTTCTTTTCCCATTATGAAAGCTCCGTTCATGCGGCCTCGAAGCTACCTGAAAAGCATTGCTGTTGCCGGGGTTTTCCTCACTGCCGGCATGGTTCTGAGAAGAAAATGAGTTTTCTCCTAAGAAACCTTGGGGTTCCAGTTCCTTGTTGGAAGCTCACCCTGCTCTGCGCTGTACCTAAAGTGAAAGTCAACGTGAACCCAAGCTTCGAAGTAAGGCCCTGATTATCCTTGCAAAACGAGAGGCGTGCAGCAGCTCCATGAGGCCTTCATCGTTGTTCTGCTTTAGTTTCAAGGTAGTAAGCTTTTCAACACTCCTAGGGGACTTGCTTCAGCACCCGTTTCAGTACCAGAACACTGCCTAGAACCAGGAAGCTCTGCTCCTGCGTGTATGCTGCGTGTCAACCTAGAAATTAGAGACTGATGGCACAAGGCTAGTTTTCCCATTATGAAAGCTCCGTTGATGCGGCCCCGAAGCTACCTGAAAAGCACTGTTGTTACCGTGCTTTTACTTACAGCCGGCATGGTTCATAGAAGAAAATGAGTTTTCTCGAAAGAAACCTTGTGCTTCCAGTTCCTAGTTGGAAGCTCACCCGGCTCCGCTCTATACCAAACGTGAAAGTCAATGTGAGCACTAGCCTCGAAGTAAGGCCCTGATTATCCTGGCAAAACGGGAGGCGTGCAGCAGCTCCATGAGGCCTTCATCGCTGTTCTGCTTTAGTTTCACGGTAGTAAGCTTTCCAACATTCCTAGGGACTTTGCTTAAGCAACCGTTTCGGTACCAGAACACTGCGTAGAGACAGTAAGCTCTGGTCCTGCGTGTATGCTGCGTGTCAACCTAGAAATTGGAGACTGATGGCATAAGGCTTCTTTTCCCATTATGAAAGCTCCGTTCATGCGGCCTCGAAGCTACCTGAAAAGCATTGCTGTTGCCGGGGTTTTCCTCACTGCCGGCATGGTTCTGAGAAGAAAATGAGTTTTCTCCTAAGAAACCTTGGGGTTCCAGTTCCTTGTTGGAAGCTCACCCTGCTCTGCGCTGTACCTAAAGTGAAAGTCAACGTGAGCCCAAGCTTCGAAGTAAGGCCCTGATTATCCTTGCAAAACGAGAGGCGTGCAGCAGCTCCATGAGGCCTTCATCGTTGTTCTGCTTTAGTTTCAAGGTAGTAAGCTTTTCAACACTCCTAGGGGACTTGCTTCAGCACCCGTTTCAGTACCAGAACACTGCCTAGAACCAGGAAGCTCTGCTCCTGCGTGTATGCTGCGTGTCAACCTAGAAATTAGAGACTGATGGCACAAGGCTAGTTTTCCCATTATGAAAGCTCCGTTGATGCGGCCCCGAAGCTACCTGAAAAGCACTGTTGTTACCGTGCTTTTACTTACAGCCGGCATGGTTCATAGAAGAAAATGAGTTTTCTCGAAAGAAACCTTGTGCTTCCAGTTCCTAGTTGGAAGCTCACCCGGCTCCGCTCTATACCAAACGTGAAAGTCAATGTGAGCACTAGCCTCGAAGTAAGGCCCTGATTATCCTGGCAAAACGGGAGGCGTGCAGCAGCTCCATGAGGCCTTCATCGCTGTTCTGCTTTAGTTTCACGGTAGTAAGCTTTCCAACATTCCTAGGGACTTTGCTTAAGCAACCGTTTCGGTACCAGAACACTGCGTAGAGACAGTAAGCTCTGGTCCTGCGTGTATGCTGCGTGTCAACCTAGAAATTGGAGACTGATGGCATAAGGCTTCTTTTCCCATTATGAAAGCTCCGTTCATGCGGCCTCGAAGCTACCTGAAAAGCATTGCTGTTGCCGGGGTTTTCCTCACTGCCGGCATGGTTCTGAGAAGAAAATGAGTTTTCTCCTAAGAAACCTTGGGGTTCCAGTTCCTTGTTGGAAGCTCACCCTGCTCTGCGCTGTACCTAAAGTGAAAGTCAACGTGAGCCCAAGCTTCGAAGTAAGGCCCTGATTATCCTTGCAAAACGAGAGGCGTGCAGCAGCTCCATGAGGCCTTCATCGTTGTTCTGCTTTAGTTTCAAGGTAGTAAGCTTTTCAACACTCCTAGGGGACTTGCTTCAGCACCCGTTTCAGTACCAGAACACTGCGTAGAACCAGGAAGCTCTGCTCCTGCGTGTATGCTGCGTGTCAACCTAGAAATTAGAGACTGATGGCACAAGGCTAGTTTTCCCATTATGAAAGCTCCGTTGATGCGGCCCCGAAGCTACCTGAAAAGCACTGTTGTTACCGTGCTTTTACTTACAGCCGGCATGGTTCATAGAAGAAAATGAGTTTTCTCGAAAGAAACCTTGTGCTTCCAGTTCCTAGTTGGAAGCTCACCCGGCTCCTCTCTATACCAAACGTGAAAGTCAATGTGAGCACTAGCCTCGAAGTAAGGCCCTGATTATCCTGGCAAAACGGGAGGCGTGCAGCAGCTCCATGAGGCCTTCATCGCTGTTCTGCTTTAGTTTCACGGTAGTAAGCTTTCCAACATTCCTAGGGACTTTGCTTAAGCAACCGTTTCGGTACCAGAACACTGCGTAGAGACAGTAAGCTCTGGTCCTGCGTGTATGCTGCGTGTCAACCTAGAAATTGGAGACTGATGGCATAAGGCTTCTTTTCCCATTATGAAAGCTCCGTTCATGCGGCCTCGAAGCTACCTGAAAAGCATTGTTGTTGCCGGGGTTTTCCTCACTGCCGGCATGGTTCTGAGAAGAAAATGAGTTTTCTCCTAAGAAACCTTGGGGTTCCAGTTCCTTGTTGGAAGCTCACCCTGCTCTGCGCTGTACCTAAAGTGAAAGTCAACGTGAGCCCAAGCTTCGAAGTAAGGCCCTGATTATCCTTGCAAAACGAGAGGCGTGCAGCAGCTCCATGAGGCCTTCATCGTTGTTCTGCTTTAGTTTCAAGGTAGTAAGCTTTTCAACACTCCTAGGGGACTTGCTTCAGCACCCGTTTCAGTACCAGAACACTGCGTAGAACCAGGAAGCTCTGCTCCTGCGTGTATGCTGCGTGTCAACCTAGAAATTAGAGACTGATGGCACAAGGCTAGTTTTCCCATTATGAAAGCTCCGTTGATGCGGCCCCGAAGCTACCTGAAAAGCGCTGTTGTTACCGTGCTTTTACTTACAGCCGGCATGGTTCATAGAAGAAAATGAGTTTTCTCGAAAGAAACCTTGTGCTTCCAGTTCCTAGTTGGAAGCTCACCCGGCTCCGCTCTATACCAAACGTGAAAGTCAATGTGAGCACTAGCCTCGAAGTAAGGCCCTGATTATCCTGGCAAAACGGGAGGCGTGCAGCAGCTCCATGAGGCCTTCATCGCTGTTCTGCTTTAGTTTCACGGTAGTAAGCTTTCCAACATTCCTAGGGACTTTGCTTAAGCAACCGTTTCGGTACCAGAACACTGCGTAGAGACAGTAAGCTCTGGTCCTGCGTGTATGCTGCGTGTCAACCTAGAAATTGGAGACTGATGGCATAAGGCTTCTTTTCCCATTATGAAAGCTCCGTTCATGCGGCCTCGAAGCTACCTGAAAAGCATTGTTGTTGCCGGGGTTTTCCTCACTGCCGGCATGGTTCTGAGAAGAAAATGAGTTTTCTCCTAAGAAACCTTGGGGTTCCAGTTCCTTGTTGGAAGCTCACCCTGCTCTGCGCTGTACCTAAAGTGAAAGTCAACGTGAGCCCAAGCTTCGAAGTAAGGCCCTGATTATCCTTGCAAAACGAGAGGCGTGCAGCAGCTCCATGAGGCCTTCATCGTTGTTCTGCTTTAGTTTCAAGGTAGTAAGCTTTTCAACACTCCTAGGGGACTTGCTTCAGCACCCGTTTCAGTACCAGAACACTGCGTAGAACCAGGAAGCTCTGCTCCTGCGTGTATGCTGCGTGTCAACCTAGAAATTAGAGACTGATGGCACAAGGCTAGTTTTCCCATTATGAAAGCTCCGTTGATGCGGCCCCGAAGCTACCTGAAAAGCGCTGTTGTTACCGTGCTTTTACTTACAGCCGGCATGGTTCATAGAAGAAAATGAGTTTTCTCGAAAGAAACCTTGTGCTTCCAGTTCCTAGTTGGAAGCTCACCCGGCTCCGCTCTATACCAAACGTGAAAGTCAATGTGAGCACTAGCCTCGAAGTAAGGCCCTGATTATCCTGGCAAAACGGGAGGCGTGCAGCAGCTCCATGAGGCCTTCATCGCTGTTCTGCTTTAGTTTCACGGTAGTAAGCTTTCCAACATTCCTAGGGACTTTGCTTAAGCAACCGTTTCGGTACCAGAACACTGCGTAGAGACAGTAAGCTCTGGTCCTGCGTGTATGCTGCGTGTCAACCTAGAAATTGGAGACTGATGGCATAAGGCTTCTTTTCCCATTATGAAAGCTCCGTTCATGCGGCCTCGAAGCTACCTGAAAAGCATTGCTGTTGCCGGGGTTTTCCTCACTGCCGGCATGGTTCTGAGAAGAAAATGAGTTTTCTCCTAAGAAACCTTGGGGTTCCAGTTCCTTGTTGGAAGCTCACCCTGCTCTGCGCTGTACCTAAAGTGAAAGTCAACGTGAGCCCAAGCTTCGAAGTAAGGCCCTGATTATCCTTGCAAAACGAGAGGCGTGCAGCAGCTCCATGAGGCCTTCATCGTTGTTCTGCTTTAGTTTCAAGGTAGTAAGCTTTTCAACACTCCTAGGGGACTTGCTTCAGCACCCGTTTCAGTACCAGAACACTGCCTAGAACCAGGAAGCTCTGCTCCTGCGTGTATGCTGCGTGTCAACCTAGAAATTAGAGACTGATGGCACAAGGCTAGTTTTCCCATTATGAAAGCTCCGTTGATGCGGCCCCGAAGCTACCTGAAAAGCACTGTTGTTACCGTGCTTTTACTTACAGCCGGCATGGTTCATAGAAGCAAATGAGTTTTCTCGAAAGAAACCTTGTGCTTCCAGTTCCTAGTTGGAAGCTCACCCGGCTCCGCTCTATACCAAACGTGAAAGTCAATGTGAGCACTAGCCTCGAAGTAAGGCCCTGATTATCCTGGCAAAACGGGAGGCGTGCAGCAGCTCCATGAGGCCTTCATCGCTGTTCTGCTTTAGTTTCACGGTAGTAAGCTTTCCAACATTCCTAGGGACTTTGCTTAAGCAACCGTTTCGGTACCAGAACACTGCGTAGAGACAGTAAGCTCTGGTCCTGCGTGTATGCTGCGTGTCAACCTAGAAATTGGAGACTGATGGCATAAGGCTTCTTTTCCCATTATGAAAGCTCCGTTCATGCGGCCTCGAAGCTACCTGAAAAGCATTGCTGTTGCCGGGGTTTTCCTCACTGCCGGCATGGTTCTGAGAAGAAAATGAGTTTTCTCCTAAGAAACCTTGGGGTTCCAGTTCCTTGTTGGAAGCTCACCCTGCTCTGCGCTGTACCTAAAGTGAAAGTCAACGTGAGCCCAAGCTTCGAAGTAAGGCCCTGATTATCCTTGCAAAACGAGAGGCGTGCAGCAGCTCCATGAGGCCTTCATCGTTGTTCTGCTTTAGTTTCAAGGTAGTAAGCTTTTCAACACTCCTAGGGGACTTGCTTCAGCACCCGTTTCAGTACCAGAACACTGCCTAGAACCAGGAAGCTCTGCTCCTGCGTGTATGCTGCGTGTCAACCTAGAAATTAGAGACTGATGGCACAAGGCTAGTTTTCCCATTATGAAAGCTCCGTTGATGCGGCCCCGAAGCTACCTGAAAAGCACTGTTGTTACCGTGCTTTTACTTACAGCCGGCATGGTTCATAGAAGAAAATGAGTTTTCTCGAAAGAAACCTTGTGCTTCCAGTTCCTAGTTGGAAGCTCACCCGGCTCCTCTCTATACCAAACGTGAAAGTCAATGTGAGCACTAGCCTCGAAGTAAGGCCCTGATTATCCTGGCAAAACGGGAGGCGTGCAGCAGCTCCATGAGGCCTTCATCGCTGTTCTGCTTTAGTTTCACGGTAGTAAGCTTTCCAACATTCCTAGGGACTTTGCTTAAGCAACCGTTTCGGTACCAGAACACTGCGTAGAGACAGTAAGCTCTGGTCCTGCGTGTATGCTGCGTGTCAACCTAGAAATTGGAGACTGATGGCATAAGGCTTCTTTTCCCATTATGAAAGCTCCGTTCATGCGGCCTGGAAGCTACCTGAAAAGCATTGCTGTTGCCGGGGTTTTCCTCACTGCCGGCATGGTTCTGAGAAGAAAATGAGTTTTCTCCTAAGAAACCTTGGGGTTCCAGTTCCTTGTTGGAAGCTCACCCTGCTCTGCGCTGTACCTAAAGTGAAAGTCAACGTGAGCCCAAGCTTCGAAGTAAGGCCCTGATTATCCTTGCAAAACGAGAGGCGTGCAGCAGCTCCATGAGGCCTTCATCGTTGTTCTGCTTTAGTTTCAAGGTAGTAAGCTTTTCAACACTCCTAGGGGACTTGCTTCAGCACCCGTTTCAGTACCAGAACACTGCGTAGAACCAGGAAGCTCTGCTCCTGCGTGTATGCTGCGTGTCAACCTAGAAATTAGAGACTGATGGCACAAGGCTAGTTTTCCCATTATGAAAGCTCCGTTGATGCGGCCCCGAAGCTACCTGAAAAGCACTGTTGTTACCGTGCTTTTACTTACAGCCCGCATGGTTCATAGAAGAAAATGAGTTTTCTCGAAAGAAACCTTGTGCTTCCAGTTCCTAGTTGGAAGCTCACCCGGCTCCGCTCTATACCAAACGTGAAAGTCAATGTGAGCACTAGCCTCGAAGTAAGGCCCTGATTATCCTGGCAAAACGGGAGGCGTGCACCAGCTCCATGAGGCCTTCATCGCTGTTCTGCTTTAGTTTCACGGTAGTAAGCTTTCCAACATTCCTAGGGACTTTGCTTAAGCAACCGTTTCGGTACCAGAACACTGCGTAGAGACAGTAAGCTCTGGTCCTGCGTGTATGCTGCGTGTCAACCTAGAAATTGGAGACTGATGGCATAAGGCTTCTTTTCCCATTATGAAAGCTCCGTTCATGCGGCCTCGAAGCTACCTGAAAAGCATTGTTGTTGCCGGGGTTTTCCTCACTGCCGGCATGGTTCTGAGAAGAAAATGAGTTTTCTCCTAAGAAACCTTGGGGTTCCAGTTCCTTGTTGGAAGCTCACCCTGCTCTGCGCTGTACCTAAAGTGAAAGTCAACGTGAGCCCAAGCTTCGAAGTAAGGCCCTGATTATCCTTGCAAAACGAGAGGCGTGCAGCAGCTCCATGAGGCCTTCATCGTTGTTCTGCTTTAGTTTCAAGGTAGTAAGCTTTTCAACACTCCTAGGGGACTTGCTTCAGCACCCGTTTCAGTACCAGAACACTGCGTAGAACCAGGAAGCTCTGCTCCTGCGTGTATGCTGCGTGTCAACCTAGAAATTAGAGACTGATGGCACAAGGCTAGTTTTCCCATTATGAAAGCTCCGTTGATGCGGCCCCGAAGCTACCTGAAAAGCGCTGTTGTTACCGTGCTTTTACTTACAGCCGGCATGGTTCATAGAAGAAAATGAGTTTTCTCGAAAGAAACCTTGTGCTTCCAGTTCCTAGTTGGAAGCTCACCCGGCTCCGCTCTATACCAAACGTGAAAGTCAATGTGAGCACTAGCCTCGAAGTAAGGCCCTGATTATCCTGGCAAAACGGGAGGCGTGCAGCAGCTCCATGAGGCTTTCATCGCTGTTCTGCTTTAGTTTCACGGTAGTAAGCTTTCCAACATTCCTAGGGACTTTGCTTAAGCAACCGTTTCGGTACCAGAACACTGCGTAGAGACAGTAAGCTCTGGTCCTGCGTGTATGCTGCGTGTCAACCTAGAAATTGGAGACTGATGGCATAAGGCTTCTTTTCCCATTATGAAAGCTCCGTTCATGCGGCCTCGAAGCTACCTGAAAAGCATTGTTGTTGCCGGGGTTTTCCTCACTGCCGGCATGGTTCTGAGAAGAAACTGAGTTTTCTCCTAAGAAACCTTGGGTTTCCAGTTCCTTGTTGGAAGCTCACCCTGCTCTGCGCTGTACCTAAAGTGAAAGTCAACGTGAGCCCAAGCTTCGAAGTAAGGCCCTGATTATCCTTGCAAAACGAGAGGCGTGCAGCAGCTCCATGAGGCCTTCATCGTTGTTCTGCTTTAGTTTCAAGGTAGTAAGCTTTTCAACACTCCTAGGGGACTTGCTTCAGCACCCGTTTCAGTACCAGAACACTGCCTAGAACCAGGAAGCTCTGCTCCTGCGTGTATGCTGCGTGTCAACCTAGAAATTAGAGACTGATGGCACAAGGCTAGTTTTCCCATTATGAAAGCTCCGTGGATGCGGCCCCGAAGCTACCTGAAAAGCGCTGTTGTTACCGTGCTTTTACTTACAGCCGGCATGGTTCATAGAAGAAAATGAGTTTTCTCGAAAGAAACCTTGTGCTTCCAGTTCCTAGTTGGAAGCTCACCCGGCTCCGCTCTATACCAAACGTGAAAGTCAATGTGAGCACTAGCCTCGAAGTAAGGCCCTGATTATCCTGGCAAAACGGGAGGCGTGCAGCAGCTCCATGAGGCCTTCATCGCTGTTCTGCTTTAGTTTCACGGTAGTAAGCTTTCCAACATTCCTAGGGACTTTGCTTAAGCAACCGTTTCGGTACCAGAACACTGCGTAGAGACAGTAAGCTCTGGTCCTGCGTGTATGCTGCGTGTCAACCTAGAAATTGGAGACTGATGGCATAAGGCTTCTTTTCCCATTATGAAAGCTCCGTTCATGCGGCCTCGAAGCTACCTGAAAAGCATTGTTGTTGCCGGGGTTTTCCTCACTGCCGGCATGGTTCTGAGAAGAAAATGAGTTTTCTCCTAAGAAACCTTGGGGTTCCAGTTCCTTGTTGGAAGCTCACCCTGCTCTGCGCTGTACCTAAAGTGAAAGTCAACGTGAGCCCAAGCTTCGAAGTAAGGCCCTGATTATCCTTGCAAAACGAGAGGCGTGCAGCAGCTCCATGAGGCCTTCATCGTTGTTCTGCTTTAGTTTCAAGGTAGTAAGCTTTTCAACACTCCTAGGGGACTTGCTTCAGCACCCGTTTCAGTACCAGAACACTGCGTAGAACCAGGAAGCTCTGCTCCTGCGTGTATGCTGCGTGTCAACCTAGAAATTAGAGACTGATGGCACAAGGCTAGTTTTCCCATTATGAAAGCTCCGTTGATGCGGCCCCGAAGCTACCTGAAAAGCACTGTTGTTACCGTGCTTTTACTTACAGCCGGCATGGTTCATAGAAGAAAATGAGTTTTCTCGAAAGAAACCTTGTGCTTCCAGTTCCTAGTTGGAAGCTCACCCGGCTCCGCTCTATACCAAACGTGAAAGTCAATGTGAGCACTAGCCTCGAAGTAAGGCCCTGATTATCCTGGCAAAACAGGAGGCGTGCAGCAGCTCCATGAGGCCTTCATCGCTGTTCTGCTTTAGTTTCACGGTAGTAAGCTTTCCAACATTCCTAGGGACTTTGCTTAAGCAACCGTTTCGGTACCAGAACACTGCGTAGAGACAGTAAGCTCTGGTCCTGCGTGTATGCTGCGTGTCAACCTAGAAATTGGAGACTGATGGCATAAGGCTTCTTTTCCCATTATGAAAGCTCCGTTCATGCGGCCTCGAAGCTACCTGAAAAGCATTGTTGTTGCCGGGGTTTTCCTCACTGCCGGCATGGTTCTGAGAAGAAAATGAGTTTTCTCCTAAGAAACCTTGGGGTTCCAGTTCCTTGTTGGAAGCTCACCCTGCTCTGCGCTATACCTAAAGTGAAAGTCAACGTGAGCCCAAGCTTCGAAGTAAGGCCCTGATTATCCTTGCAAAACGAGAGGCGTGCAGCAGCTCCATGAGGCCTTCATCGTTGTTCTGCTTTAGTTTCAAGGTAGTAAGCTTTTCAACACTCCTAGGGGACTTGCTTCAGCACCCGTTTCAGTACCAGAACACTGCCTAGAACCAGGAAGCTCTGCTCCTGCGTGTATGCTGCGTGTCAACCTAGAAATTAGAGACTGATGGCACAAGGCTAGTTTTCCCATTATGAAAGCTCCGTGGATGCGGCCCCGAAGCTACCTGAAAAGCGCTGTTGTTACCGTGCTTTTACTTACAGCCGGCATGGTTCATAGAAGAAAATGAGTTTTCTCGAAAGAAACCTTGTGCTTCCAGTTCCTAGTTGGAAGCTCACCCGGCTCCGCTCTATACCAAACGTGAAAGTCAATGTGAGCACTAGCCTCGAAGTAAGGCCCTGATTATCCTGGCAAAACGGGAGGCGTGCAGCAGCTCCATGAGGCCTTCATCGCTGTTCTGCTTTAGTTTCACGGTAGTAAGCTTTCCAACATTCCTAGGGACTTTGCTTAAGCAACCGTTTCGGTACCAGAACACTGCGTAGAGACAGTAAGCTCTGGTCCTGCGTGTATGCTGCGTGTCAACCTAGAAATTGGAGACTGATGGCATAAGGCTTCTTTTCCCATTATGAAAGCTCCGTTCATGCGGCCTCGAAGCTACCTGAAAAGCATTGTTGTTGCCGGGGTTTTCCTCACTGCCGGCATGGTTCTGAGAAGAAAATGAGTTTTCTCCTAAGAAACCTTGGGGTTCCAGTTCCTTGTTGGAAGCTCACCCTGCTCTGCGCTATACCTAAAGTGAAAGTCAACGTGAGCCCAAGCTTCGAAGTAAGGCCCTGATTATCCTTGCAAAACGAGAGGCGTGCAGCAGCTCCATGAGGCCTTCATCGTTGTTCTGCTTTAGTTTCAAGGTAGTAAGCTTTTCAACACTCCTAGGGGACTTGCTTCAGCACCCGTTTCAGTACCAGAACACTGCGTAGAACCAGGAAGCTCTGCTCCTGCGTGTATGCTGCGTGTCAACCTAGAAATTAGAGACTGATGGCACAAGGCTAGTTTTCCCATTATGAAAGCTCCGTTGATGCGGCCCCGAAGCTACCTGAAAAGCACTGTTGTTACCGTGCTTTTACTTACAGCCGGCATGGTTCATAGAAGAAAATGAGTTTTCTCGAAAGAAACCTTGTGCTTCCAGTTCCTAGTTGGAAGCTCACCCGGCTCCGCTCTATACCAAACGTGAAAGTCAATGTGAGCACTAGCCTCGAAGTAAGGCCCTGATTATCCTGGCAAAACAGGAGGCGTGCAGCAGCTCCATGAGGCCTTCATCGCTGTTCTGCTTTAGTTTCACGGTAGTAAGCTTTCCAACATTCCTAGGGACTTTGCTTAAGCAACCGTTTCGGTACCAGAACACTGCGTAGAGACAGTAAGCTCTGGTCCTGCGTGTATGCTGCGTGTCAACCTAGAAATTGGAGACTGATGGCATAAGGCTTCTTTTCCCATTATGAAAGCTCCGTTCATGCGGCCTCGAAGCTACCTGAAAAGCATTGTTGTTGCCGGGGTTTTCCTCACTGCCGGCATGGTTCTGAGAAGAAAATGAGTTTTCTCCTAAGAAACCTTGGGGTTCCAGTTCCTTGTTGGAAGCTCACCCTGCTCTGCGCTATACCTAAAGTGAAAGTCAACGTGAGCCCAAGCTTCGAAGTAAGGCCCTGATTATCCTTGCAAAACGAGAGGCGTGCAGCAGCTCCATGAGGCCTTCATCGTTGTTCTGCTTTAGTTTCAAGGTAGTAAGCTTTTCAACACTCCTAGGGGACTTGCTTCAGCACCCGTTTCAGTACCAGAACACTGCCTAGAACCAGGAAGCTCTGCTCCTGCGTGTATGCTGCGTGTCAACCTAGAAATTAGAGACTGATGGCACAAGGCTAGTTTTCCCATTATGAAAGCTCCGTGGATGCGGCCCCGAAGCTACCTGAAAAGCGCTGTTGTTACCGTGCTTTTACTTACAGCCGGCATGGTTCATAGAAGAAAATGAGTTTTCTCGAAAGAAACCTTGTGCTTCCAGTTCCTAGTTGGAAGCTCACCCGGCTCCGCTCTATACCAAACGTGAAAGTCAATGTGAGCACTAGCCTCGAAGTAAGGCCCTGATTATCCTGGCAAAACGGGAGGCGTGCAGCAGCTCCATGAGGCCTTCATCGCTGTTCTGCTTTAGTTTCACGGTAGTAAGCTTTCCAACATTCCTAGGGACTTTGCTTAAGCAACCGTTTCGGTACCAGAACACTGCGTAGAGACAGTAAGCTCTGGTCCTGCGTGTATGCTGCGTGTCAACCTAGAAATTGGAGACTGATGGCATAAGGCTTCTTTTCCCATTATGAAAGCTCCGTTCATGCGGCCTCGAAGCTACCTGAAAAGCATTGTTGTTGCCGGGGTTTTCCTCACTGCCGGCATGGTTCTGAGAAGAAAATGAGTTTTCTCCTAAGAAACCTTGGGGTTCCAGTTCCTTGTTGGAAGCTCACCCTGCTCTGCGCTATACCTAAAGTGAAAGTCAACGTGAGCCCAAGCTTCGAAGTAAGGCCCTGATTATCCTTGCAAAACGAGAGGCGTGCAGCAGCTCCATGAGGCCTTCATCGTTGTTCTGCTTTAGTTTCAAGGTAGTAAGCTTTTCAACACTCCTAGGGGACTTGCTTCAGCACCCGTTTCAGTACCAGAACACTGCCTAGAACCAGGAAGCTCTGCTCCTGCGTGTATGCTGCGTGTCAACCTAGAAATTAGAGACTGATGGCACAAGGCTAGTTTTCCCATTATGAAAGCTCCGTGGATGCGGCCCCGAAGCTACCTGAAAAGCGCTGTTGTTACCGTGCTTTTACTTACAGCCGGCATGGTTCATAGAAGAAAATGAGTTTTCTCGAAAGAAACCTTGTGCTTCCAGTTCCTAGTTGGAAGCTCACCCGGCTCCGCTCTATACCAAACGTGAAAGTCAATGTGAGCACTAGCCTCGAAGTAAGGCCCTGATTATCCTGGCAAAACGGGAGGCGTGCAGCAGCTCCATGAGGCCTTCATCGCTGTTCTGCTTTAGTTTCACGGTAGTAAGCTTTCCAACATTCCTAGGGACTTTGCTTAAGCAACCGTTTCGGTACCAGAACACTGCGTAGAGACAGTAAGCTCTGGTCCTGCGTGTATGCTGCGTGTCAACCTAGAAATTGGAGACTGATGGCATAAGGCTTCTTTTCCCATTATGAAAGCTCCGTTCATGCGGCCTCGAAGCTACCTGAAAAGCATTGTTGTTGCCGGGGTTTTCCTCACTGCCGGCATGGTTCTGAGAAGAAAATGAGTTTTCTCCTAAGAAACCTTGGGGTTCCAGTTCCTTGTTGGAAGCTCACCCTGCTCTGCGCTGTACCTAAAGTGAAAGTCAACGTGAGCCCAAGCTTCGAAGTAAGGCCCTGATTATCCTTGCAAAACGAGAGGCGTGCAGCAGCTCCATGAGGCCTTCATCGTTGTTCTGCTTTAGTTTCAAGGTAGTAAGCTTTTCAACACTCCTAGGGGCCTTGCTTCAGCACCCGTTTCAGTACCAGAACACTGCGTAGAACCAGGAAGCTCTGCTCCTGCGTGTATGCTGCGTGTCAACCTAGAAATTAGAGACTGACGGCACAAGGCTAGTTTTCCCATTATGAAAGCTCCGTTGATGCGGCCCCGAAGCTACCTGAAAAGCACTGTTGTTACCGTGCTTTTACTTACAGCCGGCATGGTTCATAGAAGAAAATGAGTTTTCTCGAAAGAAACCTTGTGCTTCCAGTTCCTAGTTGGAAGCTCACCCGGCTCCGCTCTATACCAAACGTGATAGTCAATGTGAGCACTAGCCTCGAAGTAAGGCCCTGATTATCCTGGCAAAACGGGAGGCGTGCAGCAGCTCCATGAGGCCTTCATCGCTGTTCTGCTTTAGTTTCACGGTAGTAAGCTTTCCAACATTCCTAGGGACTTTGCTTAAGCAACCGTTTCGGTACCAGAACACTGCGTAGAGACAGTAAGCTCTGGTCCTGCGTGTATGCTGCGTGTCAACCTAGAAATTGGAGACTGATGGCATAAGGCTTCTTTTCCCATTATGAAAGCTCCGTTCATGCGGCCTCGAAGCTACCTGAAAAGCATTGTTGTTGCCGGGGTTTTCCTCACTGCCGGCATGGTTCTGAGAAGAAAATGAGTTTTCTCCTAAGAAACCTTGTGTTTCCACTTCCTTGTTGGAAGCTCACCCTGCTCTGCGCTATACCTAAAGTGAAAGTCAACGTGAGCCCAAGCTTCGAAGTAAGGCCCTGATTATCCTTGCAAAACGAGAGGCGTGCAGAAGCTCCATGAGGCCTTCATCGTTGTTCTGCTTTAGTTTCAAGGTAGTAAGCTTTTCAACACTCCTAGGGGACTTGCTTCAGCACCCGTTTCAGTACCAGAACACTGCGTAGAACCAGGAAGCTCTGCTCCTGCGTGTATGCTGCGTGTCAACCTAGAAATTAGAGACTGATGGCACAAGGCTAGTTTTCCCATTATGAAAGCTCCGTTGATGCGGCCCCGAAGCTACCTGAAAAGCGCTGTTGTTACCGTGCTTTTACTTACAGCGGAATGGTTCATAGAAGAAAATGAGTTTTCTCGAAAGAAACCTTGTGCTTCCAGTTCCTAGTTGGAAGCTCACCCGGCTCCGCTCTATACCAAACGTGAAAGTCAATGTGAGCACTAGCCTCGAAGTAAGGCCCTGATTATCCTGGCAAAACGGGAGGCGTGCACCAGCTCCATGAGGCCTTCATCGCTGTTCTGCTTTAGTTTCACGGTAGTAAGCTTTCCAACATTCCTAGGGACTTTGCTTAAGCAACCGTTTCGGTACCAGAACACTGCGTAGAGACAGTAAGCTCTGGTCCTGCGTGTATGCTGCGTGTCAACCTAGAAATTGGAGACTGATGGCATAAGGCTTCTTTTCCCATTATGAAAGCTCCGTTCATGCGGCCTCGAAGCTACCTGAAAAGCATTGTTGTTGCCGGGGTTTTCCTCACTGCCGGCATGGTTCTGAGAAGAAAATGAGTTTTCTCCTAAGAAACCTTGGGGTTCCAGTTCCTTGTTGGAAGCTCACCCTGCTCTGCGCTATACCTAAAGTGAAAGTCAACGTGAGCCCAAGCTTCGAAGTAAGGCCCTGATTATCCTTGCAAAACGAGAGGCGTGCAGCAGCTCCATGAGGCCTTCATCGTTGTTCTGCTTTAGTTTCAAGGTAGTAAGCTTTTCAACACTCCTAGGGGACTTGCTTCAGCACCCGTTTCAGTACCAGAACACTGCGTAGAACCAGGAAGCTCTGCTCCTGCCTGTATGCTGCGTGTCAACCTAGAAATTAGAGACTGATGGCACAAGGCTAGTTTTCCCATTATGAAAGCTCCGTTGATGCGGCCCCGAAGCTATCTGAAAAGCACTGTTGTTACCGTGCTTTTACTTACAGCCGGCATGGTTCATAGAAGAAAATGAGTTTTCTCGAAAGAAACCTTGTGCTTCCAGTTCCTAGTTGGAAGCTCACCCGGCTCCGCTCTATACCAAACGTGATAGTCAATGTGAGCACTAGCCTCGAAGTAAGGCCCTGATTATCCTGGCAAAACGGGAGGCGTGCAGCAGCTCCATGAGGCCTTCATCGCTGTTCTGCTTTAGTTTCACGGTAGTAAGCTTTCCAACATTCCTAGGGACTTTGCTTAAGCAACCGTTTCGGTACCAGAACACTGCGTAGAGACAGTAAGCTCTGGTCCTGCGTGTATGCTGCGTGTCAACCTAGAAATTGGAGACTGATGGCATAAGGCTTCTTTTCCCATTATGAAAGCTCCGTTCATGCGGCCTCGAAGCTACCTGAAAAGCATTGTTGTTGCCGGGGTTTTCCTCACTGCCGGCATGGTTCTGAGAAGAAAATGAGTTTTCTCCTAAGAAACCTTGTGTTTCCACTTCCTTGTTGGAAGCTCACCCTGCTCTGCGCTATACCTAAAGTGAAAGTCAACGTGAGCCCAAGCTTCGAAGTAAGGCCCTGATTATCCTTGCAAAACGAGAGGCGTGCAGAAGCTCCATGAGGCCTTCATCGTTGTTCTGCTTTAGTTTCAAGGTAGTAAGCTTTTCAACACTCCTAGGGGACTTGCTTCAGCACCCGTTTCAGTACCAGAACACTGCGTAGAACCAGGAAGCTCTGCTCCTGCGTGTATGCTGCGTGTCAACCTAGAAATTAGAGACTGATGGCACAAGGCTAGTTTTCCCATTATGAAAGCTCCGTTGATGCGGCCCCGAAGCTACCTGAAAAGCGCTGTTGTTACCGTGCTTTTACTTACAGCGGAATGGTTCATAGAAGAAAATGAGTTTTCTCGAAAGAAACCTTGTGCTTCCAGTTCCTAGTTGGAAGCTCACCCGGCTCCGCTCTATACCAAACGTGAAAGTCAATGTGAGCACTAGCCTCGAAGTAAGGCCCTGATTATCCTGGCAAAACGGGAGGCGTGCACCAGCTCCATGAGGCCTTCATCGCTGTTCTGCTTTAGTTTCACGGTAGTAAGCTTTCCAACATTCCTAGGGACTTTGCTTAAGCAACCGTTTCGGTACCAGAACACTGCGTAGAGACAGTAAGCTCTGGTCCTGCGTGTATGCTGCGTGTCAACCTAGAAATTGGAGACTGATGGCATAAGGCTTCTTTTCCCATTATGAAAGCTCCGTTCATGCGGCCTCGAAGCTACCTGAAAAGCATTGTTGTTGCCGGGGTTTTCCTCACTGCCGGCATGGTTCTGAGAAGAAAATGAGTTTTCTCCTAAGAAACCTTGGGTTTCCATTTCCTTGTTGGAAGCTCACCCTGCTCTGCGCTATACCTAAAGTGAAAGTCAACGTGAGCCCAAGCTTCGAAGTAAGGCCCTGATTATCCTTGCAAAACGAGAGGCGTGCAGCAGCTCCATGAGGCCTTCATCGTTGTTCTGCTTTAGTTTCAAGGTAGTAAGCTTTTCAACACTCCTAGGGGACTTGCTTCAGCACCCGTTTCAGTACCAGAACACTGCGTAGAACCAGGAAGCTCTGCTCCTGCCTGTATGCTGCGTGTCAACCTAGAAATTAGAGACTGATGGCACAAGGCTAGTTTTCCCATTATGAAAGCTCCGTTGATGCGGCCCCGAAGCTATCTGAAAAGCACTGTTGTTACCGTGCTTTTACTTACAGCCGGCATGGTTCATAGAAGAAAATGAGTTTTCTCGAAAGAAACCTTGTGCTTCCAGTTCCTAGTTGGAAGCTCACCCGGCTCCGCTCTATACCAAACGTGAAAGTCAATGTGAGCACTAGCCTCGAAGTAAGGCCCTGATTATCCTGGCAAAACGGGAGGCGTGCAGCAGCTCCATGAGGCCTTCATCGCTGTTCTGCTTTAGTTTCACGGTAGTAAGCTTTCCAACATTCCTAGGGACTTTGCTAAAGCAACCGTTTCGGTACCAGAACACTGCGTAGAGACAGTAAGCTCTGGTCCTGCGTGTATGCTGCGTGTCAACCTAGAAATTGGAGACTGATGGCATAAGGCTTCTTTTCCCATTATGAAAGCTCCGTTCATGCGGCCTCGAAGCTACCTGAAAAGCATTGTTGTTGCCGGGGTTTTCCTCACTGCCGGCATGGTTCTGAGAAGAAAATGAGTTTTCTCCTAAGAAACCTTGGGGTTCCAGTTCCTTGTTGGAAGCTCACCCTGCTCTGCGCTGTACCTAAGTGAAAGTCAACGTGAGCCCAAGCTTCGAAGTAAGGCCCTGATTATCCTTGCAAAACGAGAGGCGTGCAGCAGCTCCCTGAGGCCTTCATCGTTGTTCTGCTTTAGTTTCAAGGTAGTAAGCTTTTCAACACTCCTAGGGGACTTGCTTCAGCACCCGTTTCAGTACCAGAACACTGCGTAGAACCAGGAAGCTCTGCTCCTGCGTGTATGCTGCGTGTCAACCTAGAAATTAGAGACTGATGGCACAAGGCTAGTTTTCCCATTATGAAAGCTCCGTTGATGCGGCCCCGAAGCTACCTGAAAAGCACTGTTGTTACCGTGCTTTTACTTACAGCCGGCATGGTTCATAGAAGCAAATGAGTTTTCTCGAAAGAAACCTTGTGCTTCCAGTTCCTAGTTGGAAGCTCACCCGGCTCTGCTCTATACCAAACGTGAAAGTCAATGTGAGCACTAGCCTCGAAGTAAGGCCCTGATTATCCTGGCAAAACGGGAGGCGTGCAGCAGCTCCATGAGGCCTTCATCGCTGTTCTGCTTTAGTTTCACGGTAGTAAGCTTTCCAACATTCCTAGGGACTTTGCTTAAGCAACCGTTTGGGTACCAGAACACTGCGTAGAGACAGTAAGCTCTGGTCCTGCGTGTATGCTGCGTGTCAACCTAGAAATTGGAGACTGATGGCATAAGGCTTCTTTTCCCATTATGAAAGCTCCGTTCATGCGGCCTCGAAGCTACCTGAAAAGCATTGTTGTTGCCGGGGTTTTCCTCACTGCCGGCATGGTTCTGAGAAGAAAATGAGTTTTCTCCTAAGAAACCTTGGGTTTCCAGTTCCTTGTTGGAAGCTCACCCTGCTCTGCGCTATACCTAAAGTGAAAGTCAACGTGAGCCCAAGCTTCGAAGTAAGGCCCTGATTATCCTTGCAAAACGAGAGGCGTGCAGCAGCTCCATGAGGCCTTCATCGTTGTTCTGCTTTAGTTTCAAGGTAGTAAGCTTTTCAACACTCCTAGGGGACTTGCTTCAGCACCCGTTTCAGTACCAGAACACTGCGTAGAACCAGGAAGCTCTGCTCCTGCGTGTATGCTGCGTGTCAACCTAGAAATTAGAGACTGATGGCACAAGGCTAGTTTTCCCATTATGAAAGCTCCGTTGATGCGGCCCCGAAGCTATCTGAAAAGCACTGTTGTTACCGTGCTTTTACTTACAGCCGGCATGGTTCATAGAAGAAAATGAGTTTTCTCGAAAGAAACCTTGTGCTTCCAGTTCCTAGTTGGAAGCTCACCCGGCTCTGCTCTATACCAAACGTGAAAGTCAATGTGAGCACTAGCCTCGAAGTAAGGCCCTGATTATCCTGGCAAAACGGGAGGCGTGCAGCAGCTCCATGAGGCCTTCATCGCTGTTCTGCTTTAGTTTCACGGTAGTAAGCTTTCCAACATTCCTAGGGACTTTGCTTAAGCAACCGTTTCGGTACCAGAACACTGCGTAGAGACAGTAAGCTCTGGTCCTGCGTGTATGCTGCGTGTCAACCTAGAAATTGGAGACTGATGGCATAAGGCTTCTTTTCCCATTATGAAAGCTCCGTTCATGCGGCCTCGAAGCTACCTGAAAAGCATTGTTGTTGCCGGGGTTTTCCTCACTATCGGCATGGTTCTGAGAAGAAAATGAGTTTTCTCCTAAGAAACCTTGGGTTTCCAGTTCCTTGTTGGAAGCTCACCCTGCTCTGCGCTATACCTAAAGTGAAAGTCAACGTGAGCCCAAGCTTCGAAGTAAGGCCCTGATTATCCTTGCAAAACGAGAGGCGTGCAGCAGCTCCATGAGGCCTTCATCGTTGTTCTGCTTTAGTTTCAAGGTAGTAAGCTTTTCAACACTCCTAGGGGACTTGCTTCAGCACCCGTTTCAGTACCAGAACACTGCGTAGAACCAGGAAGCTCTGCTCCTGCGTGTATGCTGCGTGTCAACCTAGAAATTAGAGACTGATGGCACAAGGCTAGTTTTCCCATTATGAAAGCTCCGTTGATGCGGCCCCGAAGCTACCTGAAAAGCACTGTTGTTACCGTGCTTTTACTTACAGCCGGCATGGTTCATAGAAGAAAATGAGTTTTCTCGAAAGAAACCTTGTGCTTCCAGTTCCTAGTTGGAAGCTCACCCGGCTCCGCTCTATACCAAACGTGAAAGTCAATGTGAGCACTAGCCTCGAAGTAAGGCCCTGATTATCCTGGCAAAACGGGAGGCGTGCAGCAGCTCCATGAGGCCTTCATCGCTGTTCTGCTTTAGTTTCACGGTAGTAAGCTTTCCAACATTCCTAGGGACTTTGCTTAAGCAACCGTTTCGGTACCAGAACACTGCGTAGAGACAGTAAGCTCTGGTCCTGCGTGTATGCTGCGTGTCAACCTAGAAATTGGAGACTGATGGCATAAGGCTTCTTTTCCCCTTATGAAAGCTCCGTTCATGCGGCCTCGAAGCTACCTGAAAAGCATTGTTGTTGCCGGGGTTTTCCTCACTGCCGGCATGGTTCTGAGAAGAAAATGAGTTTTCTCCTAAGAAACCTTGGGGTTCCAGTTCCTTGTTGGAAGCTCACCCTGCTCTGCGCTGTACCTAAAGTGAAAGTCAACGTGAGCCCAAGCTTCGAAGTAAGGCCCTGATTATCCTTGCAAAACGAGAGGCGTGCAGCAGCTCCATGAGGCCTTCATCGTTGTTCTGCTTTAGTTTCAAGGTAGTAAGCTTTTCAACACTCCTAGGGGACTTGCTTCAGCACCCGTTTCAGTACCAGAACACTGCGTAGAACCAGGAAGCTCTGCTCCTGCGTGTATGCTGCGTGTCAACCTAGAAATTAGAGACTGACGGCACAAGGCTAGTTTTCCCATTATGAAAGCTCCGTTGATGCGGCCCCGAAGCTACCTGAAAAGCACTGTTGTTACCGTGCTTTTACTTACAGCCGGCATGGTTCATAGAAGAAAATGAGTTTTCTCGAAAGAAACCTTGTGCTTCCAGTTCCTAGTTGGAAGCTCACCCGGCTCCGCTCTATACCAAACGTGAAAGTCAATGTGAGCACTAGCCTCGAAGTAAGGCCCTGATTATCCTGGCAAAACGGGAGGCGTGCACCAGCTCCATGAGGCCTTCATCGCTGTTCTGCTTTAGTTTCACGGTAGTAAGCTTTCCAACATTCCTAGGGACTTTGCTTAAGCAACCGTTTCGGTACCAGAACACTGCGTAGAGACAGTAAGCTCTGGTCCTGCGTGTATGCTGCGTGTCAACCTAGAAATTGGAGACTGATGGCATAAGGCTTCTTTTCCCATTATGAAAGCTCCGTTCATGCGGCCTCGAAGCTACCTGAAAAGCATTGTTGTTGCCGGGGTTTTCCTCACTGCCGGCATGGTTCTGAGAAGAAAATGAGTTTTCTCCTAAGAAACCTTGGGGTTCCAGTTCCTTGTTGGAAGCTCACCCTGCTCTGCGCTGTACCTAAAGTGAAAGTCAACGTGAGCCCAAGCTTCGAAGTAAGGCCCTGATTATCCTTGCAAAACGAGAGGCGTGCAGCAGCTCCATGAGGCCTTCATCGTTGTTCTGCTTTAGTTTCAAGGTAGTAAGCTTTTCAACACTCCTAGGGGACTTGCTTCAGCACCCGTTTCAGTACCAGAACACTGCGTAGAACCAGGAAGCTCTGCTCCTGCGTGTATGCTGCGTGTCAACCTAGAAATTAGAGACTGACGGAACAAGGCTAGTTTTCCCATTATGAAAGCTCCGTTGATGCGGCCCCGAAGCTACCTGAAAAGCACTGTTGTTACCGTGCTTTTACTTACAGCCGGCATGGTTCATAGAAGAAAATGAGTTTTCTCGAAAGAAACCTTGTGCTTCCAGTTCCTAGTTGGAAGCTCACCCGGCTCCGCTCTATACCAAACGTGAAAGTCAATGTGAGCACTAGCCTCGAAGTAAGGCCCTGATTATCCTGGCAAAACGGGAGGCGTGCAGCAGCTCCATGAGGCCTTCATCGCTGTTCTGCTTTAGTTTCACGGTAGTAAGCTTTCCAACATTCCTAGGGACTTTGCTTAAGCAACCGTTTCGGTACCAGAACACTGCGTAGAGACAGTAAGCTCTGGTCCTGCGTGTATGCTGCGTGTCAACCTAGAAATTGGAGACTGATGGCATAAGGCTTCTTTTCCCATTATGAAAGCTCCGTTCATGCGGCCTCGAAGCTACCTGAAATGCATTGTTGTTGCCGGGGTTTTCCTCACTGCCGGCATGGTTCTGAGAAGAAACTGAGTTTTCTCCTAAGAAACCTTGGGTTTCCAGTTCCTTGTTGGAAGCTCACCCTGCTCTGCGCTATACCTAAAGTGAAAGTCAACGTGAGCCCAAGCTTCGAAGTAAGGCCCTGATTATCCTTGCAAAACGAGAGGCGTGCAGCAGCTCCATGAGGCCTTCATCGTTGTTCTGCTTTAGTTTCAAGGTAGTAAGCTTTTCAACACTCCTAGGGGCCTTGCTTCAGCACCCGTTTCAGTACCAGAACACTGCGTAGAACCAGGAAGCTCTGCTCCTGCGTGTATGCTGCGTGTCAACCTAGAAATTAGAGACTGACGGCACAAGGCTAGTTTTCCCATTATGAAAGCTCCGTTGATGCGGCCCCGAAGCTACCTGAAAAGCACTGTTGTTACCGTGCTTTTACTTACAGCCGGCATGGTTCATAGAAGAAAATGAGTTTTCTCGAAAGAAACCTTGTGCTTCCAGTTCCTAGTTGGAAGCTCACCCGGCTCCGCTCTATACCAAACGTGAAAGTCAATGTGAGCACTAGCCTCGAAGTAAGGCCCTGATTATCCTGGCAAAACGGGAGGCGTGCAGCAGCTCCATGAGGCCTTCATCGCTGTTCTGCTTTAGTTTCACGGTAGTAAGCTTTCCAACATTCCTAGGGACTTTGCTTAAGCAACCGTTTTGGTACCAGAACACTGCGTAGAGACAGTAAGCTCTGGTCCTGCGTGTATGCTGCGTGTCAACCTAGAAATTGGAGACTGATGGCATAAGGCTTCTTTTCCCATTATGAAAGCTCCGTTCATGCGGCCTCGAAGCTACCTGAAAAGCATTGTTGTTGCCGGGGTTTTCCTCACTGCCGGTATGGTTCTGAGAAGAAAATGACTTTTCTCCTAAGAAACCTTGGGGTTCCAGTTCCTTGTTGGAAGCTCACCCTGCTCTGCGCTGTACCTAAAGTGAAAGTCAACGTGAGCCCAAGCTTCGAAGTAAGGCCCTGATTATCCTTGCAAAACGAGAGGCGTGCAGCAGCTCCATGAGGCCTTCATCGTTGTTCTGCTTTAGTTTCAAGGTAGTAAGCTTTTCAACACTCCTAGGGGACTTGCTTCAGCACCCGTTTCAGTACCAGAACACTGCGTAGAACCAGGAAGCTCTGCTCCTGCCTGTATGCTGCGTGTCAACCTAGAAATTAGAGACTGATGGCACAAGGCTAGTTTTCCCATTATGAAAGCTCCGTTGATGCGGCCCCGAAGCTATCTGAAAAGCACTGTTGTTACCGTGCTTTTACTTACAGCCGGCATGGTTCATAGAAGAAAATGAGTTTTCTCGAAAGAAACCTTGTGCTTCCAGTTCCTAGTTGGAAGCTCACCCGGCTCCGCTCTATACCAAACGTGAAAGTCAATGTGAGCACTAGCCTCGAAGTAAGGCCCTGATTATCCTGGCAAAACGGGAGGCGTGCAGCAGCTCCATGAGGCCTTCATCGCTGTTCTGCTTTAGTTTCACGGTAGTAAGCTTTCCAACATTCCTAGGGACTTTGCTAAAGCAACCGTTTCGGTACCAGAACACTGCGTAGAGACAGTAAGCTCTGGTCCTGCGTGTATGCTGCGTGTCAACCTAGAAATTGGAGACTGATGGCATAAGGCTTCTTTTCCCATTATGAAAGCTCCGTTCATGCGGCCTCGAAGCTACCTGAAAAGCATTGTTGTTGCCGGGGTTTTCCTCACTGCCGGCATGGTTCTGAGAAGAAAATGAGTTTTCTCCTAAGAAACCTTGGGGTTCCAGTTCCTTGTTGGAAGCTCACCCTGCTCTGCGCTGTACCTAAGTGAAAGTCAACGTGAGCCCAAGCTTCGAAGTAAGGCCCTGATTATCCTTGCAAAACGAGAGGCGTGCAGCAGCTCCCTGAGGCCTTCATCGTTGTTCTGCTTTAGTTTCAAGGTAGTAAGCTTTTCAACACTCCTAGGGGACTTGCTTCAGCACCCGTTTCAGTACCAGAACACTGCGTAGAACCAGGAAGCTCTGCTCCTGCGTGTATGCTGCGTGTCAACCTAGAAATTAGAGACTGATGGCACAAGGCTAGTTTTCCCATTATGAAAGCTCCGTTGATGCGGCCCCGAAGCTACCTGAAAAGCACTGTTGTTACCGTGCTTTTACTTACAGCCGGCATGGTTCATAGAAGCAAATGAGTTTTCTCGAAAGAAACCTTGTGCTTCCAGTTCCTAGTTGGAAGCTCACCCGGCTCTGCTCTATACCAAACGTGAAAGTCAATGTGAGCACTAGCCTCGAAGTAAGGCCCTGATTATCCTGGCAAAACGGGAGGCGTGCAGCAGCTCCATGAGGCCTTCATCGCTGTTCTGCTTTAGTTTCACGGTAGTAAGCTTTCCAACATTCCTAGGGACTTTGCTTAAGCAACCGTTTGGGTACCAGAACACTGCGTAGAGACAGTAAGCTCTGGTCCTGCGTGTATGCTGCGTGTCAACCTAGAAATTGGAGACTGATGGCATAAGGCTTCTTTTCCCATTATGAAAGCTCCGTTCATGCGGCCTCGAAGCTACCTGAAAAGCATTGTTGTTGCCGGGGTTTTCCTCACTGCCGGCATGGTTCTGAGAAGAAAATGAGTTTTCTCCTAAGAAACCTTGGGTTTCCAGTTCCTTGTTGGAAGCTCACCCTGCTCTGCGCTATACCTAAAGTGAAAGTCAACGTGAGCCCAAGCTTCGAAGTAAGGCCCTGATTATCCTTGCAAAACGAGAGGCGTGCAGCAGCTCCATGAGGCCTTCATCGTTGTTCTGCTTTAGTTTCAAGGTAGTAAGCTTTTCAACACTCCTAGGGGACTTGCTTCAGCACCCGTTTCAGTACCAGAACACTGCGTAGAACCAGGAAGCTCTGCTCCTGCGTGTATGCTGCGTGTCAACCTAGAAATTAGAGACTGATGGCACAAGGCTAGTTTTCCCATTATGAAAGCTCCGTTGATGCGGCCCCGAAGCTATCTGAAAAGCACTGTTGTTACCGTGCTTTTACTTACAGCCGGCATGGTTCATAGAAGAAAATGAGTTTTCTCGAAAGAAACCTTGTGCTTCCAGTTCCTAGTTGGAAGCTCACCCGGCTCTGCTCTATACCAAACGTGAAAGTCAATGTGAGCACTAGCCTCGAAGTAAGGCCCTGATTATCCTGGCAAAACGGGAGGCGTGCAGCAGCTCCATGAGGCCTTCATCGCTGTTCTGCTTTAGTTTCACGGTAGTAAGCTTTCCAACATTCCTAGGGACTTTGCTTAAGCAACCGTTTCGGTACCAGAACACTGCGTAGAGACAGTAAGCTCTGGTCCTGCGTGTATGCTGCGTGTCAACCTAGAAATTGGAGACTGATGGCATAAGGCTTCTTTTCCCATTATGAAAGCTCCGTTCATGCGGCCTCGAAGCTACCTGAAAAGCATTGTTGTTGCCGGGGTTTTCCTCAAGATCGGCATGGTTCTGAGAAGAAAATGAGTTTTCTCCTAAGAAACCTTGGGTTTCCAGTTCCTTGTTGGAAGCTCACCCTGCTCTGCGCTATACCTAAAGTGAAAGTCAACGTGAGCCCAAGCTTCGAAGTAAGGCCCTGATTATCCTTGCAAAACGAGAGGCGTGCAGCAGCTCCATGAGGCCTTCATCGTTGTTCTGCTTTAGTTTCAAGGTAGTAAGCTTTTCAACACTCCTAGGGGACTTGCTTCAGCACCCGTTTCAGTACCAGAACACTGCGTAGAACCAGGAAGCTCTGCTCCTGCGTGTATGCTGCGTGTCAACCTAGAAATTAGAGACTGATGGCACAAGGCTAGTTTTCCCATTATGAAAGCTCCGTTGATGCGGCCCCGAAGCTACCTGAAAAGCACTGTTGTTACCGTGCTTTTACTTACAGCCGGCATGGTTCATAGAAGAAAATGAGTTTTCTCGAAAGAAACCTTGTGCTTCCAGTTCCTAGTTGGAAGCTCACCCGGCTCCGCTCTATACCAAACGTGAAAGTCAATGTGAGCACTAGCCTCGAAGTAAGGCCCTGATTATCCTGGCAAAACGGGAGGCGTGCAGCAGCTCCATGAGGCCTTCATCGCTGTTCTGCTTTAGTTTCACGGTAGTAAGCTTTCCAACATTCCTAGGGACTTTGCTTAAGCAACCGTTTCGGTACCAGAACACTGCGTAGAGACAGTAAGCTCTGGTCCTGCGTGTATGCTGCGTGTCAACCTAGAAATTGGAGACTGATGGCATAAGGCTTCTTTTCCCCTTATGAAAGCTCCGTTCATGCGGCCTCGAAGCTACCTGAAAAGCATTGTTGTTGCCGGGGTTTTCCTCACTGCCGGCATGGTTCTGAGAAGAAAATGAGTTTTCTCCTAAGAAACCTTGGGGTTCCAGTTCCTTGTTGGAAGCTCACCCTGCTCTGCGCTGTACCTAAAGTGAAAGTCAACGTGAGCCCAAGCTTCGAAGTAAGGCCCTGATTATCCTTGCAAAACGAGAGGCGTGCAGCAGCTCCATGAGGCCTTCATCGTTGTTCTGCTTTAGTTTCAAGGTAGTAAGCTTTTCAACACTCCTAGGGGACTTGCTTCAGCACCCGTTTCAGTACCAGAACACTGCGTAGAACCAGGAAGCTCTGCTCCTGCGTGTATGCTGCGTGTCAACCTAGAAATTAGAGACTGACGGCACAAGGCTAGTTTTCCCATTATGAAAGCTCCGTTGATGCGGCCCCGAAGCTACCTGAAAAGCACTGTTGTTACCGTGCTTTTACTTACAGCCGGCATGGTTCATAGAAGAAAATGAGTTTTCTCGAAAGAAACCTTGTGCTTCCAGTTCCTAGTTGGAAGCTCACCCGGCTCCGCTCTATACCAAACGTGAAAGTCAATGTGAGCACTAGCCTCGAAGTAAGGCCCTGATTATCCTGGCAAAACGGGAGGCGTGCACCAGCTCCATGAGGCCTTCATCGCTGTTCTGCTTTAGTTTCACGGTAGTAAGCTTTCCAACATTCCTAGGGACTTTGCTTAAGCAACCGTTTCGGTACCAGAACACTGCGTAGAGACAGTAAGCTCTGGTCCTGCGTGTATGCTGCGTGTCAACCTAGAAATTGGAGACTGATGGCATAAGGCTTCTTTTCCCATTATGAAAGCTCCGTTCATGCGGCCTCGAAGCTACCTGAAAAGCATTGTTGTTGCCGGGGTTTTCCTCACTGCCGGCATGGTTCTGAGAAGAAAATGAGTTTTCTCCTAAGAAACCTTGGGGTTCCAGTTCCTTGTTGGAAGCTCACCCTGCTCTGCGCTGTACCTAAAGTGAAAGTCAACGTGAGCCCAAGCTTCGAAGTAAGGCCCTGATTATCCTTGCAAAACGAGAGGCGTGCAGCAGCTCCATGAGGCCTTCATCGTTGTTCTGCTTTAGTTTCAAGGTAGTAAGCTTTTCAACACTCCTAGGGGACTTGCTTCAGCACCCGTTTCAGTACCAGAACACTGCGTAGAACCAGGAAGCTCTGCTCCTGCGTGTATGCTGCGTGTCAACCTAGAAATTAGAGACTGACGGAACAAGGCTAGTTTTCCCATTATGAAAGCTCCGTTGATGCGGCCCCGAAGCTACCTGAAAAGCACTGTTGTTACCGTGCTTTTACTTACAGCCGGCATGGTTCATAGAAGAAAATGAGTTTTCTCGAAAGAAACCTTGTGCTTCCAGTTCCTAGTTGGAAGCTCACCCGGCTCCGCTCTATACCAAACGTGAAAGTCAATGTGAGCACTAGCCTCGAAGTAAGGCCCTGATTATCCTGGCAAAACGGGAGGCGTGCAGCAGCTCCATGAGGCCTTCATCGCTGTTCTGCTTTAGTTTCACGGTAGTAAGCTTTCCAACATTCCTAGGGACTTTGCTTAAGCAACCGTTTCGGTACCAGAACACTGCGTAGAGACAGTAAGCTCTGGTCCTGCGTGTATGCTGCGTGTCAACCTAGAAATTGGAGACTGATGGCATAAGGCTTCTTTTCCCATTATGAAAGCTCCGTTCATGCGGCCTCGAAGCTACCTGAAATGCATTGTTGTTGCCGGGGTTTTCCTCACTGCCGGCATGGTTCTGAGAAGAAACTGAGTTTTCTCCTAAGAAACCTTGGGTTTCCAGTTCCTTGTTGGAAGCTCACCCTGCTCTGCGCTATACCTAAAGTGAAAGTCAACGTGAGCCCAAGCTTCGAAGTAAGGCCCTGATTATCCTTGCAAAACGAGAGGCGTGCAGCAGCTCCATGAGGCCTTCATCGTTGTTCTGCTTTAGTTTCAAGGTAGTAAGCTTTTCAACACTCCTAGGGGCCTTGCTTCAGCACCCGTTTCAGTACCAGAACACTGCGTAGAACCAGGAAGCTCTGCTCCTGCGTGTATGCTGCGTGTCAACCTAGAAATTAGAGACTGACGGCACAAGGCTAGTTTTCCCATTATGAAAGCTCCGTTGATGCGGCCCCGAAGCTACCTGAAAAGCACTGTTGTTACCGTGCTTTTACTTACAGCCGGCATGGTTCATAGAAGAAAATGAGTTTTCTCGAAAGAAACCTTGTGCTTCCAGTTCCTAGTTGGAAGCTCACCCGGCTCCGCTCTATACCAAACGTGAAAGTCAATGTGAGCACTAGCCTCGAAGTAAGGCCCTGATTATCCTGGCAAAACGGGAGGCGTGCAGCAGCTCCATGAGGCCTTCATCGCTGTTCTGCTTTAGTTTCACGGTAGTAAGCTTTCCAACATTCCTAGGGACTTTGCTTAAGCAACCGTTTTGGTACCAGAACACTGCGTAGAGACAGTAAGCTCTGGTCCTGCGTGTATGCTGCGTGTCAACCTAGAAATTGGAGACTGATGGCATAAGGCTTCTTTTCCCATTATGAAAGCTCCGTTCATGCGGCCTCGAAGCTACCTGAAAAGCATTGTTGTTGCCGGGGTTTTCCTCACTGCCGGTATGGTTCTGAGAAGAAAATGACTTTTCTCCTAAGAAACCTTGGGGTTCCAGTTCCTTGTTGGAAGCTCACCCTGCTCTGCGCTGTACCTAAAGTGAAAGTCAACGTGAGCCCAAGCTTCGAAGTAAGGCCCTGATTATCCTTGCAAAACGAGAGGCGTGCAGCAGCTCCATGAGGCCTTCATCGTTGTTCTGCTTTAGTTTCAAGGTAGTAAGCTTTTCAACACTCCTAGGGGACTTGCTTCAGCACCCGTTTCAGTACCAGAACACTGCGTAGAACCAGGAAGCTCTGCTCCTGCGTGTATGCTGCGTGTCAACCTAGAAATTAGAGACTGATGGCACAAGGCTAGTTTTCCCATTATGAAAGCTCCGTTGATGCGGCCCCGAAGCTACCTGAAAAGCACTGTTGTTACCGTGCTTTTACTTACAGCCGGCATGGTTCATAGAAGCAAATGAGTTTTCTCGAAAGAAACCTTGTGCTTCCAGTTCCTAGTTGGAAGCTCACCCGGCTCCGCTCTATACCAAACGTGAAAGTCAATGTGAGCACTAGCCTCGAAGTAAGGCCCTGATTATCCTGGCAAAACGGGAGGCGTGCAGCAGCTCCATGAGGCCTTCATCGCTGTTCTGCTTTAGTTTCACGGTAGTAAGCTTTCCAACATTCCTAGGGACTTTGCTTAAGCAACCGTTTCGGTACCAGAACACTGCGTAGAGACAGTAAGCTCTGGTCCTGCGTGTATGCTGCGTGTCAACCTAGAAATTGGAGACTGATGGCATAAGGCTTCTTTTCCCATTATGAAAGCTCCGTTCATGCGGCCTCGAAGCTACCTGAAAAGCATTGTTGTTGCCGGGGTTTTCCTCACTGCCGGCATGGTTCTGAGAAGAAAATGAGTTTTCTCCTAAGAAACCTTGGTGTTCCAGTTCCTTGTTGGAAGCTCACCCTGCTCTGCGCTATACCTAAAGTGAAAGTCAACGTGAGCCCAAGCTTCGAAGTAAGGCCCTGATTATCCTTGCAAAACGAGAGGCGTGCAGCAGCTCCATGAGGCCTTCATCGTTGTTCTGCTTTAGTTTCAAGGTAGTAAGCTTTTCAACACTCCTAGGGGACTTGCTTCAGCACCCGTTTCAGTACCAGAACACTGCGTAGAACCAGGAAGCTCTGCTCCTGCGTGTATGCTGCGTGTCAACCTAGAAATTAGAGACTGGCGGCACAAGGCTAGTTTTCCCATTATGAAAGCTCCGTTGATGCGGCCCCGAAGCTACCTGAAAAGCACTGTTGTTACCGTGCTTTTACTTACAGCCGGCATGGTTCATAGAAGAAAATGAGTTTTCTCGAAAGAAACCTTGTGCTTCCAGTTCCTAGTTGGAAGCTCACCCGGCTCCGCTCTATACCAAACGTGAAAGTCAATGTGAGCACTAGCCTCGAAGTAAGGCCCTGATTATCCTGGCAAAACGGGAGGCGTGCACCAGCTCCATGAGGCCTTCATCGCTGTTCTGCTTTAGTTTCACGGTAGTAAGCTTTCCAACATTCCTAGGGACTTTGCTTAAGCAACCGTTTCGGTACCAGAACACTGCGTAGAGACAGTAAGCTCTGGTCCTGCGTGTATGCTGCGTGTCAACCTAGAAATTGGAGACTGATGGCATAAGGCTTCTTTTCCCATTATGAAAGCTCCGTTCATGCGGCCTCGAAGCTACCTGAAATGCATTGTTGTTGCCGGGGTTTTCCTCACTGCCGGCATGGTTCTGAGAAGAAAATGAGTTTTCTCCTAAGAAACCTTGGGGTTCCAGTTCCTTGTTGGAAGCTCACCCTGCTCTGCGCTGTACCTAAAGTGAAAGTCAACGTGAGCCCAAGCTTCGAAGTAAGGCCCTGATTATCCTTGCAAAACGAGAGGCGTGCAGCAGCTCCATGAGGCCTTCATCGTTGTTCTGCTTTAGTTTCAAGGTAGTAACCTTTTCAACACTCCTAGGGGCCTTGCTTCAGCACCCGTTTCAGTACCAGAACACTGCGTAGAACAAGGAAGCTCTGCTCCTGCGTGTATGCTGCGTGTCAACCTAGAAATTAGAGACTGATGGCACAAGGCTAGTTTTCCCATTATGAAAGCTCCGTTGATGCGGCCCCGAAGCTACCTGAAAAGCACTGTTGTTACCGTGCTTTTACTTACAGCCGGCATGGTTCATAGAAGAAAATGAGTTTTCTCGAAAGAAACCTTGTGCTTCCAGTTCCTAGTTGGAAGCTCACCCGGCTCCGCTCTATACCAAACGTGAAAGTCAATGTGAGCACTAGCCTCGAAGTAAGGCCCTGATTATCCTGGCAAAACGGGAGGCGTGCAGCAGCTCCATGAGGCCTTCATCGCTGTTCTGCTTTAGTTTCACGGTAGTAAGCTTTCCAACATTCCTAGGGACTTTGCTTAAGCAACCGTTTCGGTACCAGAACACTGCGTAGAGACAGTAAGCTCTGGTCCTGCGTGTATGCTGCGTGTCAACCTAGAAATTGGAGACTGATGGCATAAGGCTTCTTTTCCCATTATGAAAGCTCCGTTCATGCGGCCTCGAAGCTACCTGAAAAGCATTGCTGTTGCCGGGGTTTTCCTCACTGCCGGCATGGTTCTGAGAAGAAAATGAGTTTTCTCCTAAGAAACCTTGGGGTTCCAGTTCCTTGTTGGAAGCTCACCCTGCTCTGCGCTGTACCTAAAGTGAAAGTCAACGTGAGCCCAAGCTTCGAAGTAAGGCCCTGATTATCCTTGCAAAACGAGAGGCGTGCAGCAGCTCCATGAGGCCTTCATCGTTGTTCTGCTTTAGTTTCAATGTAGTAAGCTTTTCAACACTCCTAGGGGACTTGCTTCAGCACCCGTTTCAGTACCAGAACACTGCGTAGAACCAGGAAGCTCTGCTCCTGCGTGTATGCTGCGTGTCAACCTAGAAATT
Organism: Eubalaena glacialis; assembly: GCF_028564815.1. NCBI lineage: Eukaryota > Metazoa > Chordata > Mammalia > Artiodactyla > Balaenidae > Eubalaena > Eubalaena glacialis. The sequence continues at coordinate 28,754,750 of NC_083725.1, forward strand.
AGAGACTGATGGCACAAGGCTAGTTTTCCCATTATGAAAGCTCCGTTGATGCGGCCCCGAAGCTACCTGAAAAGCACTGTTGTTACCGTGCTTTTACTTACAGCCGGCATGGTTCATAGAAGAAAATGAGTTTTCTCGAAAGAAACCTTGTGCTTCCAGTTCCTAGTTGGAAGCTCACCCGGCTCCGCTCTATACCAAACGTGAAAGTCAATGTGAGCACTAGCCTCGAAGTAAGGCCCTGATTATCCTGGCAAAACGGGAGGCGTGCACCAGCTCCATGAGGCCTTCATCGCTGTTCTGCTTTAGTTTCACGGTAGTAAGCTTTCCAACATTCCTAGGTACTTTGCTTAAGCAACCGTTTCGGTACCAGAACACTGCGTAGAGACAGTAAGCTCTGGTCCTGCGTGTATGCTGCGTGTCAACCTAGAAATTGGAGACTGATGGCATAAGGCTTCTTTTCCCATTATGAAAGCTCCGTTCATGCGGCCTCGAAGCTACCTGAAAAGCATTGCTGTTGCCGGGGTTTTCCTCACTGCCGGCATGGTTCTGAGAAGAAAATGAGTTTTCTCCTAAGAAACCTTGGGGTTCCAGTTCCTTGTTGGAAGCTCACCCTGCTCTGCGCTGTACCTAAAGTGAAAGTCAACGTGAACCCAAGCTTCGAAGTAAGGCCCTGATTATCCTTGCAAAACGAGAGGCGTGCAGCAGCTCCATGAGGCCTTCATCGTTGTTCTGCTTTAGTTTCAAGGTAGTAAGCTTTTCAACACTCCTAGGGGACTTGCTTCAGCACCCGTTTCAGTACCAGAACACTGCCTAGAACCAGGAAGCTCTGCTCCTGCGTGTATGCTGCGTGTCAACCTAGAAATTAGAGACTGATGGCACAAGGCTAGTTTTCCCATTATGAAAGCTCCGTTGATGCGGCCCCGAAGCTACCTGAAAAGCACTGTTGTTACCGTGCTTTTACTTACAGCCGGCATGGTTCATAGAAGAAAATGAGTTTTCTCGAAAGAAACCTTGTGCTTCCAGTTCCTAGTTGGAAGCTCACCCGGCTCCGCTCTATACCAAACGTGAAAGTCAATGTGAGCACTAGCCTCGAAGTAAGGCCCTGATTATCCTGGCAAAACGGGAGGCGTGCAGCAGCTCCATGAGGCCTTCATCGCTGTTCTGCTTTAGTTTCACGGTAGTAAGCTTTCCAACATTCCTAGGGACTTTGCTTAAGCAACCGTTTCGGTACCAGAACACTGCGTAGAGACAGTAAGCTCTGGTCCTGCGTGTATGCTGCGTGTCAACCTAGAAATTGGAGACTGATGGCATAAGGCTTCTTTTCCCATTATGAAAGCTCCGTTCATGCGGCCTCGAAGCTACCTGAAAAGCATTGCTGTTGCCGGGGTTTTCCTCACTGCCGGCATGGTTCTGAGAATAAAATGAGTTTTCTCCTAAGAAACCTTGGGGTTCCAGTTCCTTGTTGGAAGCTCACCCTGCTCTGCGCTGTACCTAAAGTGAAAGTCAACGTGAGCCCAAGCTTCGAAGTAAGGCCCTGATTATCCTTGCAAAACGAGAGGCGTGCAGCAGCTCCATGAGGCCTTCATCGTTGTTCTGCTTTAGTTTCAAGGTAGTAAGCTTTTCAACACTCCTAGGGGACTTGCTTCAGCACCCGTTTCAGTACCAGAACACTGCGTAGAACCAGGAAGCTCTGCTCCTGCGTGTATGCTGCGTGTCAACCTAGAAATTAGAGACTGATGGCACAAGGCTAGTTTTCCCATTATGAAAGCTCCGTTGATGCGGCCCCGAAGCTACCTGAAAAGCACTGTTGTTACCGTGCTTTTACTTACAGCCGGCATGGTTCATAGAAGAAAATGAGTTTTCTCGAAAGAAACCTTGTGCTTCCAGTTCCTAGTTGGAAGCTCACCCGGCTCCGCTCTATACCAAACGTGAAAGTCAATGTGAGCACTAGCCTCGAAGTAAGGCCCTGATTATCCTGGCAAAACGGGAGGCGTGCAGCAGCTCCATGAGGCCTTCATCGCTGTTCTGCTTTAGTTTCACGGTAGTAAGCTTTCCAACATTCCTAGGGACTTTGCTTAAGCAACCGTTTCGGTACCAGAACACTGCGTAGAGACAGTAAGCTCTGGTCCTGCGTGTATGCTGCGTGTCAACCTAGAAATTGGAGACTGATGGCATAAGGCTTCTTTTCCCATTATGAAAGCTCCGTTCATGCGGCCTCGAAGCTACCTGAAAAGCATTGTTGTTGCCGGGGTTTTCCTCACTGCCGGCATGGTTCTGAGAAGAAAATGAGTTTTCTCCTAAGAAACCTTGGGGTTCCAGTTCCTTGTTGGAAGCTCACCCTGCTCTGCGCTATACCTAAAGTGAAAGTCAACGTGAGCCCAAGCTTCGAAGTAAGGCCCTGATTATCCTTGCAAAACGAGAGGCGTGCAGCAGCTCCATGAGGCCTTCATCGTTGTTCTGCTTTAGTTTCAAGGTAGTAAGCTTTTCAACACTCCTAGGGGACTTGCTTCAGCACCCGTTTCAGTACCAGAACACTGCGTAGAACCAGGAAGCTCTGCTCCTGCGTGTATGCTGCGTGTCAACCTAGAAATTAGAGACTGATGGCACAAGGCTAGTTTTCCCATTATGAAAGCTCCGTTGATGCGGCCCCGAAGCTACCTGAAAAGCACTGTTGTTACCGTGCTTTTACTTACAGCCGGCATGGTTCATAGAAGAAAATGAGTTTTCTCGAAAGAAACCTTGTGCTTCCAGTTCCTAGTTGGAAGCTCACCCGGCTCCGCTCTATACCAAACGTGAAAGTCAATGTGAGCACTAGCCTCGAAGTAAGGCCCTGATTATCCTGGCAAAACGGGAGGCGTGCAGCAGCTCCATGAGGCCTTCATCGCTGTTCTGCTTTAGTTTCACGGTAGTAAGCTTTCCAACATTCCTAGGGACTTTGCTTAAGCAACCGTTTCGGTACCAGAACACTGCGTAGAGACAGTAAGCTCTGGTCCTGCGTGTATGCTGCGTGTCAACCTAGAAATTGGAGACTGATGGCATAAGGCTTCTTTTCCCATTATGAAAGCTCCGTTCATGCGGCCTCGAAGCTACCTGAAAAGCATTGCTGTTGCCGGGGTTTTCCTCACTGCCGGCATGGTTCTGAGAAGAAAATGAGTTTTCTCCTAAGAAACCTTGGGGTTCCAGTTCCTTGTTGGAAGCTCACCCTGCTCTGCGCTGTACCTAAAGTGAAAGTCAACGTGAACCCAAGCTTCGAAGTAAGGCCCTGATTATCCTTGCAAAACGAGAGGCGTGCAGCAGCTCCATGAGGCCTTCATCGTTGTTCTGCTTTAGTTTCAAGGTAGTAAGCTTTTCAACACTCCTAGGGGACTTGCTTCAGCACCCGTTTCAGTACCAGAACACTGCCTAGAACCAGGAAGCTCTGCTCCTGCGTGTATGCTGCGTGTCAACCTAGAAATTAGAGACTGATGGCACAAGGCTAGTTTTCCCATTATGAAAGCTCCGTTGATGCGGCCCCGAAGCTACCTGAAAAGCACTGTTGTTACCGTGCTTTTACTTACAGCCGGCATGGTTCATAGAAGAAAATGAGTTTTCTCGAAAGAAACCTTGTGCTTCCAGTTCCTAGTTGGAAGCTCACCCGGCTCCGCTCTATACCAAACGTGAAAGTCAATGTGAGCACTAGCCTCGAAGTAAGGCCCTGATTATCCTGGCAAAACGGGAGGCGTGCAGCAGCTCCATGAGGCCTTCATCGCTGTTCTGCTTTAGTTTCACGGTAGTAAGCTTTCCAACATTCCTAGGGACTTTGCTTAAGCAACCGTTTCGGTACCAGAACACTGCGTAGAGACAGTAAGCTCTGGTCCTGCGTGTATGCTGCGTGTCAACCTAGAAATTGGAGACTGATGGCATAAGGCTTCTTTTCCCATTATGAAAGCTCCGTTCATGCGGCCTCGAAGCTACCTGAAAAGCATTGCTGTTGCCGGGGTTTTCCTCACTGCCGGCATGGTTCTGAGAATAAAATGAGTTTTCTCCTAAGAAACCTTGGGGTTCCAGTTCCTTGTTGGAAGCTCACCCTGCTCTGCGCTGTACCTAAAGTGAAAGTCAACGTGAGCCCAAGCTTCGAAGTAAGGCCCTGATTATCCTTGCAAAACGAGAGGCGTGCAGCAGCTCCATGAGGCCTTCATCGTTGTTCTGCTTTAGTTTCAAGGTAGTAAGCTTTTCAACACTCCTAGGGGACTTGCTTCAGCACCCGTTTCAGTACCAGAACACTGCGTAGAACCAGGAAGCTCTGCTCCTGCGTGTATGCTGCGTGTCAACCTAGAAATTAGAGACTGATGGCACAAGGCTAGTTTTCCCATTATGAAAGCTCCGTTGATGCGGCCCCGAAGCTACCTGAAAAGCACTGTTGTTACCGTGCTTTTACTTACAGCCGGCATGGTTCATAGAAGAAAATGAGTTTTCTCGAAAGAAACCTTGTGCTTCCAGTTCCTAGTTGGAAGCTCACCCGGCTCCGCTCTATACCAAACGTGAAAGTCAATGTGAGCACTAGCCTCGAAGTAAGGCCCTGATTATCCTGGCAAAACGGGAGGCGTGCAGCAGCTCCATGAGGCCTTCATCGCTGTTCTGCTTTAGTTTCACGGTAGTAAGCTTTCCAACATTCCTAGGGACTTTGCTTAAGCAACCGTTTCGGTACCAGAACACTGCGTAGAGACAGTAAGCTCTGGTCCTGCGTGTATGCTGCGTGTCAACCTAGAAATTGGAGACTGATGGCATAAGGCTTCTTTTCCCATTATGAAAGCTCCGTTCATGCGGCCTCGAAGCTACCTGAAAAGCATTGTTGTTGCCGGGGTTTTCCTCACTGCCGGCATGGTTCTGAGAAGAAAATGAGTTTTCTCCTAAGAAACCTTGGGGTTCCAGTTCCTTGTTGGAAGCTCACCCTGCTCTGCGCTGTACCTAAAGTGAAAGTCAACGTGAGCCCAAGCTTCGAAGTAAGGCCCTGATTATCCTTGCAAAACGAGAGGCGTGCAGCAGCTCCATGAGGCCTTCATCGTTGTTCTGCTTTAGTTTCAAGGTAGTAAGCTTTTCAACACTCCTAGGGGACTTGCTTCAGCACCCGTTTCAGTACCAGAACACTGCGTAGAACCAGGAAGCTCTGCTCCTGCGTGTATGCTGCGTGTCAACCTAGAAATTAGAGACTGATGGCACAAGGCTAGTTTTCCCATTATGAAAGCTCCGTTGATGCGGCCCCGAAGCTACCTGAAAAGCGCTGTTGTTACCGTGCTTTTACTTACAGCCGGCATGGTTCATAGAAGAAAATGAGTTTTCTCGAAAGAAACCTTGTGCTTCCAGTTCCTAGTTGGAAGCTCACCCGGCTCCGCTCTATACCAAACGTGAAAGTCAATGTGAGCACTAGCCTCGAAGTAAGGCCCTGATTATCCTGGCAAAACGGGAGGCGTGCACCAGCTCCATGAGGCCTTCATCGCTGTTCTGCTTTAGTTTCACGGTAGTAAGCTTTCCAACATTCCTAGGGACTTTGCTTAAGCAACCGTTTCGGTACCAGAACACTGCGTAGAGACAGTAAGCTCTGGTCCTGCGTGTATGCTGCGTGTCAACCTAGAAATTGGAGACTGATGGCATAAGGCTTCTTTTCCCATTATGAAAGCTCCGTTCATGCGGCCTCGAAGCTACCTGAAAAGCATTGCTGTTGCCGGGGTTTTCCTCACTGCCGGCATGGTTCTGAGAAGAAAATGAGTTTTCTCCTAAGAAACCTTGGGGTTCCAGTTCCTTGTTGGAAGCTCACCCTGCTCTGCGCTGTACCTAAAGTGAAAGTCAACGTGAACCCAAGCTTCGAAGTAAGGCCCTGATTATCCTTGCAAAACGAGAGGCGTGCAGCAGCTCCATGAGGCCTTCATCGTTGTTCTGCTTTAGTTTCAAGGTAGTAAGCTTTTCAACACTCCTAGGGGACTTGCTTCAGCACCCGTTTCAGTACCAGAACACTGCCTAGAACCAGGAAGCTCTGCTCCTGCGTGTATGCTGCGTGTCAACCTAGAAATTAGAGACTGATGGCACAAGGCTAGTTTTCCCATTATGAAAGCTCCGTTGATGCGGCCCCGAAGCTACCTGAAAAGCACTGTTGTTACCGTGCTTTTACTTACAGCCGGCATGGTTCATAGAAGAAAATGAGTTTTCTCGAAAGAAACCTTGTGCTTCCAGTTCCTAGTTGGAAGCTCACCCGGCTCCGCTCTATACCAAACGTGAAAGTCAATGTGAGCACTAGCCTCGAAGTAAGGCCCTGATTATCCTGGCAAAACGGGAGGCGTGCAGCAGCTCCATGAGGCCTTCATCGCTGTTCTGCTTTAGTTTCACGGTAGTAAGCTTTCCAACATTCCTAGGGACTTTGCTTAAGCAACCGTTTCGGTACCAGAACACTGCGTAGAGACAGTAAGCTCTGGTCCTGCGTGTATGCTGCGTGTCAACCTAGAAATTGGAGACTGATGGCATAAGGCTTCTTTTCCCATTATGAAAGCTCCGTTCATGCGGCCTCGAAGCTACCTGAAAAGCATTGCTGTTGCCGGGGTTTTCCTCACTGCCGGCATGGTTCTGAGAATAAAATGAGTTTTCTCCTAAGAAACCTTGGGGTTCCAGTTCCTTGTTGGAAGCTCACCCTGCTCTGCGCTGTACCTAAAGTGAAAGTCAACGTGAGCCCAAGCTTCGAAGTAAGGCCCTGATTATCCTTGCAAAACGAGAGGCGTGCAGCAGCTCCATGAGGCCTTCATCGTTGTTCTGCTTTAGTTTCAAAGTAGTAAGCTTTTCAACACTCCTAGGGGACTTGCTTCAGCACCCGTTTCAGTACCAGAACACTGCCTAGAACCAGGAAGCTCTGCTCCTGCGTGTATGCTGCGTGTCAACCTAGAAATTAGAGACTGATGGCACAAGGCTAGTTTTCCCATTATGAAAGCTCCGTTGATGCGGCCCCGAAGCTACCTGAAAAGCACTGTTGTTACCGTGCTTTTACTTACAGCCGGCATGGTTCATAGAAGAAAATGAGTTTTCTCGAAAGAAACCTTGTGCTTCCAGTTCCTAGTTGGAAGCTCACCCGGCTCCGCTCTATACCAAACGTGAAAGTCAATGTGAGCACTAGCCTCGAAGTAAGGCCCTGATTATCCTGGCAAAACGGGAGGCGTGCAGCAGCTCCATGAGGCCTTCATCGCTGTTCTGCTTTAGTTTCACGGTAGTAAGCTTTCCAACATTCCTAGGGACTTTGCTTAAGCAACCGTTTCGGTACCAGAACACTGCGTAGAGACAGTAAGCTCTGGTCCTGCGTGTATGCTGCGTGTCAACCTAGAAATTGGAGACTGATGGCATAAGGCTTCTTTTCCCATTATGAAAGCTCCGTTCATGCGGCCTCGAAGCTACCTGAAAAGCATTGCTGTTGCCGGGGTTTTCCTCACTGCCGGCATGGTTCTGAGAAGAAAATGAGTTTTCTCCTAAGAAACCTTGGGGTTCCAGTTCCTTGTTGGAAGCTCACCCTGCTCTGCGCTGTACCTAAAGTGAAAGTCAACGTGAGCCCAAGCTTCGAAGTAAGGCCCTGATTATCCTTGCAAAACGAGAGGCGTGCAGCAGCTCCATGAGGCCTTCATCGTTGTTCTGCTTTAGTTTCAAGGTAGTAAGCTTTTCAACACTCCTAGGGGACTTGCTTCAGCACCCGTTTCAGTACCAGAACACTGCGTAGAACCAGGAAGCTCTGCTCCTGCGTGTATGCTGCGTGTCAACCTAGAAATTAGAGACTGATGGCACAAGGCTAGTTTTCCCATTATGAAAGCTCCGTTGATGCGGCCCCGAAGCTACCTGAAAAGCGCTGTTGTTACCGTGCTTTTACTTACAGCCGGCATGGTTCATAGAAGAAAATGAGTTTTCTCGAAAGAAACCTTGTGCTTCCAGTTCCTAGTTGGAAGCTCACCCGGCTCCGCTCTATAACAAACGTGAAAGTCAATGTGAGCACTAGCCTCGAAGTAAGGCCCTGATTATCCTGGCAAAACGGGAGGCGTGCACCAGCTCCATGAGGCCTTCATCGCTGTTCTGCTTTAGTTTCACGGTAGTAAGCTTTCCAACATTCCTAGGGACTTTGCTTAAGCAACCGTTTCGGTACCAGAACACTGCGTAGAGACAGTAAGCTCTGGTCCTGCGTGTATGCTGCGTGTCAACCTAGAAATTGGAGACTGATGGCATAAGGCTTCTTTTCCCATTATGAAAGCTCCGTTCATGCGGCCTCGAAGCTACCTGAAAAGCATTGTTGTTGCCGGGGTTTTCCTCACTGCCGGCATGGTTCTGAGAAGAAAATGAGTTTTCTCCTAAGAAACCTTGGGGTTCCAGTTCCTTGTTGGAAGCTCACCCTGCTCTGCGCTGTACCTAAAGTGAAAGTCAACGTGAGCCCAAGCTTCGAAGTAAGGCCCTGATTATCCTTGCAAAACGAGAGGCGTGCAGCAGCTCCATGAGGCCTTCATCGTTGTTCTGCTTTAGTTTCAAGGTAGTAAGCTTTTCAACACTCCTAGGGGACTTGCTTCAGCACCCGTTTCAGTACCAGAACACTGCGTAGAACCAGGAAGCTCTGCTCCTGCGTGTATGCTGCGTGTCAACCTAGAAATTAGAGACTGATGGCACAAGGCTAGTTTTCCCATTATGAAAGCTCCGTTGATGCGGCCCCGAAGCTACCTGAAAAGCGCTGTTGTTACCGTGCTTTTACTTACAGCCGGCATGGTTCATAGAAGAAAATGAGTTTTCTCGAAAGAAACCTTGTGCTTCCAGTTCCTAGTTGGAAGCTCACCCGGCTCCGCTCTATACCAAACGTGAAAGTCAATGTGAGCACTAGCCTCGAAGTAAGGCCCTGATTATCCTGGCAAAACGGGAGGCGTGCACCAGCTCCATGAGGCCTTCATCGCTGTTCTGCTTTAGTTTCACGGTAGTAAGCTTTCCAACATTCCTAGGGACTTTGCTTAAGCAACCGTTTCGGTACCAGAACACTGCGTAGAGACAGTAAGCTCTGGTCCTGCGTGTATGCTGCGTGTCAACCTAGAAATTGGAGACTGATGGCATAAGGCTTCTTTTCCCATTATGAAAGCTCCGTTCATGCGGCCTCGAAGCTACCTGAAAAGCATTGTTGTTGCCGGGGTTTTCCTCACTGCCGGCATGGTTCTGAGAAGAAAATGAGTTTTCTCCTAAGAAACCTTGGGTTTCCAGTTCCTTGTTGGAAGCTCACCCTGCTCTGCGCTGTACCTAAAGTGAAAGTCAACGTGAGCCCAAGCTTCGAAGTAAGGCCCTGATTATCCTTGCAAAACGAGAGGCGTGCAGCAGCTCCATGAGGCCTTCATCGTTGTTCTGCTTTAGTTTCAAGGTAGTAAGCTTTTCAACACTCCTAGGGGACTTGCTTCAGCACCCGTTTCAGTACCAGAACACTGCCTAGAACCAGGAAGCTCTGCTCCTGCGTGTATGCTGCGTGTCAACCTAGAAATTAGAGACTGATGGCACAAGGCTAGTTTTCCCATTATGAAAGCTCCGTTGATGCGGCCCCGAAGCTACCTGAAAAGCGCTGTTGTTACCGTGCTTTTACTTACAGCCGGCATGGTTCATAGAAGAAAATGAGTTTTCTCGAAAGAAACCTTGTGCTTCCAGTTCCTAGTTGGAAGCTCACCCGGCTCCGCTCTATACCAAACGTGAAAGTCAATGTGAGCACTAGCCTCGAAGTAAGGCCCTGATTATCCTGGCAAAACGGGAGGCGTGCAGCAGCTCCATGAGGCCTTCATCGCTGTTCTGCTTTAGTTTCACGGTAGTAAGCTTTCCAACATTCCTAGGGACTTTGCTTAAGCAACCGTTTCGGTACCAGAACACTGCGTAGAGACAGTAAGCTCTGGTCCTGCGTGTATGCTGCGTGTCAACCTAGAAATTGGAGACTGATGGCATAAGGCTTCTTTTCCCATTATGAAAGCTCCGTTCATGCGGCCTCGAAGCTACCTGAAAAGCATTGTTGTTGCCGGGGTTTTCCTCACTGCCGGCATGGTTCTGAGAAGAAAATGAGTTTTCTCCTAAGAAACCTTGGGGTTCCAGTTCCTTGTTGGAAGCTCACCCTGCTCTGCGCTGTACCTAAGTGAAAGTCAACGTGAGCCCAAGCTTCGAAGTAAGGCCCTGATTATCCTTGCAAAACGAGAGGCGTGCAGCAGCTCCCTGAGGCCTTCATCGTTGTTCTGCTTTAGTTTCAAGGTAGTAAGCTTTTCAACACTCCTAGGGGACTTGCTTCAGCACCCGTTTCAGTACCAGAACACTGCGTAGAACCAGGAAGCTCTGCTCCTGCGTGTATGCTGCGTGTCAACCTAGAAATTAGAGACTGATGGCACAAGGCTAGTTTTCCCATTATGAAAGCTCCGTTGATGCGGCCCCGAAGCTACCTGAAAAGCACTGTTGTTACCGTGCTTTTACTTACAGCCGGCATGGTTCATAGAAGCAAATGAGTTTTCTCGAAAGAAACCTTGTGCTTCCAGTTCCTAGTTGGAAGCTCACCCGGCTCTGCTCTATACCAAACGTGAAAGTCAATGTGAGCACTAGCCTCGAAGTAAGGCCCTGATTATCCTGGCAAAACGGGAGGCGTGCAGCAGCTCCATGAGGCCTTCATCGCTGTTCTGCTTTAGTTTCACGGTAGTAAGCTTTCCAACATTCCTAGGGACTTTGCTTAAGCAACCGTTTCGGTACCAGAACACTGCGTAGAGACAGTAAGCTCTGGTCCTGCGTGTATGCTGCGTGTCAACCTAGAAATTGGAGACTGATGGCATAAGGCTTCTTTTCCCATTATGAAAGCTCCGTTCATGCGGCCTCGAAGCTACCTGAAAAGCATTGTTGTTGCCGGGGTTTTCCTCACTGCCGGCATGGTTCTGAGAAGAAAATGAGTTTTCTCCTAAGAAACCTTGGGTTTCCAGTTCCTTGTTGGAAGCTCACCCTGCTCTGCGCTATACCTAAAGTGAAAGTCAACGTGAGCCCAAGCTTCGAAGTAAGGCCCTGATTATCCTTGCAAAACGAGAGGCGTGCAGCAGCTCCATGAGGCCTTCATCGTTGTTCTGCTTTAGTTTCAAGGTAGTAAGCTTTTCAACACTCCTAGGGGACTTGCTTCAGCACCCGTTTCAGTACCAGAACACTGCCTAGAACCAGGAAGCTCTGCTCCTGCGTGTATGCTGCGTGTCAACCTAGAAATTAGAGACTGATGGCACAAGGCTAGTTTTCCCATTATGAAAGCTCCGTTGATGCGGCCCCGAAGCTATCTGAAAAGCACTGTTGTTACCGTGCTTTTACTTACAGCCGGCATGGTTCATAGAAGAAAATGAGTTTTCTCGAAAGAAACCTTGTGCTTCCAGTTCCTAGTTGGAAGCTCACCCGGCTCTGCTCTATACCAAACGTGAAAGTCAATGTGAGCACTAGCCTCGAAGTAAGGCCCTGATTATCCTGGCAAAACGGGAGGCGTGCAGCAGCTCCATGAGGCCTTCATCGCTGTTCTGCTTTAGTTTCACGGTAGTAAGCTTTCCAACATTCCTAGGGACTTTGCTTAAGCAACCGTTTCGGTACCAGAACACTGCGTAGAGACAGTAAGCTCTGGTCCTGCGTGTATGCTGCGTGTCAACCTAGAAATTGGAGACTGATGGCATAAGGCTTCTTTTCCCATTATGAAAGCTCCGTTCATGCGGCCTCGAAGCTACCTGAAAAGCATTGTTGTTGCCGGGGTTTTCCTCACTATCGGCATGGTTCTGAGAAGAAAATGAGTTTTCTCCTAAGAAACCTTGGGTTTCCAGTTCCTTGTTGGAAGCTCACCCTGCTCTGCGCTATACCTAAAGTGAAAGTCAACGTGAGCCCAAGCTTCGAAGTAAGGCCCTGATTATCCTTGCAAAACGAGAGGCGTGCAGCAGCTCCATGAGGCCTTCATCGTTGTTCTGCTTTAGTTTCAAGGTAGTAAGCTTTTCAACACTCCTAGGGGACTTGCTTCAGCACCCGTTTCAGTACCAGAACACTGCGTAGAACCAGGAAGCTCTGCTCCTGCGTGTATGCTGCGTGTCAACCTAGAAATTAGAGACTGACGGCACAAGGCTAGTTTTCCCATTATGAAAGCTCCGTTGATGCGGCCCCGAAGCTACCTGAAAAGCACTGTTGTTACCGTGCTTTTACTTACAGCCGGCATGGTTCATAGAAGCAAATGAGTTTTCTCGAAAGAAACCTTGTGCTTCCAGTTCCTAGTTGGAAGCTCACCCGGCTCTGCTCTATACCAAACGTGAAAGTCAATGTGAGCACTAGCCTCGAAGTAAGGCCCTGATTATCCTGGCAAAACGGGAGGCGTGCACCAGCTCCATGAGGCCTTCATCGCTGTTCTGCTTTAGTTTCACGGTAGTAAGCTTTCCAACATTCCTAGGGACTTTGCTTAAGCAACCGTTTCGGTACCAGAACACTGCGTAGAGACAGTAAGCTCTGGTCCTGCGTGTATGCTGCGTGTCAACCTAGAAATTGGAGACTGATGGCATAAGGCTTCTTTTCCCATTATGAAAGCTCCGTTCATGCGGCCTCGAAGCTACCTGAAAAGCATTGTTGTTGCCGGGGTTTTCCTCACTGCCGGCATGGTTCTGAGAAGAAAATGAGTTTTCTCCTAAGAAACCTTGGGGTTCCAGTTCCTTGTTGGAAGCTCACCCTGCTCTGCGCTGTACCTAAAGTGAAAGTCAACGTGAGCCCAAGCTTCGAAGTAAGGCCCTGATTATCCTTGCAAAACGAGAGGCGTGCAGCAGCTCCATGAGGCCTTCATCGTTGTTCTGCTTTAGTTTCAAGGTAGTAAGCTTTTCAACACTCCTAGGGGACTTGCTTCAGCACCCGTTTCAGTACCAGAACACTGCGTAGAACCAGGAAGCTCTGCTCCTGCGTGTATGCTGCGTGTCAACCTAGAAATTAGAGACTGATGGCACAAGGCTAGTTTTCCCATTATGAAAGCTCCGTTGATGCGGCCCCGAAGCTACCTGAAAAGCGCTGTTGTTACCGTGCTTTTACTTACAGCCGGCATGGTTCATAGAAGAAAATGAGTTTTCTCGAAAGAAACCTTGTGCTTCCAGTTCCTAGTTGGAAGCTCACCCGGCTCCGCTCTATAACAAACGTGAAAGTCAATGTGAGCACTAGCCTCGAAGTAAGGCCCTGATTATCCTGGCAAAACGGGAGGCGTGCACCAGCTCCATGAGGCCTTCATCGCTGTTCTGCTTTAGTTTCACGGTAGTAAGCTTTCCAACATTCCTAGGGACTTTGCTTAAGCAACCGTTTCGGTACCAGAACACTGCGTAGAGACAGTAAGCTCTGGTCCTGCGTGTATGCTGCGTGTCAACCTAGAAATTGGAGACTGATGGCATAAGGCTTCTTTTCCCATTATGAAAGCTCCGTTCATGCGGCCTCGAAGCTACCTGAAAAGCATTGTTGTTGCCGGGGTTTTCCTCACTGCCGGCATGGTTCTGAGAAGAAAATGAGTTTTCTCCTAAGAAACCTTGGGGTTCCAGTTCCTTGTTGGAAGCTCACCCTGCTCTGCGCTGTACCTAAAGTGAAAGTCAACGTGAGCCCAAGCTTCGAAGTAAGGCCCTGATTATCCTTGCAAAACGAGAGGCGTGCAGCAGCTCCATGAGGCCTTCATCGTTGTTCTGCTTTAGTTTCAAGGTAGTAAGCTTTTCAACACTCCTAGGGGACTTGCTTCAGCACCCGTTTCAGTACCAGAACACTGCGTAGAACCAGGAAGCTCTGCTCCTGCGTGTATGCTGCGTGTCAACCTAGAAATTAGAGACTGATGGCACAAGGCTAGTTTTCCCATTATGAAAGCTCCGTTGATGCGGCCCCGAAGCTACCTGAAAAGCGCTGTTGTTACCGTGCTTTTACTTACAGCCGGCATGGTTCATAGAAGAAAATGAGTTTTCTCGAAAGAAACCTTGTGCTTCCAGTTCCTAGTTGGAAGCTCACCCGGCTCCGCTCTATACCAAACGTGAAAGTCAATGTGAGCACTAGCCTCGAAGTAAGGCCCTGATTATCCTGGCAAAACGGGAGGCGTGCACCAGCTCCATGAGGCCTTCATCGCTGTTCTGCTTTAGTTTCACGGTAGTAAGCTTTCCAACATTCCTAGGGACTTTGCTTAAGCAACCGTTTCGGTACCAGAACACTGCGTAGAGACAGTAAGCTCTGGTCCTGCGTGTATGCTGCGTGTCAACCTAGAAATTGGAGACTGATGGCATAAGGCTTCTTTTCCCATTATGAAAGCTCCGTTCATGCGGCCTCGAAGCTACCTGAAAAGCATTGTTGTTGCCGGGGTTTTCCTCACTGCCGGCATGGTTCTGAGAAGAAAATGAGTTTTCTCCTAAGAAACCTTGGGTTTCCAGTTCCTTGTTGGAAGCTCACCCTGCTCTGCGCTGTACCTAAAGTGAAAGTCAACGTGAGCCCAAGCTTCGAAGTAAGGCCCTGATTATCCTTGCAAAACGAGAGGCGTGCAGCAGCTCCATGAGGCCTTCATCGTTGTTCTGCTTTAGTTTCAAGGTAGTAAGCTTTTCAACACTCCTAGGGGACTTGCTTCAGCACCCGTTTCAGTACCAGAACACTGCCTAGAACCAGGAAGCTCTGCTCCTGCGTGTATGCTGCGTGTCAACCTAGAAATTAGAGACTGATGGCACAAGGCTAGTTTTCCCATTATGAAAGCTCCGTTGATGCGGCCCCGAAGCTACCTGAAAAGCGCTGTTGTTACCGTGCTTTTACTTACAGCCGGCATGGTTCATAGAAGAAAATGAGTTTTCTCGAAAGAAACCTTGTGCTTCCAGTTCCTAGTTGGAAGCTCACCCGGCTCCGCTCTATACCAAACGTGAAAGTCAATGTGAGCACTAGCCTCGAAGTAAGGCCCTGATTATCCTGGCAAAACGGGAGGCGTGCAGCAGCTCCATGAGGCCTTCATCGCTGTTCTGCTTTAGTTTCACGGTAGTAAGCTTTCCAACATTCCTAGGGACTTTGCTTAAGCAACCGTTTCGGTACCAGAACACTGCGTAGAGACAGTAAGCTCTGGTCCTGCGTGTATGCTGCGTGTCAACCTAGAAATTGGAGACTGATGGCATAAGGCTTCTTTTCCCATTATGAAAGCTCCGTTCATGCGGCCTCGAAGCTACCTGAAAAGCATTGTTGTTGCCGGGGTTTTCCTCACTGCCGGCATGGTTCTGAGAAGAAAATGAGTTTTCTCCTAAGAAACCTTGGGGTTCCAGTTCCTTGTTGGAAGCTCACCCTGCTCTGCGCTGTACCTAAAGTGAAAGTCAACGTGAGCCCAAGCTTCGAAGTAAGGCCCTGATTATCCTTGCAAAACGAGAGGCGTGCAGCAGCTCCATGAGGCCTTCATCGTTGTTCTGCTTTAGTTTCAAGGTAGTAAGCTTTTCAACACTCCTAGGGGACTTGCTTCAGCACCCGTTTCAGTACCAGAACACTGCGTAGAACCAGGAAGCTCTGCTCCTGCGTGTATGCTGCGTGTCAACCTAGAAATTAGAGACTGATGGCACAAGGCTAGTTTTCCCATTATGAAAGCTCCGTTGATGCGGCCCCGAAGCTACCTGAAAAGCACTGTTGTTACCGTGCTTTTACTTACAGCCGGCATGGTTCATAGAAGAAAATGAGTTTTCTCGAAAGAAACCTTGTGCTTCCAGTTCCTAGTTGGAAGCTCACCCGGCTCCGCTCTATACCAAACGTGAAAGTCAATGTGAGCACTAGCCTCGAAGTAAGGCCCTGATTATCCTGGCAAAACAGGAGGCGTGCAGCAGCTCCATGAGGCCTTCATCGCTGTTCTGCTTTAGTTTCACGGTAGTAAGCTTTCCAACATTCCTAGGGACTTTGCTTAAGCAACCGTTTCGGTACCAGAACACTGCGTAGAGACAGTAAGCTCTGGTCCTGCGTGTATGCTGCGTGTCAACCTAGAAATTGGAGACTGATGGCATAAGGCTTCTTTTCCCATTATGAAAGCTCCGTTCATGCGGCCTCGAAGCTACCTGAAAAGCATTGTTGTTGCCGGGGTTTTCCTCACTGCCGGCATGGTTCTGAGAAGAAAATGAGTTTTCTCCTAAGAAACCTTGGGGTTCCAGTTCCTTGTTGGAAGCTCACCCTGCTCTGCGCTGTACCTAAGTGAAAGTCAACGTGAGCCCAAGCTTCGAAGTAAGGCCCTGATTATCCTTGCAAAACGAGAGGCGTGCAGCAGCTCCCTGAGGCCTTCATCGTTGTTCTGCTTTAGTTTCAAGGTAGTAAGCTTTTCAACACTCCTAGGGGACTTGCTTCAGCACCCGTTTCAGTACCAGAACACTGCGTAGAACCAGGAAGCTCTGCTCCTGCGTGTATGCTGCGTGTCAACCTAGAAATTAGAGACTGATGGCACAAGGCTAGTTTTCCCATTATGAAAGCTCCGTTGATGCGGCCCCGAAGCTACCTGAAAAGCACTGTTGTTACCGTGCTTTTACTTACAGCCGGCATGGTTCATAGAAGCAAATGAGTTTTCTCGAAAGAAACCTTGTGCTTCCAGTTCCTAGTTGGAAGCTCACCCGGCTCTGCTCTATACCAAACGTGAAAGTCAATGTGAGCACTAGCCTCGAAGTAAGGCCCTGATTATCCTGGCAAAACGGGAGGCGTGCAGCAGCTCCATGAGGCCTTCATCGCTGTTCTGCTTTAGTTTCACGGTAGTAAGCTTTCCAACATTCCTAGGGACTTTGCTTAAGCAACCGTTTCGGTACCAGAACACTGCGTAGAGACAGTAAGCTCTGGTCCTGCGTGTATGCTGCGTGTCAACCTAGAAATTGGAGACTGATGGCATAAGGCTTCTTTTCCCATTATGAAAGCTCCGTTCATGCGGCCTCGAAGCTACCTGAAAAGCATTGTTGTTGCCGGGGTTTTCCTCACTGCCGGCATGGTTCTGAGAAGAAAATGAGTTTTCTCCTAAGAAACCTTGGGTTTCCAGTTCCTTGTTGGAAGCTCACCCTGCTCTGCGCTATACCTAAAGTGAAAGTCAACGTGAGCCCAAGCTTCGAAGTAAGGCCCTGATTATCCTTGCAAAACGAGAGGCGTGCAGCAGCTCCATGAGGCCTTCATCGTTGTTCTGCTTTAGTTTCAAGGTAGTAAGCTTTTCAACACTCCTAGGGGACTTGCTTCAGCACCCGTTTCAGTACCAGAACACTGCCTAGAACCAGGAAGCTCTGCTCCTGCGTGTATGCTGCGTGTCAACCTAGAAATTAGAGACTGATGGCACAAGGCTAGTTTTCCCATTATGAAAGCTCCGTTGATGCGGCCCCGAAGCTATCTGAAAAGCACTGTTGTTACCGTGCTTTTACTTACAGCCGGCATGGTTCATAGAAGAAAATGAGTTTTCTCGAAAGAAACCTTGTGCTTCCAGTTCCTAGTTGGAAGCTCACCCGGCTCTGCTCTATACCAAACGTGAAAGTCAATGTGAGCACTAGCCTCGAAGTAAGGCCCTGATTATCCTGGCAAAACGGGAGGCGTGCAGCAGCTCCATGAGGCCTTCATCGCTGTTCTGCTTTAGTTTCACGGTAGTAAGCTTTCCAACATTCCTAGGGACTTTGCTTAAGCAACCGTTTCGGTACCAGAACACTGCGTAGAGACAGTAAGCTCTGGTCCTGCGTGTATGCTGCGTGTCAACCTAGAAATTGGAGACTGATGGCATAAGGCTTCTTTTCCCATTATGAAAGCTCCGTTCATGCGGCCTCGAAGCTACCTGAAAAGCATTGTTGTTGCCGGGGTTTTCCTCACTATCGGCATGGTTCTGAGAAGAAAATGAGTTTTCTCCTAAGAAACCTTGGGTTTCCAGTTCCTTGTTGGAAGCTCACCCTGCTCTGCGCTATACCTAAAGTGAAAGTCAACGTGAGCCCAAGCTTCGAAGTAAGGCCCTGATTATCCTTGCAAAACGAGAGGCGTGCAGCAGCTCCATGAGGCCTTCATCGTTGTTCTGCTTTAGTTTCAAGGTAGTAAGCTTTTCAACACTCCTAGGGGACTTGCTTCAGCACCCGTTTCAGTACCAGAACACTGCGTAGAACCAGGAAGCTCTGCTCCTGCGTGTATGCTGCGTGTCAACCTAGAAATTAGAGACTGACGGCACAAGGCTAGTTTTCCCATTATGAAAGCTCCGTTGATGCGGCCCCGAAGCTACCTGAAAAGCACTGTTGTTACCGTGCTTTTACTTACAGCCGGCATGGTTCATAGAAGCAAATGAGTTTTCTCGAAAGAAACCTTGTGCTTCCAGTTCCTAGTTGGAAGCTCACCCGGCTCTGCTCTATACCAAACGTGAAAGTCAATGTGAGCACTAGCCTCGAAGTAAGGCCCTGATTATCCTGGCAAAACGGGAGGCGTGCACCAGCTCCATGAGGCCTTCATCGCTGTTCTGCTTTAGTTTCACGGTAGTAAGCTTTCCAACATTCCTAGGGACTTTGCTTAAGCAACCGTTTCGGTACCAGAACACTGCGTAGAGACAGTAAGCTCTGGTCCTGCGTGTATGCTGCGTGTCAACCTAGAAATTGGAGACTGATGGCATAAGGCTTCTTTTCCCATTATGAAAGCTCCGTTCATGCGGCCTCGAAGCTACCTGAAAAGCATTGTTGTTGCCGGGGTTTTCCTCACTGCCGGCATGGTTCTGAGAAGAAAATGAGTTTTCTCCTAAGAAACCTTGGGGTTCCAGTTCCTTGTTGGAAGCTCACCCTGCTCTGCGCTGTACCTAAAGTGAAAGTCAACGTGAGCCCAAGCTTCGAAGTAAGGCCCTGATTATCCTTGCAAAACGAGAGGCGTGCAGCAGCTCCATGAGGCCTTCATCGTTGTTCTGCTTTAGTTTCAAGGTAGTAAGCTTTTCAACACTCCTAGGGGACTTGCTTCAGCACCCGTTTCAGTACCAGAACACTGCGTAGAACCAGGAAGCTCTGCTCCTGCGTGTATGCTGCGTGTCAACCTAGAAATTAGAGACTGATGGCACAAGGCTAGTTTTCCCATTATGAAAGCTCCGTTGATGCGGCCCCGAAGCTACCTGAAAAGCACTGTTGTTACCGTGCTTTTACTTACAGCCGGCATGGTTCATAGAAGAAAATGAGTTTTCTCGAAAGAAACCTTGTGCTTCCAGTTCCTAGTTGGAAGCTCACCCGGCTCCGCTCTATACCAAACGTGAAAGTCAATGTGAGCACTAGCCTCGAAGTAAGGCCCTGATTATCCGGGCAAAACGGGAGGCGTGCAGCAGCTCCATGAGGCCTTCATCGCTGTTCTGCTTTAGTTTCACGGTAGTAAGCTTTCCAACATTCCTAGGGACTTTGCTTAAGCAACCGTTTCGGTACCAGAACACTGCGTAGAGACAGTAAGCTCTGGTCCTGCGTGTATGCTGCGTGTCAACCTAGAAATTGGAGACTGATGGCATAAGGCTTCTTTTCCCCTTATGAAAGCTCCGTTCATGCGGCCTCGAAGCTACCTGAAAAGCATTGTTGTTGCCGGGGTTTTCCTCACTGCCGGCATGGTTCTGAGAAGAAAATGAGTTTTCTCCTAAGAAACCTTGGGGTTCCAGTTCCTTGTTGGAAGCTCACCCTGCTCTGCGCTGTACCTAAAGTGAAAGTCAACGTGAGCCCAAGCTTCGAAGTAAGGCCCTGATTATCCTTGCAAAACGAGAGGCGTGCAGCAGCTCCATGAGGCCTTCATCGTTGTTCTGCTTTAGTTTCAAGGTAGTAAGCTTTTCAACACTCCTAGGGGACTTGCTTCAGCACCCGTTTCAGTACCAGAACACTGCCTAGAACCAGGAAGCTCTGCTCCTGCGTGTATGCTGCGTGTCAACCTAGAAATTAGAGACTGATGGCACAAGGCTAGTTTTCCCATTATGAAAGCTCCGTTGATGCGGCCCCGAAGCTATCTGAAAAGCACTGTTGTTACCGTGCTTTTACTTACAGCCGGCATGGTTCATAGAAGAAAATGAGTTTTCTCGAAAGAAACCTTGTGCTTCCAGTTCCTAGTTGGAAGCTCACCCGGCTCCGCTCTATACCAAACGTGAAAGTCAATGTGAGCACTAGCCTCGAAGTAAGGCCCTGATTATCCTGGCAAAACGGGAGGCGTGCAGCAGCTCCATGAGGCCTTCATCGCTGTTCTGCTTTAGTTTCACGGTAGTAAGCTTTCCAACATTCCTAGGGACTTTGCTTAAGCAACCGTTTCGGTACCAGAACACTGCGTAGAGACAGTAAGCTCTGGTCCTGCGTGTATGCTGCGTGTCAACCTAGAAATTGGAGACTGATGGCATAAGGCTTCTTTTCCCATTATGAAAGCTCCGTTCATGCGGCCTCGAAGCTACCTGAAAAGCATTGTTGTTGCCGGGGTTTTCCTCACTGCCGGCATGGTTCTGAGAATAAAATGAGTTTTCTCCTAAGAAACCTTGGGGTTCCAGTTCCTTGTTGGAAGCTCACCCTGCTCTGCGCTGTACCTAAAGTGAAAGTCAACGTGAGCCCAAGCTTCGAAGTAAGGCCCTGATTATCCTTGCAAAACGAGAGGCGTGCAGCAGCTCCATGAGGCCTTCATCGTTGTTCTGCTTTAGTTTCAAGGTAGTAAGCTTTTCAACACTCCTAGGGGACTTGCTTCAGCACCCGTTTCAGTACCAGAACACTGCGTAGAACCAGGAAGCTCTGCTCCTGCGTGTATGCTGCGTGTCAACCTAGAAATTAGAGACTGATGGCACAAGGCTAGTTTTCCCATTATGAAAGCTCCGTTGATGCGGCCCCGAAGCTACCTGAAAAGCACTGTTGTTACCGTGCTTTTACTTACAGCCGGCATGGTTCATAGAAGCAAATGAGTTTTCTCGAAAGAAACCTTGTGCTTCCAGTTCCTAGTTGGAAGCTCACCCGGCTCCGCTCTATACCAAACGTGAAAGTCAATGTGAGCACTAGCCTCGAAGTAAGGCCCTGATTATCCTGGCAAAACGGGAGGCGTGCACCAGCTCCATGAGGCCTTCATCGCTGTTCTGCTTTAGTTTCACGGTAGTAAGCTTTCCAACATTCCTAGGGACTTTGCTTAAGCAACCGTTTCGGTACCAGAACACTGCGTAGAGACAGTAAGCTCTGGTCCTGCGTGTATGCTGCGTGTCAACCTAGAAATTGGAGACTGATGGCATAAGGCTTCTTTTCCCATTATGAAAGCTCCGTTCATGCGGCCTCGAAGCTACCTGAAAAGCATTGTTGTTGCCGGGGTTTTCCTCACTGCCGGCATGGTTCTGAGAAGAAAATGAGTTTTCTCCTAAGAAACCTTGGGGTTCCAGTTCCTTGTTGGAAGCTCACCCTGCTCTGCGCTGTACCTAAAGTGAAAGTCAACGTGAGCCCAAGCTTCGAAGTAAGGCCCTGATTATCCTTGCAAAACGAGAGGCGTGCAGCAGCTCCATGAGGCCTTCATCGTTGTTCTGCTTTAGTTTCAAGGTAGTAAGCTTTTCAACACTCCTAGGGGCCTTGCTTCAGCACCCGTTTCAGTACCAGAACACTGCGTAGAACCAGGAAGCTCTGCTCCTGCGTGTATGCTGCGTGTCAACCTAGAAATTAGAGACTGATGGCACAAGGCTAGTTTTCCCATTATGAAAGCTCCGTTGATGCGGCCCCGAAGCTACCTGAAAAGCGCTGTTGTTACCGTGCTTTTACTTACAGCCGGCATGGTTCATAGAAGAAAATGAGTTTTCTCGAAAGAAACCTTGTGCTTCCAGTTCCTAGTTGGAAGCTCACCCGGCTCCGCTCTATACCAAACGTGAAAGTCAATGTGAGCACTAGCCTCGAAGTAAGGCCCTGATTATCCTGGCAAAACGGGAGGCGTGCAGCAGCTCCATGAGGCCTTCATCGCTGTTCTGCTTTAGTTTCACGGTAGTAAGCTTTCCAACATTCCTAGGGACTTTGCTTAAGCAACCGTTTCGGTACCAGAACACTGCGTAGAGACAGTAAGCTCTGGTCCTGCGTGTATGCTGCGTGTCAACCTAGAAATTGGAGACTGATGGCATAAGGCTTCTTTTCCCATTATGAAAGCTCCGTTCATGCGGCCTCGAAGCTACCTGAAAAGCATTGCTGTTGCCGGGGTTTTCCTCACTGCCGGCATGGTTCTGAGAAGAAAATGAGTTTTCTCCTAAGAAACCTTGGGGTTCCAGTTCCTTGTTGGAAGCTCACCCTGCTCTGCGCTGTACCTAAAGTGAAAGTCAACGTGAGCCCAAGCTTCGAAGTAAGGCCCTGATTATCCTTGCAAAACGAGAGGCGTGCAGCAGCTCCATGAGGCCTTCATCGTTGTTCTGCTTTAGTTTCAAGGTAGTAAGCTTTTCAACACTCCTAGGGGACTTGCTTCAGCACCCGTTTCAGTACCAGAACACTGCGTAGAACCAGGAAGCTCTGCTCCTGCGTGTATGCTGCGTGTCAACCTAGAAATTAGAGACTGATGGCACAAGGCTAGTTTTCCCATTATGAAAGCTCCGTTGATGCGGCCCCGAAGCTACCTGAAAAGCACTGTTGTTACCGTGCTTTTACTTACAGCCGGCATGGTTCATAGAAGAAAATGAGTTTTCTCGAAAGAAACCTTGTGCTTCCAGTTCCTAGTTGGAAGCTCACCCGGCTCCGCTCTATACCAAACGTGAAAGTCAATGTGAGCACTAGCCTCGAAGTAAGGCCCTGATTATCCTGGCAAAACGGGAGGCGTGCAGCAGCTCCATGAGGCCTTCATCGCTGTTCTGCTTTAGTTTCACGGTAGTAAGCTTTCCAACATTCCTAGGGACTTTGCTTAAGCAACCGTTTCGGTACCAGAACACTGCGTAGAGACAGTAAGCTCTGGTCCTGCGTGTATGCTGCGTGTCAACCTAGAAATTGGAGACTGATGGCATAAGGCTTCTTTTCCCATTATGAAAGCTCCGTTCATGCGGCCTCGAAGCTACCTGAAAAGCATTGCTGTTGCCGGGGTTTTCCTCACTGCCGGCATGGTTCTGAGAAGAAAATGAGTTTTCTCCTAAGAAACCTTGGGGTTCCAGTTCCTTGTTGGAAGCTCACCCTGCTCTGCGCTGTACCTAAAGTGAAAGTCAACGTGAGCCCAAGCTTCGAAGTAAGGCCCTGATTATCCTTGCAAAACGAGAGGCGTGCAGCAGCTCCATGAGGCCTTCATCGTTGTTCTGCTTTAGTTTCAAGGTAGTAAGCTTTTCAACACTCCTAGGGGACTTGCTTCAGCACCCGTTTCAGTACCAGAACACTGCGTAGAACCAGGAAGCTCTGCTCCTGCGTGTATGCTGCGTGTCAACCTAGAAATTAGAGACTGATGGCACAAGGCTAGTTTTCCCATTATGAAAGCTCCGTTGATGCGGCCCCGAAGCTACCTGAAAAGCACTGTTGTTACCGTGCTTTTACTTACAGCCCGCATGGTTCATAGAAGAAAATGAGTTTTCTCGAAAGAAACCTTGTGCTTCCAGTTCCTAGTTGGAAGCTCACCCGGCTCCGCTCTATACCAAACGTGAAAGTCAATGTGAGCACTAGCCTCGAAGTAAGGCCCTGATTATCCTGGCAAAACGGGAGGCGTGCACCAGCTCCATGAGGCCTTCATCGCTGTTCTGCTTTAGTTTCACGGTAGTAAGCTTTCCAACATTCCTAGGGACTTTGCTTAAGCAACCGTTTCGGTACCAGAACACTGCGTAGAGACAGTAAGCTCTGGTCCTGCGTGTATGCTGCGTGTCAACCTAGAAATTGGAGACTGATGGCATAAGGCTTCTTTTCCCATTATGAAAGCTCCGTTCATGCGGCCTCGAAGCTACCTGAAAAGCATTGTTGTTGCCGGGGTTTTCCTCACTGCCGGCATGGTTCTGAGAAGAAAATGAGTTTTCTCCTAAGAAACCTTGGGGTTCCAGTTCCTTGTTGGAAGCTCACCCTGCTCTGCGCTGTACCTAAAGTGAAAGTCAACGTGAGCCCAAGCTTCGAAGTAAGGCCCTGATTATCCTTGCAAAACGAGAGGCGTGCAGCAGCTCCATGAGGCCTTCATCGTTGTTCTGCTTTAGTTTCAAGGTAGTAAGCTTTTCAACACTCCTAGGGGACTTGCTTCAGCACCCGTTTCAGTACCAGAACACTGCGTAGAACCAGGAAGCTCTGCTCCTGCGTGTATGCTGCGTGTCAACCTAGAAATTAGAGACTGATGGCACAAGGCTAGTTTTCCCATTATGAAAGCCCCGTTGATGCGGCCCCGAAGCTACCTGAAAAGCGCTGTTGTTACCGTGCTTTTACTTACAGCCGGCATGGTTCATAGAAGAAAATGAGTTTTCTCGAAAGAAACCTTGTGCTTCCAGTTCCTAGTTGGAAGCTCACCCGTCTCCGCTCTATAACAAACGTGAAAGTCAATGTGAGCACTAGCCTCGAAGTAAGGCCCTGATTATCCTGGCAAAACGGGAGGCGTGCACCAGCTCCATGAGGCCTTCATCGCTGTTCTGCTTTAGTTTCACGGTAGTAAGCTTTCCAACATTCCTAGGGACTTTGCTTAAGCAACCGTTTCGGTACCAGAACACTGCGTAGAGACAGTAAGCTCTGGTCCTGCGTGTATGCTGCGTGTCAACCTAGAAATTGGAGACTGATGGCATAAGGCTTCTTTTCCCATTATGAAAGCTCCGTTCATGCGGCCTCGAAGCTACCTGAAAAGCATTGTTGTTGCCGGGGTTTTCCTCACTGCCGGCATGGTTCTGAGAAGAAAATGAGTTTTCTCCTAAGAAACCTTGGGGTTCCAGTTCCTTGTTGGAAGCTCACCCTGCTCTGCGCTGTACCTAAAGTGAAAGTCAACGTGAGCCCAAGCTTCGAAGTAAGGCCCTGATTATCCTTGCAAAACGAGAGGCGTGCAGCAGCTCCATGAGGCCTTCATCGTTGTTCTGCTTTAGTTTCAAGGTAGTAAGCTTTTCAACACTCCTAGGGGACTTGCTTCAGCACCCGTTTCAGTACCAGAACACTGCGTAGAACCAGGAAGCTCTGCTCCTGCGTGTATGCTGCGTGTCAACCTAGAAATTAGAGACTGATGGCACAAGGCTAGTTTTCCCATTATGAAAGCTCCGTTGATGCGGCCCCGAAGCTACCTGAAAAGCGCTGTTGTTACCGTGCTTTTACTTACAGCCGGCATGGTTCATAGAAGAAAATGAGTTTTCTCGAAAGAAACCTTGTGCTTCCAGTTCCTAGTTGGAAGCTCACCCGGCTCCGCTCTATACCAAACGTGAAAGTCAATGTGAGCACTAGCCTCGAAGTAAGGCCCTGATTATCCTGGCAAAACGGGAGGCGTGCAGCAGCTCCATGAGGCCTTCATCGCTGTTCTGCTTTAGTTTCACGGTAGTAAGCTTTCCAACATTCCTAGGGACTTTGCTTAAGCAACCGTTTCGGTACCAGAACACTGCGTAGAGACAGTAAGCTCTGGTCCTGCGTGTATGCTGCGTGTCAACCTAGAAATTGGAGACTGATGGCATAAGGCTTCTTTTCCCATTATGAAAGCTCCGTTCATGCGGCCTCGAAGCTACCTGAAAAGCATTGTTGTTGCCGGGGTTTTCCTCACTGCCGGCATGGTTCTGAGAAGAAAATGAGTTTTCTCCTAAGAAACCTTGGGTTTCCAGTTCCTTGTTGGAAGCTCACCCTGCTCTGCGCTGTACCTAAAGTGAAAGTCAACGTGAGCCCAAGCTTCGAAGTAAGGCCCTGATTATCCTTGCAAAACGAGAGGCGTGCAGCAGCTCCATGAGGCCTTCATCGTTGTTCTGCTTTAGTTTCAAGGTAGTAAGCTTTTCAACACTCCTAGGGGACTTGCTTCAGCACCCGTTTCAGTACCAGAACACTGCCTAGAACCAGGAAGCTCTGCTCCTGCGTGTATGCTGCGTGTCAACCTAGAAATTAGAGACTGATGGCACAAGGCTAGTTTTCCCATTATGAAAGCTCCGTTGATGCGGCCCCGAAGCTACCTGAAAAGCGCTGTTGTTACCGTGCTTTTACTTACAGCCGGCATGGTTCATAGAAGAAAATGAGTTTTCTCGAAAGAAACCTTGTGCTTCCAGTTCCTAGTTGGAAGCTCACCCGGCTCCGCTCTATACCAAACGTGAAAGTCAATGTGAGCACTAGCCTCGAAGTAAGGCCCTGATTATCCTGGCAAAACGGGAGGCGTGCAGCAGCTCCATGAGGCCTTCATCGCTGTTCTGCTTTAGTTTCACGGTAGTAAGC
Source organism: Eubalaena glacialis (assembly GCF_028564815.1). Taxonomy (NCBI): domain Eukaryota; kingdom Metazoa; phylum Chordata; class Mammalia; order Artiodactyla; family Balaenidae; genus Eubalaena; species Eubalaena glacialis. Next base: position 28,780,990 of record NC_083725.1, read on the forward strand.
TTTCCAACATTCCTAGGGACTTTGCTTAAGCAACCGTTTCGGTACCAGAACACTGCGTAGAGACAGTAAGCTCTGGTCCTGCGTGTATGCTGCGTGTCAACCTAGAAATTGGAGACTGATGGCATAAGGCTTCTTTTCCCATTATGAAAGCTCCGTTCATGCGGCCTCGAAGCTACCTGAAAAGCATTGTTGTTGCCGGGGTTTTCCTCACTGCCGGCATGGTTCTGAGAAGAAAATGAGTTTTCTCCTAAGAAACCTTGGGGTTCCAGTTCCTTGTTGGAAGCTCACCCTGCTCTGCGCTGTACCTAAAGTGAAAGTCAACGTGAGCCCAAGCTTCGAAGTAAGGCCCTGATTATCCTTGCAAAACGAGAGGCGTGCAGCAGCTCCATGAGGCCTTCATCGTTGTTCTGCTTTAGTTTCAAGGTAGTAAGCTTTTCAACACTCCTAGGGGACTTGCTTCAGCACCCGTTTCAGTACCAGAACACTGCGTAGAACCAGGAAGCTCTGCTCCTGCGTGTATGCTGCGTGTCAACCTAGAAATTAGAGACTGATGGCACAAGGCTAGTTTTCCCATTATGAAAGCTCCGTTGATGCGGCCCCGAAGCTACCTGAAAAGCACTGTTGTTACCGTGCTTTTACTTACAGCCGGCATGGTTCATAGAAGAAAATGAGTTTTCTCGAAAGAAACCTTGTGCTTCCAGTTCCTAGTTGGAAGCTCACCCGGCTCCGCTCTATACCAAACGTGAAAGTCAATGTGAGCACTAGCCTCGAAGTAAGGCCCTGATTATCCTGGCAAAACGGGAGGCGTGCAGCAGCTCCATGAGGCCTTCATCGCTGTTCTGCTTTAGTTTCACGGTAGTAAGCTTTCCAACATTCCTAGGGACTTTGCTTAAGCAACCGTTTCGGTACCAGAACACTGCGTAGAGACAGTAAGCTCTGGTCCTGCGTGTATGCTGCGTGTCAACCTAGAAATTGGAGACTGATGGCATAAGGCTTCTTTTCCCATTATGAAAGCTCCGTTCATGCGGCCTCGAAGCTACCTGAAAAGCATTGCTGTTGCCGGGGTTTTCCTCACTGCCGGCATGGTTCTGAGAAGAAAATGAGTTTTCTCCTAAGAAACCTTGGGGTTCCAGTTCCTTGTTGGAAGCTCACCCTGCTCTGCGCTGTACCTAAAGTGAAAGTCAACGTGAGCCCAAGCTTCGAAGTAAGGCCCTGATTATCCTTGCAAAACGAGAGGCGTGCAGCAGCTCCATGAGGCCTTCATCGTTGTTCTGCTTTAGTTTCAATGTAGTAAGCTTTTCAACACTCCTAGGGGACTTGCTTCAGCACCCGTTTCAGTACCAGAACACTGCGTAGAACCAGGAAGCTCTGCTCCTGCGTGTATGCTGCGTGTCAACCTAGAAATTAGAGACTGATGGCACAAGGCTAGTTTTCCCATTATGAAAGCTCCGTTGATGCGGCCCCGAAGCTACCTGAAAAGCACTGTTGTTACCGTGCTTTTACTTACAGCCGGCATGGTTCATAGAAGAAAATGAGTTTTCTCGAAAGAAACCTTGTGCTTCCAGTTCCTAGTTGGAAGCTCACCCGGCTCCGCTCTATACCAAACGTGAAAGTCAATGTGAGCACTAGCCTCGAAGTAAGGCCCTGATTATCCTGGCAAAACGGGAGGCGTGCACCAGCTCCATGAGGCCTTCATCGCTGTTCTGCTTTAGTTTCACGGTAGTAAGCTTTCCAACATTCCTAGGTACTTTGCTTAAGCAACCGTTTCGGTACCAGAACACTGCGTAGAGACAGTAAGCTCTGGTCCTGCGTGTATGCTGCGTGTCAACCTAGAAATTGGAGACTGATGGCATAAGGCTTCTTTTCCCATTATGAAAGCTCCGTTCATGCGGCCTCGAAGCTACCTGAAAAGCATTGCTGTTGCCGGGGTTTTCCTCACTGCCGGCATGGTTCATAGAAGAAAATGAGTTTTCTCGAAAGAAACCTTGTGCTTCCAGTTCCTAGTTGGAAGCTCACCCGGCTCCGCTCTATACCAAACGTGAAAGTCAATGTGAGCACTAGCCTCGAAGTAAGGCCCTGATTATCCTGGCAAAACGAGAGGCGTGCAGCAGCTCCATGAGGCCTTCATCGTTGTTCTGCTTTAGTTTCAAGGTAGTAAGCTTTTCAACACTCCTAGGGGACTTGCTTCAGCACCCGTTTCAGTACCAGAACACTGCGTAGAACCAGGAAGCTCTGCTCCTGCGTGTATGCTGCGTGTCAACCTAGAAATTAGAGACTGATGGCACAAGGCTAGTTTTCCCATTATGAAAGCTCCGTTGATGCGGCCCCGAAGCTATCTGAAAAGCACTGTTGTTACCGTGCTTTTACTTACAGCCGGCATGGTTCTGAGAAGAAAATGAGTTTTCTCCTAAGAAACCTTGGGTTTCCAGTTCCTTGTTGGAAGCTCACCCTGCTCTGCTCTATACCAAACGTGAAAGTCAATGTGAGCACTAGCCTCGAAGTAAGGCCCTGATTATCCTTGCAAAACGAGAGGCGTGCAGCAGCTCCATGAGGCCTTCATCGTTGTTCTGCTTTAGTTTCAAGGTAGTAAGCTTTTCAACACTCCTAGGGGACTTGCTTCAGCACCCGTTTCAGTACCAGAACACTGCGTAGAACCAGGAAGCTCTGCTCCTGCGTGTATGCTGCGTGTCAACCTAGAAATTAGAGACTGATGGCACAAGGCTAGTTTTCCCATTATGAAAGCTCCGTTGATGCGGCCCCGAAGCTACCTGAAAAGCACTGTTGTTACCGTGCTTTTACTTACAGCCGGCATGGTTCATAGAAGAAAATGAGTTTTCTCGAAAGAAACCTTGTGCTTCCAGTTCCTAGTTGGAAGCTCACCCGGCTCCGCTCTATACCAAACGTGAAAGTCAATGTGAGCACTAGCCTCGAAGTAAGGCCCTGATTATCCTGGCAAAACGGGAGGCGTGCAGCAGCTCCATGAGGCCTTCATCGCTGTTCTGCTTTAGTTTCACGGTAGTAAGCTTTCCAACATTCCTAGGGACTTTGCTTAAGCAACCGTTTCGGTACCAGAACACTGCGTAGAGACAGTAAGCTCTGGTCCTGCGTGTATGCTGCGTGTCAACCTAGAAATTGGAGACTGATGGCATAAGGCTTCTTTTCCCATTATGAAAGCTCCGTTCATGCGGCCTCGAAGCTACCTGAAAAGCATTGTTGTTGCCGGGGTTTTCCTCACTGCCGGCATGGTTCTGAGAAGAAAATGAGTTTTCTCCTAAGAAACCTTGGGGTTCCAGTTCCTTGTTGGAAGCTCACCCTGCTCTGCGCTGTACCTAAAGTGAAAGTCAACGTGAGCCCAAGCTTCGAAGTAAGGCCCTGATTATCCTTGCAAAACGAGAGGCGTGCAGCAGCTCCATGAGGCCTTCATCGTTGTTCTGCTTTAGTTTCAAGGTAGTAAGCTTTTCAACACTCCTAGGGGCCTTGCTTCAGCACCCGTTTCAGTACCAGAACACTGCGTAGAACAAGGAAGCTCTGCTCCTGCGTGTATGCTGCGTGTCAACCTAGAAATTAGAGACTGATGGCACAAGGCTAGTTTTCCCATTATGAAAGCTCCGTTGATGCGGCCCCGAAGCTACCTGAAAAGCGCTGTTGTTACCGTGCTTTTACTTACAGCCGGCATGGTTCATAGAAGAAAATGAGTTTTCTCGAAAGAAACCTTGTGCTTCCAGTTCCTAGTTGGAAGCTCACCCGGCTCCGCTCTATACCAAACGTGAAAGTCAATGTGAGCACTAGCCTCGAAGTAAGGCCCTGATTATCCTGGCAAAACGGGAGGCGTGCAGCAGCTCCATGAGGCCTTCATCGCTGTTCTGCTTTAGTTTCACGGTAGTAAGCTTTCCAACATTCCTAGGGACTTTGCTTAAGCAACCGTTTCGGTACCAGAACACTGCGTAGAGACAGTAAGCTCTGGTCCTGCGTGTATGCTGCGTGTCAACCTAGAAATTGGAGACTGATGGCATAAGGCTTCTTTTCCCATTATGAAAGCTCCGTTCATGCGGCCTCGAAGCTACCTGAAAAGCATTGCTGTTGCCGGGGTTTTCCTCACTGCCGGCATGGTTCTGAGAAGAAAATGAGTTTTCTCCTAAGAAACCTTGGGGTTCCAGTTCCTTGTTGGAAGCTCACCCTGCTCTGCGCTGTACCTAAAGTGAAAGTCAACGTGAGCCCAAGCTTCGAAGTAAGGCCCTGATTATCCTTGCAAAACGAGAGGCGTGCAGCAGCTCCATGAGGCCTTCATCGTTGTTCTGCTTTAGTTTCAAGGTAGTAAGCTTTTCAACACTCCTAGGGGACTTGCTTCAGCACCCGTTTCAGTACCAGAACACTGCGTAGAACCAGGAAGCTCTGCTCCTGCGTGTATGCTGCGTGTCAACCTAGAAATTAGAGACTGATGGCACAAGGCTAGTTTTCCCATTATGAAAGCTCCGTTGATGCGGCCCCGAAGCTACCTGAAAAGCACTGTTGTTACCGTGCTTTTACTTACAGCCGGCATGGTTCATAGAAGAAAATGAGTTTTCTCGAAAGAAACCTTGTGCTTCCAGTTCCTAGTTGGAAGCTCACCCGGCTCCGCTCTATACCAAACGTGAAAGTCAATGTGAGCACTAGCCTCGAAGTAAGGCCCTGATTATCCTGGCAAAACGGGAGGCGTGCAGCAGCTCCATGAGGCCTTCATCGCTGTTCTGCTTTAGTTTCACGGTAGTAAGCTTTCCAACATTCCTAGGGACTTTGCTTAAGCAACCGTTTCGGTACCAGAACACTGCGTAGAGACAGTAAGCTCTGGTCCTGCGTGTATGCTGCGTGTCAACCTAGAAATTGGAGACTGATGGCATAAGGCTTCTTTTCCCATTATGAAAGCTCCGTTCATGCGGCCTCGAAGCTACCTGAAAAGCATTGCTGTTGCCGGGGTTTTCCTCACTGCCGGCATGGTTCTGAGAAGAAAATGAGTTTTCTCCTAAGAAACCTTGGGGTTCCAGTTCCTTGTTGGAAGCTCACCCTGCTCTGCGCTGTACCTAAAGTGAAAGTCAACGTGAGCCCAAGCTTCGAAGTAAGGCCCTGATTATCCTTGCAAAACGAGAGGCGTGCAGCAGCTCCATGAGGCCTTCATCGTTGTTCTGCTTTAGTTTCAAGGTAGTAAGCTTTTCAACACTCCTAGGGGACTTGCTTCAGCACCCGTTTCAGTACCAGAACACTGCGTAGAACCAGGAAGCTCTGCTCCTGCGTGTATGCTGCGTGTCAACCTAGAAATTAGAGACTGATGGCACAAGGCTAGTTTTCCCATTATGAAAGCTCCGTTGATGCGGCCCCGAAGCTACCTGAAAAGCACTGTTGTTACCGTGCTTTTACTTACAGCCCGCATGGTTCATAGAAGAAAATGAGTTTTCTCGAAAGAAACCTTGTGCTTCCAGTTCCTAGTTGGAAGCTCACCCGGCTCCGCTCTATACCAAACGTGAAAGTCAATGTGAGCACTAGCCTCGAAGTAAGGCCCTGATTATCCTGGCAAAACGGGAGGCGTGCACCAGCTCCATGAGGCCTTCATCGCTGTTCTGCTTTAGTTTCACGGTAGTAAGCTTTCCAACATTCCTAGGGACTTTGCTTAAGCAACCGTTTCGGTACCAGAACACTGCGTAGAGACAGTAAGCTCTGGTCCTGCGTGTATGCTGCGTGTCAACCTAGAAATTGGAGACTGATGGCATAAGGCTTCTTTTCCCATTATGAAAGCTCCGTTCATGCGGCCTCGAAGCTACCTGAAAAGCATTGTTGTTGCCGGGGTTTTCCTCACTGCCGGCATGGTTCTGAGAAGAAAATGAGTTTTCTCCTAAGAAACCTTGGGGTTCCAGTTCCTTGTTGGAAGCTCACCCTGCTCTGCGCTGTACCTAAAGTGAAAGTCAACGTGAGCCCAAGCTTCGAAGTAAGGCCCTGATTATCCTTGCAAAACGAGAGGCGTGCAGCAGCTCCATGAGGCCTTCATCGTTGTTCTGCTTTAGTTTCAAGGTAGTAAGCTTTTCAACACTCCTAGGGGACTTGCTTCAGCACCCGTTTCAGTACCAGAACACTGCGTAGAACCAGGAAGCTCTGCTCCTGCGTGTATGCTGCGTGTCAACCTAGAAATTAGAGACTGATGGCACAAGGCTAGTTTTCCCATTATGAAAGCCCCGTTGATGCGGCCCCGAAGCTACCTGAAAAGCGCTGTTGTTACCGTGCTTTTACTTACAGCCGGCATGGTTCATAGAAGAAAATGAGTTTTCTCGAAAGAAACCTTGTGCTTCCAGTTCCTAGTTGGAAGCTCACCCGTCTCCGCTCTATAACAAACGTGAAAGTCAATGTGAGCACTAGCCTCGAAGTAAGGCCCTGATTATCCTGGCAAAACGGGAGGCGTGCACCAGCTCCATGAGGCCTTCATCGCTGTTCTGCTTTAGTTTCACGGTAGTAAGCTTTCCAACATTCCTAGGGACTTTGCTTAAGCAACCGTTTCGGTACCAGAACACTGCGTAGAGACAGTAAGCTCTGGTCCTGCGTGTATGCTGCGTGTCAACCTAGAAATTGGAGACTGATGGCATAAGGCTTCTTTTCCCATTATGAAAGCTCCGTTCATGCGGCCTCGAAGCTACCTGAAAAGCATTGTTGTTGCCGGGGTTTTCCTCACTGCCGGCATGGTTCTGAGAAGAAAATGAGTTTTCTCCTAAGAAACCTTGGGGTTCCAGTTCCTTGTTGGAAGCTCACCCTGCTCTGCGCTGTACCTAAAGTGAAAGTCAACGTGAGCCCAAGCTTCGAAGTAAGGCCCTGATTATCCTTGCAAAACGAGAGGCGTGCAGCAGCTCCATGAGGCCTTCATCGTTGTTCTGCTTTAGTTTCAAGGTAGTAAGCTTTTCAACACTCCTAGGGGACTTGCTTCAGCACCCGTTTCAGTACCAGAACACTGCGTAGAACCAGGAAGCTCTGCTCCTGCGTGTATGCTGCGTGTCAACCTAGAAATTAGAGACTGATGGCACAAGGCTAGTTTTCCCATTATGAAAGCTCCGTTGATGCGGCCCCGAAGCTACCTGAAAAGCGCTGTTGTTACCGTGCTTTTACTTACAGCCGGCATGGTTCATAGAAGAAAATGAGTTTTCTCGAAAGAAACCTTGTGCTTCCAGTTCCTAGTTGGAAGCTCACCCGGCTCCGCTCTATACCAAACGTGAAAGTCAATGTGAGCACTAGCCTCGAAGTAAGGCCCTGATTATCCTGGCAAAACGGGAGGCGTGCAGCAGCTCCATGAGGCCTTCATCGCTGTTCTGCTTTAGTTTCACGGTAGTAAGCTTTCCAACATTCCTAGGGACTTTGCTTAAGCAACCGTTTCGGTACCAGAACACTGCGTAGAGACAGTAAGCTCTGGTCCTGCGTGTATGCTGCGTGTCAACCTAGAAATTGGAGACTGATGGCATAAGGCTTCTTTTCCCATTATGAAAGCTCCGTTCATGCGGCCTCGAAGCTACCTGAAAAGCATTGTTGTTGCCGGGGTTTTCCTCACTGCCGGCATGGTTCTGAGAAGAAAATGAGTTTTCTCCTAAGAAACCTTGGGGTTCCAGTTCCTTGTTGGAAGCTCACCCTGCTCTGCGCTGTACCTAAAGTGAAAGTCAACGTGAGCCCAAGCTTCGAAGTAAGGCCCTGATTATCCTTGCAAAACGAGAGGCGTGCAGCAGCTCCATGAGGCCTTCATCGTTGTTCTGCTTTAGTTTCAAGGTAGTAAGCTTTTCAACACTCCTAGGGGACTTGCTTCAGCACCCGTTTCAGTACCAGAACACTGCGTAGAACCAGGAAGCTCTGCTCCTGCGTGTATGCTGCGTGTCAACCTAGAAATTAGAGACTGATGGCACAAGGCTAGTTTTCCCATTATGAAAGCTCCGTTGATGCGGCCCCGAAGCTACCTGAAAAGCGCTGTTGTTACCGTGCTTTTACTTACAGCCGGCATGGTTCATAGAAGAAAATGAGTTTTCTCGAAAGAAACCTTGTGCTTCCAGTTCCTAGTTGGAAGCTCACCCGGCTCCGCTCTATACCAAACGTGAAAGTCAATGTGAGCACTAGCCTCGAAGTAAGGCCCTGATTATCCTGGCAAAACGGGAGGCGTGCAGCAGCTCCATGAGGCCTTCATCGCTGTTCTGCTTTAGTTTCACGGTAGTAAGCTTTCCAACATTCCTAGGGACTTTGCTTAAGCAACCGTTTCGGTACCAGAACACTGCGTAGAGACAGTAAGCTCTGGTCCTGCGTGTATGCTGCGTGTCAACCTAGAAATTGGAGACTGATGGCATAAGGCTTCTTTTCCCATTATGAAAGCTCCGTTCATGCGGCCTCGAAGCTACCTGAAAAGCATTGTTGTTGCCGGGGTTTTCCTCACTGCCGGCATGGTTCTGAGAAGAAAATGAGTTTTCTCCTAAGAAACCTTGGGGTTCCAGTTCCTTGTTGGAAGCTCACCCTGCTCTGCGCTGTACCTAAAGTGAAAGTCAACGTGAGCCCAAGCTTCGAAGTAAGGCCCTGATTATCCTTGCAAAACGAGAGGCGTGCAGCAGCTCCATGAGGCCTTCATCGTTGTTCTGCTTTAGTTTCAAGGTAGTAAGCTTTTCAACACTCCTAGGGGACTTGCTTCAGCACCCGTTTCAGTACCAGAACACTGCGTAGAACCAGGAAGCTCTGCTCCTGCGTGTATGCTGCGTGTCAACCTAGAAATTAGAGACTGATGGCACAAGGCTAGTTTTCCCATTATGAAAGCTCCGTTGATGCGGCCCCGAAGCTACCTGAAAAGCACTGTTGTTACCGTGCTTTTACTTACAGCCGGCATGGTTCATAGAAGAAAATGAGTTTTCTCGAAAGAAACCTTGTGCTTCCAGTTCCTAGTTGGAAGCTCACCCGGCTCCGCTCTATACCAAACGTGAAAGTCAATGTGAGCACTAGCCTCGAAGTAAGGCCCTGATTATCCTGGCAAAACGGGAGGCGTGCAGCAGCTCCATGAGGCCTTCATCGCTGTTCTGCTTTAGTTTCACGGTAGTAAGCTTTCCAACATTCCTAGGGACTTTGCTTAAGCAACCGTTTCGGTACCAGAACACTGCGTAGAGACAGTAAGCTCTGGTCCTGCGTGTATGCTGCGTGTCAACCTAGAAATTGGAGACTGATGGCATAAGGCTTCTTTTCCCATTATGAAAGCTCCGTTCATGCGGCCTCGAAGCTACCTGAAAAGCATTGCTGTTGCCGGGGTTTTCCTCACTGCCGGCATGGTTCTGAGAAGAAAATGAGTTTTCTCCTAAGAAACCTTGGGGTTCCAGTTCCTTGTTGGAAGCTCACCCTGCTCTGCGCTGTACCTAAAGTGAAAGTCAACGTGAGCCCAAGCTTCGAAGTAAGGCCCTGATTATCCTTGCAAAACGAGAGGCGTGCAGCAGCTCCATGAGGCCTTCATCGTTGTTCTGCTTTAGTTTCAATGTAGTAAGCTTTTCAACACTCCTAGGGGACTTGCTTCAGCACCCGTTTCAGTACCAGAACACTGCGTAGAACCAGGAAGCTCTGCTCCTGCGTGTATGCTGCGTGTCAACCTAGAAATTAGAGACTGATGGCACAAGGCTAGTTTTCCCATTATGAAAGCTCCGTTGATGCGGCCCCGAAGCTACCTGAAAAGCACTGTTGTTACCGTGCTTTTACTTACAGCCGGCATGGTTCATAGAAGAAAATGAGTTTTCTCGAAAGAAACCTTGTGCTTCCAGTTCCTAGTTGGAAGCTCACCCGGCTCCGCTCTATACCAAACGTGAAAGTCAATGTGAGCACTAGCCTCGAAGTAAGGCCCTGATTATCCTGGCAAAACGGGAGGCGTGCACCAGCTCCATGAGGCCTTCATCGCTGTTCTGCTTTAGTTTCACGGTAGTAAGCTTTCCAACATTCCTAGGTACTTTGCTTAAGCAACCGTTTCGGTACCAGAACACTGCGTAGAGACAGTAAGCTCTGGTCCTGCGTGTATGCTGCGTGTCAACCTAGAAATTGGAGACTGATGGCATAAGGCTTCTTTTCCCATTATGAAAGCTCCGTTCATGCGGCCTCGAAGCTACCTGAAAAGCATTGCTGTTGCCGGGGTTTTCCTCACTGCCGGCATGGTTCATAGAAGAAAATGAGTTTTCTCGAAAGAAACCTTGTGCTTCCAGTTCCTAGTTGGAAGCTCACCCGGCTCCGCTCTATACCAAACGTGAAAGTCAATGTGAGCACTAGCCTCGAAGTAAGGCCCTGATTATCCTGGCAAAACGAGAGGCGTGCAGCAGCTCCATGAGGCCTTCATCGTTGTTCTGCTTTAGTTTCAAGGTAGTAAGCTTTTCAACACTCCTAGGGGACTTGCTTCAGCACCCGTTTCAGTACCAGAACACTGCGTAGAACCAGGAAGCTCTGCTCCTGCGTGTATGCTGCGTGTCAACCTAGAAATTAGAGACTGATGGCACAAGGCTAGTTTTCCCATTATGAAAGCTCCGTTGATGCGGCCCCGAAGCTATCTGAAAAGCACTGTTGTTACCGTGCTTTTACTTACAGCCGGCATGGTTCTGAGAAGAAAATGAGTTTTCTCCTAAGAAACCTTGGGTTTCCAGTTCCTTGTTGGAAGCTCACCCTGCTCTGCTCTATACCAAACGTGAAAGTCAATGTGAGCACTAGCCTCGAAGTAAGGCCCTGATTATCCTTGCAAAACGAGAGGCGTGCAGCAGCTCCATGAGGCCTTCATCGTTGTTCTGCTTTAGTTTCAAGGTAGTAAGCTTTTCAACACTCCTAGGGGACTTGCTTCAGCACCCGTTTCAGTACCAGAACACTGCGTAGAACCAGGAAGCTCTGCTCCTGCGTGTATGCTGCGTGTCAACCTAGAAATTAGAGACTGATGGCACAAGGCTAGTTTTCCCATTATGAAAGCTCCGTTGATGCGGCCCCGAAGCTACCTGAAAAGCACTGTTGTTACCGTGCTTTTACTTACAGCCGGCATGGTTCATAGAAGAAAATGAGTTTTCTCGAAAGAAACCTTGTGCTTCCAGTTCCTAGTTGGAAGCTCACCCGGCTCCGCTCTATACCAAACGTGAAAGTCAATGTGAGCACTAGCCTCGAAGTAAGGCCCTGATTATCCTGGCAAAACGGGAGGCGTGCAGCAGCTCCATGAGGCCTTCATCGCTGTTCTGCTTTAGTTTCACGGTAGTAAGCTTTCCAACATTCCTAGGGACTTTGCTTAAGCAACCGTTTCGGTACCAGAACACTGCGTAGAGACAGTAAGCTCTGGTCCTGCGTGTATGCTGCGTGTCAACCTAGAAATTGGAGACTGATGGCATAAGGCTTCTTTTCCCATTATGAAAGCTCCGTTCATGCGGCCTCGAAGCTACCTGAAAAGCATTGTTGTTGCCGGGGTTTTCCTCACTGCCGGCATGGTTCTGAGAAGAAAATGAGTTTTCTCCTAAGAAACCTTGGGGTTCCAGTTCCTTGTTGGAAGCTCACCCTGCTCTGCGCTGTACCTAAAGTGAAAGTCAACGTGAGCCCAAGCTTCGAAGTAAGGCCCTGATTATCCTTGCAAAACGAGAGGCGTGCAGCAGCTCCATGAGGCCTTCATCGTTGTTCTGCTTTAGTTTCAAGGTAGTAAGCTTTTCAACACTCCTAGGGGCCTTGCTTCAGCACCCGTTTCAGTACCAGAACACTGCGTAGAACAAGGAAGCTCTGCTCCTGCGTGTATGCTGCGTGTCAACCTAGAAATTAGAGACTGATGGCACAAGGCTAGTTTTCCCATTATGAAAGCTCCGTTGATGCGGCCCCGAAGCTACCTGAAAAGCACTGTTGTTACCGTGCTTTTACTTACAGCCGGCATGGTTCATAGAAGAAAATGAGTTTTCTCGAAAGAAACCTTGTGCTTCCAGTTCCTAGTTGGAAGCTCACCCGGCTCCGCTCTATACCAAACGTGAAAGTCAATGTGAGCACTAGCCTCGAAGTAAGGCCCTGATTATCCTGGCAAAACGGGAGGCGTGCAGCAGCTCCATGAGGCCTTCATCGCTGTTCTGCTTTAGTTTCACGGTAGTAAGCTTTCCAACATTCCTAGGGACTTTGCTTAAGCAACCGTTTCGGTACCAGAACACTGCGTAGAGACAGTAAGCTCTGGTCCTGCGTGTATGCTGCGTGTCAACCTAGAAATTGGAGACTGATGGCATAAGGCTTCTTTTCCCATTATGAAAGCTCCGTTCATGCGGCCTCGAAGCTACCTGAAAAGCATTGCTGTTGCCGGGGTTTTCCTCACTGCCGGCATGGTTCTGAGAAGAAAATGAGTTTTCTCCTAAGAAACCTTGGGGTTCCAGTTCCTTGTTGGAAGCTCACCCTGCTCTGCGCTGTACCTAAAGTGAAAGTCAACGTGAGCCCAAGCTTCGAAGTAAGGCCCTGATTATCCTTGCAAAACGAGAGGCGTGCAGCAGCTCCATGAGGCCTTCATCGTTGTTCTGCTTTAGTTTCAAGGTAGTAAGCTTTTCAACACTCCTAGGGGACTTGCTTCAGCACCCGTTTCAGTACCAGAACACTGCGTAGAACCAGGAAGCTCTGCTCCTGCGTGTATGCTGCGTGTCAACCTAGAAATTAGAGACTGATGGCACAAGGCTAGTTTTCCCATTATGAAAGCTCCGTTGATGCGGCCCCGAAGCTACCTGAAAAGCACTGTTGTTACCGTGCTTTTACTTACAGCCGGCATGGTTCATAGAAGAAAATGAGTTTTCTCGAAAGAAACCTTGTGCTTCCAGTTCCTAGTTGGAAGCTCACCCGGCTCCGCTCTATACCAAACGTGAAAGTCAATGTGAGCACTAGCCTCGAAGTAAGGCCCTGATTATCCTGGCAAAACGGGAGGCGTGCAGCAGCTCCATGAGGCCTTCATCGCTGTTCTGCTTTAGTTTCACGGTAGTAAGCTTTCCAACATTCCTAGGGACTTTGCTTAAGCAACCGTTTCGGTACCAGAACACTGCGTAGAGACAGTAAGCTCTGGTCCTGCGTGTATGCTGCGTGTCAACCTAGAAATTGGAGACTGATGGCATAAGGCTTCTTTTCCCATTATGAAAGCTCCGTTCATGCGGCCTCGAAGCTACCTGAAAAGCATTGCTGTTGCCGGGGTTTTCCTCACTGCCGGCATGGTTCTGAGAAGAAAATGAGTTTTCTCCTAAGAAACCTTGGGGTTCCAGTTCCTTGTTGGAAGCTCACCCTGCTCTGCGCTGTACCTAAAGTGAAAGTCAACGTGAGCCCAAGCTTCGAAGTAAGGCCCTGATTATCCTTGCAAAACGAGAGGCGTGCAGCAGCTCCATGAGGCCTTCATCGTTGTTCTGCTTTAGTTTCAAGGTAGTAAGCTTTTCAACACTCCTAGGGGACTTGCTTCAGCACCCGTTTCAGTACCAGAACACTGCGTAGAACCAGGAAGCTCTGCTCCTGCGTGTATGCTGCGTGTCAACCTAGAAATTAGAGACTGATGGCACAAGGCTAGTTTTCCCATTATGAAAGCTCCGTTGATGCGGCCCCGAAGCTACCTGAAAAGCACTGTTGTTACCGTGCTTTTACTTACAGCCCGCATGGTTCATAGAAGAAAATGAGTTTTCTCGAAAGAAACCTTGTGCTTCCAGTTCCTAGTTGGAAGCTCACCCGGCTCCGCTCTATACCAAACGTGAAAGTCAATGTGAGCACTAGCCTCGAAGTAAGGCCCTGATTATCCTGGCAAAACGGGAGGCGTGCACCAGCTCCATGAGGCCTTCATCGCTGTTCTGCTTTAGTTTCACGGTAGTAAGCTTTCCAACATTCCTAGGGACTTTGCTTAAGCAACCGTTTCGGTACCAGAACACTGCGTAGAGACAGTAAGCTCTGGTCCTGCGTGTATGCTGCGTGTCAACCTAGAAATTGGAGACTGATGGCATAAGGCTTCTTTTCCCATTATGAAAGCTCCGTTCATGCGGCCTCGAAGCTACCTGAAAAGCATTGTTGTTGCCGGGGTTTTCCTCACTGCCGGCATGGTTCTGAGAAGAAAATGAGTTTTCTCCTAAGAAACCTTGGGGTTCCAGTTCCTTGTTGGAAGCTCACCCTGCTCTGCGCTGTACCTAAAGTGAAAGTCAACGTGAGCCCAAGCTTCGAAGTAAGGCCCTGATTATCCTTGCAAAACGAGAGGCGTGCAGCAGCTCCATGAGGCCTTCATCGTTGTTCTGCTTTAGTTTCAAGGTAGTAAGCTTTTCAACACTCCTAGGGGACTTGCTTCAGCACCCGTTTCAGTACCAGAACACTGCGTAGAACCAGGAAGCTCTGCTCCTGCGTGTATGCTGCGTGTCAACCTAGAAATTAGAGACTGATGGCACAAGGCTAGTTTTCCCATTATGAAAGCTCCGTTGATGCGGCCCCGAAGCTACCTGAAAAGCGCTGTTGTTACCGTGCTTTTACTTACAGCCGGCATGGTTCATAGAAGAAAATGAGTTTTCTCGAAAGAAACCTTGTGCTTCCAGTTCCTAGTTGGAAGCTCACCCGTCTCCGCTCTATAACAAACGTGAAAGTCAATGTGAGCACTAGCCTCGAAGTAAGGCCCTGATTATCCTGGCAAAACGGGAGGCGTGCACCAGCTCCATGAGGCCTTCATCGCTGTTCTGCTTTAGTTTCACGGTAGTAAGCTTTCCAACATTCCTAGGGACTTTGCTTAAGCAACCGTTTCGGTACCAGAACACTGCGTAGAGACAGTAAGCTCTGGTCCTGCGTGTATGCTGCGTGTCAACCTAGAAATTGGAGACTGATGGCATAAGGCTTCTTTTCCCATTATGAAAGCTCCGTTCATGCGGCCTCGAAGCTACCTGAAAAGCATTGTTGTTGCCGGTGTTTTCCTCACTGCCGGCATGGTTCTGAGAAGAAAATGAGTTTTCTCCTAAGAAACCTTGGGGTTCCAGTTCCTTGTTGGAAGCTCACCCTGCTCTGCGCTGTACCTAAAGTGAAAGTCAACGTGAGCCCAAGCTTCGAAGTAAGGCCCTGATTATCCTTGCAAAACGAGAGGCGTGCAGCAGCTCCATGAGGCCTTCATCGTTGTTCTGCTTTAGTTTCAAGGTAGTAAGCTTTTCAACACTCCTAGGGGACTTGCTTCAGCACCCGTTTCAGTACCAGAACACTGCGTAGAACCAGGAAGCTCTGCTCCTGCGTGTATGCTGCGTGTCAACCTAGAAATTAGAGACTGATGGCACAAGGCTAGTTTTCCCATTATGAAAGCTCCGTTGATGCGGCCCCGAAGCTACCTGAAAAGCGCTGTTGTTACCGTGCTTTTACTTACAGCCGGCATGGTTCATAGAAGAAAATGAGTTTTCTCGAAAGAAACCTTGTGCTTCCAGTTCCTAGTTGGAAGCTCACCCGGCTCCGCTCTATACCAAACGTGAAAGTCAAAGTGAGCACTAGCCTCGAAGTAAGGCCCTGATTATCCTGGCAAAACGGGAGGCGTGCACCAGCTCCATGAGGCCTTCATCGCTGTTCTGCTTTAGTTTCACGGTAGTAAGCTTTCCAACATTCCTAGGGACTTTGCTTAAGCAACCGTTTCGGTACCAGAACACTGCGTAGAGACAGTAAGCTCTGGTCCTGCGTGTATGCTGCGTGTCAACCTAGAAATTGGAGACTGATGGCATAAGGCTTCTTTTCCCATTATGAAAGCTCCGTTCATGCGGCCTCGAAGCTACCTGAAAAGCATTGTTGTTGCCGGGGTTTTCCTCACTGCCGGCATGGTTCTGAGAAGAAACTGAGTTTTCTCCTAAGAAACCTTGGGTTTCCAGTTCCTTGTTGGAAGCTCACCCTGCTCTGCGCTGTACCTAAAGTGAAAGTCAACGTGAGCCCAAGCTTCGAAGTAAGGCCCTGATTATCCTTGCAAAACGAGAGGCGTGCAGCAGCTCCATGAGGCCTTCATCGTTGTTCTGCTTTAGTTTCAAGGTAGTAAGCTTTTCAACACTCCTAGGGGACTTGCTTCAGCACCCGTTTCAGTACCAGAACACTGCCTAGAACCAGGAAGCTCTGCTCCTGCGTGTATGCTGCGTGTCAACCTAGAAATTAGAGACTGATGGCACAAGGCTAGTTTTCCCATTATGAAAGCTCCGTTGATGCGGCCCCGAAGCTACCTGAAAAGCGCTGTTGTTACCGTGCTTTTACTTACAGCCGGCATGGTTCATAGAAGAAAATGAGTTTTCTCGAAAGAAACCTTGTGCTTCCAGTTCCTAGTTGGAAGCTCACCCGGCTCCGCTCTATACCAAACGTGAAAGTCAATGTGAGCACTAGCCTCGAAGTAAGGCCCTGATTATCCTGGCAAAACGGGAGGCGTGCAGCAGCTCCATGAGGCCTTCATCGCTGTTCTGCTTTAGTTTCACGGTAGTAAGCTTTCCAACATTCCTAGGGACTTTGCTTAAGCAACCGTTTCGGTACCAGAACACTGCGTAGAGACAGTAAGCTCTGGTCCTGCGTGTATGCTGCGTGTCAACCTAGAAATTGGAGACTGATGGCATAAGGCTTCTTTTCCCATTATGAAAGCTCCGTTCATGCGGCCTCGAAGCTACCTGAAAAGCATTGTTGTTGCCGGGGTTTTCCTCACTGCCGGCATGGTTCTGAGAAGAAAATGAGTTTTCTCCTAAGAAACCTTGGGGTTCCAGTTCCTTGTTGGAAGCTCACCCTGCTCTGCGCTGTACCTAAAGTGAAAGTCAACGTGAGCCCAAGCTTCGAAGTAAGGCCCTGATGATCCTTGCAAAACGAGAGGCGTGCAGCAGCTCCATGAGGCCTTCATCGTTGTTCTGCTTTAGTTTCAAGGTAGTAAGCTTTTCAACACTCCTAGGGGACTTGCTTCAGCACCCGTTTCAGTACCAGAACACTGCGTAGAACCAGGAAGCTCTGCTCCTGCGTGTATGCTGCGTGTCAACCTAGAAATTAGAGACTGATGGCACAAGGCTAGTTTTCCCATTATGAAAGCTCCGTTGATGCGGCCCCGAAGCTACCTGAAAAGCACTGTTGTTACCGTGCTTTTACTTACAGCCGGCATGGTTCATAGAAGAAAATGAGTTTTCTCGAAAGAAACCTTGTGCTTCCAGTTCCTAGTTGGAAGCTCACCCGGCTCCGCTCTATACCAAACGTGAAAGTCAATGTGAGCACTAGCCTCGAAGTAAGGCCCTGATTATCCTGGCAAAACGGGAGGCGTGCAGCAGCTCCATGAGGCCTTCATCGCTGTTCTGCTTTAGTTTCACGGTAGTAAGCTTTCCAACATTCCTAGGGACTTTGCTTAAGCAACCGTTTCGGTACCAGAACACTGCGTAGAGACAGTAAGCTCTGGTCCTGCGTGTATGCTGCGTGTCAACCTAGAAATTGGAGACTGATGGCATAAGGCTTCTTTTCCCATTATGAAAGCTCCGTTCATGCGGCCTCGAAGCTACCTGAAAAGCATTGTTGTTGCCGGGGTTTTCCTCACTGCCGGCATGGTTCTGAGAAGAAAATGAGTTTTCTCCTAAGAAACCTTGGGGTTCCAGTTCCTTGTTGGAAGCTCACCCTGCTCTGCGCTGTACCTAAAGTGAAAGTCAACGTGAGCCCAAGCTTCGAAGTAAGGCCCTGATTATCCTTGCAAAACGAGAGGCGTGCAGCAGCTCCATGAGGCCTTCATCGTTGTTCTGCTTTAGTTTCAAGGTAGTAAGCTTTTCAACACTCCTAGGGGCCTTGCTTCAGCACCCGTTTCAGTACCAGAACACTGCGTAGAACCAGGAAGCTCTGCTCCTGCGTGTATGCTGCGTGTCAACCTAGAAATTAGAGACTGATGGCACAAGGCTAGTTTTCCCATTATGAAAGCTCCGTTGATGCGGCCCCGAAGCTACCTGAAAAGCACTGTTGTTACCGTGCTTTTACTTACAGCCGGCATGGTTCATAGAAGAAAATGAGTTTTCTCGAAAGAAACCTTGTGCTTCCAGTTCCTAGTTGGAAGCTCACCCGGCTCTGCTCTATACCAAACGTGAAAGTCAATGTGAGCACTAGCCTCGAAGTAAGGCCCTGATTATCCTGGCAAAGTGGGAGGCGTGCAGCAGCTCCATGAGGCCTTCATCGCTGTTCTGCTTTAGTTTCACGGTAGTAAGCTTTCCAACATTCCTAGGGACTTTGCTTAAGCAACCGTTTCGGTACCAGAACACTGCGTAGAGACAGTAAGCTCTGGTCCTGCGTGTATGCTGCGTGTCAACCTAGAAATTGGAGACTGATGGCATAAGGCTTCTTTTCCCATTATGAAAGCTCCGTTCATGCGGCCTCGAAGCTACCTGAAAAGCATTGTTGTTGCCGGGGTTTTCCTCACTGCCGGCATGGTTCTGAGAAGAAAATGAGTTTTCTCCTAAGAAACCTTGGGGTTCCAGTTCCTTGTTGGAAGCTCACCCTGCTCTGCGCTATACCTAAAGTGAAAGTCAACGTGAGCCCAAGCTTCGAAGTAAGGCCCTGATTATCCTTGCAAAACGAGAGGCGTGCAGCAGCTCCATGAGGCCTTCATCGTTGTTCTGCTTTAGTTTCAAGGTAGTAAGCTTTTCAACACTCCTAGGGGACTTGCTTCAGCACCCGTTTCAGTACCAGAACACTGCGTAGAACCAGGAAGCTCTGCTCCTGCGTGTATGCTGCGTGTCAACCTAGAAATTAGAGACTGATGGCACAAGGCTAGTTTTCCCATTATGAAAGCTCCGTTGATGCGGCCCCGATGCTACCTGAAAAGCACTGTTGTTACCGTGCTTTTACTTACAGCCGGCATGGTTCATAGAAGCAAATGAGTTTTCTCGAAAGAAACCTTGTGCTTCCAGTTCCTAGTTGGAAGCTCACCCGGCTCCGCTCTATACCAAACGTGAAAGTCAATGTGAGCACTAGCCTCGAAGTAAGGCCCTGATTATCCTGGCAAAACGGGAGGCGTGCACCAGCTCCATGAGGCCTTCATCGCTGTTCTGCTTTAGTTTCACGGTAGTAAGCTTTCCAACATTCCTAGGGACTTTGCTTAAGCAACCGTTTCGGTACCAGAACACTGCGTAGAGACAGTAAGCACTGGTCCTGCGTGTATGCTGCGTGTCAACCTAGAAATTGGAGACTGATGGCATAAGGCTTCTTTTCCCATTATGAAAGCTCCGTTCATGCGGCCTCGAAGCTACCTGAAAAGCATTGTTGTTGCCGGGGTTTTCCTCACTGCCGGCATGGTTCTGAGAAGAAAATGAGTTTTCTCCTAAGAAACCTTGGGGTTCCAGTTCCTTGTTGGAAGCTCACCCTGCTCTGCGCTGTACCTAAAGTGAAAGTCAACGTGAGCCCAAGCTTCGAAGTAAGGCCCTGATTATCCTTGCAAAACGAGAGGCGTGCAGCAGCTCCATGAGGCCTTCATCGTTGTTCTGCTTTAGTTTCAAGGTAGTAAGCTTTTCAACACTCCTAGGGGACTTGCTTCAGCACCCGTTTCAGTACCAGAACACTGCGTAGAACCAGGAAGCTCTGCTCCTGCGTGTATGCTGCGTGTCAACCTAGAAATTAGAGACTGATGGCACAAGGCTAGTTTTCCCATTATGAAAGCTCCGTTGATGCGGCCCCGAAGCTACCTGAAAAGCACTGTTGTTACCGTGCTTTTACTTACAGCCGGCATGGTTCATAGAAGCAAATGAGTTTTCTCGAAAGAAACCTTGTGCTTCCAGTTCCTAGTTGGAAGCTCACCCGGCTCCGCTCTATACCAAACGTGATAGTCAATGTGAGCACTAGCCTCGAAGTAAGGCCCTGATTATCCTGGCAAAACGGGAGGCGTGCAGCAGCTCCATGAGGCCTTCATCGCTGTTCTGCTTTAGTTTCACGGTAGTAAGCTTTCCAACATTCCTAGGGACTTTGCTTAAGCAACCGTTTCGGTACCAGAACACTGCGTAGAGACAGTAAGCTCTGGTCCTGCGTGTATGCTGCGTGTCAACCTAGAAATTGGAGACTGATGGCATAAGGCTTCTTTTCCCATTATGAAAGCTCCGTTCATGCGGCCTCGAAGCTACCTGAAAAGCATTGTTGTTGCCGGGGTTTTCCTCACTGCCGGCATGGTTCTGAGAAGAAAATGAGTTTTCTCCTAAGAAACCTTGTGTTTCCACTTCCTTGTTGGAAGCTCACCCTGCTCTGCGTTATACCTAAAGTGAAAGTCAACGTGAGCCCAAGCTTCGAAGTAAGGCCCTGATTATCCTTGCAAAACGAGAGGCGTGCAGCAGCTCCATGAGGCCTTCATCGTTGTTCTGCTTTAGTTTCAAGGTAGTAAGCTTTTCAACACTCCTAGGGGACTTGCTTCAGCACCCGTTTCAGTACCAGAACACTGCGTAGAACCAGGAAGCTCTGCTCCTGCGTGTATGCTGCGTGTCAACCTAGAAATTAGAGACTGATGGCACAAGGCTAGTTTTCCCATTATGAAAGCTCCGTTGATGCGGCCCCGAAGCTACCTGAAAAGCGCTGTTGTTACCGTGCTTTTACTTACAGCGGAATGGTTCATAGAAGAAAATGAGTTTTCTCGAAAGAAACCTTGTGCTTCCAGTTCCTAGTTGGAAGCTCAACCGGCTCTGTTCTATACCAAACGTGAAAGTCAATGTGAGCACTAGCCTCGAAGTAAGGCCCTGATTATCCTGGCAAAACGGGAGGCGTGCAGCAGCTCCATGAGGCCTTCATCGCTGTTCTGCTTTAGTTTCACGGTAGTAAGCTTTCCAACATTCCTAGGGACTTTGCTTAAGCAACCGTTTCGGTACCAGAACACTGCGTAGAGACAGTAAGCTCTGGTCCTGCGTGTATGCTGCGTGTCAACCTAGAAATTGGAGACTGATGGCATAAGGCTTCTTTTCCCATTATGAAAGCTCCGTTCATGCGGCCTCGAAGCTACCTGAAAAGCATTGTTGTTGCCGGGGTTTTCCTCACTGCCGGCATGGTTCTGAGAAGAAAATGAGTTTTCTCCTAAGAAACCTTGGGTTTCCATTTCCTTGTTGGAAGCTCACCCTGCTCTGCGCTATACCTAAAGTGAAAGTCAACGTGAGCCCAAGCTTCGAAGTAAGGCCCTGATTATCCTTGCAAAACGAGAGGCGTGCAGCAGCTCCATGAGGCCTTCATCGTTGTTCTGCTTTAGTTTCAAGGTAGTAAGCTTTTCAACACTCCTAGGGGACTTGCTTCAGCACCCGTTTCAGTACCAGAACACTGCGTAGAACCAGGAAGCTCTGCTCCTGCGTGTATGCTGCGTGTCAACCTAGAAATTAGAGACTGATGGCACAAGGCTAGTTTTCCCATTATGAAAGCTCCGTTGATGCGGCCCCGATGCTACCTGAAAAGCACTGTTGTTACCGTGCTTTTACTTACAGCCGGCATGGTTCATAGAAGCAAATGAGTTTTCTCGAAAGAAACCTTGTGCTTCCAGTTCCTAGTTGGAAGCTCACCCGGCTCCGCTCTATACCAAACGTGAAAGTCAATGTGAGCACTAGCCTCGAAGTAAGGCCCTGATTATCCTGGCAAAACGGGAGGCGTGCACCAGCTCCATGAGGCCTTCATCGCTGTTCTGCTTTAGTTTCACGGTAGTAAGCTTTCCAACATTCCTAGGGACTTTGCTTAAGCAACCGTTTCGGTACCAGAACACTGCGTAGAGACAGTAAGCTCTGGTCCTGCGTGTATGCTGCGTGTCAACCTAGAAATTGGAGACTGATGGCATAAGGCTTCTTTTCCCATTATGAAAGCTCCGTTCATGCGGCCTCGAAGCTACCTGAAAAGCATTGTTGTTGCCGGGGTTTTCCTCACTGCCGGCATGGTTCTGAGAAGAAAATGAGTTTTCTCCTAAGAAACCTTGGGGTTCCAGTTCCTTGTTGGAAGCTCACCCTGCTCTGCGCTGTACCTAAAGTGAAAGTCAACGTGAGCCCAAGCTTCGAAGTAAGGCCCTGATTATCCTTGCAAAACGAGAGGCGTGCAGCAGCTCCATGAGGCCTTCATCGTTGTTCTGCTTTAGTTTCAAGGTAGTAAGCTTTTCAACACTCCTAGGGGACTTGCTTCAGCACCCGTTTCAGTACCAGAACACTGCGTAGAACCAGGAAGCTCTGCTCCTGCGTGTATGCTGCGTGTCAACCTAGAAATTAGAGACTGATGGCACAAGGCTAGTTTTCCCATTATGAAAGCTCCGTTGATGCGGCCCCGAAGCTACCTGAAAAGCACTGTTGTTACCGTGCTTTTACTTACAGCCGGCATGGTTCATAGAAGAAAATGAGTTTTCTCGAAAGAAACCTTGTGCTTCCAGTTCCTAGTTGGAAGCTCACCCGGCTCCGCTCTATACCAAACGTGATAGTCAATGTGAGCACTAGCCTCGAAGTAAGGCCCTGATTATCCTGGCAAAACGGGAGGCGTGCAGCAGCTCCATGAGGCCTTCATCGCTGTTCTGCTTTAGTTTCACGGTAGTAAGCTTTCCAACATTCCTAGGGACTTTGCTTAAGCAACCGTTTCGGTACCAGAACACTGCGTAGAGACAGTAAGCTCTGGTCCTGCGTGTATGCTGCGTGTCAACCTAGAAATTGGAGACTGATGGCATAAGGCTTCTTTTCCCATTATGAAAGCTCCGTTCATGCGGCCTCGAAGCTACCTGAAAAGCATTGTTGTTGCCGGGGTTTTCCTCACTGCCGGCATGGTTCTGAGAAGAAAATGAGTTTTCTCCTAAGAAACCTTGTGTTTCCACTTCCTTGTTGGAAGCTCACCCTGCTCTGCGCTATACCTAAAGTGAAAGTCAACGTGAGCCCAAGCTTCGAAGTAAGGCCCTGATTATCCTTGCAAAACGAGAGGCGTGCAGCAGCTCCATGAGGCCTTCATCGTTGTTCTGCTTTAGTTTCAAGGTAGTAAGCTTTTCAACACTCCTAGGGGACTTGCTTCAGCACCCGTTTCAGTACCAGAACACTGCGTAGAACCAGGAAGCTCTGCTCCTGCGTGTATGCTGCGTGTCAACCTAGAAATTAGAGACTGATGGCACAAGGCTAGTTTTCCCATTATGAAAGCTCCGTTGATGCGGCCCCGAAGCTACCTGAAAAGCGCTGTTGTTACCGTGCTTTTACTTACAGCGGAATGGTTCATAGAAGAAAATGAGTTTTCTCGAAAGAAACCTTGTGCTTCCAGTTCCTAGTTGGAAGCTCAACCGGCTCTGTTCTATACCAAACGTGAAAGTCAATGTGAGCACTAGCCTCGAAGTAAGGCCCTGATTATCCTGGCAAAACGGGAGGCGTGCAGCAGCTCCATGAGGCCTTCATCGCTGTTCTGCTTTAGTTTCACGGTAGTAAGCTTTCCAACATTCCTAGGGACTTTGCTTAAGCAACCGTTTCGGTACCAGAACACTGCGTAGAGACAGTAAGCTCTGGTCTGCGTGTATGCTGCGTGTCAACCTAGAAATTGGAGACTGATGGCATAAGGCTTCTTTTCCCATTATGAAAGCTCCGTTCATGCGGCCTCGAAGCTACCTGAAAAGCATTGTTGTTGCCGGGGTTTTCCTCACTGCCGGCATGGTTCTGAGAAGAAAATGAGTTTTCTCCTAAGAAACCTTGGGTTTCCATTTCCTTGTTGGAAGCTCACCCTGCTCTGCGCTATACCTAAAGTGAAAGTCAACGTGAGCCCAAGCTTCGAAGTAAGGCCCTGATTATCCTTGCAAAACGAGAGGCGTGCAGCAGCTCCATGAGGCCTTCATCGTTGTTCTGCTTTAGTTTCAAGGTAGTAAGCTTTTCAACACTCCTAGGGGACTTGCTTCAGCACCCGTTTCAGTACCAGAACACTGCGTAGAACCAGGAAGCTCTGCTCCTGCCTGTATGCTGCGTGTCAACCTAGAAATTAGAGACTGATGGCACAAGGCTAGTTTTCCCATTATGAAAGCTCCGTTGATGCGGCCCCGAAGCTATCTGAAAAGCACTGTTGTTACCGTGCTTTTACTTACAGCCGGCATGGTTCATAGAAGAAAATGAGTTTTCTCGAAAGAAACCTTGTGCTTCCAGTTCCTAGTTGGAAGCTCACCCGGCTCCGCTCTATACCAAACGTGAAAGTCAATGTGAGCACTAGCCTCGAAGTAAGGCCCTGATTATCCTGGCAAAACGGGAGGCGTGCAGCAGCTCCATGAGGCCTTCATCGCTGTTCTGCTTTAGTTTCACGGTAGTAAGCTTTCCAACATTCCTAGGGACTTTGCTTAAGCAACCGTTTCGGTACCAGAACACTGCGTAGAGACAGTAAGCTCTGGTCCTGCGTGTATGCTGCGTGTCAACCTAGAAATTGGAGACTGATGGCATAAGGCTTCTTTTCCCATTATGAAAGCTCCGTTCATGCGGCCTCGAAGCTACCTGAAAAGCATTGTTGTTGCCGGGGTTTTCCTCACTGCCGGCATGGTTCTGAGAAGAAAATGAGTTTTCTCCTAAGAAACCTTGGGGTTCCAGTTCCTTGTTGGAAGCTCACCCTGCTCTGCGCTGTACCTAAAGTGAAAGTCAACGTGAGCCCAAGCTTCGAAGTAAGGCCCTGATTATCCTTGCAAAACGAGAGGCGTGCAGCAGCTCCATGAGGCCTTCATCGTTGTTCTGCTTTAGTTTCAAGGTAGTAAGCTTTTCAACACTCCTAGGGGACTTGCTTCAGCACCCGTTTCAGTACCAGAACACTGCGTAGAACCAGGAAGCTCTGCTCCTGCGTGTATGCTGCGTGTCAACCTAGAAATTAGAGACTGATGGCACAAGGCTAGTTTTCCCATTATGAAAGCTCCGTTGATGCGGCCCCGAAGCTATCTGAAAAGCACTGTTGTTACCGTGCTTTTACTTACAGCCGGCATGGTTCATAGAAGAAAATGAGTTTTCTCGAAAGAAACCTTGTGCTTCCAGTTCCTAGTTGGAAGCTCACCCGGCTCTGCTCTATACCAAACGTGAAAGTCAATGTGAGCACTAGCCTCGAAGTAAGGCCCTGATTATCCTGGCAAAACGGGAGGCGTGCAGCAGCTCCATGAGGCCTTCATCGCTGTTCTGCTTTAGTTTCACGGTAGTAAGCTTTCCAACATTCCTAGGGACTTTGCTTAAGCAACCGTTTCGGTACCAGAACACTGCGTAGAGACAGTAAGCTCTGGTCCTGCGTGTATGCTGCGTGTCAACCTAGAAATTGGAGACTGATGGCATAAGGCTTCTTTTCCCATTATGAAAGCTCCGTTCATGCGGCCTCGAAGCTACCTGAAAAGCATTGTTGTTGCCGGGGTTTTCCTCACTGCCGGCATGGTTCTGAGAAGAAAATGAGTTTTCTCCTAAGAAACCTTGGGGTTCCAGTTCCTTGTTGGAAGCTCACCCTGCTCTGCGCTATACCTAAAGTGAAAGTCAACGTGAGCCCAAGCTTCGAAGTAAGGCCCTGATTATCCTTGCAAAACGAGAGGCGTGCAGTAGCTCCATGAGGCCTTCATCGTTGTTCTGCTTTAGTTTCAAGGTAGTAAGCTTTTCAACACTCCTAGGGGACTTGCTTCAGCACCCGTTTCAGTACCAGAACACTGCGTAGAACCAGGAAGCTCTGCTCCTGCGTGTATGCTGCGTGTCAACCTAGAAATTAGAGACTGATGGCACAAGGCTAGTTTTCCCATTATGAAAGCTCCGTTGATGCGGCCCCGAAGCTACCTGAAAAGCACTGTTGTTACCGTGCTTTTACTTACAGCCGGCATGGTTCATAGAAGAAAATGAGTTTTCTCGAAAGAAACCTTGTGCTTCCAGTTCCTAGTTGGAAGCTCACCCGGCTCCGCTCTATACCAAACGTGAAAGTCAATGTGAGCACTAGCCTCGAAGTAAGGCCCTGATTATCCTGGCAAAACGGGAGGCGTGCAGCAGCTCCATGAGGCCTTCATCGCTGTTCTGCTTTAGTTTCACGGTAGTAAGCTTTCCAACATTCCTAGGGACTTTGCTTAAGCAACCGTTTCGGTACCAGAACACTGCGTAGAGACAGTAAGCTCTGGTCCTGCGTGTATGCTGCGTGTCAACCTAGAAATTGGAGACTGATGGCATAAGGCTTCTTTTCCCATTATGAAAGCTCCGTTCATGCGGCCTCGAAGCTACCTGAAAAGCATTGTTGTTGCCGGGGTTTTCCTCACTGCCGGCATGGTTCTGAGAAGAAAATGAGTTTTCTCCTAAGAAACCTTGGGGTTCCAGTTCCTTGTTGGAAGCTCACCCTGCTCTGCGCTGTACCTAAAGTGAAAGTCAACGTGAGCCCAAGCTTCGAAGTAAGGCCCTGATTATCCTTGCAAAACGAGAGGCGTGCAGCAGCTCCATGAGGCCTTCATCGTTGTTCTGCTTTAGTTTCAAGGTAGTAAGCTTTTCAACACTCCTAGGGGACTTGCTTCAGCACCCGTTTCAGTACCAGAACACTGCGTAGAACCAGGAAGCTCTGCTCCTGCGTGTATGCTGCGTGTCAACCTAGAAATTAGAGACTGATCGCACAAGGCTAGTTTTCCCATTATGAAAGCTCCGTTGATGCGGCCCCGAAGCTACCTGAAAAGCACTGTTGTTACCGTGCTTTTACTTACAGCCGGCATGGTTCATAGAAGAAAATGAGTTTTCTCGAAAGAAACCTTGTGCTTCCAGTTCCTAGTTGGAAGCTCACCCGGCTCCGCTCTATACCAAACGTGATAGTCAATGTGAGAACTAGCCTCGAAGTAAGGCCCTGATTATCCTGGCAAAACGGGAGGCGTGCAGCAGCTCCATGAGGCCTTCATCGCTGTTCTGCTTTAGTTTCACGGTAGTAAGCTTTCCAACATTCCTAGAGACTTTGCTTAAGCAACCGTTTCGGTACCAGAACACTGCGTAGAGACAGTAAGCTCTGGTCCTGCGTGTATGCTGCGTGTCAACCTAGAAATTGGAGACTGATGGCATAAGGCTTCTTTTCCCATTATGAAAGCTCCGTTCATGCGGCCTCGAAGCTACCTGAAAAGCATTGTTGTTGCCGGGGTTTTCCTCACTGCCGGCATGGTTCTGAGAAGAAAATGAGTTTTCTCCTAAGAAACCTTGGGGTTCCAGTTCCTTGTTGGAAGCTCACCCTGCTCTGCGCTGTACCTAAGTGAAAGTCAACGTGAGCCCAAGCTTCGAAGTAAGGCCCTGATTATCCTTGCAAAACGAGAGGCGTGCAGCAGCTCCATGAGGCCTTCATCGTTGTTCTGCTTTAGTTTCAAGGTAGTAAGCTTTTCAACACTCCTAGGGGACTTGCTTCAGCACCCGTTTCAGTACCAGAACACTGCGTAGAACCAGGAAGCTCTGCTCCTGCGTGTATGCTGCGTGTCAACCTAGAAATTAGAGACTGATGGCACAAGGCTAGTTTTCCCATTATGAAAGCTCCGTTGATGCGGCCCCGAAGCTACCTGAAAAGCACTGTTGTTACCGTGCTTTTACTTACAGCGGAATGGTTCATAGAAGCAAATGAGTTTTCTCGAAAGAAACCTTGTGCTTCCAGTTCCTAGTTGGAAGCTCACCCGGCTCTGTTCTATACCAAACGTGAAAGTCAATGTGAGCACTAGCCTCGAAGTAAGGCCCTGATTATCCTGGCAAAACGGGAGGCGTGCAGCAGCTCCATGAGGCCTTCATCGCTGTTCTGCTTTAGTTTCACGGTAGTAAGCTTTCCAACATTCCTAGGGACTTTGCTTAAGCAACCGTTTCGGTACCAGAACACTGCGTAGAGACAGTAAGCTCTGGTCCTGCGTGTATGCTGCGTGTCAACCTAGAAATTGGAGACTGATGGCATAAGGCTTCTTTTCCCATTATGAAAGCTCCGTTCATGCGGCCTCGAAGCTACCTGAAAAGCATTGTTGTTGCCGGGGTTTTCCTCACTGCCGGCATGGTTCTGAGAAGAAAATGAGTTTTCTCCTAAGAAACCTTGGGTTTCCAGTTCCTTGTTGGAAGCTCACCCTGCTCTGCGCTATACCTAAGGTGAAAGTCAACGTGAGCCCAAGCTTCGAAGTAAGGCCCTGATTATCCTTGCAAAACGAGAGGCGTGCAGCAGCTCCATGAGGCCTTCATCGTTGTTCTGCTTTAGTTTCAAGGTAGTAAGCTTTTCAACACTCCTAGGGGACTTGCTTCAGCACCCGTTTCAGTACCAGAACACTGCGTAGAACCAGGAAGCTCTGCTCCTGCGTGTATGCTGCGTGTCAACCTAGAAATTAGAGACTGATGGCACAAGGCTAGTTTTCCCATTATGAAAGCTCCGTTGATGCGGCCCCGAAGCTACCTGAAAAGCACTGTTGTTACCGTGCTTTTACTTACAGCCGGCATGGTTCATAGAAGCAAATGAGTTTTCTCGAAAGAAACCTTGTGCTTCCAGTTCCTAGTTGGAAGCTCACCCGGCTCCGCTCTATACCAAACGTGAAAGTCAATGTGAGCACTAGCCTCGAAGTAAGGCCCTGATTATCCTGGCAAAACGGGAGGCGTGCAGCAGCTCCATGAGGCCTTCATCGCGGTTCTGCTTTAGTTTCACGGTAGTAAGCTTTCCAACATTCCTAGGGACTTTGCTTAAGCAACCGTTTCGGTACCAGAACACTGCGTAGAGACAGTAAGCTCTGGTCCTGCGTGTATGCTGCGTGTCAACCTAGAAATTGGAGACTGATGGCATAAGGCTTCTTTTCCCATTATGAAAGCTCCGTTCATGCGGCCTCGAAGCTACCTGAAAAGCATTGTTGTTGCCGGGGTTTTCCTCACTGCCGGCATGGTTCTGAGAAGAAAATGAGTTTTCTCCTAAGAAACCTTGGGGTTCCAGTTCCTTGTTGGAAGCTCACCCTGCTCTGCGCTATACCTAAAGTGAAAGTCAACGTGAGCCCAAGCTTCGAAGTAAGGCCCTGATTATCCTTGCAAAACGAGAGGCGTGCAGCAGCTCCATGAGGCCTTCATCGTTGTTCTGCTTTAGTTTCAAGGTAGTAAGCTTTTCAACACTCCTAGGGGACTTGCTTCAGCACCCGTTTCAGTACCAGAACACTGCGTAGAACCAGGAAGCTCTGCTCCTGCGTGTATGCTGCGTGTCAACCTAGAAATTAGAGACTGATGGCACAAGGCTAGTTTTCCCATTATGAAAGCTCCGTTGATGCGGCCCCGAAGCTACCTGAAAAGCACTGTTGTTACCGTGCTTTTACTTACAGCCGGCATGGTTCATAGAAGAAAATGAGTTTTCTCGAAAGAAACCTTGTGCTTCCAGTTCCTAGTTGGAAGCTCACCCGGCTCTGCTCTATACCAAACGTGAAAGTCAATGTGAGCACTAGCCTCGAAGTAAGGCCCTGATTATCCTGGCAAAATGGGAGGCGTGCAGCAGCTCCATGAGGCCTTCATCGCTGTTCTGCTTTAGTTTCACGGTAGTAAGCTTTCCAAGACTCCTAGGGACTTTGCTTAAGCAACCGTTTCGGTACCAGAACACTGCGTAGAGACAGTAAGCTCTGGTCCTGCGTGTATGCTGCGTGTCAACCTAGAAATTGGAGACTGATGGCATAAGGCTTCTTTTCCCATTATGAAAGCTCCGTTCATGCGGCCTCGAAGCTACCTGAAAAGGATTGTTGTTGCCGGGGTTTTCCTCACTGCCGGCATGGTTCTGAGAAGAAAATGAGTTTTCTCCTAAGAAACCTTGGGGTTCCAGTTCCTTGTTGGAAGCTCACCCTGCTCTGCGCTATACCTAAAGTGAAAGTCAACGTGAGCCCAAGCTTCGAAGTAAGGCCCTGATTATCCTTGCAAAACGAGAGGCGTGCAGCAGCTCCATGAGGCCTTCATCGTTGTTCTGCTTTAGTTTCAAGGTAGTAAGCTTTTCAACACTCCTAGGGGCCTTGCTTCAGCACCCGTTTCAGTACCAGAACACTGCGTAGAACCAGGAAGCTCTGCTCCTGCGTGTATGCTGCGTGTCAACCTAGAAATTAGAGACTGATGGCACAAGGCTAGTTTTCCCATTATGAAAGCTCCGTTGATGCGGCCCCGAAGCTACCTGAAAAGCACTGTTGTTACCGTGCTTTTACTTACAGCGGAATGGTTCATAGAAGAAAATGAGTTTTCTCGAAAGAAACCTTGTGCTTCCAGTTCCTAGTTGGAAGCTCACCCGGCTCTGCTCTATACCAAACGTGAAAGTCAATGTGAGCACTAGCCTCGAAGTAAGGCCCTGATTATCCTGGCAAAACGGGAGGCGTGCAGCAGCTCCATGAGGCCTTCATCGCTGTTCTGCTTTAGTTTCACGGTAGTAAGCTTTCCAACATTCCTAGGGACTTTGCTTAAGCAACCGTTTCGGTACCAGAACACTGCGTAGAGACAGTAAGCTCTGGTCCTGCGTGTATGCTGCGTGTCAACCTAGAAATTGGAGACTGATGGCATAAGGCTTCTTTTCCCATTATGAAAGCTCCGTTCATGCGGCCTCGAAGCTACCTGAAAAGCATTGTTGTTGCCGGGGTTTTCCTCACTGCCGGCATGGTTCTGAGAAGAAAATGAGTTTTCTCCTAAGAAACCTTGGGTTTCCATTTCCTTGTTGGAAGCTCACCCTGCTCTGCGCTATACCTAAAGTGAAAGTCAACGTGAGCCCAAGCTTCGAAGTAAGGCCCTGATTATCCTTGCAAAACGAGAGGCGTGCAGCAGCTCCATGAGGCCTTCATCGTTGTTCTGCTTTAGTTTCAAGGTAGTAAGCTTTTCAACACTCCTAGGGGACTTGCTTCAGCACCCGTTTCAGTACCAGAACACTGCGTAGAACCAGGAAGCTCTGCTCCTGCGTGTATGCTGCGTGTCAACCTAGAAATTAGAGACTGATGGCACAAGGCTAGTTTTCCCATTATGAAAGCTCCGTTGATGCGGCCCCGATGCTACCTGAAAAGCACTGTTGTTACCGTGCTTTTACTTACAGCCGGCATGGTTCATAGAAGCAAATGAGTTTTCTCGAAAGAAACCTTGTGCTTCCAGTTCCTAGTTGGAAGCTCACCCGGCTCCGCTCTATACCAAACGTGAAAGTCAATGTGAGCACTAGCCTCGAAGTAAGGCCCTGATTATCCTGGCAAAACGGGAGGCGTGCACCAGCTCCATGAGGCCTTCATCGCTGTTCTGCTTTAGTTTCACGGTAGTAAGCTTTCCAACATTCCTAGGGACTTTGCTTAAGCAACCGTTTCGGTACCAGAACACTGCGTAGAGACAGTAAGCACTGGTCCTGCGTGTATGCTGCGTGTCAACCTAGAAATTGGAGACTGATGGCATAAGGCTTCTTTTCCCATTATGAAAGCTCCGTTCATGCGGCCTCGAAGCTACCTGAAAAGCATTGTTGTTGCCGGGGTTTTCCTCACTGCCGGCATGGTTCTGAGAAGAAAATGAGTTTTCTCCTAAGAAACCTTGGGGTTCCAGTTCCTTGTTGGAAGCTCACCCTGCTCTGCGCTGTACCTAAAGTGAAAGTCAACGTGAGCCCAAGCTTCGAAGTAAGGCCCTGATTATCCTTGCAAAACGAGAGGCATGCAGCAGCTCCATGAGGCCTTCATCGTTGTTCTGCTTTAGTTTCAAGGTAGTAAGCTTTTCAACACTCCTAGGGGACTTGCTTCAGCACCCGTTTCAGTACCAGAACACTGCGTAGAACCAGGAAGCTCTGCTCCTGCGTGTATGCTGCGTGTCAACCTAGAAATTAGAGACTGATGGCACAAGGCTAGTTTTCCCATTATGAAAGCTCCGTTGATGCGGCCCCGAAGCTACCTGAAAAGCACTGTTGTTACCGTGCTTTTACTTACAGCCGGCATGGTTCATAGAAGAAAATGAGTTTTCTCGAAAGAAACCTTGTGCTTCCAGTTCCTAGTTGGAAGCTCACCCGGCTCCGCTCTATACCAAACGTGATAGTCAATGTGAGCACTAGCCTCGAAGTAAGGCCCTGATTATCCTGGCAAAACGGGAGGCGTGCAGCAGCTCCATGAGGCCTTCATCGCTGTTCTGCTTTAGTTTCACGGTAGTAAGCTTTCCAACATTCCTAGGGACTTTGCTTAAGCAACCGTTTCGGTACCAGAACACTGCGTAGAGACAGTAAGCTCTGGTCCTGCGTGTATGCTGCGTGTCAACCTAGAAATTGGAGACTGATGGCATAAGGCTTCTTTTCCCATTATGAAAGCTCCGTTCATGCGGCCTCGAAGCTACCTGAAAAGCATTGTTGTTGCCGGGGTTTTCCTCACTGCCGGCATGGTTCTGAGAAGAAAATGAGTTTTCTCCTAAGAAACCTTGTGTTTCCACTTCCTTGTTGGAAGCTCACCCTGCTCTGCGCTATACCTAAAGTGAAAGTCAACGTGAGCCCAAGCTTCGAAGTAAGGCCCTGATTATCCTTGCAAAACGAGAGGCGTGCAGAAGCTCCATGAGGCCTTCATCGTTGTTCTGCTTTAGTTTCAAGGTAGTAAGCTTTTCAACACTCCTAGGGGACTTGCTTCAGCACCCGTTTCAGTACCAGAACACTGCGTAGAACCAGGAAGCTCTGCTCCTGCGTGTATGCTGCGTGTCAACCTAGAAATTAGAGACTGATGGCACAAGGCTAGTTTTCCCATTATGAAAGCTCCGTTGATGCGGCCCCGAAGCTACCTGAAAAGCGCTGTTGTTACCGTGCTTTTACTTACAGCGGAATGGTTCATAGAAGAAAATGAGTTTTCTCGAAAGAAACCTTGTGCTTCCAGTTCCTAGTTGGAAGCTCAACCGGCTCTGTTCTATACCAAACGTGAAAGTCAATGTGAGCACTAGCCTCGAAGTAAGGCCCTGATTATCCTGGCAAAACGGGAGGCGTGCAGCAGCTCCATGAGGCCTTCATCGCTGTTCTGCTTTAGTTTCACGGTAGTAAGCTTTCCAACATTCCTAGGGACTTTGCTTAAGCAACCGTTTCGGTACCAGAACACTGCGTAGAGACAGTAAGCTCTGGTCCTGCGTGTATGCTGCGTGTCAACCTAGAAATTGGAGACTGATGGCATAAGGCTTCTTTTCCCATTATGAAAGCTCCGTTCATGCGGCCTCGAAGCTACCTGAAAAGCATTGTTGTTGCCGGGGTTTTCCTCACTGCCGGCATGGTTCTGAGAAGAAAATGAGTTTTCTCCTAAGAAACCTTGGGTTTCCATTTCCTTGTTGGAAGCTCACCCTGCTCTGCGCTATACCTAAAGTGAAAGTCAACGTGAGCCCAAGCTTCGAAGTAAGGCCCTGATTATCCTTGCAAAACGAGAGGCGTGCAGCAGCTCCATGAGGCCTTCATCGTTGTTCTGCTTTAGTTTCAAGGTAGTAAGCTTTTCAACACTCCTAGGGGACTTGCTTCAGCACCCGTTTCAGTACCAGAACACTGCGTAGAACCAGGAAGCTCTGCTCCTGCCTGTATGCTGCGTGTCAACCTAGAAATTAGAGACTGATGGCACAAGGCTAGTTTTCCCATTATGAAAGCTCCGTTGATGCGGCCCCGAAGCTATCTGAAAAGCACTGTTGTTACCGTGCTTTTACTTACAGCCGGCATGGTTCATAGAAGAAAATGAGTTTTCTCGAAAGAAACCTTGTGCTTCCAGTTCCTAGTTGGAAGCTCACCCGGCTCCGCTCTATACCAAACGTGAAAGTCAATGTGAGCACTAGCCTCGAAGTAAGGCCCTGATTATCCTGGCAAAACGGGAGGCGTGCAGCAGCTCCATGAGGCCTTCATCGCTGTTCTGCTTTAGTTTCACGGTAGTAAGCTTTCCAACATTCCTAGGGACTTTGCTAAAGCAACCGTTTCGGTACCAGAACACTGCGTAGAGACAGTAAGCTCTGGTCCTGCGTGTATGCTGCGTGTCAACCTAGAAATTGGAGACTGATGGCATAAGGCTTCTTTTCCCATTATGAAAGCTCCGTTCATGCGGCCTCGAAGCTACCTGAAAAGCATTGTTGTTGCCGGGGTTTTCCTCACTGCCGGCATGGTTCTGAGAAGAAAATGAGTTTTCTCCTAAGAAACCTTGGGGTTCCAGTTCCTTGTTGGAAGCTCACCCTGCTCTGCGCTGTACCTAAAGTGAAAGTCAACGTGAGCCCAAGCTTCGAAGTAAGGCCCTGATTATCCTTGCAAAACGAGAGGCGTGCAGCAGCTCCATGAGGCCTTCATCGTTGTTCTGCTTTAGTTTCAAGGTAGTAAGCTTTTCAACACTCCTAGGGGACTTGCTTCAGCACCCGTTTCAGTACCAGAACACTGCGTAGAACCAGGAAGCTCTGCTCCTGCGTGTATGCTGCGTGTCAACCTAGAAATTAGAGACTGATCGCACAAGGCTAGTTTTCCCATTATGAAAGCTCCGTTGATGCGGCCCCGAAGCTACCTGAAAAGCACTGTTGTTACCGTGCTTTTACTTACAGCCGGCATGGTTCATAGAAGAAAATGAGTTTTCTCGAAAGAAACCTTGTGCTTCCAGTTCCTAGTTGGAAGCTCACCCGGCTCTGCTCTATACCAAACGTGAAAGTCAATGTGAGCACTAGCCTCGAAGTAAGGCCCTGATTATCCTGGCAAAACGGGAGGCGTGCAGCAGCTCCATGAGGCCTTCATCGCTGTTCTGCTTTAGTTTCACGGTAGTAAGCTTTCCAACATTCCTAGGGACTTTGCTTAAGCAACCGTTTCGGTACCAGAACACTGCGTAGAGACAGTAAGCTCTGGTCCTGCGTGTATGCTGCGTGTCAACCTAGAAATTGGAGACTGATGGCATAAGGCTTCTTTTCCCATTATGAAAGCTCCGTTCATGCGGCCTCGAAGCTACCTGAAAAGCATTGTTGTTGCCGGGGTTTTCCTCACTGCCGGCATGGTTCTGAGAAGAAAATGAGTTTTCTCCTAAGAAACCTTGGGTTTCCAGTTCCTTGTTGGAAGCTCACCCTGCTCTGCGCTATACCTAAAGTGAAAGTCAACGTGAGCCCAAGCTTCGAAGTAAGGCCCTGATTATCCTTGCAAAACGAGAGGCGTGCAGCAGCTCCATGAGGCCTTCATCGTTGTTCTGCTTTAGTTTCAAGGTAGTAAGCTTTTCAACACTCCTAGGGGACTTGCTTCAGCACCCGTTTCAGTACCAGAACACTGCGTAGAACCAGGAAGCTCTGCTCCTGCGTGTATGCTGCGTGTCAACCTAGAAATTAGAGACTGATGGCACAAGGCTAGTTTTCCCATTATGAAAGCTCCGTTGATGCGGCCCCGAAGCTATCTGAAAAGCACTGTTGTTACCGTGCTTTTACTTACAGCCGGCATGGTTCATAGAAGAAAATGAGTTTTCTCGAAAGAAACCTTGTGCTTCCAGTTCCTAGTTGGAAGCTCACCCGGCTCTGCTCTATACCAAACGTGAAAGTCAATGTGAGCACTAGCCTCGAAGTAAGGCCCTGATTATCCTGGCAAAACGGGAGGCGTGCAGCAGCTCCATGAGGCCTTCATCGCTGTTCTGCTTTAGTTTCACGGTAGTAAGCTTTCCAACATTCCTAGGGACTTTGCTTAAGCAACCGTTTCGGTACCAGAACACTGCGTAGAGACAGTAAGCTCTGGTCCTGCGTGTATGCTGCGTGTCAACCTAGAAATTGGAGACTGATGGCATAAGGCTTCTTTTCCCATTATGAAAGCTCCGTTCATGCGGCCTCGAAGCTACCTGAAAAGCATTGTTGTTGCCGGGGTTTTCCTCACTGCCGGCATGGTTCTGAGAAGAAAATGAGTTTTCTCCTAAGAAACCTTGGGGTTCCAGTTCCTTGTTGGAAGCTCACCCTGCTCTGCGCTATACCTAAAGTGAAAGTCAACGTGAGCCCAAGCTTCGAAGTAAGGCCCTGATTATCCTTGCAAAACGAGAGGCGTGCAGTAGCTCCATGAGGCCTTCATCGTTGTTCTGCTTTAGTTTCAAGGTAGTAAGCTTTTCAACACTCCTAGGGGACTTGCTTCAGCACCCGTTTCAGTACCAGAACACTGCGTAGAACCAGGAAGCTCTGCTCCTGCGTGTATGCTGCGTGTCAACCTAGAAATTAGAGACTGATGGCACAAGGCTAGTTTTCCCATTATGAAAGCTCCGTTGATGCGGCCCCGAAGCTATCTGAAAAGCACTGTTGTTACCGTGCTTTTACTTACAGCCGGCATGGTTCATAGAAGAAAATGAGTTTTCTCGAAAGAAACCTTGTGCTTCCAGTTCCTAGTTGGAAGCTCACCCGGCTCTGCTCTATACCAAACGTGAAAGTCAATGTGAGCACTAGCCTCGAAGTAAGGCCCTGATTATCCTGGCAAAACGGGAGGCGTGCAGCAGCTCCATGAGGCCTTCATCGCTGTTCTGCTTTAGTTTCACGGTAGTAAGCTTTCCAACATTCCTAGGGACTTTGCTTAAGCAACCGTTTCGGTACCAGAACACTGCGTAGAGACAGTAAGCTCTGGTCCTGCGTGTATGCTGCGTGTCAACCTAGAAATTGGAGACTGATGGCATAAGGCTTCTTTTCCCATTATGAAAGCTCCGTTCATGCGGCCTCGAAGCTACCTGAAAAGCATTGTTGTTGCCGGGGTTTTCCTCACTGCCGGCATGGTTCTGAGAAGAAAATGAGTTTTCTCCTAAGAAACCTTGGGGTTCCAGTTCCTTGTTGGAAGCTCACCCTGCTCTGCGCTATACCTAAAGTGAAAGTCAACGTGAGCCCAAGCTTCGAAGTAAGGCCCTGATTATCCTTGCAAAACGAGAGGCGTGCAGTAGCTCCATGAGGCCTTCATCGTTGTTCTGCTTTAGTTTCAAGGTAGTAAGCTTTTCAACACTCCTAGGGGACTTGCTTCAGCACCCGTTTCAGTACCAGAACACTGCGTAGAACCAGGAAGCTCTGCTCCTGCGTGTATGCTGCGTGTCAACCTAGAAATTAGAGACTGATGGCACAAGGCTAGTTTTCCCATTATGAAAGCTCCGTTGATGCGGCCCCGAAGCTACCTGAAAAGCACTGTTGTTACCGTGCTTTTACTTACAGCCGGCATGGTTCATAGAAGAAAATGAGTTTTCTCGAAAGAAACCTTGTGCTTCCAGTTCCTAGTTGGAAGCTCACCCGGCTCCGCTCTATACCAAACGTGAAAGTCAATGTGAGCACTAGCCTCGAAGTAAGGCCCTGATTATCCTGGCAAAACGGGAGGCGTGCAGCAGCTCCATGAGGCCTTCATCGCTGTTCTGCTTTAGTTTCACGGTAGTAAGCTTTCCAACATTCCTAGGGACTTTGCTTAAGCAACCGTTTCGGTACCAGAACACTGCGTAGAGACAGTAAGCTCTGGTCCTGCGTGTATGCTGCGTGTCAACCTAGAAATTGGAGACTGATGGCATAAGGCTTCTTTTCCCATTATGAAAGCTCCGTTCATGCGGCCTCGAAGCTACCTGAAAAGCATTGTTGTTGCCGGGGTTTTCCTCACTGCCGGCATGGTTCTGAGAAGAAAATGAGTTTTCTCCTAAGAAACCTTGGGGTTCCAGTTCCTTGTTGGAAGCTCACCCTGCTCTGCGCTGTACCTAAAGTGAAAGTCAACGTGAGCCCAAGCTTCGAAGTAAGGCCCTGATTATCCTTGCAAAACGAGAGGCGTGCAGCAGCTCCATGAGGCCTTCATCGTTGTTCTGCTTTAGTTTCAAGGTAGTAAGCTTTTCAACACTCCTAGGGGACTTGCTTCAGCACCCGTTTCAGTACCAGAACACTGCGTAGAACCAGGAAGCTCTGCTCCTGCGTGTATGCTGCGTGTCAACCTAGAAATTAGAGACTGATCGCACAAGGCTAGTTTTCCCATTATGAAAGCTCCGTTGATGCGGCCCCGAAGCTACCTGAAAAGCACTGTTGTTACCGTGCTTTTACTTACAGCCGGCATGGTTCATAGAAGAAAATGAGTTTTCTCGAAAGAAACCTTGTGCTTCCAGTTCCTAGTTGGAAGCTCACCCGGCTCCGCTCTATACCAAACGTGATAGTCAATGTGAGCACTAGCCTCGAAGTAAGGCCCTGATTATCCTGGCAAAACGGGAGGCGTGCAGCAGCTCCATGAGGCCTTCATCGCTGTTCTGCTTTAGTTTCACGGTAGTAAGCTTTCCAACATTCCTAGAGACTTTGCTTAAGCAACCGTTTCGGTACCAGAACACTGCGTAGAGACAGTAAGCTCTGGTCCTGCGTGTATGCTGCGTGTCAACCTAGAAATTGGAGACTGATGGCATAAGGCTTCTTTTCCCATTATGAAAGCTCCGTTCATGCGGCCTCGAAGCTACCTGAAAAGCATTGTTGTTGCCGGGGTTTTCCTCACTGCCGGCATGGTTCTGAGAAGAAAATGAGTTTTCTCCTAAGAAACCTTGGGGTTCCAGTTCCTTGTTGGAAGCTCACCCTGCTCTGCGCTGTACCTAAGTGAAAGTCAACGTGAGCCCAAGCTTCGAAGTAAGGCCCTGATTATCCTTGCAAAACGAGAGGCGTGCAGCAGCTCCATGAGGCCTTCATCGTTGTTCTGCTTTAGTTTCAAGGTAGTAAGCTTTTCAACACTCCTAGGGGACTTGCTTCAGCACCCGTTTCAGTACCAGAACACTGCGTAGAACCAGGAAGCTCTGCTCCTGCGTGTATGCTGCGTGTCAACCTAGAAATTAGAGACTGATGGCACAAGGCTAGTTTTCCCATTATGAAAGCTCCGTTGATGCGGCCCCGAAGCTACCTGAAAAGCACTGTTGTTACCGTGCTTTTACTTACAGCGGAATGGTTCATAGAAGCAAATGAGTTTTCTCGAAAGAAACCTTGTGCTTCCAGTTCCTAGTTGGAAGCTCACCCGGCTCTGTTCTATACCAAACGTGAAAGTCAATGTGAGCACTAGCCTCGAAGTAAGGCCCTGATTATCCTGGCAAAACGGGAGGCGTGCAGCAGCTCCATGAGGCCTTCATCGCTGTTCTGCTTTAGTTTCACGGTAGTAAGCTTTCCAACATTCCTAGGGACTTTGCTTAAGCAACCGTTTCGGTACCAGAACACTGCGTAGAGACAGTAAGCTCTGGTCCTGCGTGTATGCTGCGTGTCAACCTAGAAATTGGAGACTGATGGCATAAGGCTTCTTTTCCCATTATGAAAGCTCCGTTCATGCGGCCTCGAAGCTACCTGAAAAGCATTGTTGTTGCCGGGGTTTTCCTCACTGCCGGCATGGTTCTGAGAAGAAAATGAGTTTTCTCCTAAGAAACCTTGGGTTTCCAGTTCCTTGTTGGAAGCTCACCCTGCTCTGCGCTATACCTAAGGTGAAAGTCAACGTGAGCCCAAGCTTCGAAGTAAGGCCCTGATTATCCTTGCAAAACGAGAGGCGTGCAGCAGCTCCATGAGGCCTTCATCGTTGTTCTGCTTTAGTTTCAAGGTAGTAAGCTTTTCAACACTCCTAGGGGACTTGCTTCAGCACCCGTTTCAGTACCAGAACACTGCGTAGAACCAGGAAGCTCTGCTCCTGCGTGTATGCTGCGTGTCAACCTAGAAATTAGAGACTGATGGCACAAGGCTAGTTTTCCCATTATGAAAGCTCCGTTGATGCGGCCCCGAAGCTACCTGAAAAGCACTGTTGTTACCGTGCTTTTACTTACAGCCGGCATGGTTCATAGAAGAAAATGAGTTTTCTCGAAAGAAACCTTGTGCTTCCAGTTCCTAGTTGGAAGCTCACCCGGCTCCGCTCTATACCAAACGTGAAAGTCAATGTGAGCACTAGCCTCGAAGTAAGGCCCTGATTATCCTGGCAAAACGGGAGGCGTGCAGCAGCTCCATGAGGCCTTCATCGCGGTTCTGCTTTAGTTTCACGGTAGTAAGCTTTCCAACATTCCTAGGGACTTTGCTTAAGCAACCGTTTCGGTACCAGAACACTGCGTAGAGACAGTAAGCTCTGGTCCTGCGTGTATGCTGCGTGTCAACCTAGAAATTGGAGACTGATGGCATAAGGCTTCTTTTCCCATTATGAAAGCTCCGTTCATGCGGCCTCGAAGCTACCTGAAAAGCATTGTTGTTGCCGGGGTTTTCCTCACTGCCGGCATGGTTCTGAGAAGAAAATGAGTTTTCTCCTAAGAAACCTTGGGGTTCCAGTTCCTTGTTGGAAGCTCACCCTGCTCTGCGCTATACCTAAAGTGAAAGTCAACGTGAGCCCAAGCTTCGAAGTAAGGCCCTGATTATCCTTGCAAAACGAGAGGCGTGCAGCAGCTCCATGAGGCCTTCATCGTTGTTCTGCTTTAGTTTCAAGGTAGTAAGCTTTTCAACACTCCTAGGGGACTTGCTTCAGCACCCGTTTCAGTACCAGAACACTGCGTAGAACCAGGAAGCTCTGCTCCTGCGTGTATGCTGCGTGTCAACCTAGAAATTAGAGACTGATGGCACAAGGCTAGTTTTCCCATTATGAAAGCTCCGTTGATGCGGCCCCGAAGCTACCTGAAAAGCACTGTTGTTACCGTGCTTTTACTTACAGCCGGCATGGTTCATAGAAGAAAATGAGTTTTCTCGAAAGAAACCTTGTGCTTCCAGTTCCTAGTTGGAAGCTCACCCGGCTCTGCTCTATACCAAACGTGAAAGTCAATGTGAGCACTAGCCTCGAAGTAAGGCCCTGATTATCCTGGCAAAATGGGAGGCGTGCAGCAGCTCCATGAGGCCTTCATCGCTGTTCTGCTTTAGTTTCACGGTAGTAAGCTTTCCAAGACTCCTAGGGACTTTGCTTAAGCAACCGTTTCGGTACCAGAACACTGCGTAGAGACAGTAAGCTCTGGTCCTGCGTGTATGCTGCGTGTCAACCTAGAAATTGGAGACTGATGGCATAAGGCTTCTTTTCCCATTATGAAAGCTCCGTTCATGCGGCCTCGAAGCTACCTGAAAAGGATTGTTGTTGCCGGGGTTTTCCTCACTGCCGGCATGGTTCTGAGAAGAAAATGAGTTTTCTCCTAAGAAACCTTGGGGTTCCAGTTCCTTGTTGGAAGCTCACCCTGCTCTGCGCTATACCTAAAGTGAAAGTCAACGTGAGCCCAAGCTTCGAAGTAAGGCCCTGATTATCCTTGCAAAACGAGAGGCGTGCAGCAGCTCCATGAGGCCTTCATCGTTGTTCTGCTTTAGTTTCAAGGTAGTAAGCTTTTCAACACTCCTAGGGGCCTTGCTTCAGCACCCGTTTCAGTACCAGAACACTGCGTAGAACCAGGAAGCTCTGCTCCTGCGTGTATGCTGCGTGTCAACCTAGAAATTAGAGACTGATGGCACAAGGCTAGTTTTCCCATTATGAAAGCTCCGTTGATGCGGCCCCGAAGCTACCTGAAAAGCACTGTTGTTACCGTGCTTTTACTTACAGCGGAATGGTTCATAGAAGAAAATGAGTTTTCTCGAAAGAAACCTTGTGCTTCCAGTTCCTAGTTGGAAGCTCACCCGGCTCTGTTCTATACCAAACGTGAAAGTCAATGTGAGCACTAGCCTCGAAGTAAGGCCCTGATTATCCTGGCAAAACGGGAGGCGTGCAGCAGCTCCATGAGGCCTTCATCGCTGTTCTGCTTTAGTTTCACGGTAGTAAGCTTTCCAACATTCCTAGGGACTTTGCTTAAGCAACCGTTTCGGTACCAGAACACTGCGTAGAGACAGTAAGCTCTGGTCCTGCGTGTATGCTGCGTGTCAACCTAGAAATTGGAGACTGATGGCATAAGGCTTCTTTTCCCATTATGAAAGCTCCGTTCATGCGGCCTCGAAGCTACCTGAAAAGCATTGTTGTTGCCGGGGTTTTCCTCACTGCCGGCATGGTTCTGAGAAGAAAATGAGTTTTCTCCTAAGAAACCTTGGGGTTCCAGTTCCTTGTTGGAAGCTCACCCTGCTCTGCGCTATACCTAAAGTGAAAGTCAACGTGAGCCCAAGCTTCGAAGTAAGGCCCTGATTATCCTTGCAAAACGAGAGGCGTGCAGCAGCTCCATGAGGCCTTCATCGTTGTTCTGCTTTAGTTTCAAGGTAGTAAGCTTTTCAACACTCCTAGGGGACTTGCTTCAGCACCCGTTTCAGTACCAGAACACTGCGTAGAACCAGGAAGCTCTGCTCCT
The DNA here is from genome assembly GCF_028564815.1 of Eubalaena glacialis. Taxonomy (NCBI): domain Eukaryota; kingdom Metazoa; phylum Chordata; class Mammalia; order Artiodactyla; family Balaenidae; genus Eubalaena; species Eubalaena glacialis. Next base: position 28,822,964 of record NC_083725.1, read on the forward strand.
GCGTGTATGCTGCGTGTCAACCTAGAAATTAGAGACTGATGGCACAAGGCTAGTTTTCCCATTATGAAAGCTCCGTTGATGCGGCCCCGAAGCTACCTGAAAAGCACTGTTGTTACCGTGCTTTTACTTACAGCCGGCATGGTTCATAGAAGCAAATGAGTTTTCTCGAAAGAAACCTTGTGCTTCCAGTTCCTAGTTGGAAGCTCACCCGGCTCTGCTCTATACCAAACGTGAAAGTCAATGTGAGCACTAGCCTCGAAGTAAGGCCCTGATTATCCTGGCAAAATGGGAGGCGTGCAGCAGCTCCATGAGGCCTTCATCGCTGTTCTGCTTTAGTTTCACGGTAGTAAGCTTTCCAAGACTCCTAGGGACTTTGCTTAAGCAACCGTTTTGGTACCAGAACACTGCGTAGAGACAGTAAGCTCTGGTCCTGCGTGTATGCTGCGTGTCAACCTAGAAATTGGAGACTGATGGCATAAGGCTTCTTTTCCCATTATGAAAGCTCCGTTCATGCGGCCTCGAAGTTACCTGAAAAGGATTGTTGTTGCCGGGGTTTTCCTCACTGCCGGCATGGTTCTGAGAAGAAAATGAGTTTTCTCCTAAGAAACCTTGGGGTTCCAGTTCCTTGTTGGAAGCTCACCCTGCTCTGCGCTATACCTAAAGTGAAAGTCAACGTGAGCCCAAGCTTCGAAGTAAGGCCCTGATTATCCTTGCAAAACGAGAGGCGTGCAGCAGCTCCATGAGGCCTTCATCGTTGTTCTGCTTTAGTTTCAAGGTAGTAAGCTTTTCAACACTCCTAGGGGCCTTGCTTCAGCACCCGTTTCAGTACCAGAACACTGCGTAGAACCAGGAAGCTCTGCTCCTGCGTGTATGCTGCGTGTCAACCTAGAAATTAGAGACTGATGGCACAAGGCTAGTTTTCCCATTATGAAAGCTCCGTTGATGCGGCCCCGAAGCTACCTGAAAAGCACTGTTGTTACCGTGCTTTTACTTACAGCGGAATGGTTCATAGAAGAAAATGAGTTTTCTCGAAAGAAACCTTGTGCTTCCAGTTCCTAGTTGGAAGCTCACCCGTCTCTGTTCTATGCCAAACGTGAAAGTCAATGTGAGCACTAGCCTCGAAGTAAGGCCCTGATTATCCTGGCAAAACGGGAGGCGTGCAGCAGCTCCATGAGGCCTTCATCGCTGTTCTGCTTTAGTTTCACGGTAGTAAGCTTTCCAACATTCCTAGGGACTTTGCTTAAGCAACCGTTTCGGTACCAGAACACTGCGTAGAGACAGTAAGCTCTGGTCCTGCGTGTATGCTGCGTGTCAACCTAGAAATTGGAGACTGATGGCATAAGGCTTCTTTTCCCATTATGAAAGCTCCGTTCATGCGGCCTCGAAGCTACCTGAAAAGGATTGTTGTTGCCGGGGTTTTCCTCACTGCCGGCATGGTTCTGAGAAGAAAATGAGTTTTCTCCTAAGAAACCTTGGGGTTCCAGTTCCTTGTTGGAAGCTCACCCTGCTCTGCGTTATACCTAAAGTGAAAGTCAACGTGAGCCCAAGCTTCGAAGTAAGGCCCTGATTATCCTTGCAAAACGAGAGGCGTGCAGCAGCTCCATGAGGCCTTCATCGTTGTTCTGCTTTAGTTTCAAGGTAGTAAGCTTTTCAACACTCCTAGGGGACTTGCTTCAGCACCCGTTTCAGTACCAGAACACTGCGTAGAAACAGGAAGCTCTGCTCCTGCGTGTATGCTGCGTGTCAACCTAGAAATTAGAGACTGATGGCACAAGGCTAGTTTTCCCATTATGAAAGCTCCGTTGATGCGGCCCCGAAGCTACCTGAAAAGCACTGTTGTTACCGTGCTTTTACTTACAGCCGGCATGGTTCATAGAAGAAAATGAGTTTTCTCGAAAGAAACCTTGTGCTTCCAGTTCCTAGTTGGAAGCTCACCCGGCTCCGCTCTATACCAAAAGTGAAAGTCAATGTGAGCACTAGCCTCGAAGTAAGGCCCTGATTATCCTGGCAAAACGGGAGGCGTGCAGCAGCTCCATGAGGCCTTCATCGCTGTTCTGCTTTAGTTTCACGGTAGTAAGCTTTCCAACATTCCTAGGGACTTTGCTTAAGCAACCGTTTCGGTACCAGAACACTGCGTAGAGACAGTAAGCTCTGGTCCTGCGTGTATGCTGCGTGTCAACCTAGAAATTGGAGACTGATGGCATAAGGCTTCTTTTCCCATTATGAAAGCTCCGTTCATGCGGCCTCGAAGCTACCTGAAAAGCATTGTTGTTGCCGGGGTTTTCCTCACTGCCGGCATGGTTCTGAGAAGAAAATGAGTTTTCTCCTAAGAAACCTTGGGGTTCCAGTTCCTTGTTGGAAGCTCACCCTGCTCTGCGCTATACCTAAAGTGAAAGTCAACGTGAGCCCAAGCTTCGAAGTAAGGCCCTGATTATCCTTGCAAAACGAGAGGCGTGCAGCAGCTCCATGAGGCCTTCATCGTTGTTCTGCTTTAGTTTCAAGGTAGTAAGCTTTTCAACACTCCTAGGGGCCTTGCTTCAGCACCCGTTTCAGTACCAGAACACTGCGTAGAACCAGGAAGCTCTGCTCCTGCGTGTATGCTGCGTGTCAACCTAGAAATTAGAGACTGACGGCACAAGGCTAGTTTTCCCATTATGAAAGCTCCGTTGATGCGGCCCCGAAGCTACCTGAAAAGCACTGTTGTTACCGTGCTTTTACTTACAGCCGGCATGGTTCATAGAAGCAAATGAGTTTTCTCGAAAGAAACCTTGTGCTTCCAGTTCCTAGTTGGAAGCTCACCCGGCTCCGCTCTATACCAAACGTGAAAGTCAATGTGAGCACTAGCCTCGAAGTAAGGCCCTGATTATCCTGGCAAAACGGGAGGCGTCCAGCAGCTCCATGAGGCCTTCATCGCTGTTCTGCTTTAGTTTCACGGTAGTAAGCTTTCCAACATTCCTAGGGACTTTGCTTAAGCAACCGTTTCGGTACCAGAACACTGCGTAGAGACAGTAAGCTCTGGTCCTGCGTGTATGCTACGTGTCAACCTAGAAATTGGAGACTGATGGCATAAGGCTTCTTTTCCCATTATGAAAGCTCCGTTCATGCGGCCTCGAAGCTACCTGAAAAGCATTGTTGTTGCCGGGGTTTTCCTCACTGCCGGCATGGTTCTGAGAAGAAAATGACTTTTCTCCTAAGAAACCTTGGGGTTCCAGTTCCTTGTTGGAAGCTCACCCTGCTCTGCGTTATACCTAAAGTGAAAGTCAACGTGAGCCCAAGCTTCGAAGTAAGGCCCTGATTATCCTTGCAAAACGAGAGGCGTGCAGCAGCTCCATGAGGCCTTCATCGTTGTTCTGCTTTAGTTTCAAGGTAGTAAGCTTTTCAACACTCCTAGGGGCCTTGCTTCAGCACCCGTTTCAGTACCAGAACACTGCGTAGAACCAGGAAGCTCTGCTCCTGCGTGTATGCTGCGTGTCAACCTAGAAATTAGAGACTGACGGCACAAGGCTAGTTTTCCCATTATGAAAGCTCCGTTGATGCGGCCCCGAAGCTACCTGAAAAGCACTGTTGTTACCGTGCTTTTACTTACAGCCGGCATGGTTCATAGAAGAAAATGAGTTTTCTCGAAAGAAACCTTGTGCTTCCAGTTCCTAGTTGGAAGCTCACCCGGCTCTGCTCTATACCAAACGTGAAAGTCAATGTGAGCACTAGCCTCGAAGTAAGGCCCTGATTATCCTGGCAAAACGGGAGGCGTGCAGCAGCTCCATGAGGCCTTCATCGCTGTTCTGCTTTAGTTTCACGGTAGTAAGCTTTCCAACATTCCTAGGGACTTTGCTTAAGCAACCGTTTCGGTACCAGAACACTGCGTAGAGACAGTAAGCTCTGGTCCTGCGTGTATGCTGCGTGTCAACCTAGAAATTGGAGACTGATGGCATAAGGCTTCTTTTCCCATTATGAAAGCTCCGTTCATGCGGCCTCGAAGCTACCTGAAAAGCATTGTTGTTGCCGGGGTTTTCCTCACTGCCGGCATGGTTCTGAGAAGAAAATGAGTTTTCTCCTAAGAAACCTTGGGGTTCCAGTTCCTTGTTGGAAGCTCACCCTGCTCTGCGCTATACCTAAAGTGAAAGTCAACGTGAGCCCAAGCTTCGAAGTAAGGCCCTGATTATCCTTGCAAAACGAGAGGCGTGCAGCAGCTCCATGAGGCCTTCATCGTTGTTCTGCTTTAGTTTCAAGGTAGTAAGCTTTTCAACACTGCTAGGGGCCTTGCTTCAGCACCCGTTTCAGTACCAGAACACTGCGTAGAACCAGGAAGCTCTGCTCCTGCGTGTATGCTGCGTGTCAACCTAGAAATTAGAGACTGACGGCACAAGGCTAGTTTTCCCATTATGAAAGCTCCGTTGATGCGGCCCCGAAGCTACCTGAAAAGCACTGTTGTTACCGTGCTTTTACTTACAGCCGGCATGGTTCATAGAAGCAAATGAGTTTTCTCGAAAGAAACCTTGTGCTTCCAGTTCCTAGTTGGAAGCTCACCCGGCTCCGCTCTATACCAAACGTGAAAGTCAATGTGAGCACTAGCCTCGAAGTAAGGCCCTGATTATCCTGGCAAAACGGGAGGCGTGCAGCAGCTCCATGAGGCCTTCATCGCTGTTCTGCTTTAGTTTCACGGTAGTAAGCTTTCCAACATTCCTAGGGACTTTGCTTAAGCAACCGTTTCGGTACCAGAACACTGCGTAGAGACAGTAAGCTCTGGTCCTGCGTGTATGCTACGTGTCAACCTAGAAATTGGAGACTGATGGCATAAGGCTTCTTTTCCCATTATGAAAGCTCCGTTCATGCGGCCTCGAAGCTACCTGAAAAGCATTGTTGTTGCCGGGGTTTTCCTCACTGCCGGCATGGTTCTGAGAAGAAAATGACTTTTCTCCTAAGAAACCCTGGGGTTCCAGTTCCTTGTTGGAAGCTCACCCTGCTCTGCGTTATACCTAAAGTGAAAGTCAACGTGAGCCCAAGCTTCGAAGTAAGGCCCTGATTATCCTTGCAAAACGAGAGGCGTGCAGCAGCTCCATGAGGCCTTCATCGTTGTTCTGCTTTAGTTTCAAGGTAGTAAGCTTTTCAACACTCCTAGGGGCCTTGCTTCAGCACCCGTTTCAGTACCAGAACACTGCGTAGAACCAGGAAGCTCTGCTCCTGCGTGTATGCTGCGTGTCAACCTAGAAATTAGAGACTGACGGCACAAGGCTAGTTTTCCCATTATGAAAGCTCCGTTGATGCGGCCCCGAAGCTACCTGAAAAGCACTGTTGTTACCGTGCTTTTACTTACAGCCGGCATGGTTCATAGAAGAAAATGAGTTTTCTCGAAAGAAACCTTGTGCTTCCAGTTCCTAGTTGGAAGCTCACCCGGCTCTGCTCTATACCAAACGTGAAAGTCAATGTGAGCACTAGCCTCGAAGTAAGGCCCTGATTATCCTGGCAAAACGGGAGGCGTGCAGCAGCTCCATGAGGCCTTCATCGCTGTTCTGCTTTAGTTTCACGGTAGTAAGCTTTCCAACATTCCTAGGGACTTTGCTTAAGCAACCGTTTCGGTACCAGAACACTGCGTAGAGACAGTAAGCTCTGGTCCTGCGTGTATGCTGCGTGTCAACCTAGAAATTGGAGACTGATGGCATAAGGCTTCTTTTCCCATTATGAAAGCTCCGTTCATGCGGCCTCGAAGCTACCTGAAAAGCATTGTTGTTGCCGGGGTTTTCCTCACTGCCGGCATGGTTCTGAGAAGAAAATGAGTTTTCTCCTAAGAAACCTTGGGTTTCCAGTTCCTTGTTGGAAGCTCACCCTGCTCTGCGCTATACCTAAGGTGAAAGTCAACGTGAGCCCAAGCTTCGAAGTAAGGCCCTGATTATCCTTGCAAAACGAGAGGCGTGCAGCAGCTCCATGAGGCCTTCATCGTTGTTCTGCTTTAGTTTCAAGGTAGTAAGCTTTTCAACACTCCTAGGGGACTTGCTTCAGCACCCGTTTCAGTACCAGAACACTGCGTAGAACCAGGAAGCTCTGCTCCTGCGTGTATGCTGCGTGTCAACCTAGAAATTAGAGACTGATGGCACAAGGCTAGTTTTCCCATTATGAAAGCTCCGTTGATGCGGCCCCGAAGCTACCTGAAAAGCACTGTTGTTACCGTGCTTTTACTTACAGCCGGCATGGTTCATAGAAGAAAATGAGTTTTCTCGAAAGAAACCTTGTGCTTCCAGTTCCTAGTTGGAAGCTCACCCGGCTCCGCTCTATACCAAACGTGAAAGTCAATGTGAGCACTAGCCTCGAAGTAAGGCCCTGATTATCCTGGCAAAACGGGAGGCGTGCAGCAGCTCCATGAGGCCTTCATCGCGGTTCTGCTTTAGTTTCACGGTAGTAAGCTTTCCAACATTCCTAGGGACTTTGCTTAAGCAACCGTTTCGGTACCAGAACACTGCGTAGAGACAGTAAGCTCTGGTCCTGCGTGTATGCTGCGTGTCAACCTAGAAATTGGAGACTGATGGCATAAGGCTTCTTTTCCCATTATGAAAGCTCCGTTCATGCGGCCTCGAAGCTACCTGAAAAGCATTGTTGTTGCCGGGGTTTTCCTCACTGCCGGCATGGTTCTGAGAAGAAAATGAGTTTTCTCCTAAGAAACCTTGGGGTTCCAGTTCCTTGTTGGAAGCTCACCCTGCTCTGCGCTATACCTAAAGTGAAAGTCAACGTGAGCCCAAGCTTCGAAGTAAGGCCCTGATTATCCTTGCAAAACGAGAGGCGTGCAGCAGCTCCATGAGGCCTTCATCGTTGTTCTGCTTTAGTTTCAAGGTAGTAAGCTTTTCAACACTCCTAGGGGACTTGCTTCAGCACCCGTTTCAGTACCAGAACACTGCGTAGAACCAGGAAGCTCTGCTCCTGCGTGTATGCTGCGTGTCAACCTAGAAATTAGAGACTGATGGCACAAGGCTAGTTTTCCCATTATGAAAGCTCCGTTGATGCGGCCCCGAAGCTACCTGAAAAGCACTGTTGTTACCGTGCTTTTACTTACAGCCGGCATGGTTCATAGAAGAAAATGAGTTTTCTCGAAAGAAACCTTGTGCTTCCAGTTCCTAGTTGGAAGCTCACCCGGCTCTGCTCTATACCAAACGTGAAAGTCAATGTGAGCACTAGCCTCGAAGTAAGGCCCTGATTATCCTGGCAAAATGGGAGGCGTGCAGCAGCTCCATGAGGCCTTCATCGCTGTTCTGCTTTAGTTTCACGGTAGTAAGCTTTCCAAGACTCCTAGGGACTTTGCTTAAGCAACCGTTTCGGTACCAGAACACTGCGTAGAGACAGTAAGCTCTGGTCCTGCGTGTATGCTGCGTGTCAACCTAGAAATTGGAGACTGATGGCATAAGGCTTCTTTTCCCATTATGAAAGCTCCGTTCATGCGGCCTCGAAGCTACCTGAAAAGGATTGTTGTTGCCGGGGTTTTCCTCACTGCCGGCATGGTTCTGAGAAGAAAATGAGTTTTCTCCTAAGAAACCTTGGGGTTCCAGTTCCTTGTTGGAAGCTCACCCTGCTCTGCGCTATACCTAAAGTGAAAGTCAACGTGAGCCCAAGCTTCGAAGTAAGGCCCTGATTATCCTTGCAAAACGAGAGGCGTGCAGCAGCTCCATGAGGCCTTCATCGTTGTTCTGCTTTAGTTTCAAGGTAGTAAGCTTTTCAACACTCCTAGGGGCCTTGCTTCAGCACCCGTTTCAGTACCAGAACACTGCGTAGAACCAGGAAGCTCTGCTCCTGCGTGTATGCTGCGTGTCAACCTAGAAATTAGAGACTGATGGCACAAGGCTAGTTTTCCCATTATGAAAGCTCCGTTGATGCGGCCCCGAAGCTACCTGAAAAGCACTGTTGTTACCGTGCTTTTACTTACAGCGGAATGGTTCATAGAAGAAAATGAGTTTTCTCGAAAGAAACCTTGTGCTTCCAGTTCCTAGTTGGAAGCTCACCCGGCTCTGTTCTATACCAAACGTGAAAGTCAATGTGAGCACTAGCCTCGAAGTAAGGCCCTGATTATCCTGGCAAAACGGGAGGCGTGCAGCAGCTCCATGAGGCCTTCATCGCTGTTCTGCTTTAGTTTCACGGTAGTAAGCTTTCCAACATTCCTAGGGACTTTGCTTAAGCAACCGTTTCGGTACCAGAACACTGCGTAGAGACAGTAAGCTCTGGTCCTGCGTGTATGCTGCGTGTCAACCTAGAAATTGGAGACTGATGGCATAAGGCTTCTTTTCCCATTATGAAAGCTCCGTTCATGCGGCCTCGAAGCTACCTGAAAAGCATTGTTGTTGCCGGGGTTTTCCTCACTGCCGGCATGGTTCTGAGAAGAAAATGAGTTTTCTCCTAAGAAACCTTGGGGTTCCAGTTCCTTGTTGGAAGCTCACCCTGCTCTGCGCTATACCTAAAGTGAAAGTCAACGTGAGCCCAAGCTTCGAAGTAAGGCCCTGATTATCCTTGCAAAACGAGAGGCGTGCAGCAGCTCCATGAGGCCTTCATCGTTGTTCTGCTTTAGTTTCAAGGTAGTAAGCTTTTCAACACTCCTAGGGGACTTGCTTCAGCACCCGTTTCAGTACCAGAACACTGCGTAGAACCAGGAAGCTCTGCTCCTGCGTGTATGCTGCGTGTCAACCTAGAAATTAGAGACTGATGGCACAAGGCTAGTTTTCCCATTATGAAAGCTCCGTTGATGCGGCCCCGAAGCTACCTGAAAAGCACTGTTGTTACCGTGCTTTTACTTACAGCCGGCATGGTTCATAGAAGCAAATGAGTTTTCTCGAAAGAAACCTTGTGCTTCCAGTTCCTAGTTGGAAGCTCACCCGGCTCTGCTCTATACCAAACGTGAAAGTCAATGTGAGCACTAGCCTCGAAGTAAGGCCCTGATTATCCTGGCAAAATGGGAGGCGTGCAGCAGCTCCATGAGGCCTTCATCGCTGTTCTGCTTTAGTTTCACGGTAGTAAGCTTTCCAAGACTCCTAGGGACTTTGCTTAAGCAACCGTTTTGGTACCAGAACACTGCGTAGAGACAGTAAGCTCTGGTCCTGCGTGTATGCTGCGTGTCAACCTAGAAATTGGAGACTGATGGCATAAGGCTTCTTTTCCCATTATGAAAGCTCCGTTCATGCGGCCTCGAAGTTACCTGAAAAGGATTGTTGTTGCCGGGGTTTTCCTCACTGCCGGCATGGTTCTGAGAAGAAAATGAGTTTTCTCCTAAGAAACCTTGGGGTTCCAGTTCCTTGTTGGAAGCTCACCCTGCTCTGCGCTATACCTAAAGTGAAAGTCAACGTGAGCCCAAGCTTCGAAGTAAGGCCCTGATTATCCTTGCAAAACGAGAGGCGTGCAGCAGCTCCATGAGGCCTTCATCGTTGTTCTGCTTTAGTTTCAAGGTAGTAAGCTTTTCAACACTCCTAGGGGCCTTGCTTCAGCACCCGTTTCAGTACCAGAACACTGCGTAGAACCAGGAAGCTCTGCTCCTGCGTGTATGCTGCGTGTCAACCTAGAAATTAGAGACTGATGGCACAAGGCTAGTTTTCCCATTATGAAAGCTCCGTTGATGCGGCCCCGAAGCTACCTGAAAAGCACTGTTGTTACCGTGCTTTTACTTACAGCGGAATGGTTCATAGAAGAAAATGAGTTTTCTCGAAAGAAACCTTGTGCTTCCAGTTCCTAGTTGGAAGCTCACCCGTCTCTGTTCTATGCCAAACGTGAAAGTCAATGTGAGCACTAGCCTCGAAGTAAGGCCCTGATTATCCTGGCAAAACGGGAGGCGTGCAGCAGCTCCATGAGGCCTTCATCGCTGTTCTGCTTTAGTTTCACGGTAGTAAGCTTTCCAACATTCCTAGGGACTTTGCTTAAGCAACCGTTTCGGTACCAGAACACTGCGTAGAGACAGTAAGCTCTGGTCCTGCGTGTATGCTGCGTGTCAACCTAGAAATTGGAGACTGATGGCATAAGGCTTCTTTTCCCATTATGAAAGCTCCGTTCATGCGGCCTCGAAGCTACCTGAAAAGGATTGTTGTTGCCGGGGTTTTCCTCACTGCCGGCATGGTTCTGAGAAGAAAATGAGTTTTCTCCTAAGAAACCTTGGGGTTCCAGTTCCTTGTTGGAAGCTCACCCTGCTCTGCGTTATACCTAAAGTGAAAGTCAACGTGAGCCCAAGCTTCGAAGTAAGGCCCTGATTATCCTTGCAAAACGAGAGGCGTGCAGCAGCTCCATGAGGCCTTCATCGTTGTTCTGCTTTAGTTTCAAGGTAGTAAGCTTTTCAACACTCCTAGGGGACTTGCTTCAGCACCCGTTTCAGTACCAGAACACTGCGTAGAAACAGGAAGCTCTGCTCCTGCGTGTATGCTGCGTGTCAACCTAGAAATTAGAGACTGATGGCACAAGGCTAGTTTTCCCATTATGAAAGCTCCGTTGATGCGGCCCCGAAGCTACCTGAAAAGCACTGTTGTTACCGTGCTTTTACTTACAGCCGGCATGGTTCATAGAAGAAAATGAGTTTTCTCGAAAGAAACCTTGTGCTTCCAGTTCCTAGTTGGAAGCTCACCCGGCTCCGCTCTATACCAAAAGTGAAAGTCAATGTGAGCACTAGCCTCGAAGTAAGGCCCTGATTATCCTGGCAAAACGGGAGGCGTGCAGCAGCTCCATGAGGCCTTCATCGCTGTTCTGCTTTAGTTTCACGGTAGTAAGCTTTCCAACATTCCTAGGGACTTTGCTTAAGCAACCGTTTCGGTACCAGAACACTGCGTAGAGACAGTAAGCTCTGGTCCTGCGTGTATGCTGCGTGTCAACCTAGAAATTGGAGACTGATGGCATAAGGCTTCTTTTCCCATTATGAAAGCTCCGTTCATGCGGCCTCGAAGCTACCTGAAAAGCATTGTTGTTGCCGGGGTTTTCCTCACTGCCGGCATGGTTCTGAGAAGAAAATGAGTTTTCTCCTAAGAAACCTTGGGGTTCCAGTTCCTTGTTGGAAGCTCACCCTGCTCTGCGCTATACCTAAAGTGAAAGTCAACGTGAGCCCAAGCTTCGAAGTAAGGCCCTGATTATCCTTGCAAAACGAGAGGCGTGCAGCAGCTCCATGAGGCCTTCATCGTTGTTCTGCTTTAGTTTCAAGGTAGTAAGCTTTTCAACACTCCTAGGGGCCTTGCTTCAGCACCCGTTTCAGTACCAGAACACTGCGTAGAACCAGGAAGCTCTGCTCCTGCGTGTATGCTGCGTGTCAACCTAGAAATTAGAGACTGACGGCACAAGGCTAGTTTTCCCATTATGAAAGCTCCGTTGATGCGGCCCCGAAGCTACCTGAAAAGCACTGTTGTTACCGTGCTTTTACTTACAGCCGGCATGGTTCATAGAAGCAAATGAGTTTTCTCGAAAGAAACCTTGTGCTTCCAGTTCCTAGTTGGAAGCTCACCCGGCTCCGCTCTATACCAAACGTGAAAGTCAATGTGAGCACTAGCCTCGAAGTAAGGCCCTGATTATCCTGGCAAAACGGGAGGCGTGCAGCAGCTCCATGAGGCCTTCATCGCTGTTCTGCTTTAGTTTCACGGTAGTAAGCTTTCCAACATTCCTAGGGACTTTGCTTAAGCAACCGTTTCGGTACCAGAACACTGCGTAGAGACAGTAAGCTCTGGTCCTGCGTGTATGCTACGTGTCAACCTAGAAATTGGAGACTGATGGCATAAGGCTTCTTTTCCCATTATGAAAGCTCCGTTCATGCGGCCTCGAAGCTACCTGAAAAGCATTGTTGTTGCCGGGGTTTTCCTCACTGCCGGCATGGTTCTGAGAAGAAAATGACTTTTCTCCTAAGAAACCTTGGGGTTCCAGTTCCTTGTTGGAAGCTCACCCTGCTCTGCGTTATACCTAAAGTGAAAGTCAACGTGAGCCCAAGCTTCGAAGTAAGGCCCTGATTATCCTTGCAAAACGAGAGGCGTGCAGCAGCTCCATGAGGCCTTCATCGTTGTTCTGCTTTAGTTTCAAGGTAGTAAGCTTTTCAACACTCCTAGGGGCCTTGCTTCAGCACCCGTTTCAGTACCAGAACACTGCGTAGAACCAGGAAGCTCTGCTCCTGCGTGTATGCTGCGTGTCAACCTAGAAATTAGAGACTGACGGCACAAGGCTAGTTTTCCCATTATGAAAGCTCCGTTGATGCGGCCCCGAAGCTACCTGAAAAGCACTGTTGTTACCGTGCTTTTACTTACAGCCGGCATGGTTCATAGAAGAAAATGAGTTTTCTCGAAAGAAACCTTGTGCTTCCAGTTCCTAGTTGGAAGCTCACCCGGCTCTGCTCTATACCAAACGTGAAAGTCAATGTGAGCACTAGCCTCGAAGTAAGGCCCTGATTATCCTGGCAAAACGGGAGGCGTGCAGCAGCTCCATGAGGCCTTCATCGCTGTTCTGCTTTAGTTTCACGGTAGTAAGCTTTCCAACATTCCTAGGGACTTTGCTTAAGCAACCGTTTCGGTACCAGAACACTGCGTAGAGACAGTAAGCTCTGGTCCTGCGTGTATGCTGCGTGTCAACCTAGAAATTGGAGACTGATGGCATAAGGCTTCTTTTCCCATTATGAAAGCTCCGTTCATGCGGCCTCGAAGCTACCTGAAAAGCATTGTTGTTGCCGGGGTTTTCCTCACTGCCGGCATGGTTCTGAGAAGAAAATGAGTTTTCTCCTAAGAAACCTTGGGGTTCCAGTTCCTTGTTGGAAGCTCACCCTGCTCTGCGCTATACCTAAAGTGAAAGTCAACGTGAGCCCAAGCTTCGAAGTAAGGCCCTGATTATCCTTGCAAAACGAGAGGCGTGCAGCAGCTCCATGAGGCCTTCATCGTTGTTCTGCTTTAGTTTCAAGGTAGTAAGCTTTTCAACACTGCTAGGGGCCTTGCTTCAGCACCCGTTTCAGTACCAGAACACTGCGTAGAACCAGGAAGCTCTGCTCCTGCGTGTATGCTGCGTGTCAACCTAGAAATTAGAGACTGACGGCACAAGGCTAGTTTTCCCATTATGAAAGCTCCGTTGATGCGGCCCCGAAGCTACCTGAAAAGCACTGTTGTTACCGTGCTTTTACTTACAGCCGGCATGGTTCATAGAAGAAAATGAGTTTTCTCGAAAGAAACCTTGTGCTTCCAGTTCCTAGTTGGAAGCTCACCCGGCTCCGCTCTATACCAAACGTGAAAGTCAATGTGAGCACTAGCCTCGAAGTAAGGCCCTGATTATCCTGGCAAAACGGGAGGCGTGCAGCAGCTCCATGAGGCCTTCATCGCTGTTCTGCTTTAGTTTCACGGTAGTAAGCTTTCCAACATTCCTAGGGACTTTGCTTAAGCAACCGTTTCGGTACCAGAACACTGCGTAGAGACAGTAAGCTCTGGTCCTGCGTGTATGCTGCGTGTCAACCTAGAAATTGGAGACTGATGGCATAAGGCTTCTTTTCCCATTATGAAAGTTCCGTTCATGCGGCCTCGAAGCTACCTGAAAAGCATTGTTGTTGCCGGGGTTTTCCTCACTGCCGGCATGGTTCTGAGAAGAAAATGAGTTTTCTCCTAAGAAACCTTGGGGTTCCAGTTCCTTGTTGGAAGCTCACCCTGCTCTGCGCTATACCTAAAGTGAAAGTCAACGTGAGCCCAAGCTTCGAAGTAAGGCCCTGATTATCCTTGCAAAACGAGAGGCGTGCAGCAGCTCCATGAGGCCTTCATCGTTGTTCTGCTTTAGTTTCAAGGTAGTAAGCTTTTCAACACTCCTAGGGGCCTTGCTTCAGCACCCGTTTCAGTACCAGAACACTGCGTAGAACCAGGAAGCTCTGCTCCTGCGTGTATGCTGCGTGTCAACCTAGAAATTAGAGACTGACGGCACAAGGCTAGTTTTCCCATTATGAAAGCTCCGTTGATGCGGCCCCGAAGCTACCTGAAAAGCACTGTTGTTACCGTGCTTTTACTTACAGCCGGCATGGTTCATAGAAGCAAATGAGTTTTCTCGAAAGAAACCTTGTGCTTCCAGTTCCTAGTTGGAAGCTCACCCGGCTCCGCTCTATACCAAACGTGAAAGTCAATGTGAGCACTAGCCTCGAAGTAAGGCCCTGATTATCCTGGCAAAACGGGAGGCGTGCAGCAGCTCCATGAGGCCTTCATCGCTGTTCTGCTTTAGTTTCACGGTAGTAAGCTTTCCAACATTCCTAGGGACTTTGCTTAAGCAACCGTTTCGGTACCAGAACACTGCGTAGAGACAGTAAGCTCTGGTCCTGCGTGTATGCTACGTGTCAACCTAGAAATTGGAGACTGATGGCATAAGGCTTCTTTTCCCATTATGAAAGCTCCGTTCATGCGGCCTCGAAGCTACCTGAAAAGCATTGTTGTTGCCGGGGTTTTCCTCACTGCCGGCATGGTTCTAGGAAGAAAATGACTTTTCTCCTAAGAAACCCTGGGGTTCCAGTTCCTTGTTGGAAGCTCACCCTGCTCTGCGTTATACCTAAAGTGAAAGTCAACGTGAGCCCAAGCTTCGAAGTAAGGCCCTGATTATCCTTGCAAAACGAGAGGCGTGCAGCAGCTCCATGAGGCCTTCATCGTTGTTCTGCTTTAGTTTCAAGGTAGTAAGCTTTTCAACACTCCTAGGGGCCTTGCTTCAGCACCCGTTTCAGTACCAGAACACTGCGTAGAACCAGGAAGCTCTGCTCCTGCGTGTATGCTGCGTGTCAACCTAGAAATTAGAGACTGACGGCACAAGGCTAGTTTTCCCATTATGAAAGCTCCGTTGATGCGGCCCCGAAGCTACCTGAAAAGCACTGTTGTTACCGTGCTTTTACTTACAGCCGGCATGGTTCATAGAAGAAAATGAGTTTTCTCGAAAGAAACCTTGTGCTTCCAGTTCCTAGTTGGAAGCTCACCCGGCTCTGCTCTATACCAAACGTGAAAGTCAATGTGAGCACTAGCCTCGAAGTAAGGCCCTGATTATCCTGGCAAAACGGGAGGCGTGCAGCAGCTCCATGAGGCCTTCATCGCTGTTCTGCTTTAGTTTCACGGTAGTAAGCTTTCCAACATTCCTAGGGACTTTGCTTAAGCAACCGTTTCGGTAGCAGAGCACTGCGTAGAGACAGTAAGCTCTGGTCCTGCGTGTATGCTGCGTGTCAACCTAGAAATTGGAGACTGATGGCATAAGGCTTCTTTTCCCATTATGAAAGCTCCGTTCATGCGGCCTCGAAGCTACCTGAAAAGCATTGTTGTTGCCGGGGTTTTCCTCACTGCCGGCATGGTTCTGAGAAGAAAATGAGTTTTCTCCTAAGAAACCTTGGGGTTCCAGTTCCTTGTTGGAAGCTCACCCTGCTCTGCGCTATACCTAAAGTGAAAGTCAACGTGAGCCCAAGCTTCGAAGTAAGGCCCTGATTATCCTTGCAAAACGAGAGGCGTGCAGCAGCTCCATGAGGCCTTCATCGTTGTTCTGCTTTAGTTTCAAGGTAGTAAGCTTTTCAACACTCCTAGGGGCCTTGCTTCAGCACCCGTTTCAGTACCAGAACACTGCGTAGAACCAGGAAGCTCTGCTCCTGCGTGTATGCTGCGTGTCAACCTAGAAATTAGAGACTGACGGCACAAGGCTAGTTTTCCCATTATGAAAGCTCCGTTGATGCGGCCCCGAAGCTACCTGAAAAGCACTGTTGTTACCGTGCTTTTACTTACAGCCGGCATGGTTCATAGAAGAAAATGAGTTTTCTCGAAAGAAACCTTGTGCTTCCAGTTCCTAGTTGGAAGCTCACCCGGCTCCGCTCTATACCAAACGTGAAAGTCAATGTGAGCACTAGCCTCGAAGTAAGGCCCTGATTATCCTGGCAAAACGGGAGGCGTGCAGCAGCTCCATGAGGCCTTCATCGCTGTTCTGCTTTAGTTTCACGGTAGTAAGCTTTCCAACATTCCTAGGGACTTTGCTTAAGCAACCGTTTCGGTACCAGAACACTGCGTAGAGACAGTAAGCTCTGGTCCTGCGTGTATGCTGCGTGTCAACCTAGAAATTGGAGACTGATGGCATAAGGCTTCTTTTCCCATTATGAAAGCTCCGTTCATGCGGCCTCGAAGCTACCTGAAAAGGATTGTTGTTGCCGGGGTTTTCCTCACTGCCGGCATGGTTCTGAGAAGAAAATGAGTTTTCTCCTAAGAAACCTTGGGGTTCCAGTTCCTTGTTGGAAGCTCACCCTGCTCTGCGCTATACCTAAAGTGAAAGTCAACGTGAGCCCAAGCTTCGAAGTAAGGCCCTGATTATCCTTGCAAAACGAGAGGCGTGCAGCAGCTCCATGAGGCCTTCATCGTTGTTCTGCTTTAGTTTCAAGGTAGTAAGCTTTTCAACACTCCTAGGGGCCTTGCTTCAGCACCCGTTTCAGTACCAGAACACTGCGTAGAACCAGGAAGCTCTGCTCCTGCGTGTATGCTGCGTGTCAACCTAGAAATTAGAGACTGACGGCACAAGGCTAGTTTTCCCATTATGAAAGCTCCGTTGATGCGGCCCCGAAGCTACCTGAAAAGCACTGTTGTTACCGTGCTTTTACTTACAGCCGGCATGGTTCATAGAAGAAAATGAGTTTTCTCGAAAGAAACCTTGTGCTTCCAGTTCCTAGTTGGAAGCTCACCCGGCTCTGCTCTATACCAAACGTGAAAGTCAATGTGAGCACTAGCCTCGAAGTAAGGCCCTGATTATCCTGGCAAAACGGGAGGCGTGCAGCAGCTCCATGAGGCCTTCATCGCTGTTCTGCTTTAGTTTCACGGTAGTAAGCTTTCCAACATTCCTAGGGACTTTGCTTAAGCAACCGTTTCGGTACCAGAACACTGCGTAGAGACAGTAAGCTCTGGTCCTGCGTGTATGCTGCGTGTCAACCTAGAAATTGGAGACTGATAGCATAAGGCTTCTTTTCCCATTATGAAAGCTCCGTTCATGCGGCCTCGAAGCTACCTGAAAAGGATTGTTGTTGCCGGGGTTTTCCTCACTGCCGGCATGGTTCTGAGAAGAAAATGAGTTTTCTCCTAAGAAACCTTGGGGTTCCAGTTCCTTGTTGGAAGCTCACCCTGCTCTGCGTTATACCTAAAGTGAAAGTCAACGTGAGCCCAAGCTTCGAAGTAAGGCCCTGATTATCTTTGCAAAACGAGAGGCGTGCAGCAGCTCCATGAGGCCTTCATCGTTGTTCTGCTTTAGTTTCAAGGTAGTAAGCTTTTCAACACTCCTAGGGGACTTGCTTCAGCACCCGTTTCAGTACCAGAACACTGCGTAGAAACAGGAAGCTCTGCTCTTGCGTGTATGCTGCGTGTCAACCTAGAAATTAGAGACTGACGGCACAAGGCTAGTTTTCCCATTATGAAAGCTCCGTTGATGCGGCCCCGAAGCTACCTGAAAAGCACTGTTGTTACCGTGCTTTTACTTACAGCCGGCATGGTTCATAGAAGAAAATGAGTTTTCTCGAAAGAAACCTTGTGCTTCCAGTTCCTAGTTGGAAGCTCACCCGGCTCCGCTCTATACCAAACGTGAAAGTCAATGTGAGCACTAGCCTCGAAGTAAGGCCCTGATTATCCTGGCAAAACGGGAGGCGTGCAGCAGCTCCATGAGGCCTTCATCGCTGTTCTGCTTTAGTTTCACGGTAGTAAGCTTTCCAACATTCCTAGGGACTTTGCTTAAGCAACCGTTTCGGTACCAGAACACTGCGTAGAGACAGTAAGCTCTGGTCCTGCGTGTATGCTGCGTGTCAACCTAGAAATTGGAGACTGATGGCATAAGGCTTCTTTTCCCATTATGAAAGCTCCGTTCATGCGGCCTCGAAGCTACCTGAAAAGCATTGTTGTTGCCGGGGTTTTCCTCACTGCCGGCATGGTTCTGAGAAGAAAATGAGTTTTCTCCTAAGAAACCTTGGGGTTCCAGTTCCTTGTTGGAAGCTCACCCTGCTCTGCGCTATACCTAAAGTGAAAGTCAACGTGAGCCCAAGCTTCGAAGTAAGGCCCTGATTATCCTTGCAAAACGAGAGGCGTGCAGCAGCTCCATGAGGCCTTCATCGTTGTTCTGCTTTAGTTTCAAGGTAGTAAGCTTTTCAACACTCCTAGGGGCCTTGCTTCAGCACCCGTTTCAGTACCAGAACACTGCGTAGAACCAGGAAGCTCTGCTCCTGCGTGTATGCTGCGTGTCAACCTAGAAATTAGAGACTGACGGCACAAGGCTAGTTTTCCCATTATGAAAGCTCCGTTGATGCGGCCCCGAAGCTACCTGAAAAGCACTGTTGTTACCGTGCTTTTACTTACAGCCGGCATGGTTCATAGAAGAAAATGAGTTTTCTCGAAAGAAACCTTGTGCTTCCAGTTCCTAGTTGGAAGCTCACCCGGCTCCGCTCTATACCAAACGTGAAAGTCAATGTGAGCACTAGCCTCGAAGTAAGGCCCTGGTTATCCTGGCAAAACGGGAGGCGTGCAGCAGCTCCATGAGGCCTTCATCGCTGTTCTGCTTTAGTTTCACGGTAGTAAGCTTTCCAACATTCCTAGGGACTTTGCTTAAGCAACCGTTTCGGTACCAGAACACTGCGTAGAGACAGTAAGCTCTGGTCCTGCGTGTATGCTGCGTGTCAACCTAGAAATTGGAGACTGATGGCATAAGGCTTCTTTTCCCATTATGAAAGCTCCGTTCATGCGGCCTCGAAGCTACCTGAAAAGGATTGTTGTTGCCGGGGTTTTCCTCACTGCCGGCATGGTTCTGAGAAGAAAATGAGTTTTCTCCTAAGAAACCTTGGGGTTCCAGTTCCTTGTTGGAAGCTCACCCTGCTCTGCGCTATACCTAAAGTGAAAGTCAACGTGAGCCCAAGCTTCGAAGTAAGGCCCTGATTATCCTTGCAAAACGAGAGGCGTGCAGCAGCTCCATGAGGCCTTCATCGTTGTTCTGCTTTAGTTTCAAGGTAGTAAGCTTTTCAACACTCCTAGGGGCCTTGCTTCAGCACCCGTTTCAGTACCAGAACACTGCGTAGAACCAGGAAGCTCTGCTCCTGCGTGTATGCTGCGTGTCAACCTAGAAATTAGAGACTGATGGCACAAGGCTAGTTTTCCCATTATGAAAGCTCCGTTGATGCGGCCCCGAAGCTACCTGAAAAGCACTGTTGTTACCGTGCTTTTACTTACAGCGGAATGGTTCATAGAAGAAAATGAGTTTTCTCGAAAGAAACCTTGTGCTTCCAGTTCCTAGTTGGAAGCTCACCCGGCTCTGTTCTATACCAAACGTGAAAGTCAATGTGAGCACTAGCCTCGAAGTAAGGCCCTGATTATCCTGGCAAAACGGGAGGCGTGCAGCAGCTCCATGAGGCCTTCATCGCTGTTCTGCTTTAGTTTCACGGTAGTAAGCTTTCCAACATTCCTAGGGACTTTGCTTAAGCAACCGTTTCGGTACCAGAACACTGCGTAGAGACAGTAAGCTCTGGTCCTGCGTGTATGCTGCGTGTCAACCTAGAAATTGGAGACTGATGGCATAAGGCTTCTTTTCCCATTATGAAAGCTCCGTTCATGCGGCCTCGAAGCTACCTGAAAAGCATTGTTGTTGCCGGGGTTTTCCTCACTGCCGGCATGGTTCTGAGAAGAAAATGAGTTTTCTCCTAAGAAACCTTGGGGTTCCAGTTCCTTGTTGGAAGCTCACCCTGCTCTGCGCTATACCTAAAGTGAAAGTCAACGTGAGCCCAAGCTTCGAAGTAAGGCCCTGATTATCCTTGCAAAACGAGAGGCGTGCAGCAGCTCCATGAGGCCTTCATCGTTGTTCTGCTTTAGTTTCAAGGTAGTAAGCTTTTCAACACTCCTAGGGGACTTGCTTCAGCACCCGTTTCAG
This sequence comes from Eubalaena glacialis, assembly GCF_028564815.1. Taxonomy (NCBI): domain Eukaryota; kingdom Metazoa; phylum Chordata; class Mammalia; order Artiodactyla; family Balaenidae; genus Eubalaena; species Eubalaena glacialis. The sequence goes on from NC_083725.1 coordinate 28,842,794, forward strand.
TACCAGAACACTGCGTAGAACCAGGAAGCTCTGCTCCTGCGTGTATGCTGCGTGTCAACCTAGAAATTAGAGACTGATGGCACAAGGCTAGTTTTCCCATTATGAAAGCTCCGTTGATGCGGCCCCGAAGCTACCTGAAAAGCACTGTTGTTACCGTGCTTTTACTTACAGCCGGCATGGTTCATAGAAGCAAATGAGTTTTCTCGAAAGAAACCTTGTGCTTCCAGTTCCTAGTTGGAAGCTCACCCGGCTCTGCTCTATACCAAACGTGAAAGTCAATGTGAGCACTAGCCTCGAAGTAAGGCCCTGATTATCCTGGCAAAATGGGAGGCGTGCAGCAGCTCCATGAGGCCTTCATCGCTGTTCTGCTTTAGTTTCACGGTAGTAAGCTTTCCAAGACTCCTAGGGACTTTGCTTAAGCAACCGTTTTGGTACCAGAACACTGCGTAGAGACAGTAAGCTCTGGTCCTGCGTGTATGCTGCGTGTCAACCTAGAAATTGGAGACTGATGGCATAAGGCTTCTTTTCCCATTATGAAAGCTCCGTTCATGCGGCCTCGAAGTTACCTGAAAAGGATTGTTGTTGCCGGGGTTTTCCTCACTGCCGGCATGGTTCTGAGAAGAAAATGAGTTTTCTCCTAAGAAACCTTGGGGTTCCAGTTCCTTGTTGGAAGCTCACCCTGCTCTGCGCTATACCTAAAGTGAAAGTCAACGTGAGCCCAAGCTTCGAAGTAAGGCCCTGATTATCCTTGCAAAACGAGAGGCGTGCAGCAGCTCCATGAGGCCTTCATCGTTGTTCTGCTTTAGTTTCAAGGTAGTAAGCTTTTCAACACTCCTAGGGGCCTTGCTTCAGCACCCGTTTCAGTACCAGAACACTGCGTAGAACCAGGAAGCTCTGCTCCTGCGTGTATGCTGCGTGTCAACCTAGAAATTAGAGACTGATGGCACAAGGCTAGTTTTCCCATTATGAAAGCTCCGTTGATGCGGCCCCGAAGCTACCTGAAAAGCACTGTTGTTACCGTGCTTTTACTTACAGCGGAATGGTTCATAGAAGAAAATGAGTTTTCTCGAAAGAAACCTTGTGCTTCCAGTTCCTAGTTGGAAGCTCACCCGTCTCTGTTCTATGCCAAACGTGAAAGTCAATGTGAGCACTAGCCTCGAAGTAAGGCCCTGATTATCCTGGCAAAACGGGAGGCGTGCAGCAGCTCCATGAGGCCTTCATCGCTGTTCTGCTTTAGTTTCACGGTAGTAAGCTTTCCAACATTCCTAGGGACTTTGCTTAAGCAACCGTTTCGGTACCAGAACACTGCGTAGAGACAGTAAGCTCTGGTCCTGCGTGTATGCTGCGTGTCAACCTAGAAATTGGAGACTGATGGCATAAGGCTTCTTTTCCCATTATGAAAGCTCCGTTCATGCGGCCTCGAAGCTACCTGAAAAGGATTGTTGTTGCCGGGGTTTTCCTCACTGCCGGCATGGTTCTGAGAAGAAAATGAGTTTTCTCCTAAGAAACCTTGGGGTTCCAGTTCCTTGTTGGAAGCTCACCCTGCTCTGCGTTATACCTAAAGTGAAAGTCAACGTGAGCCCAAGCTTCGAAGTAAGGCCCTGATTATCCTTGCAAAACGAGAGGCGTGCAGCAGCTCCATGAGGCCTTCATCGTTGTTCTGCTTTAGTTTCAAGGTAGTAAGCTTTTCAACACTCCTAGGGGACTTGCTTCAGCACCCGTTTCAGTACCAGAACACTGCGTAGAAACAGGAAGCTCTGCTCCTGCGTGTATGCTGCGTGTCAACCTAGAAATTAGAGACTGATGGCACAAGGCTAGTTTTCCCATTATGAAAGCTCCGTTGATGCGGCCCCGAAGCTACCTGAAAAGCACTGTTGTTACCGTGCTTTTACTTACAGCCGGCATGGTTCATAGAAGAAAATGAGTTTTCTCGAAAGAAACCTTGTGCTTCCAGTTCCTAGTTGGAAGCTCACCCGGCTCCGCTCTATACCAAAAGTGAAAGTCAATGTGAGCACTAGCCTCGAAGTAAGGCCCTGATTATCCTGGCAAAACGGGAGGCGTGCAGCAGCTCCATGAGGCCTTCATCGCTGTTCTGCTTTAGTTTCACGGTAGTAAGCTTTCCAACATTCCTAGGGACTTTGCTTAAGCAACCGTTTCGGTACCAGAACACTGCGTAGAGACAGTAAGCTCTGGTCCTGCGTGTATGCTGCGTGTCAACCTAGAAATTGGAGACTGATGGCATAAGGCTTCTTTTCCCATTATGAAAGCTCCGTTCATGCGGCCTCGAAGCTACCTGAAAAGCATTGTTGTTGCCGGGGTTTTCCTCACTGCCGGCATGGTTCTGAGAAGAAAATGAGTTTTCTCCTAAGAAACCTTGGGGTTCCAGTTCCTTGTTGGAAGCTCACCCTGCTCTGCGCTATACCTAAAGTGAAAGTCAACGTGAGCCCAAGCTTCGAAGTAAGGCCCTGATTATCCTTGCAAAACGAGAGGCGTGCAGCAGCTCCATGAGGCCTTCATCGTTGTTCTGCTTTAGTTTCAAGGTAGTAAGCTTTTCAACACTCCTAGGGGCCTTGCTTCAGCACCCGTTTCAGTACCAGAACACTGCGTAGAACCAGGAAGCTCTGCTCCTGCGTGTATGCTGCGTGTCAACCTAGAAATTAGAGACTGACGGCACAAGGCTAGTTTTCCCATTATGAAAGCTCCGTTGATGCGGCCCCGAAGCTACCTGAAAAGCACTGTTGTTACCGTGCTTTTACTTACAGCCGGCATGGTTCATAGAAGCAAATGAGTTTTCTCGAAAGAAACCTTGTGCTTCCAGTTCCTAGTTGGAAGCTCACCCGGCTCCGCTCTATACCAAACGTGAAAGTCAATGTGAGCACTAGCCTCGAAGTAAGGCCCTGATTATCCTGGCAAAACGGGAGGCGTGCAGCAGCTCCATGAGGCCTTCATCGCTGTTCTGCTTTAGTTTCACGGTAGTAAGCTTTCCAACATTCCTAGGGACTTTGCTTAAGCAACCGTTTCGGTACCAGAACACTGCGTAGAGACAGTAAGCTCTGGTCCTGCGTGTATGCTACGTGTCAACCTAGAAATTGGAGACTGATGGCATAAGGCTTCTTTTCCCATTATGAAAGCTCCGTTCATGCGGCCTCGAAGCTACCTGAAAAGCATTGTTGTTGCCGGGGTTTTCCTCACTGCCGGCATGGTTCTGAGAAGAAAATGACTTTTCTCCTAAGAAACCTTGGGGTTCCAGTTCCTTGTTGGAAGCTCACCCTGCTCTGCGTTATACCTAAAGTGAAAGTCAACGTGAGCCCAAGCTTCGAAGTAAGGCCCTGATTATCCTTGCAAAACGAGAGGCGTGCAGCAGCTCCATGAGGCCTTCATCGTTGTTCTGCTTTAGTTTCAAGGTAGTAAGCTTTTCAACACTCCTAGGGGCCTTGCTTCAGCACCCGTTTCAGTACCAGAACACTGCGTAGAACCAGGAAGCTCTGCTCCTGCGTGTATGCTGCGTGTCAACCTAGAAATTAGAGACTGACGGCACAAGGCTAGTTTTCCCATTATGAAAGCTCCGTTGATGCGGCCCCGAAGCTACCTGAAAAGCACTGTTGTTACCGTGCTTTTACTTACAGCCGGCATGGTTCATAGAAGAAAATGAGTTTTCTCGAAAGAAACCTTGTGCTTCCAGTTCCTAGTTGGAAGCTCACCCGGCTCTGCTCTATACCAAACGTGAAAGTCAATGTGAGCACTAGCCTCGAAGTAAGGCCCTGATTATCCTGGCAAAACGGGAGGCGTGCAGCAGCTCCATGAGGCCTTCATCGCTGTTCTGCTTTAGTTTCACGGTAGTAAGCTTTCCAACATTCCTAGGGACTTTGCTTAAGCAACCGTTTCGGTACCAGAACACTGCGTAGAGACAGTAAGCTCTGGTCCTGCGTGTATGCTGCGTGTCAACCTAGAAATTGGAGACTGATGGCATAAGGCTTCTTTTCCCATTATGAAAGCTCCGTTCATGCGGCCTCGAAGCTACCTGAAAAGCATTGTTGTTGCCGGGGTTTTCCTCACTGCCGGCATGGTTCTGAGAAGAAAATGAGTTTTCTCCTAAGAAACCTTGGGGTTCCAGTTCCTTGTTGGAAGCTCACCCTGCTCTGCGCTATACCTAAAGTGAAAGTCAACGTGAGCCCAAGCTTCGAAGTAAGGCCCTGATTATCCTTGCAAAACGAGAGGCGTGCAGCAGCTCCATGAGGCCTTCATCGTTGTTCTGCTTTAGTTTCAAGGTAGTAAGCTTTTCAACACTGCTAGGGGCCTTGCTTCAGCACCCGTTTCAGTACCAGAACACTGCGTAGAACCAGGAAGCTCTGCTCCTGCGTGTATGCTGCGTGTCAACCTAGAAATTAGAGACTGACGGCACAAGGCTAGTTTTCCCATTATGAAAGCTCCGTTGATGCGGCCCCGAAGCTACCTGAAAAGCACTGTTGTTACCGTGCTTTTACTTACAGCCGGCATGGTTCATAGAAGAAAATGAGTTTTCTCGAAAGAAACCTTGTGCTTCCAGTTCCTAGTTGGAAGCTCACCCGGCTCCGCTCTATACCAAACGTGAAAGTCAATGTGAGCACTAGCCTCGAAGTAAGGCCCTGATTATCCTGGCAAAACGGGAGGCGTGCAGCAGCTCCATGAGGCCTTCATCGCTGTTCTGCTTTAGTTTCACGGTAGTAAGCTTTCCAACATTCCTAGGGACTTTGCTTAAGCAACCGTTTCGGTACCAGAACACTGCGTAGAGACAGTAAGCTCTGGTCCTGCGTGTATGCTGCGTGTCAACCTAGAAATTGGAGACTGATGGCATAAGGCTTCTTTTCCCATTATGAAAGTTCCGTTCATGCGGCCTCGAAGCTACCTGAAAAGCATTGTTGTTGCCGGGGTTTTCCTCACTGCCGGCATGGTTCTGAGAAGAAAATGAGTTTTCTCCTAAGAAACCTTGGGGTTCCAGTTCCTTGTTGGAAGCTCACCCTGCTCTGCGCTATACCTAAAGTGAAAGTCAACGTGAGCCCAAGCTTCGAAGTAAGGCCCTGATTATCCTTGCAAAACGAGAGGCGTGCAGCAGCTCCATGAGGCCTTCATCGTTGTTCTGCTTTAGTTTCAAGGTAGTAAGCTTTTCAACACTCCTAGGGGCCTTGCTTCAGCACCCGTTTCAGTACCAGAACACTGCGTAGAACCAGGAAGCTCTGCTCCTGCGTGTATGCTGCGTGTCAACCTAGAAATTAGAGACTGACGGCACAAGGCTAGTTTTCCCATTATGAAAGCTCCGTTGATGCGGCCCCGAAGCTACCTGAAAAGCACTGTTGTTACCGTGCTTTTACTTACAGCCGGCATGGTTCATAGAAGCAAATGAGTTTTCTCGAAAGAAACCTTGTGCTTCCAGTTCCTAGTTGGAAGCTCACCCGGCTCCGCTCTATACCAAACGTGAAAGTCAATGTGAGCACTAGCCTCGAAGTAAGGCCCTGATTATCCTGGCAAAACGGGAGGCGTGCAGCAGCTCCATGAGGCCTTCATCGCTGTTCTGCTTTAGTTTCACGGTAGTAAGCTTTCCAACATTCCTAGGGACTTTGCTTAAGCAACCGTTTCGGTACCAGAACACTGCGTAGAGACAGTAAGCTCTGGTCCTGCGTGTATGCTACGTGTCAACCTAGAAATTGGAGACTGATGGCATAAGGCTTCTTTTCCCATTATGAAAGCTCCGTTCATGCGGCCTCGAAGCTACCTGAAAAGCATTGTTGTTGCCGGGGTTTTCCTCACTGCCGGCATGGTTCTGAGAAGAAAATGACTTTTCTCCTAAGAAACCCTGGGGTTCCAGTTCCTTGTTGGAAGCTCACCCTGCTCTGCGTTATACCTAAAGTGAAAGTCAACGTGAGCCCAAGCTTCGAAGTAAGGCCCTGATTATCCTTGCAAAACGAGAGGCGTGCAGCAGCTCCATGAGGCCTTCATCGTTGTTCTGCTTTAGTTTCAAGGTAGTAAGCTTTTCAACACTCCTAGGGGCCTTGCTTCAGCACCCGTTTCAGTACCAGAACACTGCGTAGAACCAGGAAGCTCTGCTCCTGCGTGTATGCTGCGTGTCAACCTAGAAATTAGAGACTGACGGCACAAGGCTAGTTTTCCCATTATGAAAGCTCCGTTGATGCGGCCCCGAAGCTACCTGAAAAGCACTGTTGTTACCGTGCTTTTACTTACAGCCGGCATGGTTCATAGAAGAAAATGAGTTTTCTCGAAAGAAACCTTGTGCTTCCAGTTCCTAGTTGGAAGCTCACCCGGCTCTGCTCTATACCAAACGTGAAAGTCAATGTGAGCACTAGCCTCGAAGTAAGGCCCTGATTATCCTGGCAAAACGGGAGGCGTGCAGCAGCTCCATGAGGCCTTCATCGCTGTTCTGCTTTAGTTTCACGGTAGTAAGCTTTCCAACATTCCTAGGGACTTTGCTTAAGCAACCGTTTCGGTACCAGAACACTGCGTAGAGACAGTAAGCTCTGGTCCTGCGTGTATGCTGCGTGTCAACCTAGAAATTGGAGACTGATGGCATAAGGCTTCTTTTCCCATTATGAAAGCTCCGTTCATGCGGCCTCGAAGCTACCTGAAAAGCATTGTTGTTGCCGGGGTTTTCCTCACTGCCGGCATGGTTCTGAGAAGAAAATGAGTTTTCTCCTAAGAAACCTTGGGGTTCCAGTTCCTTGTTGGAAGCTCACCCTGCTCTGCGCTATACCTAAAGTGAAAGTCAACGTGAGCCCAAGCTTCGAAGTAAGGCCCTGATTATCCTTGCAAAACGAGAGGCGTGCAGCAGCTCCATGAGGCCTTCATCGTTGTTCTGCTTTAGTTTCAAGGTAGTAAGCTTTTCAACACTCCTAGGGGCCTTGCTTCAGCACCCGTTTCAGTACCAGAACACTGCGTAGAACCAGGAAGCTCTGCTCCTGCGTGTATGCTGCGTGTCAACCTAGAAATTAGAGACTGACGGCACAAGGCTAGTTTTCCCATTATGAAAGCTCCGTTGATGCGGCCCCGAAGCTACCTGAAAAGCACTGTTGTTACCGTGCTTTTACTTACAGCCGGCATGGTTCATAGAAGAAAATGAGTTTTCTCGAAAGAAACCTTGTGCTTCCAGTTCCTAGTTGGAAGCTCACCCGGCTCCGCTCTATACCAAACGTGAAAGTCAATGTGAGCACTAGCCTCGAAGTAAGGCCCTGATTATCCTGGCAAAACGGGAGGCGTGCAGCAGCTCCATGAGGCCTTCATCGCTGTTCTGCTTTAGTTTCACGGTAGTAAGCTTTCCAACATTCCTAGGGACTTTGCTTAAGCAACCGTTTCGGTACCAGAACACTGCGTAGAGACAGTAAGCTCTGGTCCTGCGTGTATGCTGCGTGTCAACCTAGAAATTGGAGACTGATGGCATAAGGCTTCTTTTCCCATTATGAAAGCTCCGTTCATGCGGCCTCGAAGCTACCTGAAAAGGATTGTTGTTGCCGGGGTTTTCCTCACTGCCGGCATGGTTCTGAGAAGAAAATGAGTTTTCTCCTAAGAAACCTTGGGGTTCCAGTTCCTTGTTGGAAGCTCACCCTGCTCTGCGCTATACCTAAAGTGAAAGTCAACGTGAGCCCAAGCTTCGAAGTAAGGCCCTGATTATCCTTGCAAAACGAGAGGCGTGCAGCAGCTCCATGAGGCCTTCATCGTTGTTCTGCTTTAGTTTCAAGGTAGTAAGCTTTTCAACACTCCTAGGGGCCTTGCTTCAGCACCCGTTTCAGTACCAGAACACTGCGTAGAACCAGGAAGCTCTGCTCCTGCGTGTATGCTGCGTGTCAACCTAGAAATTAGAGACTGACGGCACAAGGCTAGTTTTCCCATTATGAAAGCTCCGTTGATGCGGCCCCGAAGCTACCTGAAAAGCACTGTTGTTACCGTGCTTTTACTTACAGCCGGCATGGTTCATAGAAGAAAATGAGTTTTCTCGAAAGAAACCTTGTGCTTCCAGTTCCTAGTTGGAAGCTCACCCGGCTCTGCTCTATACCAAACGTGAAAGTCAATGTGAGCACTAGCCTCGAAGTAAGGCCCTGATTATCCTGGCAAAACGGGAGGCGTGCAGCAGCTCCATGAGGCCTTCATCGCTGTTCTGCTTTAGTTTCACGGTAGTAAGCTTTCCAACATTCCTAGGGACTTTGCTTAAGCAACCGTTTCGGTACCAGAACACTGCGTAGAGACAGTAAGCTCTGGTCCTGCGTGTATGCTGCGTGTCAACCTAGAAATTGGAGACTGATAGCATAAGGCTTCTTTTCCCATTATGAAAGCTCCGTTCATGCGGCCTCGAAGCTACCTGAAAAGGATTGTTGTTGCCGGGGTTTTCCTCACTGCCGGCATGGTTCTGAGAAGAAAATGAGTTTTCTCCTAAGAAACCTTGGGGTTCCAGTTCCTTGTTGGAAGCTCACCCTGCTCTGCGTTATACCTAAAGTGAAAGTCAACGTGAGCCCAAGCTTCGAAGTAAGGCCCTGATTATCTTTGCAAAACGAGAGGCGTGCAGCAGCTCCATGAGGCCTTCATCGTTGTTCTGCTTTAGTTTCAAGGTAGTAAGCTTTTCAACACTCCTAGGGGACTTGCTTCAGCACCCGTTTCAGTACCAGAACACTGCGTAGAAACAGGAAGCTCTGCTCTTGCGTGTATGCTGCGTGTCAACCTAGAAATTAGAGACTGACGGCACAAGGCTAGTTTTCCCATTATGAAAGCTCCGTTGATGCGGCCCCGAAGCTACCTGAAAAGCACTGTTGTTACCGTGCTTTTACTTACAGCCGGCATGGTTCATAGAAGAAAATGAGTTTTCTCGAAAGAAACCTTGTGCTTCCAGTTCCTAGTTGGAAGCTCACCCGGCTCCGCTCTATACCAAACGTGAAAGTCAATGTGAGCACTAGCCTCGAAGTAAGGCCCTGATTATCCTGGCAAAACGGGAGGCGTGCAGCAGCTCCATGAGGCCTTCATCGCTGTTCTGCTTTAGTTTCACGGTAGTAAGCTTTCCAACATTCCTAGGGACTTTGCTTAAGCAACCGTTTCGGTACCAGAACACTGCGTAGAGACAGTAAGCTCTGGTCCTGCGTGTATGCTGCGTGTCAACCTAGAAATTGGAGACTGATGGCATAAGGCTTCTTTTCCCATTATGAAAGCTCCGTTCATGCGGCCTCGAAGCTACCTGAAAAGCATTGTTGTTGCCGGGGTTTTCCTCACTGCCGGCATGGTTCTGAGAAGAAAATGAGTTTTCTCCTAAGAAACCTTGGGGTTCCAGTTCCTTGTTGGAAGCTCACCCTGCTCTGCGCTATACCTAAAGTGAAAGTCAACGTGAGCCCAAGCTTCGAAGTAAGGCCCTGATTATCCTTGCAAAACGAGAGGCGTGCAGCAGCTCCATGAGGCCTTCATCGTTGTTCTGCTTTAGTTTCAAGGTAGTAAGCTTTTCAACACTCCTAGGGGCCTTGCTTCAGCACCCGTTTCAGTACCAGAACACTGCGTAGAACCAGGAAGCTCTGCTCCTGCGTGTATGCTGCGTGTCAACCTAGAAATTAGAGACTGACGGCACAAGGCTAGTTTTCCCATTATGAAAGCTCCGTTGATGCGGCCCCGAAGCTACCTGAAAAGCACTGTTGTTACCGTGCTTTTACTTACAGCCGGCATGGTTCATAGAAGAAAATGAGTTTTCTCGAAAGAAACCTTGTGCTTCCAGTTCCTAGTTGGAAGCTCACCCGGCTCCGCTCTATACCAAACGTGAAAGTCAATGTGAGCACTAGCCTCGAAGTAAGGCCCTGGTTATCCTGGCAAAACGGGAGGCGTGCAGCAGCTCCATGAGGCCTTCATCGCTGTTCTGCTTTAGTTTCACGGTAGTAAGCTTTCCAACATTCCTAGGGACTTTGCTTAAGCAACCGTTTCGGTACCAGAACACTGCGTAGAGACAGTAAGCTCTGGTCCTGCGTGTATGCTGCGTGTCAACCTAGAAATTGGAGACTGATGGCATAAGGCTTCTTTTCCCATTATGAAAGCTCCGTTCATGCGGCCTCGAAGCTACCTGAAAAGCATTGTTGTTGCCGGGGTTTTCCTCACTGCCGGCATGGTTCTGAGAAGAAAATGAGTTTTCTCCTAAGAAACCTTGGGGTTCCAGTTCCTTGTTGGAAGCTCACCCTGCTCTGCGCTATACCTAAAGTGAAAGTCAACGTGAGCCCAAGCTTCGAAGTAAGGCCCTGATTATCCTTGCAAAACGAGAGGCGTGCAGCAGCTCCATGAGGCCTTCATCGTTGTTCTGCTTTAGTTTCAAGGTAGTAAGCTTTTCAACACTCCTAGGGGCCTTGCTTCAGCACCCGTTTCAGTACCAGAACACTGCGTAGAACCAGGAAGCTCTGCTCCTGCGTGTATGCTGCGTGTCAACCTAGAAATTAGAGACTGACGGCACAAGGCTAGTTTTCCCATTATGAAAGCTCCGTTGATGCGGCCCCGAAGCTACCTGAAAAGCACTGTTGTTACCGTGCTTTTACTTACAGCCGGCATGGTTCATAGAAGAAAATGAGTTTTCTCGAAAGAAACCTTGTGCTTCCAGTTCCTAGTTGGAAGCTCACCCGGCTCTGCTCTATACCAAACGTGAAAGTCAATGTGAGCACTAGCCTCGAAGTAAGGCCCTGATTATCCTGGCAAAACGGGAGGCGTGCAGCAGCTCCATGAGGCCTTCATCGCTGTTCTGCTTTAGTTTCACGGTAGTAAGCTTTCCAACATTCCTAGGGACTTTGCTTAAGCAACCGTTTCGGTACCAGAACACTGCGTAGAGACAGTAAGCTCTGGTCCTGCGTGTATGCTACGTGTCAACCTAGAAATTGGAGACTGATGGCATAAGGCTTCTTTTCCCATTATGAAAGCTCCGTTCATGCGGCCTCGAAGCTACCTGAAAAGCATTGTTGTTGCCGGGGTTTTCCTCACTGCCGGCATGGTTCTGAGAAGAAAATGAGTTTTCTCCTAAGAAACCTTGGGTTTCCAGTTCCTTGTTGGAAGCTCACCCTGCTCTGCGTTATACCTAAAGTGAAAGTCAACGTGAGCCCAAGCTTCGAAGTAAGGCCCTGATTATCCTTGCAAAACGAGAGGCGTGCAGCAGCTCCATGAGGCCTTCATCGTTGTTCTGCTTTAGTTTCAAGGTAGTAAGCTTTTCAACACTCCTAGGGGACTTGCTTCAGCACCCGTTTCAGTACCAGAACACTGCGTAGAACCAGGAAGCTCTGCTCCTGCGTGTATGCTGCGTGTCAACCTAGAAATTAGAGACGACGGCACAAGGCTAGTTTTCCCATTATGAAAGCTCCGTTGATGCGGCCCCGAAGCTACCTGAAAAGCACTGTTGTTACCGTGCTTTTACTTACAGCCGGCATGGTTCATAGAAGAAAATGAGTTTTCTCGAAAGAAACCTTGTGCTTCCAGTTCCTAGTTGCAAGCTCACCCTGCTCTGCTCTATACCAAACGTGAAAGTCAATGTGAGCACTAGCCTCGAAGTAAGGCCCTGATTATCCTGGCAAAACGGGAGGCGTGCAGCAGCTCCATGAGGCCTTCATCGCTGTTCTGCTTTAGTTTCACGGTAGTAAGCTTTCCAACATTCCTAGGGACTTTGCTTAAGCAACCGTTTCGGTACCAGAACACTGCGTAGAGACAGTAAGCTCTGGTCCTGCGTGTATGCTGCGTGTCAACCTAGAAATTGCAGACTGATGGCATAAGGCTTCTTTTCCCATTATGAAAGCTCCGTTCATGCGGCCTCGAAGCTACCTGAAAAGCATTGTTGTTGCCGGGGTTTTCCTCACTGCCGGCATGGTTCTGAGAAGAAAATGAGTTTTCTCCTAAGAAACCTTGGGGTTCCAGTTCCTTGTTGGAAGCTCACCCTGCTCTGCGCTATACCTAAAGTGAAAGTCAACGTGAGCCCAAGCTTCGAAGTAAGGCCCTGATTATCCTTGCAAAACGAGAGGCGTGCAGCAGCTCCATGAGGCCTTCTTCGTTGTTCTGCTTTAGTTTCACGGTAGTAAGCTTTCCAACATTCCTAGGGACTTTGCTTAAGCAACCGTTTCGGTACCAGAACACTGCGTAGAGACAGTAAGCTCTGGTCCTGCGTGTATGCTGCGTGTCAACCTAGAAATTGGAGACTGATGGCATAAGGCTTCTTTTCCCATTACGAAAGCTCCGTTCATGCGGCCTCGAAGCTACCTGAAAAGCATTGTTGTTGCCGGGGTTTTCCTCACTGCCGGCATGGTTCTGAGAAGAAAATGAGTTTTCTCCTAAGAAACCTTGGGGTTCCAGTTCCTTGTTGGAAGCTCACCCTGCTCTGCGCTATACCTAAAGTGAAAGTCAACGTGAGCCCAATCTTCGAAGTAAGGCCCTGATCATCCTTGCAAAACGAGAGGCGTGCAGCAGCTCCATGAGGCCTTCATCGTTGTTCTGCTTTAGTTTCAAGGTAGTAAGCTTTTCAACACTCCTAGGGGACTTGCTTCAGCACCCGTTTCAGTACCAGAACACTGCGTAGAACCAGGAAGCTCTGCTCCTGCGTGTATGCTGCGTGTCAACCTAGAAATTAGAGACTGACGGCACAAGGCTAGTTTTCCCATTATGAAAGCTCCGTTGATGCGGCCCCGAAGCTACCTGAAAAGCACTGTTGTTACCGTGCTTTTACTTACAGCCGGCATGGTTCATAGAAGAAAATGAGTTTTCTCGAAAGAAACCTTGTGCTTCCAGTTCCTAGTTGCAAGCTCACCCTGCTCTGCTCTATACCAAACGTGAAAGTCAATGTGAGCACTAGCCTCGAAGTAAGGCCCTGATTATCCTGGCAAAACGGGAGGCGTGCAGCAGCTCCATGAGGCCTTCATCGCTGTTCTGCTTTAGTTTCACGGTAGTAAGCTTTCCAACATTCCTAGGGACTTTGCTTAAGCAACCGTTTCGGTACCAGAACACTGCGTAGAGACAGTAAGCTCTGGTCCTGCGTGTATGCTGCGTGTCAACCTAGAAATTGGAGACTGATGGCATAAGGCTTCTTTTCCCATTACGAAAGCTCCGTTCATGCGGCCTCGAAGCTACCTGAAAAGCATTGTTGTTGCCGGGGTTTTCCTCACTGCCGGCATGGTTCTGAGAAGAAAATGAGTTTTCTCCTAAGAAACCTTGGGGTTCCAGTTCCTTGTTGGAAGCTCACCCTGCTCTGCGCTATACCTAAAGTGAAAGTCAAAGTGAGCCCAATCTTCGAAGTAAGGCCCTGATCATCCTTGCAAAACGAGAGGCGTGCAGCAGCTCCATGAGGCCTTCATCGTTGTTCTGCTTTAGTTTCAAGGTAGTAAGCTTTTCAACACTCCTAGGGGACTTGCTTCAGCACCCGTTTCAGTACCAGAACACTGCGTAGAACCAGGAAGCTCTGCTCCTGCGTGTATGCTGCGTGTCAACCTAGAAATTAGAGACTGACGGCACAAGGCTAGTTTTCCCATTATGAAAGCTCCGTTGATGCGGCCCCGAAGCTACCTGAAAAGCACTGTTGTTACCGTGCTTTTACTTACAGCCGGCATGGTTCATAGAAGAAAATGAGTTTTCTCGAAAGAAACCTTGTGCTTCCAGTTCCTAGTTGCAAGCTCACCCTGCTCTGCTCTATACCAAACGTGAAAGTCAATGTGAGCACTAGCCTCGAAGTAAGGCCCTGATTATCCTGGCAAAACGGGAGGCGTGCAGCAGCTCCATGAGGCCTTCATCGCTGTTCTGATTTAGTTTCACGGTAGTAAGCTTTCCAACATTCCTAGGGACTTTGCTTAAGCAACCGTTTCGGTACCAGAACACTGCGTAGAGACAGTAAGCTCTGGTCCTGCGTGTATGCTGCGTGTCAACCTAGAAATTGCAGACTGATGGCATAAGGCTTCTTTTCCCATTATGAAAGCTCCGTTCATGCGGCCTCGAAGCTACCTGAAAAGCATTGTTGTTGCCGGGGTTTTCCTCACTGCCGGCATGGTTCTGAGAAGAAAATGAGTTTTCTCCTAAGAAACCTTGGGGTTCCAGTTCCTTGTTGGAAGCTCACCCTGCTCTGCGCTATACCTAAAGTGAAAGTCAACGTGAGCCCAAGCTTCGAAGTAAGGCCCTGATTATCCTTGCAAAACGAGAGGCGTGCAGCAGCTCCATGAGGCCTTCATCGTTGTTCTGCTTTAGTTTCAAGGTAGTAAGCTTTTCAACACTCCTAGGGGACTTGCTTCAGCACCCGTTTCAATACCAGAACACTGTGTAGAACCAGGAAGCTCTGCTCCTGCGTGTATGCTGCGTGTCAACCTAGAAATTAGAGACTGATGGCACAAGGCTAGTTTTCCCATTATGAAAGCTCCGTTGATGCGGCCCCGAAGCTACCTGAAAAGCACTGTTGTTACCGTGCTTTTACTTACAGCCGGCATGGTTCATAGAAGAAAATGAGTTTTCTCGAAAGAAACCTTGTGCTTCCAGTTCCTAGTTGGAAGCTCACCCGGCTCTGCTCTATACCAAACGTGAAAGTCAATGTGAGCACTAGCCTCGAAGTAAGGCCCTGATTATCCTGGCAAAACGGGAGGCGTGCAGCAGCTCCATGAGGCCTTCATCGCTGTTCTGCTTTAGTTTCACGGTAGTAAGCTTTCCAACATTCCTAGGGACTTTGCTTAAGCAACCGTTTCGGTACCAGAACACTGCGTAGAGACAGTAAGCTCTGGTCCTGCGTGTATGCTGCGTGTCAACCTAGAAATTGGAGACTGATGGCATAAGGCTTCTTTTCCCATTATGAAAGCTCCGTTCATGCGGCCTCGAAGCTACCTGAAAAGCATTGTTGTTGCCGGGGTTTTCCTCACTGCCGGCATGGTTCTGAGAAGAAAATGAGTTTTCTCCTAAGAAACCTTGGGGTTCCAGTTCCTTGTTGGAAGCTCACCCTGCTCTGCGCTATACCTAAAGTGAAAGTCAACGTGAGCCCAAGCTTCGAAGTAAGGCCCTGATTATCCTTGCAAAACGAGAGGCGTGCAGCAGCTCCATGAGGCCTTCATCGTTGTTCTGCTTTAGTTTCAAGGTAGTAAGCTTTTCAACACTCCTAGGGGCCTTGCTTCAGCACCCGTTTCAGTACCAGAACACTGCGTAGAACCAGGAAGCTCTGCTCCTGCGTGTATGCTGCGTGTCAACCTAGAAATTAGAGACTGACGGCACAAGGCTAGTTTTCCCATTATGAAAGCTCCGTTGATGCGGCCCCGAAGCTACCTGAAAAGCACTGTTGTTACCGTGCTTTTACTTACAGCCGGCATGGTTCATAGAAGAAAATGAGTTTTCTCGAAAGAAACCTTGTGCTTCCAGTTCCTAGTTGGAAGCTCACCCGGCTCTGCTCTATACCAAACGTGAAAGTCAATGTGAGCACTAGCCTCGAAGTAAGGCCCTGATTATCCTGGCAAAACGGGAGGCGTGCAGCAGCTCCATGAGGCCTTCATCGCTGTTCTGCTTTAGTTTCACGGTAGTAAGCTTTCCAACATTCCTAGGGACTTTGCTTAAGCAACCGTTTCGGTACCAGAACACTGCGTAGAGACAGTAAGCTCTGGTCCTGCGTGTATGCTACGTGTCAACCTAGAAATTGGAGACTGATGGCATAAGGCTTCTTTTCCCATTATGAAAGCTCCGTTCATGCGGCCTCGAAGCTACCTGAAAAGCATTGTTGTTGCCGGGGTTTTCCTCACTGCCGGCATGGTTCTGAGAAGAAAATGAGTTTTCTCCTAAGAAACCTTGGGTTTCCAGTTCCTTGTTGGAAGCTCACCCTGCTCTGCGTTATACCTAAAGTGAAAGTCAACGTGAGCCCAAGCTTCGAAGTAAGGCCCTGATTATCCTTGCAAAACGAGAGGCGTGCAGCAGCTCCATGAGGCCTTCATCGTTGTTCTGCTTTAGTTTCAAGGTAGTAAGCTTTTCAACACTCCTAGGGGACTTGCTTCAGCACCCGTTTCAGTACCAGAACACTGCGTAGAACCAGGAAGCTCTGCTCCTGCGTGTATGCTGCGTGTCAACCTAGAAATTAGAGACGACGGCACAAGGCTAGTTTTCCCATTATGAAAGCTCCGTTGATGCGGCCCCGAAGCTACCTGAAAAGCACTGTTGTTACCGTGCTTTTACTTACAGCCGGCATGGTTCATAGAAGAAAATGAGTTTTCTCGAAAGAAACCTTGTGCTTCCAGTTCCTAGTTGCAAGCTCACCCTGCTCTGCTCTATACCAAACGTGAAAGTCAATGTGAGCACTAGCCTCGAAGTAAGGCCCTGATTATCCTGGCAAAACGGGAGGCGTGCAGCAGCTCCATGAGGCCTTCATCGCTGTTCTGCTTTAGTTTCACGGTAGTAAGCTTTCCAACATTCCTAGGGACTTTGCTTAAGCAACCGTTTCGGTACCAGAACACTGCGTAGAGACAGTAAGCTCTGGTCCTGCGTGTATGCTGCGTGTCAACCTAGAAATTGCAGACTGATGGCATAAGGCTTCTTTTCCCATTATGAAAGCTCCGTTCATGCGGCCTCGAAGCTACCTGAAAAGCATTGTTGTTGCCGGGGTTTTCCTCACTGCCGGCATGGTTCTGAGAAGAAAATGAGTTTTCTCCTAAGAAACCTTGGGGTTCCAGTTCCTTGTTGGAAGCTCACCCTGCTCTGCGCTATACCTAAAGTGAAAGTCAACGTGAGCCCAAGCTTCGAAGTAAGGCCCTGATTATCCTTGCAAAACGAGAGGCGTGCAGCAGCTCCATGAGGCCTTCATCGTTGTTCTGCTTTAGTTTCACGGTAGTAAGCTTTCCAACATTCCTAGGGACTTTGCTTAAGCAACCGTTTCGGTACCAGAACACTGCGTAGAGACAGTAAGCTCTGGTCCTGCGTGTATGCTGCGTGTCAACCTAGAAATTGGAGACTGATGGCATAAGGCTTCTTTTCCCATTACGAAAGCTCCGTTCATGCGGCCTCGAAGCTACCTGAAAAGCATTGTTGTTGCCGGGGTTTTCCTCACTGCCGGCATGGTTCTGAGAAGAAAATGAGTTTTCTCCTAAGAAACCTTGGGGTTCCAGTTCCTTGTTGGAAGCTCACCCTGCTCTGCGCTATACCTAAAGTGAAAGTCAACGTGAGCCCAATCTTCGAAGTAAGGCCCTGATCATCCTTGCAAAACGAGAGGCGTGCAGCAGCTCCATGAGGCCTTCATCGTTGTTCTGCTTTAGTTTCAAGGTAGTAAGCTTTTCAACACTCCTAGGGGACTTGCTTCAGCACCCGTTTCAGTACCAGAACACTGCGTAAAACCAGGAAGCTCTGCTCCTGCGTGTATGCTGCGTGTCAACCTAGAAATTAGAGACTGACGGCACAAGGCTAGTTTTCCCATTATGAAAGCTCCGTTGATGCGGCCCCGAAGCTACCTGAAAAGCACTGTTGTTACCGTGCTTTTACTTACAGCCGGCATGGTTCATAGAAGAAAATGAGTTTTCTCGAAAGAAACCTTGTGCTTCCAGTTCCTAGTTGCAAGCTCACTCTGCTCTGCTCTATACCAAACGTGAAAGTCAATGTGAGCACTAGCCTCGAAGTAAGGCCCTGATTATCCTGGCAAAACGGGAGGCGTGCAGCAGCTCCATGAGGCCTTCATCGCTGTTCTGCTTTAGTTTCACGGTAGTAAGCTTTCCAACATTCCTAGGGACTTTGCTTAAGCAACCGTTTCGGTACCAGAACACTGCGTAGAGACAGTAAGCTCTGGTCCTGCGTGTATGCTGCGTGTCAACCTAGAAATTGGAGACTGATGGCATAAGGCTTCTTTTCCCATTACGAAAGCTCCGTTCATGCGGCCTCGAAGCTACCTGAAAAGCATTGTTGTTGCCGGGGTTTTCCTCACTGCCGGCATGGTTCTGAGAAGAAAATGAGTTTTCTCCTAAGAAACCTTGGGGTTCCAGTTCCTTGTTGGAAGCTCACCCTGCTCTGCGCTATACCTAAAGTGAAAGTCAAAGTGAGCCCAATCTTCGAAGTAAGGCCCTGATCATCCTTGCAAAACGAGAGGCGTGCAGCAGCTCCATGAGGCCTTCGTCGTTGTTCTGCTTTAGTTTCAAGGTAGTAAGCTTTTCAACACTCCTAGGGGACTTGCTTCAGCACCCGTTTCAGTACCAGAACACTGCGTAGAACCAGGAAGCTCTGCTCCTGCGTGTATGCTGCGTGTCAACCTAGAAATTAGAGACTGACGGCACAAGGCTAGTTTTCCCATTATGAAAGCTCCGTTGATGCGGCCCCGAAGCTACCTGAAAAGCACTGTTGTTACCGTGCTTTTACTTACAGCCGGCATGGTTCATAGAAGAAAATGAGTTTTCTCGAAAGAAACCTTGTGCTTCCAGTTCCTAGTTGCAAGCTCACCCTGCTCTGCTCTATACCAAACGTGAAAGTCAATGTGAGCACTAGCCTCGAAGTAAGGCCCTGATTATCCTGGCAAAACGGGAGGCGTGCAGCAGCTCCATGAGGCCTTCATCGCTGTTCTGATTTAGTTTCACGGTAGTAAGCTTTCCAACATTCCTAGGGACTTTGCTTAAGCAACCGTTTCGGTACCAGAACACTGCGTAGAGACAGTAAGCTCTGGTCCTGCGTGTATGCTGCGTGTCAACCTAGAAATTGCAGACTGATGGCATAAGGCTTCTTTTCCCATTATGAAAGCTCCGTTCATGCGGCCTCGAAGCTACCTGAAAAGCATTGTTGTTGCCGGGGTTTTCCTCACTGCCGGCATGGTTCTGAGAAGAAAATGAGTTTTCTCCTAAGAAACCTTGGGGTTCCAGTTCCTTGTTGGAAGCTCACCCTGCTCTGCGCTATACCTAAAGTGAAAGTCAACGTGAGCCCAAGCTTCGAAGTAAGGCCCTGATTATCCTTGCAAAACGAGAGGCGTGCAGCAGCTCCATGAGGCCTTCATCGTTGTTCTGCTTTAGTTTCAAGGTAGTAAGCTTTTCAACACTCCTAGGGGACTTGCTTCAGCACCCGTTTCAATACCAGAACACTGTGTAGAACCAGGAAGCTCTGCTCCTGCGTGTATGCTGCGTGTCAACCTAGAAATTAGAGACTGATGGCACAAGGCTAGTTTTCCCATTATGAAAGCTCCGTTGATGCGGCCCCGAAGCTACCTGAAAAGCACTGTTGTTACCGTGCTTTTACTTACAGCCGGCATGGTTCATAGAAGAAAATGAGTTTTCTCGAAAGAAACCTTGTGCTTCCAGTTCCTAGTTGGAAGCTCACCCGGCTCTGCTCTATACCAAACGTGAAAGTCAATGTGAGCACTAGCCTCGAAGTAAGGCCCTGATTATCCTGGCAAAACGGGAGGCGTGCAGCAGCTCCATGAGGCCTTCATCGCTGTTCTGCTTTAGTTTCACGGTAGTAAGCTTTCCAACATTCCTAGGGACTTTGCTTAAGCAACCGTTTCGGTACCAGAACACTGCGTAGAGACAGTAAGCTCTGGTCCTGCGTGTATGCTGCGTGTCAACCTAGAAATTGGAGACTGATGGCATAAGGCTTCTTTTCCCATTATGAAAGCTCCGTTCATGCGGCCTCGAAGCTACCTGAAAAGCATTGTTGTTGCCGGGGTTTTCCTCACTGCCGGCATGGTTCTGAGAAGAAAATGAGTTTTCTCCTAAGAAACCTTGGGTTTCCAGTTCCTTGTTGGAAGCTCACCCTGCTCTGCGTTATACCTAAAGTGAAAGTCAACGTGAGCCCAAGCTTCGAAGTAAGGCCCTGATTATCCTTGCAAAACGAGAGGCGTGCAGCAGCTCCATGAGGCCTTCATCGTTGTTCTGCTTTAGTTTCAAGGTAGTAAGCTTTTCAACACTCCTAGGGGACTTGCTTCAGCACCCGTTTCAGTACCAGAACACTGCGTAGAACCAGGAAGCTCTGCTCCTGCGTGTATGCTGCGTGTCAACCTAGAAATTAGAGACGACGGCACAAGGCTAGTTTTCCCATTATGAAAGCTCCGTTGATGCGGCCCCGAAGCTACCTGAAAAGCACTGTTGTTACCGTGCTTTTACTTACAGCCGGCATGGTTCATAGAAGAAAATGAGTTTTCTCGAAAGAAACCTTGTGCTTCCAGTTCCTAGTTGCAAGCTCACCCTGCTCTGCTCTATACCAAACGTGAAAGTCAATGTGAGCACTAGCCTCGAAGTAAGGCCCTGATTATCCTGGCAAAACGGGAGGCGTGCAGCAGCTCCATGAGGCCTTCATCGCTGTTCTGCTTTAGTTTCACGGTAGTAAGCTTTCCAACATTCCTAGGGACTTTGCTTAAGCAACCGTTTCGGTACCAGAACACTGCGTAGAGACAGTAAGCTCTGGTCCTGCGTGTATGCTGCGTGTCAACCTAGAAATTGCAGACTGATGGCATAAGGCTTCTTTTCCCATTATGAAAGCTCCGTTCATGCGGCCTCGAAGCTACCTGAAAAGCATTGTTGTTGCCGGGGTTTTCCTCACTGCCGGCATGGTTCTGAGAAGAAAATGAGTTTTCTCCTAAGAAACCTTGGGGTTCCAGTTCCTTGTTGGAAGCTCACCCTGCTCTGCGCTATACCTAAAGTGAAAGTCAACGTGAGCCCAAGCTTCGAAGTAAGGCCCTGATTATCCTTGCAAAACGAGAGGCGTGCAGCAGCTCCATGAGGCCTTCATCGTTGTTCTGCTTTAGTTTCACGGTAGTAAGCTTTCCAACATTCCTAGGGACTTTGCTTAAGCAACCGTTTCGGTACCAGAACACTGCGTAGAGACAGTAAGCTCTGGTCCTGCGTGTATGCTGCGTGTCAACCTAGAAATTGGAGACTGATGGCATAAGGCTTCTTTTCCCATTACGAAAGCTCCGTTCATGCGGCCTCGAAGCTACCTGAAAAGCATTTTTGTTGCCGGGGTTTTCCTCACTGCCGGCATGGTTCTGAGAAGAAAATGAGTTTTCTCCTAAGAAACCTTGGGGTTCCAGTTCCTTGTTGGAAGCTCACCCTGCTCTGCGCTATACCTAAAGTGAAAGTCAACGTGAGCCCAATCTTCGAAGTAAGGCCCTGATCATCCTTGCAAAACGAGAGGCGTGCAGCAGCTCCATGAGGCCTTCATCGTTGTTCTGCTTTAGTTTCAAGGTAGTAAGCTTTTCAACACTCCTAGGGGACTTGCTTCAGCACCCGTTTCAGTACCAGAACACTGCGTAAAACCAGGAAGCTCTGCTCCTGCGTGTATGCTGCGTGTCAACCTAGAAATTAGAGACTGACGGCACAAGGCTAGTTTTCCCATTATGAAAGCTCCGTTGATGCGGCCCCGAAGCTACCTGAAAAGCACTGTTGTTACCGTGCTTTTACTTACAGCCGGCATGGTTCATAGAAGAAAATGAGTTTTCTCGAAAGAAACCTTGTGCTTCCAGTTCCTAGTTGCAAGCTCACCCTGCTCTGCTCTATACCAAACGTGAAAGTCAATGTGAGCACTAGCCTCGAAGTAAGGCCCTGATTATCCTGGCAAAACGGGAGGCGTGCAGCAGCTCCATGAGGCCTTCATCGCTGTTCTGCTTTAGTTTCACGGTAGTAAGCTTTCCAACATTCCTAGGGACTTTGCTTAAGCAACCGTTTCGGTACCAGAACACTGCGTAGAGACAGTAAGCTCTGGTCCTGCGTGTATGCTGCGTGTCAACCTAGAAATTGGAGACTGATGGCATAAGGCTTCTTTTCCCATTACGAAAGCTCCGTTCATGCGGCCTCGAAGCTACCTGAAAAGCATTGTTGTTGCCGGGGTTTTCCTCACTGCCGGCATGGTTCTGAGAAGAAAATGAGTTTTCTCCTAAGAAACCTTGGGGTTCCAGTTCCTTGTTGGAAGCTCACCCTGCTCTGCGCTATACCTAAAGTGAAAGTCAAAGTGAGCCCAATCTTCGAAGTAAGGCCCTGATCATCCTTGCAAAACGAGAGGCGTGCAGCAGCTCCATGAGGCCTTCGTCGTTGTTCTGCTTTAGTTTCAAGGTAGTAAGCTTTTCAACACTCCTAGGGGACTTGCTTCAGCACCCGTTTCAGTACCAGAACACTGCGTAGAACCAGGAAGCTCTGCTCCTGCGTGTATGCTGCGTGTCAACCTAGAAATTAGAGACTGACGGCACAAGGCTAGTTTTCCCATTATGAAAGCTCCGTTGATGCGGCCCCGAAGCTACCTGAAAAGCACTGTTGTTACCGTGCTTTTACTTACAGCCGGCATGGTTCATAGAAGAAAATGAGTTTTCTCGAAAGAAACCTTGTGCTTCCAGTTCCTAGTTGCAAGCTCACCCTGCTCTGCTCTATACCAAACGTGAAAGTCAATGTGAGCACTAGCCTCGAAGTAAGGCCCTGATTATCCTGGCAAAACGGGAGGCGTGCAGCAGCTCCATGAGGCCTTCATCGCTGTTCTGATTTAGTTTCACGGTAGTAAGCTTTCCAACATTCCTAGGGACTTTGCTTAAGCAACCGTTTCGGTACCAGAACACTGCGTAGAGACAGTAAGCTCTGGTCCTGCGTGTATGCTGCGTGTCAACCTAGAAATTGCAGACTGATGGCATAAGGCTTCTTTTCCCATTATGAAAGCTCCGTTCATGCGGCCTCGAAGCTACCTGAAAAGCATTGTTGTTGCCGGGGTTTTCCTCACTGCCGGCATGGTTCTGAGAAGAAAATGAGTTTTCTCCTAAGAAACCTTGGGGTTCCAGTTCCTTGTTGGAAGCTCACCCTGCTCTGCGCTATACCTAAAGTGAAAGTCAACGTGAGCCCAAGCTTCGAAGTAAGGCCCTGATTATCCTTGCAAAACGAGAGGCGTGCAGCAGCTCCATGAGGCCTTCATCGTTGTTCTGCTTTAGTTTCAAGGTAGTAAGCTTTTCAACACTCCTAGGGGACTTGCTTCAGCACCCGTTTCAATACCAGAACACTGTGTAGAACCAGGAAGCTCTGCTCCTGCGTGTATGCTGCGTGTCAACCTAGAAATTAGAGACTGATGGCACAAGGCTAGTTTTCCCATTATGAAAGCTCCGTTGATGCGGCCCCGAAGCTACCTGAAAAGCACTGTTGTTACCGTGCTTTTACTTACAGCCGGCATGGTTCATAGAAGAAAATGAGTTTTCTCGAAAGAAACCTTGTGCTTCCAGTTCCTAGTTGGAAGCTCACCCGGCTCTGCTCTATACCAAACGTGAAAGTCAATGTGAGCACTAGCCTCGAAGTAAGGCCCTGATTATCCTGGCAAAACGGGAGGCGTGCAGCAGCTCCATGAGGCCTTCATCGCTGTTCTGCTTTAGTTTCACGGTAGTAAGCTTTCCAACATTCCTAGGGACTTTGCTTAAGCAACCGTTTCGGTACCAGAACACTGCGTAGAGACAGTAAGCTCTGGTCCTGCGTGTATGCTGCGTGTCAACCTAGAAATTGGAGACTGATGGCATAAGGCTTCTTTTCCCATTATGAAAGCTCCGTTCATGCGGCCTCGAAGCTATCTGAAAAGCATTGTTGTTGCCGGGGTTTTCCTCACTGCCGGCATGGTTCTGAGAAGAAAATGAGTTTTCTCCTAAGAAACCTTGGGTTTCCAGTTCCTTTTTGGAAGCTCACCCTGCTCTGCGTTATACCTAAAGTGAAAGTCAACGTGAGCCCAAGCTTCGAAGTAAGGCCCTGATTATCCTTGCAAAACGAGAGGCGTGCAGCAGCTCCATGAGGCCTTCATCGTTGTTCTGCTTTAGTTTCAAGGTAGTAAGCTTTTCAACACTCCTAGGGGACTTGCTTCAGCACCCGTTTCAGTACCAGAACACTGCGTAGAACCAGGAAGCTCTGCTCCTGCGTGTATGCTGCGTGTCAACCTAGAAATTAGAGACTGACGGCACAAGGCTAGTTTTCCCATTATGAAAGCTCCGTTGATGCGGCCCCGAAGCTACCTGAAAAGCACTGTTGTTACCGTGCTTTTACTTACAGCCGGCATGGTTCATAGAAGAAAATGAGTTTTCTCGAAAGAAACCTTGTGCTTCCAGTTCCTAGTTGCAAGCTCACCCTGCTCTGCTCTATACCAAACGTGAAAGTCAATGTGAGCACTAGCCTCGAAGTAAGGCCCTGATTATCCTGGCAAAACGGGAGGCGTGCAGCAGCTCCATGAGGCCTTCATCGCTGTTCTGCTTTAGTTTCACGGTAGTAAGCTTTCCAACATTCCTAGGGACTTTGCTTAAGCAACCGTTTCGGTACCAGAACACTGCGTAGAGACAGTAAGCTCTGGTCCTGCGTGTATGCTGCGTGTCAACCTAGAAATTGCAGACTGATGGCATAAGGCTTCTTTTCCCATTATGAAAGCTCCGTTCATGCGGCCTCGAAGCTACCTGAAAAGCATTGTTGTTGCCGGGGTTTTCCTCACTGCCGGCATGGTTCTGAGAAGAAAATGAGTTTTCTCCTAAGAAACCTTGGGTTTCCAGTTCCTTGTTGGAAGCTCACCCTGCTCTGCGCTATACCTAAAGTGAAAGTCAACGTGAGCCCAAGCTTCGAAGTAAGGCCCTGATTATCCTTGCAAAACGAGAGGCGTGCAGCAGCTCCATGAGGCCTTCATCGTTGTTCTGCTTTAGTTTCAAGGTAGTAAGCTTTTCAACACTCCTAGGGGACTTGCTTCAGCACCCGTTTCAATACCAGAACACTGTGTAGAACCAGGAAGCTCTGCTCCTGCGTGTATGCTGCGTGTCAACCTAGAAATTAGAGACTGATGGCACAAGGCTAGTTTTCCCATTATGAAAGCTCCGTTGATGCGGCCCCGAAGCTACCTGAAAAGCACTGTTGTTACCGTGCTTTTACTTACAGCCGGCATGGTTCATAGAAGAAAATGAGTTTTCTCGAAAGAAACCTTGTGCTTCCAGTTCCTAGTTGGAAGCTCACCCGGCTCTGCTCTATACCAAACGTGAAAGTCAATGTGAGCACTAGCCTCGAAGTAAGGCCCTGATTATCCTGGCAAAACGGGAGGCGTGCAGCAGCTCCATGAGGCCTTCATCGCTGTTCTGCTTTAGTTTCACGGTAGTAAGCTTTCCAACATTCCTAGGGACTTTGCTTAAGCAACCGTTTCGGTACCAGAACACTGCGTAGAGACAGTAAGCTCTGGGCCTGCGTGTATGCTGCGTGTCAACCTAGAAATTGGAGACTGATGGCATAAGGCTTCTTTTCCCATTATGAAAGCTCCGTTCATGCGGCCTCGAAGCTACCTGAAAAGCATTGTTGTTGCCGGGGTTTTCCTCACTGCCGGCATGGTTCTGAGAAGAAAATGAGTTTTCTCCTAAGAAACCTTGGGTTTCCAGTTCCTTGTTGGAAGCGCACCCTGCTCTGCGTTATACCTAAAGTGAAAGTCAACGTGAGCCCAAGCTTCGAAGTAAGGCCCTGATTATCCTTGCAAAACGAGAGGCGTGCAGCAGCTCCATGAGGCCTTCATCGTTGTTCTGCTTTAGTTTCAAGGTAGTAAGCTTTTCAACACTCCTAGGGGACTTGCTTCAGCACCCGTTTCAGTACCAGAACACTGCGTAGAACCAGGAAGCTCTGCTCCTGCGTGTATGCTGCGTGTCAACCTAGAAATTAGAGACTGACGGCACAAGGCTAGTTTTCCCATTATGAAAGCTCCGTTGATGCGGCCCCGAAGCTACCTGAAAAGCACTGTTGTTACCGTGCTTTTACTTACAGCCGGCATGGTTCATAGAAGAAAATGAGTTTTCTCGAAAGAAACCTTGTGCTTCCAGTTCCTAGTTGGAAGCTCACCCGGCTCCGCTCTATACCAAACGTGAAAGTCAATGTGAGCACTAGCCTCGAAGTAAGGCCCTGATTATCCTGGCAAAACGGGAGGCGTGCAGCAGCTCCATGAGGCCTTCATCGCTGTTCTGCTTTAGTTTCACGGTAGTAAGCTTTCCAACATTCCTAGGGACTTTGCTTAAGCAACCGTTTCGGTACCAGAACACTGCGTAGAGACAGTAAGCTCTGGTCCTGCGTGTATGCTGCGTGTCAACCTAGAAATTGCAGACTGATGGCATAAGGCTTCTTTTCCCATTATGAAAGCTCCGTTCATGCGGCCTCGAAGCTACCTGAAAAGCATTGTTGTTGCCGGGATTTTCCTCACTGCCGGCATGGTTCTGAGAAGAAAATGAGTTTTCTCCTAAGAAACCTTGGGGTTCCAGTTCCTTGTTGGAAGCTCACCCTGCTCTGCGCTATACCTAAAGTGAAAGTCAACGTGAGCCCAAGCTTCGAAGTAAGGCCTTGATTATCCTTGCAAAACGAGAGGCGTGCAGCAGCTCCATGAGGCCTTCATCGTTGTTCTGCTTTAGTTTCAAGGTAGTAAGCTATTCAACACTCCTAGGGGACTTGCTTCAGCACCCGTTTCAGTACCAGAACACTGCGTAGAACCAGGAAGCTCTGCTCCTGCGTGTATGCTGCGTGTCAACCTAGAAATTAGAGACGACGGCACAAGGCTAGTTTTCCCATTATGAAAGCTCCGTTGATGCGGCCCCGAAGCTACCTGAAAAGCACTGTTGTTACCGTGCTTTTACTTACAGCCGGCATGGTTCATAGAAGAAAATGAGTTTTCTCGAAAGAAACCTTGTGCTTCCAGTTCCTAGTTGCAAGCTCACCCTGCTCTGCTCTATACCAAACGTGAAAGTCAATGTGAGCAGTAGCCTCGAAGTAAGGCCCTGATTATCCTGGCAAAACGGGAGGCGTGCAGCAGCTCCATGAGGCCTTCATCGCTGTTCTGCTTTAGTTTCACGGTAGTAAGCTTTCCAACATTCCTAGGGACTTTGCTTAAGCAACCGTTTCGGTACCAGAACACTGCGTAGAGACAGTAAGCTCTGGTCCTGCGTGTATGCTGCGTGTCAACCTAGAAATTGCAGACTGATGGCATAAGGCTTCTTTTCCCATTATGAAAGCTCCGTTCATGC
The DNA here is from genome assembly GCF_028564815.1 of Eubalaena glacialis. NCBI lineage: Eukaryota > Metazoa > Chordata > Mammalia > Artiodactyla > Balaenidae > Eubalaena > Eubalaena glacialis. The sequence continues at coordinate 28,869,693 of NC_083725.1, forward strand.
GGCCTCGAAGCTACCTGAAAAGCATTGTTGTTGCCGGGGTTTTCCTCACTGCCGGCATGGTTCTGAGAAGAAAATGAGTTTTCTCCTAAGAAACCTTGGGGTTCCAGTTCCTTGTTGGAAGCTCACCCTGCTCTGCGCTATACCTAAAGTGAAAGTCAACGTGAGCCCAAGCTTCGAAGTAAGGCCCTGATTATCCTTGCAAAACGAGAGGCGTGCAGCAGCTCCATGAGGCCTTCATCGTTGTTCTGCTTTAGTTTCAAGGTAGTAAGCTTTTCAACACTCCTAGGGGACTTGCTTCAGCACCCGTTTCAATACCAGAACACTGTGTAGAACCAGGAAGCTCTGCTCCTGCGTGTATGCTGCGTGTCAACCTAGAAATTAGAGACTGATGGCACAAGGCTAGTTTTCCCATTATGAAAGCTCCGTTGATGCGGCCCCGAAGCTACCTGAAAAGCACTGTTGTTACCGTGCTTTTACTTACAGCCGGCATGGTTCATAGAAGAAAATGAGTTTTCTCGAAAGAAACCTTGTGCTTCCAGTTCCTAGTTGGAAGCTCACCCGGCTCTGCTCTATACCAAACGTGAAAGTCAATGTGAGCACTAGCCTCGAAGTAAGGCCCTGATTATCCTGGCAAAACGGGAGGCGTGCAGCAGCTCCATGAGGCCTTCATCGCTGTTCTGCTTTAGTTTCACGGTAGTAAGCTTTCCAACATTCCTAGGGACTTTGCTTAAGCAACCGTTTCGGTACCAGAACACTGCGTAGAGACAGTAAGCTCTGGTCCTGCGTGTATGCTGCGTGTCAACCTAGAAATTGGAGACTGATGGCATAAGGCTTCTTTTCCCATTATGAAAGCTCCGTTCATGCGGCCTCGAAGCTACCTGAAAAGCATTGTTGTTGCCGGGATTTTCCTCACTGCCGGCATGGTTCTGAGAAGAAAATGAGTTTTCTCCTAAGAAACCTTGGGGTTCCAGTTCCTTGTTGGAAGCTCACCCTGCTCTGCGCTATACCTAAAGTGAAAGTCAACGTGAGCCCAAGCTTCGAAGTAAGGCCCTGATTATCCTTGCAAAACGAGAGGCGTGCAGCAGCTCCATGAGGCCTTCATCGTTGTTCTGCTTTAGTTTCAAGGTAGTAAGCTTTTCAACACTCCTAGGGGACTTGCTTCAGCACCCGTTTCAGTACCAGAACACTGCGTAGAACCAGGAAGCTCTGCTCCTGCGTGTATGCTGCGTGTCAACCTAGAAATTAGAGACGACGGCACAAGGCTAGTTTTCCCATTATGAAAGCTCCGTTGATGCGGCCCCGAAGCTACCTGAAAAGCACTGTTGTTACCGTGCTTTTACTTACAGCCGGCATGGTTCATAGAAGAAAATGAGTTTTCTCGAAAGAAACCTTGTGCTTCCAGTTCCTAGTTGCAAGCTCACCCGGCTCTGCTCTATACCAAACGTGAAAGTCAATGTGAGCACTAGCCTCGAAGTAAGGCCCTGATTATCCTGGCAAAACGGGAGGCGTGCAGCAGCTCCATGAGGCCTTCATCGCTGTTCTGCTTTAGTTTCACGGTAGTAAGCTTTCCAACATTCCTAGGGACTTTGCTTAAGCAACCGTTTCGGTACCAGAACACTGCGTAGAGACAGTAAGCTCTGGTCCTGCGTGTATGCTGCGTGTCAACCTAGAAATTGCAGACTGATGGCATAAGGCTTCTTTTCCCATTATGAAAGCTCCGTTCATGCGGCCTCGAAGCTACCTGAAAAGCATTGTTGTTGCCGGGGTTTTCCTCACTGCCGGCATGGTTCTGAGAAGAAAATGAGTTTTCTCCTAAGAAACCTTGGGGTTCCAGTTCCTTGTTGGAAGCTCACCCTGCTCTGCGCTATACCTAAAGTGAAAGTCAACGTGAGCCCAAGCTTCGAAGTAAGGCACTGATTATCCTTGCAAAACGAGAGGCGTGCAGCAGCTCCATGAGGCCTTCATCGTTGTTCTGCTTTAGTTTCAAGGTAGTAAGCTTTTCAACACTCCTAGGGGACTTGTTTCAGCACCCGTTTCAATACCAGAACACTGTGTAGAACCAGGAAGCTCTGCTCCTGCGTGTATGCTGCGTGTCAACCTAGAAATTAGAGACTGATGGCACAAGGCTAGTTTTCCCATTATGAAAGCTCCGTTGATGCGGCCCCGAAGCTACCTGAAAAGCACTGTTGTTACCGTGCTTTTACTTACAGCCGGCATGGTTCATAGAAGAAAATGAGTTTTCTCGAAAGAAACCTTGTGCTTCCAGTTCCTAGTTGGAAGCTCACCCGGCTCTGCTCTATACCAAACGTGAAAGTCAATGTGAGCACTAGCCTCGAAGTAAGGCCCTGATTATCCTGGCAAAACGGGAGGCGTGCAGCAGCTCCATGAGGCCTTCATCGCTGTTCTGCTTTAGTTTCACGGTAGTAAGCTTTCCAACATTCCTAGGGACTTTGCTTAAGCAACCGTTTCGGTACCAGAACACTGCGTAGAGACAGTAAGCTCTGGGCCTGCGTGTATGCTGCGTGTCAACCTAGAAATTGCAGACTGATGGCATAAGGCTTCTTTTCCCATTATGAAAGCTCCGTTCATGCGGCCTCGAAGCTACCTGAAAAGCATTGTTGTTGCCGGGGTTTTCCTCACTGCCGGCATGGTTCTGAGAAGAAAATGAGTTTTCTCCTAAGAAACCTTGGGGTTCCAGTTCCTTGTTGGAAGCTCACCCTGCTCTGCGCTATACCTAAAGTGAAAGTCAACGTGAGCCCAAGCTTCGAAGTAAGGCCTTGATTATCCTTGCAAAACGAGAGGCGTGCAGCAGCTCCATGAGGCCTTCATCGTTGTTCTGCTTTAGTTTCAAGGTAGTAAGCTTTTCAACACTCCTAGGGGACTTGCTTCAGCACCCGTTTCAGTACCAGAACACTGCGTAGAACCAGGAAGCTCTGCTCCTGCGTGTATGCTGCGTGTCAACCTAGAAATTAGAGACGACGGCACAAGGCTAGTTTTCCCATTATGAAAGCTCCGTTGATGCGGCCCCGAAGCTACCTGAAAAGCACTGTTGTTACCGTGCTTTTACTTACAGCCGGCATGGTTCATAGAAGAAAATGAGTTTTCTCGAAAGAAACCTTGTGCTTCCAGTTCCTAGTTGCAAGCTCACCCTGCTCTGCTCTATACCAAACGTGAAAGTCAATGTGAGCACTAGCCTCGAAGTAAGGCCCTGATTATCCTGGCAAAACGGGAGGCGTGCAGCAGCTCCATGAGGCCTTCATCGCTGTTCTGCTTTAGTTTCACGGTAGTAAGCTTTCCAACATTCCTAGGGACTTTGCTTAAGCAACCGTTTCGGTACCAGAACACTGCGTAGAGACAGTAAGCTCTGGTCCTGCGTGTATGCTGCGTGTCAACCTAGAAATTGCAGACTGATGGCATAAGGCTTCTTTTCCCATTATGAAAGCTCCGTTCATGCGGCCTCGAAGCTACCTGAAAAGCATTGTTGTTGCCGGGGTTTTCCTCACTGCCGGCATGGTTCTGAGAAGAAAATGAGTTTTCTCCTAAGAAACCTTGGGGTTCCAGTTCCTTGTTGGAAGCTCACCCTGCTCTGCGCTATACCTAAAGTGAAAGTCAACGTGAGCCCAAGCTTCGAAGTAAGGCCCTGATTATCCTTGCAAAACGAGAGGCGTGCAGCAGCTCCATGAGGCCTTCATCGTTGTTCTGCTTTAGTTTCAAGGTAGTAAGCTTTTCAACACTCCTAGGGGACTTGCTTCAGCACCCGTTTCAATACCAGAACACTGTGTAGAACCAGGAAGCTCTGCTCCTGCGTGTATGCTGCGTGTCAACCTAGAAATTAGAGACTGATGGCACAAGGCTAGTTTTCCCATTATGAAAGCTCCGTTGATGCGGCCCCGAAGCTACCTGAAAAGCACTGTTGTTACCGTGCTTTTACTTACAGCCGGCATGGTTCATAGAAGAAAATGAGTTTTCTCGAAAGAAACCTTGTGCTTCCAGTTCCTAGTTGGAAGCTCACCCGGCTCTGCTCTATACCAAACGTGAAAGTCAATGTGAGCACTAGCCTCGAAGTAAGGCCCTGATTATCCTGGCAAAACGGGAGGCGTGCAGCAGCTCCATGAGGCCTTCATCGCTGTTCTGCTTTAGTTTCACGGTAGTAAGCTTTCCAACATTCCTAGGGACTTTGCTTAAGCAACCGTTTCGGTACCAGAACACTGCGTAGAGACAGTAAGCTCTGGTCCTGCGTGTATGCTGCGTGTCAACCTAGAAATTGCAGACTGATGGCATAAGGCTTCTTTTCCCATTATGAAAGCTCCGTTCATGCGGCCTCGAAGCTACCTGAAAAGCATTGTTGTTGCCGGGGTTTTCCTCACTGCCGGCATGGTTCTGAGAAGAAAATGAGTTTTCTCCTAAGAAACCTTGGGGTTCCAGTTCCTTGTTGGAAGCTCACCCTGCTCTGCGCTATACCTAAAGTGAAAGTCAACGTGAGCCCAAGCTTCGAAGTAAGGCACTGATTATCCTTGCAAAACGAGAGGCGTGCAGCAGCTCCATGAGGCCTTCATCGTTGTTCTGCTTTAGTTTCAAGGTAGTAAGCTTTTCAACACTCCTAGGGGACTTGCTTCAGCACCCGTTTCAATACCAGAACACTGTGTAGAACCAGGAAGCTCTGCTCCTGCGTGTATGCTGCGTGTCAACCTAGAAATTAGAGACTGATGGCACAAGGCTAGTTTTCCCATTATGAAAGCTCCGTTGATGCGGCCCCGAAGCTACCTGAAAAGCACTGTTGTTACCGTGCTTTTACTTACAGCCGGCATGGTTCATAGAAGAAAATGAGTTTTCTCGAAAGAAACCTTGTGCTTCCAGTTCCTAGTTGGAAGCTCACCCGGCTCTGCTCTATACCAAACGTGAAAGTCAATGTGAGCACTAGCCTCGAAGTAAGGCCCTGATTATCCTGGCAAAACGGGAGGCGTGCAGCAGCTCCATGAGGCCTTCATCGCTGTTCTGCTTTAGTTTCACGGTAGTAAGCTTTCCAACATTCCTAGGGACTTTGCTTAAGCAACCGTTTCGGTACCAGAACACTGCGTAGAGACAGTAAGCTCTGGTCCTGCGTGTATGCTGCGTGTCAACCTAGAAATTGCAGACTGATGGCATAAGGCTTCTTTTCCCATTATGAAAGCTCCGTTCATGCGGCCTCGAAGCTACCTGAAAAGCATTGTTGTTGCCGGGGTTTTCCTCACTGCCGGCATGGTTCTGAGAAGAAAATGAGTTTTCTCCTAAGAAACCTTGGGTTTCCAGTTCCTTGTTGGAAGCTCACCCTGCTCTGCGTTATACCTAAAGTGAAAGTCAACGTGAGCCCAAGCTTCGAAGTAAGGCCCTGATTATCCTTGCAAAACGAGAGGCGTGCAGCAGCTCCATGAGGCCTTCATCGTTGTTCTGCTTTAGTTTCAAGGTAGTAAGCTTTTCAACACTCCTAGGGGACTTGCTTCAGCACCCGTTTCAGTACCAGAACACTGCGTAGAACCAGGAAGCTCTGCTCCTGCGTGTATGCTGCGTGTCAACCTAGAAATTAGAGACTGACGGCACAAGGCTAGTTTTCCCATTATGAAAGCTCCGTTGATGCGGCCCCGAAGCTACCTGAAAAGCACTGTTGTTACCGTGCTTTTACTTACAGCCGGCATGGTTCATAGAAGAAAATGAGTTTTCTCGAAAGAAACCTTGTGCTTCCAGTTCCTAGTTGGAAGCTCACCCGGCTCCGCTCTATACCAAACGTGAAACTCAATGTGAGCACTAGCCTCGAAGTAAGGCCCTGATTATCCTGGCAAAACGGGAGGCGTGCAGCAGCTCCATGAGGCCTTCATCGCTGTTCTGCTTTAGTTTCACGGTAGTAAGCTTTCCAACATTCCTAGGGACTTTGCTTAAGCAACCGTTTCGGTACCAGAACACTGCGTAGAGACAGTAAGCTCTGGTCCTGCGTGTATGCTGCGTGTCAACCTAGAAATTGCAGACTGATGGCATAAGGCTTCTTTTCCCATTATGAAAGCTCCGTTCATGCGGCCTCGAAGCTACCTGAAAAGCATTGTTGTTGCCGGGGTTTTCCTCACTGCCGGCATGGTTCTGAGAAGAAAATGAGTTTTCTCCTAAGAAACCTTGGGGTTTCAGTTCCTTGTTGGAAGCTCACCCTGCTCTGCGCTATACCTAAAGTGAAAGTCAACGTGAGCCCAAGCTTCGAAGTAAGGCCCTGATTATCCTTGCAAAACGAAAGGCGTGCAGCAGCTCCATGAGGCCTTCATCGTTGTTCTGCTTTAGTTTCAAGGTAGTAAGCTTTTAAACACTCCTAGGGGACTTGCTTCAGCACCCGTTTCAGTACCAGAACACTGCGTAGAACCAGGAAGCTCTGCTCCTGCGTGTATGCTGCGTGTCAACCTAGAAATTAGAGACGACGGCACAAGGCTAGTTTTCCCATTATGAAAGCTCCGTTGATGCGGCCCCGAAGCTACCTGAAAAGCACTGTTGTTACCGTGCTTTTACTTACAGCCGGCATGGTTCATAGAAGAAAATGAGTTTTCTCGAAAGAAACCTTGTGCTTCCAGTTCCTAGTTGCAAGCTCACCCTGCTCTGCTCTATACCAAACGTGAAAGTCAATGTGAGCACTAGCCTCGAAGTAAGGCCCTGATTATCCTGGCAAAACGGGAGGCGTGCAGCAGCTCCATGAGGCCTTCATCGCTGTTCTGCTTTAGTTTCACGGTAGTAAGCTTTCCAACATTCCTAGGGACTTTGCTTAAGCAACCGTTTCGGTACCAGAACACTGCGTAGAGACAGTAAGCTCTGGTCCTGCGTGTATGCTGCGTGTCAACCTAGAAATTGGAGACTGATGGCATAAGGCTTCTTTTCCCATTATGAAAGCTCCGTTCATGCGGCCTCGAAGCTACCTGAAAAGCATTGTTGTTGCCGGGGTTTTCCTCACTGCCGGCATGGTTCTGAGAAGAAAATGAGTTTTCTCCTAAGAAACCTTGGGGTTCCAGTTCCTTGTTGGAAGCTCACCCTGCTCTGCGCTATACCTAAAGTGAAAGTCAACGTGAGCCCAAGCTTCGAAGTAAGGCCCTGATTATCCTTGCAAAACGAGAGGCGTGCAGCAGCTCCATGAGGCCTTCATCGTTGTTCTGCTTTAGTTTCAAGGTAGTAAGCTTTTCAACACTCCTAGGGGACTTGCTTCAGCACCCGTTTCAATACCAGAACACTGTGTAGAACCAGGAAGCTCTGGTCCTGCGTGTATGCTGCGTGTCAACCTAGAAATTAGAGACTGATGGCACAAGGCTAGTTTTCCCATTATGAAAGCTCCGTTGATGCGGCCCCGAAGCTACCTGAAAAGCACTGTTGTTACCGTGCTTTTACTTACAGCCGGCATGGTTCATAGAAGAAAATGAGTTTTCTCGAAAGAAACCTTGTGCTTCCAGTTCCTAGTTGGAAGCTCACCCGGCTCTGCTCTATACCAAACGTGAAAGTCAATGTGAGCACTAGCCTCGAAGTAAGGCCCTGATTATCCTGGCAAAACGGGAGGCGTGCAGCAGCTCCATGAGGCCTTCATCGCTGTTCTGCTTTAGTTTCACGGTAGTAAGCTTTCCAACATTCCTAGGGACTTTGCTTAAGCAACCGTTTCGGTACCAGAACACTGCGTAGAGACAGTAAGCTCTGGTCCTGCGTGTATGCTGCGTGTCAACCTAGAAATTGCAGACTGATGGCATAAGGCTTCTTTTCCCATTATGAAAGCTCCGTTCATGCGGCCTCGAAGCTACCTGAAAAGCATTGTTGTTGCCGGGGTTTTCCTCACTGCCGGCATGGTTCTGAGAAGAAAATGAGTTTTCTCCTAAGAAACCTTGGGGTTCCAGTTCCTTGTTGGAAGCTCACCCTGCTCTGCGCTATACCTAAAGTGAAAGTCAACGTGAGCCCAAGCTTCGAAGTAAGGCACTGATTATCCTTGCAAAACGAGAGGCGTGCAGCAGCTCCATGAGGCCTTCATCGTTGTTCTGCTTTAGTTTCAAGGTAGTAAGCTTTTCAACACTCCTAGGGGACTTGCTTCAGCACCCGTTTCAATACCAGAACACTGTGTAGAACCAGGAAGCTCTGCTCCTGCGTGTATGCTGCGTGTCAACCTAGAAATTAGAGACTGATGGCACAAGGCTAGTTTTCCCATTATGAAAGCTCCGTTGATGCGGCCCCGAAGCTACCTGAAAAGCACTGTTGTTACCGTGCTTTTACTTACAGCCGGCATGGTTCATAGAAGAAAATGAGTTTTCTCGAAAGAAACCTTGTGCTTCCAGTTCCTAGTTGGAAGCTCACCCGGCTCTGCTCTATACCAAACGTGAAAGTCAATGTGAGCACTAGCCTCGAAGTAAGGCCCTGATTATCCTGGCAAAACGGGAGGCGTGCAGCAGCTCCATGAGGCCTTCATCGCTGTTCTGCTTTAGTTTCACGGTAGTAAGCTTTCCAACATTCCTAGGGACTTTGCTTAAGCAACCGTTTCGGTACCAGAACACTGCGTAGAGACAGTAAGCTCTGGTCCTGCGTGTATGCTGCGTGTCAACCTAGAAATTGCAGACTGATGGCATAAGGCTTCTTTTCCCATTATGAAAGCTCCGTTCATGCGGCCTCGAAGCTACCTGAAAAGCATTGTTGTTGCCGGGGTTTTCCTCACTGCCGGCATGGTTCTGAGAAGAAAATGAGTTTTCTCCTAAGAAACCTTGGGGTTCCAGTTCCTTGTTGGAAGCTCACCCTGCTCTGCGCTATACCTAAAGTGAAAGTCAACGTGAGCCCAAGCTTCGAAGTAAGGCACTGATTATCCTTGCAAAACGAGAGGCGTGCAGCAGCTCCATGAGGCCTTCATCGTTGTTCTGCTTTAGTTTCAAGGTAGTAAGCTTTTCAACACTCCTAGGGGACTTGCTTCAGCACCCGTTTCAATACCAGAACACTGTGTAGAACCAGGAAGCTCTGCTCCTGCGTGTATGCTGCGTGTCAACCTAGAAATTAGAGACTGATGGCACAAGGCTAGTTTTCCCATTATGAAAGCTCCGTTGATGCGGCCCCGAAGCTACCTGAAAAGCACTGTTGTTACCGTGCTTTTACTTACAGCCGGCATGGTTCATAGAAGAAAATGAGTTTTCTCGAAAGAAACCTTGTGCTTCCAGTTCCTAGTTGGAAGCTCACCCGGCTCTGCTCTATACCAAACGTGAAAGTCAATGTGAGCACTAGCCTCGAAGTAAGGCCCTGATTATCCTGGCAAAACGGGAGGCGTGCAGCAGCTCCATGAGGCCTTCATCGCTGTTCTGCTTTAGTTTCACGGTAGTAAGCTTTCCAACATTCCTAGGGACTTTGCTTAAGCAACCGTTTCGGTACCAGAACACTGCGTAGAGACAGTAAGCTCTGGGCCTGCGTGTATGCTGCGTGTCAACCTAGAAATTGGAGACTGATGGCATAAGGCTTCTTTTCCCATTATGAAAGCTCCGTTCATGCGGCCTCGAAGCTACCTGAAAAGCATTGTTGTTGCCGGGGTTTTCCTCACTGCCGGCATGGTTCTGAGAAGAAAATGAGTTTTCTCCTAAGAAACCTTGGGTTTCCAGTTCCTTGTTGGAAGCTCACCCTGCTCTGCGTTATACCTAAAGTGAAAGTCAACGTGAGCCCAAGCTTCGAAGTAAGGCCCTGATTATCCTTGCAAAACGAGAGGCGTGCAGCAGCTCCATGAGGCCTTCATCGTTGTTCGGCTTTAGTTTCAAGGTAGTAAGCTTTTCAACACTCCTAGGGGACTTGCTTCAGCACCCGTTTCAGTACCAGAACACTGCGTAGAACCAGGAAGCTCTGCTCCTGCGTGTATGCTGCGTGTCAACCTAGAAATTAGAGACTGACGGCACAAGGCTAGTTTTCCCATTATGAAAGCTCCGTTGATGCGGCCCCGAAGCTACCTGAAAAGCACTGTTGTTACCGTGCTTTTACTTACAGCCGGCATGGTTCATAGAAGAAAATGAGTTTTCTCGAAAGAAACCTTGTGCTTCCAGTTCCTAGTTGGAAGCTCACCCGGCTCCGCTCTATACCAAACGTGAAAGTCAATGTGAGCACTAGCCTCGAAGTAAGGCCCTGATTATCCTGGCAAAACGGGAGGCCTGCAGCAGCTCCATGAGGCCTTCATCGCTGTTCTGCTTTAGTTTCACGGTAGTAAGCTTTCCAACATTCCTAGGGACTTTGCTTAAGCAACCGTTTCGGTACCAGAACACTGCGTAGAGACAGTAAGCTCTGGTCCTGCGTGTATGCTGCGTGTCAACCTAGAAATTGCAGACTGATGGCATAAGGCTTCTTTTCCCATTATGAAAGCTCCGTTCATGCGGCCTCGAAGCTACCTGAAAAGCATTGTTGTTGCCGGGATTTTCCTCACTGCCGGCATGGTTCTGAGAAGAAAATGAGTTTTCTCCTAAGAAACCTTGGGGTTCCAGTTCCTTGTTGGAAGCTCACCCTGCTCTGCGCTATACCTAAAGTGAAAGTCAACGTGAGCCCAAGCTTCGAAGTAAGGCACTGATTATCCTTGCAAAACGAGAGGCGTGCAGCAGCTCCATGAGGCCTTCATCGTTGTTCTGCTTTAGTTTCAAGGTAGTAAGCTTTTCAACACTCCTAGGGGACTTGCTTCAGCACCCGTTTCAGTACCAGAACACTGCGTAGAACCAGGAAGCTCTGCTCCTGCGTGTATGCTGCGTGTCAACCTAGAAATTAGAGACTGATGGCACAAGGCTAGTTTTCCCATTATGAAAGCTCCGTTGATGCGGCCCCGAAGCTACCTGAAAAGCACTGTTGTTACCGTGCTTTTACTTACAGCCGGCATGGTTCATAGAAGAAAATGAGTTTTCTCGAAAGAAACCTTGTGCTTCCAGTTCCTAGTTGGAAGCTCACCCGGCTCTGCTCTATACCAAACGTGAAAGTCAATGTGAGCACTAGCCTCGAAGTAAGGCCCTGATTATCCTGGCAAAACGGGAGGCGTGCAGCAGCTCCATGAGGCCTTCATCGCTGTTCTGCTTTAGTTTCACGGTAGTAAGCTTTCCAACATTCCTAGGGACTTTGCTTAAGCAACCGTTTCGGTACCAGAACACTGCGTAGAGACAGTAAGCTCTGGGCCTGCGTGTATGCTGCGTGTCAACCTAGAAATTGGAGACTGATGGCATAAGGCTTCTTTTCCCATTATGAAAGCTCCGTTCATGCGGCCTCGAAGCTACCTGAAAAGCATTGTTGTTGCCGGGATTTTCCTCACTGCCGGCATGGTTCTGAGAAGAAAATGAGTTTTCTCCTAAGAAACCTTGGGGTTCCAGTTCCTTGTTGGAAGCTCACCCTGCTCTGCGCTATACCTAAAGTGAAAGTCAACGTGAGCCCAAGCTTCGAAGTAAGGCCTTGATTATCCTTGCAAAACGAGAGGTGTGCAGCAGCTCCATGAGGCCTTCATCGTTGTTCTGCTTTAGTTTCAAGGTAGTAAGCTTTTCAACACTCCTAGGGGACTTGCTTCAGCACCCGTTTCAGTACCAGAACACTGCGTAGAACCAGGAAGCTCTGCTCCTGCGTGTATGCTGCGTGTCAACCTAGAAATTAGAGACTGATGGCACAAGGCTAGTTTTCCCATTATGAAAGCTCCGTTGATGCGGCCCCGAAGCTACCTGAAAAGCACTGTTGTTACCGTGCTTTTACTTACAGCCGGCATGGTTCATAGAAGAAAATGAGTTTTCTCGAAAGAAACCTTGTGCTTCCAGTTCCTAGTTGGAAGCTCACCCGGCTCTGCTCTATACCAAACGTGAAAGTCAATGTGAGCACTAGCCTCGAAGTAAGGCCCTGATTATCCTGGCAAAACGGGAGGCGTGCAGCAGCTCCATGAGGCCTTCATCGCTGTTCTGCTTTAGTTTCACGGTAGTAAGCTTTCCAACATTCCTAGGGACTTTGCTTAAGCAACCGTTTCGGTACCAGAACACTGCGTAGAGACAGTAAGCTCTGGGCCTGCGTGTATGCTGCGTGTCAACCTAGAAATTGGAGACTGATGGCATAAGGCTTCTTTTCCCATTATGAAAGCTCCGTTCATGCGGCCTCGAAGCTACCTGAAAAGCATTGTTGTTGCCGGGGTTTTCCTCACTGCCGGCATGGTTCTGAGAAGAAAATGAGTTTTCTCCTAAGAAACCTTGGGTTTCCAGTTCCTTGTTGGAAGCTCACCCTGCTCTGCGTTATACCTAAAGTGAAAGTCAACGTGAGCCAAAGCTTCGAAGTAAGGCCCTGATTATCCTTGCAAAACGAGAGGCGTGCAGCAGCTCCATGAGGCCTTCATCGTTGTTCTGCTTTAGTTTCAAGGTAGTAAGCTTTTCAACACTCCTAGGGGACTTGCTTCAGCACCCGTTTCAGTACCAGAACACTGCGTAGAACCAGGAAGCTCTGCTCCTGCGTGTATGCTGCGTGTCAACCTAGAAATTAGAGACTGACGGCACAAGGCTAGTTTTCCCATTATGAAAGCTCCGTTGATGCGGCCCCGAAGCTACCTGAAAAGCACTGTTGTTACCGTGCTTTTACTTACAGCCGGCATGGTTCATAGAAGAAAATGAGTTTTCTCGAAAGAAACCTTGTGCTTCCAGTTCCTAGTTGGAAGCTCACCCGGCTCCGCTCTATACCAAACGTGAAAGTCAATGTGAGCACTAGCCTCGAAGTAAGGCCCTGATTATCCTGGCAAAACGGGAGGCGTGCAGCAGCTCCATGAGGCCTTCATCGCTGTTCTGCTTTAGTTTCACGGTAGTAAGCTTTCCAACATTCCTAGGGACTTTGCTTAAGCAACCGTTTCGGTACCAGAACACTGCGTAGAGACAGTAAGCTCTGGTCCTGCGTGTATGCTGCGTGTCAACCTAGAAATTGCAGACTGATGGCATAAGGCTTCTTTTCCCATTATGAAAGCTCCGTTCATGCGGCCTCGAAGCTACCTGAAAAGCATTGTTGTTGCCGGGATTTTCCTCACTGCCGGCATGGTTCTGAGAAGAAAATGAGTTTTCTCCTAAGAAACCTTGGGGTTCCAGTTCCTTGTTGGAAGCTCACCCTGCTCTGCGCTATACCTAAAGTGAAAGTCAACGTGAGCCCAAGCTTCGAAGTAAGGCCTTGATTATCCTTGCAAAACGAGAGGCGTGCAGCAGCTCCATGAGGCCTTCATCGTTGTTCTGCTTTAGTTTCAAGGTAGTAAGCTTTTCAACACTCCTAGGGGACTTGCTTCAGCACCCGTTTCAGTACCAGAACACTGCGTAGAACCAGGAAGCTCTGCTCCTGCGTGTATGCTGCGTGTCAACCTAGAAATTAGAGACTGATGGCACAAGGCTAGTTTTCCCATTATGAAAGCTCCGTTGATGCGGCCCCGAAGCTACCTGAAAAGCACTGTTGTTACCGTGCTTTTACTTACAGCCGGCATGGTTCATAGAAGAAAATGAGTTTTCTCGAAAGAAACCTTGTGCTTCCAGTTCCTAGTTGGAAGCTCACCCGGCTCTGCTCTATACCAAACGTGAAAGTCAATGTGAGCACTAGCCTCGAAGTAAGGCCCTGATTATCCTGGCAAAACGGGAGGCGTGCAGCAGCTCCATGAGGCCTTCATCGCTGTTCTGCTTTAGTTTCACGGTAGTAAGCTTTCCAACATTCCTAGGGACTTTGCTTAAGCAACCGTTTCGGTACCAGAACACTGCGTAGAGACAGTAAGCTCTGGTCCTGCGTGTATGCTGCGTGTCAACCTAGAAATTGGAGACTGATGGCATAAGGCTTCTTTTCCCATTATGAAAGCTCCGTTCATGCGGCCTCGAAGCTACCTGAAAAGCATTGTTGTTGCCGGGGTTTTCCTCACTGCCGGCATGGTTCTGAGAAGAAAATGAGTTTTCTCCTAAGAAACCTTGGGGTTCCAGTTCCTTGTTGGAAGCTCACCCTGCTCTGCGCTATACCTAAAGTGAAAGTCAACGTGAGCCCAAGCTTCGAAGTAAGGCCCTGATTATCCTTGCAATACGAGAGGCGTGCAGCAGCTCCATGAGGCCTTCATCGTTGTTCTGCTTTAGTTTCAAGGTAGTAAGCTTTTCAACACTCCTAGGGGCCTTGCTTCAGCACCCGTTTCAATACCAGAACACTGTGTAGAACCAGGAAGCTCTGCTCCTGCGTGTATGCTGCGTGTCAACCTAGAAATTAGAGACTGATGGCACAAGGCTAGTTTTCCCATTATGAAAGCTCCGTTGATGCGGCCCCGAAGCTACCTGAAAAGCACTGTTGTTACCGTGCTTTTACTTACAGCCGGCATGGTTCATAGAAGCAAATGAGTTTTCTCGAAAGAAACCTTGTGCTTCCAGTTCCTAGTTGGAAGCTCACCCGGCTCTGCTCTATACCAAACGTGAAAGTCAATGTGAGCACTAGCCTCGAAGTAAGGCCCTGATTATCCTGGCAAAACGGGAGGCGTGCAGCAGCTCCATGAGGCCTTCATCGCTGTTCTGCTTTAGTTTCACGGTAGTAAGCTTTCCAACATTCCTAGGGACTTTGCTTAAGCAACCGTTTCGGTACCAGAACACTGCGTAGAGACAGTAAGCTCTGGTCCTGCGTGTATGCTGCGTGTCAACCTAGAAATTGCAGACTGATGGCATAAGGCTTCTTTTCCCATTATGAAAGCTCCGTTCATGCGGCCTCGAAGCTACCTGAAAAGCATTGTTGTTGCCGGGGTTTTCCTCACTGCCGGCATGGTTCTGAGAAGAAAATGAGTTTTCTCCTAAGAAACCTTGGGGTTCCAGTTCCATGTTGGAAGCTCACCCTGCTCTGCGCTATACCTAAAGTGAAAGTCAACGTGAGCCCAAGCTTCGAAGTAAGGCCCTGATTATCCTTGCAAAACGAGAGGCGTGCAGCAGCTCCATGAGGCCTTCATCGTTGTTCTGCTTTAGTTTCAAGGTAGTAAGCTTTTCAACACTCCTAGGGGACTTGCTTCAGCACCCGTTTCAATACCAGAACACTGTGTAGAACCAGGAAGCTCTGCTCCTGCGTGTATGCTGCGTGTCAACCTAGAAATTAGAGACTGATGGCACAAGGCTAGTTTTCCCATTATGAAAGCTCCGTTGATGCGGCCCCGAAGCTACCTGAAAAGCACTGTTGTTACCGTGCTTTTACTTACAGCCGGCATGGTTCATAGAAGAAAATGAGTTTTCTCGAAAGAAACCTTGTGCTTCCAGTTCCTAGTTGGAAGCTCACCCGGCTCTGCTCTATACCAAACGTGAAAGTCAATGTGAGCACTAGCCTCGAAGTAAGGCCCTGATTATCCTGGCAAAACGGGAGGCGTGCAGCAGCTCCATGAGGCCTTCATCGCTGTTCTGCTTTAGTTTCACGGTAGAAAGCTTTCCAAGACTCCTAGGGACTTTGCTTAAGCAACCGTTTCGGTACCAGAACACTGCGTAGAGACAGTAATCTCTGGTCCTGCGTGTATGCTGCGTGTCAACCTAGAAATTGGAGACTGATGGCATAAGGCTTCTTTTCCCATTATGAAAGCTCCGTTCATGCGGCCTCGAAGCTACCTGAAAAGCATTGTTGTTGCCGGGGTTTTCCTCACTGCCGGCATGGTTCTGAGAAGAAAATGAGTTTTCTCCTAAGAAACCTTGGGGTTCCAGTTCCTTGTTGGAAGCTCACCCTGCTCTGCGCTATACCTAAAGTGAAAGTCAACGTGAGCCCAAGCTTCGAAGTAAGGCCCTGATTATCCTTGCAAAACGAGAGGCGTGCAGCAGCTCCACGAGGCCTTCATCGTTGTTCTGCTTTAGTTTCAAGGTAGTAAGCTTTTCAACACTCCTAGGGGACTTGCTTCAGCACCCGTTTCAGTACCAGAACACTGCGTAGAACCAGGAAGCTCTGCTCCTGCGTGTATGCTGCGTGTCAACCTAGAAATTAGAGACTGATGGCACAAGGCTAGTTTTCCCATTATGAAAGCTCCGTTGATGCGGCCCCGAAGCTACCTGAAAAGCACTGTTGTTACCGTGCTTTTACTTACAGCCGGCATGGTTCATAGAAGCAAATGAGTTTTCTCGAAAGAAACCTTGTGCTTCCAGTTCCTAGTTGGAAGCTCACCCGGCTCTGCTCTATACCAAACGTGAAAGTCAATGTGAGCACTAGCCTCGAAGTAAGGCCCTGATTATCCTGACAAAACGGGAGGCGTGCAGCAGCTCCATGAGGCCTTCATCGCTGTTCTGCTTTAGTTTCACGGTAGTAAGCTTTCCAACATTCCTAGGGACTTTGCTTAAGCAACCGTTTCGGTACCAGAACACTGCGTAGAGACAGTAAGCTCTGGTCCTGCGTGTATGCTGCGTGTCAACCTAGAAATTGGAGACTGATGGCATAAGGCTTCTTTTCCCATTATGAAAGCTCCGTTCATGCGGCCTCGAAGCTACCTGTAAAGCATTGTTGTTGCCGGGGTTTTCCTCACTGCCGGCATGGTTCTGAGAAGAAAATGAGTTTTCTCCTAAGAAACCTTGGGTTTCCAGTTCCTTGTTGGAAGCTCACCCTGCTCTGCGCTATACCTAAAGTGAAAGTCAACGTGAGCCCAAGCTTCGAAGTAAGGCCCTGATTATCCTTGCAAAACGAGAGGCGTGCAGCAGCTCCATGAGGCCTTCATCGTTGTTCTGCTTTAGTTTCAAGGTAGTAAGCTTTTCAACACTCCTAGGGGACTTGCTTCAGCACCCGTTTCAATACCAGAACACTGTGTAGAACCAGGAAGCTCTGCTCCTGCGTGTATGCTGCGTGTCAACCTAGAAATTAGAGACTGATGGCACAAGGCTAGTTTTCCCATTATGAAAGCTCCGTTGATGCGGCCCCGAAGCTACCTGAAAAGCACTGTTGTTACCGTGCTTTTACTTACAGCCGGCATGGTTCATAGAAGCAAATGAGTTTTCTCGAAAGAAACCTTGTGCTTCCAGTTCCTAGTTGGAAGCTCACCCTGCTCTGCTCTATACCAAACGTGATAGTCAATGTGAGCACTAGCCTCGAAGTAAGGCCCTGATTATCCTGGCAAAACGGGAGGCGTGCAGCAGCTCCATGAGGCCTTCATCGCTGTTCTGCTTTAGTTTCACGGTAGTAAGCTTTCCAACATTCCTAGGGACTTTGCTTAAGCAACCGTTTCGGTACCAGAACACTGCGTAGAGACAGTAAGCTCTGGTCCTGCGTGTATGCTGCGTGTCAACCTAGAAATTGGAGACTGATGGCATAAGGCTTCTTTTCCCATTATGAAAGCTCCGTTCATGCGGCCTCGAAGCTACCTGAAAAGCATTGTTGTTGCCGGGGTTTTCCTCACTGCCGGCATGGTTCTGAGAAGAAAATGAGTTTTCTCCTAAAAACCTTGGGTTTCCAGTTCCTTGTTGGAAGCTCACCCTGCTCTGCGCTATACCTAAAGTGAAAGTCAACGTGAGCCCAAGCTTCGAAGTAAGGCCCTGATTATCCTGGCAAAACGGTAGGCGTGCAGCAGCTCCATGAGTCCTTCATCGCTGTTCTGCTTTAGTTTCACGGTAGTAAGCTTTCCAACATTCCTAGGGACTTTGCTTAAGCAACCGTTTCGGTACCAGAACACTGCGTAGAGACAGTAAGCTCTGGTCCTGCGTGTATGCTGCGTGTCAACCTAGAAATTGGAGACTGATGGCATAAGGCTTCTTTTCCCATTATGAAAGCTCCGTTCATGCGGCCTCGAAGCTACCTGAAAAGCATTGTTGTTGTCGGGGTTTTCCTCACTGCCGGCATGGTTCTGAGAAGAAAATGAGTTTTCTCCTAAGAAACCTTGGGGTTCCAGTTCCTTGTTGGAAGCTCACCCTGCTCTGCGCTATACCTAAAGTGAAAGTCAACGTGAGCCCAAGCTTCGAAGTAAGGCCCTGATTATCCTTGCAAAACGAGAGGCGTGCAGCAGCTCCATGAGGCCTTCATCGTTGTTCTGCTTTAGTTTCAAGGTAGTAAGCTTTTCAACACTCCTAGGGGCTTGCTTCAGCACCCGTTTCAGTACCAGAACACTGCGTAGAACCAGGAAGCTCTGCTCCTGCGTGTATGCTGCGTGTCAATCTAGAAATTAGAGACTGATGGCACAAGGCTAGTTTTCCCATGATGAAAGCTCCGTTGATGCGGCCCCGAAGCTACCTGAAAAGCACTGTTGTTACCGTGCTTTTACTTACAGCCGGCATGGTTCATAGAAGAAAATGAGTTTTCTCGAAAGAAACCTTGGGCTTCCAGTTCCTAGTTGGAAGCTCACCCTGCTCTGCTCTATACCAAACGTGAAAGTCAATGTGAGCACTAGCCTCGAAGTAAGGCCCTGATTATCCTGGCAAAACGGGAGGCGTGCAGCAGCTCCATGAGGCCTTCATCGCTGTTCTGCTTTAGTTTCAAGGTAGTAAGCTTTTCAACACTCCTAGGGGCCTTGCTTCAGCCCCCGTTTCAGTACCAGAACACAGCGTAGAACCAGTAAGCTCTGCTCCTGCGTGTATCCTGCGTGTCAACCTAGAAATTAGAGACTGATGGCACAAGGCTAGTTTTCCCATTATGAAAGCTCCGTTGATGCGGCCCCGAAGCTACCTGAAAAGCACTGTTGTTACCGTGCTTTTACTTACAGCCGGCATGGTTCATAGAAGAAAATGAGTTTTCTCGAAAGAAACCTTGTGCTTCCAGTTCCTAGTTGGAAGCTCACCCTGCTCTGCTCTATACCAAACGTGATAGTCAATGTGAGCACTAGCCTCGAAGTAAGGCCCTGATTATCCTGGCAAAACGGGAGGCGTGCAGCAGCTCCATGAGGCCTTCATCGCTGTTCTGCTTTAGTTTCACGGTAGTAAGCTTTCCAACATTCCTAGGGACTTTGCTTAAGCAACCGTTTCGGTACCAGAACACTGCGTAGAGACAGTAAGCTCTGGTCCTGCGTGTATGCTGCGTGTCAACCTAGAAATTGGAGACTGATGGCATAAGGCTTCTTTTCCCATTATGAAAGCTCCGTTCATGCGGCCTCGAAGCTACCTGAAAAGCATTGTTGTTGCCGGGGTTTTCCTCACTGCCGGCATGGTTCTGAGAAGAAAAAGAGTTTTCTCCTAAGAAACCTTGGGTTTCCAGTTCCTTGTTGGAAGCTCACCCTGCTCTGCGCTATACCTAAAGTGAAAGTCAACGTGAGCCCAAGCTTCGAAGAAAGGCCCTGATTATCGTTGCAAAACGAGAGGCGTGCAGCAGCTCCATGAGGCCTTCATCGTTGTTCTACTTTAGTTTCAAGGTAGTAAGCTTTTCAACACTCCTAGGGGACTTGCTTCAGCACCCGTTTCAGTACCAGAACACTGCGTAGAACCAGGAAGCTCTGCTCCTGCGTGTATGCTGCGTGTCACCTAGAAATTAGAGACTGACGGCACAAGGCTAGTTTTCCCATTATGAAAGCTCCGTTGATGCGGCCCCGAAGCTACCTGAAAAGCACTGTTGTTACCGTGCTTTTACTTACAGCCGGCATGGTTCATAGAAGCAAATGAGTTTTCTCGAAAGAAACCTTGTGCTTCCAGTTCCTAGTTGGAAGCTCACCCGGCTCTGCTCTATACCAAACGTGAAAGTCAATGTGAGCACTAGCCTCGAAGTAAGGCCCTGATTATCCTGGCAAAACGGGAGGCGTGCAGCAGCTCCATGAGGCCTTCAAGGCTGTTCTGCTTTAGTTTCACGGTAGTAAGCTTTCCAACATTCCTAGGGACTTTGCTTAAGCAACCGTTTCGGTACCAGAACACTGCGTAGAGACAGTAAGCTCTGGTCCTGCGTGTATGCTGCGTGTCAACCTAGAAATTGGAGACTGATGGCATAAGGCTTCTTTTCCCATTATGAAAGCTCCGTTCATGCGGCCTTGAAGCTACCTGAAAAGCATTGTTGTTGCCGGGGTTTTCCTCACTGCCGGCATGGTTCTGAGAAGAAAATGAGTTTTCTCCTAAGAAACCTTGGGTTTCCAGTTCCTTGTTGGAAGCTCACCCTGCTCTGCGCTATACCTAAAGTGAAAGTCAACGTGAGCCCAAGCTTCGAAGTAAGGCCCTGATTATCCTTGCAAAACGAGAGGCGTGCAGCAGCTCCATGAGGCCTTCATCGTTGTTCTGCTTTAGTTTCAAGGTAGTAAGCTTTTCAACACTCCTAGGGGACTTGCTTCAGCACCCGTTTCAGTACCAGAACACTGCGTAGAACCAGGAAGCTCTGCTCCTGCGTGTATGCTGCGTGTCAACCTAGAAATTAGAGACTGATGGCACAAGGCTAGTTTTCCCATTATGAAAGCTCCGTTGATGCGGCCCCGAAGCTACCTGAAAAGCACTGTTGTTACCGTGCTTTTACTTACAGCCGGCATGGTTCATAGAAGCAAATGAGTTTTCTCGAAAGAAACCTTGTGCTTCCAGTTCCTAGTTGGAAGCTCACCCTGCTCTGCTCTATACCAAACGTGAAAGTCAATGTGAGCACTAGCCTCGAAGTAAGGCCCTGATTATCCTGGCAAAACGGGAGGCGTGCAGCAGCTCCATGAGGCCTTCATCGCTGTTCTGCTTTAGTTTCACGGTAGTAAGCTTTCCAACATTCCTAGGGACTTTGCTTAAGCAACCGTTTCGGTACCAGAACACTGCGTAGAGACAGTAAGCTCTGGTCCTGCGTGTATGCTGCGTGTCAACCTAGAAATTGGAGACTGATGGCATAAGGCTTCTTTTCCCATTATGAAAGCTCCGTTCATGCGGCCTCGAAGCTACCTGAAAAGCATTGTTGTTGCCGGGGTTTTCCTCACTGCCGGCATGGTTCTGAGAAGAAAATGAGTTTTCTCCTAAAAACCTTGGGTTTCCAGTTCCTTGTTGGAAGCTCACCCTGCTCTGCGCTATACCTAAAGTGAAAGTCAACGTGAGCCCAAGCTTCGAAGTAAGGCCCTGATTATCCTGGCAAAACGGTAGGCGTGCAGCAGCTCCATGAGTCCTTCATCGCTGTTCTGCTTTAGTTTCACGGTAGTAAGCTTTCCAACATTCCTAGGGACTTTGCTTAAGCAACCGTTTCGGTACCAGAACACTGCGTAGAGACAGTAAGCTCTGGTCCTGCGTGTATGCTGCGTGTCAACCTAGAAATTGGAGACTGATGGCATAAGGCTTCTTTTCCCATTATGAAAGCTCCGTTCATGCGGCCTCGAAGCTACCTGAAAAGCATTGTTGTTGCCGGGGTTTTCCTCACTGCCGGCATGGTTCTGAGAAGAAAATGAGTTTTCTCCTAAGAAACCTTGGGGTTCCAGTTCCTTGTTGGAAGCTCACCCTGCTCTGCGCTATACCTAAAGTGAAAGTCAACGTGAGCCCAAGCTTCGAAGTAAGGCCCTGATTATCCTTGCAAAACGAGAGGCGTGCAGCAGCTCCATGAGGCCTTCATCGTTGTTCTGCTTTAGTTTCAAGGTAGTAAGCTTTTCAACACTCCTAGGGGCCTTGCTTCAGCACCCGTTTCAGTACCAGAACACTGCGTAGAACCAGGAAGCTCTGCTCCTGCGTGTATGCTGCGTGTCAACCTAGAAATTAGAGACTGATGGCACAAGGCTAGTTTTCCCATGATGAAAGCTCCGTTGATGCGGCCCCGAAGCTACCTGAAAAGCACTGTTGTTACCGTGCTTTTACTTACAGCCGGCATGGTTCATAGAAGCAAATGAGTTTTCTCGAAAGAAACCTTGTGCTTCCAGTTCCTAGTTGGAAGCTCACCCTGCTCTGCTCTATACCAAACGTGAAAGTCAATGTGAGCACTAGCCTCGAAGTAAGGCCCTGATTATCCTGGCAAAACGGGAGGCGTGCAGCAGCTCCATGAGGCCTTCATCGCTGTTCTGCTTTAGTTTCACGGTAGTAAGCTTTCCAACATTCCTAGGGACTTTGCTTAAGCAACCGTTTCGGTACCAGAACACTGCGTAGAGACAGTAAGCTCTGGTCCTGCGTGTATGCTGCGTGTCAACCTAGAAATTGCAGACTGATGGCATAAGGCTTCTTTTCCCATTATGAAAGCTCCGTTCATGCGGCCTCGAAGCTACCTGAAAAGCATTGTTGTTGCCGGGGTTTTCCTCACTGCCGGCATGGTTCTGAGAAGAAAATGAGTTTTCTCCTAAAAACCTTGGGTTTCCAGTTCCTTGTTGGAAGCTCACCCTGCTCTGCGCTATACCTAAAGTGAAAGTCAACGTGAGCCCAAGCTTCGAAGTAAGGCCCTGATTATCCTGGCAAAACGGTAGGCGTGCAGCAGCTCCATGAGTCCTTCATCGCTGTTCTGCTTTAGTTTCACAGTAGTAAGCTTTCCAACATTCCTAGGGACTTTGCTTAAGCAACCGTTTCGGTACCAGAACACTGCGTAGAGACAGTAAGCTCTGGTCCTGCGTGTATGCTGCGTGTCAACCTAGAAATTGGAGACTGATGGCATAAGGCTTCTTTTCCCATTATGAAAGCTCCGTTCATGCGGCCTCGAAGCTACCTGAAAAGCATTGTTGTTGCCGGGGTTTTCCTCACTGCCGGCATGGTTCTGAGAAGAAAATGAGTTTTCTCCTAAGAAACCTTGGGGTTCCAGTTCCTTGTTGGAAGCTCACCCTGCTCTGCGCTATACCTAAAGTGAAAGTCAACGTGAGCCCAAGCTTCGAAGTAAGGCCCTGATTATCCTTGCAAAACGAGAGGCGTGCAGCAGCTCCATGAGGCCTTCATCGTTGTTCTGCTTTAGTTTCAAGGTAGTAAGCTTTTCAACACTCCTAGGGGACTTACTTCAGCACCCGTTTCAGTACCAGAACACTGCGTAGAACCAGGAAGCTCTGCTCCTGCGTGTATGCTGCGTGTCAACCTAGAAATTAGAGACTGATGGCACAAGGCTAGTTTTCCCATGATGAAAGCTCCGTTGATGCGGCCCCGAAGCTACCTGAAAAGCACTGTTGTTACCGTGCTTTTACTTACAGCCGGCATGGTTCATAGAAGAAAATGAGTTTTCTCGAAAGAAACCTTGGGCTTCCAGTTCCTAGTTGGAAGCTCACCCTGCTCTGCTCTATACCAAACGTGAAAGTCAATGTGAGCACTAGCCTCGAAGTAAGGCCCTGATTATCCTGGCAAAACGGGAGGCGTGCAGCAGCTCCATGAGGCCTTCATCGCTGTTCTGCTTTAGTTTCAAGGTAGTAAGCTTTTCAACACTCCTAGGGGCCTTGCTTCAGCACCCGTTTCAGTACCAGAACACAGCGTAGAACCAGGAAGCTCTGCTCCTGCGTGTATCCTGCGTGTCAACCTAGAAACTAGAGACTGATGGCACAAGGCTAGTTTTCCCATTATGAAAGCTCCGTTGATGCGGCCCCGAAGCTACCTGAAAAGCACTGTTGTTACCGTGCTTTTACTTACAGCCGGCATGGTTCATAGAAGAAAATGAGTTTTCTCGAAAGAAACCTTGTGCTTCCAGTTCCTAGTTGCAAGCTCACCCTGCTCTGCTCTATACCAAACGTGAAAGTCAATGTGAGCACTAGCCTCGAAGTAAGGCCCTGATTATCCTGGCAAAACGGGAGGCGTGCAGCAGCTCCATGAGGCCTTCATCGCTGTTCTGCTTTAGTTTCACGGTAGTAAGCTTTCCAACATTCCTAGGGACTTTGCTTAAGCAACCGTTTCGGTACCAGAACACTGCGTAGAGACAGTAAGCTCTGGTCCTGCGTGTGTGCTGCGTGTCAACCTAGAAATTGGAGACTGATGGCATAAGGCTTCTTTTCCCATTATGAAAGCTCCGTTCATGCGGCCTCGAAGCTACCTGAAAAGCATTGTTGTTGCCGGGGTTTTCCTCACTGCCGGCATGGTTCTGAGAAGAAAAAGAGTTTTCTCCTAAGAAACCTTGGGTTTCCAGTTCCTTCTTGGAAGCTCACCCTGCTCTGCGCTATACCTAAAGTGAAAGTCAACGTGAGCCCAAGCTTCGAAATAAGGCCCTGATTATCCTTGCAAAACGAGAGGCGTGCAGCAGCTCCATGAGGCCTTCATCGTTGTTCTGCTTTAGTTTCAAGGTAGTAAGCTTTTCAACACTCCTAGGGGACTTGCTTCAGCACCCGTTTCAGTACCAGAACACTGCGTAGAACCAGGAAGCTCTGCTCCTGCGTGTATGCTGCGTGTCAACCTAGAAATTAGAGACTGATGGCACAAGGCTAGTTTTCCCATTATGAAAGCTCCGTTGATGCGGCCCCGAAGCTACCTGAAAAGCACTGTTGTTACCGTGCTTTTACTTACAGCCGGCATGGTTCATAGAAGCAAATGAGTTTTCTCGAAAGAAACCTTGTGCTTCCAGTTCCTAGTTGGAAGCTCACCCTGCTCTGCTCTATACCAAACGTGAAAGTCAATGTGAGCACTAGCCTCGAAGTAAGGCCCTGATTATCCTGGCAAAACGGGAGGCGTGCAGCAGCTCCATGAGGCCTTCATCGCTGTTCTGCTTTAGTTTCACGGTAGTAAGCTTTCCAACATTCCTAGGGACTTTGCTTAAGCAACCGTTTCGGTACCAGAACACTGCGTAGAGACAGTAAGCTCTGGTCCTGCGTGTATGCTGCGTGTCAACCTAGAAATTGGAGACTGATGGCATAAGGCTTCTTTTCCCATTATGAAAGCTCCGTTCATGCGGCCTCGAAGCTACCTGAAAAGCATTGTTGTTGCCGGGGTTTTCCTCACTGCCGGCATGGTTCTGAGAAGAAAATGAGTTTTCTCCTAAGAAACCTTGGGTTTCCATTTCCTTGTTGGAAGCTCACCCTGCTCTGCGCTATACCTAAAGTGAAAGTCAACGTGAGCCCAAGCTTCGAAGTAAGGCCCTGATTATCCTTGCAAAACGAGAGGCGTGCAGCAGCTCCATGAGGCCTTCATCGTTGTTCTGCTTTAGTTTCAAGGTAGTAAGCTTTTCAACACTCCTAGGGGACTTGCTTCAGCACCCGTTTCAGTACCAGAACACTGCGTAGAACCAGGAAGCTCTGCTCCTGCGTGTATGCTGCGTGTCAACCTAGAAATTAGAGACTGATGGCACAAGGCTAGTTTTCCCATTATGAAAGCTCCGTTGATGCGGCCCCGAAGCTACCTGAAAAGCACTGTTGTTACCGTGCTTTTACTTACAGCCGGCATGGTTCATAGAAGCAAATGAGTTTTCTCGAAAGAAACCTTGTGCTTCCAGTTCCTAGTTGGAAGCTCACCCGGCTCTGCTCTATACCAAACGTGAAAGTCAATGTGAGCACTAGCCTCGAAGTAAGGCCCTGATTATCCTGACAAAACGGGAGGCGTGCAGCAGCTCCATGAGGCCTTCATCGCTGTTCTGCTTTAGTTTCACGGTAGTAAGCTTTCCAACATTCCTAGGGACTTTGCTTAAGCAACCGTTTCGGTACCAGAACACTGCGTAGAGACAGTAAGCTCTGGTCCTGCGTGTATGCTGCGTGTGAACCTAGAAATTGGAGACTGATGGCATAAGGCTTCTTTTCCCATTATGAAAGCTCCGTTCATGCGGCCTCGAAGCTACCTGTAAAGCATTGTTGTTGCCGGGGTTTTCCTCACTGCCGGCATGGTTCTGAGAAGAAAATGAGTTTTCTCCTAAGAAACCTTGGGTTTCCAGTTCCTTGTTGGAAGCTCACCCTGCTCTGCGCTATACCTAAAGTGAAAGTCAACGTGAGCCCAAGCTTCGAAGTAAGGCCCTGATTATCCTTGCAAAACGAGAGGCGTGCAGCAGCTCCATGAGGCCTTCATCGTTGTTCTGCTTTAGTTTCAAGGTAGTAAGCTTTTCAACACTCCTAGGGGAGTTGCTTCAGCACCCGTTTCAATACCAGAACACTGTGTAGAACCAGGAAGCTCTGCTCCTGCGTGTATGCTGCGTGTCAACCTAGAAATTAGAGACTGATGGCACAAGGCTAGTTTTCCCATTATGAAAGCTCCGTTGATGCGGCCCCGAAGCTACCTGAAAAGCACTGTTGTTACCGTGCTTTTACTTACAGCCGGCATGGTTCATAGAAGCAAATGAGTTTTCTCGAAAGAAACCTTGTGCTTCCAGTTCCTAGTTGGAAGCTCACCCGGCTCTGCTCTATACCAAACGTGAAAGTCAATGTGAGCACTAGCCTCGAAGTAAGGCCCTGATTATCCTGGCAAAACGGGAGGCGTGCAGCAGCTCCATGAGGCCTTCATCGCTGTTCTGCTTTAGTTTCACGGTAGTAAGCTTTCCAACATTCCTAGGGACTTTGCTTAAGCAACCGTTTCGGTACCAGAACACTGCGTAGAGACAGTAAGCTCTGGTCCTGCGTGTATGCTACGTGTCAACCTAGAAATTGGAGACTGATGGCATAAGGCTTCTTTTCCCATTATGAAAGCTCCGTTCATGCGGCCTTGAAGCTACCTGAAAAGCATTGTTGTTGCCGGGGTTTTCCTCACTGCCGGCATGGTTCTGAGAAGAAAAAGAGTTTTCTCCTAAGAAACCTTGGGTTTCCAGTTCCTTGTTGGAATCTCACCCTGCCCTGCGCTATACCTAAAGTGAAAGTCAACGTGAGCCCAAGCTTCGAAGTAAGGCCCTGATTATCCTTGCAAAACGAGAGGCGTGCAGCAGCTCCATGAGGCCTTCATCATTGTTCTGCTTTAGTTTCAAGGTAGTAAGCTTTTCAACACTCCTAGGGGACTTGCTTCAGCACCCGTTTCAGTACCAGAACACTGCGTAGAACCAGGAAGCTCTGTTCCTGCGTGTATGCTGCGTGTCAACCTAGAAATTAGAGACTGATGGCACAAGGCTAGTTTTCCCATTATGAAAGCTCCGTTGATGCGGCCCCGAAGCTACCTGAAAAGCACTGTTGTTACCGTGCTTTTACTTACAGCCGGCATGGTTCATAGAAGAAAATGAGTTTTCTCGAAAGAAACCTTGTGCTTCCAGTTCCTAGTTGGAAGCTCACCCTGCTCTGCTCTATACCAAACGTGAAAGTCAATGTGAGCACTAGCCTCGAAGTAAGGCCCTGATTATCCTGGCAAAACGGGAGGCGTGCAGCAGCTCCATGAGGCCTTCATCGCTGTTCTGCTTTAGTTTCACGGTAGTAAGCTTTCCAACATTCCTAGGGACTTTGCTTAAGCAACCGTTTCGGAACCAGAACACTGCGTAGAGACAGTAAGCTCTGGTCCTGCGTGTATGCTGCGTGTCAACCTAGAAATTGCAGACTGATGGCATAAGGCTTCTTTTCCCATTATGAAAGCTCCGTTCATGCGGCCTCGAAGCTACCTGAAAAGCATTGTTGTTGCCGGGGTTTTCCTCACTGCCGGCATGGTTCTGAGAAGAAAATGAGTTTTCTCCTAAAAACCTTGGGTTTCCAGTTCCTTGTTGGAAGCTCACCCTGCTCTGCGCTATACCTAAAGTGAAAGTCAACGTGAGCCCAAGCTTCGAAGTAAGGCCCTGATTATCCTGGCAAAACGGTAGGCGTGCAGCAGCTCCATGAGTCCTTCATCGCTGTTCTGCTTTAGTTTCACGGTAGTAAGCTTTCCAACATTCCTAGGGACTTTGCTTAAGCAACCGTTTCGGTACCAGAACACTGCGTAGAGACAGTAAGCTCTGGTCCTGCGTGTATGCTGCGTGTCAACCTAGAAATTGGAGACTGATGGCATAAGGCTTCTTTTCCCATTATGAAAGCTCCGTTCATGCGGCCTCGAAGCTACCTGAAAAGCATTGTTGTTGCCGGGGTTTTCCTCACTGCCGGCATGGTTCTGAGAAGAAAATGAGTTTTCTCCTAAGAAACCTTGGGGTTCCAGTTCCTTGTTGGAAGCTCACCCTGCTCTGCGCTATACCTAAAGTGAAAGTCAACGTGAGCCGAAGCTTCGAAGTAAGGCCCTGATTATCCTTGCAAAACGAGAGGCGTGCAGCAGCTCCATGAGGCCTTCATCGTTGTTCTGCTTTAGTTTCAAGGTAGTAAGCTTTTCAACACTCCTAGGGGACTTGCTTCAGCACCCGTTTCAGTACCAGAACACTGCGTAGAACCAGGAAGCTCTGCTCCTGCGTGTATGCTGCGTGTCAACCTAGAAATTAGAGACTGATGGCACAAGGCTAGTTTTCCCATTATGAAAGCTCCGTTGATGCGGCCCCGAAGCTACCTGAAAAGCACTGTTGTTACCGTGCTTTTACTTACAGCCGGCATGGTTCATAGAAGAAAATGAGTTTTCTCGAAAGAAACCTTGTGCTTCCAGTTCCTAGTTGGAAGATCACCCGGCTCTGCTCTATACCAAACGTGAAAGTCAATGTGAGCACTAGCCTCGAAGTAAGGCCCTGATTATCCTGGCCAAACGGGAGGCGTGCAGCAGCTCCATGAGGCCTTCATCGCTGTTCTGCTTTAGTTTCACGGTAGTAAGCTTTCCAACATTCCTAGGGACTTTGCTTAAGCAACCGTTTCGGTACCAGAACACTGCGTAGAGACAGTAAGCTCTGGTCCTGCGTGTATGCTGCGTGTCAACCTAGAAATTGGAGACTGATGGCATAAGGCTTCTTTTCCCATTATGAAAGCTCCGTTCATGCGGCCTCGAAGCTACCTGAAAAGCATTGTTATTGCCGGGGTTTTCCTCACTGCCGGCATGGTTCTGAGAAGAAAATGAGTTTTCTCCTAAGAAACCTTGGGGTTCCAGTTCCTTGTTGGAAGCTCACCCTGCTCTGCGCTATACCTAAAGTGAAAGTCAACGTGAGCCCAAGCTTCGAAGTAAGGCCCTGATTATCCTTGCAAAACGAGAGGCGTGCAGCAGCTCCATGAGGCCTTCATCGTTGTTCTGCTTTAGTTTCAAGGTAGTAAGCTTTTCAACACTCCTAGGGGCCTTGCTTCAGCACCCGTTTCAGTACCAGAACACTGCGTAGAACCAGGAAGCTCTGCTCCTGCGTGTATGCTGCGTGTCAACCTAGAAATTAGAGACTGACGGCACAAGGCTAGTTTTCCCATTATGAAAGCTCCGTTGATGCGGCCCCGAAGCTACCTGAAAAGCACTGTTGTTACCGTGCTTTTACTTACAGCCGGCATGGTTCATAGAAGAAAATGAGTTTTCTCGAAAGAAACCTTGTGCTTCCAGTTCCTAGTTGGAAGCTCACCCGGCTCTGCTCTATACCAAACGTGAAAGTCAATGTGAGCACTAGCCTCGAAGTAAGGCCCTGATTATCCTGGCAAAACGGGAGGCGTGCAGCAGCTCCATGAGGCCTTCATCGCTGTTCTGCTTTAGTTTCACGGTAGTAAGCTTTCCAACATTCCTAGGGACTTTGCTTAAGCAACCGTTTCGGTACCAGAACACTGCGTAGAGACAGTAAGCTCTGGTCCTGCGTGTATGCTGCGTGTCAACCTAGAAATTGCAGACTGATGGCATAAGGCTTCTTTTCCCATTACGAAAGCTCCGTTCATGCGGCCTCGAAGCTACCTGAAAAGCATTGTTGTTGCCGGGGTTTTCCTCACTGCCGGCATGGTTCTGAGAAGAAAATGAGTTTTCTCCTAAGAAACCTTGGGGTTCCAGTTCCTTGTTGGAAGCTCACCCTGCTCTGCGCTATACCTAAAGTGAAAGTCAACGTGAGCCCAATCTTCGAAGTAAGGCCCTGATCATCCTTGCAAAACGAGAGGCGTGCAGCAGCTCCATGAGGCCTTCATCGTTGTTCTGCTTTAGTTTCAAGGTAGTAAGCTTTTCAACACTCCTAGGGGACTTGCTTCAGCACCCGTTTCAGTACCAGAACACTGCGTAGAACCAGGAAGCTCTGCTCCTGCGTGTATGCTGCGTGTCAACCTAGAAATTAGAGACGACGGCACAAGGCTAGTTTTCCCATTATGAAAGCTCCGTTGATGCGGCCCCGAAGCTACCTGAAAAGCACTGTTGTTACCGTGCTTTTACTTACAGCCGGCATGGTTCATAGAAGAAAATGAGTTTTCTCGAAAGAAACCTTGTGCTTCCAGTTCCTAGTTGCAAGCTCACCCGGCTCCGCTCTATACCAAACGTGAAAGTCAATGTGAGCACTAGCCTCGAAGTAAGGCCCTGATTATCCTGGCAAAACGGGAGGCGTGCAGCAGCTCCATGAGGCCTTCATCGCTGTTCTGCTTTAGTTTCACGGTAGTAAGCTTTCCAACATTCCTAGGGACTTTGCTTAAGCAACCGTTTCGGTACCAGAACACTGCGTAGAGACAGTAAGCTCTGGTCCTGCGTGTATGCTGCGTGTCAACCTAGAAATTGGAGACTGATGGCATAAGGCTTCTTTTCCCATTATGAAAGCTCCGTTCATGCGGCCTCGAAGCTACCTGAAAAGCATTGTTGTTGCCGGGGTTTTCCTCACTGCCGGCATGGTTCTGAGAAGAAAAAGAGTTTTCTCCTAAGAAACCTTGGGTTTCCAGTTCCTTGTTGGAAGCTCACCCTGCTCTGCGCTATACCTAAAGTGAAAGTCAACGTGAGCCCAAGCTTCGAAGTAAGGCCCTGATTATCCTTGCAAAACGAGAGGCGTGCAGCAGCTCCATGAGGCCTTCATCGTTGTTCTGCTTTAGTTTCAAGGTAGTAAGCTTTTCAACACTCCTAGGGCCCTTGCTTCAGCACCCGTTTCAGTACCAGAACACTGCGTAGAACCAGGAAGCTCTGCTCCTGCGTGTATGCTGCGTGTCAACCTAGAAATTAGAGACTGACGGCACAAGGCTAGTTTTCCCATTATGAAAGCTCCGTTGATGCGGCCCCGAAGCTACCTGAAAAGCACTGTTGTTACCGTGCTTTTACTTACAGCCGGCATGGTTCATAGAAGAAAATGAGTTTTCTCGAAAGAAACCTTGTGCTTCCAGTTCCTAGTTGGAAGCTCACCCGGCTCCGCTCTATACCAAACGTGAAAGTCAATGTGAGCACTAGCCTCGAAGTAAGGCCCTGATTATCCGGGCAAAACGGGAGGCGTGCAGCAGCTCCATGAGGCCTTCATCGCTGTTCTGCTTTAGTTTCACGGTAGTAAGCTTTCCAACATTCCTAGGGACTTTGCTTAAGCAACCGTTTCGGTACCAGAACACTGCGTAGAGACAGTAAGCTCTGGTCCTGCGTGTATGCTGTGTGTCAACCTAGAAATTGGAGACTGATGGCATAAGGCTTCTTTTCCCATTATGAAAGCTCCGTTCATGCGGCCTCGAAGCTACCTGAAAAGCATTGTTGTTGCCGGGGTTTTCCTCACTGCCGGCATGGTTCTGAGAAGAAAAAGAGTTTTCTCCTAAGAAACCTTGGGTTTCCAGTTCCTTGTTGGAAGCTCACCCTGCTATGCGCTATACCTAAAGTGAAAGTCAACGTGAGCCCAAGCTTCGAAGTAAGGCCCTGATTATCCTTGCAAAACGAGAGGCGTGCAGCAGCTCCATGAGGCCTTCATCGTTGTTCTGCTTTAGTTTCAAGGTAGTAAGCTTTTCAACACTCCTAGGGGCCTTGCTTCAGCACCCGTTTCAGTACCAGAACACTGCGTAGAACCAGGAAGCTCTGCTCCTGCGTGTATGCTGCGTGTCAACCTAGAAATTAGAGACTGATGGCACAAGGCTAGTTTTCCCATTATGAAAGCTCCGTTGATGCAGCCCCGAAGCTACCTGAAAAGCACTGTTGTTACCGTGCTTTTACTTACAGCCGGCATGGTTCATAGAAGAAAATGAGTTTTCTCGAAAGAAACCTTGTGCTTCCAGTTCCTAGTTGCAAGATCACCCGTCTCCGCTCTATACCAAAGGTGAAAGTCAATGTGAGCACTAGCCTCGAAGTAAGGCCCTGATTATCCTGGCAAAACGGGAGGCGTGCAGCAGCTCCATGAGGCCTTCATCGCTGTTCTGCTTTAGTTTCACGGTAGTAAGCTTTCCAACATTCCTAGGGACTTTCCTTAAGCAACCGTTTCGGTACCAGAACACTGCGTAGAGACAGTAAGCTCTGGTCCTGCGTGTATGCTGCGTGTCAACCTAGAAATTGGAGACTGATGGCATAAGGCTTCTTTTCCCATTATGAAAGCTCCGTTCATGCGGCCTCGAAGCTACCTGAAAAGCATTGTTGTTGCCGGGGTTTTCCTCACTGCCGGCATGGTTCTGAGAAGAAAATGAGTTTTCTCCTAAGAAACCTTGGGGTTCCAGTTCCTTGTTGGAAGCTCACCCTGCTCTGCGCTATACCTAAAGTGAAAGTCAACGTGAGCCCAAGCTTCGAAGTAAGGCCCTGATTATCCTTGCAAAACGAGAGGCGTGCAGCAGCTCCATGAGGCCTTCATCGTTGTTCTGCTTTAGTTTCAAGGTAGTAAGCTTTTCAACACTCCTAGGGGACTTGCTTCAGCACCCGTTTCAGTACCAGAACACTGCGTAGAACCAGGAAGCTCTGCTCCTGCGTGTATGCTGCGTGTTAACCTAGAAATTAGAGACTGATGGCACAAGGCTAGTTTTCCCATTATGAAAGCTCCGTTGATGCGGCCCCGAAGCTACCTGAAAAGCACTGTTGTTACCGTGCTTTTACTTACAGCCGGCATGGTTCATAGAAGAAAATGATTTTTCTCGAAAGAAACCTTGTGCTTCCAGTTCCTAGTTGGAAGCTCACCCGGCTCTGCTCTATACCAAACGTGAAAGTCAATGTGAGCACTAGCCTCGAAGTAAGGCCCTGATTATCCTGGCCAAACGGGAGGCGTGCAGCAGCTCCATGAGGCCTTCATCGCTGTTCTGCTTTAGTTTCACGGTAGTAAGCTTTCCAACATTCCTAGGGACTTTGCTTAAGCAACCGTTTCGGTACCAGAACACTGCGTAGAGACAGTAAGCTCTGGTCCTGCGTGTATGCTGCGTGTCAACCTAGAAATTGGAGACTGATGGCATAAGGCTTCTTTTCCCATTATGAAAGCTCCGTTCATGCGGCCTCGAAGCTACCTGAAAAGCATTGTTATTGCCGGGGTTTTCCTCACTGCCGGCATGGTTCTGAGAAGAAAATGAGTTTTCTCCTAAGAAACCTTGGGGTTCCAGTTCCTTGTTGGAAGCTCACCCTGCTCTGCGCTATACCTAAAGTGAAAGTCAACGTGAGCCCAAGCTTCGAAGTAAGGCCCTGATTATCCTTGCAAAACGAGAGGCGTGCAGCAGCTCCATGAGGCCTTCATCGTTGTTCTGCTTTAGTTTCAAGGTAGTAAGCTTTTCAACACTCCTAGGGGCCTTGCTTCAGCACCCGTTTCAGTACCAGAACACTGCGTAGAACCAGGAAGCTCTGCTCCTGCGTGTATGCTGCGTGTCAACCTAGAAATTAGAGACTGACGGCACAAGGCTAGTTTTCCCATTATGAAAGCTCCGTTGATGCGGCCCCGAAGCTACCTGAAAAGCACTGTTGTTACCGTGCTTTTACTTACAGCCGGCATGGTTCATAGAAGAAAATGAGTTTTCTCGAAAGAAACCTTGTGCTTCCAGTTCCTAGTTGGAAGCTCACCCTGCTCTGCTCTATACCAAACGTGAAAGTCAATGTGAGCACTAGCCTCGAAGTAAGGCCCTGATTATCCTGGCAAAACGGGAGGCGTGCACCAGCTCCATGAGGCCTTCATCGCTGTTCTGCTTTAGTTTCACGGTAGTAAGCTTTCCAACATTCCTAGGGACTTTGCTTAAGCAACCGTTTCGGTACCAGAACACTGCGTAGAGACAGTAAGCTCTGGTCCTGCGTGTATGCTGCGTGTCAACCTAGAAATTGGAGACTGATGGCATAAGGCTTCTTTTCCCATTATGAAAGCTCCGTTCATGCGGCCTCGAAGCTACCTGAAAAGCATTGTTGTTGCCGGGGTTTTCCTCACTGCCGGCATGGTTCTGAGAAGAAAATGAGTTTTCTCCTAAGAAACCTTGGGGTTCCAGTTCCTTGTTGGAAGCTCACCCTGCTCTGCGCTATACCTAAAGTGAAAGTCAACGTGAGCCCAATCTTCGAAGTAAGGCCCTGATCATCCTTGCAAAACGAGAGGCGTGCAGCAGCTCCATGAGGCCTTCATCGTTGTTCTGCTTTAGTTTCAAGGTAGTAAGCTTTTCAACACTCCTAGGGGACTTGCTTCAGCACCCGTTTCAGTACCAGAACACTGCGTAGAACCAGGAAGCTCTGCTCCTGCGTGTATGCTGCGTGTCAACCTAGAAATTAGAGACGACGGCACAAGGCTAGTTTTCCCATTATGAAAGCTCCGTTGATGCGGCCCCGAAGCTACCTGAAAAGCACTGTTGTTACCGTGCTTTTACTTACAGCCGGCATGGTTCATAGAAGAAAATGAGTTTTCTCGAAAGAAACCTTGTGCTTCCAGTTCCTAGTTGCAAGCTCACCCGGCTCCGCTCTATACCAAACGTGAAAGTCAATGTGAGCACTAGCCTCGAAGTAAGGCCCTGATTATCCTGGCAAAACGGGAGGCGTGCAGCAGCTCCATGAGGCCTTCATCGCTGTTCTGCTTTAGTTTCACGGTAGTAAGCTTTCCAACATTCCTAGGGACTTTGCTTAAGCAACCGTTTCGGTACCAGAACACTGCGTAGAGACAGTAAGCTCTGGTCCTGCGTGTATGCTGCGTGTCAACCTAGAAATTGGAGCCTGATGGCATAAGGCTTCTTTTCCCATTATGAAAGCTCCGTTCATGCGGCCTCGAAGCTACCTGAAAAGCATTGTTGTTGCCGGGGTTTTCCTCACTGCCGGCATGGTTCTGAGAAGAAAATGAGTTTTCTCCTAAGAAACCTTGGGGTTCCAGTTCCTTGTTGGAAGCTCACCCTGCTCTGCGCTATACCTAAAGTGAAAGTCAACGTGAGCCCAAGCTTCGAAGTAAGGCCCTGATTATCCTTGCAAAACGAGAGGCGTGCAGCAGCTCCATGAGGCCTTCATCGTTGTTCTGCTTTAGTTTCAAGGTAGTAAGCTTTTCAACACTCCTAGGGGACTTGCTTCAGCACCCGTTTCAGTACCAGAACACTGCGTAGAACCAGGAAGCTCTGCTCCTGCGTGTATGCTGCGTGTTAACCTAGAAATTAGAGACTGATGGCACAAGGCTAGTTTTCCCATTATGAAAGCTCCGTTGATGCGGCCCCGAAGCTACCTGAAAAGCACTGTTGTTACCGTGCTTTTACTTACAGCCGGCATGGTTCATAGAAGAAAATGAGTTTTCTCGAAAGAAACCTTGTGCTTCCAGTTCCTAGTTGGAAGCTCACCCGGCTCTGCTCTATACCAAACGTGAAAGTCAATGTGAGCACTAGCCTCGAAGTAAGGCCCTGATTATCCTGGCCAAACGGGAGGCGTGCAGCAGCTCCATGAGGCCTTCATCGCTGTTCTGCTTTAGTTTCACGGTAGTAAGCTTTCCAACATTCCTAGGGACTTTGCTTAAGCAACCGTTTCGGTACCAGAACACTGCGTAGAGACAGTAAGCTCTGGTCCTGCGTGTATGCTGCGTGTCAACCTAGAAATTGGAGACTGATGGCATAAGGCTTCTTTTCCCATTATGAAAGCTCCGTTCATGCGGCCTCGAAGCTACCTGAAAAGCATTGTTATTGCCGGGGTTTTCCTCACTGCCGGCATGGTTCTGAGAAGAAAATGAGTTTTCTCCTAAGAAACCTTGGGGTTCCAGTTCCTTGTTGGAAGCTCACCCTGCTCTGCGCTATACCTAAAGTGAAAGTCAACGTGAGCCCAAGCTTCGAAGTAAGGCCCTGATTATCCTTGCAAAACGAGAGGCGTGCAGCAGCTCCATGAGGCCTTCATCGTTGTTCTGCTTTAGTTTCAAGGTAGTAAGCTTTTCAACACTCCTAGGGGCCTTGCTTCAGCACCCGTTTCAGTACCAGAACACTGCGTAGAACCAGGAAGCTCTGCTCCTGCGTGTATGCTGCGTGTCAACCTAGAAATTAGAGACTGACGGCACAAGGCTAGTTTTCCCATTATGAAAGCTCCGTTGATGCGGCCCCGAAGCTACCTGAAAAGCACTGTTGTTACCGTGCTTTTACTTACAGCCGGCATGGTTCATAGAAGAAAATGATTTTTCTCGAAAGAAACCTTGTGCTTCCAGTTCCTAGTTGGAAGCTCACCCGGCTCCGCTCTATACCAAACGTGAAAGTCAATGTGAGCACTAGCCTCGAAGTAAGGCCCTGATTATCCGGGCAAAACGGGAGGCGTGCAGCAGCTCCATGAGGCCTTCATCGCTGTTCTGCTTTAGTTTCACGGTAGTAAGCTTTCCAACATTCCTAGGGACTTTGCTTAAGCAACCGTTTCGGTACCAGAACACTGCGTAGAGACAGTAAGCTCTGGTCCTGCGTGTATGCTGTGTGTCAACCTAGAAATTGGAGACTGATGGCATAAGGCTTCTTTTCCCATTATGAAAGCTCCGTTCATGCGGCCTCGAAGCTACCTGAAAAGCATTGTTGTTGCCGGGGTTTTCCTCACTGCCGGCATGGTTCTGAGAAGAAAAAGAGTTTTCTCCTAAGAAACCTTGGGTTTCCAGTTCCTTGTTGGAAGCTCACCCTGCTATGCGCTATACCTAAAGTGAAAGTCAACGTGAGCCCAAGCTTCGAAGTAAGGCCCTGATTATCCTTGCAAAACGAGAGGCGTGCAGCAGCTCCATGAGGCCTTCATCGTTGTTCTGCTTTAGTTTCAAGGTAGTAAGCTTTTCAACACTCCTAGGGGCCTTGCTTCAGCACCCGTTTCAGTACCAGAACACTGCGTAGAACCAGGAAGCTCTGCTCCTGCGTGTATGCTGCGTGTCAACCTAGAAATTAGAGACTGATGGCACAAGGCTAGTTTTCCCATTATGAAAGCTCCGTTGATGCAGCCCCGAAGCTACCTGAAAAGCACTGTTGTTACCGTGCTTTTACTTACAGCCGGCATGGTTCATAGAAGAAAATGAGTTTTCTCGAAAGAAACCTTGTGCTTCCAGTTCCTAGTTGCAAGATCACCCGTCTCCGCTCTATACCAAAGGTGAAAGTCAATGTGAGCACTAGCCTCGAAGTAAGGCCCTGATTATCCTGGCAAAACGGGAGGCGTGCAGCAGCTCCATGAGGCCTTCATCGCTGTTCTGCTTTAGTTTCACGGTAGTAAGCTTTCCAACATTCCTAGGGACTTTCCTTAAGCAACCGTTTCGGTACCAGAACACTGCGTAGAGACAGTAAGCTCTGGTCCTGCGTGTATGCTGCGTGTCAACCTAGAAATTGGAGACTGATGGCATAAGGCTTCTTTTCCCATTATGAAAGCTCCGTTCATGCGGCCTCGAAGCTACCTGAAAAGCATTGTTGTTGCCGGGGTTTTCCTCACTGCCGGCATGGTTCTGAGAAGAAAATGAGTTTTCTCCTAAGAAACCTTGGGGTTCCAGTTCCTTGTTGGAAGCTCACCCTGCTCTGCGCTATACCTAAAGTGAAAGTCAACGTGAGCCCAAGCTTCGAAGTAAGGCCCTGATTATCCTTGCAAAACGAGAGGCGTGCAGCAGCTCCATGAGGCCTTCATCGTTGTTCTGCTTTAGTTTCAAGGTAGTAAGCTTTTCAACACTCCTAGGGGCCTTGCTTCAGCACCCGTTTCAGTACCAGAACACTGCGTAGAACCAGGAAGCTCTGCTCCTGCGTGTATGCTGCGTGTCAACCTAGAAATTAGAGACTGACGGCACAAGGCTAGTTTTCCCATTATGAAAGCTCCGTTGATGCGGCCCCGAAGCTACCTGAAAAGCACTGTTGTTACCGTGCTTTTACTTACAGCCGGCATGGTTCATAGAAGAAAATGAGTTTTCTCGAAAGAAACCTTGTGCTTCCAGTTCCTAGTTGGAAGCTCACCCTGCTCTGCTCTATACCAAACGTGAAAGTCAATGTGAGCACTAGCCTCGAAGTAAGGCCCTGATTATCCTGGCAAAACGGGAGGCGTGCACCAGCTCCATGAGGCCTTCATCGCTGTTCTGCTTTAGTTTCACGGTAGTAAGCTTTCCAACATTCCTAGGGACTTTGCTTAAGCAACCGTTTCGGTACCAGAACACTGCGTAGAGACAGTAAGCTCTGGTCCTGCGTGTATGCTGCGTGTCAACCTAGAAATTGGAGACTGATGGCATAAGGCTTCTTTTCCCATTATGAAAGCTCCGTTCATGCGGCCTCGAAGCTACCTGAAAAGCATTGTTGTTGCCGGGGTTTTCCTCACTGCCGGCATGGTTCTGAGAAGAAAATGAGTTTTCTCCTAAGAAACCTTGGGGTTCCAGTTCCTTGTTGGAAGCTCACCCTGCTCTGCGCTATACCTAAAGTGAAAGTCAACGTGAGCCCAATCTTCGAAGTAAGGCCCTGATCATCCTTGCAAAACGAGAGGCGTGCAGCAGCTCCATGAGGCCTTCATCGTTGTTCTGCTTTAGTTTCAAGGTAGTAAGCTTTTCAACACTCCTAGGGGACTTGCTTCAGCACCCGTTTCAGTACCAGAACACTGCGTAGAACCAGGAAGCTCTGCTCCTGCGTGTATGCTGCGTGTCAACCTAGAAATTAGAGACGACGGCACAAGGCTAGTTTTCCCATTATGAAAGCTCCGTTGATGCGGCCCCGAAGCTACCTGAAAAGCACTGTTGTTACCGTGCTTTTACTTACAGCCGGCATGGTTCATAGAAGAAAATGAGTTTTCTCGAAAGAAACCTTGTGCTTCCAGTTCCTAGTTGCAAGCTCACCCGGCTCCGCTCTATACCAAACGTGAAAGTCAATGTGAGCACTAGCCTCGAAGTAAGGCCCTGATTATCCTGGCAAAACGGGAGGCGTGCAGCAGCTCCATGAGGCCTTCATCGCTGTTCTGCTTTAGTTTCACGGTAGTAAGCTTTCCAACATTCCTAGGGACTTTGCTTAAGCAACCGTTTCGGTACCAGAACACTGCGTAGAGACAGTAAGCTCTGGTCCTGCGTGTATGCTGCGTGTCAACCTAGAAATTGGAGCCTGATGGCATAAGGCTTCTTTTCCCATTATGAAAGCTCCGTTCATGCGGCCTCGAAGCTACCTGAAAAGCATTGTTGTTGCCGGGGTTTTCCTCACTGCCGGCATGGTTCTGAGAAGAAAATGAGTTTTCTCCTAAGAAACCTTGGGGTTCCAGTTCCTTGTTGGAAGCTCACCCTGCTCTGCGCTATACCTAAAGTGAAAGTCAACGTGAGCCCAAGCTTCGAAGTAAGGCCCTGATTATCCTTGCAAAACGAGAGGCGTGCAGCAGCTCCATGAGGCCTTCATCGTTGTTCTGCTTTAGTTTCAAGGTAGTAAGCTTTTCAACACTCCTAGGGGACTTGCTTCAGCACCCGTTTCAGTACCAGAACACTGCGTAGAACCAGGAAGCTCTGCTCCTGCGTGTATGCTGCGTGTTAACCTAGAAATTAGAGACTGATGGCACAAGGCTAGTTTTCCCATTATGAAAGCTCCGTTGATGCGGCCACGAAGCTACCTGAAAAGCACTGTTGTTACCGTGCTTTTACTTACAGCCGGCATGGTTCATAGAAGAAAATGAGTTTTCTCGAAAGAAACCTTGTGCTTCCAGTTCCTAGTTGGAAGCTCACCCGGCTCTGCTCTATACCAAACGTGAAAGTCAATGTGAGCACTAGCCTCGAAGTAAGGCCCTGATTATCCTGGCCAAACGGGAGGCGTGCAGCAGCTCCATGAGGCCTTCATCGCTGTTCTGCTTTAGTTTCACGGTAGTAAGCTTTCCAACATTCCTAGGGACTTTGCTTAAGCAACCGTTTCGGTACCAGAACACTGCGTAGAGACAGTAAGCTCTGGTCCTGCGTGTATGCTGCGTGTCAACCTAGAAATTGGAGACTGATGGCATAAGGCTTCTTTTCCCATTATGAAAGCTCCGTTCATGCGGCCTCGAAGCTACCTGAAAAGCATTGTTATTGCCGGGGTTTTCCTCACTGCCGGCATGGTTCTGAGAAGAAAATGAGTTTTCTCCTAAGAAACCTTGGGGTTCCAGTTCCTTGTTGGAAGCTCACCCTGCTCTGCGCTATACCTAAAGTGAAAGTCAACGTGAGCCCAAGCTTCGAAGTAAGGCCCTGATTATCCTTGCAAAACGAGAGGCGTGCAGCAGCTCCATGAGGCCTTCATCGTTGTTCTGCTTTAGTTTCAAGGTAGTAAGCTTTTCAACACTCCTAGGGGCCTTGCTTCAGCACCCGTTTCAGTACCAGAACACTGCGTAGAACCAGGAAGCTCTGCTCCTGCGTGTATGCTGCGTGTCAACCTAGAAATTAGAGACTGACGGCACAAGGCTAGTTTTCCCATTATGAAAGCTCCGTTGATGCGGCCCCGAAGCTACCTGAAAAGCACTGTTGTTACCGTGCTTTTACTTACAGCCGGCATGGTTCATAGAAGAAAATGATTTTTCTCGAAAGAAACCTTGTGCTTCCAGTTCCTAGTTGGAAGCTCACCCGGCTCTGCTCTATACCAAACGTGAAAGTCAATGTGAGCACTAGCCTCGAAGTAAGGCCCTGATTATCCTGGCCAAACGGGAGGCGTGCAGCAGCTCCATGAGGCCTTCATCGCTGTTCTGCTTTAGTTTCACGGTAGTAAGCTTTCCAACATTCCTAGGGACTTTGCTTAAGCAACCGTTTCGGTACCAGAACACTGCGTAGAGACAGTAAGCTCTGGTCCTGCGTGTATGCTGCGTGTCAACCTAGAAATTGGAGACTGATGGCATAAGGCTTCTTTTCCCATTACGAAAGCTCCGTTCATGCGGCCTCGAAGCTACCTGAAAAGCATTGTTGTTGCCGGGGTTTTCCTCACTGCCGGCATGGTTCTGAGAAGAAAATGAGTTTTCTCCTAAGAAACCTTGGGGTTCCAGTTCCTTGTTGGAAGCTCACCCTGCTCTGCGCTATACCTAAAGTGAAAGTCAACGTGAGCCCAATCTTCGAAGTAAGGCCCTGATCATCCTTGCAAAACGAGAGGCGTGCAGCAGCTCCATGAGGCCTTCATCGTTGTTCTGCTTTAGTTTCAAGGTAGTAAGCTTTTCAACACTCCTAGGGGACTTGCTTCAGCACCCGTTTCAGTACCAGAACACTGCGTAGAACCAGGAAGCTCTGCTCCTGCGTGTATGCTGCGTGTCAACCTAGAAATTAGAGACGACGGCACAAGGCTAGTTTTCCCATTATGAAAGCTCCGTTGATGCGGCCCCGAAGCTACCTGAAAAGCACTGTTGTTACCGTGCTTTTACTTACAGCCGGCATGGTTCATAGAAGAAAATGAGTTTTCTCGAAAGAAACCTTGTGCTTCCAGTTCCTAGTTGCAAGCTCACCCGGCTCCGCTCTATACCAAACGTGAAAGTCAATGTGAGCACTAGCCTCGAAGTAAGGCCCTGATTATCCGGGCAAAACGGGAGGCGTGCAGCAGCTCCATGAGGCCTTCATCGCTGTTCTGCTTTAGTTTCACGGTAGTAAGCTTTCCAACATTCCTAGGGACTTTGCTTAAGCAACCGTTTCGGTACCAGAACACTGCGTAGAGACAGTAAGCTCTGGTCCTGCGTGTATGCTGCGTGTCAACCTAGAAATTGGAGACTGATGGCATAAGGCTTCTTTTGCCATTATGAAAGCTCCGTTCATGCGGCCTCGAAGCTACCTGAAAAGCATTGTTGTTGCCGGGGTTTTCCTCACTGCCGGCATGGTTCTGAGAAGAAAATGAGTTTTCTCCTAAGAAACCTTGGGGTTCCAGTTCCTTGTTGGAAGCTCACCCTGCTCTGCGCTATACCTAAAGTGAAAGTCAACGTGAGCCCAAGCTTCGAAGTAAGGCCCTGATTATCCTTGCAAAACGAGAGGCGTGCAGCAGCTCCATGAGGCCTTCATCGTTGTTCTGCTTTAGTTTCAAGGTTGTAAGCTTTTCAACACTCCTAGGGGACTTGCTTCAGCACCCGTTTCAGTACCAGAACACTGCGTAGAACCAGGAAGCTCTGCTCCTGCGTGTATGCTGCGTGTCAACCTAAAAATTAGAGACTGATGGCAAAGGCTAGTTTTCCCATTATGAAAGCTCCGTTGATGCGGCCCCGAAGCTACCTGAAAAGCACTGTTGTTACCGTGCTTTTACTTACAGCCGGCATGGTTCATAGAAGAAAATGAGTTTTCTCGAAAGAAACCTTGTGCTTCCAGTTCCTAGTTGGAAGCTCACCCGGCTCTGCTCTATACCAAACGTGAAAGTCAATGTGAGCACGAGCCTCGAAGTAAGGCCCTGATTATCCTGGCAAAACGGGAGGCGTGCAGCAGCTCCATGAGGCCTTCATCGCTGTTCTGCTTTAGTTTCAAGGTAGTAAGCTTTTCAACACTCCTAGGGGACTTGCTTCAGCACCCGTTTCAATACCAGAACACTGTGTAGAACCAGGAAGCTCTGCTCCTGCGTGTATGCTGCGTGTCAACCTAGAAATTAGAGACTGATGGCACAAGGCTAGTTTTCCCATTATGAAAGCTCCGTTGATGCGGCCCCGAAGCTACCTGAAAAGCACTGTTGTTACCGTGCTTTTACTTACAGCCGGCATGGTTCATTGAAGAAAATGAGTTTTCTCGAAAGAAACCTTGTGCTTCCAATTCCTAGTTGCAAGCTCACCCGGCTCCGCTCTATATCAAACGTGAAAGTCAATGTGAGCACTAGCCTCGAAGTAAGGCCCTGATTATCCTGGCAAAACGGGAGGCGTGCAGCAGCTCCATGAGGCCTTCATCGCTGTTCTGCTTTAGTTTCACGGTAGTAAGCTTTCCAACATTCCTAGGGACTTTGCTTAAGCAACCGTTTCGGTACCAGAACACTGCGTAGAGACAGTAAGCTCTGGTCCTGCGTGTATGCTGCGTGTCAACCTAGAAATTGGAGACTGATGGCATAAGGCTTCTTTTCCCATTATGAAAGCTCCGTTCATGCGGCCTCGAAGCTACCTGAAAAGCATTGTTGTTGCCGGGGTTTTCCTCACTGCCGGCATGGTTCTGAGAAGAAAAAGAGTTTTCTCCTAAGAAACCTTGGGTTTCCAGTTCCTTGTTGGAAGCTCACCCTGCTCTGCGCTATACCTAAAGTGAAAGTCAACGTGAGCCCAAGCTTCGAAGTAAGGCCCTGATTATCCTTGCAAAACGAGAGGCGTGCAGCAGCTCCATGAGGCCTTCATCGTTGTTCTGCTTTAGTTTCAAGGTAGTAAGCTTTTCAACACTCCTAGGGGCCTTGCTTCAGCAACCGTTTCAGTACCAGAACACTGCGTAGAACCAGGAAGCTCTGCTCCTGCGTGTATGCTGCGTGTCAACGTAGAAATTAGAGACTGATGGCACAAGGCTAGTTTTCCCATTATGAAAGCTCCGTTGATGCAGCCCCGAAGCTACCTGAAAAGCACTGTTGTTACCGTGCTTTTACTTACAGCCGGCATGGTTCATAGAAGAAAATGAGTTTTCTCGAAAGAAACCTTGTGCTACCAGTTCCTAGTTGGAAGCTCACCCGGCTCTGCTCTATACCAAACGTGAAAGTCAATGTGAGCACTAGCCTCGAAGTAAGGCCCTGATTATCCTGGCAAAACGGGAGGCGTGCAGCAGCTCCATGAGGCCTTCATCGCTGTTCTGCTTTAGTTTCACGGTAGTAAGCTTTCCAACATTCCTAGGGACTTTGCTTAAGCAACCGTTTCGGTACCAGAACACTGCGTAGAGACAGTAAGCTCTGGTCCTGCGTGTATGCTGCGTGTCAACCTAGAAATTGGAGACTGATGGCATAAGGCTTCTTTTCCCATTACGAAAGCTCCGTTCATGCGGCCTCGAAGCTACCTGAAAAGCATTGTTGTTGCCGGGGTTTTCCTCACTGCCGGCATGGTTCTGAGAAGAAAATGAGTTTTCTCCTAAGAAACCTTGGGGTTCCAGTTCCTTGTTGGAAGCTCACCCTGCTCTGCGCTATACCTAAAGTGAAAGTCAACGTGAGCCCAATCTTCGAAGTAAGGCCCTGATCATCCTTGCAAAACGAGAGGCGTGCAGCAGCTCCATGAGGCCTTCATCGTTGTTCTGCTTTAGTTTCAAGGTAGTAAGCTTTTCAACACTCCTAGGGGACTTGCTTCAGCACCCGTTTCAGTACCAGAACACTGCGTAGAACCAGGAAGCTCTGCTCCTGCGTGTATGCTGCGTGTCAACCTAGAAATTAGAGACGACGGCACAAGGCTAGTTTTCCCATTATGAAAGCTCCGTTGATGCGGCCCCGAAGCTACCTGAAAAGCACTGTTGTTACCGTGCTTTTACTTACAGCCGGCATGGTTCATAGAAGAAAATGAGTTTTCTCGAAAGAAACCTTGTGCTTCCAGTTCCTAGTTGCAAGCTCACCCGGCTCCGCTCTATACCAAACGTGAAAGTCAATGTGAGCACTAGCCTCGAAGTAAGGCCCTGATTATCCTGGCAAAACGGGAGGCGTGCAGCAGCTCCATGAGGCCTTCATCGCTGTTCTGCTTT
This sequence comes from Eubalaena glacialis, assembly GCF_028564815.1. Classification (NCBI taxonomy): domain Eukaryota; kingdom Metazoa; phylum Chordata; class Mammalia; order Artiodactyla; family Balaenidae; genus Eubalaena; species Eubalaena glacialis. The sequence goes on from NC_083725.1 coordinate 28,913,994, forward strand.
AGTTTCACGGTAGTAAGCTTTCCAACATTCCTAGGGACTTTGCTTAAGCAACCGTTTCGGTACCAGAACACTGCGTAGAGACAGTAAGCTCTGGTCCTGCGTGTATGCTGCGTGTCAACCTAGAAATTGGAGACTGATGGCATAAGGCTTCTTTTCCCATTATGAAAGCTCCGTTCATGCGGCCTCGAAGCTACCTGAAAAGCATTGTTGTTGCCGGGGTTTTCCTCACTGCCGGCATGGTTCTGAGAAGAAAATGAGTTTTCTCCTAAGAAACCTTGGGGTTCCAGTTCCTTGTTGGAAGCTCACCCTGCTCTGCGCTATACCTAAAGTGAAAGTCAACGTGAGCCCAAGCTTCGAAGTAAGGCCCTGATTATCCTTGCAAAACGAGAGGCGTGCAGCAGCTCCATGAGGCCTTCATCGTTGTTCTGCTTTAGTTTCAAGGTTGTAAGCTTTTCAACACTCCTAGGGGACTTGCTTCAGCACCCGTTTCAGTACCAGAACACTGCGTAGAACCAGGAAGCTCTGCTCCTGCGTGTATGCTGCGTGTCAACCTAAAAATTAGAGACTGATGGCACAAGGCTAGTTTTCCCATTATGAAAGCTCCGTTGATGCGGCCCCGAAGCTACCTGAAAAGCACTGTTGTTACCGTGCTTTTACTTACAGCCGGCATGGTTCATAGAAGAAAATGAGTTTTCTCGAAAGAAACCTTGTGCTTCCAGTTCCTAGTTGGAAGCTCACCCGGCTCTGCTCTATACCAAACGTGAAAGTCAATGTGAGCACTAGCCTCGAAGTAAGGCCCTGATTATCCTGGCAAAACGGGAGGCGTGCAGCAGCTCCATGAGGCCTTCATCGCTGTTCTGCTTTAGTTTCAAGGTAGTAAGCTTTTCAACACTCCTAGGGGACTTGCTTCAGCACCCGTTTCAATACCAGAACACTGTGTAGAACCAGGAAGCTCTGCTCCTGCGTGTATGCTGCGTGTCAACCTAGAAATTAGAGACTGATGGCACAAGGCTAGTTTTCCCATTATGAAAGCTCCGTTGATGCGGCCCCGAAGCTACCTGAAAAGCACTGTTGTTACCGTGCTTTTACTTACAGCCGGCATGGTTCATAGAAGAAAATGAGTTTTCTCGAAAGAAACCTTGTGCTTCCAGTTCCTAGTTGGAAGCTCACCCGGCTCCGCTCTATATCAAACGTGAAAGTCAATGTGAGCACTAGCCTCGAAGTAAGGCCCTGATTATCCTGGCAAAACGGGAGGCGTGCAGCAGCTCCATGAGGCCTTCATCGCTGTTCTGCTTTAGTTTCACGGTAGTAAGCTTTCCAACATTCCTAGGGACTTTGCTTAAGCAACCGTTTCGGTACCAGAACACTGCGTAGAGACAGTAAGCTCTGGTCCTGCGTGTATGCTGCGTGTCAACCTAGAAATTGGAGACTGATGGCATAAGGCTTCTTTTCCCATTATGAAAGCTCCGTTCATGCGGCCTCGAAGCTACCTGAAAAGCATTGTTGTTGCCGGGGTTTTCCTCACTGCCGGCATGGTTCTGAGAAGAAAAAGAGTTTTCTCCTAAGAAACCTTGGGTTTCCAGTTCCTTGTTGGAAGCTCACCCTGCTATGCGCTATACCTAAAGTGAAAGTCAACGTGAGCCCAAGCTTCGAAGTAAGGCCCTGATTATCCTTGCAAAACGAGAGGCGTGCAGCAGCTCCATGAGGCCTTCATCGTTGTTCTGCTTTAGTTTCAAGGTAGTAAGCTTTTCAACACTCCTAGGGGCCTTGCTTCAGCACCCGTTTCAGTACCAGAACACTGCGTAGAACCAGGAAGCTCTGCTCCTGCGTGTATGCTGCGTGTCAACCTAGAAATTAGAGACTGATGGCACAAGGCTAGTTTTCCCATTATGAAAGCTCCGTTGATGCAGCCCCGAAGCTACCTGAAAAGCACTGTTGTTACCGTGCTTTTACTTACAGCCGGCATGGTTCATAGAAGAAAATGAGTTTTCTCGAAAGAAACCTTGTGCTTCCAGTTCCTAGTTGGAAGCTCACCCGGCTCTGCTCTATACCAAACGTGAAAGTCAATGTGAGCACTAGCCTCGAAGTAAGGCCCTGATTATCCTGGCCAAACGGGAGGCGTGCAGCAGCTCCATGAGGCCTTCATCGCTGTTCTGCTTTAGTTTCACGGTAGTAAGCTTTCCAACATTCCTAGGGACTTTGCTTAAGCAACCGTTTCGGTACCAGAACACTGCGTAGAGACAGTAAGCTCTGGTCCTGCGTGTATGCTGCGTGTCAACCTAGAAATTGGAGACTGATGGCATAAGGCTTCTTTTCCCATTACGAAAGCTCCGTTCATGCGGCCTCGAAGCTACCTGAAAAGCATTGTTGTTGCCGGGGTTTTCCTCACTGCCGGCATGGTTCTGAGAAGAAAATGAGTTTTCTCCTAAGAAACCTTGGGGTTCCAGTTCCTTGTTGGAAGCTCACCCTGCTCTGCGCTATACCTAAAGTGAAAGTCAACGTGAGCCCAATCTTCGAAGTAAGGCCCTGATCATCCTTGCAAAACGAGAGGCGTGCAGCAGCTCCATGAGGCCTTCATCGTTGTTCTGCTTTAGTTTCAAGGTAGTAAGCTTTTCAACACTCCTAGGGGACTTGCTTCAGCACCCGTTTCAGTACCAGAACACTGCGTAGAACCAGGAAGCTCTGCTCCTGCGTGTATGCTGCGTGTCAACCTAGAAATTAGAGACGACGGCACAAGGCTAGTTTTCCCATTATGAAAGCTCCGTTGATGCGGCCCCGAAGCTACCTGAAAAGCACTGTTGTTACCGTGCTTTTACTTACAGCCGGCATGGTTCATAGAAGAAAATGAGTTTTCTCGAAAGAAACCTTGTGCTTCCAGTTCCTAGTTGCAAGCTCACCCGGCTCCGCTCTATACCAAACGTGAAAGTCAATGTGAGCACTAGCCTCGAAGTAAGGCCCTGATTATCCTGGCAAAACGGGAGGCGTGCAGCAGCTCCATGAGGCCTTCATCGCTGTTCTGCTTTAGTTTCACGGTAGTAAGCTTTCCAACATTCCTAGGGACTTTGCTTAAGCAACCGTTTCGGTACCAGAACACTGCGTAGAGACAGTAAGCTCTGGTCCTGCGTGTATGCTGCGTGTCAACCTAGAAATTGGAGACTGATGGCATAAGGCTTCTTTTCCCATTATGAAAGCTCCGTTCATGCGGCCTCGAAGCTACCTGAAAAGCATTGTTGTTGCCGGGGTTTTCCTCACTGCCGGCATGGTTCTGAGAAGAAAATGAGTTTTCTCCTAAGAAACCTTGGGGTTCCAGTTCCTTGTTGGAAGCTCACCCTGCTCTGCGCTATACCTAAAGTGAAAGTCAACGTGAGCCCAAGCTTCGAAGTAAGGCCCTGATTATCCTTGCAAAACGAGAGGCGTGCAGCAGCTCCATGAGGCCTTCATCGTTGTTCTGCTTTAGTTTCAAGGTTGTAAGCTTTTCAACACTCCTAGGGGACTTGCTTCAGCACCCGTTTCAGTACCAGAACACTGCGTAGAACCAGGAAGCTCTGCTCCTGCGTGTATGCTGCGTGTCAACCTAAAAATTAGAGACTGATGGCACAAGGCTAGTTTTCCCATTATGAAAGCTCCGTTGATGCGGCCCCGAAGCTACCTGAAAAGCACTGTTGTTACCGTGCTTTTACTTACAGCCGGCATGGTTCATAGAAGAAAATGAGTTTTCTCGAAAGAAACCTTGTGCTTCCAGTTCCTAGTTGGAAGCTCACCCGGCTCTGCTCTATACCAAACGTGAAAGTCAATGTGAGCACTAGCCTCGAAGTAAGGCCCTGATTATCCTGGCAAAACGGGAGGCGTGCAGCAGCTCCATGAGGCCTTCATCGCTGTTCTGCTTTAGTTTCAAGGTAGTAAGCTTTTCAACACTCCTAGGGGACTTGCTTCAGCACCCGTTTCAATACCAGAACACTGTGTAGAACCAGGAAGCTCTGCTCCTGCGTGTATGCTGCGTGTCAACCTAGAAATTAGAGACTGATGGCACAAGGCTAGTTTTCCCATTATGAAAGCTCCGTTGATGCGGCCCCGAAGCTACCTGAAAAGCACTGTTGTTACCGTGCTTTTACTTACAGCCGGCATGGTTCATAGAAGAAAATGAGTTTTCTCGAAAGAAACCTTGTGCTTCCAGTTCCTAGTTGGAAGCTCACCCGGCTCCGCTCTATATCAAACGTGAAAGTCAATGTGAGCACTAGCCTCGAAGTAAGGCCCTGATTATCCTGGCAAAACGGGAGGCGTGCAGCAGCTCCATGAGGCCTTCATCGCTGTTCTGCTTTAGTTTCACGGTAGTAAGCTTTCCAACATTCCTAGGGACTTTGCTTAAGCAACCGTTTCGGTACCAGAACACTGCGTAGAGACAGTAAGCTCTGGTCCTGCGTGTATGCTGCGTGTCAACCTAGAAATTGGAGACTGATGGCATAAGGCTTCTTTTCCCATTATGAAAGCTCCGTTCATGCGGCCTCGAAGCTACCTGAAAAGCATTGTTGTTGCCGGGGTTTTCCTCACTGCCGGCATGGTTCTGAGAAGAAAAAGAGTTTTCTCCTAAGAAACCTTGGGTTTCCAGTTCCTTGTTGGAAGCTCACCCTGCTATGCGCTATACCTAAAGTGAAAGTCAACGTGAGCCCAAGCTTCGAAGTAAGGCCCTGATTATCCTTGCAAAACGAGAGGCGTGCAGCAGCTCCATGAGGCCTTCATCGTTGTTCTGCTTTAGTTTCAAGGTAGTAAGCTTTTCAACACTCCTAGGGGCCTTGCTTCAGCACCCGTTTCAGTACCAGAACACTGCGTAGAACCAGGAAGCTCTGCTCCTGCGTGTATGCTGCGTGTCAACCTAGAAATTAGAGACTGATGGCACAAGGCTAGTTTTCCCATTATGAAAGCTCCGTTGATGCAGCCCCGAAGCTACCTGAAAAGCACTGTTGTTACCGTGCTTTTACTTACAGCCGGCATGGTTCATAGAAGAAAATGAGTTTTCTCGAAAGAAACCTTGTGCTTCCAGTTCCTAGTTGGAAGCTCACCCGGCTCTGCTCTATACCAAACGTGAAAGTCAATGTGAGCACTAGCCTCGAAGTAAGGCCCTGATTATCCTGGCCAAACGGGAGGCGTGCAGCAGCTCCATGAGGCCTTCATCGCTGTTCTGCTTTAGTTTCACGGTAGTAAGCTTTCCAACATTCCTAGGGACTTTGCTTAAGCAACCGTTTCGGTACCAGAACACTGCGTAGAGACAGTAAGCTCTGGTCCTGCGTGTATGCTGCGTGTCAACCTAGAAATTGGAGACTGATGGCATAAGGCTTCTTTTCCCATTACGAAAGCTCCGTTCATGCGGCCTCGAAGCTACCTGAAAAGCATTGTTGTTGCCGGGGTTTTCCTCACTGCCGGCATGGTTCTGAGAAGAAAATGAGTTTTCTCCTAAGAAACCTTGGGGTTCCAGTTCCTTGTTGGAAGCTCACCCTGCTCTGCGCTATACCTAAAGTGAAAGTCAACGTGAGCCCAATCTTCGAAGTAAGGCCCTGATCATCCTTGCAAAACGAGAGGCGTGCAGCAGCTCCATGAGGCCTTCATCGTTGTTCTGCTTTAGTTTCAAGGTAGTAAGCTTTTCAACACTCCTAGGGGACTTGCTTCAGCACCCGTTTCAGTACCAGAACACTGCGTAGAACCAGGAAGCTCTGCTCCTGCGTGTATGCTGCGTGTCAACCTAGAAATTAGAGACGACGGCACAAGGCTAGTTTTCCCATTATGAAAGCTCCGTTGATGCGGCCCCGAAGCTACCTGAAAAGCACTGTTGTTACCGTGCTTTTACTTACAGCCGGCATGGTTCATAGAAGAAAATGAGTTTTCTCGAAAGAAACCTTGTGCTTCCAGTTCCTAGTTGCAAGCTCACCCGGCTCCGCTCTATACCAAACGTGAAAGTCAATGTGAGCACTAGCCTCGAAGTAAGGCCCTGATTATCCTGGCAAAACGGGAGGCGTGCAGCAGCTCCATGAGGCCTTCATCGCTGTTCTGCTTTAGTTTCACGGTAGTAAGCTTTCCAACATTCCTAGGGACTTTGCTTAAGCAACCGTTTCGGTACCAGAACACTGCGTAGAGACAGTAAGCTCTGGTCCTGCGTGTATGCTGCGTGTCAACCTAGAAATTGGAGACTGATGGCATAAGGCTTCTTTTCCCATTATGAAAGCTCCGTTCATGCGGCCTCGAAGCTACCTGAAAAGCATTGTTGTTGCCGGGGTTTTCCTCACTGCCGGCATGGTTCTGAGAAGAAAATGAGTTTTCTCCTAAGAAACCTTGGGGTTCCAGTTCCTTGTTGGAAGCTCACCCTGCTCTGCGCTATACCTAAAGTGAAAGTCAACGTGAGCCCAAGCTTCGAAGTAAGGCCCTGATTATCCTTGCAAAACGAGAGGCGTGCAGCAGCTCCATGAGGCCTTCATCGTTGTTCTGCTTTAGTTTCAAGGTTGTAAGCTTTTCAACACTCCTAGGGGACTTGCTTCAGCACCCGTTTCAGTACCAGAACACTGCGTAGAACCAGGAAGCTCTGCTCCTGCGTGTATGCTGCGTGTCAACCTAAAACTTAGAGACTGATGGCACAAGGCTAGTTTTCCCATTATGAAAGCTCCGTTGATGCGGCCCCGAAGCTACCTGAAAAGCACTGTTGTTACCGTGCTTTTACTTACAGCCGGCATGGTTCATAGAAGAAAATGAGTTTTCTCGAAAGAAACCTTGTGCTTCCAGTTCCTAGTTGGAAGCTCACCCTGCTCTGCTCTATACCAAACGTGAAAGTCAATGTGAGCACTAGCCTCGAAGTAAGGCCCTGATTATCCTGGCAAAACGGGAGGCGTGCAGCAGCTCCATGAGGCCTTCATCGCTGTTCTGCTTTAGTTTCAAGGTAGTAAGCTTTTCAACACTCCTAGGGGACTTGCTTCAGCACCCGTTTCAATACCAGAACACTGTGTAGAACCAGGAAGCTCTGGTCCTGCGTGTATGCTGCGTGTCAACCTAGAAATTAGAGACTGATGGCACAAGGCTAGTTTTCCCATTATGAAAGCTCCGTTGATGCGGCCCCGAAGCTACCTGAAAAGCACTGTTGTTACCGTGCTTTTACTTACAGCCGGCATGGTTCATAGAAGAAAATGAGTTTTCTCGAAAGAAACCTTGTGCTTCCAGTTCCTAGTTGCAAGCTCACACGGCTCCGCTCTATATCAAACGTGAAAGTCAATGTGAGCACTAGCCTCGAAGTAAGGCCCTGATTATCCTGGCAAAACGGGAGGCGTGCAGCAGCTCCATGAGGCCTTCATCGCTGTTCTGCTTTAGTTTCACGGTAGTAAGCTTTCCAACATTCCTAGGGACTTTGCTTAAGCAACCGTTTCGGTACCAGAACACTGCGTAGAGACAGTAAGCTCTGGTCCTGCGTGTATGCTGCGTGTCAACCTAGAAATTGGAGACTGATGGCATAAGGCTTCTTTTCCCATTATGAAAGCTCCGTTCATGCGGCCTCGAAGCTACCTGAAAAGCATTGTTGTTGCCGGGGTTTTCCTCACTGCCGGCATGGTTCTGAGAAGAAAAAGAGTTTTCTCCTAAGAAACCTTGGGTTTCCAGTTCCTTGTTGGAAGCTCACCCTGCTATGCGCTATACCTAAAGTGAAAGTCAACGTGAGCCCAAGCTTCGAAGTAAGGCCCTGATTATCCTTGCAAAACGAGAGGCGTGCAGCAGCTCCATGAGGCCTTCATCGTTGTTCTGCTTTAGTTTCAAGGTAGTAAGCTTTTCAACACTCCTAGGGGCCTTGCTTCAGCAACCGTTTCAGTACCAGAACACTGCGTAGAACCAGGAAGCTCTGCTCCTGCGTGTATGCTGCGTGTCAACCTAGAAATTAGAGACTGATGGCACAAGGCTAGTTTTCCCATTATGAAAGCTCCGTTGATGCAGCCCCGAAGCTACCTGAAAAGCACTGTTGTTACCGTGCTTTTACTTACAGCCGGCATGGTTCATAGAAGAAAATGAGTTTTCTCGAAAGAAACCTTGTGCTACCAGTTCCTAGTTGGAAGCTCACCCGGCTCTGCTCTATACCAAACGTGAAAGTCAATGTGAGCACTAGCCTCGAAGTAAGGCCCTGATTATCCTGGCAAAACGGGAGGCGTGCAGCAGCTCCATGAGGCCTTCATCGCTGTTCTGCTTTAGTTTCACGGTAGTAAGCTTTCCAACATTCCTAGGGACTTTGCTTAAGCAACCGTTTCGGTACCAGAACACTGCGTAGAGACAGTAAGCTCTGGTCCTGCGTGTATGCTGCGTGTCAACCTAGAAATTGGAGACTGATGGCATAAGGCTTCTTTTCCCATTACGAAAGCTCCGTTCATGCGGCCTCGAAGCTACCTGAAAAGCATTGTTGTTGCCGGGGTTTTCCTCACTGCCGGCATGGTTCTGAGAAGAAAATGAGTTTTCTCCTAAGAAACCTTGGGGTTCCAGTTCCTTGTTGGAAGCTCACCCTGCTCTGCGCTATACCTAAAGTGAAAGTCAACGTGAGCCCAATCTTCGAAGTAAGGCCCTGATCATCCTTGCAAAACGAGAGGCGTGCAGCAGCTCCATGAGGCCTTCATCGTTGTTCTGCTTTAGTTTCAAGGTAGTAAGCTTTTCAACACTCCTAGGGGACTTGCTTCAGCACCCGTTTCAGTACCAGAACACTGCGTAGAACCAGGAAGCTCTGCTCCTGCGTGTATGCTGCGTGTCAACCTAGAAATTAGAGACGACGGCACAAGGCTAGTTTTCCCATTATGAAAGCTCCGTTGATGCGGCCCCGAAGCTACCTGAAAAGCACTGTTGTTACCGTGCTTTTACTTACAGCCGGCATGGTTCATAGAAGCAAATGAGTTTTCTCGAAAGAAACCTTGTGCTTCCAGTTCCTAGTTGCAAGCTCACCCGGCTCTGCTCTATACCAAACGTGAAAGTCAATGTGAGCACTAGCCTCGAAGTAAGGCCCTGATTATCCTGGCAAAACGGGAGGCGTGCAGCAGCTCCATGAGGCCTTCATCGCTGTTCTGCTTTAGTTTCACGGTAGTAAGCTTTCCAACATTCCTAGGGACTTTGCTTAAGCAACCGTTTCGGTACCAGAACACTGCGTAGAGACAGTAAGCTCTGGTCCTGCGTGTATGCTGCGTGTCAACCTAGAAATTGGAGACTGATGGCATAAGGCTTCTTTTCCCATTATGAAAGCTCCGTTCATGCGGCCTCGAAGCTACCTGAAAAGCATTGTTGTTGCCGGGGTTTTCCTCACTGCCGGCATGGTTCTGAGAAGAAAATGAGTTTTCTCCTAAGAAACCTTGGGGTTCCAGTTCCTTGTTGGAAGCTCACCCTGCTCTGCGCTATACCTAATGTGAAAGTCAACGTGAGCCCAAGCTTCGAAGTAAGGCCCTGATTATCCTTGCAAAACGAGAGGCGTGCAGCAGCTCCATGAGGCCTTCATCGTTGTTCTGCTTTAGTTTCAAGGTTGTAAGCTTTTCAACACTCCTAGGGGACTTGCTTCAGCACCCGTTTCAGTACCAGAACACTGCGTAGAACCAGGAAGCTCTGCTCCTGCGTGTATGCTGCGTGTCAACCTAAAAATTAGAGACTGATGGCACAAGGCTAGTTTTCCCATTATGAAAGCTCCGTTGATGCGGCCCCGAAGCTACCTGAAAAGCACTGTTGTTACCGTGCTTTTACTTACAGCCGGCATGGTTCATAGAAGAAAATGAGTTTTCTCGAAAGAAACCTTGTGCTTCCAGTTCCTAGTTGGAAGCTCACCCGGCTCTGCTCTATACCAAACGTGAAAGTCAATGTGAGCACTAGCCTCGAAGTAAGGCCCTGATTATCCTGGCAAAACGGGAGGCGTGCAGCAGCTCCATGAGGCCTTCATCGCTGTTCTGCTTTAGTTTCAAGGTAGTAAGCTTTTCAACACTCCTAGGGGACTTGCTTCAGCACCCGTTTCAATACCAGAACACTGTGTAGAACCAGGAAGCTCTGCTCCTGCGTGTATGCTGCGTGTCAACCTAGAAATTAGAGACTGATGGCACAAGGCTAGTTTTCCCATTATGAAAGCTCCGTTGATGCGGCCCCGAAGCTACCTGAAAAGCACTGTTGTTACCGTGCTTTTACTTACAGCCGGCATGGTTCATAGAAGAAAATGAGTTTTCTCGAAAGAAACCTTGTGCTTCCAGTTCCTAGTTGGAAGCTCACCCGGCTCCGCTCTATATCAAACGTGAAAGTCAATGTGAGCACTAGCCTCGAAGTAAGGCCCTGATTATCCTGGCAAAACGGGAGGCGTGCAGCAGCTCCATGAGGCCTTCATCGCTGTTCTGCTTTAGTTTCACGGTAGTAAGCTTTCCAACATTCCTAGGGACTTTGCTTAAGCAACCGTTTCGGTACCAGAACACTGCGTAGAGACAGTAAGCTCTGGTCCTGCGTGTATGCTGCGTGTCAACCTAGAAATTGGAGACTGATGGCATAAGGCTTCTTTTCCCATTATGAAAGCTCCGTTCATGCGGCCTCGAAGCTACCTGAAAAGCATTGTTGTTGCCGGGGTTTTCCTCACTGCCGGCATGGTTCTGAGAAGAAAAAGAGTTTTCTCCTAAGAAACCTTGGGTTTCCAGTTCCTTGTTGGAAGCTCACCCTGCTCTGCGCTATACCTAAAGTGAAAGTCAACGTGAGCCCAAGCTTCGAAGTAAGGCCCTGATTATCCTTGCAAAACGAGAGGCGTGCAGCAGCTCCATGAGGCCTTCATCGTTGTTCTGCTTTAGTTTCAAGGTAGTAAGCTTTTCAACACTCCTAGGGGACTTGCTTCAGCACCCGTTTCAGTACCAGAACACTGCGTAGAACCAGGAAGCTCTGCTCCTGCGTGTATGCTGCGTGTCAACCTAGAAATTAGAGACTGATGGCACAAGGCTAGTTTTCCCATTATGAAAGCTCCGTTGATGCAGCCCCGAAGCTACCTGAAAAGCACTGTTGTTACCGTGCTTTTACTTACAGCCGGCATGGTTCATAGAAGAAAATGAGTTTTCTCGAAAGAAACCTTGTGCTTCCAGTTCCTAGTTGGAAGCTCACCCGGCTCTGCTCTATACCAAACGTGAAAGTCAATGTGAGCACTAGCCTCGAAGTAAGGCCCTGATTATCCTGGCCAAACGGGAGGCGTGCAGCAGCTCCATGAGGCCTTCATCGCTGTTCTGCTTTAGTTTCACGGTAGTAAGCTTTCCAACATTCCTAGGGACTTTGCTTAAGCAACCGTTTCGGTACCAGAACACTGCGTAGAGACAGTAAGCTCTGGTCCTGCGTGTATGCTGCGTGTCAACCTAGAAATTGGAGACTGATGGCATAAGGCTTCTTTTCCCATTACGAAAGCTCCGTTCATGCGGCCTCGAAGCTACCTGAAAAGCATTGTTGTTGCCGGGGTTTTCCTCACTGCCGGCATGGTTCTGAGAAGAAAATGAGTTTTCTCCTAAGAAACCTTGGGGTTCCAGTTCCTTGTTGGAAGCTCACCCTGCTCTGCGCTATACCTAAAGTGAAAGTCAACGTGAGCCCAATCTTCGAAGTAAGGCCCTGATCATCCTTGCAAAACGAGAGGCGTGCAGCAGCTCCATGAGGCCTTCATCGTTGTTCTGCTTTAGTTTCAAGGTAGTAAGCTTTTCAACACTCCTAGGGGACTTGCTTCAGCACCCGTTACAGTACCAGAACACTGCGTAGAACCAGGAAGCTCTGCTCCTGCGTGTATGCTGCGTGTCAACCTAGAAATTAGAGACGACGGCACAAGGCTAGTTTTCCCATTATGAAAGCTCCGTTGATGCGGCCCCGAAGCTACCTGAAAAGCACTGTTGTTACCGTGCTTTTACTTACAGCCGGCATGGTTCATAGAAGAAAATGAGTTTTCTCGAAAGAAACCTTGTGCTTCCAGTTCCTAGTTGCAAGCTCACCCGGCTCCGCTCTATACCAAACGTGAAAGTCAATGTGAGCACTAGCCTCGAAGTAAGGCCCTGATTATCCTGGCAAAACGGGAGGCGTGCAGCAGCTCCATGAGGCCTTCATCGCTGTTCTGCTTTAGTTTCACGGTAGTAAGCTTTCCAACATTCCTAGGGACTTTGCTTAAGCAACCGTTTCGGTACCAGAACACTGCGTAGAGACAGTAAGCTCTGGTCCTGCGTGTATGCTGCGTGTCAACCTAGAAATTGGAGACTGATGGCATAAGGCTTCTTTTCCCATTATGAAAGCTCCGTTCATGCGGCCTCGAAGCTACCTGAAAAGCATTGTTGTTGCCGGGGTTTTCCTCACTGCCGGCATGGTTCTGAGAAGAAAATGAGTTTTCTCCTAAGAAACCTTGGGGTTCCAGTTCCTTGTTGGAAGCTCACCCTGCTCTGCGCTATACCTAAAGTGAAAGTCAACGTGAGCCCAAGCTTCGAAGTAAGGCCCTGATTATCCTTGCAAAACGAGAGGCGTGCAGCAGCTCCATGAGGCCTTCATCGTTGTTCTGCTTTAGTTTCAAGGTTGTAAGCTTTTCAACACTCCTAGGGGACTTGCTTCAGCACCCGTTTCAGTACCAGAACACTGCGTAGAACCAGGAAGCTCTGCTCCTGCGTGTATGCTGCGTGTCAACCTAAAACTTAGAGACTGATGGCACAAGGCTAGTTTTCCCATTATGAAAGCTCCGTTGATGCGGCCCCGAAGCTACCTGAAAAGCACTGTTGTTACCGTGCTTTTACTTACAGCCGGCATGGTTCATAGAAGAAAATGAGTTTTCTCGAAAGAAACCTTGTGCTTCCAGTTCCTAGTTGGAAGCTCACCCGGCTCTGCTCTATACCAAACGTGAAAGTCAATGTGAGCACTAGCCTCGAAGTAAGGCCCTGATTATCCTGGCAAAACGGGAGGCGTGCAGCAGCTCCATGAGGCCTTCATCGCTGTTCTGCTTTAGTTTCAAGGTAGTAAGCTTTTCAACACTCCTAGGGGACTTGCTTCAGCACCCGTTTCAATACCAGAACACTGTGTAGAACAAGGAAGCTCTGCTCCTGCGTGTATGCTGCGTGTCAACCTAGAAATTAGAGACTGATGGCACAAGGCTAGTTTTCACATTATGAAAGCTCCGTTGATGCGGCCCCGAAGCTACCTGAAAAGCACTGTTGTTACCGTGCTTTTACTTACAGCCGGCATGGTTCATAGAAGAAAATGAGTTTTCTCGAAAGAAACCTTGTGCTTCCAGTTCCTAGTTGGAAGCTCACCCGGCTCTGCTCTATACCAAACGTGAAAGTCAATGTGAGCACTAGCCTCGAAGTAAGGCCCTGATTATCCTGGCAAAACGGGAGGCGTGCAGCAGCTCCATGAGGCCTTCATCGCTGTTCTGCTTTAGTTTCACGGTAGTAAGCTTTCCAACATTCCTAGGGACTTTGCTTAAGCAACCGTTTCGGTACCAGAACACTGCGTAGAGACAGTAACCTCTGGTCCTGCGTGTATGCTACGTGTCAACCTAGAAATTGGAGACTGATGGCATAAGGCTTCTTTTCCCATTATGAAAGCTCCGTTCATGCGGCCTTGAAGCTACCTGAAAAGCATTGTTGTTGCCGGGGTTTTCCTCACTGCCGGCATGGTTCTGAGAAGAAAAAGAGTTTTCTCCTAAGAAACCTTGGGTTTCCAGTTCCTTGTTGGAAGCTCACCCTGCTCTGCTCTATACCTAAAGTGAAAGTCAACGTGAGCCCAAGCTTCGAAGTAAGGCCCTGATTATCCTTGCAAAACGAGAGGCGTGCAGCAGCTCCATGAGGCCTTCATCGTTGTTCTGCTTTAGTTTCAAGGTAGTAAGCTTTTCAACACTCCTAGGGGACTTGCTTCAGCACCCGTTTCAGTACCAGAACACTGCGTAGAACCAGGAAGCTCTGCTCCTGCGTGTATGCTGCGTGTCAACCTACAAATTAGAGACTGATGGCACAAGGCTAGTTTTCCCATTATGAAAGCTCCGTTGATGCGGCCCCGAAGCTACCTGAAAAGCACTGTTGTTACCGTGCTTTTACTTACAGCCGGCATGGTTCATAGAAGAAAATGAGTTTTCTCGAAAGAAACCTTGTGCTTCCAGTTCCTAGTTGGAAGCTCACCCGGCTCCGCTCTATATCAAACGTGAAAGTCAATGTGAGCACTAGCCTCGAAGTAAGGCCCTGATTATCCTGGCAAAACGGGAGGCGTGCAGCAGCTCCATGAGGCCTTCATCGCTGTTCTGCTTTAGTTTCACGGTAGTAAGCTTTCCAACATTCCTAGGGACTTTGCTTAAGCAACCGTTTCGGTACCAGAACACTGCGTAGAGACAGTAAGCTCTGGTCCTGCGTGTATGCTGCGTGTCAACCTAGAAATTGGAGACTGATGGCATAAGGCTTCTTTTCCCATTATGAAAGCTCCGTTCATGCGGCCTCGAAGCTACCTGAAAAGCATTGTTGTTGCCGGGGTTTTCCTCACTGCCGGCATGGTTCTGAGAAGAAAAAGAGTTTTCTCCTAAGAAACCTTGGGTTTCCAGTTCCTTGTTGGAAGCTCACCCTGCTCTGCGCTATACCTAAAGTGAAAGTCAACGTGAGCCCAAGCTTCGAAGTAAGGCCCTGATTATCCTTGCAAAACGAGAGGCGTGCAGCAGCTCCATGAGGCCTTCATCGTTGTTCTGCTTTAGTTTCAAGGTAGTAAGCTTTTCAACACTCCTAGGGGCCTTGCTTCAGCACCCGTTTCAGTACCAGAACACTGCGTAGAACCAGGAAGCTCTGCTCCTGCGTGTATGCTGCGTGTCAACCTAGAAATTAGAGACTGATGGCACAAGGCTAGTTTTCCCATTATGAAAGCTCCGTTGATGCAGCCCCGAAGCTACCTGAAAAGCACTGTTGTTACCGTGCTTTTACTTACAGCCGGCATGGTTCATAGAAGAAAATGAGTTTTCTCGAAAGAAACCTTGTGCTTCCAGTTCCTAGTTGGAAGCTCACCCGGCTCTGCTCTATACCAAACGTGAAAGTCAATGTGAGCACTAGCCTCGAAGTAAGGCCCTGATTATCCTGGCCAAACGGGAGGCGTGCAGCAGCTCCATGAGGCCTTCATCGCTGTTCTGCTTTAGTTTCACGGTAGTAAGCTTTCCAACATTCCTAGGGACTTTGCTTAAGCAACCGTTTCGGTACCAGAACACTGCGTAGAGACAGTAAGCTCTGGTCCTGCGTGTATGCTGCGTGTCAACCTAGAAATTGGAGACTGATGGCATAAGGCTTCTTTTCCCATTACGAAAGCTCCGTTCATGCGGCCTCGAAGCTACCTGAAAAGCATTGTTGTTGCCGGGGTTTTCCTCACTGCCGGCATGGTTCTGAGAAGAAAATGAGTTTTCTCCTAAGAAACCTTGGGGTTCCAGTTCCTTGTTGGAAGCTCACCCTGCTCTGCGCTATACCTAAAGTGAAAGTCAACGTGAGCCCAATCTTCGAAGTAAGGCCCTGATCATCCTTGCAAAACGAGAGGCGTGCAGCAGCTCCATGAGGCCTTCATCGTTGTTCTGCTTTAGTTTCAAGGTAGTAAGCTTTTCAACACTCCTAGGGGACTTGCTTCAGCACCCGTTACAGTACCAGAACACTGCGTAGAACCAGGAAGCTCTGCTCCTGCGTGTATGCTGCGTGTCAACCTAGAAATTAGAGACGACGGCACAAGGCTAGTTTTCCCATTATGAAAGCTCCGTTGATGCGGCCCCGAAGCTACCTGAAAAGCACTGTTGTTACCGTGCTTTTACTTACAGCCGGCATGGTTCATAGAAGAAAATGAGTTTTCTCGAAAGAAACCTTGTGCTTCCAGTTCCTAGTTGCAAGCTCACCCGGCTCCGCTCTATACCAAACGTGAAAGTCAATGTGAGCACTAGCCTCGAAGTAAGGCCCTGATTATCCTGGCAAAACGGGAGGCGTGCAGCAGCTCCATGAGGCCTTCATCGCTGTTCTGCTTTAGTTTCACGGTAGTAAGCTTTCCAACATTCCTAGGGACTTTGCTTAAGCAACCGTTTCGGTACCAGAACACTGCGTAGAGACAGTAAGCTCTGGTCCTGCGTGTATGCTGCGTGTCAACCTAGAAATTGGAGACTGATGGCATAAGGCTTCTTTTCCCATTATGAAAGCTCCGTTCATGCGGCCTCGAAGCTACCTGAAAAGCATTGTTGTTGCCGGGGTTTTCCTCACTGCCGGCATGGTTCTGAGAAGAAAATGAGTTTTCTCCTAAGAAACCTTGGGGTTCCAGTTCCTTGTTGGAAGCTCACCCTGCTCTGCGCTATACCTAAAGTGAAAGTCAACGTGAGCCCAAGCTTCGAAGTAAGGCCCTGATTATCCTTGCAAAACGAGAGGCGTGCAGCAGCTCCATGAGGCCTTCATCGTTGTTCTGCTTTAGTTTCAAGGTTGTAAGCTTTTCAACACTCCTAGGGGACTTGCTTCAGCACCCGTTTCAGTACCAGAACACTGCGTAGAACCAGGAAGCTCTGCTCCTGCGTGTATGCTGCGTGTCAACCTAAAACTTAGAGACTGATGGCACAAGGCTAGTTTTCCCATTATGAAAGCTCCGTTGATGCGGCCCCGAAGCTACCTGAAAAGCACTGTTGTTACCGTGCTTTTACTTACAGCCGGCATGGTTCATAGAAGAAAATGAGTTTTCTCGAAAGAAACCTTGTGCTTCCAGTTCCTAGTTGGAAGCTCACCCGGCTCTGCTCTATACCAAACGTGAAAGTCAATGTGAGCACTAGCCTCGAAGTAAGGCCCTGATTATCCTGGCAAAACGGGAGGCGTGCAGCAGCTCCATGAGGCCTTCATCGCTGTTCTGCTTTAGTTTCAAGGTAGTAAGCTTTTCAACACTCCTAGGGGACTTGCTTCAGCACCCGTTTCAATACCAGAACACTGTGTAGAACAAGGAAGCTCTGCTCCTGCGTGTATGCTGCGTGTCAACCTAGAAATTAGAGACTGATGGCACAAGGCTAGTTTTCACATTATGAAAGCTCCGTTGATGCGGCCCCGAAGCTACCTGAAAAGCACTGTTGTTACCGTGCTTTTACTTACAGCCGGCATGGTTCATAGAAGAAAATGAGTTTTCTCGAAAGAAACCTTGTGCTTCCAGTTCCTAGTTGGAAGCTCACCCGGCTCTGCTCTATACCAAACGTGAAAGTCAATGTGAGCACTAGCCTCGAAGTAAGGCCCTGATTATCCTGGCAAAACGGGAGGCGTGCAGCAGCTCCATGAGGCCTTCATCGCTGTTCTACTTTAGTTTCACGGTAGTAAGCTTTCCAACATTCCTAGGGACTTTGCTTAAGCAACCGTTTCGGTACCAGAACACTGCGTAGAGACAGTAACCTCTGGTCCTGCGTGTATGCTACGTGTCAACCTAGAAATTGGAGACTGATGGCATAAGGCTTCTTTTCCCATTATGAAAGCTCCGTTCATGCGGCCTTGAAGCTACCTGAAAAGCATTGTTGTTGCCGGGGTTTTCCTCACTGCCGGCATGGTTCTGAGAAGAAAAAGAGTTTTCTCCTAAGAAACCTTGGGTTTCCAGTTCCTTGTTGGAAGCTCACCCTGCTCTGCTCTATACCTAAAGTGAAAGTCAACGTGAGCCCAAGCTTCGAAGTAAGGCCCTGATTATCCTTGCAAAACGAGAGGCGTGCAGTAGCTCCATGAGGCCTTCATCGTTGTTCTGCTTTAGTTTCAAGGTAGTAAGCTTTTCAACACTCCTAGGGGACTTGCTTCAGCACCCGTTTCAGTACCAGAACACTGCGTAGAACCAGGAAGCTCTGCTCCTGCGTGTATGCTGCGTGTCAACCTACAAATTAGAGACTGATGGCACAAGGCTAGTTTTCCCATTATGAAAGCTCCGTTGATGCGGCCCCGAAGCTACCTGAAAAGCACTGTTGTTACCGTTCTTTTACTTACAGCCGGCATGGTTCATAGAAGAAAATGAGTTTTCTCGAAAGAAACCTTGTGCTTCCAGTTCCTAGTTGGAAGCTCACCCTGCTCTGCTCTATACCAAACGTGAAAGTCAATGTGAGCACTAGCCTCGAAGTAAGGCCCTGATTATCCTGGCAAAACGGGAGGCGTGCAGCAGCTCCATGAGGCCTTCATCGCTGTTCTGCTTTAGTTTCACGGTAGTAAGCTTTCCAACATTCCTAGGGACTTTGCTTAAGCAACCGTTTCGGTACCAGAACACTGCGTAGAGACAGTAAGCTCTGGTCCTGCGTGTATGCTGCGTGTCAACCTAGAAATTGGAGACTGATGGCATAAGGCTTCTTTTCCCATTACGAAAGCTCCGTTCATGCGGCCTCGAAGCTACCTGAAAAGCATTGTTGTTGCCGGGGTTTTCCTCACTGCCGGCATGGTTCTGAGAAGAAAATGAGTTTTCTCCTAAGAAACCTTGGGGTTCCAGTTCCTTGTTGGAAGCTCACCCTGCTCTGCGCTATACCTAAAGTGAAAGTCAACGTGAGCCCAATCTTCGAAGTAAGGCCCTGATCATCCTTGCAAAACGAGAGGCGTGCAGCAGCTCCATGAGGCCTTCATCGTTGTTCTGCTTTAGTTTCAAGGTAGTAAGCTTTTCAACACTCCTAGGGGACTTGCTTCAGCACCCGTTTCAGTACCAGAACACTGCGTAGAACCAGGAAGCTCTGCTCCTGCGTGTATGCTGCGTGTCAACCTAGAAATTAGAGACGACGGCACAAGGCTAGTTTTCCCATTATGAAAGCTCCGTTGATGCGGCCCCGAAGCTACCTGAAAAGCACTGTTGTTACCGTGCTTTTACTTACAGCCGGCATGGTTCATAGAAGCAAATGAGTTTTCTCGAAAGAAACCTTGTGCTTCCAGTTCCTAGTTGCAAGCTCACCCGGCTCCGCTCTATACCAAACGTGAAAGTCAATGTGAGCACTAGCCTCGAAGTAAGGCCCTGATTATCCTGGCAAAACGGGAGGCGTGCAGCAGCTCCATGAGGCCTTCATCGCTGTTCTGCTTTAGTTTCACGGTAGTAAGCTTTCCAACATTCCTAGGGACTTTGCTTAAGCAACCGTTTCGGTACCAGAACACTGCGTAGAGACAGTAAGCTCTGGTCCTGCGTGTATGCTGCGTGTCAACCTAGAAATTGGAGACTGATGGCATAAGGCTTCTTTTCCCATTATGAAAGCTCCGTTCATGCGGCCTCGAAGCTACCTGAAAAGCATTGTTGTTGCCGGGGTTTTCCTCACTGCCGGCATGGTTCTGAGAAGG
Source organism: Eubalaena glacialis (assembly GCF_028564815.1). Classification (NCBI taxonomy): domain Eukaryota; kingdom Metazoa; phylum Chordata; class Mammalia; order Artiodactyla; family Balaenidae; genus Eubalaena; species Eubalaena glacialis. Next base: position 28,933,247 of record NC_083725.1, read on the forward strand.
AAAAGAGTTTTCTCCTAAGAAACCTTGGGTTTCCAGTTCCTTGTTGGAAGCTCACCCTGCTCTGCGCTATACCTAAAGTGAAAGTCAACGTGAGCCCAAGCTTCGAAGTAAGGCCCTGATTATCCTTGCAAAACGAGAGGCGTGCAGCAGCTCCATGAGGCCTTCATCGTTGTTCTGCTTTAGTTTCAAGGTAGTAAGCTTTTCAACACTCCTAGGGGACTTGCTTCAGCACCCGTTTCAGTACCAGAACACTGCGTAGAACCAGGAAGCTCTGCTCCTGCGTGTATGCTGCGTGTCAACCTAAAAATTAGAGACTGATGGCACAAGGCTAGTTTTCCCATTATGAAAGCTCCGTTGATGCGGCCCCGAAGCTACCTGAAAAGCACTGTTGTTACCGTGCTTTTACTTACAGCCGGCATGGTTCATAGAAGAAAATGAGTTTTCTCGAAAGAAACCTTGTGCTTCCAGTTCCTAGTTGGAAGCTCACCCGGCTCTGCTCTATACCAAACGTGAAAGTCAATGTGAGCACTAGCCTCGAAGTAAGGCCCTGATTATCCTGGCAAAACGGGAGGCGTGCAGCAGCTCCATGAGGCCTTCATCGCTGTTCTGCTTTAGTTTCAAGGTAGTAAGCTTTTCAACACTCCTAGGGGACTTGCTTCAGCACCCGTTTCAATACCAGAACACTGTGTAGAACCAGGAAGCTCTGCTCCTGCGTGTATGCTGCGTGTCAACCTAGAAATTAGAGACTGATGGCACAAGGCTAGTTTTCACATTATGAAAGCTCCGTTGATGCGGCCCCGAAGCTACCTGAAAAGCACTGTTGTTACCGTGCTTTTACTTACAGCCGGCATGGTTCATAGAAGAAAATGAGTTTTCTCGAAAGAAACCTTGTGCTTCCAGTTCCTAGTTGGAAGCTCACCCGGCTCTGCTCTATACCAAACGTGAAAGTCAATGTGAGCACTAGCCTCGAAGTAAGGCCCTGATTATCCTGGCAAAACGGGAGGCGTGCAGCAGCTCCATGAGGCCTTCATCGCTGTTCTACTTTAGTTTCACGGTAGTAAGCTTTCCAACATTCCTAGGGACTTTGCTTAAGCAACCGTTTCGGTACCAGAACACTGCGTAGAGACAGTAACCTCTGGTCCTGCGTGTATGCTACGTGTCAACCTAGAAATTGGAGACTGATGGCATAAGGCTTCTTTTCCCATTATGAAAGCTCCGTTCATGCGGCCTTGAAGCTACCTGAAAAGCATTGTTGTTGCCGGGGTTTTCCTCACTGCCGGCATGGTTCTGAGAAGAAAAAGAGTTTTCTCCTAAGAAACCTTGGGTTTCCAGTTCCTTGTTGGAAGCTCACCCTGCTCTGCTCTATACCTAAAGTGAAAGTCAACGTGAGCCCAAGCTTCGAAGTAAGGCCCTGATTATCCTTGCAAAACGAGAGGCGTGCAGTAGCTCCATGAGGCCTTCATCGTTGTTCTGCTTTAGTTTCAAGGTAGTAAGCTTTTCAACACTCCTAGGGGACTTGCTTCAGCACCCGTTTCAGTACCAGAACACTGCGTAGAACCAGGAAGCTCTGCTCCTGCGTGTATGCTGCGTGTCAACCTACAAATTAGAGACTGATGGCACAAGGCTAGTTTTCCCATTATGAAAGCTCCGTTGATGCGGCCCCGAAGCTACCTGAAAAGCACTGTTGTTACCGTTCTTTTACTTACAGCCGGCATGGTTCATAGAAGAAAATGAGTTTTCTCGAAAGAAACCTTGTGCTTCCAGTTCCTAGTTGGAAGCTCACCCTGCTCTGCTCTATACCAAACGTGAAAGTCAATGTGAGCACTAGCCTCGAAGTAAGGCCCTGATTATCCTGGCAAAACGGGAGGCGTGCAGCAGCTCCATGAGGCCTTCATCGCTGTTCTGCTTTAGTTTCACGGTAGTAAGCTTTCCAACATTCCTAGGGACTTTGCTTAAGCAACCGTTTCGGTACCAGAACACTGCGTAGAGACAGTAAGCTCTGGTCCTGCGTGTATGCTGCGTGTCAACCTAGAAATTGGAGACTGATGGCATAAGGCTTCTTTTCCCATTACGAAAGCTCCGTTCATGCGGCCTCGAAGCTACCTGAAAAGCATTGTTGTTGCCGGGGTTTTCCTCACTGCCGGCATGGTTCTGAGAAGAAAATGAGTTTTCTCCTAAGAAACCTTGGGGTTCCAGTTCCTTGTTGGAAGCTCACCCTGCTCTGCGCTATACCTAAAGTGAAAGTCAACGTGAGCCCAATCTTCGAAGTAAGGCCCTGATCATCCTTGCAAAACGAGAGGCGTGCAGCAGCTCCATGAGGCCTTCATCGTTGTTCTGCTTTAGTTTCAAGGTAGTAAGCTTTTCAACACTCCTAGGGGACTTGCTTCAGCACCCGTTTCAGTACCAGAACACTGCGTAGAACCAGGAAGCTCTGCTCCTGCGTGTATGCTGCGTGTCAACCTAGAAATTAGAGACGACGGCACAAGGCTAGTTTTCCCATTATGAAAGCTCCGTTGATGCGGCCCCGAAGCTACCTGAAAAGCACTGTTGTTACCGTGCTTTTACTTACAGCCGGCATGGTTCATAGAAGCAAATGAGTTTTCTCGAAAGAAACCTTGTGCTTCCAGTTCCTAGTTGCAAGCTCACCCGGCTCCGCTCTATACCAAACGTGAAAGTCAATGTGAGCACTAGCCTCGAAGTAAGGCCCTGATTATCCTGGCAAAACGGGAGGCGTGCAGCAGCTCCATGAGGCCTTCATCGCTGTTCTGCTTTAGTTTCACGGTAGTAAGCTTTCCAACATTCCTAGGGACTTTGCTTAAGCAACCGTTTCGGTACCAGAACACTGCGTAGAGACAGTAAGCTCTGGTCCTGCGTGTATGCTGCGTGTCAACCTAGAAATTGGAGACTGATGGCATAAGGCTTCTTTTCCCATTATGAAAGCTCCGTTCATGCGGCCTCGAAGCTACCTGAAAAGCATTGTTGTTGCCGGGGTTTTCCTCACTGCCGGCATGGTTCTGAGAAGAAAAAGAGTTTTCTCCTAAGAAACCTTGGGTTTCCAGTTCCTTGTTGGAAGCTCACCCTGCTCTGCGCTATACCTAAAGTGAAAGTCAACGTGAGCCCAAGCTTCGAAGTAAGGCCCTGATTATCCTTGCAAAACGAGAGGCGTGCAGCAGCTCCATGAGGCCTTCATCGTTGTTCTGCTTTAGTTTCAAGGTAGTAAGCTTTTCAACACTCCTAGGGGACTTGCTTCAGCACCCGTTTCAGTACCAGAACACTGCGTAGAACCAGGAAGCTCTGCTCCTGCGTGTATGCTGCGTGTCAACCTAAAAATTAGAGACTGATGGCACAAGGCTAGTTTTCCCATTATGAAAGCTCCGTTGATGCGGCCCCGAAGCTACCTGAAAAGCACTGTTGTTACCGTGCTTTTACTTACAGCCGGCATGGTTCATAGAAGAAAATGAGTTTTCTCGAAAGAAACCTTGTGCTTCCAGTTCCTAGTTGGAAGCTCACCCGGCTCTGCTCTATACCAAACGTGAAAGTCAATGTGAGCACTAGCCTCGAAGTAAGGCCCTGATTATCCTGGCAAAACGGGAGGCGTGCAGCAGCTCCATGAGGCCTTCATCGCTGTTCTGCTTTAGTTTCAAGGTAGTAAGCTTTTCAACACTCCTAGGGGACTTGCTTCAGCACCCGTTTCAATACCAGAACACTGTGTAGAACAAGGAAGCTCTGCTCCTGCGTGTATGCTGCGTGTCAACCTAGAAATTAGAGACTGATGGCACAAGGCTAGTTTTCACATTATGAAAGCTCCGTTGATGCGGCCCCGAAGCTACCTGAAAAGCACTGTTGTTACCGTGCTTTTACTTACAGCCGGCATGGTTCATAGAAGAAAATGAGTTTTCTCGAAAGAAACCTTGTGCTTCCAGTTCCTAGTTGGAAGCTCACCCGGCTCTGCTCTATACCAAACGTGAAAGTCAATGTGAGCACTAGCCTCGAAGTAAGGCCCTGATTATCCTGGCAAAACGGGAGGCGTGCAGCAGCTCCATGAGGCCTTCATCGCTGTTCTGCTTTAGTTTCACGGTAGTAAGCTTTCCAACATTCCTAGGGACTTTGCTTAAGCAACCGTTTCGGTACCAGAACACTGCGTAGAGACAGTAAGCTCTGGTCCTGCGTGTATGCTACGTGTCAACCTAGAAATTGGAGACTGATGGCATAAGGCTTCTTTTCCCATTATGAAAGCTCCGTTCATGCGGCCTTGAAGCTACCTGAAAAGCATTGTTGTTGCCGGGGTTTTCCTCACTGCCGGCATGGTTCTGAGAAGAAAAAGAGTTTTCTCCTAAGAAACCTTGGGTTTCCAGTTCCTTGTTGGAAGCTCACCCTGCTCTGCTCTATACCTAAAGTGAAAGTCAACGTGAGCCCAAGCTTCGAAGTAAGGCCCTGATTATCCTTGCAAAACGAGAGGCGTGCAGCAGCTCCATGAGGCCTTCATCGTTGTTCTGCTTTAGTTTCAAGGTAGTAAGCTTTTCAACACTCCTAGGGGACTTGCTTCAGCACCCGTTTCAGTACCAGAACACTGCGTAGAACCAGGAAGCTCTGCTCCTGCGTGTATGCTGCGTGTCAACCTACAAATTAGAGACTGATGGCACAAGGCTAGTTTTCCCATTATGAAAGCTCCGTTGATGCGGCCCCGAAGCTACCTGAAAAGCACTGTTGTTACCGTTCTTTTACTTACAGCCGGCATGGTTCATAGAAGAAAATGAGTTTTCTCGAAAGAAACCTTGTGCTTCCAGTTCCTAGTTGGAAGCTCACCCTGCTCTGCTCTATACCAAACGTGAAAGTCAATGTGAGCACTAGCCTCGAAGTAAGGCCCTGATTATCCTGGCAAAACGGGAGGGGTGCAGCAGCTCCATGAGGCCTTCATCGCTGTTCTGCTTTAGTTTCACGGTAGTAAGCTTTCCAACATTCCTAGGGACTTTGCTTAAGCAACCGTTTCGGTACCAGAACACTGCGTAGAGACAGTAAGCTCTGGTCCTGCGTGTATGCTGCGTGTGAACCTAGAAATTGCAGACTGATGGCATAAGGCTTCTTTTCCCATTATGAAAGCTCCGTTCATGCGGCCTCGAAGCTACCTGAAAAGCATTGTTGTTGCCGGGGTTTTCCTCACTGCTGGCATGGTTCTGAGAAGAAAATGAGTTTTCTCCTAAGAAACCTTGGGTTTCCAGTTCCTTGTTGGAAGCTCACCCTGGTCTGCGCTATACCTAAAGTGAAAGTCAACGTGAGCCCAAGCTTCGAAGTAAGGCCCTGATTATCCTTGCAAAACGAGAGGCGTGCAGCAGCTCCATGAGTCCTTCATCGCTGTTCTGCTTTAGTTTCACGGTAGTAAGCTTTCCAACATTCCTAGTGACTTTGCTTAAGCAACCGTTTCGGTACCAGAACACTGCGTAGAGACAGTAAGCTCTGGTCCTGCGTGTATGCTGCGTGTCAACCTAGAAATTGGAGACTGATGGCATAAGGCTTCTTTTCCCATTATGAAAGCTCCGTTCATGCGGCCTCGAAGCTACCTGAAAAGCATTGTTGTTGCCGGGGTTTTCCTCACTGCCGGCATGGTTCTGAGAAGAAAATGAGTTTTCTCCTAAGAAACCTTGGGGTTCCAGTTCCTTGTTGGAAGCTCACCCTGCTCTGCGCTATACCTAAAGTGAAAGTCAACGTGAGCCCAAGCTTCGAAGTAAGGCCCTGATTATCCTTGCAAAACGAGAGGCGTGCAGCAGCTCCATGAGGCCTTCATCGCTGTTCTGCTTTAGTTTCAAGGTAGTAAGCTTTTCAACACCCCTAGGGGACTTGCTTCAGCACCCGTTTCAATACCAGAACACTGTGTAGAACCAGGAAGCTCTGCTCCTGCGTGTATGCTGCGTGTCAACCTAGAAATTAGAGACTGATGGCACAAGGCTAGTTTTCCCATTATAAAAGCTCCGTTGATGCGGCCCCGAAGCTACCTGAAAAGCACTGTTGTTACCGTGCTTTTACTTACAGCCGGCATGGTTCATAGAAGAAAATGAGTTTTCTCGAAAGAAACCTTGTGCTTCCAGTTCCTAGTTGGAAGCTCACCCGGCTCTGCTCTATACCAAACGTGAAAGTCAATGTGAGCACTAGCCTCGAAGTAAGGCCCTGATTATCCTGGCAAAACGGGAGGCGTGCAGCAGCTCCATGAGGCCTTCATCGCTGTTCTGCTTTAGTTTCACGGTAGTAAGCTTTCCAAGAATCCTAGGGACTTTGCTTAAGCAACCGTTTCGGTACCAGAACACTGCCTAGAGACAGTAAGCTCTGGTCCTGCGTGTATGCTGCGTGTCAACCTAGAAATTGGAGACTGATGGCATAAGGCTTCTTTTCCCATTATGAAAGCTCCGTTCATGCGGCCTCGAAGCTACCTGAAAAGCATTGTTGTTGCCGGGGTTATCCTCACTGCCGGCATGGTTCTGAGAAGAAAATGAGTTTTCTCCTAAGAAACCTTGGGGTTCCAGTTCCTTGTTGGAAGCTCACCCTGCTCTGCGCTATACCTAAAGTGAAAGTCAACGTGAGCCCAAGCTTCGAAGTAAGGCCCTGATTATCCTTGCAAAACGAGAGGCGTGCAGCAGCTCCATGAGGCCTTCATCGTTGTTCTGCTTTAGTTTCAAGGTAGTAAGCTTTTCAACACTCCTAGGGGCCTTGCTTCAGCACCCGTTTCAGTACCAGAACACTGCGTAGAACCAGGAAGCTCTGCTCCTGCGTGTATGCTGCGTGTCAACCTAGAAATTAGAGACTGATGGCACAAGGCTAGTTTTCCCATTATGAAAGCTCCGTTGATGCGGCCCCGAAGCTACCTGAAAAGCAGTGTTGTTACCGTGCTTTTACTTACAGCCGGCATGTCTCATAGAAGCAAATGAGTTTTCTCGAAAGAAACCTTGTGCTTCCAGTTCCTAGTTGGAAGCTCACCCTGCTCTGCTCTATACCAAACGTGAAAGTCAATGTGAGCACTAGCCTCGAAGTAAGGCCCTGATTATCCTGACAAAACGGGAGGCGTGCAGCAGCTCCATGAGGCCTTCATCGCTGTTCTGCTTTAGTTTCACGGTAGTAAGCTTTCCAACATTCCTAGGGACTTTGCTTAAGCAACCGTTTCGGTACCAGAACACTGCGTAGAGACAGTAAGCTCTTGTCCTGCGTGTATGCTACGTGTCAACCTAGAAATTGGAGACTGATGGCATAAGGCTTCTTTTCCCATTATGAAAGCTCCGTTCATGCGGCCTTGAAGCTACCTGAAAAGCATTGTTGTTGCCGGGGTTTTCCTCAATGCCGGCATGGTTCTGAGAAGAAAAAGAGTTTTCTCCTAAGAAACCTTGGGTTTCCAGTTCCTTGTTGGAAGCTCACCCTGCCCTGCGCTATACCTAAAGTGAAAGTCAACGTGAGCCCAAGCTTCGAAGTAAGGCCCTGATTATCCTTGCAAAACGAGAGGCGTGCAGCAGCTCCATGAGGCCTTTATCATTGTTCTGCTTTAGTTTCAAGGTAGTAAGCTTTTCAACACTCCTAGGGGACTTGCTTCAGCACCCGTTTCAGTACCAGAACACTGCGTAGAACCAGGAAGCTCTGCTCCTGCGTGTATGCTGCGTGTCAACCTAGAAATTAGAGACTGATGGCACAAGGCTAGTTTTCCCATTATGAAAGCTCCGTTGATGCGGCCCCGAAGCTACCTGAAAAGCACTGTTGTTACCGTGCTTTTACTTACAGCCGGCATGGTTCATAGAAGAAAATGAGTTTTCTCGAAAGAAACCTTGTGCTTCCAGTTCCTAGTTGGAAGCTCACCCGGCTCCGCTCTATACCAAACGTGAAAGTCAATGTGAGCACTAGCCTCGAAGTAAGGCCCTGATTATCCTGGCAAAACGGGAGGCGTGCAGCAGCTCCATGAGGCCTTCATCGCTGTTCTGCTTTAGTTTCACGGTAGTAAGCTTTCCAACATTCCTAGGGACTTTGCTTAAGCAACCGTTTCGGTACCAGAACACTGCGTAGAGACAGTAAGCTCTGGTCCTGCGTGTATGCTGCGTGTCAACCTAGAAATTGGAGACTGATGGCATAAGGCTTCTTTTCCCATTATGAAAGCTCCGTTCATGCGGCCTCGAAGCTACCTGAAAAGCATTGTTGTTGCCGGGGTTTTCCTCACTGCCGGCATGGTTCTGAGAAGAAAATGAGTTTTCTCCTAAGAAACCTTGGGGTTCCAGTTCCTTGTTGGAAGCTCACCCTGCTCTGCGCTATACCTAAAGTGAAAGTCAACGTGAGCCCAAGCTTCGAAGTAAGGCCCTGATTATCCTTGCAAAACGAGAGGCGTGCAGCAGCTCCATGAGGCCTTCATCGTTGTTCTGCTTTAGTTTCAAGGTAGTAAGCTTTTCAACACTCCTAGGGGACTTGCTTCAGCACCCGTTTCAGTACCAGAACACTGCGTAGAACCAGGAAGCTCTGCTCCTGCGTGTATGCTGCGTGTCAACCTAGAAATTAGAGACTGACGGCACAAGGCTAGTTTTCCCATGATGAAAGCTCCGTTGATGCGGCCCCGAAGCTACCTGAAAAGCACTGTTGTTACCGTGCTTTTACTTACAGCCGGCATGGTTCATAGAAGAAAATGATTTTTCTCGAAAGAAACCTTGTGCTTCCAGTTCCTAGTTGGAAGCTCACCCTGCTCTGCTCTATACCAAACGTGAAAGTCAATGTGAGCACTAGCCTCGAAGTAAGGCCCTGATTATCCTGGCAAAACGGGAGGCGTGCAGCAGCTCCATGAGGCCTTCATCGCTGTTCTGCTTTAGTTTCACGGTAGTAAGCTTTCCAACATTCCTAGGGACTTTGCTTAAGCAACCGTTTCGGTACCAGAACACTGCGTAGAGACAGTAAGCTCTGGTCCTGCGTGTATGCTGCGTGTCAACCTAGAAATTGCAGACTGATGGCATAAGGCTTCTTTTCCCATTATGAAAGCTCCGTTCATGCGGCCTCGAAGGTACCTGAAAAGCATTGTTGTTGCCGGGGTTTTCCTCACTGCCGGCATGGTTCTGAGAAGAAAATGAGTTTTCTCCTAAGAAACCTTGGGGTTCCAGTTCCTTGTTGGAAGCTCACCCTGCTCTGCGCTATACGTAAAGTGAAAGTCAACGTGAGCCCAAGCTTCGAAGTAAGGCCCTGATTATCCTTGCAAAACGAGAGGCGTGCAGCAGCTCCATGAGGCCTTCATCGTTGTTCTGCTTTAGTTTCAAGGTAGTAAGCTTTTCAACACTCCTAGGGGACTTGCTTCAGCACCCGTTTCAGTACCAGAACACTGCGTAGAACCAGGAAGCACTGCTCCTGCGTGTATGCTGCGTGTCAACCTAGAAATTAGAGACTGATGGCACAAGGCTAGTTTTCCCATTATGAAAGCTCCGTTGATGCGGCCCCGAAGCTACCTGAAAAGCACTGTTGTTACCGTGCTTTTACTTACAGCCGGCATGGTTCATAGAAGCAAATGAGTTTTCTCGAAAGAAACCTTGTGCTTCCAGTTCCTAGTTGGAAGCTCACCCGGCTCTGCTCTATACCAAACGTGAAAGTCAATGTGAGCACTAGCCTCGAAGTAAGGCCCTGATTATCCTGGCAAAACGGGAGGCGTGCAGCAGCTCCATGAGGCCTTCATCGCTGTTCTGCTTTAGTTTCACGGTAGTAAGCTTTCCAAGACTCCTAGGGACTTTGCTTAAGCAACCGTTTCGGTACCAGAACACTGCGTAGAGACAGTAAGCTCTGGTCCTGCGTGTATGCTGCGTGTCAACCTAGAAATTGGAGACTGATGGCATAAGGCTTCTTTTCCCATTATGAAAGCTCCGTTCATGCGGCCTCGAAGCTACCTGAAAAGCATTGTTGTTGCCGGGGTTTTCCTCACTGCCGGCATGGTTCTGAGAAGAAAATGAGTTTTCTCCTAAGAAACCTTGGGGTTCCAGTTCCTTGTTGGAAGCTCACCCTGCTCTGCGCTATACCTAAAGTGAAAGTCAACGTGAGCCCAAGCTTCGAAGTAAGGCCCTGATTATCCTTGCAAAACGAGAGGCGTGCAGCAGCTCCATGAGGCCTTCATCGTTGTTCTGCTTTAGTTTCAAGGTAGTAAGCTTTTCAACACTCCTAGGGGCCTTGCTTCAGCACCCGTTTCAGTACCAGAACACTGCGTAGAACCAGGAAGCTCTGCTCCTGCGTGTATGCTGCGTGTCAACCTAGAAATTAGAGACTGATGGCACAAGGCTAGTTTTCCCATGATGAAAGCTCCGTTGATGCGGCCCCGAAGCTACCTGAAAAGCACTGTTGTTACCGTGCTTTTACTTACAGCCGGCATGGTTCATAGAAGAAAATGAGTTTTCTCGAAAGAAACCTTGGGCTTCCAGTTCCTAGTTGGAAGCTCACCCTGCTCTGCTCTATACCAAACGTGAAAGTCAATGTGAGCACTAGCCTCGAAGTAAGGCTCTGATTATCCTGGCAAAACGGGAGGCGTGCAGCAGCTCCATGAGTCCTTCATCGCTGTTCTGCTTTAGTTTCAAGGTAGTAAGCTTTTCAACACTCCTAGGGGCCTTGCTTCAGCACCCGTTTCAGTACCAGAACACTGCGTAGAACCAGGAAGCTCTGCTCCTGCGTGTATGCTGCGTGTCAACCTAGAAATTAGAGACTGATGGCACAAGGCTAGTTTTCCCATTATGAAAGCTCCGTTGATGCGGCCCCGAAGCTACCTGAAAAGCACTGTTGTTACCGTGCTTTTACTTACAGCCGGCATGGTTCATAGAAGCAAATGAGTTTTCTCGAAAGAAACCTTGTGCTTCCAGTTCCTAGTTGGAAGCTCACCCTGCTCTGCTCTATACCAAACGTGAAAGTCAATGTGAGCACTAGCCTCGAAGTAAGGCCCTGATTATCCTGGCAAAACGGGAGGCGTGCAGCAGCTCCATGAGGCCTTCATCGCTGTTCTGCTTTAGTTTCACGGTAGTAAGCTTTCCAACATTCCTAGGGACTTTGCTTAAGCAACCGTTTCGGTACCAGAACACTGCGTAGAGACAGTAAGCTCTGGTCCTGCGTGTATGCTGCGTGTCAACCTAGAAATTGGAGACTGATGGCATAAGGCTTCTTTTCCCATTATGAAAGCTCCGTTCATGCGGCCTCGAAGCTACCTGAAAAGCATTGTTGTTGCCGGGGTTTTCCTCACTGCCGGCATGGTTCTGAGAAGAAAATGAGTTTTCTCCTAAGAAACCTTGGGGTTCCAGTTCCTTGTTGGAAGCTCACCCTGCTCTGCGCTATACCTAAAGTGAAAGTCAACGTGAGCCCAAGCTTCGAAGTAAGGCCCTGATTATCCTTGCAAAACGAGAGGCGTGCAGCAGCTCCATGAGGCCTTCATCGTTGTTCTGCTTTAGTTTCAAGGTAGTAAGCTTTTCAACACTCCTAGGGGACTTGCTTCAGCACCCGTTTCAATACCAGAACACTGTGTAGAACCAGGAAGCTCTGCTCCTGCGTGTATGCTGCGTGTCAACCTAGAAATTAGAGACTGATGGCACAAGGCTAGTTTTCCCATTATAAAAGCTCCGTTGATGCGGCCCCGAAGCTACCTGAAAAGCACTGTTGTTACCGTACTTTTACTTACAGCCGGCATGATTCATAGAAGAAAATGAGTTTTCTCGAAAGAAACCTTGTGCTTCCAGTTCCTAGTTGGAAGCTCACCCGGCTCTGCTCTATACCAAACGTGAAAGACAATGTGAGCACTAGCCTCGAAGTAAGGCCATGATTATCCTGGCAAAACGGGAGGCGTGCAGCAGCTCCATGAGGCCTTCATCGCTGTTCTGCTTTAGTTTCACGGTAGTAAGCTTTCCAAGAATCCTAGGGACTTTGCTTAAGCAACCGTTTCGGTACCAGAACACTGCGTAGAGACAGTAAGCTCTGGTCCTGCGTGTATGCTGCGTGTCAACCTAGAAATTGGAGACTGATGGCATAAGGCTTCTTTTCCCATTATGAAAGCTCCGTTCATGCGGCCTCGAAGCTACCTGAAAAGCATTGTTGTTGCCGGGGTTTTCCTCACTGCCGGCATGGTTCTGAGAAGAAAATGAGTTTTCTCCTAAGAAACCTTGGGATTCCAGTTCCTTGTTGGAAGCTCACCCTGCTCTGCGCTATACCTAAAGTGAAAGTCAACGTGAGCCCAAGCTTCGAAGTAAGGCCCTGATTATCCTTGCAAAACGAGAGGCGTGCAGCAGCTCCATGAGGCCTTCATCGTTGTTCTGCTTTAGTTTCAAGGTAGTAAGCTTTTCAACACTCCTACGGGCCTTGCTTCAGCACCCCTTTCAGTACCAGAACACTGCGTAGAACCAGGAAGCTCTGCTCCTGCGTGTATGCTGCGTGTCAACCTAGAAATTAGAGACTGATGGCACAAGGCTAGTTTTCCCATTATGAAAGCTCCGTTGATGCGGCCCCGAAGCTACCTGAAAAGCACTGTTGTTACCGTGCTTTTACTTACAGCCGGCATGGTTCATAGAAGAAAATGAGTTTTCTCGAAAGAAACCTTGGGCTTCCAGTTCCTAGTTGGAAGCTCACCCTGCTCTGCTCTATACCAAACGTGAAAGTCAATGTGAGCACTAGCCTCGAAGTAAGGCTCTGATTATCCTGGCAAAACGGGAGGCGTGCAGCAGCTCCATGAGTCCTTCATCGCTGTTCTGCTTTAGTTTCAAGGTAGTAAGCTTTTCAACACTCCTAGGGGCCTTGCTTCAGCACCCGTTTCAGTACCAGAACACTGCGTAGAACCAGGAAGCTCTGCTCCTGCGTGTATGCTGCGTGTCAACCTAGAAATTAGAGACTGATGGCACAAGGCTAGTTTTCCCATTATGAAAGCTCCGTTGATGCGGCCCCGAAGCTACCTGAAAAGCACTGTTGTTACCGTGCTTTTACTTACAGCCGGCATGGTTCATAGAAGCAAATGAGTTTTCTCGAAAGAAACCTTGTGCTTCCAGTTCCTAGTTGGAAGCTCACCCTGCTCTGCTCTATACCAAACGTGAAAGTCAATGTGAGCACTAGCCTCGAAGTAAGGCCCTGATTATCCTGGCAAAACGGGAGGCGTGCAGCAGCTCCATGAGGCCTTCATCGCTGTTCTGCTTTAGTTTCACGGTAGTAAGCTTTCCAACATTCCTAGGGACTTTGCTTAAGCAACCGTTTCGGTACCAGAACACTGCGTAGAGACAGTAAGCTCTGGTCCTGCGTGTATGCTGCGTGTCAACCTAGAAATTAGAGACTGATGGCACAAGGCTAGTTTTCCCATTATAAAAGCTCCGTTGATGCGGCCCCGAAGCTACCTGAAAAGCACTGTTGTTACCGTGCTTTTACTTACAGCCGGCATGGTTCATAGAAGAAAATGAGTTTTCTCGAAAGAAACCTTGTGCTTCCAGTTCCTAGTTGGAAGCTCACCCGGCTCTGCTCTATACCAAACGTGAAAGACAATGTGAGCACTAGCCTCGAAGTAAGGCCATGATTATCCTGGCAAAACGGGAGGCGTGCAGCAGCTCCATGAGGCCTTCATCGCTGTTCTGCTTTAGTTTCACGGTAGTAAGCTTTCCAAGACTCCTAGGGACTTTGCTTAAGCAACCGTTTCGGTACCAGAACACTGCGTAGAGACAGTAAGCTCTGGTCCTGCGTGTATGCTGCGTGTCAACCTAGAAATTGGAGACTGATGGCATAAGGCTTCTTTTCCCATTATGAAAGCTCCGTTCATGCGGCCTCGAAGCTACCTGAAAAGCATTGTTGTTGCCGGGGTTTTCCTCACTGCCGGCATGGTTCTGAGAAGAAAATGAGTTTTCTCCTAAGAAACCTTGGGGTTCCAGTTCCTTGTTGGAAGCTCACCCTGCTCTGCGCTATACCTAAAGTGAAAGTCAACGTGAGCCCAAGCTTCGAAGTAAGGCCCTGATTATCCTTGCAAAACGAGAGGCGTGCAGCAGCTCCATGAGGCCTTCATCGTTGTTCTGCTTTAGTTTCAAGGTAGTAAGCTTTTCAACACTCCTACGGGCCTTGCTTCAGCACCCGTTTCAGTACCAGAACACTGCGTAGAACCAGGAAGCTCTGCTCCTGCGTGTATGCTGCGTGTCAACCTAGAAATTAGAGACTGATGGCACAAGGCTAGTTTTCCCATTATGAAAGCTCCGTTGATGCGGCCCCGAAGCTACCTGAAAAGCACTGTTGTTACCGTGCTTTTACTTACAGCCGGCATGGTTCATAGAAGCAAATGAGTTTTCTCGAAAGAAACCTTGTGCTTCCAGTTCCTAGTTGGAAGCTCACCCGGCTCTGCTCTATACCAAACGTGAAAGTCAATGTGAGCACTAGCCTCGAAGTAAGGCCCTGATTATCCTGGCAAAACGGGAGGCGTGCAGCAGCTCCATGAGGCCTTCATCGCTGTTCTGCTTTAGTTTCACGGTAGTAAGCTTTCCAACATTCCTAGGGACTTTGCTTAAGCAACCGTTTCGGTACCAGAACACTGCGTAGAGACAGTAAGCTCTTGTCCTGCGTGTATGCTACGTGTCAACCTAGAAATTGGAGACTGATGGCATAAGGCTTCTTTTCCCATTATGAAAGCTCCGTTCATGCGGCCTTGAAGCTACCTGAAAAGCATTGTTGTTGCCGGGGTTTTCCTCACTGCCGGCATGGTTCTGAGAAGAAAAAGAGTTTTCTCCTAAGAAACCTTGGGTTTCCAGTTCCTTGTTGGAAGCTCACCCTGCCCTGCGCTATACCTAAAGTGAAAGTCAACGTGAGCCCAAGCTTCGAAGTAAGGCCCTGATTATCCTTGCAAAACGAGAGGCGTGCAGCAGCTCCATGAGGCCTTCATCGTTGTTCTGCTTTAGTTTCAAGGTAGTAAGTTTTCAACACTCCTAGGGGACTTGCTTCAGCACCCGTTTCAATACCAGAACACTGTGTAGAACCAGGAAGCTCTGCTCCTGCGTGTATGCTGCGTGTCAACCTAGAAATTAGAGACTGATGGCACAAGGCTAGTTTTCCCATTATGAAAGCTCCGTTGATGCGGCCCCGAAGCTACCTGAAAAGCACTGTTGTTACCGTGCTTTTACTTACAGCCGGCATGGTTCATAGAAGCAAATGAGTTTTCTCGAAAGAAACCTTGTGCTTCCAGTTCCTAGTTGGAAGCTCACCCGGCTCTGCTCTATACCAAACGTGAAAGTCAATGTGAGCACTAGCCTCGAAGTAAGGCCCTGATTATCCTGGCAAAACGGGAGGCGTGCAGCAGCTCCATGAGGCCTTCATCGCTGTTCTGCTTTAGTTTCACGGTAGTAAGCTTTCCAAGACTCCTAGGGACTTTGCTTAAGCAACCGTTTCGGTACCAGAACACTGCGTAGAGACAGTAAGCTCTGGTCCTGCGTGTATGCTACGTGTCAACCTAGAAATTGGAGACTGATGGCATAAGGCTTCTTTTCCCATTATGAAAGCTCCGTTCATGCGGCCTTGAAGCTACCTGAAAAGCATTGTTGTTGCCGGGGTTTTCCTCACTGCCGGCATGGTTCTGAGAAGAAAAAGAGTTTTCTCCTAAGAAACCTTGGGTTTCCAGTTCCTTGTTGGAAGCTCACCCTGCCCTGCGCTATACCTAAAGTGAAAGTCAACGTGAGCCCAAGCTTCGAAGTAAGGCCCTGATTATCCTTGCAAAACGAGAGGCGTGCAGCAGCTCCATGAGGCCTTCATCGTTGTTCTGCTTTAGTTTCAAGGTAGTAAGTTTTCAACACTCCTAGGGGACTTGCTTCAGCACCCGTTTCAATACCAGAACACTGTGTAGAACCAGGAAGCTCTGCTCCTGCGTGTATGCTGCGTGTCAACCTAGAAATTAGAGACTGATGGCACAAGGCTAGTTTTCCCATTATGAAAGCTCCGTTGATGCGGCCCCGAAGCTACCTGAAAAGCACTGTTGTTACCGTGCTTTTACTTACAGCCGGCATGGTTCATAGAAGCAAATGAGTTTTCTCGAAAGAAACCTTGTGCTTCCAGTTCCTAGTTGGAAGCTCACCCGGCTCTGCTCTATACCAAACGTGAAAGTCAATGTGAGCACTAGCCTCGAAGTAAGGCCCTGATTATCCTGGCAAAACGGGAGGCGTGCAGCAGCTCCATGAGGCCTTCATCGCTGTTCTGCTTTAGTTTCACGGTAGTAAGCTTTCCAAGACTCCTAGGGACTTTGCTTAAGCAACCGTTTCGGTACCAGAACACTGCGTAGAGACAGTAAGCTCTGGTCCTGCGTGTATGCTGCGTGTCAACCTAGAAATTGGAGACTGATGGCATAAGGCTTCTTTTCCCATTATGAAAGCTCCGTTCATGCGGCCTCGAAGCTACCTGAAAAGCATTGTTGTTGCCGGGGTTTTCCTCACTGCCGGCATGGTTCTGAGAAGAAAATGAGTTTTCTCCTAAGAAACCTTGGGGTTCCAGTTCCTTGTTGGAAGCTCACCCTGCTCTGCGCTATACCTAAAGTGAAAGTCAACGTGAGCCCAAGCTTCGAAGTAAGGCCCTGATTATCCTTGCAAAACGAGAGGCGTGCAGCAGCTCCATGAGGCCTTCATCGTTGTTCTGCTTTAGTTTCAAGGTAGTAAGCTTTTCAACACTCCTAGGGGACTTGCTTCAGCACCCGTTTCAGTACCAGAACACTGCGTAGAACCAGGAAGCTCTGCTCCTGCGTGTATGCTGCGTGTCAACCTAGAAATTAGAGACTGATGGCACAAGGCTAGTTTTCCCATTATGAAAGCTCCGTTGATGCGGCCCCGAAGCTACCTGAAAAGCACTGTTGTTACCGTGCTTTTACTTACAGCCGGCATGGTTCATAGAAGAAAATGAGTTTTCTCGAAAGAAACCTTGTGCTTCCAGTTCCTAGTTGGAAGCTCACCCGGCTCCGCTCTATACCAAACGTGAAAGTCAATGTGAGCACTAGCCTCGAAGTAAGGCCCTGATTATCCTGGCAAAACGGGAGGCGTGCAGCAGCTCCATGAGGCCTTCATCGCTGTTCTGCTTTAGTTTCACGGTAGTAAGCTTTCCAACATTCCTAGGGACTTTGCTTAAGCAACCGTTTCGGTACCAGAACACTGCGTAGAGACAGTAAGCTCTGGTCCTGCGTGTATGCTGCGTGTCAACCTAGAAATTGCAGACTGATGGCATAAGGCTTCTTTTCCCATTATGAAAGCTCCGTTCATGCGGCCTCGAAGGTACCTGAAAAGCATTGTTGTTGCCGGGGTTTTCCTCACTGCCGGCATGGTTCTGAGAAGAAAATGAGTTTTCTCCTAAGAAACCTTGGGGTTCCAGTTCCTTGTTGGAAGCTCACCCTGCTCTGCGCTATACCTAAAGTGAAAGTCAACGTGAGCCCAAGCTTCGAAGTAAGGCCCTGATTATCCTTGCAAAACGAGAGGCGTGCAGCAGCTCCATGAGGCCTTCATCGTTGTTCTGCTTTAGTTTCAAGGTAGTAAGTTTTCAACACTCCTAGGGGACTTGCTTCAGCACCCGTTTCAATACCAGAACACTGTGTAGAACCAGGAAGCTCTGCTCCTGCGTGTATGCTGCGTGTCAACCTAGAAATTAGAGACTGATGGCACAAGGCTAGTTTTCCCATTATGAAAGCTCCGTTGATGCGGCCCCGAAGCTACCTGAAAAGCACTGTTGTTACCGTGCTTTTACTTACAGCCGGCATGGTTCATAGAAGAAAATGAGTTTTCTCGAAAGAAACCTTGTGCTTCCAGTTCCTAGTTGGAAGCTCACCCGGCTCTGCTCTATACCAAACGTGAAAGTCAATGTGAGCACTAGCCTCGAAGTAAGGCCCTGATTATCCTGGCAAAACGGGAGGCGTGCAGCAGCTCCATGAGGCCTTCTTCGCTGTTCTTCTTTAGTTTCACGGTAGTAAGCTTTCCAAGACTCCTAGGGACTTTGCTTAAGCAACCGTTTCGGTACCAGAACACTGCGTAGAGACAGTAAGCTCTGGTCCTGCGTGTATGCTGCGTGTCAACCTAGAAATTGGAGACTGATGGCATAAGGCTTCTTTTCCCATTATGAAAGCTCCGTTCATGCGGCCTCGAAGCTACCTGAAAAGCATTGTTGTTGCCGGGGTTTTCCTCACTGCCGGCATGGTTCTGAGAAGAAAATGAGTTTTCTCCTAAGAAACCTTGGGGTTCCAGTTCCTTGTTGGAAGCTCACCCTGCTCTGCGCTATACCTAAAGTGAAAGTCAACGTGAGCCCAAGCTTCGAAGTAAGGCCCTGATTATCCTTGCAAAACGAGAGGCGTGCAGCAGCTCCATGAGGCCTTCATCGTTGTTCTGCTTTAGTTTCAAGGTAGTAAGCTTTTCAACACTCCTAGGGGACTTGCTTCAGCACCCGTTTCAGTACCAGAACACTGCGTAGAACCAGGAAGCTCTGCTCCTGCGTGTATGCTGCGTGTCAACCTAGAAATTAGAGACTGATGGCACAAGGCTAGTTTTCCCATTATGAAAGCCCCGTTGATGCGGCCCCGAAGCTACCTGAAAAGCACTGTTGTTACCGTGCTTTTACTTACAGCCGGCATGGTTCATAGAAGAAAATGAGTTTTCTCGAAAGAAACCTTGTGCTTCCAGTTCCTAGTTGGAAGCTCACCCGGCTCTGCTCTATACCAAACGTGAAAGACAATGTGAGCACTAGCCTCGAAGTAAGGCCATGATTATCCTGGCAAAACGGGAGGCGTGCAGCAGCTCCATGAGGCCTTCATCGCTGTTCTGCTTTAGTTTCACGGTAGTAAGCTTTCCAAGACTCCTAGGGACTTTGCTTAAGCAACCGTTTCGGTACCAGAACACTGCGTAGAGACAGTAAGCTCTGGTCCTGCGTGTATGCTGCGTGTCAACCTAGAAATTGGAGACTGATGGCATAAGGCTTCTTTTCCCATTATGAAAGCTCCGTTCATGCGGCCTCGAAGCTACCTGAAAAGCATTGTTGTTGCCGGGGTTTTCCTCACTGCCGGCATGGTTCTGAGAAGAAAATGAGTTTTCTCCTAAGAAACCTTGGGGTTCCAGTTCCTTGTTGGAAGCTCACCCTGCTCTGCGCTATACCTAAAGTGAAAGTCAACGTGAGCCCAAGCTTCGAAGTAAGGCCCTGATTATCCTTGCAAAACGAGAGGCGTGCAGCAGCTCCATGAGGCCTTCATCGTTGTTCTGCTTTAGTTTCAAGGTAGTAAGCTTTTCAACACTCCTACGGGCCTTGCTTCAGCACCCGTTTCAGTACCAGAACACTGCGTAGAACCAGGAAGCTCTGCTCCTGCGTGTATGCTGCGTGTCAACCTAGAAATTAGAGACTGATGGCACAAGGCTAGTTTTCCCATTATGAAAGCTCCGTTGATGCGGCCCCGAAGCTACCTGAAAAGCACTGTTGTTACCGTGCTTTTACTTACAGCCGGCATGGTTCATAGAAGCAAATGAGTTTTCTCGAAAGAAACCTTGTGCTTCCAGTTCCTAGTTGGAAGCTCACCCGGCTCTGCTCTATACCAAACGTGAAAGTCAATGTGAGCACTAGCCTCGAAGTAAGGCCCTGATTATCCTGGCAAAACGGGAGGCGTGCAGCAGCTCCATGAGGCCTTCATCGCTGTTCTGCTTTAGTTTCACGGTAGTAAGCTTTCCAACATTCCTAGGGACTTTGCTTAAGCAACCGTTTCGGTACCAGAACACTGCGTAGAGACAGTAAGCTCTTGTCCTGCGTGTATGCTACGTGTCAACCTAGAAATTGGAGACTGATGGCATAAGGCTTCTTTTCCCATTATGAAAGCTCCGTTCATGCGGCCTTGAAGCTACCTGAAAAGCATTGTTGTTGCCGGGGTTTTCCTCACTGCCGGCATGGTTCTGAGAAGAAAAAGAGTTTTCTCCTAAGAAACCTTGGGTTTCCAGTTCCTTGTTGGAAGCTCACCCTGCCCTGCGCTATACCTAAAGTGAAAGTCAACGTGAGCCCAAGCTTCGAAGTAAGGCCCTGATTATCCTTGCAAAACGAGAGGCGTGCAGCAGCTCCATGAGGCCTTCATCGTTGTTCTGCTTTAGTTTCAAGGTAGTAAGTTTTCAACACTCCTAGGGGACTTGCTTCAGCACCCGTTTCAATACCAGAACACTGTGTAGAACCAGGAAGCTCTGCTCCTGCGTGTATGCTGCGTGTCAACCTAGAAATTAGAGACTGATGGCACAAGGCTAGTTTTCCCATTATGAAAGCTCCGTTGATGCGGCCCCGAAGCTACCTGAAAAGCACTGTTGTTACCGTGCTTTTACTTACAGCCGGCATGGTTCATAGAAGCAAATGAGTTTTCTCGAAAGAAACCTTGTGCTTCCAGTTCCTAGTTGGAAGCTCACCCGGCTCTGCTCTATACCAAACGTGAAAGTCAATGTGAGCACTAGCCTCGAAGTAAGGCCCTGATTATCCTGGCAAAACGGGAGGCGTGCAGCAGCTCCATGAGGCCTTCATCGCTGTTCTGCTTTAGTTTCACGGTAGTAAGCTTTCCAAGACTCCTAGGGACTTTGCTTAAGCAACCGTTTCGGTACCAGAACACTGCGTAGAGACAGTAAGCTCTGGTCCTGCGTGTATGCTACGTGTCAACCTAGAAATTGGAGACTGATGGCATAAGGCTTCTTTTCCCATTATGAAAGCTCCGTTCATGCGGCCTTGAAGCTACCTGAAAAGCATTGTTGTTGCCGGGGTTTTCCTCACTGCCGGCATGGTTCTGAGAAGAAAAAGAGTTTTCTCCTAAGAAACCTTGGGTTTCCAGTTCCTTGTTGGAAGCTCACCCTGCCCTGCGCTATACCTAAAGTGAAAGTCAACGTGAGCCCAAGCTTCGAAGTAAGGCCCTGATTATCCTTGCAAAACGAGAGGCGTGCAGCAGCTCCATGAGGCCTTCATCGTTGTTCTGCTTTAGTTTCAAGGTAGTAAGTTTTCAACACTCCTAGGGGACTTGCTTCAGCACCCGTTTCAATACCAGAACACTGTGTAGAACCAGGAAGCTCTGCTCCTGCGTGTATGCTGCGTGTCAACCTAGAAATTAGAGACTGATGGCACAAGGCTAGTTTTCCCATTATGAAAGCTCCGTTGATGCGGCCCCGAAGCTACCTGAAAAGCACTGTTGTTACCGTGCTTTTACTTACAGCCGGCATGGTTCATAGAAGCAAATGAGTTTTCTCGAAAGAAACCTTGTGCTTCCAGTTCCTAGTTGGAAGCTCACCCGGCTCTGCTCTATACCAAACGTGAAAGTCAATGTGAGCACTAGCCTCGAAGTAAGGCCCTGATTATCCTGGCAAAACGGGAGGCGTGCAGCAGCTCCATGAGGCCTTCATCGCTGTTCTGCTTTAGTTTCACGGTAGTAAGCTTTCCAAGACTCCTAGGGACTTTGCTTAAGCAACCGTTTCGGTACCAGAACACTGCGTAGAGACAGTAAGCTCTGGTCCTGCGTGTATGCTGCGTGTCAACCTAGAAATTGGAGACTGATGGCATAAGGCTTCTTTTCCCATTATGAAAGCTCCGTTCATGCGGCCTCGAAGCTACCTGAAAAGCATTGTTGTTGCCGGGGTTTTCCTCACTGCCGGCATGGTTCTGAGAAGAAAATGAGTTTTCTCCTAAGAAACCTTGGGGTTCCAGTTCCTTGTTGGAAGCTCACCCTGCTCTGCGCTATACCTAAAGTGAAAGTCAACGTGAGCCCAAGCTTCGAAGTAAGGCCCTGATTATCCTTGCAAAACGAGAGGCGTGCAGCAGCTCCATGAGGCCTTCATCGTTGTTCTGCTTTAGTTTCAAGGTAGTAAGCTTTTCAACACTCCTAGGGGACTTGCTTCAGCACCCGTTTCAGTACCAGAACACTGCGTAGAACCAGGAAGCTCTGCTCCTGCGTGTATGCTGCGTGTCAACCTAGAAATTAGAGACTGATGGCACAAGGCTAGTTTTCCCATTATGAAAGCTCCGTTGATGCGGCCCCGAAGCTACCTGAAAAGCACTGTTGTTACCGTGCTTTTACTTACAGCCGGCATGGTTCATAGAAGAAAATGAGTTTTCTCGAAAGAAACCTTGTGCTTCCAGTTCCTAGTTGGAAGCTCACCCGGCTCCGCTCTATACCAAACGTGAAAGTCAATGTGAGCACTAGCCTCGAAGTAAGGCCCTGATTATCCTGGCAAAACGGGAGGCGTGCAGCAGCTCCATGAGGCCTTCATCGCTGTTCTGCTTTAGTTTCACGGTAGTAAGCTTTCCAACATTCCTAGGGACTTTGCTTAAGCAACCGTTTCGGTACCAGAACACTGCGTAGAGACAGTAAGCTCTGGTCCTGCGTGTATGCTGCGTGTCAACCTAGAAATTGCAGACTGATGGCATAAGGCTTCTTTTCCCATTATGAAAGCTCCGTTCATGCGGCCTCGAAGGTACCTGAAAAGCATTGTTGTTGCCGGGGTTTTCCTCACTGCCGGCATGGTTCTGAGAAGAAAATGAGTTTTCTCCTAAGAAACCTTGGGGTTCCAGTTCCTTGTTGGAAGCTCACCCTGCTCTGCGCTATACCTAAAGTGAAAGTCAACGTGAGCCCAAGCTTCGAAGTAAGGCCCTGATTATCCTTGCAAAACGAGAGGCGTGCAGCAGCTCCATGAGGCCTTCATCGTTGTTCTGCTTTAGTTTCAAGGTAGTAAGTTTTCAACACTCCTAGGGGACTTGCTTCAGCACCCGTTTCAATACCAGAACACTGTGTAGAACCAGGAAGCTCTGCTCCTGCGTGTATGCTGCGTGTCAACCTAGAAATTAGAGACTGATGGCACAAGGCTAGTTTTCCCATTATGAAAGCTCCGTTGATGCGGCCCCGAAGCTACCTGAAAAGCACTGTTGTTACCGTGCTTTTACTTACAGCCGGCATGGTTCATAGAAGAAAATGAGTTTTCTCGAAAGAAACCTTGTGCTTCCAGTTCCTAGTTGGAAGCTCACCCGGCTCTGCTCTATACCAAACGTGAAAGTCAATGTGAGCACTAGCCTCGAAGTAAGGCCCTGATTATCCTGGCAAAACGGGAGGCGTGCAGCAGCTCCATGAGGCCTTCTTCGCTGTTCTTCTTTAGTTTCACGGTAGTAAGCTTTCCAAGACTCCTAGGGACTTTGCTTAAGCAACCGTTTCGGTACCAGAACACTGCGTAGAGACAGTAAGCTCTGGTCCTGCGTGTATGCTGCGTGTCAACCTAGAAATTGGAGACTGATGGCATAAGGCTTCTTTTCCCATTATGAAAGCTCCGTTCATGCGGCCTCGAAGCTACCTGAAAAGCATTGTTGTTGCCGGGGTTTTCCTCACTGCCGGCATGGTTCTGAGAAGAAAATGAGTTTTCTCCTAAGAAACCTTGGGGTTCCAGTTCCTTGTTGGAAGCTCACCCTGCTCTGCGCTATACCTAAAGTGAAAGTCAACGTGAGCCCAAGCTTCGAAGTAAGGCCCTGATTATCCTTGCAAAACGAGAGGCGTGCAGCAGCTCCATGAGGCCTTCATCGTTGTTCTGCTTTAGTTTCAAGGTAGTAAGCTTTTCAACACTCCTAGGGGACTTGCTTCAGCACCCGTTTCAGTACCAGAACACTGCGTAGAACCAGGAAGCTCTGCTCCTGCGTGTATGCTGCGTGTCAACCTAGAAATTAGAGACTGATGGCACAAGGCTAGTTTTCCCATTATGAAAGCCCCGTTGATGCGGCCCCGAAGCTACCTGAAAAGCACTGTTGTTACCGTGCTTTTACTTACAGCCGGCATGGTTCATAGAAGCAAATGAGTTTTCTCGAAAGAAACCTTGTGCTTCCAGTTCCTAGTTGGAAGCTCACCCGGCTCTGCTCTATACCAAACGTGAAAGTCAATGTGAGCACTAGCCTCGAAGTAAGGCCCTGATTATCCTGACAAAACGGGAGGCGTGCAGCAGCTCCATGAGGCCTTCATCGCTGTTCTGCTTTAGTTTCACGGTAGTAAGCTTTCCAACATTCCTAGGGACTTTGCTTAAGCAACCGTTTCGGTACCAGAACACTGCGTAGAGACAGTAAGCTCTGGTCCTGCGTGTATGCTGCGTGTCAACCTAGAAATTGGAGACTGATGGCATAAGGCTTCTTTTCCCATTATGAAAGCTCCGTTCATGCGGCCTCGAAGCTACCTGTAAAGCATTGTTGTTGCCGGGGTTTTCCTCACTGCCGGCATGGTTCTGAGAAGAAAATGAGTTTTCTCCTAAGAAACCTTGGGTTTCCAGTTCCTTGTTGGAAGCTCACCCTGCTCTGCGCTATACCTAAAGTGAAAGTCAACGTGAGCCCAAGCTTCGAAGTAAGGCCCTGATTATCCTTGCAAAACGAGAGGCGTGCAGCAGCTCCATGAGGCCTTCATCGTTGTTCTGCTTTAGTTTCAAGGTAGTAAGTTTTCAACACTCCTAGGGGACTTGCTTCAGCACCCGTTTCAATACCAGAACACTGTGTAGAACCAGGAAGCTCTGCTCCTGCGTGTATGCTGCGTGTCAACCTAGAAATTAGAGACTGATGGCACAAGGCTAGTTTTCCCATTATGAAAGCTCCGTTGATGCGGCCCCGAAGCTACCTGAAAAGCACTGTTGTTACCGTGCTTTTACTTACAGCCGGCATGGTTCATAGAAGCAAATGAGTTTTCTCGAAAGAAACCTTGTGCTTCCAGTTCCTAGTTGGAAGCTCACCCGGCTCTGCTCTATACCAAACGTGAAAGTCAATGTGAGCACTAGCCTCGAAGTAAGGCCCTGATTATCCTGGCAAAACGGGAGGCGTGCAGCAGCTCCATGAGGCCTTCATCGCTGTTCTTCTTTAGTTTCACGGTAGTAAGCTTTCCAAGACTCCTAGGGACTTTGCTTAAGCAACCGTTTCGGTACCAGAACACTGCGTAGAGACAGTAAGCTCTGGTCCTGCGTGTATGCTGCGTATCAACCTAGAAATTGGAGACTGATGGCATAAGGCTTCTTTTCCCATTATGAAAGCTCCGTTCATGCGGCCTCGAAGCTACCTGAAAAGCATTGTTGTTGCCGGGGTTTTCCTCACTGCCGGCATGGTTCTGAGAAGAAAATGAGTTTTCTCCTAAAAACCTTGGGTTTCCAGTTCCTTGTTGGAAGCTCACCCTGCTCTGCGCTATACCTAAAGTGAAAGTCAACGTGAGCCCAAGCTTCGAAGTAGGCCCTGATTATCCTGGCAAAACGGTAGGCGTGCAGCAGCTCCATGAGTCCTTCATCGCTGTTCTGCTTTAGTTTCACGGTAGTAAGCTTTCCAACATTCCTAGGGACTTTGCTTAAGCAACCGTTTCGGTACCAGAACACTGCGTAGAGACAGTAAGCTCTGGTCCTGCGTGTATGCTGCGTGTCAACCTAGAAATTGGAGACTGATGGCATAAGGCTTCTTTTCCCATTATGAAAGCTCCGTTCATGCGGCCTCGAAGCTACCTGAAAAGCATTGTTGTTGCCGGGGTTTTCCTCACTGCCGGCATGGTTCTGAGAAGAAAATGAGTTTTCTCCTAAGAAACCTTGGGGTTCCAGTTCCTTGTTGGAAGCTCACCCTGCTCTGCGCTATACCTAAAGTGAAAGTCAACGTGAGCCCAAGCTTCGAAGTAAGGCCCTGATTATCCTTGCAAAACGAGAGGCGTGCAGCAGCTCCATGAGGCCTTCATCGTTGTTCTGCTTTAGTTTCAAGGTAGTAAGCTTTTCAACACTCCTAGGGGACTTGCTTCAGCACCCGTTTCAGTACCAGAACACTGCGTAGAACCAGGAAGCTCTGCTCCTGCGTGTATGCTGCATGTCAACCTAGAAATTAGAGACTGATGGCAGAAGGCTAGTTTTCCCATTATGAAAGCTCCGTTGATGCGGCCCCGAAGCTACCTGAAAAGCACTGTTGTTACCGTGCTTTTACTTACAGCCGGCATGGTTCATAGAAGCAAATGAGTTTTCTCGAAAGAAACCTTGTGCTTCCAGTTCCTAGTTGCAAGCTCACCCTGCTCTGCTCTATACCAAACGTGAAAGTCAATGTGAGCACTAGCCTCGAAGTAAGGCCCTGATTATCCTGGCAAAACGGGAGGCGTGCAGCAGCTCCATGAGGCCTTCATCGCTGTTCTGCTTTAGTTTCACGGTAGTAAGCTTTCCAACATTCCTAGGGACTTTGCTTAAGCAACCGTTTCGGTACCAGAACACTGCGTAGAGACAGTAAGCTCTGGTCCTGCGTGTATGCTGCGTGTCAACCTAGAAATTGGAGACTGATGGCATAAGGCTTCTTTTCCCATTATGAAAGCTCCGTTCATGCGGCCTCGAAGCTACCTGAAAAGCATTGTTGTTGCCGGGGTTTTCCTCACTGCCGGCATGGTTCTGAGAAGAAAAAGAGTTTTCTCCTAAGAAACCTTGGGTTTCCAGTTCCTTGTTGGAAGCTCACCCTGCTCTGCGCTATACCTAAAGTGAAAGTCAACGTGAGCCCAAGCTTCGAAGTAAGGCCCTGATTATCGTTGCAAAACGAGAGGCGTGCAGCAGCTCCATGAGGCCTTCATCGTTGTTCTGCTTTAGTTTCAAGGTAGTAAGCTTTTCAACACTCCTAGGGGACTTGCTTCAGCACCCGTTTCAGTACCAGAACACTGCGTAGAACCAGGAAGCTCTGCTCCTGCGTGTATGCTGCGTGTCAACCTAGAAATTAGAGACTGATGGCACAAGGCTAGTTTTCCCATTATGAAAGCTCCGTTGATGCGGCCCCGAAGCTACCTGAAAAGCACTGTTGTTACCGTGCTTTTACTTACAGCCGGCATGGTTCATAGAAGAAAATGAGTTTTCTCGAAAGAAACCTTGTGCTTCCAGTTCCTAGTTGCAAGCTCACCCGGCTCCGCTCTATACCAAACGTGAAAGTCAATGTGAGCACTAGCCTCGAAGTAAGGCCCTGATTATCCTGGCAAAACGGGAGGCGTGCAGCAGCTCCATGAGGCCTTCATCGCTGTTCTGCTTTAGTTTCACGGTAGTAAGCTTTCCAACATTCCTAGGGACTTTGCTTAAGCAACCGTTTCGGTACCAGAACACTGCGTAGAGACAGTAAGCTCTGGTCCTGCGTGTATGCTGCGTGTCAACCTAGAAATTGGAGACTGATGGCATAAGGCTTCTTTTCCCATTACGAAAGCTCCGTTCATGCGGCCTCGAAGCTACCTGAAAAGCATTGTTGTTGCCGGGGTTTTCCTCACTGCCGGCATGGTTCTGAGAAGAAAATGAGTTTTCTCCTAAGAAACCTTGGGGTTCCAGTTCCTTGTTGGAAGCTCACCCTGCTCTGCGCTATACCTAAAGTGAAAGTCAACGTGAGCCCAAGCTTCGAAGTAAGGCCCTGATCATCCTTGCAAAACGAGAGGCGTGCAGCAGCTCCATGAGGCCTTCATCGTTGTTCTGCTTTAGTTTCAAGGTAGTAAGCTTTTCAACACTCCTAGGGGACTTGCTTCAGCACCCGTTTCAATACCAGAACACTGTGTAGAACCAGGAAGCTCTGCTCCTGCGTGTATGCTGCGTGTCAACCTAGAAATTAGAGACTGATGGCACAAGGCTAGTTTTCCCATTATGAAAGCTCCGTTGATGCGGCCCCGAAGCTACCTGAAAAGCACTGTTGTTACCGTGCTTTTACTTACAGCCGGCATGGTTCATAGAAGCAAATGAGTTTTCTCGAAAGAAACCTTGTGCTTCCAGTTCCTAGTTGGAAGCTCACCCGGCTCTGCTCTATACCAAACGTGAAAGTCAATGTGAGCACTAGCCTCGAAGTAAGGCCCTGATTATCCTGGCAAAACGGGAGGCGTGCAGCAGCTCCATGAGGCCTTCATCGCTGTTCTGCTTTAGTTTCACGGTAGTAAGCTTTCCAAGACTCCTAGGGACTTTGCTTAAGCAACCGTTTCGGTACCAGAACACTGCGTAGAGACAGTAAGCTCTGGTCCTGCGTGTATGCTGCGTGTCAACCTAGAAATTGGAGACTGATGGCATAAGGCTTCTTTTCCCATTATGAAAGCTCCGTTCATGCGGCCTCGAAGGTACCTGAAAAGCATTGTTGTTGCCGGGGTTTTCCTCACTGCCGGCATGGTTCTGAGAAGAAAATGAGTTTTCTCCTAAGAAACCTTGGGGTTCCAGTTCCTTGTTGGAAGCTCACCCTGCTCTGCGCTATACCTAAAGTGAAAGTCAACGTGAGCCCAAGCTTCGAAGTAAGGCCCTGATTATCCTTGCAAAACGAGAGGCGTGCAGCAGCTCCATGAGGCCTTCATCGTTGTTCTGCTTTAGTTTCAAGGTAGTAAGTTTTCAACACTCCTAGGGGACTTGCTTCAGCACCCGTTTCAATACCAGAACACTGTGTAGAACCAGGAAGCTCTGCTCCTGCGTGTATGCTGCGTGTCAACCTAGAAATTAGAGACTGATGGCACAAGGCTAGTTTTCCCATTATGAAAGCTCCGTTGATGCGGCCCCGAAGCTACCTGAAAAGCACTGTTGTTACCGTGCTTTTACTTACAGCCGGCATGGTTCATAGAAGCAAATGAGTTTTCTCGAAAGAAACCTTGTGCTTCCAGTTCCTAGTTGGAAGCTCACCCGGCTCTGCTCTATACCAAACGTGAAAGTCAATGTGAGCACTAGCCTCGAAGTAAGGCCCTGATTATCCTGGCAAAACGGGAGGCGTGCAGCAGCTCCATGAGGCCTTCATCGCTGTTCTTCTTTAGTTTCACGGTAGTAAGCTTTCCAAGACTCCTAGGGACTTTGCTTAAGCAACCGTTTCGGTACCAGAACACTGCGTAGAGACAGTAAGCTCTGGTCCTGCGTGTATGCTGCGTATCAACCTAGAAATTGGAGACTGATGGCATAAGGCTTCTTTTCCCATTATGAAAGCTCCGTTCATGCGGCCTCGAAGCTACCTGAAAAGCATTGTTGTTGCCGGGGTTTTCCTCACTGCCGGCATGGTTCTGAGAAGAAAATGAGTTTTCTCCTAAAAACCTTGGGTTTCCAGTTCCTTGTTGGAAGCTCACCCTGCTCTGCGCTATACCTAAAGTGAAAGTCAACGTGAGCCCAAGCTTCGAAGTAGGCCCTGATTATCCTGGCAAAACGGTAGGCGTGCAGCAGCTCCATGAGTCCTTCATCGCTGTTCTGCTTTAGTTTCACGGTAGTAAGCTTTCCAACATTCCTAGGGACTTTGCTTAAGCAACCGTTTCGGTACCAGAACACTGCGTAGAGACAGTAAGCTCTGGTCCTGCGTGTATGCTGCGTGTCAACCTAGAAATTGGAGACTGATGGCATAAGGCTTCTTTTCCCATTATGAAAGCTCCGTTCATGCGGCCTCGAAGCTACCTGAAAAGCATTGTTGTTGCCGGGGTTTTCCTCACTGCCGGCATGGTTCTGAGAAGAAAATGAGTTTTCTCCTAAGAAACCTTGGGGTTCCAGTTCCTTGTTGGAAGCTCACCCTGCTCTGCGCTATACCTAAAGTGAAAGTCAACGTGAGCCCAAGCTTCGAAGTAAGGCCCTGATTATCCTTGCAAAACGAGAGGCGTGCAGCAGCTCCATGAGGCCTTCATCGTTGTTCTGCTTTAGTTTCAAGGTAGTAAGCTTTTCAACACTCCTAGGGGACTTGCTTCAGCACCCGTTTCAGTACCAGAACACTGCGTAGAACCAGGAAGCTCTGCTCCTGCGTGTATGCTGCGTGTCAACCTAGAAATTAGAGACTGATGGCACAAGGCTAGTTTTCCCATTATGAAAGCTCCGTTGATGCGGCCCCGAAGCTACCTGAAAAGCACTGTTGTTACCGTGCTTTTACTTACAGCCGGCATGGTTCATAGAAGAAAATGAGTTTTCTCGAAAGAAACCTTGTGCTTCCAGTTCCTAGTTGGAAGCTCACCCGGCTCCGCTCTATACCAAACGTGAAAGTCAATGTGAGCACTAGCCTCGAAGTAAGGCCCTGATTATCCTGGCAAAACGGGAGGCGTGCAGCAGCTCCATGAGGCCTTCATCGCTGTTCTGCTTTAGTTTCACGGTAGTAAGCTTTCCAACATTCCTAGGGACTTTGCTTAAGCAACCGTTTCGGTACCAGAACACTGCGTAGAGACAGTAAGCTCTGGTCCTGCGTGTATGCTGCGTGTCAACCTAGAAATTGCAGACTGATGGCATAAGGCTTCTTTTCCCATTATGAAAGCTCCGTTCATGCGGCCTCGAAGGTACCTGAAAAGCATTGTTGTTGCCGGGGTTTTCCTCACTGCCGGCATGGTTCTGAGAAGAAAATGAGTTTTCTCCTAAGAAACCTTGGGGTTCCAGTTCCTTGTTGGAAGCTCACCCTGCTCTGCGCTATACCTAAAGTGAAAGTCAACGTGAGCCCAAGCTTCGAAGTAAGGCCCTGATTATCCTTGCAAAACGAGAGGCGTGCAGCAGCTCCATGAGGCCTTCATCGTTGTTCTGCTTTAGTTTCAAGGTAGTAAGTTTTCAACACTCCTAGGGGACTTGCTTCAGCACCCGTTTCAATACCAGAACACTGTGTAGAACCAGGAAGCTCTGCTCCTGCGTGTATGCTGCGTGTCAACCTAGAAATTAGAGACTGATGGCACAAGGCTAGTTTTCCCATTATGAAAGCTCCGTTGATGCGGCCCCGAAGCTACCTGAAAAGCACTGTTGTTACCGTGCTTTTACTTACAGCCGGCATGGTTCATAGAAGAAAATGAGTTTTCTCGAAAGAAACCTTGTGCTTCCAGTTCCTAGTTGGAAGCTCACCCGGCTCTGCTCTATACCAAACGTGAAAGTCAATGTGAGCACTAGCCTCGAAGTAAGGCCCTGATTATCCTGGCAAAACGGGAGGCGTGCAGCAGCTCCATGAGGCCTTCTTCGCTGTTCTTCTTTAGTTTCACGGTAGTAAGCTTTCCAAGACTCCTAGGGACTTTGCTTAAGCAACCGTTTCGGTACCAGAACACTGCGTAGAGACAGTAAGCTCTGGTCCTGCGTGTATGCTGCGTGTCAACCTAGAAATTGGAGACTGATGGCATAAGGCTTCTTTTCCCATTATGAAAGCTCCGTTCATGCGGCCTCGAAGCTACCTGAAAAGCATTGTTGTTGCCGGGGTTTTCCTCACTGCCGGCATGGTTCTGAGAAGAAAATGAGTTTTCTCCTAAGAAACCTTGGGGTTCCAGTTCCTTGTTGGAAGCTCACCCTGCTCTGCGCTATACCTAAAGTGAAAGTCAACGTGAGCCCAAGCTTCGAAGTAAGGCCCTGATTATCCTTGCAAAACGAGAGGCGTGCAGCAGCTCCATGAGGCCTTCATCGTTGTTCTGCTTTAGTTTCAAGGTAGTAAGCTTTTCAACACTCCTAGGGGACTTGCTTCAGCACCCGTTTCAGTACCAGAACACTGCGTAGAACCAGGAAGCTCTGCTCCTGCGTGTATGCTGCGTGTCAACCTAGAAATTAGAGACTGATGGCACAAGGCTAGTTTTCCCATTATGAAAGCCCCGTTGATGCGGCCCCGAAGCTACCTGAAAAGCACTGTTGTTACCGTGCTTTTACTTACAGCCGGCATGGTTCATAGAAGCAAATGAGTTTTCTCGAAAGAAACCTTGTGCTTCCAGTTCCTAGTTGGAAGCTCACCCGGCTCTGCTCTATACCAAACGTGAAAGTCAATGTGAGCACTAGCCTCGAAGTAAGGCCCTGATTATCCTGACAAAACGGGAGGCGTGCAGCAGCTCCATGAGGCCTTCATCGCTGTTCTGCTTTAGTTTCACGGTAGTAAGCTTTCCAACATTCCTAGGGACTTTGCTTAAGCAACCGTTTCGGTACCAGAACACTGCGTAGAGACAGTAAGCTCTGGTCCTGCGTGTATGCTGCGTGTCAACCTAGAAATTGGAGACTGATGGCATAAGGCTTCTTTTCCCATTATGAAAGCTCCGTTCATGCGGCCTCGAAGCTACCTGTAAAGCATTGTTGTTGCCGGGGTTTTCCTCACTGCCGGCATGGTTCTGAGAAGAAAATGAGTTTTCTCCTAAGAAACCTTGGGTTTCCAGTTCCTTGTTGGAAGCTCACCCTGCTCTGCGCTATACCTAAAGTGAAAGTCAACGTGAGCCCAAGCTTCGAAGTAAGGCCCTGATTATCCTTGCAAAACGAGAGGCGTGCAGCAGCTCCATGAGGCCTTCATCGTTGTTCTGCTTTAGTTTCAAGGTAGTAAGTTTTCAACACTCCTAGGGGACTTGCTTCAGCACCCGTTTCAATACCAGAACACTGTGTAGAACCAGGAAGCTCTGCTCCTGCGTGTATGCTGCGTGTCAACCTAGAAATTAGAGACTGATGGCACAAGGCTAGTTTTCCCATTATGAAAGCTCCGTTGATGCGGCCCCGAAGCTACCTGAAAAGCACTGTTGTTACCGTGCTTTTACTTACAGCCGGCATGGTTCATAGAAGCAAATGAGTTTTCTCGAAAGAAACCTTGTGCTTCCAGTTCCTAGTTGGAAGCTCACCCGGCTCTGCTCTATACCAAACGTGAAAGTCAATGTGAGCACTAGCCTCGAAGTAAGGCCCTGATTATCCTGGCAAAACGGGAGGCGTGCAGCAGCTCCATGAGGCCTTCATCGCTGTTCTTCTTTAGTTTCACGGTAGTAAGCTTTCCAAGACTCCTAGGGACTTTGCTTAAGCAACCGTTTCGGTACCAGAACACTGCGTAGAGACAGTAAGCTCTGGTCCTGCGTGTATGCTGCGTATCAACCTAGAAATTGGAGACTGATGGCATAAGGCTTCTTTTCCCATTATGAAAGCTCCGTTCATGCGGCCTCGAAGCTACCTGAAAAGCATTGTTGTTGCCGGGGTTTTCCTCACTGCCGGCATGGTTCTGAGAAGAAAATGAGTTTTCTCCTAAAAACCTTGGGTTTCCAGTTCCTTGTTAGAAGCTCACCCTGCTCTGCGCTATACCTAAAGTGAAAGTCAACGTGAGCCCAAGCTTCGAAGTAGGCCCTGATTATCCTGGCAAAACGGTAGGCGTGCAGCAGCTCCATGAGTCCTTCATCGCTGTTCTGCTTTAGTTTCACGGTAGTAAGCTTTCCAACATTCCTAGGGACTTTGCTTAAGCAACCGTTTCGGTACCAGAACACTGCGTAGAGACAGTAAGCTCTGGTCCTGCGTGTATGCTGCGTGTCAACCTAGAAATTGGAGACTGATGGCATAAGGCTTCTTTTCCCATTATGAAAGCTCCGTTCATGCGGCCTCGAAGCTACCTGAAAAGCATTGTTGTTGCCGGGGTTTTCCTCACTGCCGGCATGGTTCTGAGAAGAAAATGAGTTTTCTCCTAAGAAACCTTGGGGTTCCAGTTCCTTGTTGGAAGCTCACCCTGCTCTGCGCTATACCTAAAGTGAAAGTCAACGTGAGCCCAAGCTTCGAAGTAAGGCCCTGATTATCCTTGCAAAACGAGAGGCGTGCAGCAGCTCCATGAGGCCTTCATCGTTGTTCTGCTTTAGTTTCAAGGTAGTAAGCTTTTCAACACTCCTAGGGGACTTGCTTCAGCACCCGTTTCAGTACCAGAACACTGCGTAGAACCAGGAAGCTCTGCTCCTGCGTGTATGCTGCGTGTCAACCTAGAAATTAGAGACTGATGGCACAAGGCTAGTTTTCCCATTATGAAAGCTCCGTTGATGCGGCCCCGAAGCTACCTGAAAAGCACTGTTGTTACCGTGCTTTTACTTACAGCCGGCATGGTTCATAGAAGAAAATGAGTTTTCTCGAAAGAAACCTTGTGCTTCCAGTTCCTAGTTGGAAGCTCACCCGGCTCCGCTCTATACCAAACGTGAAAGTCAATGTGAGCACTAGCCTCGAAGTAAGGCCCTGATTATCCTGGCAAAACGGGAGGCGTGCAGCAGCTCCATGAGGCCTTCATCGCTGTTCTGCTTTAGTTTCACGGTAGTAAGCTTTCCAACATTCCTAGGGACTTTGCTTAAGCAACCGTTTCGGTACCAGAACACTGCGTAGAGACAGTAAGCTCTGGTCCTGCGTGTATGCTGCGTGTCAACCTAGAAATTGCAGACTGATGGCATAAGGCTTCTTTTCCCATTATGAAAGCTCCGTTCATGCGGCCTCGAAGGTACCTGAAAAGCATTGTTGTTGCCGGGGTTTTCCTCACTGCCGGCATGGTTCTGAGAAGAAAATGAGTTTTCTCCTAAGAAACCTTGGGGTTCCAGTTCCTTGTTGGAAGCTCACCCTGCTCTGCGCTATACCTAAAGTGAAAGTCAACGTGAGCCCAAGCTTCGAAGTAAGGCCCTGATTATCCTTGCAAAACGAGAGGCGTGCAGCAGCTCCATGAGGCCTTCATCGTTGTTCTGCTTTAGTTTCAAGGTAGTAAGTTTTCAACACTCCTAGGGGACTTGCTTCAGCACCCGTTTCAATACCAGAACACTGTGTAGAACCAGGAAGCTCTGCTCCTGCGTGTATGCTGCGTGTCAACCTAGAAATTAGAGACTGATGGCACAAGGCTAGTTTTCCCATTATGAAAGCTCCGTTGATGCGGCCCCGAAGCTACCTGAAAAGCACTGTTGTTACCGTGCTTTTACTTACAGCCGGCATGGTTCATAGAAGAAAATGAGTTTTCTCGAAAGAAACCTTGTGCTTCCAGTTCCTAGTTGGAAGCTCACCCGGCTCTGCTCTATACCAAACGTGAAAGTCAATGTGAGCACTAGCCTCGAAGTAAGGCCCTGATTATCCTGGCAAAACGGGAGGCGTGCAGCAGCTCCATGAGGCCTTCTTCGCTGTTCTTCTTTAGTTTCACGGTAGTAAGCTTTCCAAGACTCCTAGGGACTTTGCTTAAGCAACCGTTTCGGTACCAGAACACTGCGTAGAGACAGTAAGCTCTGGTCCTGCGTGTATGCTGCGTGTCAACCTAGAAATTGGAGACTGATGGCATAAGGCTTCTTTTCCCATTATGAAAGCTCCGTTCATGCGGCCTCGAAGCTACCTGAAAAGCATTGTTGTTGCCGGGGTTTTCCTCACTGCCGGCATGGTTCTGAGAAGAAAATGAGTTTTCTCCTAAGAAACCTTGGGGTTCCAGTTCCTTGTTGGAAGCTCACCCTGCTCTGCGCTATACCTAAAGTGAAAGTCAACGTGAGCCCAAGCTTCGAAGTAAGGCCCTGATTATCCTTGCAAAACGAGAGGCGTGCAGCAGCTCCATGAGGCCTTCATCGTTGTTCTGCTTTAGTTTCAAGGTAGTAAGCTTTTCAACACTCCTAGGGGACTTGCTTCAGCACCCGTTTCAGTACCAGAACACTGCGTAGAACCAGGAAGCTCTGCTCCTGCGTGTATGCTGCGTGTCAACCTAGAAATTAGAGACTGATGGCACAAGGCTAGTTTTCCCATTATGAAAGCCCCGTTGATGCGGCCCCGAAGCTACCTGAAAAGCACTGTTGTTACCGTGCTTTTACTTACAGCCGGCATGGTTCATAGAAGCAAATGAGTTTTCTCGAAAGAAACCTTGTGCTTCCAGTTCCTAGTTGGAAGCTCACCCGGCTCTGCTCTATACCAAACGTGAAAGTCAATGTGAGCACTAGCCTCGAAGTAAGGCCCTGATTATCCTGACAAAACGGGAGGCGTGCAGCAGCTCCATGAGGCCTTCATCGCTGTTCTGCTTTAGTTTCACGGTAGTAAGCTTTCCAACATTCCTAGGGACTTTGCTTAAGCAACCGTTTCGGTACCAGAACACTGCGTAGAGACAGTAAGCTCTGGTCCTGCGTGTATGCTGCGTGTCAACCTAGAAATTGGAGACTGATGGCATAAGGCTTCTTTTCCCATTATGAAAGCTCCGTTCATGCGGCCTCGAAGCTACCTGTAAAGCATTGTTGTTGCCGGGGTTTTCCTCACTGCCGGCATGGTTCTGAGAAGAAAATGAGTTTTCTCCTAAGAAACCTTGGGTTTCCAGTTCCTTGTTGGAAGCTCACCCTGCTCTGCGCTATACCTAAAGTGAAAGTCAACGTGAGCCCAAGCTTCGAAGTAAGGCCCTGATTATCCTTGCAAAACGAGAGGCGTGCAGCAGCTCCATGAGGCCTTCATCGTTGTTCTGCTTTAGTTTCAAGGTAGTAAGTTTTCAACACTCCTAGGGGACTTGCTTCAGCACCCGTTTCAATACCAGAACACTGTGTAGAACCAGGAAGCTCTGCTCCTGCGTGTATGCTGCGTGTCAACCTAGAAATTAGAGACTGATGGCACAAGGCTAGTTTTCCCATTATGAAAGCTCCGTTGATGCGGCCCCGAAGCTACCTGAAAAGCACTGTTGTTACCGTGCTTTTACTTACAGCCGGCATGGTTCATAGAAGCAAATGAGTTTTCTCGAAAGAAACCTTGTGCTTCCAGTTCCTAGTTGGAAGCTCACCCGGCTCTGCTCTATACCAAACGTGAAAGTCAATGTGAGCACTAGCCTCGAAGTAAGGCCCTGATTATCCTGGCAAAACGGGAGGCGTGCAGCAGCTCCATGAGGCCTTCATCGCTGTTCTTCTTTAGTTTCACGGTAGTAAGCTTTCCAAGACTCCTAGGGACTTTGCTTAAGCAACCGTTTCGGTACCAGAACACTGCGTAGAGACAGTAAGCTCTGGTCCTGCGTGTATGCTGCGTATCAACCTAGAAATTGGAGACTGATGGCATAAGGCTTCTTTTCCCATTATGAAAGCTCCGTTCATGCGGCCTCGAAGCTACCTGAAAAGCATTGTTGTTGCCGGGGTTTTCCTCACTGCCGGCATGGTTCTGAGAAGAAAATGAGTTTTCTCCTAAAAACCTTGGGTTTCCAGTTCCTTGTTGGAAGCTCACCCTGCTCTGCGCTATACCTAAAGTGAAAGTCAACGTGAGCCCAAGCTTCGAAGTAGGCCCTGATTATCCTGGCAAAACGGTAGGCGTGCAGCAGCTCCATGAGTCCTTCATCGCTGTTCTGCTTTAGTTTCACGGTAGTAAGCTTTCCAACATTCCTAGGGACTTTGCTTAAGCAACCGTTTCGGTACCAGAACACTGCGTAGAGACAGTAAGCTCTGGTCCTGCGTGTATGCTGCGTGTCAACCTAGAAATTGGAGACTGATGGCATAAGGCTTCTTTTCCCATTATGAAAGCTCCGTTCATGCGGCCTCGAAGCTACCTGAAAAGCATTGTTGTTGCCGGGGTTTTCCTCACTGCCGGCATGGTTCTGAGAAGAAAATGAGTTTTCTCCTAAGAAACCTTGGGGTTCCAGTTCCTTGTTGGAAGCTCACCCTGCTCTGCGCTATACCTAAAGTGAAAGTCAACGTGAGCCCAAGCTTCGAAGTAAGGCCCTGATTATCCTTGCAAAACGAGAGGCGTGCAGCAGCTCCATGAGGCCTTCATCGTTGTTCTGCTTTAGTTTCAAGGTAGTAAGCTTTTCAACACTCCTAGGGGACTTGCTTCAGCACCCGTTTCAGTACCAGAACACTGCGTAGAACCAGGAAGCTCTGCTCCTGCGTGTATGCTGCATGTCAACCTAGAAATTAGAGACTGATGGCAGAAGGCTAGTTTTCCCATTATGAAAGCTCCGTTGATGCGGCCCCGAAGCTACCTGAAAAGCACTGTTGTTACCGTGCTTTTACTTACAGCCGGCATGGTTCATAGAAGCAAATGAGTTTTCTCGAAAGAAACCTTGTGCTTCCAGTTCCTAGTTGCAAGCTCACCCTGCTCTGCTCTATACCAAACGTGAAAGTCAATGTGAGCACTAGCCTCGAAGTAAGGCCCTGATTATCCTGGCAAAACGGGAGGCGTGCAGCAGCTCCATGAGGCCTTCATCGCTGTTCTGCTTTAGTTTCACGGTAGTAAGCTTTCCAACATTCCTAGGGACTTTGCTTAAGCAACCGTTTCGGTACCAGAACACTGCGTAGAGACAGTAAGCTCTGGTCCTGCGTGTATGCTGCGTGTCAACCTAGAAATTGGAGACTGATGGCATAAGGCTTCTTTTCCCATTATGAAAGCTCCGTTCATGCGGCCTCGAAGCTACCTGAAAAGCATTGTTGTTGCCGGGGTTTTCCTCACTGCCGGCATGGTTCTGAGAAGAAAA
Organism: Eubalaena glacialis; assembly: GCF_028564815.1. Taxonomy (NCBI): domain Eukaryota; kingdom Metazoa; phylum Chordata; class Mammalia; order Artiodactyla; family Balaenidae; genus Eubalaena; species Eubalaena glacialis. Next base: position 28,971,245 of record NC_083725.1, read on the forward strand.
AGAGTTTTCTCCTAAGAAACCTTGGGTTTCCAGTTCCTTGTTGGAAGCTCACCCTGCTCTGCGCTATACCTAAAGTGAAAGTCAACGTGAGCCCAAGCTTCGAAGTAAGGCCCTGATTATCGTTGCAAAACGAGAGGCGTGCAGCAGCTCCATGAGGCCTTCATCGTTGTTCTGCTTTAGTTTCAAGGTAGTAAGCTTTTCAACACTCCTAGGGGACTTGCTTCAGCACCCGTTTCAGTACCAGAACACTGCGTAGAACCAGGAAGCTCTGCTCCTGCGTGTATGCTGCGTGTCAACCTAGAAATTAGAGACTGATGGCACAAGGCTAGTTTTCCCATTATGAAAGCTCCGTTGATGCGGCCCCGAAGCTACCTGAAAAGCACTGTTGTTACCGTGCTTTTACTTACAGCCGGCATGGTTCATAGAAGAAAATGAGTTTTCTCGAAAGAAACCTTGTGCTTCCAGTTCCTAGTTGCAAGCTCACCCGGCTCCGCTCTATACCAAACGTGAAAGTCAATGTGAGCACTAGCCTCGAAGTAAGGCCCTGATTATCCTGGCAAAACGGGAGGCGTGCAGCAGCTCCATGAGGCCTTCATCGCTGTTCTGCTTTAGTTTCACGGTAGTAAGCTTTCCAACATTCCTAGGGACTTTGCTTAAGCAACCGTTTCGGTACCAGAACACTGCGTAGAGACAGTAAGCTCTGGTCCTGCGTGTATGCTGCGTGTCAACCTAGAAATTGGAGACTGATGGCATAAGGCTTCTTTTCCCATTACGAAAGCTCCGTTCATGCGGCCTCGAAGCTACCTGAAAAGCATTGTTGTTGCCGGGGTTTTCCTCACTGCCGGCATGGTTCTGAGAAGAAAATGAGTTTTCTCCTAAGAAACCTTGGGGTTCCAGTTCCTTGTTGGAAGCTCACCCTGCTCTGCGCTATACCTAAAGTGAAAGTCAACGTGAGCCCAAGCTTCGAAGTAAGGCCCTGATCATCCTTGCAAAACGAGAGGCGTGCAGCAGCTCCATGAGGCCTTCATCGTTGTTCTGCTTTAGTTTCAAGGTAGTAAGCTTTTCAACACTCCTAGGGGACTTGCTTCAGCACCCGTTTCAATACCAGAACACTGTGTAGAACCAGGAAGCTCTGCTCCTGCGTGTATGCTGCGTGTCAACCTAGAAATTAGAGACTGATGGCACAAGGCTAGTTTTCCCATTATGAAAGCTCCGTTGATGCGGCCCCGAAGCTACCTGAAAAGCACTGTTGTTACCGTGCTTTTACTTACAGCCGGCATGGTTCATAGAAGCAAATGAGTTTTCTCGAAAGAAACCTTGTGCTTCCAGTTCCTAGTTGGAAGCTCACCCGGCTCTGCTCTATACCAAACGTGAAAGTCAATGTGAGCACTAGCCTCGAAGTAAGGCCCTGATTATCCTGGCAAAACGGGAGGCGTGCAGCAGCTCCATGAGGCCTTCATCGCTGTTCTGCTTTAGTTTCACGGTAGTAAGCTTTCCAAGACTCCTAGGGACTTTGCTTAAGCAACCGTTTCGGTACCAGAACACTGCGTAGAGACAGTAAGCTCTGGTCCTGCGTGTATGCTGCGTGTCAACCTAGAAATTGGAGACTGATGGCATAAGGCTTCTTTTCCCATTATGAAAGCTCCGTTCATGCGGCCTCGAAGCTACCTGAAAAGCATTGTTGTTGCCGGGGTTTTCCTCACTGCCGGCATGGTTCTGAGAAGAAAATGAGTTTTCTCCTAAGAAACCTTGGGGTTCCAGTTCCTTGTTGGAAGCTCACCCTGCTCTGCGCTATACCTAAAGTGAAAGTCAACGTGAGCCCAAGCTTCGAAGTAAGGCCCTGATTATCCTTGCAAAACGAGAGGCGTGCAGCAGCTCCATGAGGCCTTCATCGTTGTTCTGCTTTAGTTTCAAGGTAGTAAGCTTTTCAACACTCCTAGGGGACTTGCTTCAGCACCCGTTTCAGTACCAGAACACTGCGTAGAACCAGGAAGCTCTGCTCCTGCGTGTATGCTGCGTGTCAACCTAGAAATTAGAGACTGATGGCACAAGGCTAGTTTTCCCATTATGAAAGCTCCGTTGATGCGGCCCCGAAGCTACCTGAAAAGCACTGTTGTTACCGTGCTTTTACTTACAGCCGGCATGGTTCATAGAAGAAAATGAGTTTTCTCGAAAGAAACCTTGTGCTTCCAGTTCCTAGTTGGAAGCTCACCCGGCTCCGCTCTATACCAAACGTGAAAGTCAATGTGAGCACTAGCCTCGAAGTAAGGCCCTGATTATCCTGGCAAAACGGGAGGCGTGCAGCAGCTCCATGAGGCCTTCATCGCTGTTCTGCTTTAGTTTCACGGTAGTAAGCTTTCCAACATTCCTAGGGACTTTGCTTAAGCAACCGTTTCGGTACCAGAACACTGCGTAGAGACAGTAAGCTCTGGTCCTGCGTGTATGCTGCGTGTCAACCTAGAAATTGCAGACTGATGGCATAAGGCTTCTTTTCCCATTATGAAAGCTCCGTTCATGCGGCCTCGAAGGTACCTGAAAAGCATTGTTGTTGCCGGGGTTTTCCTCACTGCCGGCATGGTTCTGAGAAGAAAATGAGTTTTCTCCTAAGAAACCTTGGGGTTCCAGTTCCTTGTTGGAAGCTCACCCTGCTCTGCGCTATACCTAAAGTGAAAGTCAACGTGAGCCCAAGCTTCGAAGTAAGGCCCTGATTATCCTTGCAAAACGAGAGGCGTGCAGCAGCTCCATGAGGCCTTCATCGTTGTTCTGCTTTAGTTTCAAGGTAGTAAGTTTTCAACACTCCTAGGGGACTTGCTTCAGCACCCGTTTCAATACCAGAACACTGTGTAGAACCAGGAAGCTCTGCTCCTGCGTGTATGCTGCGTGTCAACCTAGAAATTAGAGACTGATGGCACAAGGCTAGTTTTCCCATTATGAAAGCTCCGTTGATGCGGCCCCGAAGCTACCTGAAAAGCACTGTTGTTACCGTGCTTTTACTTACAGCCGGCATGGTTCATAGAAGAAAATGAGTTTTCTCGAAAGAAACCTTGTGCTTCCAGTTCCTAGTTGGAAGCTCACCCGGCTCTGCTCTATACCAAACGTGAAAGTCAATGTGAGCACTAGCCTCGAAGTAAGGCCCTGATTATCCTGGCAAAACGGGAGGCGTGCAGCAGCTCCATGAGGCCTTCTTCGCTGTTCTTCTTTAGTTTCACGGTAGTAAGCTTTCCAAGACTCCTAGGGACTTTGCTTAAGCAACCGTTTCGGTACCAGAACACTGCGTAGAGACAGTAAGCTCTGGTCCTGCGTGTATGCTGCGTGTCAACCTAGAAATTGGAGACTGATGGCATAAGGCTTCTTTTCCCATTATGAAAGCTCCGTTCATGCGGCCTCGAAGCTACCTGAAAAGCATTGTTGTTGCCGGGGTTTTCCTCACTGCCGGCATGGTTCTGAGAAGAAAATGAGTTTTCTCCTAAGAAACCTTGGGGTTCCAGTTCCTTGTTGGAAGCTCACCCTGCTCTGCGCTATACCTAAAGTGAAAGTCAACGTGAGCCCAAGCTTCGAAGTAAGGCCCTGATTATCCTTGCAAAACGAGAGGCGTGCAGCAGCTCCATGAGGCCTTCATCGTTGTTCTGCTTTAGTTTCAAGGTAGTAAGCTTTTCAACACTCCTAGGGGACTTGCTTCAGCACCCGTTTCAGTACCAGAACACTGCGTAGAACCAGGAAGCTCTGCTCCTGCGTGTATGCTGCGTGTCAACCTAGAAATTAGAGACTGATGGCACAAGGCTAGTTTTCCCATTATGAAAGCCCCGTTGATGCGGCCCCGAAGCTACCTGAAAAGCACTGTTGTTACCGTGCTTTTACTTACAGCCGGCATGGTTCATAGAAGCAAATGAGTTTTCTCGAAAGAAACCTTGTGCTTCCAGTTCCTAGTTGGAAGCTCACCCGGCTCTGCTCTATACCAAACGTGAAAGTCAATGTGAGCACTAGCCTCGAAGTAAGGCCCTGATTATCCTGACAAAACGGGAGGCGTGCAGCAGCTCCATGAGGCCTTCATCGCTGTTCTGCTTTAGTTTCACGGTAGTAAGCTTTCCAACATTCCTAGGGACTTTGCTTAAGCAACCGTTTCGGTACCAGAACACTGCGTAGAGACAGTAAGCTCTGGTCCTGCGTGTATGCTGCGTGTCAACCTAGAAATTGGAGACTGATGGCATAAGGCTTCTTTTCCCATTATGAAAGCTCCGTTCATGCGGCCTCGAAGCTACCTGTAAAGCATTGTTGTTGCCGGGGTTTTCCTCACTGCCGGCATGGTTCTGAGAAGAAAATGAGTTTTCTCCTAAGAAACCTTGGGTTTCCAGTTCCTTGTTGGAAGCTCACCCTGCTCTGCGCTATACCTAAAGTGAAAGTCAACGTGAGCCCAAGCTTCGAAGTAAGGCCCTGATTATCCTTGCAAAACGAGAGGCGTGCAGCAGCTCCATGAGGCCTTCATCGTTGTTCTGCTTTAGTTTCAAGGTAGTAAGTTTTCAACACTCCTAGGGGACTTGCTTCAGCACCCGTTTCAATACCAGAACACTGTGTAGAACCAGGAAGCTCTGCTCCTGCGTGTATGCTGCGTGTCAACCTAGAAATTAGAGACTGATGGCACAAGGCTAGTTTTCCCATTATGAAAGCTCCGTTGATGCGGCCCCGAAGCTACCTGAAAAGCACTGTTGTTACCGTGCTTTTACTTACAGCCGGCATGGTTCATAGAAGCAAATGAGTTTTCTCGAAAGAAACCTTGTGCTTCCAGTTCCTAGTTGGAAGCTCACCCGGCTCTGCTCTATACCAAACGTGAAAGTCAATGTGAGCACTAGCCTCGAAGTAAGGCCCTGATTATCCTGGCAAAACGGGAGGCGTGCAGCAGCTCCATGAGGCCTTCATCGCTGTTCTGCTTTAGTTTCACGGTAGTAAGCTTTCCAAGACTCCTAGGGACTTTGCTTAAGCAACCGTTTCGGTACCAGAACACTGCGTAGAGACAGTAAGCTCTGGTCCTGCGTGTATGCTGCGTATCAACCTAGAAATTGGAGACTGATGGCATAAGGCTTCTTTTCCCATTATGAAAGCTCCGTTCATGCGGCCTCGAAGCTACCTGAAAAGCATTGTTGTTGCCGGGGTTTTCCTCACTGCCGGCATGGTTCTGAGAAGAAAATGAGTTTTCTCCTAAAAACCTTGGGTTTCCAGTTCCTTGTTGGAAGCTCACCCTGCTCTGCGCTATACCTAAAGTGAAAGTCAACGTGAGCCCAAGCTTCGAAGTAGGCCCTGATTATCCTGGCAAAACGGTAGGCGTGCAGCAGCTCCATGAGTCCTTCATCGCTGTTCTGCTTTAGTTTCACGGTAGTAAGCTTTCCAACATTCCTAGGGACTTTGCTTAAGCAACCGTTTCGGTACCAGAACACTGCGTAGAGACAGTAAGCTCTGGTCCTGCGTGTATGCTGCGTGTCAACCTAGAAATTGGAGACTGATGGCATAAGGCTTCTTTTCCCATTATGAAAGCTCCGTTCATGCGGCCTCGAAGCTACCTGAAAAGCATTGTTGTTGCCGGGGTTTTCCTCACTGCCGGCATGGTTCTGAGAAGAAAATGAGTTTTCTCCTAAGAAACCTTGGGGTTCCAGTTCCTTGTTGGAAGCTCACCCTGCTCTGCGCTATACCTAAAGTGAAAGTCAACGTGAGCCCAAGCTTCGAAGTAAGGCCCTGATTATCCTTGCAAAACGAGAGGCGTGCAGCAGCTCCATGAGGCCTTCATCGTTGTTCTGCTTTAGTTTCAAGGTAGTAAGCTTTTCAACACTCCTAGGGGACTTGCTTCAGCACCCGTTTCAGTACCAGAACACTGCGTAGAACCAGGAAGCTCTGCTCCTGCGTGTATGCTGCATGTCAACCTAGAAATTAGAGACTGATGGCAGAAGGCTAGTTTTCCCATTATGAAAGCTCCGTTGATGCGGCCCCGAAGCTACCTGAAAAGCACTGTTGTTACCGTGCTTTTACTTACAGCCGGCATGGTTCATAGAAGCAAATGAGTTTTCTCGAAAGAAACCTTGTGCTTCCAGTTCCTAGTTGCAAGCTCACCCTGCTCTGCTCTATACCAAACGTGAAAGTCAATGTGAGCACTAGCCTCGAAGTAAGGCCCTGATTATCCTGGCAAAACGGGAGGCGTGCAGCAGCTCCATGAGGCCTTCATCGCTGTTCTGCTTTAGTTTCACGGTAGTAAGCTTTCCAACATTCCTAGGGACTTTGCTTAAGCAACCGTTTCGGTACCAGAACACTGCGTAGAGACAGTAAGCTCTGGTCCTGCGTGTATGCTGCGTGTCAACCTAGAAATTGGAGACTGATGGCATAAGGCTTCTTTTCCCATTATGAAAGCTCCGTTCATGCGGCCTCGAAGCTACCTGAAAAGCATTGTTGTTGCCGGGGTTTTCCTCACTGCCGGCATGGTTCTGAGAAGAAAAAGAGTTTTCTCCTAAGAAACCTTGGGTTTCCAGTTCCTTGTTGGAAGCTCACCCTGCTCTGCGCTATACCTAAAGTGAAAGTCAACGTGAGCCCAAGCTTCGAAGTAAGGCCCTGATTATCGTTGCAAAACGAGAGGCGTGCAGCAGCTCCATGAGGCCTTCATCGTTGTTCTGCTTTAGTTTCAAGGTAGTAAGCTTTTCAACACTCCTAGGGGACTTGCTTCAGCACCCGTTTCAGTACCAGAACACTGCGTAGAACCAGGAAGCTCTGCTCCTGCGTGTATGCTGCGTGTCAACCTAGAAATTAGAGACTGATGGCACAAGGCTAGTTTTCCCATTATGAAAGCTCCGTTGATGCGGCCCCGAAGCTACCTGAAAAGCACTGTTGTTACCGTGCTTTTACTTACAGCCGGCATGGTTCATAGAAGAAAATGAGTTTTCTCGAAAGAAACCTTGTGCTTCCAGTTCCTAGTTGCAAGCTCACCCGGCTCCGCTCTATACCAAACGTGAAAGTCAATGTGAGCACTAGCCTCGAAGTAAGGCCCTGATTATCCTGGCAAAACGGGAGGCGTGCAGCAGCTCCATGAGGCCTTCATCGCTGTTCTGCTTTAGTTTCACGGTAGTAAGCTTTCCAACATTCCTAGGGACTTTGCTTAAGCAACCGTTTCGGTACCAGAACACTGCGTAGAGACAGTAAGCTCTGGTCCTGCGTGTATGCTGCGTGTCAACCTAGAAATTGGAGACTGATGGCATAAGGCTTCTTTTCCCATTACGAAAGCTCCGTTCATGCGGCCTCGAAGCTACCTGAAAAGCATTGTTGTTGCCGGGGTTTTCCTCACTGCCGGCATGGTTCTGAGAAGAAAATGAGTTTTCTCCTAAGAAACCTTGGGGTTCCAGTTCCTTGTTGGAAGCTCACCCTGCTCTGCGCTATACCTAAAGTGAAAGTCAACGTGAGCCCAAGCTTCGAAGTAAGGCCCTGATCATCCTTGCAAAACGAGAGGCGTGCAGCAGCTCCATGAGGCCTTCATCGTTGTTCTGCTTTAGTTTCAAGGTAGTAAGCTTTTCAACACTCCTAGGGGACTTGCTTCAGCACCCGTTTCAGTACCAGAACACTGCGTAGAACCAGGAAGCTCTGCTCCTGCGTGTATGCTGCGTGTCAACCTAGAAATTAGAGACTGACGGCACAAGGCTAGTTTTCCCATTATGAAAGCTCCGTTGATGCGGCCCCGAAGCTACCTGAAAAGCACTGTTGTTACCGTGCTTTTACTTACAGCCGGCATGGTTCATAGAAGAAAATGAGTTTTCTCGAAAGAAACCTTGTGCTTCCAGTTCCTAGTTGGAAGCTCACCCGGCTCCGCTCTATACCAAACGTGAAAGTCAATGTGAGCACTAGCCTCGAAGTAAGGCCCTGATTATCCTGGCAAAACGGGAGGCGTGCAGCAGCTCCATGAGGCCTTCATCGCTGTTCTTCTTTAGTTTCACGGTAGTAAGCTTTCCAAGACTCCTAGGGACTTTGCTTAAGCAACCGTTTCGGTACCAGAACACTGCGTAGAGACAGTAAGCTCTGGTCCTGCGTGTATGCTGCGTATCAACCTAGAAATTGGAGACTGATGGCATAAGGCTTCTTTTCCCATTATGAAAGCTCCGTTCATGCGGCCTCGAAGCTACCTGAAAAGCATTGTTGTTGCCGGGGTTTTCCTCACTGCCGGCATGGTTCTGAGAAGAAAATGAGTTTTCTCCTAAAAACCTTGGGTTTCCAGTTCCTTGTTGGAAGCTCACCCTGCTCTGCGCTATACCTAAAGTGAAAGTCAACGTGAGCCCAAGCTTCGAAGTAGGCCCTGATTATCCTGGCAAAACGGTAGGCGTGCAGCAGCTCCATGAGTCCTTCATCGCTGTTCTGCTTTAGTTTCACGGTAGTAAGCTTTCCAACATTCCTAGGGACTTTGCTTAAGCAACCGTTTCGGTACCAGAACACTGCGTAGAGACAGTAAGCTCTGGTCCTGCGTGTATGCTGCGTGTCAACCTAGAAATTGGAGACTGATGGCATAAGGCTTCTTTTCCCATTATGAAAGCTCCGTTCATGCGGCCTCGAAGCTACCTGAAAAGCATTGTTGTTGCCGGGGTTTTCCTCACTGCCGGCATGGTTCTGAGAAGAAAATGAGTTTTCTCCTAAGAAACCTTGGGGTTCCAGTTCCTTGTTGGAAGCTCACCCTGCTCTGCGCTATACCTAAAGTGAAAGTCAACGTGAGCCCAAGCTTCGAAGTAAGGCCCTGATTATCCTTGCAAAACGAGAGGCGTGCAGCAGCTCCATGAGGCCTTCATCGTTGTTCTGCTTTAGTTTCAAGGTAGTAAGCTTTTCAACACTCCTAGGGGACTTGCTTCAGCACCCGTTTCAGTACCAGAACACTGCGTAGAACCAGGAAGCTCTGCTCCTGCGTGTATGCTGCATGTCAACCTAGAAATTAGAGACTGATGGCAGAAGGCTAGTTTTCCCATTATGAAAGCTCCGTTGATGCGGCCCCGAAGCTACCTGAAAAGCACTGTTGTTACCGTGCTTTTACTTACAGCCGGCATGGTTCATAGAAGCAAATGAGTTTTCTCGAAAGAAACCTTGTGCTTCCAGTTCCTAGTTGCAAGCTCACCCTGCTCTGCTCTATACCAAACGTGAAAGTCAATGTGAGCACTAGCCTCGAAGTAAGGCCCTGATTATCCTGGCAAAACGGGAGGCGTGCAGCAGCTCCATGAGGCCTTCATCGCTGTTCTGCTTTAGTTTCACGGTAGTAAGCTTTCCAACATTCCTAGGGACTTTGCTTAAGCAACCGTTTCGGTACCAGAACACTGCGTAGAGACAGTAAGCTCTGGTCCTGCGTGTATGCTGCGTGTCAACCTAGAAATTGGAGACTGATGGCATAAGGCTTCTTTTCCCATTATGAAAGCTCCGTTCATGCGGCCTCGAAGCTACCTGAAAAGCATTGTTGTTGCCGGGGTTTTCCTCACTGCCGGCATGGTTCTGAGAAGAAAAAGAGTTTTCTCCTAAGAAACCTTGGGTTTCCAGTTCCTTGTTGGAAGCTCACCCTGCTCTGCGCTATACCTAAAGTGAAAGTCAACGTGAGCCCAAGCTTCGAAGTAAGGCCCTGATTATCGTTGCAAAACGAGAGGCGTGCAGCAGCTCCATGAGGCCTTCATCGTTGTTCTGCTTTAGTTTCAAGGTAGTAAGCTTTTCAACACTCCTAGGGGACTTGCTTCAGCACCCGTTTCAGTACCAGAACACTGCGTAGAACCAGGAAGCTCTGCTCCTGCGTGTATGCTGCGTGTCAACCTAGAAATTAGAGACTGATGGCACAAGGCTAGTTTTCCCATTATGAAAGCTCCGTTGATGCGGCCCCGAAGCTACCTGAAAAGCACTGTTGTTACCGTGCTTTTACTTACAGCCGGCATGGTTCATAGAAGAAAATGAGTTTTCTCGAAAGAAACCTTGTGCTTCCAGTTCCTAGTTGCAAGCTCACCCGGCTCCGCTCTATACCAAACGTGAAAGTCAATGTGAGCACTAGCCTCGAAGTAAGGCCCTGATTATCCTGGCAAAACGGGAGGCGTGCAGCAGCTCCATGAGGCCTTCATCGCTGTTCTGCTTTAGTTTCACGGTAGTAAGCTTTCCAACATTCCTAGGGACTTTGCTTAAGCAACCGTTTCGGTACCAGAACACTGCGTAGAGACAGTAAGCTCTGGTCCTGCGTGTATGCTGCGTGTCAACCTAGAAATTGGAGACTGATGGCATAAGGCTTCTTTTCCCATTACGAAAGCTCCGTTCATGCGGCCTCGAAGCTACCTGAAAAGCATTGTTGTTGCCGGGGTTTTCCTCACTGCCGGCATGGTTCTGAGAAGAAAATGAGTTTTCTCCTAAGAAACCTTGGGGTTCCAGTTCCTTGTTGGAAGCTCACCCTGCTCTGCGCTATACCTAAAGTGAAAGTCAACGTGAGCCCAAGCTTCGAAGTAAGGCCCTGATCATCCTTGCAAAACGAGAGGCGTGCAGCAGCTCCATGAGGCCTTCATCGTTGTTCTGCTTTAGTTTCAAGGTAGTAAGCTTTTCAACACTCCTAGGGGACTTGCTTCAGCACCCGTTTCAGTACCAGAACACTGCGTAGAACCAGGAAGCTCTGCTCCTGCGTGTATGCTGCGTGTCAACCTAGAAATTAGAGACTGACGGCACAAGGCTAGTTTTCCCATTATGAAAGCTCCGTTGATGCGGCCCCGAAGCTACCTGAAAAGCACTGTTGTTACCGTGCTTTTACTTACAGCCGGCATGGTTCATAGAAGAAAATGAGTTTTCTCGAAAGAAACCTTGTGCTTCCAGTTCCTAGTTGGAAGCTCACCCGGCTCCGCTCTATACCAAACGTGAAAGTCAATGTGAGCACTAGCCTCGAAGTAAGGCCCTGATTATCCTGGCAAAACGGGAGGCGTGCAGCAGCTCCATGAGGCCTTCATCGCTGTTCTGCTTTAGTTTCACGGTAGTAAGCTTTCCAACATTCCTAGGGACTTTGCTTAAGCAACCGTTTCGGTACCAGAACACTGCGTAGAGACAGTAAGCTCTGGTCCTGCGTGTATGCTGCGTGTCAACCTAGAAATTGGAGACTGATGGCATAAGGCTTCTTTTCCCATTATGAAAGCTCCGTTCATGCGGCCTCGAAGCTACCTGAAAAGCATTGTTGTTGCCGGGGTTTTCCTCACTGCCGGCATGGTTCTGAGAAGAAAATGAGTTTTCTCCTAAGAAACCTTGGGGTTCCAGTTCCTTGTTGGAAGCTCACCCTGCTCTGCGCTATACCTGAAGTGAAAGTCAACTTGAGCCCAAGCTTCGAAGTAAGGCCCTGATTATCCTTGCAAAACGAGAGGCGTGCAGCAGCTCCATGAGGCCTTCATCGTTGTTCTGCTTTAATTTCAAGGTAGTAAGCTTTTCAACACTCCTAGGGGCCTTGCTTCAGCACCCGTTTCAGTACCAGAACACTGCGTAGAACCAGGAAGCTCTGCTCCTGCGTGTATGCTGCGTGTCAACCTAGAAATTAGAGACTGACGGCACAAGGCTAGTTTTCCCATTATGAAAGCTCCGTTGATGCGGCCCCGAAGCTACCTGAAAAGCACTGTTGTTACCGTGCTTTTACTTACAGCCGGCATGGTTCATAGAAGAAAATGAGTTTTCTCGAAAGAAACCTTGTGCTTCCAGTTCCTAGTTGGAAGCTCACCCGGCTCCGCTCTATACCAAACGTGAAAGTCAATGTGAGCACTAGCCTCGAAGTAAGGCCCTGATTATCCTGGCAAAACGGGAGGCGTGCAGCAGCTCCATGAGGCCTTCATCGCTGTTCTGCTTTAGTTTCACGGTAGTAAGCTTTCCAACATTCCTAGGGACTTTGCTTAAGCAACCGTTTCGGTACCAGAACACTGCGTAGAGACAGTAAGCTCTGGTCCTGCGTGTATGCTGCGTGTCAACCTAGAAATTGGAGACTGATGGCATAAGGCTTCTTTTCCCATTATGAAAGCTCCGTTCATGCGGCCTCGAAGCTACCTGAAAAGCATTGTTGTTGCCGGGGTTTTCCTCACTGCCGGCATGGTTCTGAGAAGAAAATGAGTTTTCTCCTAAGAAACCTTGGGGTTCCAGTTCCTTGTTGGAAGCTCACCCTGCTCTGCGCTATACCTAAAGTGAAAGTCAACGTGAGCCCAAGCTTCGAAGTAAGGCCCTGATTATCCTTGCAAAACGAGAGGCGTGCAGCAGCTCCATGAGGCCTTCATCGTTGTTCTGCTTTAGTTTCAAGGTAGTAAGCTTTTCAACACTCCTAGGGGCCTTGCTTCAGCACCCGTTTCAGTACCAGAACACTGCGTAGAACCAGGAAGCTCTGCTCCTGCGTGTATGCTGCGTGTCAACCTAGAAATTAGAGACTGACGGCACAAGGCTAGTTTTCCCATTATGAAAGCTCCGTTGATGCGGCCCCGAAGCTACCTGAAAAGCACTGTTGTTACCGTGCTTTTACTTACAGCCGGCATGGTTCATAGAAGAAAATGAGTTTTCTCGAAAGAAACCTTGTGCTTCCAGTTCCTAGTTGGAAGCTCACCCGGCTCCGCTCTATACCAAACGTGAAAGTCAATGTGAGCACTAGCCTCGAAGTAAGGCCCTGATTATCCTGGCAAAACGGGAGGCGTGCAGCAGCTCCATGAGGCCTTCATCGCTGTTCTGCTTTAGTTTCACGGTAGTAAGCTTTCCAACATTCCTAGGGACTTTGCTTAAGCAACCGTTTCGGTACCAGAACACTGCGTAGAGACAGTAAGCTCTGGTCCTGCGTGTATGCTGCGTGTCAACCTAGAAATTGGAGACTGATGGCATAAGGCTTCTTTTCCCATTATGAAAGCTCCGTTCATGCGGCCTCGAAGCTACCTGAAAAGCATTGTTGTTGCCGGGGTTTTCCTCACTGCCGGCATGGTTCTGAGAAGAAAATGAGTTTTCTCCTAAGAAACCTTGGGGTTCCAGTTCCTTGTTGGAAGCTCACCCTGCTCTGCGCTATACCTGAAGTGAAAGTCAACTTGAGCCCAAGCTTCGAAGTAAGGCCCTGATTATCCTTGCAAAACGAGAGGCGTGCAGCAGCTCCATGAGGCCTTCATCGTTGTTCTGCTTTAATTTCAAGGTAGTAAGCTTTTCAACACTCCTAGGGGCCTTGCTTCAGCACCCGTTTCAGTACCAGAACACTGCGTAGAACCAGGAAGCTCTGCTCCTGCGTGTATGCTGCGTGTCAACCTAGAAATTAGAGACTGACGGCACAAGGCTAGTTTTCCCATTATGAAAGCTCCGTTGATGCGGCCCCGAAGCTACCTGAAAAGCACTGTTGTTACCGTGCTTTTACTTACAGCCGGCATGGTTCATAGAAGAAAATGAGTTTTCTCGAAAGAAACCTTGTGCTTCCAGTTCCTAGTTGGAAGCTCACCCGGCTCCGCTCTATACCAAACGTGAAAGTCAATGTGAGCACTAGCCTCGAAGTAAGGCCCTGATTATCCTGGCAAAACGGGAGGCGTGCAGCAGCTCCATGAGGCCTTCATCGCTGTTCTGCTTTAGTTTCACGGTAGTAAGCTTTCCAACATTCCTAGGGACTTTGCTTAAGCAACCGTTTCGGTACCAGAACACTGCGTAGAGACAGTAAGCTCTGGTCCTGCGTGTATGCTGCGTGTCAACCTAGAAATTGGAGACTGATGGCATAAGGCTTCTTTTCCCATTATGAAAGCTCCGTTCATGCGGCCTCGAAGCTACCTGAAAAGCATTGTTGTTGCCGGGGTTTTCCTCACTGCCGGCATGGTTCTGAGAAGAAAATGAGTTTTCTCCTAAGAAACCTTGGGGTTCCAGTTCCTTGTTGGAAGCTCACCCTGCTCTGCGCTATACCTAAAGTGAAAGTCAACGTGAGCCCAAGCTTCGAAGTAAGGCCCTGATTATCCTTGCAAAACGAGAGGCGTGCAGCAGCTCCATGAGGCCTTCATCGTTGTTCTGCTTTAGTTTCAAGGTAGTAAGCTTTTCAACACTCCTAGGGGCCTTGCTTCAGCACCCGTTTCAGTACCAGAACACTGCGTAGAACCAGGAAGCTCTGCTCCTGCGTGTATGCTGCGTGTCAACCTAGAAATTAGAGACTGACGGCACAAGGCTAGCTTTCCCATTATGAAAGCTCCGTTGATGCGGCCCCGAAGCTACCTGAAAAGCACTGTTGTTACCGTGCTTTTACTTACAGCCGGCATGGTTCATAGAAGAAAATGAGTTTTCTCGAAAGAAACCTTGTGCTTCCAGTTCCTAGTTGGAAGCTCACCCGGCTCCGATCTATACCAAACGTGAAAGTCAATGTGAGCACTAGCCTCGAAGTAAGGCCCTGATTATCTTGGCAAAACGGGAGACGTGCAGCAGTCCATGAGGCCTTCATCGCTGTTCTGCTTTAGTTTCACGGTAGTAAGCTTTCCAACATTCCTAGGGACTTTGCTTAAGCAACCGTTTCGGTACCAGAACACTGCGTAGAGACAGTAAGCTCTGGTCCTGCGTGTATGCTGCGTGTCAACCTAGAAATTGCAGACTGATGGCATAAGGCTTCTTTTCCCATTATGAAAGCTCCGTTCATGCGGCCTCGAAGCTACCTGAAAAGCATTGTTGTTGCCGGGGTTTTCCTCACTGCCGGCATGGTTCTGAGAAGAAAATGAGTTTTCTCCTAAGAAACCTTGGGTTTCCAGTTCCTTGTTGGAAGCTCACCCTGCTCTGCGTTATACCTAAAGTGAAAGTCAACGTGAGCCCAAGCTTCGAAGTAAGGCCCTGATTATCCTTGCAAAACGAGAGGCGTGCAGCAGCTCCATGAGGCCTTCATCGTTGTTCTGCTTTAGTTTCAAGGTAGTAAGCTTTTCAACACTCCTAGGGGACTTGCTTCAGCACCCGTTTCAGTACCAGAACACTGCGTAGAACCAGGAAGCTCTGCTCCTGCGTGTATGCTGCGTGTCAACCTAGAAATTAGAGACTGACGGCACAAGGCTAGTTTTCCCATTATGAAAGCTCCGTTGATGCGGCCCCGAAGCTACCTGAAAAGCACTGTTGTTACCGTGCTTTTACTTACAGCCGGCATGGTTCATAGAAGAAAATGAGTTTTCTCGAAAGAAACCTTGTGCTTCCAGTTCCTAGTTGCAAGCTCACCCGGCTCCGCTCTATACCAAACGTGAAAGTCAATGTGAGCACTAGCCTCGAAGTAAGGCCCTGATTATCCTGGCAAAACGGGAGGCGTGCAGCAGCTCCATGAGGCCTTCATCGCTGTTCTGCTTTAGTTTCACGGTAGTAAGCTTTCCAACATTCCTAGGGACTTTGCTTAAGCAACCGTTTCGGTACCAGAACACTGCGTAGAGACAGTAAGCTCTGGTCCTGCGTGTATGCTGCGTGTCAACCTAGAAATTGGAGACTGATGGCATAAGGCTTCTTTTCCCATTACGAAAGCTCCGTTCATGCGGCCTCGAAGCTACCTGAAAAGCATTGTTGTTGCCGGGGTTTTCCTCACTGCCGGCATGGTTCTGAGAAGAAAATGAGTTTTCTCCTAAGAAACCTTGGGGTTCCAGTTCCTTGTTGGAAGCTCACCCTGCTCTGCGCTATACCTAAAGTGAAAGTCAACGTGAGCCCAAGCTTCGAAGTAAGGCCCTGATCATCCTTGCAAAACGAGAGGCGTGCAGCAGCTCCATGAGGCCTTCATCGTTGTTCTGCTTTAGTTTCAAGGTAGTAAGCTTTTCAACACTCCTAGGGGCCTTGCTTCAGCACCCGTTTCAGTACCAGAACACTGCGTAGAACCAGGAAGCTCTGCTCCTGCGTGTATGCTGCGTGTCAACCTAGAAATTAGAGACTGACGGCACAAGGCTAGTTTTCCCATTATGAAAGCTCCGTTGATGCGGCCCCGAAGCTACCTGAAAAGCACTGTTGTTACCGTGCTTTTACTTACAGCCGGCATGGTTCATAGAAGAAAATGAGTTTTCTCGAAAGAAACCTTGTGCTTCCAGTTCCTAGTTGGAAGCTCACCCGGCTCCGCTCTATACCAAACGTGAAAGTCAATGTGAGCACTAGCCTCGAAGTAAGGCCCTGATTATCCTGGCAAAACGGGAGGCGTGCAGCAGCTCCATGAGGCCTTCATCGCTGTTCTGCTTTAGTTTCACGGTAGTAAGCTTTCCAACATTCCTAGGGACTTTGCTTAAGCAACCGTTTCGGTACCAGAACACTGCGTAGAGACAGTAAGCTCTGGTCCTGCGTGTATGCTGCGTGTCAACCTAGAAATTGGAGACTGATGGCATAAGGCTTCTTTTCCCATTATGAAAGCTCCGTTCATGCGGCCTCGAAGCTACCTGAAAAGCATTGTTGTTGCCGGGGTTTTCCTCACTGCCGGCATGGTTCTGAGAAGAAAATGAGTTTTCTCCTAAGAAACCTTGGGGTTCCAGTTCCTTGTTGGAAGCTCACCCTGCTCTGCGCTATACCTAAAGTGAAAGTCAACGTGAGCCCAAGCTTCGAAGTAAGGCCCTGATTATCCTTGCAAAACGAGAGGCGTGCAGCAGCTCCATGAGGCCTTCATCGTTGTTCTGCTTTAATTTCAAGGTAGTAAGCTTTTCAACACTCCTAGGGGCCTTGCTTCAGCACCCGTTTCAGTACCAGAACACTGCGTAGAACCAGGAAGCTCTGCTCCTGCGTGTATGCTGCGTGTCAACCTAGAAATTAGAGACTGACGGCACAAGGCTAGTTTTCCCATTATGAAAGCTCCGTTGATGCGGCCCCGAAGCTACCTGAAAAGCATTGTTGTTACCGTGCTTTTACTTACAGCCGGCATGGTTCATAGAAGAAAATGAGTTTTCTCGAAAGAAACCTTGTGCTTCCAGTTCCTAGTTGGAAGCTCACCCGGCTCCGCTCTATACCAAACGTGAAAGTCAATGTGAGCACTAGCCTCGAAGTAAGGCCCTGATTGTCCTGGCAAAACGGGAGGCGTGCAGCAGCTCCATGAGGCCTTCATCGCTGTTCTGCTTTAGTTTCACGGTAGTAAGCTTTCCAACATTCCTAGGGACTTTGCTTAAGCAACCGTTTCGGTACCAGAACACTGCGTAGAGACAGTAAGCTCTGGTCCTGCGTGTATGCTGCGTGTCAACCTAGAAATTGGAGACTGATGGCATAAGGCTTCTTTTCCCATTATGAAAGCTCCGTTCATGCGGCCTCGAAGCTACCTGAAAAGCATTGTTGTTGCCGGGGTTTTCCTCACTGCCGGCATGGTTCTGAGAAGAAAATGAGTTTTCTCCTAAGAAACCTTGGGTTTCCAGTTCCTTGTTGGAAGCTCACCCTGCTCTGCGCTATACCTAAAGTGAAAGTCAACGTGAGCCCAAGCTTCGAAGTAAGGCCCTGATTATCCTTGCAAAACGAGAGGCGTGCAGCAGCTCCATGAGGCCTTCATCGTTGTTCTGCTTTAGTTTCAAGGTAGTAAGCTTTTCAACACTCCTAGGGGACTTGCTTCAGCACCCGTTTCAGTACCAGAACACTGCGTAGAACCAGGAAGCTCTGCTCCTGCGTGTATTCTGCGTGTCAACTTAGAAATTAGAGACTGACGGCACAAGGCTAGTTTTCCCATTATGAAAGCTCCGTTGATGCGGCCCCGAAGCTACCTGAAAGGCACTGTTGTTACCGTGCTTTTACTTACAGCCGGCATGGTTCATAGAAGCAAATGAGTTTTCTCGAAAGAAACCTTGTGCTTCCAGTTCCTAGTTGCAAGCTCACCCGGCTCCGCTCTATACCAAACGTGAAAGTCAATGTGAGCACTAGCCTCGAAGTAAGGCCCTGATTATCCTGGCAAAACGGGAGGCGTGCAGCAGCTCCATGAGGCCTTCATCGCTGTTCTGCTTTAGTTTCACGGTAGTAAGCTTTCCAACATTCCTAGGGACTTTGCTTAAGCAACCGTTTCGGTACCAGAACACTGCGTAGAGACAGTAAGCTCTGGTCCTGCGTGTATGCTGCGTGTCAACCTAGAAATTGGAGACTGATGGCATAAGGCTTCTTTTCCCATTATGAAAGCTCCGTTCATGCGGCCTCGAAGCTACCTGAAAAGCATTGTTGTTGCCGGGGTTTTCCTCACTGCCGGCATGGTTCTGAGAAGAAAATGAGTTTTCTCCTAAGAAACCTTGGGTTTCCAGTTCCTTGTTGGAAGCTCACCCTGCTCTGCGCTATACCTAAAGTGAAAGTCAACGTGAGCCCAAGCTTCGAAGTAAGGCCCTGATTATCCTTGCAAAACGAGAGGCGTGCAGCAGCTCCATGAGGCCTTCATCGTTGTTCTGCTTTAGTTTCAAGGTAGTAAGCTTTTCAACACTCCTAGGGGCCTTGCTTCAGCACCCGTTTCAGTACCAGAACACTGCGTAGAACCAGGAAGCTCTGCTCCTGCGTGTATGCTGCGTGTCAACCTAGAAATTAGAGACTGACGGCACAAGGCTAGTTTTCCCATTATGAAAGCTCCGTTGATGCGGCCCCGAAGCTACCTGAAAAGCACTGTTGTTACCGTGCTTTTACTTACAGCCGGCATGGTTCATAGAAGCAAATGAGTTTTCTCGAAAGAAACCTTGTGCTTCCAGTTCCTAGTTGGAAGCTCACCCGGCTCTGCTCTATACCAAACGTGAAAGTCAACGTGAGCACTAGCCTCGAAGTAAGGCCCTGATTATCCTGGCAAAACGGGAGGCGTGCAGCAGCTCAATGAGGCCTTCATCGCTGTTCTGCTTTAGTTTCAAGGTAGTAAGCTTTCCAACATTCCTAGGGACTTTGCTTAAGCAACCGTTTCGGTACCAGAACACTGCGTAGAGACAGTAAGCTCTGGTCCTGCGTGTATGCTGCGTGTCAACCTAGAAATTGCAGACTGATGGCATAAGGCTTCTTTTCCCATTATGAAAGCTCCGTTCATGCGGCCTCGAAGCTACCTGAAAAGCATTGTTGTTGCCGGGGTTTTCCTCACTGCCGGCATGGTTCTGAGAAGAAAATGAGTTTTCTCCTAAGAAACCTTGGGTTTCCAGTTCCTTGTTGGAAGCTCACCCTGCTCTGCGTTATACCTAAAGTGAAAGTCAACGTGAGCCCAAGCTTCGAAGTAAGGCCCTGATTATCCTTGCAAAACGAGAGGCGTGCAGCAGCTCCATGAGGCCTTCATCGTTGTTCTGCTTTAGTTTCAAGGTAGTAAGCTTTTCAACACTCCTAGGGGACTTGCTTCAGCACCCGTTTCAGTACCAGAACACTGCGTAGAACCAGGAAGCTCTGCTCCTGCGTGTATGCTGCGTGTCAACCTAGAAATTAGAGACTGACGGCACAAGGCTAGTTTTCCCATTATGAAAGCTCCGTTGATGCGGCCCCGAAGCTACCTGAAAAGCACTGTTGTTACCGTGCTTTTACTTACAGCCGGCATGGTTCATAGAAGAAAATGAGTTTTCTCGAAAGAAACCTTGTGCTTCCAGTTCCTAGTTGGAAGCTCACCCGGCTCCGCTCTATACCAAACGTGAAAGTCAATGTGAGCACTAGCCTCGAAGTAAGGCCCTGATTATCCTGGCAAAACGGGAGGCGTGCAGCAGCTCCATGAGGCCTTCATCGCTGTTCTGCTTTAGTTTCACGGTAGTAAGCTTTCCAACATTCTTAGGGACTTTGCTTAAGCAACCGTTTCGGTACCAGAACACTGCCTAGAGACAGTAAGCTCTGGTCCTGCGTGTATGCTGCGTGTCAACCTAGAAATTGGAGACTGATGGCATAAGGCTTCTTTTCCCATTACGAAAGCTCCGTTCATGCGGCCTCGAAGCTACCTGAAAAGCATTGTTGTTGCCGGGGTTTTCCTCACTGCCGGCATGGTTCTGAGAAGAAAATGAGTTTTCTCCTAAGAAACCTTGGGGTTCCAGTTCCTTGTTGGAAGCTCACCCTGCTCTGCGCTATACCTAAAGTGAAAGTCAACGTGAGCCCAAGCTTCGAAGTAAGGCCCTGATCATCCTTGCAAAACGAGAGGCGTGCAGCAGCTCCATGAGGCCTTCATCGTTGTTCTGCTTTAGTTTCAAGGTAGTAAGCTTTTCAACACTCCTAGGGGCCTTGCTTCAGCACCCGTTTCAGTACCAGAACACTGCGTAGAACCAGGAAGCTCTGCTCCTGCGTGTATGCTGCGTGTCAACCTAGAAATTAGAGACTGACGGCACAAGGCTAGTTTTCCCATTATGAAAGCTCCGTTGATGCGGCCCCGAAGCTACCTGAAAAGCACTGTTGTTACCGTGCTTTTACTTACAGCCGGCATGGTTCATAGAAGAAAATGAGTTTTCTCGAAAGAAACCTTGTGCTTCCAGTTCCTAGTTGGAAGCTCACCCGGCTCCGCTCTATACCAAACGTGAAAGTCAATGTGAGCACTAGCCTCGAAGTAAGGCCCTGATTATCCTGGCAAAATGGGAGGCGTGCAGCAGCTCCATGAGGCCTTCATCGCTGTTCTGCTTTAGTTTCACGGTAGTAAGCTTTCCAACATTCCTAGGGACTTTGCTTAAGCAACCGTTTCGGTACCAGAACACTGCGTAGAGACAGTAAGCTCTGGTCCTGCGTGTATGCTGCGTGTCAACCTAGAAATTGGAGACTGATGGCATAAGGCTTCTTTTCCCATTATGAAAGCTCCGTTCATGCGGCCTCGAAGCTACCTGAAAAGCGTTGTTGTTGCCGGGGTTTTCCTCACTGCCGGCATGGTACTGAGAAGAAAATGAGTTTTCTCCTAAGAAACCTTGGGGTTCCAGTTCCTTGTTGGAAGCTCACCCTGCTCTGCGCTATACCTAAAGTGAAAGTCAACGTGAGCCCAAGCTTCGAAGTAAGGCCCTGATTATCCTTGCAAAACGAGAGGCGTGCAGCAGCTCCATGAGGCCTTCATCGTTGTTCTGCTTTAATTTCAAGGTAGTAAGCTTTTCAACACTCCTAGGGGCCTTGCTTCAGCACCCGTTTCAGTACCAGAACACTGCGTAGAACCAGGAAGCTCTGCTCCTGCGTGTATGCTGCGTGTCAACCTAGAAATTAGAGACTGACGGCACAAGGCTAGTTTTCCCATTATGAAAGCTCCGTTGATGCGGCCCCGAAGCTACCTGAAAAGCATTGTTGTTACCGTGCTTTTACTTACAGCCGGCATGGTTCATAGAAGAAAATGAGTTTTCTCGAAAGAAACCTTGTGCTTCCAGTTCCTAGTTGGAAGCTCACCCGGCTCCGCTCTATACCAAACGTGAAAGTCAATGTGAGCACTAGCCTCGAAGTAAGGCCCTGATTATCCTGGCAAAACGGGAGGCGTGCAGCAGCTCCATGAGGCCTTCATCGCTGTTCTGCTTTAGTTTCACGGTAGTAAGCTTTCCAACATTCCTAGGGACTTTGCTTAAGCAACCGTTTCGGTACCAGAACACTGCGTAGAGACAGTAAGCTCTGGTCCTGCGTGTATGCTGCGTGTCAACCTAGAAATTGGAGACTGATGGCATAAGGCTTCTTTTCCCATTATGAAAGCTCCGTTCATGCGGCCTCGAAGCTACCTGAAAAGCATTGTTGTTGCCGGGGTTTTCCTCACTGCCGGCATGGTTCTGAGAAGAAAATGAGTTTTCTCCTAAGAAACCTTGGGTTTCCAGTTCCTTGTTGGAAGCTCACCCTGCTCTGCGCTATACCTAAAGTGAAAGTCAACGTGAGCCCAAGCTTCGAAGTAAGGCCCTGATTATCCTTGCAAAACGAGAGGCGTGCAGCAGCTCCATGAGGCCTTCATCGTTGTTCTGCTTTAGTTTCAAGGTAGTAAGCTTTTCAACACTCCTAGGGGACTTGCTTCAGCACCCGTTTCAGTACCAGAACACTGCGTAGAACCAGGAAGCTCTGCTCCTGCGTGTATTCTGCGTGTCAACTTAGAAATTAGAGACTGACGGCACAAGGCTAGTTTTCCCATTATGAAAGCTCCGTTGATGCGGCCCCGAAGCTACCTGAAAGGCACTGTTGTTACCGTGCTTTTACTTACAGCCGGCATGGTTCATAGAAGAAAATGAGTTTTCTCGAAAGAAACCTTGTGCTTCCAGTTCCTAGTTGGAAGCTCACCCGGCTCCGCTCTATACCAAACGTGAAAGTCAATGTGAGCACTAGCCTCGAAGTAAGGCCCTGATTATCCTGGCAAAACGGGAGGCGTGCAGCAGCTCCATGAGGCCTTCATCGCTGTTCTGCTTTAGTTTCACGGTAGTAAGCTTTCCAACATTCCTAGGGACTTTGCTTAAGCAACCGTTTCGGTACCAGAACACTGCGTAGAGACAGTAAGCTCTGGTCCTGCGTGTATGCTGCGTGTCAACCTAGAAATTGGAGACTGATGGCATAAGGCTTCTTTTCCCATTATGAAAGCTCCGTTCATGCGGCCTCGAAGCTACCTGAAAAGCATTGTTGTTGCCGGGGTTTTCCTCACTGCCGGCATGGTTCTGAGAAGAAAATGAGTTTTCTCCTAAGAAACCTTGGGTTTCCAGTTCCTTGTTGGAAGCTCACCCTGCTCTGCGCTATACCTAAAGTGAAAGTCAACGTGAGCCCAAGCTTCGAAGTAAGGCCCTGATTATCCTTGCAAAACGAGAGGCGTGCAGCAGCTCCATGAGGCCTTCATCGTTGTTCTGCTTTAGTTTCAAGGTAGTAAGCTTTTCAACACTCCTAGGGGCCTTGCTTCAGCACCCGTTTCAGTACCAGAACACTGCGTAGAACCAGGAAGCTCTGCTCCTGCGTGTATGCTGCGTGTCAACCTAGAAATTAGAGACTGACGGCACAAGGCTAGTTTTCCCATTATGAAAGCTCCGTTGATGCGGCCCCGAAGCTACCTGAAAAGCACTGTTGTTACCGTGCTTTTACTTACAGCCGGCATGGTTCATAGAAGCAAATGAGTTTTCTCGAAAGAAACCTTGTGCTTCCAGTTCCTAGTTGGAAGCTCACCCGGCTCTGCTCTATACCAAACGTGAAAGTCAACGTGAGCACTAGCCTCGAAGTAAGGCCCTGATTATCCTGGCAAAACGGGAGGCGTGCAGCAGCTCAATGAGGCCTTCATCGCTGTTCTGCTTTAGTTTCAAGGTAGTAAGCTTTTCAACACTCCTAGGGGCCTTGCTTCAGCACCCGTTTCAGTACCAGAACACTGCGTAGAACCAGGAAGCTCTGCTCCTGCGTGTATGCTGCGTGTCAACCTAGAAATTAGAGACTGACGGCACAAGGCTAGTTTTCCCATTATGAAAGCTCCGTTGATGCGGCCCCGAAGCTACCTGAAAAGCATTGTTGTTACCGTGCTTTTACTTACAGCCGGCATGGTTCATAGAAGAAAATGAGTTTTCTCGAAAGAAACCTTGTGCTTCCAGTTCCTAGTTGGAAGCTCACCCGGCTCCGCTCTATACCAAACGTGAAAGTCAATGTGAGCACTAGCCTCGAAGTAAGGCCCTGATTATCCTGGCAAAACGGGAGGCGTGCAGCAGCTCCATGAGGCCTTCATCGCTGTTCTGCTTTAGTTTCACGGTAGTAAGCTTTCCAACATTCCTAGGGACTTTGCTTAAGCAACCGTTTCGGTACCAGAACACTGCGTAGAGACAGTAAGCTCTGGTCCTGCGTGTATGCTGCGTGTCAACCTAGAAATTGGAGACTGATGGCATAAGGCTTCTTTTCCCATTATGAAAGCTCCGTTCATGCGGCCTCGAAGCTACCTGAAAAGCATTGTTGTTGCCGGGGTTTTCCTCACTGCCGGCATGGTTCTGAGAAGAAAATGAGTTTTCTCCTAAGAAACCTTGGGTTTCCAGTTCCTTGTTGGAAGCTCACCCTGCTCTGCGCTATACCTAAAGTGAAAGTCAACGTGAGCCCAAGCTTCGAAGTAAGGCCCTGATTATCCTTGCAAAACGAGAGGCGTGCAGCAGCTCCATGAGGCCTTCATCGTTGTTCTGCTTTAGTTTCAAGGTAGTAAGCTTTTCAACACTCCTAGGGGACTTGCTTCAGCACCCGTTTCAGTACCAGAACACTGCGTAGAACCAGGAAGCTCTGCTCCTGCGTGTATTCTGCGTGTCAACTTAGAAATTAGAGACTGACGGCACAAGGCTAGTTTTCCCATTATGAAAGCTCCGTTGATGCGGCCCCGAAGCTACCTGAAAGGCACTGTTGTTACCGTGCTTTTACTTACAGCCGGCATGGTTCATAGAAGAAAATGAGTTTTCTCGAAAGAAACCTTGTGCTTCCAGTTCCTAGTTGGAAGCTCACCCGGCTCCGCTCTATACCAAACGTGAAAGTCAATGTGAGCACTAGCCTCGAAGTAAGGCCCTGATTATCCTGGCAAAACGGGAGGCGTGCAGCAGCTCCATGAGGCCTTCATCGCTGTTCTGCTTTAGTTTCACGGTAGTAAGCTTTCCAACATTCCTAGGGACTTTGCTTAAGCAACCGTTTCGGTACCAGAACACTGCGTAGAGACAGTAAGCTCTGGTCCTGCGTGTATGCTGCGTGTCAACCTAGAAATTGGAGACTGATGGCATAAGGCTTCTTTTCCCATTATGAAAGCTCCGTTCATGCGGCCTCGAAGCTACCTGAAAAGCATTGTTGTTGCCGGGGTTTTCCTCACTGCCGGCATGGTTCTGAGAAGAAAATGAGTTTTCTCCTAAGAAACCTTGGGTTTCCAGTTCCTTGTTGGAAGCTCACCCTGCTCTGCGCTATACCTAAAGTGAAAGTCAACGTGAGCCCAAGCTTCGAAGTAAGGCCCTGATTATCCTTGCAAAACGAGAGGCGTGCAGCAGCTCCATGAGGCCTTCATCGTTGTTCTGCTTTAGTTTCAAGGTAGTAAGCTTTTCAACACTCCTAGGGGACTTGCTTCAGCACCCGTTTCAGTACCAGAACACTGCGTAGAACCAGGAAGCTCTGCTCCTGCGTGTATTCTGCGTGTCAACTTAGAAATTAGAGACTGACGGCACAAGGCTAGTTTTCCCATTATGAAAGCTCCGTTGATGCGGCCCCGAAGCTACCTGAAAGGCACTGTTGTTACCGTGCTTTTACTTACAGCCGGCATGGTTCATAGAAGAAAATGAGTTTTCTCGAAAGAAACCTTGTGCTTCCAGTTCCTAGTTGGAAGCTCACCCGGCTCCGCTCTATACCAAACGTGAAAGTCAATGTGAGCACTAGCCTCGAAGTAAGGCCCTGATTATCCTGGCAAAACGGGAGGCGTGCAGCAGCTCCATGAGGCCTTCATCGCTGTTCTGCTTTAGTTTCACGGTAGTAAGCTTTCCAACATTCCTAGGGACTTTGCTTAAGCAACCGTTTCGGTACCAGAACACTGCGTAGAGACAGTAAGCTCTGGTCCTGCGTGTATGCTGCGTGTCAACCTAGAAATTGGAGACTGATGGCATAAGGCTTCTTTTCCCATTATGAAAGCTCCGTTCATGCGGCCTCGAAGCTACCTGAAAAGCATTGTTGTTGCCGGGGTTTTCCTCACTGCCGGCATGGTTCTGAGAAGAAAATGAGTTTTCTCCTAAGAAACCTTGGGTTTCCAGTTCCTTGTTGGAAGCTCACCCTGCTCTGCGCTATACCTAAAGTGAAAGTCAACGTGAGCCCAAGCTTCGAAGTAAGGCCCTGATTATCCTTGCAAAACGAGAGGCGTGCAGCAGCTCCATGAGGCCTTCATCGTTGTTCTGCTTTAGTTTCAAGGTAGTAAGCTTTTCAACACTCCTAGGGGACTTGCTTCAGCACCCGTTTCAGTACCAGAACACTGCGTAGAACCAGGAAGCTCTGCTCCTGCGTGTATTCTGCGTGTCAACTTAGAAATTAGAGACTGACGGCACAAGGCTAGTTTTCCCATTATGAAAGCTCCGTTGATGCGGCCCCGAAGCTACCTGAAAGGCACTGTTGTTACCGTGCTTTTACTTACAGCCGGCATGGTTCATAGAAGCAAATGAGTTTTCTCGAAAGAAACCTTGTGCTTCCAGTTCCTAGTTGGAAGCTCACCCTGCTCTGCTCTATACCAAACGTGAAAGTCAATGTGAGCACTAGCCTCGAAGTAAGGCCCTGATTATCCTGGCAAAACGGGAGGCGTGCAGCAGCTCCATGAGGCCTTCATCGCTGTTCTGCTTTAGTTTCACGGTAGTAAGCTTTCCAACATTCCTAGGGAGTTTGCTTAAGCAACCGTTTTGGTACCAGAACACTGCGTAGAGACAGTAAGCTCTGGTCCTGCGTGTATGCTGCGTGTCAACCTAGAAATTGGAGACTGATGGCATAAGGCTTCTTTTCCCATTATGAAAGCTCCGTTCATGCGGCCTCGAAGCTACCTGAAAAGGATTGTTGTTGCCGGGGTTTTCCTCACTGCCGGCATGGTTCTGAGAAGAAAATGAGTTTTCTCCTAAGAAACCTTGGGGTTCCAGTTCCTTGTTGGAAGCTCACCCTGCTCTGCGCTATACCTAAAGTGAAAGTCAACGTGAGCCCAAGCTTCGAAGTAAGGCCCTGATTATCCTTGCAAAACGAGAGGCGTGCAGCAGCTCCATGAGGCCTTCATCGCTGTTCTGCTTTAGTTTCAAGGTAGTAAGCTTTTCAACACTCCTAGGGGCCTTGCTTCAGCACCCGTTTCAGTACCAGAACACTGCGTAGAACCAGGAAGCTCTGCTCCTGCGTGTATGCTGCGTGTCAACCTAGAAATTAGAGACTGACGGCACAAGGCTAGTTTTCCCATTATGAAAGCTCCGTTGATGCGGCCCCGAAGCTACCTGAAAAGCACTGTTGTTACCGTGCTTTTACTTACAGCCGGCATGGTTCATAGAAGAAAATGAGTTTTCTCGAAAGAAACCTTGTGCTTCCAGTTCCTATTTGGAAGCTCACCCGGCTCTGCTCTATACCAAACGTGAAAGTCAATGTGAGCACTAGCCTCGAAGTAAGGCCCTGATTATCCTGGCAAAACGGGAGGCGTGCAGCAGCTCCATGAGGCCTTCATCGCTGTTCTGCTTTAGTTTCAAGGTAGTAAGCTTTTCAACACTCCTAGGGGACTTGCTTCAGCACCCGTTTCAGTACCAGAACACTGCGTAGAACCAGGAAGCTCTGCTCCTGCGTGTATGCTGCGTGTCAACCTAGAAATTAGAGACTGACGGCACAAGGCTAGTTTTCCCATTATGAAAGCTCCGTTGATGCGGCCCCGAAGCTACCTGAAAAGCACTGTTGTTACCGTGCTTTTACTTACAGCCGGCATGGTTCATAGAAGAAAATGAGTTTTCTCGAAAGAAACCTTGTGCTTCCAGTTCCTAGTTGGAAGCTCACCCGGCTCCGCTCTATACCAAACGTGAAAGTCAATGTGAGCACTAGCCTCGAAGTAAGGCCCTGATTATCCTGGCAAAACGGGAGGCGTGCAGCAGCTCCATGAGGCCTTCATCGCTGTTCTGCTTTAGTTTCACGGTAGTAAGCTTTCCAACATTCCTAGGGACTTTGCTTAAGCAACCGTTTCGGTACCAGAACACTGCGTAGAGACAGTAAGCTCTGGTCCTGCGTGTATGCTGCGTGTCAACCTAGAAATTGGAGACTGATGGCATAAGGCTTCTTTTCCCATTATGAAAGCTCCGTTCATGAGGCCTCGAAGCTACCTGAAAAGCATTGTTGTTGCCGGGGTTTTCCTCACTGCCGGCATGGTTCTGAGAAGAAAATGAGTTTTCTCCTAAGAAACCTTGGGGTTCCAGTTCCTTGTTGGAAGCTCACCCTGCTCTGCGCTATACCTAAAGTGAAAGTCAACGTGAGCCCAAGCTTCGAAGTAAGGCCCTGATTATCCTTGCAAAACGAGAGGCGTGCAGCAGCTCCATGAGGCCTTCATCGTTGTTCTGCTTTAATTTCAAGGTAGTAAGCTTTTCAACACTCCTAGGGGACTTGCTTCAGCACCCGTTTCAGTACCAGAACACTGCGTAGAACCAGGAAGCTCTGCTCCTGCGTGTATGCTGCGTGTCAACCTAGAAATTAGAGACTGACGGCACAAGGCTAGTTTTCCCATTATGAAAGCTCCGTTGATGCGGCCCCGAAGCTACCTGAAAAGCACTGTTGTTACCGTGCTTTTACTTACAGCCGGCATGGTTCATAGAAGAAAATGAGTTTTCTCGAAAGAAACCTTGTGCTTCCAGTTCCTAGTTGGAAGCTCACCCGGCTCCGCTCTATACCAAACGTGAAAGTCAATGTGAGCACTAGCCTCGAAGTAAGGCCCTGATTATCCTGGCAAAACGGGAGGCGTGCAGCAGCTCCATGAGGCCTTCATCGCTGTTCTGCTTTAGTTTCACGGTAGTAAGCTTTCCAACATTCCTAGGGACTTTGCTTAAGCAACCGTTTCGGTACCAGAACACTGCGTAGAGACAGTAAGCTCTGGTCCTGCGTGTATGCTGCGTGTCAACCTAGAAATTGGAGACTGATGGCATAAGGCTTCTTTTCCCATTATGAAAGCTCCGTTCATGCGGCCTCGAAGCTACCTGAAAAGCATTGTTGTTGCCGGGGTTTTCCTCACTGCCGGCATGGTTCTGAGAAGAAAATGAGTTTTCTCCTAAGAAACCTTGGGGTTCCAGTTCCTTGTTGGAAGCTCACCCTGCTCTGCGCTATACCTAAAGTGAAAGTCAACGTGAGCCCAAGCTTCGAAGTAAGGCCCTGATTATCCTTGCAAAACGAGAGGCGTGCAGCAGCTCCATGAGGCCTTCATCGTTGTTCCGCTTTAGTTTCAAGGTAGTAAGCTTTTCAACACTCCTAGGGGACTTGCTTCAGCACCCGTTTCAGTACCAGAACACTGCGTAGAACCAGGAAGCTCTGCTCCTGCGTGTATGCTGCGTGTCAACTTAGAAATTAGAGACTGACGGCACAAGGCTAGTTTTCCCATTATGAAAGCTCCGTTGATGCGGCCCCGAAGCTACCTGAAAGGCACTGTTGTTACCGTGCTTTTACTTACAGCCGGCATGGTTCATAGAAGAAAATGAGTTTTCTCGAAAGAAACCTTGTGCTTCCAGTTCCTAGTTGGAAGCTCACCCGGCTCCGCTCTATACCAAACGTGAAAGTCAATGTGAGCACTAGCTTCGAAGTAAGGCCCTGATTATCCTGGCAAAACGGGAGGCGTGCAGCAGCTCCATGAGGCCTTCATCGCTGTTCTGCTTTAGTTTCACGGTAGTAAGCTTTCCAACATTCCTAGGGACTTTGCTTAAGCAACCGTTTCGGTACCAGAGCACTGCGTAGAGACAGTAAGCTCTGGTCCTGCGTGTATGCTGCGTGTCAACCTAGAAATTGGAGACTGATGGCATAAGGCTTCTTTTCCCATTATGAAAGCTCCGTTCATGCGGCCTCGAAGCTACCTGAAAAGCATTGTTGTTGCCGGGGTTTTCCTCACTGCCGGCATGGTTCTGAGAAGAAAATGAGTTTTCTCCTAAGAAACCTTGGGGTTCCAGTTCCTTGTTGGAAGCTCACCCTGCTCTGCGCTATACCTAAAGTGAAAGTCAACGTGAGCCCAAGCTTCGAAGTAAGGCCCTGATTATCCTTGCAAAACAAGAGGCGTGCAGCAGCTCCATGAGGCCTTCATCGTTGTTCTGCTTTAGTTTCAAGGTAGTAAGCTTTTCAACACTCCTAGGGGCCTTGCTTCAGCACCCGTTTCAGTACCAGAACACTGCGTAGAACCAGGAAGCTCTGCTCCTGCGTGTATGCTGCGTGTCAACCTAGAAATTAGAGACTGACGGCACAAGGCTAGTTTTCCCATTATGAAAGCTCCGTTGATGCGGCCCCGAAGCTACCTGAAAAGCACTGTTGTTACCGTGCTTTTACTTACAGCCGGCATGGTTCATAGAAGAAAATGAGTTTTCTCGAAAGAAACCTTGTGCTTCCAGTTCCTAGTTGGAAGCTCACCCGGCTCCGCTCTATACCAAACGTGAAAGTCAATGTGAGCACTAGCCTCGAAGTAAGGCCCTGATTATCCGGGCAAAACGGGAGGCGTGCAGCAGCTCCATGAGGCCTTCATCGCTGTTCTGCTTTAGTTTCACGGTAGTAAGCTTTCCAACATTCCTAGGGACTTTGCTTAAGCAACCGTTTCGGTACCAGAACACTGCGTAGAGACAGTAAGCTCTGGTCCTGCGTGTATGCTGCGTGTCAACCTAGAAATTGGAGACTGATGGCATAAGGCTTCTTCTGCCATTATGAAAGCTCCGTTCATGCGGCCTCGAAGCAACCTGAAAAGCATTGTTGTTGCCGGGGTTTTCCTCACTGCCGGCATGGTTCTGAGAAGAAAATGAGTTTTCTCCTAAGAAACCTTGGGTTTCCAGTTCCTTGTTGGAAGCTCACCCTGCTCTGCGCTATACCTAAAGTGAAAGTCAACGTGAGCCCAAGCTTCGAAGTAAGGCCCTGATTATCCTTGCAAAACGAGAGGCGTGCAGCAGCTCCATGAGGCCTTCATCGTTGTTCTGCTTTAGTTTCAAGGTAGTAAGCTTTTCAACAATCCTAGGGGCCTTGCTTCAGCACCCGTTTCAGTACCAGAACACTGCGTAGAACCAGGAAGCTCTGCTCCTGCGTGTATGCTGCGTGTCAACCTAGAAATTAGAGACTGACGGCACAAGGCTAGTTTTCCCATTATGAAAGCTCCGTTGATGCGGCCCCGAAGCTACCTGAAAAGCACTGTTGTTACCGTGCTTTTACTTACAGCCGGCATGGTTCATAGAAGCAAATGAGTTTTCTCGAAAGAAACCTTGTGCTTCCAGTTCCTAGTTGGAAGCTCACCCTGCTCTGCTCTATACCAAACGTGAAAGTCAACGTGAGCACTAGCCTCGAAGTAAGGCCCTGATTATCCTGGCAAAACGGGAGGCGTGCAGCAGCTCAATGAGGCCTTCATCGCTGTTCTGCTTTAGTTTCAAGGTAGTAAGCTTTTCAACACTCCTAGGGGCCTTGCTTCAGCACCCGTTTCAGTACCAGAACACTGCGTAGAACCAGGAAGCTCTGCTCCTGCGTGTATGCTGCGTGTCAACCTAGAAATTAGAGACTGACGGCACAAGGCTAGTTTTCCCATTATGAAAGCTCCGTTGATGCGGCCCCGAAGCTACCTGAAAAGCACTGTTGTTACCGTGCTTTTACTTACAGCCGGCATGGTTCATAGAAGCAAATGAGTTTTCTCGAAAGAAACCTTGTGCTTCCAGTTCCTAGTTGGAAGCTCACCCTGCTCTGCTCTATACCAAACGTGAAAGTCAATGTGAGCACTAGCCTCGAAGTAAGGCCTTGATTATCCTGGCAAAACGGGAGGCGTGCAGCAGCTCCATGAGGCCTTCATCGCTGTTCTGCTTTAGTTTCACGGTAGTAAGCTTTCCAACATTCCTAGGGAGTTTGCTTAAGCAACCGTTTCGGTACCAGAACACTGCGTAGAGACAGTAAGCTCTGGTCCTGCGTGTATGCTGCGTGTCAACCTAGAAATTGGAGACTGATGGCATAAGGCTTCTTTTCCCATTATGAAAGCTCCGTTCATGCGGCCTCGAAGCTACCTGAAAAGGATTGTTGTTGCCGGGGTTTTCCTCACTGCCGGCATGGTTCTGAGAAGAAAATGAGTTTTCTCCTAAGAAACCTTGGGGTTCCAGTTCCTTGTTGGAAGCTCACCCTGCTCTGCGCTATACCTAAAGTGAAAGTCAACGTGAGCCCAAGCTTCGAAGTAAGGCCCTGATTATCCTTGCAAAACGAGAGGCGTGCAGCAGCTCCATGAGGCCTTCATCGCTGTTCTGCTTTAGTTTCAAGGTAGTAAGCTTTTCAACACTCCTAGGGGCCTTGCTTCAGCACCCGTTTCAGTACCAGAACACTGCGTAGAACCAGGAAGCTCTGCTCCTGCGTGTATGCTGCGTGTCAACCTAGAAATTAGAGACTGACGGCACAAGGCTAGTTTTCCCATTATGAAAGCTCCGTTGATGCGGCCCCGAAGCTACCTGAAAAGCACTGTTGTTACCGTGCTTTTACTTACAGCCGGCATGGTTCATAGAAGAAAATGAGTTTTCTCGAAAGAAACCTTGTGCTTCCAGTTCCTATTTGGAAGCTCACCCGGCTCTGCTCTATACCAAACGTGAAAGTCAATGTGAGCACTAGCCTCGAAGTAAGGCCCTGATTATCCTGGCAAAACGGGAGGCGTGCAGCAGCTCCATGAGGCCTTCATCGCTGTTCTGCTTTAGTTTCACGGTAGTAAGCTTTCCAACATTCCTAGGGAGTTTGCTTAAGCAACCGTTTCGGTAGCAGAGCACTGCGTAGAGACAGTAAGCTCTGGTCCTGCGTGTATGCTGCGGGTCAACCTAGAAATTGGAGACTGATGGCATAAGGCTTCTTTTCCCATTATGAAAGCTCCGTTCATGCGGCCTTGAAGCTACCTGAAAAGGATTGTTGTTGCCGGGGTTTTCCTCACTGCCGGCATGGTTCTGAGAAGAAAATGAGTTTTCTCCTAAGAAACCTTGGGGTTCCAGTTCCTTGTTGGAAGCTCACCCTGCTCTGCGCTATACCTAAAGTGAAAGTCAACGTGAGCCCAAGCTTCGAAGTAAGGCCCTGATTATCCTTGCAAAACGAGAGGCGTGCAGCAGCTCCATGAGGCCTTCATCGTTGTTCTGCTTTAGTTTCAAGGTAGTAAGCTTTTCAACACTCCTAGGGGCCTTGCTTCAGCACCCGTTTCAGTACCAGAACACTGCGTAGAACCAGGAAGCTCTGCTCCTGCGTGTATGCTGCGTGTCAACCTAGAAATTGGAGACTGATGGCATAAGGCTTCTTCTGCCATTATGAAAGCTCCGTTCATGCGGCCTCGAAGCAACCTGAAAAGCATTGTTGTTGCCGGGGTTTTCCTCACTGCCGGCATGGTTCTGAGAAGAAAATGAGTTTTCTCCTAAGAAACCTTGGGTTTCCAGTTCCTTGTTGGAAGCTCACCCTGCTCTGCGCTATACCTAAAGTGAAAGTCAACGTGAGCCCAAGCTTCGAAGTAAGGCCCTGATTATCCTTGCAAAACGAGAGGCGTGCAGCAGCTCCATGAGGCCTTCATCGTTGTTCTGCTTTAGTTTCAAGGTAGTAAGCTTTTCAACACTCCTACGGGACTTGCTTCAGCACCCGTTTCAGTACCAGAACACTGCGTAGAACCAGGAAGCTCTGCTCCTGCGTGTATGCTGCGTGTCAACCTAGAAATTAGAGACTGACGGCACAAGGCTAGTTTTCCCATTATGAAAGCTCCGTTGATGCGGCCCCGAAGCTACCTGAAAAGCACTGTTGTTACCGTGCTTTTACTTACAGCCGGCATGGTTCATAGAAGCAAATGAGTTTTCTCGAAAGAAACCTTGTGCTTCCAGTTCCTAGTTGGAAGCTCACCCTGCTCTGCTCTATACCAAACGTGAAAGTCAACGTGAGCACTAGCCTCGAAGTAAGGCCCTGATTATCCTGGCAAAACGGGAGGCGTGCAGTAGCTCAATGAGGCCTTCATCGCTGTTCTGCTTTAGTTTCAAGGTAGTAAGCTTTTCAACACTCCTAAGGGCCTTGCTTCAGCACCCGTTTCAGTACCAGAACACTGCGTAGAACCAGGAAGCTCTGCTCCTGCGTGTATGCTGCGTGTCAACCTAGAAATTAGAGACTGACGGCACAAGGCTAGTTTTCCCATTATGAAAGCTCCGTTGATGCGGCCCCGAAGCTACCTGAAAAGCACTGTTGTTACCGTGCTTTTACTTACAGCCGGCATGGTTCATAGAAGCAAATGAGTTTTCTCGAAAGAAACCTTGTGCTTCCAGTTCCTAGTTGGAAGCTCACCCTGCTCTGCTCTATACCAAACGTGAAAGTCAATGTGAGCACTAGCCTCGAAGTAAGGCCCTGATTATCCTGGCAAAACGGGAGGCGTGCAGCAGCTCCATGAGGCCTTCATCGCTGTTCTGCTTTAGTTTCACGGTAGTAAGCTTTCCAACATTCCTAGGGAGTTTGCTTAAGCAACCGTTTCGGTACCAGAACACTGCGTAGAGACAGTAAGCTCTGGTCCTGCGTGTATGCTGCGTGTCAACCTAGAAATTGGAGACTGATGGCATAAGGCTTCTTTTCCCATTATGAAAGCTCCGTTCATGCGGCCTCGAAGCTACCTGAAAAGGATTGTTGTTGCCGGGGTTTTCCTCACTGCCGGCATGGTTCTGAGAAGAAAATGAGTTTTCTCCTAAGAAACCTTGGGGTTCCAGTTCCTTGTTGGAAGCTCACCCTGCTCTGCGCTATACCTAAAGTGAAAGTCAACGTGAGCCCAAGCTTCGAAGTAAGGCCCTGATTATCCTTGCAAAACGAGAGGCGTGCAGCAGCTCCATGAGGCCTTCATCGCTGTTCTGCTTTAGTTTCAAGGTAGTAAGCTTTTCAACACTCCTAGGGGCCTTGCTTCAGCACCCGTTTCAGTACCAGAACACTGCGTAGAACCAGGAAGCTCTGCTCCTGCGTGTATGCTGCGTGTCAACCTAGAAATTAGAGACTGACGGCACAAGGCTAGTTTTCCCATTATGAAAGCTCCGTTGATGCGGCCCCGAAGCTACCTGAAAAGCACTGTTGTTACCGTGCTTTTACTTACAGCCGGCATGGTTCATAGAAGAAAATGAGTTTTCTCGAAAGAAACCTTGTGCTTCCAGTTCCTATTTGGAAGCTCACCCGGCTCTGCTCTATACCAAACGTGAAAGTCAATGTGAGCACTAGCCTCGAAGTAAGGCCCTGATTATCCTGGCAAAACGGGAGGCGTGCAGCAGCTCCATGAGGCCTTCATCGCTGTTCTGCTTTAGTTTCACGGTAGTAAGCTTTCCAACATTCCTAGGGAGTTTGCTTAAGCAACCGTTTCGGTAGCAGAGCACTGCGTAGAGACAGTAAGCTCTGGTCCTGCGTGTATGCTGCGTGTCAACCTAGAAATTGGAGACTGATGGCATAAGGCTTCTTTTCCCATTATGAAAGCTCCGTTCATGCGGCCTTGAAGCTACCTGAAAAGGATTGTTGTTGCCGGGGTTTTCCTCACTGCCGGCATGGTTCTGAGAAGAAAATGAGTTTTCTCCTAAGAAACCTTGGGGTTCCAGTTCCTTGTTGGAAGCTCACCCTGCTCTGCGCTATACCTAAAGTGAAAGTCAACGTGAGCCCAAGCTTCGAAGTAAGGCCCTGATTATCCTTGCAAAACGAGAGGCGTGCAGCAGCTCCATGAGGCCTTCATCGTTGTTCTGCTTTAGTTTCAAGGTAGTAAGCTTTTCAACACTCCTAGGGGCCTTGCTTCAGCACCCGTTTCAGTACCAGAACACTGCGTAGAACCAGGAAGCTCTGCTCCTGCGTGTATGCTGCGTGTCAACCTAGAAATTGGAGACTGATGGCATAAGGCTTCTTCTGCCATTATGAAAGCTCCGTTCATGCGGCCTCGAAGCAACCTGAAAAGCATTGTTGTTGCCGGGGTTTTCCTCACTGCCGGCATGGTTCTGAGAAGAAAATGAGTTTTCTCCTAAGAAACCTTGGGTTTCCATTTCCTTGTTGGAAGCTCACCCTGCTCTGCGCTATACCTAAAGTGAAAGTCAACGTGAGCCCAAGCTTCGAAGTAAGGCCCTGATTATCCTTGCAAAACGAGAGGCGTGCAGCAGCTCCATGAGGCCTTCATCGTTGTTCTGCTTTAGTTTCAAGGTAGTAAGCTTTTCAACACTCCTACGGGACTTGCTTCAGCACCCGTTTCAGTACCAGAACACTGCGTAGAACCAGGAAGCTCTGCTCCTGCGTGTATGCTGCGTGTCAACCTAGAAATTAGAGACTGACGGCACAAGGCTAGTTTTCCCATTATGAAAGCTCCGTTGATGCGGCCCCGAAGCTACCTGAAAAGCACTGTTGTTACCGTGCTTTTACTTACAGCCGGCATGGTTCATAGAAGCAAATGAGTTTTCTCGAAAGAAACCTTGTGCTTCCAGTTCCTAGTTGGAAGCTCACCCTGCTCTGCTCTATACCAAACGTGAAAGTCAACGTGAGCACTAGCCTCGAAGTAAGGCCCTGATTATCCTGGCAAAACGGGAGGCGTGCAGCAGCTCAATGAGGCCTTCATCGCTGTTCTGCTTTAGTTTCAAGGTAGTAAGCTTTTCAACACTCCTAGGGGCCTTGCTTCAGCACCCGTTTCAGTACCAGAACACTGCGTAGAACCAGGAAGCTCTGCTCCTGCGTGTATGCTGCGTGTCAACCTAGAAATTAGAGACTGACGGCACAAGGCTAGTTTTCCCATTATGAAAGCTCCGTTGATGCGGCCCCGAAGCTACCTGAAAAGCACTGTTGTTACCGTGCTTTTACTTACAGCCGGCATGGTTCATAGAAGCAAATGAGTTTTCTCGAAAGAAACCTTGTGCTTCCAGTTCCTAGTTGGAAGCTCACCCTGCTCTGCTCTATACCAAACGTGAAAGTCAATGTGAGCACTAGCCTCGAAGTAAGGCCCTGATTATCCTGGCAAAACGGGAGGCGTGCAGCAGCTCCATGAGGCCTTCATCGCTGTTCTGCTTTAGTTTCACGGTAGTAAGCTTTCCAACATTCCTAGGGACTTTGCTTAAGCAACCGTTTCGGTACCAGAACACTGCGTAGAGACAGTAAGCTCTGGTCCTGCGTGTATGCTGCGTGTCAACCTAGAAATTGGAGACTGATGGCATAAGGCTTCTTTTCCCATTATGAAAGCTCCGTTCATGCGGCCTCGAAGCTACCTGAAAAGGATTGTTGTTGCCGGGGTTTTCCTCACTGCCGGCATGGTTCTGAGAAGAAAATGAGTTTTCTCCTAAGAAACCTTGGGGTTCCAGTTCCTTGTTGGAAGCTCACCCTGCTCTGCGCTATACCTAAAGTGAAAGTCAACGTGAGCCCAAGCTTCGAAGTAAGGCCCTGATTATCCTTGCAAAACGAGAGGCGTGCAGCAGCTCCATGAGGCCTTCATCGCTGTTCTGCTTTAGTTTCAAGGTAGTAAGCTTTTCAACACTCCTAGGGGCCTTGCTTCAGCACCCGTTTCAGTACCAGAACACTGCGTAGAACCAGGAAGCTCTGCTCCTGCGTGTATGCTGCGTGTCAACCTAGAAATTAGAGACTGACGGCACAAGGCTAGTTTTCCCATTATGAAAGCTCCGTTGATGCGGCCCCGAAGCTACCTGAAAAGCACTGTTGTTACCGTGCTTTTACTTACAGCCGGCATGGTTCATAGAAGAAAATGAGTTTTCTCGAAAGAAACCTTGTGCTTCCAGTTCCTATTTGGAAGCTCACCCGGCTCTGCTCTATACCAAACGTGAAAGTCAATGTGAGCACTAGCCTCGAAGTAAGGCCCTGATTATCCTGGCAAAACGGGAGGCGTGCAGCAGCTCCATGAGGCCTTCATCGCTGTTCTGCTTTAGTTTCACGGTAGTAAGCTTTCCAACATTCCTAGGGAGTTTGCTTAAGCAACCGTTTCGGTAGCAGAGCACTGCGTAGAGACAGTAAGCTCTGGTCCTGCGTGTATGCTGCGTGTCAACCTAGAAATTGGAGACTGATGGCATAAGGCTTCTTTTCCCATTATGAAAGCTCCGTTCATGCGGCCTTGAAGCTACCTGAAAAGGATTGTTGTTGCCGGGGTTTTCCTCACTGCCGGCATGGTTCTGAGAAGAAAATGAGTTTTCTCCTAAGAAACCTTGGGTTTCCAGTTCCTTGTTGGAAGCTCACCCTGCTCTGCGCTATACCTAAAGTGAAAGTCAACGTGAGCCCAAGCTTCGAAGTAAGGCCCTGATTATCCTTGCAAAACGAGAGGCGTGCAGCAGCTCCATGAGGCCTTCATCGTTGTTCTGCTTTAGTTTCAAGGTAGTAAGCTTTTCAACACTCCTACGGGACTTGCTTCAGCACCCGTTTCAGTACCAGAACACTGCGTAGAACCAGGAAGCTCTGCTCCTGCGTGTATGCTGCGTGTCAACCTAGAAATTAGAGACTGACGGCACAAGGCTAGTTTTCCCATTATGAAAGCTCCGTTGATGCGGCCCCGAAGCTACCTGAAAAGCACTGTTGTTACCGTGCTTTTACTTACAGCCGGCATGGTTCATAGAAGCAAATGAGTTTTCTCGAAAGAAACCTTGTGCTTCCAGTTCCTAGTTGGAAGCTCACCCTGCTCTGCTCTATACCAAACGTGAAAGTCAACGTGAGCACTAGCCTCGAAGTAAGGCCCTGATTATCCTGGCAAAACGGGAGGCGTGCAGCAGCTCAATGAGGCCTTCATCGCTGTTCTGCTTTAGTTTCAAGGTAGTAAGCTTTTCAACACTCCTAGGGGCCTTGCTTCAGCACCCGTTTCAGTACCAGAACACTGCGTAGAACCAGGAAGCTCTGCTCCTGCGTGTATGCTGCGTGTCAACCTAGAAATTAGAGACTGACGGCACAAGGCTAGTTTTCCCATTATGAAAGCTCCGTTGATGCGGCCCCGAAGCTACCTGAAAAGCACTGTTGTTACCGTGCTTTTACTTACAGCCGGCATGGTTCATAGAAGCAAATGAGTTTTCTCGAAAGAAACCTTGTGCTTCCAGTTCCTAGTTGGAAGCTCACCCTGCTCTGCTCTATACCAAACGTGAAAGTCAATGTGAGCACTAGCCTCGAAGTAAGGCCCTGATTATCCTGGCAAAACGGGAGGCGTGCAGCAGCTCCATGAGGCCTTCATCGCTGTTCTGCTTTAGTTTCACGGTAGTAAGCTTTCCAACATTCCTAGGGAGTTTGCTTAAGCAACCGTTTCGGTACCAGAACACTGCGTAGAGACAGTAAGCTCTGGTCCTGCGTGTATGCTGCGTGTCAACCTAGAAATTGGAGACTGATGGCATAAGGCTTCTTTTCCCATTATGAAAGCTCCGTTCATGCGGCCTCGAAGCTACCTGAAAAGGATTGTTGTTGCCGGGGTTTTCCTCACTGCCGGCATGGTTCTGAGAAGAAAATGAGTTTTCTCCTAAGAAACCTTGGGGTTCCAGTTCCTTGTTGGAAGCTCACCCTGCTCTGCGCTATACCTAAAGTGAAAGTCAACGTGAGCCCAAGCTTCGAAGTAAGGCCCTGATTATCCTTGCAAAACGAGAGGCGTGCAGCAGCTCCATGAGGCCTTCATCGCTGT
Source organism: Eubalaena glacialis (assembly GCF_028564815.1). Lineage (NCBI taxonomy): Eukaryota > Metazoa > Chordata > Mammalia > Artiodactyla > Balaenidae > Eubalaena > Eubalaena glacialis. The sequence goes on from NC_083725.1 coordinate 29,010,288, forward strand.
TCTGCTTTAGTTTCAAGGTAGTAAGCTTTTCAACACTCCTAGGGGCCTTGCTTCAGCACCCGTTTCAGTACCAGAACACTGCGTAGAACCAGGAAGCTCTGCTCCTGCGTGTATGCTGCGTGTCAACCTAGAAATTAGAGACTGACGGCACAAGGCTAGTTTTCCCATTATGAAAGCTCCGTTGATGCGGCCCCGAAGCTACCTGAAAAGCACTGTTGTTACCGTGCTTTTACTTACAGCCGGCATGGTTCATAGAAGAAAATGAGTTTTCTCGAAAGAAACCTTGTGCTTCCAGTTCCTATTTGGAAGCTCACCCGGCTCTGCTCTATACCAAACGTGAAAGTCAATGTGAGCACTAGCCTCGAAGTAAGGCCCTGATTATCCTGGCAAAACGGGAGGCGTGCAGCAGCTCCATGAGGCCTTCATCGCTGTTCTGCTTTAGTTTCACGGTAGTAAGCTTTCCAACATTCCTAGGGAGTTTGCTTAAGCAACCGTTTCGGTAGCAGAGCACTGCGTAGAGACAGTAAGCTCTGGTCCTGCGTGTATGCTGCGTGTCAACCTAGAAATTGGAGACTGATGGCATAAGGCTTCTTTTCCCATTATGAAAGCTCCGTTCATGCGGCCTTGAAGCTACCTGAAAAGGATTGTTGTTGCCGGGGTTTTCCTCACTGCCGGCATGGTTCTGAGAAGAAAATGACTTTTCTCCTAAGAAACCTTGGGTTTCCAGTTCCTTGTTGGAAGCTCACCCTGCTCTGCGCTATACCTAAAGTGAAAGTCAACGTGAGCCCAAGCTTCGAAGTAAGGCCCTGATTATCCTTGCAAAACGAGAGGCGTGCAGCAGCTCCATGAGGCCTTCATCGTTGTTCTGCTTTAGTTTCAAGGTAGTAAGCTTTTCAACACTCCTACGGGACTTGCTTCAGCACCCGTTTCAGTACCAGAACACTGCGTAGAACCAGGAAGCTCTGCTCCTGCGTGTATGCTGCGTGTCAACCTAGAAATTAGAGACTGACGGCACAAGGCTAGTTTTCCCATTATGAAAGCTCCGTTGATGCGGCCCCGAAGCTACCTGAAAAGCACTGTTGTTACCGTGCTTTTACTTACAGCCGGCATGGTTCATAGAAGCAAATGAGTTTTCTCGAAAGAAACCTTGTGCTTCCAGTTCCTAGTTGGAAGCTCACCCTGCTCTGCTCTATACCAAACGTGAAAGTCAACGTGAGCACTAGCCTCGAAGTAAGGCCCTGATTATCCTGGCAAAACGGGAGGCGTGCAGCAGCTCAATGAGGCCTTCATCGCTGTTCTGCTTTAGTTTCAAGGTAGTAAGCTTTTCAACACTCCTAGGGGCCTTGCTTCAGCACCCGTTTCAGTACCAGAACACTGCGTAGAACCAGGAAGCTCTGCTCCTGCGTGTATGCTGCGTGTCAACCTAGAAATTAGAGACTGACGGCACAAGGCTAGTTTTCCCATTATGAAAGCTCCGTTGATGCGGCCCCGAAGCTACCTGAAAAGCACTGTTGTTACCGTGCTTTTACTTACAGCCGGCATGGTTCATAGAAGCAAATGAGTTTTCTCGAAAGAAACCTTGTGCTTCCAGTTCCTAGTTGGAAGCTCACCCTGCTCTGCTCTATACCAAACGTGAAAGTCAATGTGAGCACTAGCCTCGAAGTAAGGCCCTGATTATCCTGGCAAAACGGGAGGCGTGCAGCAGCTCCATGAGGCCTTCATCGCTGTTCTGCTTTAGTTTCACGGTAGTAAGCTTTCCAACATTCCTAGGGAGTTTGCTTAAGCAACCGTTTCGGTACCAGAACACTGCGTAGAGACAGTAAGCTCTGGTCCTGCGTGTATGCTGCGTGTCAACCTAGAAATTGGAGACTGATGGCATAAGGCTTCTTTTCCCATTATGAAAGCTCCGTTCATGCGGCCTCGAAGCTACCTGAAAAGGATTGTTGTTGCCGGGGTTTTCCTCACTGCCGGCATGGTTCTGAGAAGAAAATGAGTTTTCTCCTAAGAAACCTTGGGGTTCCAGTTCCTTGTTGGAAGCTCACCCTGCTCTGCGCTATACCTAAAGTGAAAGTCAACGTGAGCCCAAGCTTCGAAGTAAGGCCCTGATTATCCTTGCAAAACGAGAGGCGTGCAGCAGCTCCATGAGGCCTTCATCGCTGTTCTGCTTTAGTTTCAAGGTAGTAAGCTTTTCAACACTCCTAGGGGCCTTGCTTCAGCACCCGTTTCAGTACCAGAACACTGCGTAGAACCAGGAAGCTCTGCTCCTGCGTGTATGCTGCGTGTCAACCTAGAAATTAGAGACTGACGGCACAAGGCTAGTTTTCCCATTATGAAAGCTCCGTTGATGCGGCCCCGAAGCTACCTGAAAAGCACTGTTGTTACCGTGCTTTTACTTACAGCCGGCATGGTTCATAGAAGAAAATGAGTTTTCTCGAAAGAAACCTTGTGCTTCCAGTTCCTATTTGGAAGCTCACCCGGCTCTGCTCTATACCAAACGTGACAGTCAATGTGAGCACTAGCCTCGAAGTAAGGCCCTGATTATCCTGGCAAAACGGGAGGCGTGCAGCAGCTCCATGAGGCCTTCATCGCTGTTCTGCTTTAGTTTCACGGTAGTAAGCTTTCCAACATTCCTAGGGAGTTTGCTTAAGCAACCGTTTCGGTAGCAGAGCACTGCGTAGAGACAGTAAGCTCTGGTCCTGCGTGTATGCTGCGTGTCAACCTAGAAATTGGAGACTGATGGCATAAGGCTTCTTTTCCCATTATGAAAGCTCCGTTCATGCGGCCTTGAAGCTACCTGAAAAGGATTGTTGTTGCCGGGGTTTTCCTCACTGCCGGCATGGTTCTGAGAAGAAAATGAGTTTTCTCCTAAGAAACCTTGGGGTTCCAGTTCCTTGTTGGAAGCTCACCCTGCTCTGCGCTATACCTAAAGTGAAAGTCAACGTGAGCCCAAGCTTCGAAGTAAGGCCCTGATTATCCTTGCAAAACGAGAGGCGTGCAGCAGCTCCATGAGGCCTTCATCGTTGTTCTGCTTTAGTTTCAAGGTAGTAAGCTTTTCAACACTCCTAGGGGCCTTGCTTCAGCACCCGTTTCAGTACCAGAACACTGCGTAGAACCAGGAAGCTCTGCTCCTGCGTGTATGCTGCGTGTCAACCTAGAAATTGGAGACTGATGGCATAAGGCTTCTTCTGCCATTATGAAAGCTCCGTTCATGCGGCCTCGAAGCTACCTGAAAAGCATTGTTGTTGCCGGGGTTTTCCTCACTGCCGGCATGGTTCTGAGAAGAAAATGAGTTTTCTCCTAAGAAACCTTGGGTTTCCAGTTCCTTGTTGGAAGCTCACCCTGCTCTGCGCTATACCTAAAGTGAAAGTCAACGTGAGCCCAATCTTCGAAGTAAGGCCCTGATTATCCTTGCAAAACGAGAGGCGTGCAGCAGCTCCATGAGGCCTTCATCGTTGTTCTGCTTTAGTTTCAAGGTAGTAAGCTTTTCAACACTCCTACGGGACTTGCTTCAGCACCCGTTTCAGTACCAGAACACTGCGTAGAACCAGGAAGCTCTGCTCCTGCGTGTATGCTGCGTGTCAACCTAGAAATTAGAGACTGACGGCACAAGGCTAGTTTTCCCATTATGAAAGCTCCGTTGATGCGGCCCCGAAGCTACCTGAAAAGCACTGTTGTTACCGTGCTTTTACTTACAGCCGGCATGGTTCATAGAAGCAAATGAGTTTTCTCGAAAGAAACCTTGTGCTTCCAGTTCCTAGTTGGAAGCTCACCCTGCTCTGCTCTATACCAAACGTGAAAGTCAACGTGAGCACTAGCCTCGAAGTAAGGCCCTGATTATCCTGGCAAAACGGGAGGCGTGCAGTAGCTCAATGAGGCCTTCATCGCTGTTCTGCTTTAGTTTCAAGGTAGTAAGCTTTTCAACACTCCTAAGGGCCTTGCTTCAGCACCCGTTTCAGTACCAGAACACTGCGTAGAACCAGGAAGCTCTGCTCCTGCGTGTATGCTGCGTGTCAACCTAGAAATTAGAGACTGACGGCACAAGGCTAGTTTTCCCATTATGAAAGCTCCGTTGATGCGGCCCCGAAGCTACCTGAAAAGCACTGTTGTTACCGTGCTTTTACTTACAGCCGGCATGGTTCATAGAAGCAAATGAGTTTTCTCGAAAGAAACCTTGTGCTTCCAGTTCCTAGTTGGAAGCTCACCCTGCTCTGCTCTATACCAAACGTGAAAGTCAATGTGAGCACTAGCCTCGAAGTAAGGCCCTGATTATCCTGGCAAAACGGGAGGCGTGCAGCAGCTCCATGAGGCCTTCATCGCTGTTCTGCTTTAGTTTCACGGTAGTAAGCTTTCCAACATTCCTAGGGAGTTTGCTTAAGCAACCGTTTCGGTACCAGAACACTGCGTAGAGACAGTAAGCTCTGGTCCTGCGTGTATGCTGCGTGTCAACCTAGAAATTGGAGACTGATGGCATAAGGCTTCTTTTCCCATTATGAAAGCTCCGTTCATGCGGCCTCGAAGCTACCTGAAAAGGATTGTTGTTGCCGGGGTTTTCCTCACTGCCGGCATGGTTCTGAGAAGAAAATGAGTTTTCTCCTAAGAAACCTTGGGGTTCCAGTTCCTTGTTGGAAGCTCACCCTGCTCTGCGCTATACCTAAAGTGAAAGTCAACGTGAGCCCAAGCTTCGAAGTAAGGCCCTGATTATCCTTGCAAAACGAGAGGCGTGCAGCAGCTCCATGAGGCCTTCATCGCTGTTCTGCTTTAGTTTCAAGGTAGTAAGCTTTTCAACACTCCTAGGGGCCTTGCTTCAGCACCCGTTTCAGTACCAGAACACTGCGTAGAACCAGGAAGCTCTGCTCCTGCGTGTATGCTGCGTGTCAACCTAGAAATTAGAGACTGACGGCACAAGGCTAGTTTTCCCATTATGAAAGCTCCGTTGATGCGGCCCCGAAGCTACCTGAAAAGCACTGTTGTTACCGTGCTTTTACTTACAGCCGGCATGGTTCATAGAAGAAAATGAGTTTTCTCGAAAGAAACCTTGTGCTTCCAGTTCCTATTTGGAAGCTCACCCGGCTCTGCTCTATACCAAACGTGAAAGTCAATGTGAGCACTAGCCTCGAAGTAAGGCCCTGATTATCCTGGCAAAACGGGAGGCGTGCAGCAGCTCCATGAGGCCTTCATCGCTGTTCTGCTTTAGTTTCACGGTAGTAAGCTTTCCAACATTCCTAGGGAGTTTGCTTAAGCAACCGTTTCGGTAGCAGAGCACTGCGTAGAGACAGTAAGCTCTGGTCCTGCGTGTATGCTGCGTGTCAACCTAGAAATTGGAGACTGATGGCATAAGGCTTCTTTTCCCATTATGAAAGCTCCGTTCATGCGGCCTTGAAGCTACCTGAAAAGGATTGTTGTTGCCGGGGTTTTCCTCACTGCCGGCATGGTTCTGAGAAGAAAATGAGTTTTCTCCTAAGAAACCTTGGGGTTCCAGTTCCTTGTTGGAAGCTCACCCTGCTCTGCGCTATACCTAAAGTGAAAGTCAACGTGAGCCCAAGCTTCGAAGTAAGGCCCTGATTATCCTTGCAAAACGAGAGGCGTGCAGCAGCTCCATGAGGCCTTCATCGTTGTTCTGCTTTAGTTTCAAGGTAGTAAGCTTTTCAACACTCCTAGGGGCCTTGCTTCAGCACCCGTTTCAGTACCAGAACACTGCGTAGAACCAGGAAGCTCTGCTCCTGCGTGTATGCTGCGTGTCAACCTAGAAATTGGAGACTGATGGCATAAGGCTTCTTCTGCCATTATGAAAGCTCCGTTCATGCGGCCTCGAAGCAACCTGAAAAGCATTGTTGTTGCCGGGGTTTTCCTCACTGCCGGCATGGTTCTGAGAAGAAAATGAGTTTTCTCCTAAGAAACCTTGGGTTTCCAGTTCCTTGTTGGAAGCTCACCCTGCTCTGCGCTATACCTAAAGTGAAAGTCAACGTGAGCCCAAGCTTCGAAGTAAGGCCCTGATTATCCTTGCAAAACGAGAGGCGTGCAGCAGCTCCATGAGGCCTTCATCGTTGTTCTGCTTTAGTTTCAAGGTAGTAAGCTTTTCAACACTCCTACGGGACTTGCTTCAGCACCCGTTTCAGTACCAGAACACTGCGTAGAACCAGGAAGCTCTGCTCCTGCGTGTATGCTGCGTGTCAACCTAGAAATTAGAGACTGACGGCACAAGGCTAGTTTTCCCATTATGAAAGCTCCGTTGATGCGGCCCCGAAGCTACCTGAAAAGCACTGTTGTTACCGTGCTTTTACTTACAGCCGGCATGGTTCATAGAAGCAAATGAGTTTTCTCGAAAGAAACCTTGTGCTTCCAGTTCCTAGTTGGAAGCTCACCCTGCTCTGCTCTATACCAAACGTGAAAGTCAACGTGAGCACTAGCCTCGAAGTAAGGCCCTGATTATCCTGGCAAAACGGGAGGCGTGCAGCAGCTCAATGAGGCCTTCATCGTTGTTCTGCTTTAGTTTCAAGGTAGTAAGCTTTTCAACACTCCTAAGGGCCTTGCTTCAGCACCCGTTTCAGTACCAGAACACTGCGTAGAACCAGGAAGCTCTGCTCCTGCGTGTATGCTGCGTGTCAACCTAGAAATTAGAGACTGACGGCACAAGGCTAGTTTTCCCATTATGAAAGCTCCGTTGATGCGGCCCCGAAGCTACCTGAAAAGCACTGTTGTTACCGTGCTTTTACTTACAGCCGGCATGGTTCATAGAAGCAAATGAGTTTTCTCGAAAGAAACCTTGTGCTTCCAGTTCCTAGTTGGAAGCTCACCCTGCTCTGCTCTATACCAAACGTGAAAGTCAATGTGAGCACTAGCCTCGAAGTAAGGCCCTGATTATCCTGGCAAAACGGGAGGCGTGCAGCAGCTCCATGAGGCCTTCATCGCTGTTCTGCTTTAGTTTCACGGTAGTAAGCTTTCCAACATTCCTAGGGAGTTTGCTTAAGCAACCGTTTCGGTACCAGAACACTGCGTAGAGACAGTAAGCTCTGGTCCTGCGTGTATGCTGCGTGTCAACCTAGAAATTGGAGACTGATGGCATAAGGCTTCTTTTCCCATTATGAAAGCTCCGTTCATGCGGCCTCGAAGCTACCTGAAAAGGATTGTTGTTGCCGGGGTTTTCCTCACTGCCGGCATGGTTCTGAGAAGAAAATGAGTTTTCTCCTAAGAAACCTTGGGGTTCCAGTTCCTTGTTGGAAGCTCACCCTGCTCTGCGCTATACCTAAAGTGAAAGTCAACGTGAGCCCAAGCTTCGAAGTAAGGCCCTGATTATCCTTGCAAAACGAGAGGCGTGCAGCAGCTCCATGAGGCCTTCATCGCTGTTCTGCTTTAGTTTCAAGGTAGGAAGCTTTTCAACACTCCTAGGGGCCTTGCTTCAGCACCCGTTTCAGTACCAGAACACTGCGTAGAACCAGGAAGCTCTGCTCCTGCGTGTATGCTGCGTGTCAACCTAGAAATTAGAGACTGACGGCACAAGGCTAGTTTTCCCATTATGAAAGCTCCGTTGATGCGGCCCCGAAGCTACCTGAAAAGCACTGTTGTTACCGTGCTTTTACTTACAGCCGGCATGGTTCATAGAAGAAAATGAGTTTTCTCGAAAGAAACCTTGTGCTTCCAGTTCCTATTTGGAAGCTCACCCGGCTCTGCTCTATACCAAACGTGAAAGTCAATGTGAGCACTAGCCTCGAAGTAAGGCCCTGATTATCCTGGCAAAACGGGAGGCGTGCAGCAGCTCCATGAGGCCTTCATCGCTGTTCTGCTTTAGTTTCACGGTAGTAAGCTTTCCAACATTCCTAGGGACTTTGCTTAAGCAACCGTTTCGGTACCAGAGCACTGCGTAGAGACAGTAAGCTCTGGTCCTGCGTGTATGCTGCGTGTCAACCTAGAAATTGGAGACTGATGGCATAAGGCTTCTTTTCCCATTATGAAAGCTCCGTTCATGCGGCCTCGAAGCTACCTGAAAAGCATTGTTGTTGCCGGGGTTTTCCTCACTGCCGGCATGGTTCTGAGAAGAAAATGAGTTTTCTCCTAAGAAACCTTGGGGTTCCAGTTCCTTGTTGGAAGCTCACCCTGCTCTGCGCTATACCTAAAGTGAAAGTCAACGTGAGCCCAAGCTTCGAAGTAAGGCCCTGATTATCCTTGCAAAACGAGAGGCGTGCAGCAGCTCCATGAGGCCTTCATCGTTGTTCTGCTTTAGTTTCAAGGTAGTAAGCTTTTCAACACTCCTAGGGGCCTTGCTTCAGCACCCGTTTCAGTACCAGAACACTGCGTAGAACCAGGAAGCTCTGCTCCTGCGTGTATGCTGCGTGTCAACCTAGAAATTAGAGACTGACGGCACAAGGCTAGTTTTCCCATTATGAAAGCTCCGTTGATGCGGCCCCGAAGCTACCTGAAAAGCACTGTTGTTACCGTGCTTTTACTTACAGCCGGCATGGTTCATAGAAGAAAATGAGTTTTCTCGAAAGAAACCTTGTGCTTCCAGTTCCTAGTTGGAAGCTCACCCGGCTCTGCTCTATACCAAAGGTGAAAGTCAATGTGAGCACTAGCCTCGAAGTAAGGCCCTGATTATCCGGGCAAAACGGGAGGCGTGCAGCAGCTCCATGAGGCCTTCATCGCTGTTCTGCTTTAGTTTCACGGTAGTAAGCTTTCCAACATTCCTAGGGACTTTGCTTAAGCAACCGTTTCGGTACCAGAACACTGCGTAGAGACAGTAAGCTCTGGTCCTGCGTGTATGCTGCGTGTCAACCTAGAAATTGGAGACTGATGGCATAAGGCTTCTTTTCCCATTATGAAAGCTCCGTTCATGCGGCCTCGAAGCTACCTGAAAAGCATTGTTGTTGCCGGGGTTTTCCTCACTGCCGGCATGGTTCTGAGAAGAAAATGAGTTTTCTCCTAAGAAACCTTGGGGTTCCAGTTCCTTGTTGGAAGCTCACCCTGCTCTGCGCTATACCTAAAGTGAAAGTCAACGTGAGCCCAAGCTTCGAAGTAAGGCCCTGATTATCCTTGCAAAACGAGAGGCGTGCAGCAGCTCCATGAGGCCTTCATCGTTGTTCTGCTTTAGTTTCAAGGTAGTAAGCTTTTCAACACTCCTAGGGGCCTTGCTTCAGCACCCGTTTCAGTACCAGAACACTGCGTAGAACCAGGAAGCTCTGCTCCTGCGTGTATGCTGCGTGTCAACCTAGAAATTAGAGACTGACGGCACAAGGCTAGTTTTCCCATTATGAAAGCTCCGTTGATGCGGCCCCGAAGCTACCTGAAAAGCACTGTTGTTACCGTGCTTTTACTTACAGCCGGCATGGTTCATAGAAGAAAATGAGTTTTCTCGAAAGAAACCTTGTGCTTCCAGTTCCTAGTTGGAAGCTCACCCGGCTCCGCTCTATACCAAACGTGAAAGTCAATGTGAGCACTAGCCTCGAAGTAAGGCCCTGATTATCCGGGCAAAACGGGAGGCGTGCAGCAGCTCCATGAGGCCTTCATCGCTGTTCTGCTTTAGTTTCACGGTAGTAAGCTTTCCAACATTCCTAGGGACTTTGCTTAAGCAACCGTTTCGGTACCAGAACACTGCGTAGAGACAGTAAGCTCTGGTCCTGCGTGTATGCTGCGTGTCAACCTAGAAATTGGAGACTGATGGCATAAGGCTTCTTCTGCCATTATGAAAGCTCCGTTCATGCGGCCTCGAAGCAACCTGAAAAGCATTGTTGTTGCCGGGGTTTTCCTCACTGCCGGCATGGTTCTGAGAAGAAAATGAGTTTTCTCCTAAGAAACCTTGGGTTTCCAGTTCCTTGTTGGAAGCTCACCCTGCTCTGCGCTATACCTAAAGTGAAAGTCAACGTGAGCCCAAGCTTCGAAGTAAGGCCCTGATTATCCTTGCAAAACGAGAGGCGTGCAGCAGCTCCATGAGGCCTTCATCGTTGTTCTGCTTTAGTTTCAAGGTAGTAAGCTTTTCAACACTCCTAGGGGACTTGCTTCAGCACCCGTTTCAGTACCAGAACACTGCGTAGAACCAGGAAGCTCTGCTCCTGCGTGTATGCTGCGTGTCAACCTAGAAATTAGAGACTGACGGCACAAGGCTAGTTTTCCCATTATGAAAGCTCCGTTGATGCGGCCCCGAAGCTACCTGAAAAGCACTGTTGTTACCGTGCTTTTACTTACAGCCGGCATGGTTCATAGAAGCAAATGAGTTTTCTCGAAAGAAACCTTGTGCTTCCAGTTCCTAGTTGGAAGATCACCCTGCTCTGCTCTATACCAAACGTGAAAGTCAACGTGAGCACTAGCCTCGAAGTAAGGCCCTGATTATCCTGGCAAAACGGGAGGCGTGCAGCAGCTCAATGAGGCCTTCATCGCTGTTCTGCTTTAGTTTCAAGGTAGTAAGCTTTTCAACACTCCTAGGGGCCTTGCTTCAGCACCCGTTTCAGTACCAGAACACTGCGTAGAACCAGGAAGCTCTGCTCCTGCGTGTATGCTGCGTGTCAACCTAGAAATTAGAGACTGACGGCACAAGGCTAGTTTTCCCATTATGAAAGCTCCGTTGATGCGGCCCCGAAGTTACCTGAAAAGCACTGTTGTTACCGTGCTTTTACTTACAGCCGGCATGGTTCATAGAAGAAAATGAGTTTTCTCGAAAGAAACCTTGTGCTTCCAGTTCCTATTTGGAAGCTCACCCGGCTCTGCTCTATACCAAACGTGAAAGTCAATGTGAGCACTAGCCTCGAAATAAGGCCCTGATTATCCTGGCAAAACGGGAGGCGTGCAGCAGCTCCATGAGGCCTTCATCGCTGTTCTGCTTTAGTTTCACGGTAGTAAGCTTTCCAACATTCCTAGGGACTTTGCTTAAGCAACCGTTTCGGTACCAGAGCACTGCGTAGAGACAGTAAGCTCTGGTCCTGCGTGTATGCTGCGTGTCAACCTAGAAATTGGAGACTGATGGCATAAGGCTTCTTTTCCCATTATGAAAGCTCCGTTCATGCGGCCTCGAAGCTACCTGAAAAGCATTGTTGTTGCCGGGGTTTTCCTCACTGCCGGCATGGTTCTGAGAAGAAAATGAGTTTTCTCCTAAGAAACCTTGGGGTTCCAGTTCCTTGTTGGAAGCTCACCCTGCTCTGCGCTATACCTAAAGTGAAAGTCAACGTGAGCCCAAGCTTCGAAGTAAGGCCCTGATTATCCTTGCAAAACGAGAGGCGTGCAGCAGCTCCATGAGGCCTTCATCGTTGTTCTGCTTTAGTTTCAAGGTAGTAAGCTTTTCAACACTCCTAGGGGCCTTGCTTCAGCACCCGTTTCAGTACCAGAACACTGCGTAGAACCAGGAAGCTCTGCTCCTGCGTGTATGCTGCGTGTCAACCTAGAAATTAGAGACTGACGGCACAAGGCTAGTTTTCCCATTATGAAAGCTCCGTTGATGCGGCCCCGAAGCTACCTGAAAAGCACTGTTGTTACCGTGCTTTTACTTACAGCCGGCATGGTTCATAGAAGAAAATGAGTTTTCTCGAAAGAAACCTTGTGCTTCCAGTTCCTAGTTGGAAGCTCACCCGGCTCTGCTCTATACCAAACGTGAAAGTCAATGTGAGCACTAGCCTCGAAGTAAGGCCCTGATTATCCTGGCAAAACGGGAGGCGTGCAGCAGCTCCATGAGGCCTTCATCGCTGTTCTGCTTTAGTTTCACGGTAGTAAGCTTTCCAACATTCCTAGGGAGTTTGCTTAAGCAACCGTTTCGGTACCAGAACACTGCGTAGAGACAGTAAGCTCTGGTCCTGCGTGTATGCTGCGTGTCAACCTAGAAATTGGAGACTGATGGCATAAGGCTTCTTTTCCCATTATGAAAGCTCCGTTCATGCGGCCTCGAAGCTACCTGAAAAGCATTGTTGTTGCCGGGGTTTTCCTCACTGCCGGCATGGTTCTGAGAAGAAAATGAGTTTTCTCCTAAGAAACCTTGGGGTTCCAGTTCCTTGTTGGAAGCTCACCCTGCTCTGCGCTATACCTAAAGTGAAAGTCAACGTGAGCCCAAGCTTCGAAGTAAGGCCCTGATTATCCTTGCAAAACGAGAGGCGTGCAGCAGCTCCATGAGGCCTTCATCGCTGTTCTGCTTTAGTTTCAAGGTAGTAAGCTTTTCAACACTCCTAGGGGCCTTGCTTCAGCACCCGTTTCAGTACCAGAACACTGCGTAGAACCAGGAAGCTCTGCTCCTGCGTGTATGCTGCGTGTCAACCTAGAAATTAGAGACTGACGGCACAAGGCTAGTTTTCCCATTATGAAAGCTCCGTTGATGCGGCCCCGAAGCTACCTGAAAAGCACTGTTGTTACCGTGCTTTTACTTACAGCCGGCATGGTTCATAGAAGAAAATGAGTTTTCTCGAAAGAAACCTTGTGCTTCCAGTTCCTATTTGGAAGCTCACCCGGCTCTGCTCTATACCAAACGTGAAAGTCAATGTGAGCACTAGCCTCGAAGTAAGGCCCTGATTATCCTGGCAAAACGGGAGGCGTGCAGCAGCTCCATGAGGCCTTCATCGCTGTTCTGCTTTAGTTTCACGGTAGTAAGCTTTCCAAGATTCCTAGGGAGTTTGCTTAAGCAACCGTTTCGGTAGCAGAGCACTGCGTAGAGACAGTAAGCTCTGGTCTTGCGTGTATGCTGCGTGTCAACCTAGAAATTGGAGACTGATGGCATAAGGCTTCTTTTCCCATTATGAAAGCTCCGTTGATGCGGCCCCGAAGCTACCTGAAAAGCACTGTTGTTACCGTGCTTTTACTTACAGCCGGCATGGTTCATAGAAGCAAATGAGTTTTCTCGAAAGAAACCTTGTGCTTCCAGTTCCTAGTTGGAAGCTCACCCTGCTCTGCTCTATACCAAACGTGAAAGTCAATGTGAGCACTAGCCTCGAAGTAAGGCCCTGATTATCCTTGCAAAACGGGAGGCGTGCAGCAGCTCAATGAGGCCTTCATCGCTGTTCTGCTTTAGTTTCAAGGTAGTAAGCTTTTCAACACTCCTAGGGGCCTTGCTTCAGCACCCGTTTCAGTACCAGAACACTGCGTAGAACCAGGAAGCTCTGCTCCTGCGTGTATGCTGCGTGTCAACCTAGAAATTAGAGACTGACGGCACAAGGCTAGTTTTCCCATTATGAAAGCTCCGTTGATGCGGCCCCGAAGCTACCTGAAAAACACTGTTGTTACCGTGCTTTTACTTACAGCCGGCATGGTTCATAGAAGAAAATGAGTTTTCTCGAAAGATACCTTGTGCTTCCAGTTCCTAGTTGGAAGCTCACCCGGCTCTGCTCTATACCAAACGTGAAAGTCAATGTGAGCACTAGCCTCGAAGTAAGGCCCTGATTATCCTGGCAAAACGGGAGGCGTGCAGCAGCTCCATGAGGACTTCATCGCTGTTCTGCTTTAGTTTCACGGTAGTAAGCTTTCCAACATTCCTAGGGACTTTGCTTAAGCAACCGTTTCGGTACCAGAACACTGCGTAGAGACAGTAAGCTCTGGTCCTGCGTGTATGCTGCGTGTCAACCTAGAAATTGGAGACTGATGGCATAAGGCTTCTTTTCCCATTATGAAAGCTCCGTTCATGCGGCCTCGAAGCTACCTGAAAAGCATTGTTGTTGCCGGGGTTTTCCTCACTGCCGGCATGGTTCTGAGAAGAAAATGAGTTTTCTCCTAAGAAACCTTGGGGTTCCAGTTCCTTGTTGGAAGCTCACCCTGCTCTGCGCTATACCTAAAGTGAAAGTCAACGTGAGCCCAAGCTTCGAAGTAAGGCCCTGATTATCCTTGCAAAACGAGAGGCGTGCAGCAGCTCCATGAGGCCTTCATCGTTGTTCTGCTTTAGTTTCAAGGTAGTAAGCTTTTCAACACTCCTAGGGGACTTGCTTCAGCACCCGTTTCAGTACCAGAACACTGCGTAGAACCAGGAAGCTCTGCTCCTGCGTGTATGCTGCGTGTCAACCTAGAAATTAGAGACTGACGGCACAAGGCTAGTTTTCCCATTATGAAAGCTCCGTTGATGCGGCCCCGAAGCTACCTGAAAAGCACTGTTGTTACCGTGCTTTTACTTACAGCCGGCATGGTTCATAGAAGAAAATGAGTTTTCTCGAAAGAAACCTTGTGCTTCCAGTTCCTAGTTGGAAGCTCACCCGGCTCTGCTCTATACCAAAGGTGAAAGTCAATGTGAGCACTAGCCTCGAAGTAAGGCCCTGATTATCCTGGCAAAACGGGAGGCGTGCAGCAGCTCCATGAGGCCTTCATCGCTGTTTTGCTTTAGTTTCACGATAGTAAGCTTTCCAACATTCCTAGGGACTTTGCTTAAGCAACCGTTTCGGTACCAGAGCACTGCGTAGAGACAGTAAGCTCTGGTCCTGCGTGTATGCTGCGTGTCAACCTAGAAATTGGAGACTGATGGCATAAGGCTTCTTTTCCCATTATGAAAGCTCCGTTCATGCGGCCTCGAAGCTACCTGAAAAGCATTGTTGTTGCCGGGGTTTTCCTCACTGCCGGCATGGTTCTGAGAAGAAAATGAGTTTTCTCCTAAGAAACCTTGGGGTTCCAGTTCCTTGTTGGAAGCTCACCCTGCTCTGCGCTATACCTAAAGTGAAAGTCAACGTGAGCCCAAGCTTCGAAGTAAGGCCCTGATTATCCTTGCAAAACGAGAGGCGTGCAGCAGCTCCATGAGGCCTTCATCGTTGTTCTGCTTTAGTTTCAAGGTAGTAAGCTTTTCAACACTCCTAGGGGCCTTGCTTCAGCACCCGTTTCAGTACCAGAACACTGCGTAGAACCAGGAAGCTCTGCTCCTGCGTGTATGCTGCGTGTCAACCTAGAAATTAGAGACTGACGGCACAAGGCTAGTTTTCCCATTATGAAAGCTCCGTTGATGCGGCCCCGAAGCTACCTGAAAAGCACTGTTGTTACCGTGCTTTTACTTACAGCCGGCATGGTTCATAGAAGAAAATGAGTTTTCTCGAAAGAAACCTTGTGCTTCCAGTTCCTAGTTGGAAGCTCACCCGGCTCTGCTCTATACCAAAGGTGAAAGTCAATGTGAGCACTAGCCTCGAAGTAAGGCCCTGATTATCCGGGCAAAACGGGAGGCGTGCAGCAGCTCCATGAGGCCTTCATCGCTGTTCTGCTTTAGTTTCACGGTAGTAAGCTTTCCAACATTCCTAGGGACTTTGCTTAAGCAACCGTTTCGGTACCAGAACACTGCGTAGAGACAGTAAGCTCTGGTCCTGCGTGTATGCTGCGTGTCAACCTAGAAATTGGAGACTGATGGCATAAGGCTTCTTTTCCCATTATGAAAGCTCCGTTCATGCGGCCTCGAAGCTACCTGAAAAGCATTGTTGTTGCCGGGGTTTTCCTCACTGCCGGCATGGTTCTGAGAAGAAAATGAGTTTTCTCCTAAGAAACCTTGGGGTTCCAGTTCCTTGTTGGAAGCTCACCCTGCTCTGCGCTATACCTAAAGTGAAAGTCAACGTGAGCCCAAGCTTCGAAGTAAGGCCCTGATTATCCTTGCAAAACGAGAGGCGTGCAGCAGCTCCATGAGGCCTTCATCGTTGTTCTGCTTTAGTTTCAAGGTAGTAAGCTTTTCAACACTCCTAGGGGCCTTGCTTCAGCACCCGTTTCAGTACCAGAACACTGCGTAGAACCAGGAAGCTCTGCTCCTGCGTGTATGCTGCGTGTCAACCTAGAAATTAGAGACTGACGGCACAAGGCTAGCTTTCCCATTATGAAAGCTCCGTTGATGCGGCCCCGAAGCTACCTGAAAGCACTGTTGTTACCGTGCTTTTACTTACAGCCGGCATGGTTCATAGAAGCAAATGAGTTTTCTCGAAAGAAACCTTGTGCTTCCAGTTCCTAGTTGGAAGCTCACCCTGCTCTGCTCTATACCAAACGTGAAAGTCAATGTGAGCACTAGCCTCGAAGTAAGGCCCTGATTATCCTGGCAAAACGGGAGGCGTGCAGCAGCTCAATGAGGCCTTCATCGCTGTTCTGCTTTAGTTTCAAGGTAGTAAGCTTTTCAACACTCCTAGGGGCCTTGCTTCAGCACCCGTTTCAGTACCAGAACACTGCGTAGAACCAGGAAGCTCTGCTCCTGCGTGTATGCTGCGTGTCAACCTAGAAATTAGAGACTGACGGCACAAGGCTAGTTTTCCCATTATGAAAGCTCCGTTGATGCGGCCCCGAAGCTACCTGAAAAGCACTGTTGTTACCGTGCTTTTACTTACAGCCGGCATGGTTCATAGAAGAAAATGAGTTTTCTCGAAAGAAACCTTGTGCTTCCAGTTCCTAGTTGGAAGCTCACCCGGCTCTGCTCTATACCAAACGTGAAAGTCAATGTGAGCACTAGCCTCGAAGTAAGGCCCTGATTATCCTGGCAAAACGGGAGGCGTGCAGCAGCTCCATGAGGCCTTCATCGCTGTTCTGCTTTAGTTTCAAGGTAGTAAGCTTTCCAACATTCCTAGGGACTTGGCTTAAGCAACCGTTTCGGTACCAGAGCACTGCGTAGAGACAGTAAGCTCTGGTCCTGCGTGTATGCTGCGTGTCAACCTAGAAATTGGAGACTGATGGCATAAGGCTTCTTTTCCCATTATGAAAGCTCCGTTCATGCGGCCTCGAAACTACCTGAAAAGCATTGTTGTTGCCGGGGTTTTCCTCACTGCCGGCATGGTTCTGAGAAGAAAATGAGTTTTCTCCTAAGAAACCTTGGGGTTCCAGTTCCTTGTTGGAAGCTCACCCTGCTCTGCGCTATACCTAAAGTGAAAGTCAACGTGAGCCCAAGCTTCGAAGTAAGGCCCTGATTATCCTTGCAAAACGAGAGGCGTGCAGCAGCTCCATGAGGCCTTCATCGTTGTTCTGCTTTAGTTTCAAGGTAGTAAGCTTTTCAACACTCCTAGGGGACTTGCTTCAGCACCCGTTTCAGTACCAGAACACTGCGTAGAACCAGGAAGCTCTGCTCCTGCGTGTATGCTGCGTGTCAACCTAGAAATTAGAGACTGACGGCACAAGGCTAGTTTTCCCATTATGAAAGCTCCGTTGATGCGGCCCCGAAGCTACCTGAAAAGCACTGTTGTTACCGTGCTTTTACTTACAGCCGGCATGGTTCATAGAAGAAAATGAGTTTTCTCGAAAGAAACCTTGTGCTTCCAGTTCCTAGTTGGAAGCTCACCCGGCTCTGCTCTATACCAAACGTGAAAGTCAATGTGAGCACTAGCCTCGAAGTAAGGCCCTGATTATCCTGGCAAAACGGGAGGCGTGCAGCAGCTCCATGAGGCCTTCATCGCTGTTCTGCTTTAGTTTCACGGTAGTAAGCTTTCCAAGAATCCTAGGGACTTTGCTTAAGCAACCGTTTCGGTACCAGAACACTGCCTAGAGACAGTAAGCTCTGGTCCTGCGTGTATGCTGCGTGTCAACCTAGAAATTGGAGACTGATGGCATAAGGCTTCTTTTCCCATTATGAAAGCTCCGTTCATGCGGCCTCGAAGCTACCTGAAAAGCATTGTTGTTGCCGGGGTTATCCTCACTGCCGGCATGGTTCTGAGAAGAAAATGAGTTTTCTCCTAAGAAACCTTGGGGTTCCAGTTCCTTGTTGGAAGCTCACCCTGCTCTGCGCTATACCTAAAGTGAAAGTCAACGTGAGCCCAAGCTTCGAAGTAAGGCCCTGATTATCCTTGCAAAACGAGAGGCGTGCAGCAGCTCCATGAGGCCTTCATCGTTGTTCTGCTTTAGTTTCAAGGTAGTAAGCTTTTCAACACTCCTAGGGGCCTTGCTTCAGCACCCGTTTCAGTACCAGAACACTGCGTAGAACCAGGAAGCTCTGCTCCTGCGTGTATGCTGCGTGTCAACCTAGAAATTAGAGACTGATGGCACAAGGCTAGTTTTCCCATTATGAAAGCTCCGTTGATGCGGCCCCGAAGCTACCTGAAAAGCAGTGTTGTTACCGTGCTTTTACTTACAGCCGGCATGTCTCATAGAAGCAAATGAGTTTTCTCGAAAGAAACCTTGTGCTTCCAGTTCCTAGTTGGAAGCTCACCCTGCTCTGCTCTATACCAAACGTGAAAGTCAATGTGAGCACTAGCCTCGAAGTAAGGCCCTGATTATCCTGACAAAACGGGAGGCGTGCAGCAGCTCCATGAGGCCTTCATCGCTGTTCTGCTTTAGTTTCACGGTAGTAAGCTTTCCAACATTCCTAGGGACTTTGCTTAAGCAACCGTTTCGGTACCAGAACACTGCGTAGAGACAGTAAGCTCTTGTCCTGCGTGTATGCTACGTGTCAACCTAGAAATTGGAGACTGATGGCATAAGGCTTCTTTTCCCATTATGAAAGCTCCGTTCATGCGGCCTTGAAGCTACCTGAAAAGCATTGTTGTTGCCGGGGTTTTCCTCAATGCCGGCATGGTTCTGAGAAGAAAAAGAGTTTTCTCCTAAGAAACCTTGGGTTTCCAGTTCCTTGTTGGAAGCTCACCCTGCCCTGCGCTATACCTAAAGTGAAAGTCAACGTGAGCCCAAGCTTCGAAGTAAGGCCCTGATTATCCTTGCAAAACGAGAGGCGTGCAGCAGCTCCATGAGGCCTTTATCATTGTTCTGCTTTAGTTTCAAGGTAGTAAGCTTTTCAACACTCCTAGGGGACTTGCTTCAGCACCCGTTTCAGTACCAGAACACTGCGTAGAACCAGGAAGCTCTGCTCCTGCGTGTATGCTGCGTGTCAACCTAGAAATTAGAGACTGATGGCACAAGGCTAGTTTTCCCATTATGAAAGCTCCGTTGATGCGGCCCCGAAGCTACCTGAAAAGCACTGTTGTTACCGTGCTTTTACTTACAGCCGGCATGGTTCATAGAAGAAAATGAGTTTTCTCGAAAGAAACCTTGTGCTTCCAGTTCCTAGTTGGAAGCTCACCCGGCTCCGCTCTATACCAAACGTGAAAGTCAATGTGAGCACTAGCCTCGAAGTAAGGCCCTGATTATCCTGGCAAAACGGGAGGCGTGCAGCAGCTCCATGAGGCCTTCATCGCTGTTCTGCTTTAGTTTCACGGTAGTAAGCTTTCCAACATTCCTAGGGACTTTGCTTAAGCAACCGTTTCGGTACCAGAACACTGCGTAGAGACAGTAAGCTCTGGTCCTGCGTGTATGCTGCGTGTCAACCTAGAAATTGGAGACTGATGGCATAAGGCTTCTTTTCCCATTATGAAAGCTCCGTTCATGCGGCCTCGAAGCTACCTGAAAAGCATTGTTGTTGCCGGGGTTTTCCTCACTGCCGGCATGGTTCTGAGAAGAAAATGAGTTTTCTCCTAAGAAACCTTGGGGTTCCAGTTCCTTGTTGGAAGCTCACCCTGCTCTGCGCTATACCTAAAGTGAAAGTCAACGTGAGCCCAAGCTTCGAAGTAAGGCCCTGATTATCCTTGCAAAACGAGAGGCGTGCAGCAGCTCCATGAGGCCTTCATCGTTGTTCTGCTTTAGTTTCAAGGTAGTAAGCTTTTCAACACTCCTAGGGGACTTGCTTCAGCACCCGTTTCAGTACCAGAACACTGCGTAGAACCAGGAAGCTCTGCTCCTGCGTGTATGCTGCGTGTCAACCTAGAAATTAGAGACTGACGGCACAAGGCTAGTTTTCCCATGATGAAAGCTCCGTTGATGCGGCCCCGAAGCTACCTGAAAAGCACTGTTGTTACCGTGCTTTTACTTACAGCCGGCATGGTTCATAGAAGAAAATGATTTTTCTCGAAAGAAACCTTGTGCTTCCAGTTCCTAGTTGGAAGCTCACCCTGCTCTGCTCTATACCAAACGTGAAAGTCAATGTGAGCACTAGCCTCGAAGTAAGGCCCTGATTATCCTGGCAAAACGGGAGGCGTGCAGCAGCTCCATGAGGCCTTCATCGCTGTTCTGCTTTAGTTTCACGGTAGTAAGCTTTCCAACATTCCTAGGGACTTTGCTTAAGCAACCGTTTCGGTACCAGAACACTGCGTAGAGACAGTAAGCTCTGGTCCTGCGTGTATGCTGCGTGTCAACCTAGAAATTGCAGACTGATGGCATAAGGCTTCTTTTCCCATTATGAAAGCTCCGTTCATGCGGCCTCGAAGGTACCTGAAAAGCATTGTTGTTGCCGGGGTTTTCCTCACTGCCGGCATGGTTCTGAGAAGAAAATGAGTTTTCTCCTAAGAAACCTTGGGGTTCCAGTTCCTTGTTGGAAGCTCACCCTGCTCTGCGCTATACCTAAAGTGAAAGTCAACGTGAGCCCAAGCTTCGAAGTAAGGCCCTGATTATCCTTGCAAAACGAGAGGCGTGCAGCAGCTCCATGAGGCCTTCATCGTTGTTCTGCTTTAGTTTCAAGGTAGTAAGCTTTTCAACACTCCTAGGGGCCTTGCTTCAGCACCCGTTTCAGTACCAGAACACTGCGTAGAACCAGGAAGCTCTGCTCCTGCGTGTATGCTGCGTGTCAACCTAGAAATTAGAGACTGATGGCACAAGGCTAGTTTTCCCATGATGAAAGCTCCGTTGATGCGGCCCCGAAGCTACCTGAAAAGCACTGTTGTTACCGTGCTTTTACTTACAGCCGGCATGGTTCATAGAAGAAAATGAGTTTTCTCGAAAGAAACCTTGGGCTTCCAGTTCCTAGTTGGAAGCTCACCCTGCTCTGCTCTATACCAAACGTGAAAGTCAATGTGAGCACTAGCCTCGAAGTAAGGCTCTGATTATCCTGGCAAAACGGGAGGCGTGCAGCAGCTCCATGAGTCCTTCATCGCTGTTCTGCTTTAGTTTCAAGGTAGTAAGCTTTTCAACACTCCTAGGGGCCTTGCTTCAGCACCCGTTTCAGTACCAGAACACTGCGTAGAACCAGGAAGCTCTGCTCCTGCGTGTATGCTGCGTGTCAACCTAGAAATTAGAGACTGATGGCACAAGGCTAGTTTTCCCATTATGAAAGCTCCGTTGATGCGGCCCCGAAGCTACCTGAAAAGCACTGTTGTTACCGTGCTTTTACTTACAGCCGGCATGGTTCATAGAAGCAAATGAGTTTTCTCGAAAGAAACCTTGTGCTTCCAGTTCCTAGTTGGAAGCTCACCCTGCTCTGCTCTATACCAAACGTGAAAGTCAATGTGAGCACTAGCCTCGAAGTAAGGCCCTGATTATCCTGGCAAAACGGGAGGCGTGCAGCAGCTCCATGAGGCCTTCATCGCTGTTCTGCTTTAGTTTCACGGTAGTAAGCTTTCCAACATTCCTAGGGACTTTGCTTAAGCAACCGTTTCGGTACCAGAACACTGCGTAGAGACAGTAAGCTCTGGTCCTGCGTGTATGCTGCGTGTCAACCTAGAAATTGGAGACTGATGGCATAAGGCTTCTTTTCCCATTATGAAAGCTCCGTTCATGCGGCCTCGAAGCTACCTGAAAAGCATTGTTGTTGCCGGGGTTTTCCTCACTGCCGGCATGGTTCTGAGAAGAAAATGAGTTTTCTCCTAAGAAACCTTGGGGTTCCAGTTCCTTGTTGGAAGCTCACCCTGCTCTGCGCTATACCTAAAGTGAAAGTCAACGTGAGCCCAAGCTTCGAAGTAAGGCCCTGATTATCCTTGCAAAACGAGAGGCGTGCAGCAGCTCCATGAGGCCTTCATCGTTGTTCTGCTTTAGTTTCAAGGTAGTAAGCTTTTCAACACTCCTAGGGGACTTGCTTCAGCACCCGTTTCAATACCAGAACACTGTGTAGAACCAGGAAGCTCTGCTCCTGCGTGTATGCTGCGTGTCAACCTAGAAATTAGAGACTGATGGCACAAGGCTAGTTTTCCCATTATAAAAGCTCCGTTGATGCGGCCCCGAAGCTACCTGAAAAGCACTGTTGTTACCGTACTTTTACTTACAGCCGGCATGATTCATAGAAGAAAATGAGTTTTCTCGAAAGAAACCTTGTGCTTCCAGTTCCTAGTTGGAAGCTCACCCGGCTCTGCTCTATACCAAACGTGAAAGACAATGTGAGCACTAGCCTCGAAGTAAGGCCATGATTATCCTGGCAAAACGGGAGGCGTGCAGCAGCTCCATGAGGCCTTCATCGCTGTTCTGCTTTAGTTTCACGGTAGTAAGCTTTCCAAGAATCCTAGGGACTTTGCTTAAGCAACCGTTTCGGTACCAGAACACTGCGTAGAGACAGTAAGCTCTGGTCCTGCGTGTATGCTGCGTGTCAACCTAGAAATTGGAGACTGATGGCATAAGGCTTCTTTTCCCATTATGAAAGCTCCGTTCATGCGGCCTCGAAGCTACCTGAAAAGCATTGTTGTTGCCGGGGTTTTCCTCACTGCCGGCATGGTTCTGAGAAGAAAATGAGTTTTCTCCTAAGAAACCTTGGGATTCCAGTTCCTTGTTGGAAGCTCACCCTGCTCTGCGCTATACCTAAAGTGAAAGTCAACGTGAGCCCAAGCTTCGAAGTAAGGCCCTGATTATCCTTGCAAAACGAGAGGCGTGCAGCAGCTCCATGAGGCCTTCATCGTTGTTCTGCTTTAGTTTCAAGGTAGTAAGCTTTTCAACACTCCTACGGGCCTTGCTTCAGCACCCCTTTCAGTACCAGAACACTGCGTAGAACCAGGAAGCTCTGCTCCTGCGTGTATGCTGCGTGTCAACCTAGAAATTAGAGACTGATGGCACAAGGCTAGTTTTCCCATTATGAAAGCTCCGTTGATGCGGCCCCGAAGCTACCTGAAAAGCACTGTTGTTACCGTGCTTTTACTTACAGCCGGCATGGTTCATAGAAGCAAATGAGTTTTCTCGAAAGAAACCTTGTGCTTCCAGTTCCTAGTTGGAAGCTCACCCGGCTCTGCTCTATACCAAACGTGAAAGTCAATGTGAGCACTAGCCTCGAAGTAAGGCCCTGATTATCCTGACAAAACGGGAGGCGTGCAGCAGCTCCATGAGGCCTTCATCGCTGTTCTGCTTTAGTTTCACGGTAGTAAGCTTTCCAACATTCCTAGGGACTTTGCTTAAGCAACCGTTTCGGTACCAGAACACTGCGTAGAGACAGTAAGCTCTTGTCCTGCGTGTATGCTACGTGTCAACCTAGAAATTGGAGACTGATGGCATAAGGCTTCTTTTCCCATTATGAAAGCTCCGTTCATGCGGCCTTGAAGCTACCTGAAAAGCATTGTTGTTGCCGGGGTTTTCCTCACTGCCGGCATGGTTCTGAGAAGAAAAAGAGTTTTCTCCTAAGAAACCTTGGGTTTCCAGTTCCTTGTTGGAAGCTCACCCTGCCCTGCGCTATACCTAAAGTGAAAGTCAACGTGAGCCCAAGCTTCGAAGTAAGGCCCTGATTATCCTTGCAAAACGAGAGGCGTGCAGCAGCTCCATGAGGCCTTCATCGTTGTTCTGCTTTAGTTTCAAGGTAGTAAGTTTTCAACACTCCTAGGGGACTTGCTTCAGCACCCGTTTCAATACCAGAACATTGTGTAGAACCAGGAAGCTCTGCTCCTGCGTGTATGCTGCGTGTCAACCTAGAAATTAGAGACTGATGGCACAAGGCTAGTTTTCCCATTATGAAAGCTCCGTTGATGCGGCCCCGAAGCTACCTGAAAAGCACTGTTGTTACCGTGCTTTTACTTACAGCCGGCATGGTTCATAGAAGCAAATGAGTTTTCTCGAAAGAAACCTTGTGCTTCCAGTTCCTAGTTGGAAGCTCACCCGGCTCTGCTCTATACCAAACGTGAAAGTCAATGTGAGCACTAGCCTCGAAGTAAGGCCCTGATTATCCTGGCAAAACGGGAGGCGTGCAGCAGCTCCATGAGGCCTTCATCGCTGTTCTGCTTTAGTTTCACGGTAGTAAGCTTTCCAAGACTCCTAGGGACTTTGCTTAAGCAACCGTTTCGGTACCAGAACACTGCGTAGAGACAGTAAGCTCTGGTCCTGCGTGTATGCTGCGTGTCAACCTAGAAATTGGAGACTGATGGCATAAGGCTTCTTTTCCCATTATGAAAGCTCCGTTCATGCGGCCTCGAAGCTACCTGAAAAGCATTGTTGTTGCCGGGGTTTTCCTCACTGCCGGCATGGTTCTGAGAAGAAAATGAGTTTTCTCCTAAGAAACCTTGGGGTTCCAGTTCCTTGTTGGAAGCTCACCCTGCTCTGCGCTATACCTAAAGTGAAAGTCAACGTGAGCCCAAGCTTCGAAGTAAGGCCCTGATTATCCTTGCAAAACGAGAGGCGTGCAGCAGCTCCATGAGGCCTTCATCGTTGTTCTGCTTTAGTTTCAAGGTAGTAAGCTTTTCAACACTCCTAGGGGCCTTGCTTCAGCACCCGTTTCAGTACCAGAACACTGCGTAGAACCAGGAAGCTCTGCTCCTGCGTGTATGCTGCGTGTCAACCTAGAAATTAGAGACTGATGGCACAAGGCTAGTTTTCCCATGATGAAAGCTCCGTTGATGCGGCCCCGAAGCTACCTGAAAAGCACTGTTGTTACCGTGCTTTTACTTACAGCCGGCATGGTTCATAGAAGAAAATGAGTTTTCTCGAAAGAAACCTTGGGCTTCCAGTTCCTAGTTGGAAGCTCACCCTGCTCTGCTCTATACCAAACGTGAAAGTCAATGTGAGCACTAGCCTCGAAGTAAGGCTCTGATTATCCTGGCAAAACGGGAGGCGTGCAGCAGCTCCATGAGTCCTTCATCGCTGTTCTGCTTTAGTTTCAAGGTAGTAAGCTTTTCAACACTCCTAGGGGCCTTGCTTCAGCACCCGTTTCAGTACCAGAACACTGCGTAGAACCAGGAAGCTCTGCTCCTGCGTGTATGCTGCGTGTCAACCTAGAAATTAGAGACTGATGGCACAAGGCTAGTTTTCCCATTATGAAAGCTCCGTTGATGCGGCCCCGAAGCTACCTGAAAAGCACTGTTGTTACCGTGCTTTTACTTACAGCCGGCATGGTTCATAGAAGCAAATGAGTTTTCTCGAAAGAAACCTTGTGCTTCCAGTTCCTAGTTGGAAGCTCACCCTGCTCTGCTCTATACCAAACGTGAAAGTCAATGTGAGCACTAGCCTCGAAGTAAGGCCCTGATTATCCTGGCAAAACGGGAGGCGTGCAGCAGCTCCATGAGGCCTTCATCGCTGTTCTGCTTTAGTTTCACGGTAGTAAGCTTTCCAACATTCCTAGGGACTTTGCTTAAGCAACCGTTTCGGTACCAGAACACTGCGTAGAGACAGTAAGCTCTGGTCCTGCGTGTATGCTGCGTGTCAACCTAGAAATTAGAGACTGATGGCACAAGGCTAGTTTTCCCATTATAAAAGCTCCGTTGATGCGGCCCCGAAGCTACCTGAAAAGCACTGTTGTTACCGTGCTTTTACTTACAGCCGGCATGGTTCATAGAAGAAAATGAGTTTTCTCGAAAGAAACCTTGTGCTTCCAGTTCCTAGTTGGAAGCTCACCCGGCTCTGCTCTATACCAAACGTGAAAGACAATGTGAGCACTAGCCTCGAAGTAAGGCCATGATTATCCTGGCAAAACGGGAGGCGTGCAGCAGCTCCATGAGGCCTTCATCGCTGTTCTGCTTTAGTTTCACGGTAGTAAGCTTTCCAAGACTCCTAGGGACTTTGCTTAAGCAACCGTTTCGGTACCAGAACACTGCGTAGAGACAGTAAGCTCTGGTCCTGCGTGTATGCTGCGTGTCAACCTAGAAATTGGAGACTGATGGCATAAGGCTTCTTTTCCCATTATGAAAGCTCCGTTCATGCGGCCTCGAAGCTACCTGAAAAGCATTGTTGTTGCCGGGGTTTTCCTCACTGCCGGCATGGTTCTGAGAAGAAAATGAGTTTTCTCCTAAGAAACCTTGGGGTTCCAGTTCCTTGTTGGAAGCTCACCCTGCTCTGCGCTATACCTAAAGTGAAAGTCAACGTGAGCCCAAGCTTCGAAGTAAGGCCCTGATTATCCTTGCAAAACGAGAGGCGTGCAGCAGCTCCATGAGGCCTTCATCGTTGTTCTGCTTTAGTTTCAAGGTAGTAAGCTTTTCAACACTCCTACGGGCCTTGCTTCAGCACCCGTTTCAGTACCAGAACACTGCGTAGAACCAGGAAGCTCTGCTCCTGCGTGTATGCTGCGTGTCAACCTAGAAATTAGAGACTGATGGCACAAGGCTAGTTTTCCCATTATGAAAGCTCCGTTGATGCGGCCCCGAAGCTACCTGAAAAGCACTGTTGTTACCGTGCTTTTACTTACAGCCGGCATGGTTCATAGAAGCAAATGAGTTTTCTCGAAAGAAACCTTGTGCTTCCAGTTCCTAGTTGGAAGCTCACCCGGCTCTGCTCTATACCAAACGTGAAAGTCAATGTGAGCACTAGCCTCGAAGTAAGGCCCTGATTATCCTGGCAAAACGGGAGGCGTGCAGCAGCTCCATGAGGCCTTCATCGCTGTTCTGCTTTAGTTTCACGGTAGTAAGCTTTCCAACATTCCTAGGGACTTTGCTTAAGCAACCGTTTCGGTACCAGAACACTGCGTAGAGACAGTAAGCTCTTGTCCTGCGTGTATGCTACGTGTCAACCTAGAAATTGGAGACTGATGGCATAAGGCTTCTTTTCCCATTATGAAAGCTCCGTTCATGCGGCCTTGAAGCTACCTGAAAAGCATTGTTGTTGCCGGGGTTTTCCTCACTGCCGGCATGGTTCTGAGAAGAAAAAGAGTTTTCTCCTAAGAAACCTTGGGTTTCCAGTTCCTTGTTGGAAGCTCACCCTGCCCTGCGCTATACCTAAAGTGAAAGTCAACGTGAGCCCAAGCTTCGAAGTAAGGCCCTGATTATCCTTGCAAAACGAGAGGCGTGCAGCAGCTCCATGAGGCCTTCATCGTTGTTCTGCTTTAGTTTCAAGGTAGTAAGTTTTCAACACTCCTAGGGGACTTGCTTCAGCACCCGTTTCAATACCAGAACACTGTGTAGAACCAGGAAGCTCTGCTCCTGCGTGTATGCTGCGTGTCAACCTAGAAATTAGAGACTGATGGCACAAGGCTAGTTTTCCCATTATGAAAGCTCCGTTGATGCGGCCCCGAAGCTACCTGAAAAGCACTGTTGTTACCGTGCTTTTACTTACAGCCGGCATGGTTCATAGAAGCAAATGAGTTTTCTCGAAAGAAACCTTGTGCTTCCAGTTCCTAGTTGGAAGCTCACCCGGCTCTGCTCTATACCAAACGTGAAAGTCAATGTGAGCACTAGCCTCGAAGTAAGGCCCTGATTATCCTGGCAAAACGGGAGGCGTGCAGCAGCTCCATGAGGCCTTCATCGCTGTTCTGCTTTAGTTTCACGGTAGTAAGCTTTCCAAGACTCCTAGGGACTTTGCTTAAGCAACCGTTTCGGTACCAGAACACTGCGTAGAGACAGTAAGCTCTGGTCCTGCGTGTATGCTACGTGTCAACCTAGAAATTGGAGACTGATGGCATAAGGCTTCTTTTCCCATTATGAAAGCTCCGTTCATGCGGCCTTGAAGCTACCTGAAAAGCATTGTTGTTGCCGGGGTTTTCCTCACTGCCGGCATGGTTCTGAGAAGAAAAAGAGTTTTCTCCTAAGAAACCTTGGGTTTCCAGTTCCTTGTTGGAAGCTCACCCTGCCCTGCGCTATACCTAAAGTGAAAGTCAACGTGAGCCCAAGCTTCGAAGTAAGGCCCTGATTATCCTTGCAAAACGAGAGGCGTGCAGCAGCTCCATGAGGCCTTCATCGTTGTTCTGCTTTAGTTTCAAGGTAGTAAGTTTTCAACACTCCTAGGGGACTTGCTTCAGCACCCGTTTCAATACCAGAACACTGTGTAGAACCAGGAAGCTCTGCTCCTGCGTGTATGCTGCGTGTCAACCTAGAAATTAGAGACTGATGGCACAAGGCTAGTTTTCCCATTATGAAAGCTCCGTTGATGCGGCCCCGAAGCTACCTGAAAAGCACTGTTGTTACCGTGCTTTTACTTACAGCCGGCATGGTTCATAGAAGCAAATGAGTTTTCTCGAAAGAAACCTTGTGCTTCCAGTTCCTAGTTGGAAGCTCACCCGGCTCTGCTCTATACCAAACGTGAAAGTCAATGTGAGCACTAGCCTCGAAGTAAGGCCCTGATTATCCTGGCAAAACGGGAGGCGTGCAGCAGCTCCATGAGGCCTTCATCGCTGTTCTGCTTTAGTTTCACGGTAGTAAGCTTTCCAAGACTCCTAGGGACTTTGCTTAAGCAACCGTTTCGGTACCAGAACACTGCGTAGAGACAGTAAGCTCTGGTCCTGCGTGTATGCTGCGTGTCAACCTAGAAATTGGAGACTGATGGCATAAGGCTTCTTTTCCCATTATGAAAGCTCCGTTCATGCGGCCTCGAAGCTACCTGAAAAGCATTGTTGTTGCCGGGGTTTTCCTCACTGCCGGCATGGTTCTGAGAAGAAAATGAGTTTTCTCCTAAGAAACCTTGGGGTTCCAGTTCCTTGTTGGAAGCTCACCCTGCTCTGCGCTATACCTAAAGTGAAAGTCAACGTGAGCCCAAGCTTCGAAGTAAGGCCCTGATTATCCTTGCAAAACGAGAGGCGTGCAGCAGCTCCATGAGGCCTTCATCGTTGTTCTGCTTTAGTTTCAAGGTAGTAAGCTTTTCAACACTCCTAGGGGACTTGCTTCAGCACCCGTTTCAGTACCAGAACACTGCGTAGAACCAGGAAGCTCTGCTCCTGCGTGTATGCTGCGTGTCAACCTAGAAATTAGAGACTGATGGCACAAGGCTAGTTTTCCCATTATGAAAGCTCCGTTGATGCGGCCCCGAAGCTACCTGAAAAGCACTGTTGTTACCGTGCTTTTACTTACAGCCGGCATGGTTCATAGAAGAAAATGAGTTTTCTCGAAAGAAACCTTGTGCTTCCAGTTCCTAGTTGGAAGCTCACCCGGCTCCGCTCTATACCAAACGTGAAAGTCAATGTGAGCACTAGCCTCGAAGTAAGGCCCTGATTATCCTGGCAAAACGGGAGGCGTGCAGCAGCTCCATGAGGCCTTCATCGCTGTTCTGCTTTAGTTTCACGGTAGTAAGCTTTCCAACATTCCTAGGGACTTTGCTTAAGCAACCGTTTCGGTACCAGAACACTGCGTAGAGACAGTAAGCTCTGGTCCTGCGTGTATGCTGCGTGTCAACCTAGAAATTGCAGACTGATGGCATAAGGCTTCTTTTCCCATTATGAAAGCTCCGTTCATGCGGCCTCGAAGGTACCTGAAAAGCATTGTTGTTGCCGGGGTTTTCCTCACTGCCGGCATGGTTCTGAGAAGAAAATGAGTTTTCTCCTAAGAAACCTTGGGGTTCCAGTTCCTTGTTGGAAGCTCACCCTGCTCTGCGCTATACCTAAAGTGAAAGTCAACGTGAGCCCAAGCTTCGAAGTAAGGCCCTGATTATCCTTGCAAAACGAGAGGCGTGCAGCAGCTCCATGAGGCCTTCATCGTTGTTCTGCTTTAGTTTCAAGGTAGTAAGTTTTCAACACTCCTAGGGGACTTGCTTCAGCACCCGTTTCAATACCAGAACACTGTGTAGAACCAGGAAGCTCTGCTCCTGCGTGTATGCTGCGTGTCAACCTAGAAATTAGAGACTGATGGCACAAGGCTAGTTTTCCCATTATGAAAGCTCCGTTGATGCGGCCCCGAAGCTACCTGAAAAGCACTGTTGTTACCGTGCTTTTACTTACAGCCGGCATGGTTCATAGAAGAAAATGAGTTTTCTCGAAAGAAACCTTGTGCTTCCAGTTCCTAGTTGGAAGCTCACCCGGCTCTGCTCTATACCAAACGTGAAAGTCAATGTGAGCACTAGCCTCGAAGTAAGGCCCTGATTATCCTGGCAAAACGGGAGGCGTGCAGCAGCTCCATGAGGCCTTCTTCGCTGTTCTTCTTTAGTTTCACGGTAGTAAGCTTTCCAAGACTCCTAGGGACTTTGCTTAAGCAACCGTTTCGGTACCAGAACACTGCGTAGAGACAGTAAGCTCTGGTCCTGCGTGTATGCTGCGTGTCAACCTAGAAATTGGAGACTGATGGCATAAGGCTTCTTTTCCCATTATGAAAGCTCCGTTCATGCGGCCTCGAAGCTACCTGAAAAGCATTGTTGTTGCCGGGGTTTTCCTCACTGCCGGCATGGTTCTGAGAAGAAAATGAGTTTTCTCCTAAGAAACCTTGGGGTTCCAGTTCCTTGTTGGAAGCTCACCCTGCTCTGCGCTATACCTAAAGTGAAAGTCAACGTGAGCCCAAGCTTCGAAGTAAGGCCCTGATTATCCTTGCAAAACGAGAGGCGTGCAGCAGCTCCATGAGGCCTTCATCGTTGTTCTGCTTTAGTTTCAAGGTAGTAAGCTTTTCAACACTCCTAGGGGACTTGCTTCAGCACCCGTTTCAGTACCAGAACACTGCGTAGAACCAGGAAGCTCTGCTCCTGCGTGTATGCTGCGTGTCAACCTAGAAATTAGAGACTGATGGCACAAGGCTAGTTTTCCCATTATGAAAGCCCCGTTGATGCGGCCCCGAAGCTACCTGAAAAGCACTGTTGTTACCGTGCTTTTACTTACAGCCGGCATGGTTCATAGAAGCAAATGAGTTTTCTCGAAAGAAACCTTGTGCTTCCAGTTCCTAGTTGGAAGCTCACCCGGCTCTGCTCTATACCAAACGTGAAAGTCAATGTGAGCACTAGCCTCGAAGTAAGGCCCTGATTATCCTGACAAAACGGGAGGCGTGCAGCAGCTCCATGAGGCCTTCATCGCTGTTCTGCTTTAGTTTCACGGTAGTAAGCTTTCCAACATTCCTAGGGACTTTGCTTAAGCAACCGTTTCGGTACCAGAACACTGCGTAGAGACAGTAAGCTCTGGTCCTGCGTGTATGCTGCGTGTCAACCTAGAAATTGGAGACTGATGGCATAAGGCTTCTTTTCCCATTATGAAAGCTCCGTTCATGCGGCCTCGAAGCTACCTGTAAAGCATTGTTGTTGCCGGGGTTTTCCTCACTGCCGGCATGGTTCTGAGAAGAAAATGAGTTTTCTCCTAAGAAACCTTGGGTTTCCAGTTCCTTGTTGGAAGCTCACCCTGCTCTGCGCTATACCTAAAGTGAAAGTCAACGTGAGCCCAAGCTTCGAAGTAAGGCCCTGATTATCCTTGCAAAACGAGAGGCGTGCAGCAGCTCCATGAGGCCTTCATCGTTGTTCTGCTTTAGTTTCAAGGTAGTAAGTTTTCAACACTCCTAGGGGACTTGCTTCAGCACCCGTTTCAATACCAGAACACTGTGTAGAACCAGGAAGCTCTGCTCCTGCGTGTATGCTGCGTGTCAACCTAGAAATTAGAGACTGATGGCACAAGGCTAGTTTTCCCATTATGAAAGCTCCGTTGATGCGGCCCCGAAGCTACCTGAAAAGCACTGTTGTTACCGTGCTTTTACTTACAGCCGGCATGGTTCATAGAAGCAAATGAGTTTTCTCGAAAGAAACCTTGTGCTTCCAGTTCCTAGTTGGAAGCTCACCCGGCTCTGCTCTATACCAAACGTGAAAGTCAATGTGAGCACTAGCCTCGAAGTAAGGCCCTGATTATCCTGGCAAAACGGGAGGCGTGCAGCAGCTCCATGAGGCCTTCATCGCTGTTCTTCTTTAGTTTCACGGTAGTAAGCTTTCCAAGACTCCTAGGGACTTTGCTTAAGCAACCGTTTCGGTACCAGAACACTGCGTAGAGACAGTAAGCTCTGGTCCTGCGTGTATGCTGCGTATCAACCTAGAAATTGGAGACTGATGGCATAAGGCTTCTTTTCCCATTATGAAAGCTCCGTTCATGCGGCCTCGAAGCTACCTGAAAAGCATTGTTGTTGCCGGGGTTTTCCTCACTGCCGGCATGGTTCTGAGAAGAAAATGAGTTTTCTCCTAAAAACCTTGGGTTTCCAGTTCCTTGTTGGAAGCTCACCCTGCTCTGCGCTATACCTAAAGTGAAAGTCAACGTGAGCCCAAGCTTCGAAGTAGGCCCTGATTATCCTGGCAAAACGGTAGGCGTGCAGCAGCTCCATGAGTCCTTCATCGCTGTTCTGCTTTAGTTTCACGGTAGTAAGCTTTCCAACATTCCTAGGGACTTTGCTTAAGCAACCGTTTCGGTACCAGAACACTGCGTAGAGACAGTAAGCTCTGGTCCTGCGTGTATGCTGCGTGTCAACCTAGAAATTGGAGACTGATGGCATAAGGCTTCTTTTCCCATTATGAAAGCTCCGTTCATGCGGCCTCGAAGCTACCTGAAAAGCATTGTTGTTGCCGGGGTTTTCCTCACTGCCGGCATGGTTCTGAGAAGAAAATGAGTTTTCTCCTAAGAAACCTTGGGGTTCCAGTTCCTTGTTGGAAGCTCACCCTGCTCTGCGCTATACCTAAAGTGAAAGTCAACGTGAGCCCAAGCTTCGAAGTAAGGCCCTGATTATCCTTGCAAAACGAGAGGCGTGCAGCAGCTCCATGAGGCCTTCATCGTTGTTCTGCTTTAGTTTCAAGGTAGTAAGCTTTTCAACACTCCTAGGGGACTTGCTTCAGCACCCGTTTCAGTACCAGAACACTGCGTAGAACCAGGAAGCTCTGCTCCTGCGTGTATGTTGCATGTCAACCTAGAAATTAGAGACTGATGGCAGAAGGCTAGTTTTCCCATTATGAAAGCTCCGTTGATGCGGCCCCGAAGCTACCTGAAAAGCACTGTTGTTACCGTGCTTTTACTTACAGCCGGCATGGTTCATAGAAGCAAATGAGTTTTCTCGAAAGAAACCTTGTGCTTCCAGTTCCTAGTTGCAAGCTCACCCTGCTCTGCTCTATACCAAACGTGAAAGTCAATGTGAGCACTAGCCTCGAAGTAAGGCCCTGATTATCCTGGCAAAACGGGAGGCGTGCAGCAGCTCCATGAGGCCTTCATCGCTGTTCTGCTTTAGTTTCACGGTAGTAAGCTTTCCAACATTCCTAGGGACTTTGCTTAAGCAACCGTTTCGGTACCAGAACACTGCGTAGAGACAGTAAGCTCTGGTCCTGCGTGTATGCTGCGTGTCAACCTAGAAATTGGAGACTGATGGCATAAGGCTTCTTTTCCCATTATGAAAGCTCCGTTCATGCGGCCTCGAAGCTACCTGAAAAGCATTGTTGTTGCCGGGGTTTTCCTCACTGCCGGCATGGTTCTGAGAAGAAAAAGAGTTTTCTCCTAAGAAACCTTGGGTTTCCAGTTCCTTGTTGGAAGCTCACCCTGCTCTGCGCTATACCTAAAGTGAAAGTCAACGTGAGCCCAAGCTTCGAAGTAAGGCCCTGATTATCGTTGCAAAACGAGAGGCGTGCAGCAGCTCCATGAGGCCTTCATCGTTGTTCTGCTTTAGTTTCAAGGTAGTAAGCTTTTCAACACTCCTAGGGGACTTGCTTCAGCACCCGTTTCAGTACCAGAACACTGCGTAGAACCAGGAAGCTCTGCTCCTGCGTGTATGCTGCGTGTCAACCTAGAAATTAGAGACTGATGGCACAAGGCTAGTTTTCCCATTATGAAAGCTCCGTTGATGCGGCCCCGAAGCTACCTGAAAAGCACTGTTGTTACCGTGCTTTTACTTACAGCCGGCATGGTTCATAGAAGAAAATGAGTTTTCTCGAAAGAAACCTTGTGCTTCCAGTTCCTAGTTGCAAGCTCACCCGGCTCCGCTCTATACCAAACGTGAAAGTCAATGTGAGCACTAGCCTCGAAGTAAGGCCCTGATTATCCTGGCAAAACGGGAGGCGTGCAGCAGCTCCATGAGGCCTTCATCGCTGTTCTGCTTTAGTTTCACGGTAGTAAGCTTTCCAACATTCCTAGGGACTTTGCTTAAGCAACCGTTTCGGTACCAGAACACTGCGTAGAGACAGTAAGCTCTGGTCCTGCGTGTATGCTGCGTGTCAACCTAGAAATTGGAGACTGATGGCATAAGGCTTCTTTTCCCATTACGAAAGCTCCGTTCATGCGGCCTCGAAGCTACCTGAAAAGCATTGTTGTTGCCGGGGTTTTCCTCACTGCCGGCATGGTTCTGAGAAGAAAATGAGTTTTCTCCTAAGAAACCTTGGGGTTCCAGTTCCTTGTTGGAAGCTCACCCTGCTCTGCGCTATACCTAAAGTGAAAGTCAACGTGAGCCCAAGCTTCGAAGTAAGGCCCTGATCATCCTTGCAAAACGAGAGGCGTGCAGCAGCTCCATGAGGCCTTCATCGTTGTTCTGCTTTAGTTTCAAGGTAGTAAGCTTTTCAACACTCCTAGGGGACTTGCTTCAGCACCCGTTTCAATACCAGAACACTGTGTAGAACCAGGAAGCTCTGCTCCTGCGTGTATGCTGCGTGTCAACCTAGAAATTAGAGACTGATGGCACAAGGCTAGTTTTCCCATTATGAAAGCTCCGTTGATGCGGCCCCGAAGCTACCTGAAAAGCACTGTTGTTACCGTGCTTTTACTTACAGCCGGCATGGTTCATAGAAGCAAATGAGTTTTCTCGAAAGAAACCTTGTGCTTCCAGTTCCTAGTTGGAAGCTCACCCGGCTCTGCTCTATACCAAACGTGAAAGTCAATGTGAGCACTAGCCTCGAAGTAAGGCCCTGATTATCCTGGCAAAACGGGAGGCGTGCAGCAGCTCCATGAGGCCTTCATCGCTGTTCTGCTTTAGTTTCACGGTAGTAAGCTTTCCAAGACTCCTAGGGACTTTGCTTAAGCAACCGTTTCGGTACCAGAACACTGCGTAGAGACAGTAAGCTCTGGTCCTGCGTGTATGCTGCGTGTCAACCTAGAAATTGGAGACTGATGGCATAAGGCTTCTTTTCCCATTATGAAAGCTCCGTTCATGCGGCCTCGAAGCTACCTGAAAAGCATTGTTGTTGCCGGGGTTTTCCTCACTGCCGGCATGGTTCTGAGAAGAAAATGAGTTTTCTCCTAAGAAACCTTGGGGTTCCAGTTCCTTGTTGGAAGCTCACCCTGCTCTGCGCTATACCTAAAGTGAAAGTCAACGTGAGCCCAAGCTTCGAAGTAAGGCCCTGATTATCCTTGCAAAACGAGAGGCGTGCAGCAGCTCCATGAGGCCTTCATCGTTGTTCTGCTTTAGTTTCAAGGTAGTAAGCTTTTCAACACTCCTAGGGGACTTGCTTCAGCACCCGTTTCAGTACCAGAACACTGCGTAGAACCAGGAAGCTCTGCTCCTGCGTGTATGCTGCGTGTCAACCTAGAAATTAGAGACTGATGGCACAAGGCTAGTTTTCCCATTATGAAAGCTCCGTTGATGCGGCCCCGAAGCTACCTGAAAAGCACTGTTGTTACCGTGCTTTTACTTACAGCCGGCATGGTTCATAGAAGAAAATGAGTTTTCTCGAAAGAAACCTTGTGCTTCCAGTTCCTAGTTGGAAGCTCACCCGGCTCCGCTCTATACCAAACGTGAAAGTCAATGTGAGCACTAGCCTCGAAGTAAGGCCCTGATTATCCTGGCAAAACGGGAGGCGTGCAGCAGCTCCATGAGGCCTTCATCGCTGTTCTGCTTTAGTTTCACGGTAGTAAGCTTTCCAACATTCCTAGGGACTTTGCTTAAGCAACCGTTTCGGTACCAGAACACTGCGTAGAGACAGTAAGCTCTGGTCCTGCGTGTATGCTGCGTGTCAACCTAGAAATTGCAGACTGATGGCATAAGGCTTCTTTTCCCATTATGAAAGCTCCGTTCATGCGGCCTCGAAGGTACCTGAAAAGCATTGTTGTTGCCGGGGTTTTCCTCACTGCCGGCATGGTTCTGAGAAGAAAATGAGTTTTCTCCTAAGAAACCTTGGGGTTCCAGTTCCTTGTTGGAAGCTCACCCTGCTCTGCGCTATACCTAAAGTGAAAGTCAACGTGAGCCCAAGCTTCGAAGTAAGGCCCTGATTATCCTTGCAAAACGAGAGGCGTGCAGCAGCTCCATGAGGCCTTCATCGTTGTTCTGCTTTAGTTTCAAGGTAGTAAGTTTTCAACACTCCTAGGGGACTTGCTTCAGCACCCGTTTCAATACCAGAACACTGTGTAGAACCAGGAAGCTCTGCTCCTGCGTGTATGCTGCGTGTCAACCTAGAAATTAGAGACTGATGGCACAAGGCTAGTTTTCCCATTATGAAAGCTCCGTTGATGCGGCCCCGAAGCTACCTGAAAAGCACTGTTGTTACCGTGCTTTTACTTACAGCCGGCATGGTTCATAGAAGAAAATGAGTTTTCTCGAAAGAAACCTTGTGCTTCCAGTTCCTAGTTGGAAGCTCACCCGGCTCTGCTCTATACCAAACGTGAAAGTCAATGTGAGCACTAGCCTCGAAGTAAGGCCCTGATTATCCTGGCAAAACGGGAGGCGTGCAGCAGCTCCATGAGGCCTTCTTCGCTGTTCTTCTTTAGTTTCACGGTAGTAAGCTTTCCAAGACTCCTAGGGACTTTGCTTAAGCAACCGTTTCGGTACCAGAACACTGCGTAGAGACAGTAAGCTCTGGTCCTGCGTGTATGCTGCGTGTCAACCTAGAAATTGGAGACTGATGGCATAAGGCTTCTTTTCCCATTATGAAAGCTCCGTTCATGCGGCCTCGAAGCTACCTGAAAAGCATTGTTGTTGCCGGGGTTTTCCTCACTGCCGGCATGGTTCTGAGAAGAAAATGAGTTTTCTCCTAAGAAACCTTGGGGTTCCAGTTCCTTGTTGGAAGCTCACCCTGCTCTGCGCTATACCTAAAGTGAAAGTCAACGTGAGCCCAAGCTTCGAAGTAAGGCCCTGATTATCCTTGCAAAACGAGAGGCGTGCAGCAGCTCCATGAGGCCTTCATCGTTGTTCTGCTTTAGTTTCAAGGTAGTAAGCTTTTCAACACTCCTAGGGGACTTGCTTCAGCACCCGTTTCAGTACCAGAACACTGCGTAGAACCAGGAAGCTCTGCTCCTGCGTGTATGCTGCGTGTCAACCTAGAAATTAGAGACTGATGGCACAAGGCTAGTTTTCCCATTATGAAAGCCCCGTTGATGCGGCCCCGAAGCTACCTGAAAAGCACTGTTGTTACCGTGCTTTTACTTACAGCCGGCATGGTTCATAGAAGCAAATGAGTTTTCTCGAAAGAAACCTTGTGCTTCCAGTTCCTAGTTGGAAGCTCACCCGGCTCTGCTCTATACCAAACGTGAAAGTCAATGTGAGCACTAGCCTCGAAGTAAGGCCCTGATTATCCTGACAAAACGGGAGGCGTGCAGCAGCTCCATGAGGCCTTCATCGCTGTTCTGCTTTAGTTTCACGGTAGTAAGCTTTCCAACATTCCTAGGGACTTTGCTTAAGCAACCGTTTCGGTACCAGAACACTGCGTAGAGACAGTAAGCTCTGGTCCTGCGTGTATGCTGCGTGTCAACCTAGAAATTGGAGACTGATGGCATAAGGCTTCTTTTCCCATTATGAAAGCTCCGTTCATGCGGCCTCGAAGCTACCTGTAAAGCATTGTTGTTGCCGGGGTTTTCCTCACTGCCGGCATGGTTCTGAGAAGAAAATGAGTTTTCTCCTAAGAAACCTTGGGTTTCCAGTTCCTTGTTGGAAGCTCACCCTGCTCTGCGCTATACCTAAAGTGAAAGTCAACGTGAGCCCAAGCTTCGAAGTAAGGCCCTGATTATCCTTGCAAAACGAGAGGCGTGCAGCAGCTCCATGAGGCCTTCATCGTTGTTCTGCTTTAGTTTCAAGGTAGTAAGTTTTCAACACTCCTAGGGGACTTGCTTCAGCACCCGTTTCAATACCAGAACACTGTGTAGAACCAGGAAGCTCTGCTCCTGCGTGTATGCTGCGTGTCAACCTAGAAATTAGAGACTGATGGCACAAGGCTAGTTTTCCCATTATGAAAGCTCCGTTGATGCGGCCCCGAAGCTACCTGAAAAGCACTGTTGTTACCGTGCTTTTACTTACAGCCGGCATGGTTCATAGAAGCAAATGAGTTTTCTCGAAAGAAACCTTGTGCTTCCAGTTCCTAGTTGGAAGCTCACCCGGCTCTGCTCTATACCAAACGTGAAAGTCAATGTGAGCACTAGCCTCGAAGTAAGGCCCTGATTATCCTGGCAAAACGGGAGGCGTGCAGCAGCTCCATGAGGCCTTCATCGCTGTTCTTCTTTAGTTTCACGGTAGTAAGCTTTCCAAGACTCCTAGGGACTTTGCTTAAGCAACCGTTTCGGTACCAGAACACTGCGTAGAGACAGTAAGCTCTGGTCCTGCGTGTATGCTGCGTATCAACCTAGAAATTGGAGACTGATGGCATAAGGCTTCTTTTCCCATTATGAAAGCTCCGTTCATGCGGCCTCGAAGCTACCTGAAAAGCATTGTTGTTGCCGGGGTTTTCCTCACTGCCGGCATGGTTCTGAGAAGAAAATGAGTTTTCTCCTAAAAACCTTGGGTTTCCAGTTCCTTGTTGGAAGCTCACCCTGCTCTGCGCTATACCTAAAGTGAAAGTCAACGTGAGCCCAAGCTTCGAAGTAGGCCCTGATTATCCTGGCAAAACGGTAGGCGTGCAGCAGCTCCATGAGTCCTTCATCGCTGTTCTGCTTTAGTTTCACGGTAGTAAGCTTTCCAACATTCCTAGGGACTTTGCTTAAGCAACCGTTTCGGTACCAGAACACTGCGTAGAGACAGTAAGCTCTGGTCCTGCGTGTATGCTGCGTGTCAACCTAGAAATTGGAGACTGATGGCATAAGGCTTCTTTTCCCATTATGAAAGCTCCGTTCATGCGGCCTCGAAGCTACCTGAAAAGCATTGTTGTTGCCGGGGTTTTCCTCACTGCCGGCATGGTTCTGAGAAGAAAATGAGTTTTCTCCTAAGAAACCTTGGGGTTCCAGTTCCTTGTTGGAAGCTCACCCTGCTCTGCGCTATACCTAAAGTGAAAGTCAACGTGAGCCCAAGCTTCGAAGTAAGGCCCTGATTATCCTTGCAAAACGAGAGGCGTGCAGCAGCTCCATGAGGCCTTCATCGTTGTTCTGCTTTAGTTTCAAGGTAGTAAGCTTTTCAACACTCCTAGGGGACTTGCTTCAGCACCCGTTTCAGTACCAGAACACTGCGTAGAACCAGGAAGCTCTGCTCCTGCGTGTATGCTGCGTGTCAACCTAGAAATTAGAGACTGATGGCACAAGGCTAGTTTTCCCATTATGAAAGCTCCGTTGATGCGGCCCCGAAGCTACCTGAAAAGCACTGTTGTTACCGTGCTTTTACTTACAGCCGGCATGGTTCATAGAAGAAAATGAGTTTTCTCGAAAGAAACCTTGTGCTTCCAGTTCCTAGTTGGAAGCTCACCCGGCTCCGCTCTATACCAAACGTGAAAGTCAATGTGAGCACTAGCCTCGAAGTAAGGCCCTGATTATCCTGGCAAAACGGGAGGCGTGCAGCAGCTCCATGAGGCCTTCATCGCTGTTCTGCTTTAGTTTCACGGTAGTAAGCTTTCCAACATTCCTAGGGACTTTGCTTAAGCAACCGTTTCGGTACCAGAACACTGCGTAGAGACAGTAAGCTCTGGTCCTGCGTGTATGCTGCGTGTCAACCTAGAAATTGCAGACTGATGGCATAAGGCTTCTTTTCCCATTATGAAAGCTCCGTTCATGCGGCCTCGAAGGTACCTGAAAAGCATTGTTGTTGCCGGGGTTTTCCTCACTGCCGGCATGGTTCTGAGAAGAAAATGAGTTTTCTCCTAAGAAACCTTGGGGTTCCAGTTCCTTGTTGGAAGCTCACCCTGCTCTGCGCTATACCTAAAGTGAAAGTCAACGTGAGCCCAAGCTTCGAAGTAAGGCCCTGATTATCCTTGCAAAACGAGAGGCGTGCAGCAGCTCCATGAGGCCTTCATCGTTGTTCTGCTTTAGTTTCAAGGTAGTAAGTTTTCAACACTCCTAGGGGACTTGCTTCAGCACCCGTTTCAATACCAGAACACTGTGTAGAACCAGGAAGCTCTGCTCCTGCGTGTATGCTGCGTGTCAACCTAGAAATTAGAGACTGATGGCACAAGGCTAGTTTTCCCATTATGAAAGCTCCGTTGATGCGGCCCCGAAGCTACCTGAAAAGCACTGTTGTTACCGTGCTTTTACTTACAGCCGGCATGGTTCATAGAAGAAAATGAGTTTTCTCGAAAGAAACCTTGTGCTTCCAGTTCCTAGTTGGAAGCTCACCCGGCTCTGCTCTATACCAAACGTGAAAGTCAATGTGAGCACTAGCCTCGAAGTAAGGCCCTGATTATCCTGGCAAAACGGGAGGCGTGCAGCAGCTCCATGAGGCCTTCTTCGCTGTTCTTCTTTAGTTTCACGGTAGTAAGCTTTCCAAGACTCCTAGGGACTTTGCTTAAGCAACCGTTTCGGTACCAGAACACTGCGTAGAGACAGTAAGCTCTGGTCCTGCGTGTATGCTGCGTGTCAACCTAGAAATTGGAGACTGATGGCATAAGGCTTCTTTTCCCATTATGAAAGCTCCGTTCATGCGGCCTCGAAGCTACCTGAAAAGCATTGTTGTTGCCGGGGTTTTCCTCACTGCCGGCATGGTTCTGAGAAGAAAATGAGTTTTCTCCTAAGAAACCTTGGGGTTCCAGTTCCTTGTTGGAAGCTCACCCTGCTCTGCGCTATACCTAAAGTGAAAGTCAACGTGAGCCCAAGCTTCGAAGTAAGGCCCTGATTATCCTTGCAAAACGAGAGGCGTGCAGCAGCTCCATGAGGCCTTCATCGTTGTTCTGCTTTAGTTTCAAGGTAGTAAGCTTTTCAACACTCCTAGGGGACTTGCTTCAGCACCCGTTTCAGTACCAGAACACTGCGTAGAACCAGGAAGCTCTGCTCCTGCGTGTATGCTGCGTGTCAACCTAGAAATTAGAGACTGATGGCACAAGGCTAGTTTTCCCATTATGAAAGCCCCGTTGATGCGGCCCCGAAGCTACCTGAAAAGCACTGTTGTTACCGTGCTTTTACTTACAGCCGGCATGGTTCATAGAAGCAAATGAGTTTTCTCGAAAGAAACCTTGTGCTTCCAGTTCCTAGTTGGAAGCTCACCCGGCTCTGCTCTATACCAAACGTGAAAGTCAATGTGAGCACTAGCCTCGAAGTAAGGCCCTGATTATCCTGACAAAACGGGAGGCGTGCAGCAGCTCCATGAGGCCTTCATCGCTGTTCTGCTTTAGTTTCACGGTAGTAAGCTTTCCAACATTCCTAGGGACTTTGCTTAAGCAACCGTTTCGGTACCAGAACACTGCGTAGAGACAGTAAGCTCTGGTCCTGCGTGTATGCTGCGTGTCAACCTAGAAATTGGAGACTGATGGCATAAGGCTTCTTTTCCCATTATGAAAGCTCCGTTCATGCGGCCTCGAAGCTACCTGTAAAGCATTGTTGTTGCCGGGGTTTTCCTCACTGCCGGCATGGTTCTGAGAAGAAAATGAGTTTTCTCCTAAGAAACCTTGGGTTTCCAGTTCCTTGTTGGAAGCTCACCCTGCTCTGCGCTATACCTAAAGTGAAAGTCAACGTGAGCCCAAGCTTCGAAGTAAGGCCCTGATTATCCTTGCAAAACGAGAGGCGTGCAGCAGCTCCATGAGGCCTTCATCGTTGTTCTGCTTTAGTTTCAAGGTAGTAAGTTTTCAACACTCCTAGGGGACTTGCTTCAGCACCCGTTTCAATACCAGAACACTGTGTAGAACCAGGAAGCTCTGCTCCTGCGTGTATGCTGCGTGTCAACCTAGAAATTAGAGACTGATGGCACAAGGCTAGTTTTCCCATTATGAAAGCTCCGTTGATGCGGCCCCGAAGCTACCTGAAAAGCACTGTTGTTACCGTGCTTTTACTTACAGCCGGCATGGTTCATAGAAGCAAATGAGTTTTCTCGAAAGAAACCTTGTGCTTCCAGTTCCTAGTTGGAAGCTCACCCGGCTCTGCTCTATACCAAACGTGAAAGTCAATGTGAGCACTAGCCTCGAAGTAAGGCCCTGATTATCCTGGCAAAACGGGAGGCGTGCAGCAGCTCCATGAGGCCTTCATCGCTGTTCTTCTTTAGTTTCACGGTAGTAAGCTTTCCAAGACTCCTAGGGACTTTGCTTAAGCAACCGTTTCGGTACCAGAACACTGCGTAGAGACAGTAAGCTCTGGTCCTGCGTGTATGCTGCGTATCAACCTAGAAATTGGAGACTGATGGCATAAGGCTTCTTTTCCCATTATGAAAGCTCCGTTCATGCGGCCTCGAAGCTACCTGAAAAGCATTGTTGTTGCCGGGGTTTTCCTCACTGCCGGCATGGTTCTGAGAAGAAAATGAGTTTTCTCCTAAAAACCTTGGGTTTCCAGTTCCTTGTTGGAAGCTCACCCTGCTCTGCGCTATACCTAAAGTGAAAGTCAACGTGAGCCCAAGCTTCGAAGTAGGCCCTGATTATCCTGGCAAAACGGTAGGCGTGCAGCAGCTCCATGAGTCCTTCATCGCTGTTCTGCTTTAGTTTCACGGTAGTAAGCTTTCCAACATTCCTAGGGACTTTGCTTAAGCAACCGTTTCGGTACCAGAACACTGCGTAGAGACAGTAAGCTCTGGTCCTGCGTGTATGCTGCGTGTCAACCTAGAAATTGGAGACTGATGGCATAAGGCTTCTTTTCCCATTATGAAAGCTCCGTTCATGCGGCCTCGAAGCTACCTGAAAAGCATTGTTGTTGCCGGGGTTTTCCTCACTGCCGGCATGGTTCTGAGAAGAAAATGAGTTTTCTCCTAAGAAACCTTGGGGTTCCAGTTCCTTGTTGGAAGCTCACCCTGCTCTGCGCTATACCTAAAGTGAAAGTCAACGTGAGCCCAAGCTTCGAAGTAAGGCCCTGATTATCCTTGCAAAACGAGAGGCGTGCAGCAGCTCCATGAGGCCTTCATCGTTGTTCTGCTTTAGTTTCAAGGTAGTAAGCTTTTCAACACTCCTAGGGGACTTGCTTCAGCACCCGTTTCAGTACCAGAACACTGCGTAGAACCAGGAAGCTCTGCTCCTGCGTGTATGCTGCATGTCAACCTAGAAATTAGAGACTGATGGCAGAAGGCTAGTTTTCCCATTATGAAAGCTCCGTTGATGCGGCCCCGAAGCTACCTGAAAAGCACTGTTGTTACCGTGCTTTTACTTACAGCCGGCATGGTTCATAGAAGCAAATGAGTTTTCTCGAAAGAAACCTTGTGCTTCCAGTTCCTAGTTGCAAGCTCACCCTGCTCTGCTCTATACCAAACGTGAAAGTCAATGTGAGCACTAGCCTCGAAGTAAGGCCCTGATTATCCTGGCAAAACGGGAGGCGTGCAGCAGCTCCATGAGGCCTTCATCGCTGTTCTGCTTTAGTTTCACGGTAGTAAGCTTTCCAACATTCCTAGGGACTTTGCTTAAGCAACCGTTTCGGTACCAGAACACTGCGTAGAGACAGTAAGCTCTGGTCCTGCGTGTATGCTGCGTGTCAACCTAGAAATTGGAGACTGATGGCATAAGGCTTCTTTTCCCATTATGAAAGCTCCGTTCATGCGGCCTCGAAGCTACCTGAAAAGCATTGTTGTTGCCGGGGTTTTCCTCACTGCCGGCATGGTTCTGAGAAGAAAAAGAGTTTTCTCCTAAGAAACCTTGGGTTTCCAGTTCCTTGTTGGAAGCTCACCCTGCTCTGCGCTATACCTAAAGTGAAAGTCAACGTGAGCCCAAGCTTCGAAGTAAGGCCCTGATTATCGTTGCAAAACGAGA
Organism: Eubalaena glacialis; assembly: GCF_028564815.1. Lineage (NCBI taxonomy): Eukaryota > Metazoa > Chordata > Mammalia > Artiodactyla > Balaenidae > Eubalaena > Eubalaena glacialis. The sequence continues at coordinate 29,053,869 of NC_083725.1, forward strand.
GGCGTGCAGCAGCTCCATGAGGCCTTCATCGTTGTTCTGCTTTAGTTTCAAGGTAGTAAGCTTTTCAACACTCCTAGGGGACTTGCTTCAGCACCCGTTTCAGTACCAGAACACTGCGTAGAACCAGGAAGCTCTGCTCCTGCGTGTATGCTGCGTGTCAACCTAGAAATTAGAGACTGATGGCACAAGGCTAGTTTTCCCATTATGAAAGCTCCGTTGATGCGGCCCCGAAGCTACCTGAAAAGCACTGTTGTTACCGTGCTTTTACTTACAGCCGGCATGGTTCATAGAAGAAAATGAGTTTTCTCGAAAGAAACCTTGTGCTTCCAGTTCCTAGTTGCAAGCTCACCCGGCTCCGCTCTATACCAAACGTGAAAGTCAATGTGAGCACTAGCCTCGAAGTAAGGCCCTGATTATCCTGGCAAAACGGGAGGCGTGCAGCAGCTCCATGAGGCCTTCATCGCTGTTCTGCTTTAGTTTCACGGTAGTAAGCTTTCCAACATTCCTAGGGACTTTGCTTAAGCAACCGTTTCGGTACCAGAACACTGCGTAGAGACAGTAAGCTCTGGTCCTGCGTGTATGCTGCGTGTCAACCTAGAAATTGGAGACTGATGGCATAAGGCTTCTTTTCCCATTACGAAAGCTCCGTTCATGCGGCCTCGAAGCTACCTGAAAAGCATTGTTGTTGCCGGGGTTTTCCTCACTGCCGGCATGGTTCTGAGAAGAAAATGAGTTTTCTCCTAAGAAACCTTGGGGTTCCAGTTCCTTGTTGGAAGCTCACCCTGCTCTGCGCTATACCTAAAGTGAAAGTCAACGTGAGCCCAAGCTTCGAAGTAAGGCCCTGATCATCCTTGCAAAACGAGAGGCGTGCAGCAGCTCCATGAGGCCTTCATCGTTGTTCTGCTTTAGTTTCAAGGTAGTAAGCTTTTCAACACTCCTAGGGGACTTGCTTCAGCACCCGTTTCAATACCAGAACACTGTGTAGAACCAGGAAGCTCTGCTCCTGCGTGTATGCTGCGTGTCAACCTAGAAATTAGAGACTGATGGCACAAGGCTAGTTTTCCCATTATGAAAGCTCCGTTGATGCGGCCCCGAAGCTACCTGAAAAGCACTGTTGTTACCGTGCTTTTACTTACAGCCGGCATGGTTCATAGAAGCAAATGAGTTTTCTCGAAAGAAACCTTGTGCTTCCAGTTCCTAGTTGGAAGCTCACCCGGCTCTGCTCTATACCAAACGTGAAAGTCAATGTGAGCACTAGCCTCGAAGTAAGGCCCTGATTATCCTGGCAAAACGGGAGGCGTGCAGCAGCTCCATGAGGCCTTCATCGCTGTTCTGCTTTAGTTTCACGGTAGTAAGCTTTCCAAGACTCCTAGGGACTTTGCTTAAGCAACCGTTTCGGTACCAGAACACTGCGTAGAGACAGTAAGCTCTGGTCCTGCGTGTATGCTGCGTGTCAACCTAGAAATTGGAGACTGATGGCATAAGGCTTCTTTTCCCATTATGAAAGCTCCGTTCATGCGGCCTCGAAGCTACCTGAAAAGCATTGTTGTTGCCGGGGTTTTCCTCACTGCCGGCATGGTTCTGAGAAGAAAATGAGTTTTCTCCTAAGAAACCTTGGGGTTCCAGTTCCTTGTTGGAAGCTCACCCTGCTCTGCGCTATACCTAAAGTGAAAGTCAACGTGAGCCCAAGCTTCGAAGTAAGGCCCTGATTATCCTTGCAAAACGAGAGGCGTGCAGCAGCTCCATGAGGCCTTCATCGTTGTTCTGCTTTAGTTTCAAGGTAGTAAGCTTTTCAACACTCCTAGGGGACTTGCTTCAGCACCCGTTTCAGTACCAGAACACTGCGTAGAACCAGGAAGCTCTGCTCCTGCGTGTATGCTGCGTGTCAACCTAGAAATTAGAGACTGATGGCACAAGGCTAGTTTTCCCATTATGAAAGCTCCGTTGATGCGGCCCCGAAGCTACCTGAAAAGCACTGTTGTTACCGTGCTTTTACTTACAGCCGGCATGGTTCATAGAAGAAAATGAGTTTTCTCGAAAGAAACCTTGTGCTTCCAGTTCCTAGTTGGAAGCTCACCCGGCTCCGCTCTATACCAAACGTGAAAGTCAATGTGAGCACTAGCCTCGAAGTAAGGCCCTGATTATCCTGGCAAAACGGGAGGCGTGCAGCAGCTCCATGAGGCCTTCATCGCTGTTCTGCTTTAGTTTCACGGTAGTAAGCTTTCCAACATTCCTAGGGACTTTGCTTAAGCAACCGTTTCGGTACCAGAACACTGCGTAGAGACAGTAAGCTCTGGTCCTGCGTGTATGCTGCGTGTCAACCTAGAAATTGCAGACTGATGGCATAAGGCTTCTTTTCCCATTATGAAAGCTCCGTTCATGCGGCCTCGAAGGTACCTGAAAAGCATTGTTGTTGCCGGGGTTTTCCTCACTGCCGGCATGGTTCTGAGAAGAAAATGAGTTTTCTCCTAAGAAACCTTGGGGTTCCAGTTCCTTGTTGGAAGCTCACCCTGCTCTGCGCTATACCTAAAGTGAAAGTCAACGTGAGCCCAAGCTTCGAAGTAAGGCCCTGATTATCCTTGCAAAACGAGAGGCGTGCAGCAGCTCCATGAGGCCTTCATCGTTGTTCTGCTTTAGTTTCAAGGTAGTAAGTTTTCAACACTCCTAGGGGACTTGCTTCAGCACCCGTTTCAATACCAGAACACTGTGTAGAACCAGGAAGCTCTGCTCCTGCGTGTATGCTGCGTGTCAACCTAGAAATTAGAGACTGATGGCACAAGGCTAGTTTTCCCATTATGAAAGCTCCGTTGATGCGGCCCCGAAGCTACCTGAAAAGCACTGTTGTTACCGTGCTTTTACTTACAGCCGGCATGGTTCATAGAAGAAAATGAGTTTTCTCGAAAGAAACCTTGTGCTTCCAGTTCCTAGTTGGAAGCTCACCCGGCTCTGCTCTATACCAAACGTGAAAGTCAATGTGAGCACTAGCCTCGAAGTAAGGCCCTGATTATCCTGGCAAAACGGGAGGCGTGCAGCAGCTCCATGAGGCCTTCTTCGCTGTTCTTCTTTAGTTTCACGGTAGTAAGCTTTCCAAGACTCCTAGGGACTTTGCTTAAGCAACCGTTTCGGTACCAGAACACTGCGTAGAGACAGTAAGCTCTGGTCCTGCGTGTATGCTGCGTGTCAACCTAGAAATTGGAGACTGATGGCATAAGGCTTCTTTTCCCATTATGAAAGCTCCGTTCATGCGGCCTCGAAGCTACCTGAAAAGCATTGTTGTTGCCGGGGTTTTCCTCACTGCCGGCATGGTTCTGAGAAGAAAATGAGTTTTCTCCTAAGAAACCTTGGGGTTCCAGTTCCTTGTTGGAAGCTCACCCTGCTCTGCGCTATACCTAAAGTGAAAGTCAACGTGAGCCCAAGCTTCGAAGTAAGGCCCTGATTATCCTTGCAAAACGAGAGGCGTGCAGCAGCTCCATGAGGCCTTCATCGTTGTTCTGCTTTAGTTTCAAGGTAGTAAGCTTTTCAACACTCCTAGGGGACTTGCTTCAGCACCCGTTTCAGTACCAGAACACTGCGTAGAACCAGGAAGCTCTGCTCCTGCGTGTATGCTGCGTGTCAACCTAGAAATTAGAGACTGATGGCACAAGGCTAGTTTTCCCATTATGAAAGCCCCGTTGATGCGGCCCCGAAGCTACCTGAAAAGCACTGTTGTTACCGTGCTTTTACTTACAGCCGGCATGGTTCATAGAAGCAAATGAGTTTTCTCGAAAGAAACCTTGTGCTTCCAGTTCCTAGTTGGAAGCTCACCCGGCTCTGCTCTATACCAAACGTGAAAGTCAATGTGAGCACTAGCCTCGAAGTAAGGCCCTGATTATCCTGACAAAACGGGAGGCGTGCAGCAGCTCCATGAGGCCTTCATCGCTGTTCTGCTTTAGTTTCACGGTAGTAAGCTTTCCAACATTCCTAGGGACTTTGCTTAAGCAACCGTTTCGGTACCAGAACACTGCGTAGAGACAGTAAGCTCTGGTCCTGCGTGTATGCTGCGTGTCAACCTAGAAATTGGAGACTGATGGCATAAGGCTTCTTTTCCCATTATGAAAGCTCCGTTCATGCGGCCTCGAAGCTACCTGTAAAGCATTGTTGTTGCCGGGGTTTTCCTCACTGCCGGCATGGTTCTGAGAAGAAAATGAGTTTTCTCCTAAGAAACCTTGGGTTTCCAGTTCCTTGTTGGAAGCTCACCCTGCTCTGCGCTATACCTAAAGTGAAAGTCAACGTGAGCCCAAGCTTCGAAGTAAGGCCCTGATTATCCTTGCAAAACGAGAGGCGTGCAGCAGCTCCATGAGGCCTTCATCGTTGTTCTGCTTTAGTTTCAAGGTAGTAAGTTTTCAACACTCCTAGGGGACTTGCTTCAGCACCCGTTTCAATACCAGAACACTGTGTAGAACCAGGAAGCTCTGCTCCTGCGTGTATGCTGCGTGTCAACCTAGAAATTAGAGACTGATGGCACAAGGCTAGTTTTCCCATTATGAAAGCTCCGTTGATGCGGCCCCGAAGCTACCTGAAAAGCACTGTTGTTACCGTGCTTTTACTTACAGCCGGCATGGTTCATAGAAGCAAATGAGTTTTCTCGAAAGAAACCTTGTGCTTCCAGTTCCTAGTTGGAAGCTCACCCGGCTCTGCTCTATACCAAACGTGAAAGTCAATGTGAGCACTAGCCTCGAAGTAAGGCCCTGATTATCCTGGCAAAACGGGAGGCGTGCAGCAGCTCCATGAGGCCTTCATCGCTGTTCTTCTTTAGTTTCACGGTAGTAAGCTTTCCAAGACTCCTAGGGACTTTGCTTAAGCAACCGTTTCGGTACCAGAACACTGCGTAGAGACAGTAAGCTCTGGTCCTGCGTGTATGCTGCGTATCAACCTAGAAATTGGAGACTGATGGCATAAGGCTTCTTTTCCCATTATGAAAGCTCCGTTCATGCGGCCTCGAAGCTACCTGAAAAGCATTGTTGTTGCCGGGGTTTTCCTCACTGCCGGCATGGTTCTGAGAAGAAAATGAGTTTTCTCCTAAAAACCTTGGGTTTCCAGTTCCTTGTTGGAAGCTCACCCTGCTCTGCGCTATACCTAAAGTGAAAGTCAACGTGAGCCCAAGCTTCGAAGTAGGCCCTGATTATCCTGGCAAAACGGTAGGCGTGCAGCAGCTCCATGAGTCCTTCATCGCTGTTCTGCTTTAGTTTCACGGTAGTAAGCTTTCCAACATTCCTAGGGACTTTGCTTAAGCAACCGTTTCGGTACCAGAACACTGCGTAGAGACAGTAAGCTCTGGTCCTGCGTGTATGCTGCGTGTCAACCTAGAAATTGGAGACTGATGGCATAAGGCTTCTTTTCCCATTATGAAAGCTCCGTTCATGCGGCCTCGAAGCTACCTGAAAAGCATTGTTGTTGCCGGGGTTTTCCTCACTGCCGGCATGGTTCTGAGAAGAAAATGAGTTTTCTCCTAAGAAACCTTGGGGTTCCAGTTCCTTGTTGGAAGCTCACCCTGCTCTGCGCTATACCTAAAGTGAAAGTCAACGTGAGCCCAAGCTTCGAAGTAAGGCCCTGATTATCCTTGCAAAACGAGAGGCGTGCAGCAGCTCCATGAGGCCTTCATCGTTGTTCTGCTTTAGTTTCAAGGTAGTAAGCTTTTCAACACTCCTAGGGGACTTGCTTCAGCACCCGTTTCAGTACCAGAACACTGCGTAGAACCAGGAAGCTCTGCTCCTGCGTGTATGCTGCATGTCAACCTAGAAATTAGAGACTGATGGCAGAAGGCTAGTTTTCCCATTATGAAAGCTCCGTTGATGCGGCCCCGAAGCTACCTGAAAAGCACTGTTGTTACCGTGCTTTTACTTACAGCCGGCATGGTTCATAGAAGCAAATGAGTTTTCTCGAAAGAAACCTTGTGCTTCCAGTTCCTAGTTGCAAGCTCACCCTGCTCTGCTCTATACCAAACGTGAAAGTCAATGTGAGCACTAGCCTCGAAGTAAGGCCCTGATTATCCTGGCAAAACGGGAGGCGTGCAGCAGCTCCATGAGGCCTTCATCGCTGTTCTGCTTTAGTTTCACGGTAGTAAGCTTTCCAACATTCCTAGGGACTTTGCTTAAGCAACCGTTTCGGTACCAGAACACTGCGTAGAGACAGTAAGCTCTGGTCCTGCGTGTATGCTGCGTGTCAACCTAGAAATTGGAGACTGATGGCATAAGGCTTCTTTTCCCATTATGAAAGCTCCGTTCATGCGGCCTCGAAGCTACCTGAAAAGCATTGTTGTTGCCGGGGTTTTCCTCACTGCCGGCATGGTTCTGAGAAGAAAAAGAGTTTTCTCCTAAGAAACCTTGGGTTTCCAGTTCCTTGTTGGAAGCTCACCCTGCTCTGCGCTATACCTAAAGTGAAAGTCAACGTGAGCCCAAGCTTCGAAGTAAGGCCCTGATTATCGTTGCAAAACGAGAGGCGTGCAGCAGCTCCATGAGGCCTTCATCGTTGTTCTGCTTTAGTTTCAAGGTAGTAAGCTTTTCAACACTCCTAGGGGACTTGCTTCAGCACCCGTTTCAGTACCAGAACACTGCGTAGAACCAGGAAGCTCTGCTCCTGCGTGTATGCTGCGTGTCAACCTAGAAATTAGAGACTGATGGCACAAGGCTAGTTTTCCCATTATGAAAGCTCCGTTGATGCGGCCCCGAAGCTACCTGAAAAGCACTGTTGTTACCGTGCTTTTACTTACAGCCGGCATGGTTCATAGAAGAAAATGAGTTTTCTCGAAAGAAACCTTGTGCTTCCAGTTCCTAGTTGCAAGCTCACCCGGCTCCGCTCTATACCAAACGTGAAAGTCAATGTGAGCACTAGCCTCGAAGTAAGGCCCTGATTATCCTGGCAAAACGGGAGGCGTGCAGCAGCTCCATGAGGCCTTCATCGCTGTTCTGCTTTAGTTTCACGGTAGTAAGCTTTCCAACATTCCTAGGGACTTTGCTTAAGCAACCGTTTCGGTACCAGAACACTGCGTAGAGACAGTAAGCTCTGGTCCTGCGTGTATGCTGCGTGTCAACCTAGAAATTGGAGACTGATGGCATAAGGCTTCTTTTCCCATTACGAAAGCTCCGTTCATGCGGCCTCGAAGCTACCTGAAAAGCATTGTTGTTGCCGGGGTTTTCCTCACTGCCGGCATGGTTCTGAGAAGAAAATGAGTTTTCTCCTAAGAAACCTTGGGGTTCCAGTTCCTTGTTGGAAGCTCACCCTGCTCTGCGCTATACCTAAAGTGAAAGTCAACGTGAGCCCAAGCTTCGAAGTAAGGCCCTGATCATCCTTGCAAAACGAGAGGCGTGCAGCAGCTCCATGAGGCCTTCATCGTTGTTCTGCTTTAGTTTCAAGGTAGTAAGCTTTTCAACACTCCTAGGGGACTTGCTTCAGCACCCGTTTCAGTACCAGAACACTGCGTAGAACCAGGAAGCTCTGCTCCTGCGTGTATGCTGCGTGTCAACCTAGAAATTAGAGACTGACGGCACAAGGCTAGTTTTCCCATTATGAAAGCTCCGTTGATGCGGCCCCGAAGCTACCTGAAAAGCACTGTTGTTACCGTGCTTTTACTTACAGCCGGCATGGTTCATAGAAGAAAATGAGTTTTCTCGAAAGAAACCTTGTGCTTCCAGTTCCTAGTTGGAAGCTCACCCGGCTCCGCTCTATACCAAACGTGAAAGTCAATGTGAGCACTAGCCTCGAAGTAAGGCCCTGATTATCCTGGCAAAACGGGAGGCGTGCAGCAGCTCCATGAGGCCTTCATCGCTGTTCTGCTTTAGTTTCACGGTAGTAAGCTTTCCAACATTCCTAGGGACTTTGCTTAAGCAACCGTTTCGGTACCAGAACACTGCGTAGAGACAGTAAGCTCTGGTCCTGCGTGTATGCTGCGTGTCAACCTAGAAATTGGAGACTGATGGCATAAGGCTTCTTTTCCCATTATGAAAGCTCCGTTCATGCGGCCTCGAAGCTACCTGAAAAGCATTGTTGTTGCCGGGGTTTTCCTCACTGCCGGCATGGTTCTGAGAAGAAAATGAGTTTTCTCCTAAGAAACCTTGGGGTTCCAGTTCCTTGTTGGAAGCTCACCCTGCTCTGCGCTATACCTGAAGTGAAAGTCAACTTGAGCCCAAGCTTCGAAGTAAGGCCCTGATTATCCTTGCAAAACGAGAGGCGTGCAGCAGCTCCATGAGGCCTTCATCGTTGTTCTGCTTTAATTTCAAGGTAGTAAGCTTTTCAACACTCCTAGGGGCCTTGCTTCAGCACCCGTTTCAGTACCAGAACACTGCGTAGAACCAGGAAGCTCTGCTCCTGCGTGTATGCTGCGTGTCAACCTAGAAATTAGAGACTGACGGCACAAGGCTAGTTTTCCCATTATGAAAGCTCCGTTGATGCGGCCCCGAAGCTACCTGAAAAGCACTGTTGTTACCGTGCTTTTACTTACAGCCGGCATGGTTCATAGAAGAAAATGAGTTTTCTCGAAAGAAACCTTGTGCTTCCAGTTCCTAGTTGGAAGCTCACCCGGCTCCGCTCTATACCAAACGTGAAAGTCAATGTGAGCACTAGCCTCGAAGTAAGGCCCTGATTATCCTGGCAAAACGGGAGGCGTGCAGCAGCTCCATGAGGCCTTCATCGCTGTTCTGCTTTAGTTTCACGGTAGTAAGCTTTCCAACATTCCTAGGGACTTTGCTTAAGCAACCGTTTCGGTACCAGAACACTGCGTAGAGACAGTAAGCTCTGGTCCTGCGTGTATGCTGCGTGTCAACCTAGAAATTGGAGACTGATGGCATAAGGCTTCTTTTCCCATTATGAAAGCTCCGTTCATGCGGCCTCGAAGCTACCTGAAAAGCATTGTTGTTGCCGGGGTTTTCCTCACTGCCGGCATGGTTCTGAGAAGAAAATGAGTTTTCTCCTAAGAAACCTTGGGGTTCCAGTTCCTTGTTGGAAGCTCACCCTGCTCTGCGCTATACCTAAAGTGAAAGTCAACGTGAGCCCAAGCTTCGAAGTAAGGCCCTGATTATCCTTGCAAAACGAGAGGCGTGCAGCAGCTCCATGAGGCCTTCATCGTTGTTCTGCTTTAGTTTCAAGGTAGTAAGCTTTTCAACACTCCTAGGGGCCTTGCTTCAGCACCCGTTTCAGTACCAGAACACTGCGTAGAACCAGGAAGCTCTGCTCCTGCGTGTATGCTGCGTGTCAACCTAGAAATTAGAGACTGACGGCACAAGGCTAGTTTTCCCATTATGAAAGCTCCGTTGATGCGGCCCCGAAGCTACCTGAAAAGCACTGTTGTTACCGTGCTTTTACTTACAGCCGGCATGGTTCATAGAAGAAAATGAGTTTTCTCGAAAGAAACCTTGTGCTTCCAGTTCCTAGTTGGAAGCTCACCCGGCTCCGCTCTATACCAAACGTGAAAGTCAATGTGAGCACTAGCCTCGAAGTAAGGCCCTGATTATCCTGGCAAAACGGGAGGCGTGCAGCAGCTCCATGAGGCCTTCATCGCTGTTCTGCTTTAGTTTCACGGTAGTAAGCTTTCCAACATTCCTAGGGACTTTGCTTAAGCAACCGTTTCGGTACCAGAACACTGCGTAGAGACAGTAAGCTCTGGTCCTGCGTGTATGCTGCGTGTCAACCTAGAAATTGGAGACTGATGGCATAAGGCTTCTTTTCCCATTATGAAAGCTCCGTTCATGCGGCCTCGAAGCTACCTGAAAAGCATTGTTGTTGCCGGGGTTTTCCTCACTGCCGGCATGGTTCTGAGAAGAAAATGAGTTTTCTCCTAAGAAACCTTGGGGTTCCAGTTCCTTGTTGGAAGCTCACCCTGCTCTGCGCTATACCTGAAGTGAAAGTCAACTTGAGCCCAAGCTTCGAAGTAAGGCCCTGATTATCCTTGCAAAACGAGAGGCGTGCAGCAGCTCCATGAGGCCTTCATCGTTGTTCTGCTTTAATTTCAAGGTAGTAAGCTTTTCAACACTCCTAGGGGCCTTGCTTCAGCACCCGTTTCAGTACCAGAACACTGCGTAGAACCAGGAAGCTCTGCTCCTGCGTGTATGCTGCGTGTCAACCTAGAAATTAGAGACTGACGGCACAAGGCTAGTTTTCCCATTATGAAAGCTCCGTTGATGCGGCCCCGAAGCTACCTGAAAAGCACTGTTGTTACCGTGCTTTTACTTACAGCCGGCATGGTTCATAGAAGAAAATGAGTTTTCTCGAAAGAAACCTTGTGCTTCCAGTTCCTAGTTGGAAGCTCACCCGGCTCCGCTCTATACCAAACGTGAAAGTCAATGTGAGCACTAGCCTCGAAGTAAGGCCCTGATTATCCTGGCAAAACGGGAGGCGTGCAGCAGCTCCATGAGGCCTTCATCGCTGTTCTGCTTTAGTTTCACGGTAGTAAGCTTTCCAACATTCCTAGGGACTTTGCTTAAGCAACCGTTTCGGTACCAGAACACTGCGTAGAGACAGTAAGCTCTGGTCCTGCGTGTATGCTGCGTGTCAACCTAGAAATTGGAGACTGATGGCATAAGGCTTCTTTTCCCATTATGAAAGCTCCGTTCATGCGGCCTCGAAGCTACCTGAAAAGCATTGTTGTTGCCGGGGTTTTCCTCACTGCCGGCATGGTTCTGAGAAGAAAATGAGTTTTCTCCTAAGAAACCTTGGGGTTCCAGTTCCTTGTTGGAAGCTCACCCTGCTCTGCGCTATACCTAAAGTGAAAGTCAACGTGAGCCCAAGCTTCGAAGTAAGGCCCTGATTATCCTTGCAAAACGAGAGGCGTGCAGCAGCTCCATGAGGCCTTCATCGTTGTTCTGCTTTAGTTTCAAGGTAGTAAGCTTTTCAACACTCCTAGGGGCCTTGCTTCAGCACCCGTTTCAGTACCAGAACACTGCGTAGAACCAGGAAGCTCTGCTCCTGCGTGTATGCTGCGTGTCAACCTAGAAATTAGAGACTGACGGCACAAGGCTAGCTTTCCCATTATGAAAGCTCCGTTGATGCGGCCCCGAAGCTACCTGAAAAGCACTGTTGTTACCGTGCTTTTACTTACAGCCGGCATGGTTCATAGAAGAAAATGAGTTTTCTCGAAAGAAACCTTGTGCTTCCAGTTCCTAGTTGGAAGCTCACCCGGCTCCGATCTATACCAAACGTGAAAGTCAATGTGAGCACTAGCCTCGAAGTAAGGCCCTGATTATCTTGGCAAAACGGGAGACGTGCAGCAGTCCATGAGGCCTTCATCGCTGTTCTGCTTTAGTTTCACGGTAGTAAGCTTTCCAACATTCCTAGGGACTTTGCTTAAGCAACCGTTTCGGTACCAGAACACTGCGTAGAGACAGTAAGCTCTGGTCCTGCGTGTATGCTGCGTGTCAACCTAGAAATTGCAGACTGATGGCATAAGGCTTCTTTTCCCATTATGAAAGCTCCGTTCATGCGGCCTCGAAGCTACCTGAAAAGCATTGTTGTTGCCGGGGTTTTCCTCACTGCCGGCATGGTTCTGAGAAGAAAATGAGTTTTCTCCTAAGAAACCTTGGGTTTCCAGTTCCTTGTTGGAAGCTCACCCTGCTCTGCGTTATACCTAAAGTGAAAGTCAACGTGAGCCCAAGCTTCGAAGTAAGGCCCTGATTATCCTTGCAAAACGAGAGGCGTGCAGCAGCTCCATGAGGCCTTCATCGTTGTTCTGCTTTAGTTTCAAGGTAGTAAGCTTTTCAACACTCCTAGGGGACTTGCTTCAGCACCCGTTTCAGTACCAGAACACTGCGTAGAACCAGGAAGCTCTGCTCCTGCGTGTATGCTGCGTGTCAACCTAGAAATTAGAGACTGACGGCACAAGGCTAGTTTTCCCATTATGAAAGCTCCGTTGATGCGGCCCCGAAGCTACCTGAAAAGCACTGTTGTTACCGTGCTTTTACTTACAGCCGGCATGGTTCATAGAAGAAAATGAGTTTTCTCGAAAGAAACCTTGTGCTTCCAGTTCCTAGTTGCAAGCTCACCCGGCTCCGCTCTATACCAAACGTGAAAGTCAATGTGAGCACTAGCCTCGAAGTAAGGCCCTGATTATCCTGGCAAAACGGGAGGCGTGCAGCAGCTCCATGAGGCCTTCATCGCTGTTCTGCTTTAGTTTCACGGTAGTAAGCTTTCCAACATTCCTAGGGACTTTGCTTAAGCAACCGTTTCGGTACCAGAACACTGCGTAGAGACAGTAAGCTCTGGTCCTGCGTGTATGCTGCGTGTCAACCTAGAAATTGGAGACTGATGGCATAAGGCTTCTTTTCCCATTACGAAAGCTCCGTTCATGCGGCCTCGAAGCTACCTGAAAAGCATTGTTGTTGCCGGGGTTTTCCTCACTGCCGGCATGGTTCTGAGAAGAAAATGAGTTTTCTCCTAAGAAACCTTGGGGTTCCAGTTCCTTGTTGGAAGCTCACCCTGCTCTGCGCTATACCTAAAGTGAAAGTCAACGTGAGCCCAAGCTTCGAAGTAAGGCCCTGATCATCCTTGCAAAACGAGAGGCGTGCAGCAGCTCCATGAGGCCTTCATCGTTGTTCTGCTTTAGTTTCAAGGTAGTAAGCTTTTCAACACTCCTAGGGGCCTTGCTTCAGCACCCGTTTCAGTACCAGAACACTGCGTAGAACCAGGAAGCTCTGCTCCTGCGTGTATGCTGCGTGTCAACCTAGAAATTAGAGACTGACGGCACAAGGCTAGTTTTCCCATTATGAAAGCTCCGTTGATGCGGCCCCGAAGCTACCTGAAAAGCACTGTTGTTACCGTGCTTTTACTTACAGCCGGCATGGTTCATAGAAGAAAATGAGTTTTCTCGAAAGAAACCTTGTGCTTCCAGTTCCTAGTTGGAAGCTCACCCGGCTCCGCTCTATACCAAACGTGAAAGTCAATGTGAGCACTAGCCTCGAAGTAAGGCCCTGATTATCCTGGCAAAACGGGAGGCGTGCAGCAGCTCCATGAGGCCTTCATCGCTGTTCTGCTTTAGTTTCACGGTAGTAAGCTTTCCAACATTCCTAGGGACTTTGCTTAAGCAACCGTTTCGGTACCAGAACACTGCGTAGAGACAGTAAGCTCTGGTCCTGCGTGTATGCTGCGTGTCAACCTAGAAATTGGAGACTGATGGCATAAGGCTTCTTTTCCCATTATGAAAGCTCCGTTCATGCGGCCTCGAAGCTACCTGAAAAGCATTGTTGTTGCCGGGGTTTTCCTCACTGCCGGCATGGTTCTGAGAAGAAAATGAGTTTTCTCCTAAGAAACCTTGGGGTTCCAGTTCCTTGTTGGAAGCTCACCCTGCTCTGCGCTATACCTAAAGTGAAAGTCAACGTGAGCCCAAGCTTCGAAGTAAGGCCCTGATTATCCTTGCAAAACGAGAGGCGTGCAGCAGCTCCATGAGGCCTTCATCGTTGTTCTGCTTTAATTTCAAGGTAGTAAGCTTTTCAACACTCCTAGGGGCCTTGCTTCAGCACCCGTTTCAGTACCAGAACACTGCGTAGAACCAGGAAGCTCTGCTCCTGCGTGTATGCTGCGTGTCAACCTAGAAATTAGAGACTGACGGCACAAGGCTAGTTTTCCCATTATGAAAGCTCCGTTGATGCGGCCCCGAAGCTACCTGAAAAGCATTGTTGTTACCGTGCTTTTACTTACAGCCGGCATGGTTCATAGAAGAAAATGAGTTTTCTCGAAAGAAACCTTGTGCTTCCAGTTCCTAGTTGGAAGCTCACCCGGCTCCGCTCTATACCAAACGTGAAAGTCAATGTGAGCACTAGCCTCGAAGTAAGGCCCTGATTATCCTGGCAAAACGGGAGGCGTGCAGCAGCTCCATGAGGCCTTCATCGCTGTTCTGCTTTAGTTTCACGGTAGTAAGCTTTCCAACATTCCTAGGGACTTTGCTTAAGCAACCGTTTCGGTACCAGAACACTGCGTAGAGACAGTAAGCTCTGGTCCTGCGTGTATGCTGCGTGTCAACCTAGAAATTGGAGACTGATGGCATAAGGCTTCTTTTCCCATTATGAAAGCTCCGTTCATGCGGCCTCGAAGCTACCTGAAAAGCATTGTTGTTGCCGGGGTTTTCCTCACTGCCGGCATGGTTCTGAGAAGAAAATGAGTTTTCTCCTAAGAAACCTTGGGTTTCCAGTTCCTTGTTGGAAGCTCACCCTGCTCTGCGCTATACCTAAAGTGAAAGTCAACGTGAGCCCAAGCTTCGAAGTAAGGCCCTGATTATCCTTGCAAAACGAGAGGCGTGCAGCAGCTCCATGAGGCCTTCATCGTTGTTCTGCTTTAGTTTCAAGGTAGTAAGCTTTTCAACACTCCTAGGGGACTTGCTTCAGCACCCGTTTCAGTACCAGAACACTGCGTAGAACCAGGAAGCTCTGCTCCTGCGTGTATTCTGCGTGTCAACTTAGAAATTAGAGACTGACGGCACAAGGCTAGTTTTCCCATTATGAAAGCTCCGTTGATGCGGCCCCGAAGCTACCTGAAAGGCACTGTTGTTACCGTGCTTTTACTTACAGCCGGCATGGTTCATAGAAGCAAATGAGTTTTCTCGAAAGAAACCTTGTGCTTCCAGTTCCTAGTTGCAAGCTCACCCGGCTCCGCTCTATACCAAACGTGAAAGTCAATGTGAGCACTAGCCTCGAAGTAAGGCCCTGATTATCCTGGCAAAACGGGAGGCGTGCAGCAGCTCCATGAGGCCTTCATCGCTGTTCTGCTTTAGTTTCACGGTAGTAAGCTTTCCAACATTCCTAGGGACTTTGCTTAAGCAACCGTTTCGGTACCAGAACACTGCGTAGAGACAGTAAGCTCTGGTCCTGCGTGTATGCTGCGTGTCAACCTAGAAATTGGAGACTGATGGCATAAGGCTTCTTTTCCCATTATGAAAGCTCCGTTCATGCGGCCTCGAAGCTACCTGAAAAGCATTGTTGTTGCCGGGGTTTTCCTCACTGCCGGCATGGTTCTGAGAAGAAAATGAGTTTTCTCCTAAGAAACCTTGGGTTTCCAGTTCCTTGTTGGAAGCTCACCCTGCTCTGCGCTATACCTAAAGTGAAAGTCAACGTGAGCCCAAGCTTCGAAGTAAGGCCCTGATTATCCTTGCAAAACGAGAGGCGTGCAGCAGCTCCATGAGGCCTTCATCGTTGTTCTGCTTTAGTTTCAAGGTAGTAAGCTTTTCAACACTCCTAGGGGCCTTGCTTCAGCACCCGTTTCAGTACCAGAACACTGCGTAGAACCAGGAAGCTCTGCTCCTGCGTGTATGCTGCGTGTCAACCTAGAAATTAGAGACTGACGGCACAAGGCTAGTTTTCCCATTATGAAAGCTCCGTTGATGCGGCCCCGAAGCTACCTGAAAAGCACTGTTGTTACCGTGCTTTTACTTACAGCCGGCATGGTTCATAGAAGCAAATGAGTTTTCTCGAAAGAAACCTTGTGCTTCCAGTTCCTAGTTGGAAGCTCACCCGGCTCTGCTCTATACCAAACGTGAAAGTCAACGTGAGCACTAGCCTCGAAGTAAGGCCCTGATTATCCTGGCAAAACGGGAGGCGTGCAGCAGCTCAATGAGGCCTTCATCGCTGTTCTGCTTTAGTTTCAAGGTAGTAAGCTTTCCAACATTCCTAGGGACTTTGCTTAAGCAACCGTTTCGGTACCAGAACACTGCGTAGAGACAGTAAGCTCTGGTCCTGCGTGTATGCTGCGTGTCAACCTAGAAATTGCAGACTGATGGCATAAGGCTTCTTTTCCCATTATGAAAGCTCCGTTCATGCGGCCTCGAAGCTACCTGAAAAGCATTGTTGTTGCCGGGGTTTTCCTCACTGCCGGCATGGTTCTGAGAAGAAAATGAGTTTTCTCCTAAGAAACCTTGGGTTTCCAGTTCCTTGTTGGAAGCTCACCCTGCTCTGCGTTATACCTAAAGTGAAAGTCAACGTGAGCCCAAGCTTCGAAGTAAGGCCCTGATTATCCTTGCAAAACGAGAGGCGTGCAGCAGCTCCATGAGGCCTTCATCGTTGTTCTGCTTTAGTTTCAAGGTAGTAAGCTTTTCAACACTCCTAGGGGACTTGCTTCAGCACCCGTTTCAGTACCAGAACACTGCGTAGAACCAGGAAGCTCTGCTCCTGCGTGTATGCTGCGTGTCAACCTAGAAATTAGAGACTGACGGCACAAGGCTAGTTTTCCCATTATGAAAGCTCCGTTGATGCGGCCCCGAAGCTACCTGAAAAGCACTGTTGTTACCGTGCTTTTACTTACAGCCGGCATGGTTCATAGAAGAAAATGAGTTTTCTCGAAAGAAACCTTGTGCTTCCAGTTCCTAGTTGGAAGCTCACCCGGCTCCGCTCTATACCAAACGTGAAAGTCAATGTGAGCACTAGCCTCGAAGTAAGGCCCTGATTATCCTGGCAAAACGGGAGGCGTGCAGCAGCTCCATGAGGCCTTCATCGCTGTTCTGCTTTAGTTTCACGGTAGTAAGCTTTCCAACATTCTTAGGGACTTTGCTTAAGCAACCGTTTCGGTACCAGAACACTGCCTAGAGACAGTAAGCTCTGGTCCTGCGTGTATGCTGCGTGTCAACCTAGAAATTGGAGACTGATGGCATAAGGCTTCTTTTCCCATTACGAAAGCTCCGTTCATGCGGCCTCGAAGCTACCTGAAAAGCATTGTTGTTGCCGGGGTTTTCCTCACTGCCGGCATGGTTCTGAGAAGAAAATGAGTTTTCTCCTAAGAAACCTTGGGGTTCCAGTTCCTTGTTGGAAGCTCACCCTGCTCTGCGCTATACCTAAAGTGAAAGTCAACGTGAGCCCAAGCTTCGAAGTAAGGCCCTGATCATCCTTGCAAAACGAGAGGCGTGCAGCAGCTCCATGAGGCCTTCATCGTTGTTCTGCTTTAGTTTCAAGGTAGTAAGCTTTTCAACACTCCTAGGGGCCTTGCTTCAGCACCCGTTTCAGTACCAGAACACTGCGTAGAACCAGGAAGCTCTGCTCCTGCGTGTATGCTGCGTGTCAACCTAGAAATTAGAGACTGACGGCACAAGGCTAGTTTTCCCATTATGAAAGCTCCGTTGATGCGGCCCCGAAGCTACCTGAAAAGCATTGTTGTTACCGTGCTTTTACTTACAGCCGGCATGGTTCATAGAAGAAAATGAGTTTTCTCGAAAGAAACCTTGTGCTTCCAGTTCCTAGTTGGAAGCTCACCCGGCTCCGCTCTATACCAAACGTGAAAGTCAATGTGAGCACTAGCCTCGAAGTAAGGCCCTGATTATCCTGGCAAAACGGGAGGCGTGCAGCAGCTCCATGAGGCCTTCATCGCTGTTCTGCTTTAGTTTCACGGTAGTAAGCTTTCCAACATTCCTAGGGACTTTGCTTAAGCAACCGTTTCGGTACCAGAACACTGCGTAGAGACAGTAAGCTCTGGTCCTGCGTGTATGCTGCGTGTCAACCTAGAAATTGGAGACTGATGGCATAAGGCTTCTTTTCCCATTATGAAAGCTCCGTTCATGCGGCCTCGAAGCTACCTGAAAAGCATTGTTGTTGCCGGGGTTTTCCTCACTGCCGGCATGGTTCTGAGAAGAAAATGAGTTTTCTCCTAAGAAACCTTGGGTTTCCAGTTCCTTGTTGGAAGCTCACCCTGCTCTGCGCTATACCTAAAGTGAAAGTCAACGTGAGCCCAAGCTTCGAAGTAAGGCCCTGATTATCCTTGCAAAACGAGAGGCGTGCAGCAGCTCCATGAGGCCTTCATCGTTGTTCTGCTTTAGTTTCAAGGTAGTAAGCTTTTCAACACTCCTAGGGGACTTGCTTCAGCACCCGTTTCAGTACCAGAACACTGCGTAGAACCAGGAAGCTCTGCTCCTGCGTGTATTCTGCGTGTCAACTTAGAAATTAGAGACTGACGGCACAAGGCTAGTTTTCCCATTATGAAAGCTCCGTTGATGCGGCCCCGAAGCTACCTGAAAGGCACTGTTGTTACCGTGCTTTTACTTACAGCCGGCATGGTTCATAGAAGAAAATGAGTTTTCTCGAAAGAAACCTTGTGCTTCCAGTTCCTAGTTGGAAGCTCACCCGGCTCCGCTCTATACCAAACGTGAAAGTCAATGTGAGCACTAGCCTCGAAGTAAGGCCCTGATTATCCTGGCAAAACGGGAGGCGTGCAGCAGCTCCATGAGGCCTTCATCGCTGTTCTGCTTTAGTTTCACGGTAGTAAGCTTTCCAACATTCCTAGGGACTTTGCTTAAGCAACCGTTTCGGTACCAGAACACTGCGTAGAGACAGTAAGCTCTGGTCCTGCGTGTATGCTGCGTGTCAACCTAGAAATTGGAGACTGATGGCATAAGGCTTCTTTTCCCATTATGAAAGCTCCGTTCATGCGGCCTCGAAGCTACCTGAAAAGCATTGTTGTTGCCGGGGTTTTCCTCACTGCCGGCATGGTTCTGAGAAGAAAATGAGTTTTCTCCTAAGAAACCTTGGGTTTCCAGTTCCTTGTTGGAAGCTCACCCTGCTCTGCGCTATACCTAAAGTGAAAGTCAACGTGAGCCCAAGCTTCGAAGTAAGGCCCTGATTATCCTTGCAAAACGAGAGGCGTGCAGCAGCTCCATGAGGCCTTCATCGTTGTTCTGCTTTAGTTTCAAGGTAGTAAGCTTTTCAACACTCCTAGGGGCCTTGCTTCAGCACCCGTTTCAGTACCAGAACACTGCGTAGAACCAGGAAGCTCTGCTCCTGCGTGTATGCTGCGTGTCAACCTAGAAATTAGAGACTGACGGCACAAGGCTAGTTTTCCCATTATGAAAGCTCCGTTGATGCGGCCCCGAAGCTACCTGAAAAGCACTGTTGTTACCGTGCTTTTACTTACAGCCGGCATGGTTCATAGAAGCAAATGAGTTTTCTCGAAAGAAACCTTGTGCTTCCAGTTCCTAGTTGGAAGCTCACCCGGCTCTGCTCTATACCAAACGTGAAAGTCAACGTGAGCACTAGCCTCGAAGTAAGGCCCTGATTATCCTGGCAAAACGGGAGGCGTGCAGCAGCTCAATGAGGCCTTCATCGCTGTTCTGCTTTAGTTTCAAGGTAGTAAGCTTTTCAACACTCCTAGGGGCCTTGCTTCAGCACCCGTTTCAGTACCAGAACACTGCGTAGAACCAGGAAGCTCTGCTCCTGCGTGTATGCTGCGTGTCAACCTAGAAATTAGAGACTGACGGCACAAGGCTAGTTTTCCCATTATGAAAGCTCCGTTGATGCGGCCCCGAAGCTACCTGAAAAGCATTGTTGTTACCGTGCTTTTACTTACAGCCGGCATGGTTCATAGAAGAAAATGAGTTTTCTCGAAAGAAACCTTGTGCTTCCAGTTCCTAGTTGCAAGCTCACCCGGCTCCGCTCTATACCAAACGTGAAAGTCAATGTGAGCACTAGCCTCGAAGTAAGGCCCTGATTATCCTGGCAAAACGGGAGGCGTGCAGCAGCTCCATGAGGCCTTCATCGCTGTTCTGCTTTAGTTTCACGGTAGTAAGCTTTCCAACATTCCTAGGGACTTTGCTTAAGCAACCGTTTCGGTACCAGAACACTGCGTAGAGACAGTAAGCTCTGGTCCTGCGTGTATGCTGCGTGTCAACCTAGAAATTGGAGACTGATGGCATAAGGCTTCTTTTCCCATTATGAAAGCTCCGTTCATGCGGCCTCGAAGCTACCTGAAAAGCATTGTTGTTGCCGGGGTTTTCCTCACTGCCGGCATGGTTCTGAGAAGAAAATGAGTTTTCTCCTAAGAAACCTTGGGTTTCCAGTTCCTTGTTGGAAGCTCACCCTGCTCTGCGCTATACCTAAAGTGAAAGTCAACGTGAGCCCAAGCTTCGAAGTAAGGCCCTGATTATCCTTGCAAAACGAGAGGCGTGCAGCAGCTCCATGAGGCCTTCATCGTTGTTCTGCTTTAGTTTCAAGGTAGTAAGCTTTTCAACACTCCTAGGGGACTTGCTTCAGCACCCGTTTCAGTACCAGAACACTGCGTAGAACCAGGAAGCTCTGCTCCTGCGTGTATTCTGCGTGTCAACTTAGAAATTAGAGACTGACGGCACAAGGCTAGTTTTCCCATTATGAAAGCTCCGTTGATGCGGCCCCGAAGCTACCTGAAAGGCACTGTTGTTACCGTGCTTTTACTTACAGCCGGCATGGTTCATAGAAGAAAATGAGTTTTCTCGAAAGAAACCTTGTGCTTCCAGTTCCTAGTTGGAAGCTCACCCGGCTCCGCTCTATACCAAACGTGAAAGTCAATGTGAGCACTAGCCTCGAAGTAAGGCCCTGATTATCCTGGCAAAACGGGAGGCGTGCAGCAGCTCCATGAGGCCTTCATCGCTGTTCTGCTTTAGTTTCACGGTAGTAAGCTTTCCAACATTCCTAGGGACTTTGCTTAAGCAACCGTTTCGGTACCAGAACACTGCGTAGAGACAGTAAGCTCTGGTCCTGCGTGTATGCTGCGTGTCAACCTAGAAATTGGAGACTGATGGCATAAGGCTTCTTTTCCCATTATGAAAGCTCCGTTCATGCGGCCTCGAAGCTACCTGAAAAGCATTGTTGTTGCCGGGGTTTTCCTCACTGCCGGCATGGTTCTGAGAAGAAAATGAGTTTTCTCCTAAGAAATCTTGGGTTTCCAGTTCCTTGTTGGAAGCTCACCCTGCTCTGCGCTATACCTAAAGTGAAAGTCAACGTGAGCCCAAGCTTCGAAGTAAGGCCCTGATTATCCTTGCAAAACGAGAGGCGTGCAGCAGCTCCATGAGGCCTTCATCGTTGTTCTGCTTTAGTTTCAAGGTAGTAAGCTTTTCAACACTCCTAGGGGACTTGCTTCAGCACCCGTTTCAGTACCAGAACACTGCGTAGAACCAGGAAGCTCTGCTCCTGCGTGTATTCTGCGTGTCAACTTAGAAATTAGAGACTGACGGCACAAGGCTAGTTTTCCCATTATGAAAGCTCCGTTGATGCGGCCCCGAAGCTACCTGAAAGGCACTGTTGTTACCGTGCTTTTACTTACAGCCGGCATGGTTCATAGAAGAAAATGAGTTTTCTCGAAAGAAACCTTGTGCTTCCAGTTCCTAGTTGGAAGCTCACCCGGCTCCGCTCTATACCAAACGTGAAAGTCAATGTGAGCACTAGCCTCGAAGTAAGGCCCTGATTATCCTGGCAAAACGGGAGGCGTGCAGCAGCTCCATGAGGCCTTCATCGCTGTTCTGCTTTAGTTTCACGGTAGTAAGCTTTCCAACATTCCTAGGGACTTTGCTTAAGCAACCGTTTCGGTACCAGAACACTGCGTAGAGACAGTAAGCTCTGGTCCTGCGTGTATGCTGCGTGTCAACCTAGAAATTGGAGACTGATGGCATAAGGCTTCTTTTCCCATTATGAAAGCTCCGTTCATGCGGCCTCGAAGCTACCTGAAAAGCATTGTTGTTGCCGGGGTTTTCCTCACTGCCGGCATGGTTCTGAGAAGAAAATGAGTTTTCTCCTAAGAAACCTTGGGTTTCCAGTTCCTTGTTGGAAGCTCACCCTGCTCTGCGCTATACCTAAAGTGAAAGTCAACGTGAGCCCAAGCTTCGAAGTAAGGCCCTGATTATCCTTGCAAAACGAGAGGCGTGCAGCAGCTCCATGAGGCCTTCATCGTTGTTCTGCTTTAGTTTCAAGGTAGTAAGCTTTTCAACACTCCTAGGGGACTTGCTTCAGCACCCGTTTCAGTACCAGAACACTGCGTAGAACCAGGAAGCTCTGCTCCTGCGTGTATTCTGCGTGTCAACTTAGAAATTAGAGACTGACGGCACAAGGCTAGTTTTCCCATTATGAAAGCTCCGTTGATGCGGCCCCGAAGCTACCTGAAAGGCACTGTTGTTACCGTGCTTTTACTTACAGCCGGCATGGTTCATAGAAGAAAATGAGTTTTCTCGAAAGAAACCTTGTGCTTCCAGTTCCTAGTTGGAAGCTCACCCGGCTCCGCTCTATACCAAACGTGAAAGTCAATGTGAGCACTAGCCTCGAAGTAAGGCCCTGATTATCCTGGCAAAACGGGAGGCGTGCAGCAGCTCCATGAGGCCTTCATCGCTGTTCTGCTTTAGTTTCACGGTAGTAAGCTTTCCAACATTCCTAGGGACTTTGCTTAAGCAACCGTTTCGGTACCAGAACACTGCGTAGAGACAGTAAGCTCTGGTCCTGCGTGTATGCTGCGTGTCAACCTAGAAATTGGAGACTGATGGCATAAGGCTTCTTTTCCCATTATGAAAGCTCCGTTCATGCGGCCTCGAAGCTACCTGAAAAGCATTGTTGTTGCCGGGGTTTTCCTCACTGCCGGCATGGTTCTGAGAAGAAAATGAGTTTTCTCCTAAGAAACCTTGGGGTTCCAGTTCCTTGTTGGAAGCTCACCCTGCTCTGCGCTATACCTAAAGTGAAAGTCAACGTGAGCCCAAGCTTCGAAGTAAGGCCCTGATTATCCTTGCAAAACGAGAGGCGTGCAGCAGCTCCATGAGGCCTTCATCGTTGTTCTGCTTTAGTTTCAAGGTAGTAAGCTTTTCAACACTCCTAGGGGCCTTGCTTCAGCACCCGTTTCAGTACCAGAACACTGCGTAGAACCAGGAAGCTCTGCTCCTGCGTGTATGCTGCGTGTCAACCTAGAAATTAGAGACTGACGGCACAAGGCTAGTTTTCCCATTATGAAAGCTCCGTTGATGCGGCCCCGAAGCTACCTGAAAAGCACTGTTGTTACCGTGCTTTTACTTACAGCCGGCATGGTTCATAGAAGCAAATGAGTTTTCTCGAAAGAAACCTTGTGCTTCCAGTTCCTAGTTGGAAGCTCACCCGGCTCTGCTCTATACCAAACGTGAAAGTCAACGTGAGCACTAGCCTCGAAGTAAGGCCCTGATTATCCTGGCAAAACGGGAGGCGTGCAGCAGCTCAATGAGGCCTTCATCGCTGTTCTGCTTTAGTTTCAAGGTAGTAAGCTTTTCAACACTCCTAGGGGCCTTGCTTCAGCACCCGTTTCAGTACCAGAACACTGCGTAGAACCAGGAAGCTCTGCTCCTGCGTGTATGCTGCGTGTCAACCTAGAAATTAGAGACTGACGGCACAAGGCTAGTTTTCCCATTATGAAAGCTCCGTTGATGCGGCCCCGAAGCTACCTGAAAAGCACTGTTGTTACCGTGCTTTTACTTACAGCCGGCATGGTTCATAGAAGCAAATGAGTTTTCTCGAAAGAAACCTTGTGCTTCCAGTTCCTAGTTGGAAGCTCACCCTGCTCTGCTCTATACCAAACGTGAAAGTCAATGTGAGCACTAGCCTCGAAGTAAGGCCCTGATTATCCTGGCAAAACGGGAGGCGTGCAGCAGCTCCATGAGGCCTTCATCGCTGTTCTGCTTTAGTTTCACGGTAGTAAGCTTTCCAACATTCCTAGGGAGTTTGCTTAAGCAACCGTTTCGGTACCAGAACACTGCGTAGAGACAGTAAGCTCTGGTCCTGCGTGTATGCTGCGTGTCAACCTAGAAATTGGAGACTGATGGCATAAGGCTTCTTTTCCCATTATGAAAGCTCCGTTCATGCGGCCTCGAAGCTACCTGAAAAGGATTGTTGTTGCCGGGGTTTTCCTCACTGCCGGCATGGTTCTGAGAAGAAAATGAGTTTTCTCCTAAGAAACCTTGGGGTTCCAGTTCCTTGTTGGAAGCTCACCCTGCTCTGCGCTATACCTAAAGTGAAAGTCAACGTGAGCCCAAGCTTCGAAGTAAGGCCCTGATTATCCTTGCAAAACGAGAGGCGTGCAGCAGCTCCATGAGGCCTTCATCGCTGTTCTGCTTTAGTTTCAAGGTAGTAAGCTTTTCAACACTCCTAGGGGCCTTGCTTCAGCACCCGTTTCAGTACCAGAACACTGCGTAGAACCAGGAAGCTCTGCTCCTGCGTGTATGCTGCGTGTCAACCTAGAAATTAGAGACTGACGGCACAAGGCTAGTTTTCCCATTATGAAAGCTCCGTTGATGCGGCCCCGAAGCTACCTGAAAAGCACTGTTGTTACCGTGCTTTTACTTACAGCCGGCATGGTTCATAGAAGAAAATGAGTTTTCTCGAAAGAAACCTTGTGCTTCCAGTTCCTATTTGGAAGCTCACCCGGCTCTGCTCTATACCAAACGTGAAAGTCAATGTGAGCACTAGCCTCGAAGTAAGGCCCTGATTATCCTGGCAAAACGGGAGGCGTGCAGCAGCTCCATGAGGCCTTCATCGCTGTTCTGCTTTAGTTTCAAGGTAGTAAGCTTTTCAACACTCCTAGGGGACTTGCTTCAGCACCCGTTTCAGTACCAGAACACTGCGTAGAACCAGGAAGCTCTGCTCCTGCGTGTATGCTACGTGTCAACCTAGAAATTAGAGACTGACGGCACAAGGCTAGTTTTCCCATTATGAAAGCTCCGTTGATGCGGCCCCGAAGCTACCTGAAAAGCACTGTTGTTACCGTGCTTTTACTTACAGCCGGCATGGTTCATAGAAGCAAATGAGTTTTCTCGAAAGAAACCTTGTGCTTCCAGTTCCTAGTTGGAAGCTCACCCGGCTCCGCTCTATACCAAACGTGAAAGTCAATGTGAGCACTAGCCTCGAAGTAAGGCCCTGATTATCCTGGCAAAACGGGAGGCGTGCAGCAGCTCCATGAGGCCTTCATCGCTGTTCTGCTTTAGTTTCACGGTAGTAAGCTTTCCAACATTCCTAGGGACTTTGCTTAAGCAACCGTTTCGGTACCAGAACACTGCGTAGAGACAGTAAGCTCTGGTCCTGCGTGTATGCTGCGTGTCAACCTAGAAATTGGAGACTGATGGCATAAGGCTTCTTTTCCCATTATGAAAGCTCCGTTCATGCGGCCTCGAAGCTACCTGAAAAGCATTGTTGTTGCCGGGGTTTTCCTCACTGCCGGCATGGTTCTGAGAAGAAAATGAGTTTTCTCCTAAGAAACCTTGGGGTTCCAGTTCCTTGTTGGAAGCTCACCCTGCTCTGCGCTATACCTAAAGTGAAAGTCAACGTGAGCCCAAGCTTCGAAGTAAGGCCCTGATTATCCTTGCAAAACGAGAGGCGTGCAGCAGCTCCATGAGGCCTTCATCGTTGTTCTGCTTTAATTTCAAGGTAGTAAGCTTTTCAACACTCCTAGGGGACTTGCTTCAGCACCCGTTTCAGTACCAGAACACTGCGTAGAACCAGGAAGCTCTGCTCCTGCGTGTATGCTGCGTGTCAACCTAGAAATTAGAGACTGACGGCACAAGGCTAGTTTTCCCATTATGAAAGCTCCGTTGATGCGGCCCCGAAGCTACCTGAAAAGCACTGTTGTTACCGTGCTTTTACTTACAGCCGGCATGGTTCATAGAAGAAAATGAGTTTTCTCGAAAGAAACCTTGTGCTTCCAGTTCCTAGTTGGAAGCTCACCCGGCTCCGCTCTATACCAAACGTGAAAGTCAATGTGAGCACTAGCCTCGAAGTAAGGCCCTGATTATCCTGGCAAAACGGGAGGCGTGCAGCAGCTCCATGAGGCCTTCATCGCTGTTCTGCTTTAGTTTCACGGTAGTAAGCTTTCCAACATTCCTAGGGACTTTGCTTAAGCAACCGTTTCGGTACCAGAACACTGCGTAGAGACAGTAAGCTCTGGTCCTGCGTGTATGCTGCGTGTCAACCTAGAAATTGGAGACTGATGGCATAAGGCTTCTTTTCCCATTATGAAAGCTCCGTTCATGCGGCCTCGAAGCTACCTGAAAAGCATTGTTGTTGCCGGGGTTTTCCTCACTGCCGGCATGGTTCTGAGAAGAAAATGAGTTTTCTCCTAAGAAACCTTGGGGTTCCAGTTCCTTGTTGGAAGCTCACCCTGCTCTGCGCTATACCTAAAGTGAAAGTCAACGTGAGCCCAAGCTTCGAAGTAAGGCCCTGATTATCCTTGCAAAACGAGAGGCGTGCAGCAGCTCCATGAGGCCTTCATCGTTGTTCCGCTTTAGTTTCAAGGTAGTAAGCTTTTCAACACTCCTAGGGGACTTGCTTCAGCACCCGTTTCAGTACCAGAACACTGCGTAGAACCAGGAAGCTCTGCTCCTGCGTGTATGCTGCGTGTCAACTTAGAAATTAGAGACTGACGGCACAAGGCTAGTTTTCCCATTATGAAAGCTCCGTTGATGCGGCCCCGAAGCTACCTGAAAGGCACTGTTGTTACCGTGCTTTTACTTACAGCCGGCATGGTTCATAGAAGAAAATGAGTTTTCTCGAAAGAAACCTTGTGCTTCCAGTTCCTAGTTGGAAGCTCACCCGGCTCCGCTCTATACCAAACGTGAAAGTCAATGTGAGCACTAGCTTCGAAGTAAGGCCCTGATTATCCTGGCAAAACGGGAGGCGTGCAGCAGCTCCATGAGGCCTTCATCGCTGTTCTGCTTTAGTTTCACGGTAGTAAGCTTTCCAACATTCCTAGGGACTTTGCTTAAGCAACCGTTTCGGTACCAGAGCACTGCGTAGAGACAGTAAGCTCTGGTCCTGCGTGTATGCTGCGTGTCAACCTAGAAATTGGAGACTGATGGCATAAGGCTTCTTTTCCCATTATGAAAGCTCCGTTCATGCGGCCTCGAAGCTACCTGAAAAGCATTGTTGTTGCCGGGGTTTTCCTCACTGCCGGCATGGTTCTGAGAAGAAAATGAGTTTTCTCCTAAGAAACCTTGGGGTTCCAGTTCCTTGTTGGAAGCTCACCCTGCTCTGCGCTATACCTAAAGTGAAAGTCAACGTGAGCCCAAGCTTCGAAGTAAGGCCCTGATTATCCTTGCAAAACAAGAGGCGTGCAGCAGCTCCATGAGGCCTTCATCGTTGTTCTGCTTTAGTTTCAAGGTAGTAAGCTTTTCAACACTCCTAGGGGCCTTGCTTCAGCACCCGTTTCAGTACCAGAACACTGCGTAGAACCAGGAAGCTCTGCTCCTGCGTGTATGCTGCGTGTCAACCTAGAAATTAGAGACTGACGGCACAAGGCTAGTTTTCCCATTATGAAAGCTCCGTTGATGCGGCCCCGAAGCTACCTGAAAAGCACTGTTGTTACCGTGCTTTTACTTACAGCCGGCATGGTTCATAGAAGAAAATGAGTTTTCTCGAAAGAAACCTTGTGCTTCCAGTTCCTAGTTGGAAGCTCACCCGGCTCCGCTCTATACCAAACGTGAAAGTCAATGTGAGCACTAGCCTCGAAGTAAGGCCCTGATTATCCGGGCAAAACGGGAGGCGTGCAGCAGCTCCATGAGGCCTTCATCGCTGTTCTGCTTTAGTTTCACGGTAGTAAGCTTTCCAACATTCCTAGGGACTTTGCTTAAGCAACCGTTTCGGTACCAGAACACTGCGTAGAGACAGTAAGCTCTGGTCCTGCGTGTATGCTGCGTGTCAACCTAGAAATTGGAGACTGATGGCATAAGGCTTCTTCTGCCATTATGAAAGCTCCGTTCATGCGGCCTCGAAGCAACCTGAAAAGCATTGTTGTTGCCGGGGTTTTCCTCACTGCCGGCATGGTTCTGAGAAGAAAATGAGTTTTCTCCTAAGAAACCTTGGGTTTCCAGTTCCTTGTTGGAAGCTCACCCTGCTCTGCGCTATACCTAAAGTGAAAGTCAACGTGAGCCCAAGCTTCGAAGTAAGGCCCTGATTATCCTTGCAAAACGAGAGGCGTGCAGCAGCTCCATGAGGCCTTCATCGTTGTTCTGCTTTAGTTTCAAGGTAGTAAGCTTTTCAACAATCCTAGGGGCCTTGCTTCAGCACCCGTTTCAGTACCAGAACACTGCGTAGAACCAGGAAGCTCTGCTCCTGCGTGTATGCTGCGTGTCAACCTAGAAATTAGAGACTGACGGCACAAGGCTAGTTTTCCCATTATGAAAGCTCCGTTGATGCGGCCCCGAAGCTACCTGAAAAGCACTGTTGTTACCGTGCTTTTACTTACAGCCGGCATGGTTCATAGAAGCAAATGAGTTTTCTCGAAAGAAACCTTGTGCTTCCAGTTCCTAGTTGGAAGCTCACCCTGCTCTGCTCTATACCAAACGTGAAAGTCAACGTGAGCACTAGCCTCGAAGTAAGGCCCTGATTATCCTGGCAAAACGGGAGGCGTGCAGCAGCTCAATGAGGCCTTCATCGCTGTTCTGCTTTAGTTTCAAGGTAGTAAGCTTTTCAACACTCCTAGGGGCCTTGCTTCAGCACCCGTTTCAGTACCAGAACACTGCGTAGAACCAGGAAGCTCTGCTCCTGCGTGTATGCTGCGTGTCAACCTAGAAATTAGAGACTGACGGCACAAGGCTAGTTTTCCCATTATGAAAGCTCCGTTGATGCGGCCCCGAAGCTACCTGAAAAGCACTGTTGTTACCGTGCTTTTACTTACAGCCGGCATGGTTCATAGAAGCAAATGAGTTTTCTCGAAAGAAACCTTGTGCTTCCAGTTCCTAGTTGGAAGCTCACCCTGCTCTGCTCTATACCAAACGTGAAAGTCAATGTGAGCACTAGCCTCGAAGTAAGGCCTTGATTATCCTGGCAAAACGGGAGGCGTGCAGCAGCTCCATGAGGCCTTCATCGCTGTTCTGCTTTAGTTTCACGGTAGTAAGCTTTCCAACATTCCTAGGGAGTTTGCTTAAGCAACCGTTTCGGTACCAGAACACTGCGTAGAGACAGTAAGCTCTGGTCCTGCGTGTATGCTGCGTGTCAACCTAGAAATTGGAGACTGATGGCATAAGGCTTCTTTTCCCATTATGAAAGCTCCGTTCATGCGGCCTCGAAGCTACCTGAAAAGGATTGTTGTTGCCGGGGTTTTCCTCACTGCCGGCATGGTTCTGAGAAGAAAATGAGTTTTCTCCTAAGAAACCTTGGGGTTCCAGTTCCTTGTTGGAAGCTCACCCTGCTCTGCGCTATACCTAAAGTGAAAGTCAACGTGAGCCCAAGCTTCGAAGTAAGGCCCTGATTATCCTTGCAAAACGAGAGGCGTGCAGCAGCTCCATGAGGCCTTCATCGCTGTTCTGCTTTAGTTTCAAGGTAGTAAGCTTTTCAACACTCCTAGGGGCCTTGCTTCAGCACCCGTTTCAGTACCAGAACACTGCGTAGAACCAGGAAGCTCTGCTCCTGCGTGTATGCTGCGTGTCAACCTAGAAATTAGAGACTGACGGCACAAGGCTAGTTTTCCCATTATGAAAGCTCCGTTGATGCGGCCCCGAAGCTACCTGAAAAGCACTGTTGTTACCGTGCTTTTACTTACAGCCGGCATGGTTCATAGAAGAAAATGAGTTTTCTCGAAAGAAACCTTGTGCTTCCAGTTCCTATTTGGAAGCTCACCCGGCTCTGCTCTATACCAAACGTGAAAGTCAATGTGAGCACTAGCCTCGAAGTAAGGCCCTGATTATCCTGGCAAAACGGGAGGCGTGCAGCAGCTCCATGAGGCCTTCATCGCTGTTCTGCTTTAGTTTCACGGTAGTAAGCTTTCCAACATTCCTAGGGAGTTTGCTTAAGCAACCGTTTCGGTAGCAGAGCACTGCGTAGAGACAGTAAGCTCTGGTCCTGCGTGTATGCTGCGGGTCAACCTAGAAATTGGAGACTGATGGCATAAGGCTTCTTTTCCCATTATGAAAGCTCCGTTCATGCGGCCTTGAAGCTACCTGAAAAGGATTGTTGTTGCCGGGGTTTTCCTCACTGCCGGCATGGTTCTGAGAAGAAAATGAGTTTTCTCCTAAGAAACCTTGGGGTTCCAGTTCCTTGTTGGAAGCTCACCCTGCTCTGCGCTATACCTAAAGTGAAAGTCAACGTGAGCCCAAGCTTCGAAGTAAGGCCCTGATTATCCTTGCAAAACGAGAGGCGTGCAGCAGCTCCATGAGGCCTTCATCGTTGTTCTGCTTTAGTTTCAAGGTAGTAAGCTTTTCAACACTCCTAGGGGCCTTGCTTCAGCACCCGTTTCAGTACCAGAACACTGCGTAGAACCAGGAAGCTCTGCTCCTGCGTGTATGCTGCGTGTCAACCTAGAAATTGGAGACTGATGGCATAAGGCTTCTTCTGCCATTATGAAAGCTCCGTTCATGCGGCCTCGAAGCAACCTGAAAAGCATTGTTGTTGCCGGGGTTTTCCTCACTGCCGGCATGGTTCTGAGAAGAAAATGAGTTTTCTCCTAAGAAACCTTGGGTTTCCAGTTCCTTGTTGGAAGCTCACCCTGCTCTGCGCTATACCTAAAGTGAAAGTCAACGTGAGCCCAAGCTTCGAAGTAAGGCCCTGATTATCCTTGCAAAACGAGAGGCGTGCAGCAGCTCCATGAGGCCTTCATCGTTGTTCTGCTTTAGTTTCAAGGTAGTAAGCTTTTCAACACTCCTACGGGACTTGCTTCAGCACCCGTTTCAGTACCAGAACACTGCGTAGAACCAGGAAGCTCTGCTCCTGCGTGTATGCTGCGTGTCAACCTAGAAATTAGAGACTGACGGCACAAGGCTAGTTTTCCCATTATGAAAGCTCCGTTGATGCGGCCCCGAAGCTACCTGAAAAGCACTGTTGTTACCGTGCTTTTACTTACAGCCGGCATGGTTCATAGAAGCAAATGAGTTTTCTCGAAAGAAACCTTGTGCTTCCAGTTCCTAGTTGGAAGCTCACCCTGCTCTGCTCTATACCAAACGTGAAAGTCAACGTGAGCACTAGCCTCGAAGTAAGGCCCTGATTATCCTGGCAAAACGGGAGGCGTGCAGTAGCTCAATGAGGCCTTCATCGCTGTTCTGCTTTAGTTTCAAGGTAGTAAGCTTTTCAACACTCCTAAGGGCCTTGCTTCAGCACCCGTTTCAGTACCAGAACACTGCGTAGAACCAGGAAGCTCTGCTCCTGCGTGTATGCTGCGTGTCAACCTAGAAATTAGAGACTGACGGCACAAGGCTAGTTTTCCCATTATGAAAGCTCCGTTGATGCGGCCCCGAAGCTACCTGAAAAGCACTGTTGTTACCGTGCTTTTACTTACAGCCGGCATGGTTCATAGAAGCAAATGAGTTTTCTCGAAAGAAACCTTGTGCTTCCAGTTCCTAGTTGGAAGCTCACCCTGCTCTGCTCTATACCAAACGTGAAAGTCAATGTGAGCACTAGCCTCGAAGTAAGGCCCTGATTATCCTGGCAAAACGGGAGGCGTGCAGCAGCTCCATGAGGCCTTCATCGCTGTTCTGCTTTAGTTTCACGGTAGTAAGCTTTCCAACATTCCTAGGGAGTTTGCTTAAGCAACCGTTTCGGTACCAGAACACTGCGTAGAGACAGTAAGCTCTGGTCCTGCGTGTATGCTGCGTGTCAACCTAGAAATTGGAGACTGATGGCATAAGGCTTCTTTTCCCATTATGAAAGCTCCGTTCATGCGGCCTCGAAGCTACCTGAAAAGGATTGTTGTTGCCGGGGTTTTCCTCACTGCCGGCATGGTTCTGAGAAGAAAATGAGTTTTCTCCTAAGAAACCTTGGGGTTCCAGTTCCTTGTTGGAAGCTCACCCTGCTCTGCGCTATACCTAAAGTGAAAGTCAACGTGAGCCCAAGCTTCGAAGTAAGGCCCTGATTATCCTTGCAAAACGAGAGGCGTGCAGCAGCTCCATGAGGCCTTCATCGCTGTTCTGCTTTAGTTTCAAGGTAGTAAGCTTTTCAACACTCCTAGGGGCCTTGCTTCAGCACCCGTTTCAGTACCAGAACACTGCGTAGAACCAGGAAGCTCTGCTCCTGCGTGTATGCTGCGTGTCAACCTAGAAATTAGAGACTGACGGCACAAGGCTAGTTTTCCCATTATGAAAGCTCCGTTGATGCGGCCCCGAAGCTACCTGAAAAGCACTGTTGTTACCGTGCTTTTACTTACAGCCGGCATGGTTCATAGAAGAAAATGAGTTTTCTCGAAAGAAACCTTGTGCTTCCAGTTCCTATTTGGAAGCTCACCCGGCTCTGCTCTATACCAAACGTGAAAGTCAATGTGAGCACTAGCCTCGAAGTAAGGCCCTGATTATCCTGGCAAAACGGGAGGCGTGCAGCAGCTCCATGAGGCCTTCATCGCTGTTCTGCTTTAGTTTCACGGTAGTAAGCTTTCCAACATTCCTAGGGAGTTTGCTTAAGCAACCGTTTCGGTAGCAGAGCACTGCGTAGAGACAGTAAGCTCTGGTCCTGCGTGTATGCTGCGTGTCAACCTAGAAATTGGAGACTGATGGCATAAGGCTTCTTTTCCCATTATGAAAGCTCCGTTCATGCGGCCTTGAAGCTACCTGAAAAGGATTGTTGTTGCCGGGGTTTTCCTCACTGCCGGCATGGTTCTGAGAAGAAAATGAGTTTTCTCCTAAGAAACCTTGGGGTTCCAGTTCCTTGTTGGAAGCTCACCCTGCTCTGCGCTATACCTAAAGTGAAAGTCAACGTGAGCCCAAGCTTCGAAGTAAGGCCCTGATTATCCTTGCAAAACGAGAGGCGTGCAGCAGCTCCATGAGGCCTTCATCGTTGTTCTGCTTTAGTTTCAAGGTAGTAAGCTTTTCAACACTCCTAGGGGCCTTGCTTCAGCACCCGTTTCAGTACCAGAACACTGCGTAGAACCAGGAAGCTCTGCTCCTGCGTGTATGCTGCGTGTCAACCTAGAAATTGGAGACTGATGGCATAAGGCTTCTTCTGCCATTATGAAAGCTCCGTTCATGCGGCCTCGAAGCAACCTGAAAAGCATTGTTGTTGCCGGGGTTTTCCTCACTGCCGGCATGGTTCTGAGAAGAAAATGAGTTTTCTCCTAAGAAACCTTGGGTTTCCAGTTCCTTGTTGGAAGCTCACCCTGCTCTGCGCTATACCTAAAGTGAAAGTCAACGTGAGCCCAAGCTTCGAAGTAAGGCCCTGATTATCCTTGCAAAACGAGAGGCGTGCAGCAGCTCCATGAGGCCTTCATCGTTGTTCTGCTTTAGTTTCAAGGTAGTAAGCTTTTCAACACTCCTACGGGACTTGCTTCAGCACCCGTTTCAGTACCAGAACACTGCGTAGAACCAGGAAGCTCTGCTCCTGCGTGTATGCTGCGTGTCAACCTAGAAATTAGAGACTGACGGCACAAGGCTAGTTTTCCCATTATGAAAGCTCCGTTGATGCGGCCCCGAAGCTACCTGAAAAGCACTGTTGTTACCGTGCTTTTACTTACAGCCGGCATGGTTCATAGAAGCAAATGAGTTTTCTCGAAAGAAACCTTGTGCTTCCAGTTCCTAGTTGGAAGCTCACCCTGCTCTGCTCTATACCAAACGTGAAAGTCAACGTGAGCACTAGCCTCGAAGTAAGGCCCTGATTATCCTGGCAAAACGGGAGGCGTGCAGCAGCTCAATGAGGCCTTCATCGCTGTTCTGCTTTAGTTTCAAGGTAGTAAGCTTTTCAACACTCCTAGGGGCCTTGCTTCAGCACCCGTTTCAGTACCAGAACACTGCGTAGAACCAGGAAGCTCTGCTCCTGCGTGTATGCTGCGTGTCAACCTAGAAATTAGAGACTGACGGCACAAGGCTAGTTTTCCCATTATGAAAGCTCCGTTGATGCGGCCCCGAAGCTACCTGAAAAGCACTGTTGTTACCGTGCTTTTACTTACAGCCGGCATGGTTCATAGAAGCAAATGAGTTTTCTCGAAAGAAACCTTGTGCTTCCAGTTCCTAGTTGGAAGCTCACCCTGCTCTGCTCTATACCAAACGTGAAAGTCAATGTGAGCACTAGCCTCGAAGTAAGGCCCTGATTATCCTGGCAAAACGGGAGGCGTGCAGCAGCTCCATGAGGCCTTCATCGCTGTTCTGCTTTAGTTTCACGGTAGTAAGCTTTCCAACATTCCTAGGGACTTTGCTTAAGCAACCGTTTCGGTACCAGAACACTGCGTAGAGACAGTAAGCTCTGGTCCTGCGTGTATGCTGCGTGTCAACCTAGAAATTGGAGACTGATGGCATAAGGCTTCTTTTCCCATTATGAAAGCTCCGTTCATGCGGCCTCGAAGCTACCTGAAAAGGATTGTTGTTGCCGGGGTTTTCCTCACTGCCGGCATGGTTCTGAGAAGAAAATGAGTTTTCTCCTAAGAAACCTTGGGGTTCCAGTTCCTTGTTGGAAGCTCACCCTGCTCTGCGCTATACCTAAAGTGAAAGTCAACGTGAGCCCAAGCTTCGAAGTAAGGCCCTGATTATCCTTGCAAAACGAGAGGCGTGCAGCAGCTCCATGAGGCCTTCATCGCTGTTCTGCTTTAGTTTCAAGGTAGTAAGCTTTTCAACACTCCTAGGGGCCTTGCTTCAGCACCCGTTTCAGTACCAGAACACTGCGTAGAACCAGGAAGCTCTGCTCCTGCGTGTATGCTGCGTGTCAACCTAGAAATTAGAGACTGACGGCACAAGGCTAGTTTTCCCATTATGAAAGCTCCGTTGATGCGGCCCCGAAGCTACCTGAAAAGCACTGTTGTTACCGTGCTTTTACTTACAGCCGGCATGGTTCATAGAAGAAAATGAGTTTTCTCGAAAGAAACCTTGTGCTTCCAGTTCCTATTTGGAAGCTCACCCGGCTCTGCTCTATACCAAACGTGAAAGTCAATGTGAGCACTAGCCTCGAAGTAAGGCCCTGATTATCCTGGCAAAACGGGAGGCGTGCAGCAGCTCCATGAGGCCTTCATCGCTGTTCTGCTTTAGTTTCACGGTAGTAAGCTTTCCAACATTCCTAGGGAGTTTGCTTAAGCAACCGTTTCGGTAGCAGAGCACTGCGTAGAGACAGTAAGCTCTGGTCCTGCGTGTATGCTGCGTGTCAACCTAGAAATTGGAGACTGATGGCATAAGGCTTCTTTTCCCATTATGAAAGCTCCGTTCATGCGGCCTTGAAGCTACCTGAAAAGGATTGTTGTTGCCGGGGTTTTCCTCACTGCCGGCATGGTTCTGAGAAGAAAATGAGTTTTCTCCTAAGAAACCTTGGGTTTCCAGTTCCTTGTTGGAAGCTCACCCTGCTCTGCGCTATACCTAAAGTGAAAGTCAACGTGAGCCCAAGCTTCGAAGTAAGGCCCTGATTATCCTTGCAAAACGAGAGGCGTGCAGCAGCTCCATGAGGCCTTCATCGTTGTTCTGCTTTAGTTTCAAGGTAGTAAGCTTTTCAACACTCCTACGGGACTTGCTTCAGCACCCGTTTCAGTACCAGAACACTGCGTAGAACCAGGAAGCTCTGCTCCTGCGTGTATGCTGCGTGTCAACCTAGAAATTAGAGACTGACGGCACAAGGCTAGTTTTCCCATTATGAAAGCTCCGTTGATGCGGCCCCGAAGCTACCTGAAAAGCACTGTTGTTACCGTGCTTTTACTTACAGCCGGCATGGTTCATAGAAGCAAATGAGTTTTCTCGAAAGAAACCTTGTGCTTCCAGTTCCTAGTTGGAAGCTCACCCTGCTCTGCTCTATACCAAACGTGAAAGTCAACGTGAGCACTAGCCTCGAAGTAAGGCCCTGATTATCCTGGCAAAACGGGAGGCGTGCAGCAGCTCAATGAGGCCTTCATCGCTGTTCTGCTTTAGTTTCAAGGTAGTAAGCTTTTCAACACTCCTAGGGGCCTTGCTTCAGCACCCGTTTCAGTACCAGAACACTGCGTAGAACCAGGAAGCTCTGCTCCTGCGTGTATGCTGCGTGTCAACCTAGAAATTAGAGACTGACGGCACAAGGCTAGTTTTCCCATTATGAAAGCTCCGTTGATGCGGCCCCGAAGCTACCTGAAAAGCACTGTTGTTACCGTGCTTTTACTTACAGCCGGCATGGTTCATAGAAGCAAATGAGTTTTCTCGAAAGAAACCTTGTGCTTCCAGTTCCTAGTTGGAAGCTCACCCTGCTCTGCTCTATACCAAACGTGAAAGTCAATGTGAGCACTAGCCTCGAAGTAAGGCCCTGATTATCCTGGCAAAACGGGAGGCGTGCAGCAGCTCCATGAGGCCTTCATCGCTGTTCTGCTTTAGTTTCACGGTAGTAAGCTTTCCAACATTCCTAGGGAGTTTGCTTAAGCAACCGTTTCGGTACCAGAACACTGCGTAGAGACAGTAAGCTCTGGTCCTGCGTGTATGCTGCGTGTCAACCTAGAAATTGGAGACTGATGGCATAAGGCTTCTTTTCCCATTATGAAAGCTCCGTTCATGCGGCCTCGAAGCTACCTGAAAAGGATTGTTGTTGCCGGGGTTTTCCTCACTGCCGGCATGGTTCTGAGAAGAAAATGAGTTTTCTCCTAAGAAACCTTGGGGTTCCAGTTCCTTGTTGGAAGCTCACCCTGCTCTGCGCTATACCTAAAGTGAAAGTCAACGTGAGCCCAAGCTTCGAAGTAAGGCCCTGATTATCCTTGCAAAACGAGAGGCGTGCAGCAGCTCCATGAGGCCTTCATCGCTGTTCTGCTTTAGTTTCAAGGTAGTAAGCTTTTCAACACTCCTAGGGGCCTTGCTTCAGCACCCGTTTCAGTACCAGAACACTGCGTAGAACCAGGAAGCTCTGCTCCTGCGTGTATGCTGCGTGTCAACCTAGAAATTAGAGACTGACGGCACAAGGCTAGTTTTCCCATTATGAAAGCTCCGTTGATGCGGCCCCGAAGCTACCTGAAAAGCACTGTTGTTACCGTGCTTTTACTTACAGCCGGCATGGTTCATAGAAGAAAATGAGTTTTCTCGAAAGAAACCTTGTGCTTCCAGTTCCTATTTGGAAGCTCACCCGGCTCTGCTCTATACCAAACGTGAAAGTCAATGTGAGCACTAGCCTCGAAGTAAGGCCCTGATTATCCTGGCAAAACGGGAGGCGTGCAGCAGCTCCATGAGGCCTTCATCGCTGTTCTGCTTTAGTTTCACGGTAGTAAGCTTTCCAACATTCCTAGGGAGTTTGCTTAAGCAACCGTTTCGGTAGCAGAGCACTGCGTAGAGACAGTAAGCTCTGGTCCTGCGTGTATGCTGCGTGTCAACCTAGAAATTGGAGACTGATGGCATAAGGCTTCTTTTCCCATTATGAAAGCTCCGTTCATGCGGCCTTGAAGCTACCTGAAAAGGATTGTTGTTGCCGGGGTTTTCCTCACTGCCGGCATGGTTCTGAGAAGAAAATGACTTTTCTCCTAAGAAACCTTGGGTTTCCAGTTCCTTGTTGGAAGCTCACCCTGCTCTGCGCTATACCTAAAGTGAAAGTCAACGTGAGCCCAAGCTTCGAAGTAAGGCCCTGATTATCCTTGCAAAACGAGAGGCGTGCAGCAGCTCCATGAGGCCTTCATCGTTGTTCTGCTTTAGTTTCAAGGTAGTAAGCTTTTCAACACTCCTACGGGACTTGCTTCAGCACCCGTTTCAGTACCAGAACACTGCGTAGAACCAGGAAGCTCTGCTCCTGCGTGTATGCTGCGTGTCAACCTAGAAATTAGAGACTGACGGCACAAGGCTAGTTTTCCCATTATGAAAGCTCCGTTGATGCGGCCCCGAAGCTACCTGAAAAGCACTGTTGTTACCGTGCTTTTACTTACAGCCGGCATGGTTCATAGAAGCAAATGAGTTTTCTCGAAAGAAACCTTGTGCTTCCAGTTCCTAGTTGGAAGCTCACCCTGCTCTGCTCTATACCAAACGTGAAAGTCAACGTGAGCACTAGCCTCGAAGTAAGGCCCTGATTATCCTGGCAAAACGGGAGGCGTGCAGCAGCTCAATGAGGCCTTCATCGCTGTTCTGCTTTAGTTTCAAGGTAGTAAGCTTTTCAACACTCCTAGGGGCCTTGCTTCAGCACCCGTTTCAGTACCAGAACACTGCGTAGAACCAGGAAGCTCTGCTCCTGCGTGTATGCTGCGTGTCAACCTAGAAATTAGAGACTGACGGCACAAGGCTAGTTTTCCCATTATGAAAGCTCCGTTGATGCGGCCCCGAAGCTACCTGAAAAGCACTGTTGTTACCGTGCTTTTACTTACAGCCGGCATGGTTCATAGAAGCAAATGAGTTTTCTCGAAAGAAACCTTGTGCTTCCAGTTCCTAGTTGGAAGCTCACCCTGCTCTGCTCTATACCAAACGTGAAAGTCAATGTGAGCACTAGCCTCGAAGTAAGGCCCTGATTATCCTGGCAAAACGGGAGGCGTGCAGCAGCTCCATGAGGCCTTCATCGCTGTTCTGCTTTAGTTTCACGGTAGTAAGCTTTCCAACATTCCTAGGGAGTTTGCTTAAGCAACCGTTTCGGTACCAGAACACTGCGTAGAGACAGTAAGCTCTGGTCCTGCGTGTATGCTGCGTGTCAACCTAGAAATTGGAGACTGATGGCATAAGGCTTCTTTTCCCATTATGAAAGCTCCGTTCATGCGGCCTCGAAGCTACCTGAAAAGCATTGTTGTTGCCGGGGTTTTCCTCACTGCCGGCATGGTTCTGAGAAGAAAATGAGTTTTCTCCTAAGAAACCTTGGGGTTCCAGTTCCTTGTTGGAAGCTCACCCTGCTCTGCGCTATACCTAAAGTGAAAGTCAACGTGAGCCCAAGCTTCGAAGTAAGGCCCTGATTATCCTTGCAAAACGAGAGGCGTGCAGCAGCTCCATGAGGCCTTCATCGCTGTTCTGCTTTAGTTTCAAGGTAGTAAGCTTTTCAACACTCCTAGGGGCCTTGCTTCAGCACCCGTTTCAGTACCAGAACACTGCGTAGAACCAGGAAGCTCTGCTCCTGCGTGTATGCTGCGTGTCAACCTAGAAATTAGAGACTGACGGCACAAGGCTAGTTTTCCCATTATGAAAGCTCCGTTGATGCGGCCCCGAAGCTACCTGAAAAGCACTGTTGTTACCGTGCTTTTACTTACAGCCGGCATGGTTCATAGAAGAAAATGAGTTTTCTCGAAAGAAACCTTGTGCTTCCAGTTCCTATTTGGAAGCTCACCCGGCTCTGCTCTATACCAAACGTGACAGTCAATGTGAGCACTAGCCTCGAAGTAAGGCCCTGATTATCCTGGCAAAACGGGAGGCGTGCAGCAGCTCCATGAGGCCTTCATCGCTGTTCTGCTTTAGTTTCACGGTAGTAAGCTTTCCAACATTCCTAGGGAGTTTGCTTAAGCAACCGTTTCGGTAGCAGAGCACTGCGTAGAGACAGTAAGCTCTGGTCCTGCGTGTATGCTGCGTGTCAACCTAGAAATTGGAGACTGATGGCATAAGGCTTCTTTTCCCATTATGAAAGCTCCGTTCATGCGGCCTTGAAGCTACCTGAAAAGGATTGTTGTTGCCGGGGTTTTCCTCACTGCCGGCATGGTTCTGAGAAGAAAATGAGTTTTCTCCTAAGAAACCTTGGGGTTCCAGTTCCTTGTTGGAAGCTCACCCTGCTCTGCGCTATACCTAAAGTGAAAGTCAACGTGAGCCCAAGCTTCGAAGTAAGGCCCTGATTATCCTTGCAAAACGAGAGGCGTGCAGCAGCTCCATGAGGCCTTCATCGTTGTTCTGCTTTAGTTTCAAGGTAGTAAGCTTTTCAACACTCCTACGGGACTTGCTTCAGCACCCGTTTCAGTACCAGAACACTGCGTAGAACCAGGAAGCTCTGCTCCTGCGTGTATGCTGCGTGTCAACCTAGAAATTAGAGACTGACGGCACAAGGCTAGTTTTCCCATTATGAAAGCTCCGTTGATGCGGCCCCGAAGCTACCTGAAAAGCACTGTTGTTACCGTGCTTTTACTTACAGCCGGCATGGTTCATAGAAGCAAATGAGTTTTCTCGAAAGAAACCTTGTGCTTCCAGTTCCTAGTTGGAAGCTCACCCTGCTCTGCTCTATACCAAACGTGAAAGTCAACGTGAGCACTAGCCTCGAAGTAAGGCCCTGATTATCCTGGCAAAACGGGAGGCGTGCAGTAGCTCAATGAGGCCTTCATCGCTGTTCTGCTTTAGTTTCAAGGTAGTAAGCTTTTCAACACTCCTAAGGGCCTTGCTTCAGCACCCGTTTCAGTACCAGAACACTGCGTAGAACCAGGAAGCTCTGCTCCTGCGTGTATGCTGCGTGTCAACCTAGAAATTAGAGACTGACGGCACAAGGCTAGTTTTCCCATTATGAAAGCTCCGTTGATGCGGCCCCGAAGCTACCTGAAAAGCACTGTTGTTACCGTGCTTTTACTTACAGCCGGCATGGTTCATAGAAGCAAATGAGTTTTCTCGAAAGAAACCTTGTGCTTCCAGTTCCTAGTTGGAAGCTCACCCTGCTCTGCTCTATACCAAACGTGAAAGTCAATGTGAGCACTAGCCTCGAAGTAAGGCCCTGATTATCCTGGCAAAACGGGAGGCGTGCAGCAGCTCCATGAGGCCTTCATCGCTGTTCTGCTTTAGTTTCACGGTAGTAAGCTTTCCAACATTCCTAGGGAGTTTGCTTAAGCAACCGTTTCGGTACCAGAACACTGCGTAGAGACAGTAAGCTCTGGTCCTGCGTGTATGCTGCGTGTCAACCTAGAAATTGGAGACTGATGGCATAAGGCTTCTTTTCCCATTATGAAAGCTCCGTTCATGCGGCCTCGAAGCTACCTGAAAAGGATTGTTGTTGCCGGGGTTTTCCTCACTGCCGGCATGGTTCTGAGAAGAAAATGAGTTTTCTCCTAAGAAACCTTGGGGTTCCAGTTCCTTGTTGGAAGCTCACCCTGCTCTGCGCTATACCTAAAGTGAAAGTCAACGTGAGCCCAAGCTTCGAAGTAAGGCCCTGATTATCCTTGCAAAACGAGAGGCGTGCAGCAGCTCCATGAGGCCTTCATCGCTGTTCTGCTTTAGTTTCAAGGTAGTAAGCTTTTCAACACTCCTAGGGGCCTTGCTTCAGCACCCGTTTCAGTACCAGAACACTGCGTAGAACCAGGAAGCTCTGCTCCTGCGTGTATGCTGCGTGTCAACCTAGAAATTAGAGACTGACGGCACAAGGCTAGTTTTCCCATTATGAAAGCTCCGTTGATGCGGCCCCGAAGCTACCTGAAAAGCACTGTTGTTACCGTGCTTTTACTTACAGCCGGCATGGTTCATAGAAGAAAATGAGTTTTCTCGAAAGAAACCTTGTGCTTCCAGTTCCTATTTGGAAGCTCACCCGGCTCTGCTCTATACCAAACGTGAAAGTCAATGTGAGCACTAGCCTCGAAGTAAGGCCCTGATTATCCTGGCAAAACGGGAGGCGTGCAGCAGCTCCATGAGGCCTTCATCGCTGTTCTGCTTTAGTTTCACGGTAGTAAGCTTTCCAACATTCCTAGGGAGTTTGCTTAAGCAACCGTTTCGGTAGCAGAGCACTGCGTAGAGACAGTAAGCTCTGGTCCTGCGTGTATGCTGCGTGTCAACCTAGAAATTGGAGACTGATGGCATAAGGCTTCTTTTCCCATTATGAAAGCTCCGTTCATGCGGCCTTGAAGCTACCTGAAAAGGATTGTTGTTGCCGGGGTTTTCCTCACTGCCGGCATGGTTCTGAGAAGAAAATGAGTTTTCTCCTAAGAAACCTTGGGGTTCCAGTTCCTTGTTGGAAGCTCACCCTGCTCTGCGCTATACCTAAAGTGAAAGTCAACGTGAGCCCAAGCTTCGAAGTAAGGCCCTGATTATCCTTGCAAAACGAGAGGCGTGCAGCAGCTCCATGAGGCCTTCATCGTTGTTCTGCTTTAGTTTCAAGGTAGTAAGCTTTTCAACACTCCTAGGGGCCTTGCTTCAGCACCCGTTTCAGTACCAGAACACTGCGTAGAACCAGGAAGCTCTGCTCCTGCGTGTATGCTGCGTGTCAACCTAGAAATTGGAGACTGATGGCATAAGGCTTCTTCTGCCATTATGAAAGCTCCGTTCATGCGGCCTCGAAGCAACCTGAAAAGCATTGTTGTTGCCGGGGTTTTCCTCACTGCCGGCATGGTTCTGAGAAGAAAATG
This sequence comes from Eubalaena glacialis, assembly GCF_028564815.1. NCBI lineage: Eukaryota > Metazoa > Chordata > Mammalia > Artiodactyla > Balaenidae > Eubalaena > Eubalaena glacialis. The sequence continues at coordinate 29,095,635 of NC_083725.1, forward strand.
AGTTTTCTCCTAAGAAACCTTGGGTTTCCAGTTCCTTGTTGGAAGCTCACCCTGCTCTGCGCTATACCTAAAGTGAAAGTCAACGTGAGCCCAAGCTTCGAAGTAAGGCCCTGATTATCCTTGCAAAACGAGAGGCGTGCAGCAGCTCCATGAGGCCTTCATCGTTGTTCTGCTTTAGTTTCAAGGTAGTAAGCTTTTCAACACTCCTACGGGACTTGCTTCAGCACCCGTTTCAGTACCAGAACACTGCGTAGAACCAGGAAGCTCTGCTCCTGCGTGTATGCTGCGTGTCAACCTAGAAATTAGAGACTGACGGCACAAGGCTAGTTTTCCCATTATGAAAGCTCCGTTGATGCGGCCCCGAAGCTACCTGAAAAGCACTGTTGTTACCGTGCTTTTACTTACAGCCGGCATGGTTCATAGAAGCAAATGAGTTTTCTCGAAAGAAACCTTGTGCTTCCAGTTCCTAGTTGGAAGCTCACCCTGCTCTGCTCTATACCAAACGTGAAAGTCAACGTGAGCACTAGCCTCGAAGTAAGGCCCTGATTATCCTGGCAAAACGGGAGGCGTGCAGCAGCTCAATGAGGCCTTCATCGCTGTTCTGCTTTAGTTTCAAGGTAGTAAGCTTTTCAACACTCCTAAGGGCCTTGCTTCAGCACCCGTTTCAGTACCAGAACACTGCGTAGAACCAGGAAGCTCTGCTCCTGCGTGTATGCTGCGTGTCAACCTAGAAATTAGAGACTGACGGCACAAGGCTAGTTTTCCCATTATGAAAGCTCCGTTGATGCGGCCCCGAAGCTACCTGAAAAGCACTGTTGTTACCGTGCTTTTACTTACAGCCGGCATGGTTCATAGAAGCAAATGAGTTTTCTCGAAAGAAACCTTGTGCTTCCAGTTCCTAGTTGGAAGCTCACCCTGCTCTGCTCTATACCAAACGTGAAAGTCAATGTGAGCACTAGCCTCGAAGTAAGGCCCTGATTATCCTGGCAAAACGGGAGGCGTGCAGCAGCTCCATGAGGCCTTCATCGCTGTTCTGCTTTAGTTTCACGGTAGTAAGCTTTCCAACATTCCTAGGGAGTTTGCTTAAGCAACCGTTTCGGTACCAGAACACTGCGTAGAGACAGTAAGCTCTGGTCCTGCGTGTATGCTGCGTGTCAACCTAGAAATTGGAGACTGATGGCATAAGGCTTCTTTTCCCATTATGAAAGCTCCGTTCATGCGGCCTCGAAGCTACCTGAAAAGGATTGTTGTTGCCGGGGTTTTCCTCACTGCCGGCATGGTTCTGAGAAGAAAATGAGTTTTCTCCTAAGAAACCTTGGGGTTCCAGTTCCTTGTTGGAAGCTCACCCTGCTCTGCGCTATACCTAAAGTGAAAGTCAACGTGAGCCCAAGCTTCGAAGTAAGGCCCTGATTATCCTTGCAAAACGAGAGGCGTGCAGCAGCTCCATGAGGCCTTCATCGCTGTTCTGCTTTAGTTTCAAGGTAGGAAGCTTTTCAACACTCCTAGGGGCCTTGCTTCAGCACCCGTTTCAGTACCAGAACACTGCGTAGAACCAGGAAGCTCTGCTCCTGCGTGTATGCTGCGTGTCAACCTAGAAATTAGAGACTGACGGCACAAGGCTAGTTTTCCCATTATGAAAGCTCCGTTGATGCGGCCCCGAAGCTACCTGAAAAGCACTGTTGTTACCGTGCTTTTACTTACAGCCGGCATGGTTCATAGAAGAAAATGAGTTTTCTCGAAAGAAACCTTGTGCTTCCAGTTCCTATTTGGAAGCTCACCCGGCTCTGCTCTATACCAAACGTGAAAGTCAATGTGAGCACTAGCCTCGAAGTAAGGCCCTGATTATCCTGGCAAAACGGGAGGCGTGCAGCAGCTCCATGAGGCCTTCATCGCTGTTCTGCTTTAGTTTCACGGTAGTAAGCTTTCCAACATTCCTAGGGACTTTGCTTAAGCAACCGTTTCGGTACCAGAGCACTGCGTAGAGACAGTAAGCTCTGGTCCTGCGTGTATGCTGCGTGTCAACCTAGAAATTGGAGACTGATGGCATAAGGCTTCTTTTCCCATTATGAAAGCTCCGTTCATGCGGCCTCGAAGCTACCTGAAAAGCATTGTTGTTGCCGGGGTTTTCCTCACTGCCGGCATGGTTCTGAGAAGAAAATGAGTTTTCTCCTAAGAAACCTTGGGGTTCCAGTTCCTTGTTGGAAGCTCACCCTGCTCTGCGCTATACCTAAAGTGAAAGTCAACGTGAGCCCAAGCTTCGAAGTAAGGCCCTGATTATCCTTGCAAAACGAGAGGCGTGCAGCAGCTCCATGAGGCCTTCATCGTTGTTCTGCTTTAGTTTCAAGGTAGTAAGCTTTTCAACACTCCTAGGGGCCTTGCTTCAGCACCCGTTTCAGTACCAGAACACTGCGTAGAACCAGGAAGCTCTGCTCCTGCGTGTATGCTGCGTGTCAACCTAGAAATTAGAGACTGACGGCACAAGGCTAGTTTTCCCATTATGAAAGCTCCGTTGATGCGGCCCCGAAGCTACCTGAAAAGCACTGTTGTTACCGTGCTTTTACTTACAGCCGGCATGGTTCATAGAAGAAAATGAGTTTTCTCGAAAGAAACCTTGTGCTTCCAGTTCCTAGTTGGAAGCTCACCCGGCTCTGCTCTATACCAAAGGTGAAAGTCAATGTGAGCACTAGCCTCGAAGTAAGGCCCTGATTATCCGGGCAAAACGGGAGGCGTGCAGCAGCTCCATGAGGCCTTCATCGCTGTTCTGCTTTAGTTTCACGGTAGTAAGCTTTCCAACATTCCTAGGGACTTTGCTTAAGCAACCGTTTCGGTACCAGAACACTGCGTAGAGACAGTAAGCTCTGGTCCTGCGTGTATGCTGCGTGTCAACCTAGAAATTGGAGACTGATGGCATAAGGCTTCTTTTCCCATTATGAAAGCTCCGTTCATGCGGCCTCGAAGCTACCTGAAAAGCATTGTTGTTGCCGGGGTTTTCCTCACTGCCGGCATGGTTCTGAGAAGAAAATGAGTTTTCTCCTAAGAAACCTTGGGGTTCCAGTTCCTTGTTGGAAGCTCACCCTGCTCTGCGCTATACCTAAAGTGAAAGTCAACGTGAGCCCAAGCTTCGAAGTAAGGCCCTGATTATCCTTGCAAAACGAGAGGCGTGCAGCAGCTCCATGAGGCCTTCATCGTTGTTCTGCTTTAGTTTCAAGGTAGTAAGCTTTTCAACACTCCTAGGGGCCTTGCTTCAGCACCCGTTTCAGTACCAGAACACTGCGTAGAACCAGGAAGCTCTGCTCCTGCGTGTATGCTGCGTGTCAACCTAGAAATTAGAGACTGACGGCACAAGGCTAGTTTTCCCATTATGAAAGCTCCGTTGATGCGGCCCCGAAGCTACCTGAAAAGCACTGTTGTTACCGTGCTTTTACTTACAGCCGGCATGGTTCATAGAAGAAAATGAGTTTTCTCGAAAGAAACCTTGTGCTTCCAGTTCCTAGTTGGAAGCTCACCCGGCTCCGCTCTATACCAAACGTGAAAGTCAATGTGAGCACTAGCCTCGAAGTAAGGCCCTGATTATCCGGGCAAAACGGGAGGCGTGCAGCAGCTCCATGAGGCCTTCATCGCTGTTCTGCTTTAGTTTCACGGTAGTAAGCTTTCCAACATTCCTAGGGACTTTGCTTAAGCAACCGTTTCGGTACCAGAACACTGCGTAGAGACAGTAAGCTCTGGTCCTGCGTGTATGCTGCGTGTCAACCTAGAAATTGGAGACTGATGGCATAAGGCTTCTTCTGCCATTATGAAAGCTCCGTTCATGCGGCCTCGAAGCAACCTGAAAAGCATTGTTGTTGCCGGGGTTTTCCTCACTGCCGGCATGGTTCTGAGAAGAAAATGAGTTTTCTCCTAAGAAACCTTGGGTTTCCAGTTCCTTGTTGGAAGCTCACCCTGCTCTGCGCTATACCTAAAGTGAAAGTCAACGTGAGCCCAAGCTTCGAAGTAAGGCCCTGATTATCCTTGCAAAACGAGAGGCGTGCAGCAGCTCCATGAGGCCTTCATCGTTGTTCTGCTTTAGTTTCAAGGTAGTAAGCTTTTCAACACTCCTAGGGGACTTGCTTCAGCACCCGTTTCAGTACCAGAACACTGCGTAGAACCAGGAAGCTCTGCTCCTGCGTGTATGCTGCGTGTCAACCTAGAAATTAGAGACTGACGGCACAAGGCTAGTTTTCCCATTATGAAAGCTCCGTTGATGCGGCCCCGAAGCTACCTGAAAAGCACTGTTGTTACCGTGCTTTTACTTACAGCCGGCATGGTTCATAGAAGCAAATGAGTTTTCTCGAAAGAAACCTTGTGCTTCCAGTTCCTAGTTGGAAGATCACCCTGCTCTGCTCTATACCAAACGTGAAAGTCAACGTGAGCACTAGCCTCGAAGTAAGGCCCTGATTATCCTGGCAAAACGGGAGGCGTGCAGCAGCTCAATGAGGCCTTCATCGCTGTTCTGCTTTAGTTTCAAGGTAGTAAGCTTTTCAACACTCCTAGGGGCCTTGCTTCAGCACCCGTTTCAGTACCAGAACACTGCGTAGAACCAGGAAGCTCTGCTCCTGCGTGTATGCTGCGTGTCAACCTAGAAATTAGAGACTGACGGCACAAGGCTAGTTTTCCCATTATGAAAGCTCCGTTGATGCGGCCCCGAAGTTACCTGAAAAGCACTGTTGTTACCGTGCTTTTACTTACAGCCGGCATGGTTCATAGAAGAAAATGAGTTTTCTCGAAAGAAACCTTGTGCTTCCAGTTCCTATTTGGAAGCTCACCCGGCTCTGCTCTATACCAAACGTGAAAGTCAATGTGAGCACTAGCCTCGAAATAAGGCCCTGATTATCCTGGCAAAACGGGAGGCGTGCAGCAGCTCCATGAGGCCTTCATCGCTGTTCTGCTTTAGTTTCACGGTAGTAAGCTTTCCAACATTCCTAGGGACTTTGCTTAAGCAACCGTTTCGGTACCAGAGCACTGCGTAGAGACAGTAAGCTCTGGTCCTGCGTGTATGCTGCGTGTCAACCTAGAAATTGGAGACTGATGGCATAAGGCTTCTTTTCCCATTATGAAAGCTCCGTTCATGCGGCCTCGAAGCTACCTGAAAAGCATTGTTGTTGCCGGGGTTTTCCTCACTGCCGGCATGGTTCTGAGAAGAAAATGAGTTTTCTCCTAAGAAACCTTGGGGTTCCAGTTCCTTGTTGGAAGCTCACCCTGCTCTGCGCTATACCTAAAGTGAAAGTCAACGTGAGCCCAAGCTTCGAAGTAAGGCCCTGATTATCCTTGCAAAACGAGAGGCGTGCAGCAGCTCCATGAGGCCTTCATCGTTGTTCTGCTTTAGTTTCAAGGTAGTAAGCTTTTCAACACTCCTAGGGGCCTTGCTTCAGCACCCGTTTCAGTACCAGAACACTGCGTAGAACCAGGAAGCTCTGCTCCTGCGTGTATGCTGCGTGTCAACCTAGAAATTAGAGACTGACGGCACAAGGCTAGTTTTCCCATTATGAAAGCTCCGTTGATGCGGCCCCGAAGCTACCTGAAAAGCACTGTTGTTACCGTGCTTTTACTTACAGCCGGCATGGTTCATAGAAGAAAATGAGTTTTCTCGAAAGAAACCTTGTGCTTCCAGTTCCTAGTTGGAAGCTCACCCGGCTCTGCTCTATACCAAACGTGAAAGTCAATGTGAGCACTAGCCTCGAAGTAAGGCCCTGATTATCCTGGCAAAACGGGAGGCGTGCAGCAGCTCCATGAGGCCTTCATCGCTGTTCTGCTTTAGTTTCACGGTAGTAAGCTTTCCAACATTCCTAGGGAGTTTGCTTAAGCAACCGTTTCGGTACCAGAACACTGCGTAGAGACAGTAAGCTCTGGTCCTGCGTGTATGCTGCGTGTCAACCTAGAAATTGGAGACTGATGGCATAAGGCTTCTTTTCCCATTATGAAAGCTCCGTTCATGCGGCCTCGAAGCTACCTGAAAAGCATTGTTGTTGCCGGGGTTTTCCTCACTGCCGGCATGGTTCTGAGAAGAAAATGAGTTTTCTCCTAAGAAACCTTGGGGTTCCAGTTCCTTGTTGGAAGCTCACCCTGCTCTGCGCTATACCTAAAGTGAAAGTCAACGTGAGCCCAAGCTTCGAAGTAAGGCCCTGATTATCCTTGCAAAACGAGAGGCGTGCAGCAGCTCCATGAGGCCTTCATCGCTGTTCTGCTTTAGTTTCAAGGTAGTAAGCTTTTCAACACTCCTAGGGGCCTTGCTTCAGCACCCGTTTCAGTACCAGAACACTGCGTAGAACCAGGAAGCTCTGCTCCTGCGTGTATGCTGCGTGTCAACCTAGAAATTAGAGACTGACGGCACAAGGCTAGTTTTCCCATTATGAAAGCTCCGTTGATGCGGCCCCGAAGCTACCTGAAAAGCACTGTTGTTACCGTGCTTTTACTTACAGCCGGCATGGTTCATAGAAGAAAATGAGTTTTCTCGAAAGAAACCTTGTGCTTCCAGTTCCTATTTGGAAGCTCACCCGGCTCTGCTCTATACCAAACGTGAAAGTCAATGTGAGCACTAGCCTCGAAGTAAGGCCCTGATTATCCTGGCAAAACGGGAGGCGTGCAGCAGCTCCATGAGGCCTTCATCGCTGTTCTGCTTTAGTTTCACGGTAGTAAGCTTTCCAAGATTCCTAGGGAGTTTGCTTAAGCAACCGTTTCGGTAGCAGAGCACTGCGTAGAGACAGTAAGCTCTGGTCTTGCGTGTATGCTGCGTGTCAACCTAGAAATTGGAGACTGATGGCATAAGGCTTCTTTTCCCATTATGAAAGCTCCGTTGATGCGGCCCCGAAGCTACCTGAAAAGCACTGTTGTTACCGTGCTTTTACTTACAGCCGGCATGGTTCATAGAAGCAAATGAGTTTTCTCGAAAGAAACCTTGTGCTTCCAGTTCCTAGTTGGAAGCTCACCCTGCTCTGCTCTATACCAAACGTGAAAGTCAATGTGAGCACTAGCCTCGAAGTAAGGCCCTGATTATCCTTGCAAAACGGGAGGCGTGCAGCAGCTCAATGAGGCCTTCATCGCTGTTCTGCTTTAGTTTCAAGGTAGTAAGCTTTTCAACACTCCTAGGGGCCTTGCTTCAGCACCCGTTTCAGTACCAGAACACTGCGTAGAACCAGGAAGCTCTGCTCCTGCGTGTATGCTGCGTGTCAACCTAGAAATTAGAGACTGACGGCACAAGGCTAGTTTTCCCATTATGAAAGCTCCGTTGATGCGGCCCCGAAGCTACCTGAAAAACACTGTTGTTACCGTGCTTTTACTTACAGCCGGCATGGTTCATAGAAGAAAATGAGTTTTCTCGAAAGATACCTTGTGCTTCCAGTTCCTAGTTGGAAGCTCACCCGGCTCTGCTCTATACCAAACGTGAAAGTCAATGTGAGCACTAGCCTCGAAGTAAGGCCCTGATTATCCTGGCAAAACGGGAGGCGTGCAGCAGCTCCATGAGGACTTCATCGCTGTTCTGCTTTAGTTTCACGGTAGTAAGCTTTCCAACATTCCTAGGGACTTTGCTTAAGCAACCGTTTCGGTACCAGAACACTGCGTAGAGACAGTAAGCTCTGGTCCTGCGTGTATGCTGCGTGTCAACCTAGAAATTGGAGACTGATGGCATAAGGCTTCTTTTCCCATTATGAAAGCTCCGTTCATGCGGCCTCGAAGCTACCTGAAAAGCATTGTTGTTGCCGGGGTTTTCCTCACTGCCGGCATGGTTCTGAGAAGAAAATGAGTTTTCTCCTAAGAAACCTTGGGGTTCCAGTTCCTTGTTGGAAGCTCACCCTGCTCTGCGCTATACCTAAAGTGAAAGTCAACGTGAGCCCAAGCTTCGAAGTAAGGCCCTGATTATCCTTGCAAAACGAGAGGCGTGCAGCAGCTCCATGAGGCCTTCATCGTTGTTCTGCTTTAGTTTCAAGGTAGTAAGCTTTTCAACACTCCTAGGGGACTTGCTTCAGCACCCGTTTCAGTACCAGAACACTGCGTAGAACCAGGAAGCTCTGCTCCTGCGTGTATGCTGCGTGTCAACCTAGAAATTAGAGACTGACGGCACAAGGCTAGTTTTCCCATTATGAAAGCTCCGTTGATGCGGCCCCGAAGCTACCTGAAAAGCACTGTTGTTACCGTGCTTTTACTTACAGCCGGCATGGTTCATAGAAGAAAATGAGTTTTCTCGAAAGAAACCTTGTGCTTCCAGTTCCTAGTTGGAAGCTCACCCGGCTCTGCTCTATACCAAAGGTGAAAGTCAATGTGAGCACTAGCCTCGAAGTAAGGCCCTGATTATCCTGGCAAAACGGGAGGCGTGCAGCAGCTCCATGAGGCCTTCATCGCTGTTTTGCTTTTGTTTCACGATAGTAAGCTTTCCAACATTCCTAGGGACTTTGCTTAAGCAACCGTTTCGGTACCAGAGCACTGCGTAGAGACAGTAAGCTCTGGTCCTGCGTGTATGCTGCGTGTCAACCTAGAAATTGGAGACTGATGGCATAAGGCTTCTTTTCCCATTATGAAAGCTCCGTTCATGCGGCCTCGAAGCTACCTGAAAAGCATTGTTGTTGCCGGGGTTTTCCTCACTGCCGGCATGGTTCTGAGAAGAAAATGAGTTTTCTCCTAAGAAACCTTGGGGTTCCAGTTCCTTGTTGGAAGCTCACCCTGCTCTGCGCTATACCTAAAGTGAAAGTCAACGTGAGCCCAAGCTTCGAAGTAAGGCCCTGATTATCCTTGCAAAACGAGAGGCGTGCAGCAGCTCCATGAGGCCTTCATCGTTGTTCTGCTTTAGTTTCAAGGTAGTAAGCTTTTCAACACTCCTAGGGGCCTTGCTTCAGCACCCGTTTCAGTACCAGAACACTGCGTAGAACCAGGAAGCTCTGCTCCTGCGTGTATGCTGCGTGTCAACCTAGAAATTAGAGACTGACGGCACAAGGCTAGTTTTCCCATTATGAAAGCTCCGTTGATGCGGCCCCGAAGCTACCTGAAAAGCACTGTTGTTACCGTGCTTTTACTTACAGCCGGCATGGTTCATAGAAGAAAATGAGTTTTCTCGAAAGAAACCTTGTGCTTCCAGTTCCTAGTTGGAAGCTCACCCGGCTCTGCTCTATACCAAAGGTGAAAGTCAATGTGAGCACTAGCCTCGAAGTAAGGCCCTGATTATCCGGGCAAAACGGGAGGCGTGCAGCAGCTCCATGAGGCCTTCATCGCTGTTCTGCTTTAGTTTCACGGTAGTAAGCTTTCCAACATTCCTAGGGACTTTGCTTAAGCAACCGTTTCGGTACCAGAACACTGCGTAGAGACAGTAAGCTCTGGTCCTGCGTGTATGCTGCGTGTCAACCTAGAAATTGGAGACTGATGGCATAAGGCTTCTTTTCCCATTATGAAAGCTCCGTTCATGCGGCCTCGAAGCTACCTGAAAAGCATTGTTGTTGCCGGGGTTTTCCTCACTGCCGGCATGGTTCTGAGAAGAAAATGAGTTTTCTCCTAAGAAACCTTGGGGTTCCAGTTCCTTGTTGGAAGCTCACCCTGCTCTGCGCTATACCTAAAGTGAAAGTCAACGTGAGCCCAAGCTTCGAAGTAAGGCCCTGATTATCCTTGCAAAACGAGAGGCGTGCAGCAGCTCCATGAGGCCTTCATCGTTGTTCTGCTTTAGTTTCAAGGTAGTAAGCTTTTCAACACTCCTAGGGGCCTTGCTTCAGCACCCGTTTCAGTACCAGAACACTGCGTAGAACCAGGAAGCTCTGCTCCTGCGTGTATGCTGCGTGTCAACCTAGAAATTAGAGACTGACGGCACAAGGCTAGCTTTCCCATTATGAAAGCTCCGTTGATGCGGCCCCGAAGCTACCTGAAAGCACTGTTGTTACCGTGCTTTTACTTACAGCCGGCATGGTTCATAGAAGCAAATGAGTTTTCTCGAAAGAAACCTTGTGCTTCCAGTTCCTAGTTGGAAGCTCACCCTGCTCTGCTCTATACCAAACGTGAAAGTCAATGTGAGCACTAGCCTCGAAGTAAGGCCCTGATTATCCTGGCAAAACGGGAGGCGTGCAGCAGCTCAATGAGGCCTTCATCGCTGTTCTGCTTTAGTTTCAAGGTAGTAAGCTTTTCAACACTCCTAGGGGCCTTGCTTCAGCACCCGTTTCAGTACCAGAACACTGCGTAGAACCAGGAAGCTCTGCTCCTGCGTGTATGCTGCGTGTCAACCTAGAAATTAGAGACTGACGGCACAAGGCTAGTTTTCCCATTATGAAAGCTCCGTTGATGCGGCCCCGAAGCTACCTGAAAAGCACTGTTGTTACCGTGCTTTTACTTACAGCCGGCATGGTTCATAGAAGAAAATGAGTTTTCTCGAAAGAAACCTTGTGCTTCCAGTTCCTAGTTGGAAGCTCACCCGGCTCTGCTCTATACCAAACGTGAAAGTCAATGTGAGCACTAGCCTCGAAGTAAGGCCCTGATTATCCTGGCAAAACGGGAGGCGTGCAGCAGCTCCATGAGGCCTTCATCGCTGTTCTGCTTTAGTTTCAAGGTAGTAAGCTTTCCAACATTCCTAGGGACTTGGCTTAAGCAACCGTTTCGGTACCAGAGCACTGCGTAGAGACAGTAAGCTCTGGTCCTGCGTGTATGCTGCGTGTCAACCTAGAAATTGGAGACTGATGGCATAAGGCTTCTTTTCCCATTATGAAAGCTCCGTTCATGCGGCCTCGAAACTACCTGAAAAGCATTGTTGTTGCCGGGGTTTTCCTCACTGCCGGCATGGTTCTGAGAAGAAAATGAGTTTTCTCCTAAGAAACCTTGGGGTTCCAGTTCCTTGTTGGAAGCTCACCCTGCTCTGCGCTATACCTAAAGTGAAAGTCAACGTGAGCCCAAGCTTCGAAGTAAGGCCCTGATTATCCTTGCAAAACGAGAGGCGTGCAGCAGCTCCATGAGGCCTTCATCGTTGTTCTGCTTTAGTTTCAAGGTAGTAAGCTTTTCAACACTCCTAGGGGACTTGCTTCAGCACCCGTTTCAGTACCAGAACACTGCGTAGAACCAGGAAGCTCTGCTCCTGCGTGTATGCTGCGTGTCAACCTAGAAATTAGAGACTGACGGCACAAGGCTAGTTTTCCCATTATGAAAGCTCCGTTGATGCGGCCCCGAAGCTACCTGAAAAGCACTGTTGTTACCGTGCTTTTACTTACAGCCGGCATGGTTCATAGAAGAAAATGAGTTTTCTCGAAAGAAACCTTGTGCTTCCAGTTCCTAGTTGGAAGCTCACCCGGCTCTGCTCTATACCAAACGTGAAAGTCAATGTGAGCACTAGCCTCGAAGTAAGGCCCTGATTATCCTGGCAAAACGGGAGGCGTGCAGCAGCTCCATGAGGCCTTCATCGCTGTTCTGCTTTAGTTTCACGGTAGTAAGCTTTCCAACATTCCTAGGGACTTTGCTTAAGCAACCGTTTCGGTACCAGAACACTGCGTAGAGACAGTAAGCTCTGGTCCTGCGTGTATGCTGCGTGTCAACCTAGAAATTGCAGACTGATGGCATAAGGCTTCTTTTCCCATTATGAAAGCTCCGTTCATGCGGCCTCGAAGCTACCTGAAAAGCATTGTTGTTGCCGGGGTTTTCCTCACTGCCGGCATGGTTCTGAGAAGAAAATGAGTTTTCTCCTAAGAAACCTTGGGGTTCCAGTTCCTTGTTGGAAGCTCACCCTGCTCTGCGCTATACCTAAAGTGAAAGTCAACGTGAGCCCAAGCTTCGAAGTAAGGCCCTGATTATCCTTGCAAAACGAGAGGCGTGCAGCAGCTCCATGAGGCCTTCATCGTTGTTCTGCTTTAGTTTCAAGGTAGTAAGCTTTTCAACACTCCTAGGGGCCTTGCTTCAGCACCCGTTTCAGTACCAGAACACTGCGTAGAACCAGGAAGCTCTGCTCCTGCGTGTATGCTGCGTGTCAACCTAGAAATTAGAGACTGACGGCACAAGGCTAGTTTTCCCATTATGAAAGCTCCGTTGATGCGGCCCCGAAGCTACCTGAAAAGCACTGTTGTTACCGTGCTTTTACTTACAGCCGGCATGGTTCATAGAAGAAAATGAGTTTTCTCGAAAGAAACCTTGTGCTTCCAGTTCCTAGTTGGAAGCTCACCCGGCTCTGCTCTATACCAAAGGTGAAAGTCAATGTGAGCACTAGCCTCGAAGTAAGGCCCTGATTATCCGGGCAAAACGGGAGGCGTGCAGCAGCTCCATGAGGCCTTCATCGCTGTTCTGCTTTAGTTTCACGGTAGTAAGCTTTCCAACATTCCTAGGGACTTTGCTTAAGCAACCGTTTCGGTACCAGAACACTGCGTAGAGACAGTAAGCTCTGGTCCTGCGTGTATGCTGCGTGTCAACCTAGAAATTGGAGACTGATGGCATAAGGCTTCTTTTCCCATTATGAAAGCTCCGTTCATGCGGCCTCGAAGCTACCTGAAAAGCATTGTTGTTGCCGGGGTTTTCCTCACTGCCGGCATGGTTCTGAGAAGAAAATGAGTTTTCTCCTAAGAAACCTTGGGGTTCCAGTTCCTTGTTGGAAGCTCACCCTGCTCTGCGCTATACCTAAAGTGAAAGTCAACGTGAGCCCAAGCTTCGAAGTAAGGCCCTGATTATCCTTGCAAAACGAGAGGCGTGCAGCAGCTCCATGAGGCCTTCATCGTTGTTCTGCTTTAGTTTCAAGGTAGTAAGCTTTTCAACACTCCTAGGGGCCTTGCTTCAGCACCCGTTTCAGTACCAGAACACTGCGTAGAACCAGGAAGCTCTGCTCCTGCGTGTATGCTGCGTGTCAACCTAGAAATTAGAGACTGACGGCACAAGGCTAGCTTTCCCATTATGAAAGCTCCGTTGATGCGGCCCCGAAGCTACCTGAAAGCACTGTTGTTACCGTGCTTTTACTTACAGCCGGCATGGTTCATAGAAGCAAATGAGTTTTCTCGAAAGAAACCTTGTGCTTCCAGTTCCTAGTTGGAAGCTCACCCTGCTCTGCTCTATACCAAACGTGAAAGTCAATGTGAGCACTAGCCTCGAAGTAAGGCCCTGATTATCCTGGCAAAACGGGAGGCGTGCAGCAGCTCAATGAGGCCTTCATCGCTGTTCTGCTTTAGTTTCAAGGTAGTAAGCTTTTCAACACTCCTAGGGGCCTTGCTTCAGCACCCGTTTCAGTACCAGAACACTGCGTAGAACCAGGAAGCTCTGCTCCTGCGTGTATGCTGCGTGTCAACCTAGAAATTAGAGACTGACGGCACAAGGCTAGTTTTCCCATTATGAAAGCTCCGTTGATGCGGCCCCGAAGCTACCTGAAAAGCACTGTTGTTACCGTGCTTTTACTTACAGCCGGCATGGTTCATAGAAGAAAATGAGTTTTCTCGAAAGAAACCTTGTGCTTCCAGTTCCTATTTGGAAGCTCACCCGGCTCTGCTCTATACCAAACGTGAAAGTCAATGTGAGCACTAGCCTCGAAGTAAGGCCCTGATTATCCTGGCAAAACGGGAGGCGTGCAGCAGCTCCATGAGGCCTTCATCGCTGTTCTGCTTTAGTTTCACGGTAGTAAGCTTTCCAAGATTCCTAGGGAGTTTGCTTAAGCAACCGTTTCGGTAGCAGAGCACTGCGTAGAGACAGTAAGCTCTGGTCTTGCGTGTATGCTGCGTGTCAACCTAGAAATTGGAGACTGATGGCATAAGGCTTCTTTTCCCATTATGAAAGCTCCGTTGATGCGGCCCCGAAGCTACCTGAAAAGCACTGTTGTTACCGTGCTTTTACTTACAGCCGGCATGGTTCATAGAAGCAAATGAGTTTTCTCGAAAGAAACCTTGTGCTTCCAGTTCCTAGTTGGAAGCTCACCCTGCTCTGCTCTATACCAAACGTGAAAGTCAATGTGAGCACTAGCCTCGAAGTAAGGCCCTGATTATCCTTGCAAAACGGGAGGCGTGCAGCAGCTCAATGAGGCCTTCATCGCTGTTCTGCTTTAGTTTCAAGGTAGTAAGCTTTTCAACACTCCTAGGGGCCTTGCTTCAGCACCCGTTTCAGTACCAGAACACTGCGTAGAACCAGGAAGCTCTGCTCCTGCGTGTATGCTGCGTGTCAACCTAGAAATTAGAGACTGACGGCACAAGGCTAGTTTTCCCATTATGAAAGCTCCGTTGATGCGGCCCCGAAGCTACCTGAAAAACACTGTTGTTACCGTGCTTTTACTTACAGCCGGCATGGTTCATAGAAGAAAATGAGTTTTCTCGAAAGATACCTTGTGCTTCCAGTTCCTAGTTGGAAGCTCACCCGGCTCTGCTCTATACCAAACGTGAAAGTCAATGTGAGCACTAGCCTCGAAGTAAGGCCCTGATTATCCTGGCAAAACGGGAGGCGTGCAGCAGCTCCATGAGGACTTCATCGCTGTTCTGCTTTAGTTTCACGGTAGTAAGCTTTCCAACATTCCTAGGGACTTTGCTTAAGCAACCGTTTCGGTACCAGAACACTGCGTAGAGACAGTAAGCTCTGGTCCTGCGTGTATGCTGCGTGTCAACCTAGAAATTGGAGACTGATGGCATAAGGCTTCTTTTCCCATTATGAAAGCTCCGTTCATGCGGCCTCGAAGCTACCTGAAAAGCATTGTTGTTGCCGGGGTTTTCCTCACTGCCGGCATGGTTCTGAGAAGAAAATGAGTTTTCTCCTAAGAAACCTTGGGGTTCCAGTTCCTTGTTGGAAGCTCACCCTGCTCTGCGCTATACCTAAAGTGAAAGTCAACGTGAGCCCAAGCTTCGAAGTAAGGCCCTGATTATCCTTGCAAAACGAGAGGCGTGCAGCAGCTCCATGAGGCCTTCATCGTTGTTCTGCTTTAGTTTCAAGGTAGTAAGCTTTTCAACACTCCTAGGGGCCTTGCTTCAGCACCCGTTTCAGTACCAGAACACTGCGTAGAACCAGGAAGCTCTGCTCCTGCGTGTATGCTGCGTGTCAACCTAGAAATTAGAGACTGACGGCACAAGGCTAGTTTTCCCATTATGAAAGCTCCGTTGATGCGGCCCCGAAGTTACCTGAAAAGCACTGTTGTTACCGTGCTTTTACTTACAGCCGGCATGGTTCATAGAAGAAAATGAGTTTTCTCGAAAGAAACCTTGTGCTTCCAGTTCCTATTTGGAAGCTCACCCGGCTCTGCTCTATACCAAACGTGAAAGTCAATGTGAGCACTAGCCTCGAAATAAGGCCCTGATTATCCTGGCAAAACGGGAGGCGTGCAGCAGCTCCATGAGGCCTTCATCGCTGTTCTGCTTTAGTTTCACGGTAGTAAGCTTTCCAACATTCCTAGGGACTTTGCTTAAGCAACCGTTTCGGTACCAGAGCACTGCGTAGAGACAGTAAGCTCTGGTCCTGCGTGTATGCTGCGTGTCAACCTAGAAATTGGAGACTGATGGCATAAGGCTTCTTTTCCCATTATGAAAGCTCCGTTCATGCGGCCTCGAAGCTACCTGAAAAGCATTGTTGTTGCCGGGGTTTTCCTCACTGCCGGCATGGTTCTGAGAAGAAAATGAGTTTTCTCCTAAGAAACCTTGGGGTTCCAGTTCCTTGTTGGAAGCTCACCCTGCTCTGCGCTATACCTAAAGTGAAAGTCAACGTGAGCCCAAGCTTCGAAGTAAGGCCCTGATTATCCTTGCAAAACGAGAGGCGTGCAGCAGCTCCATGAGGCCTTCATCGTTGTTCTGCTTTAGTTTCAAGGTAGTAAGCTTTTCAACACTCCTAGGGGCCTTGCTTCAGCACCCGTTTCAGTACCAGAACACTGCGTAGAACCAGGAAGCTCTGCTCCTGCGTGTATGCTGCGTGTCAACCTAGAAATTAGAGACTGACGGCACAAGGCTAGTTTTCCCATTATGAAAGCTCCGTTGATGCGGCCCCGAAGCTACCTGAAAAGCACTGTTGTTACCGTGCTTTTACTTACAGCCGGCATGGTTCATAGAAGAAAATGAGTTTTCTCGAAAGAAACCTTGTGCTTCCAGTTCCTAGTTGGAAGCTCACCCGGCTCTGCTCTATACCAAACGTGAAAGTCAATGTGAGCACTAGCCTCGAAGTAAGGCCCTGATTATCCTGGCAAAACGGGAGGCGTGCAGCAGCTCCATGAGGCCTTCATCGCTGTTCTGCTTTAGTTTCACGGTAGTAAGCTTTCCAACATTCCTAGGGAGTTTGCTTAAGCAACCGTTTCGGTACCAGAACACTGCGTAGAGACAGTAAGCTCTGGTCCTGCGTGTATGCTGCGTGTCAACCTAGAAATTGGAGACTGATGGCATAAGGCTTCTTTTCCCATTATGAAAGCTCCGTTCATGCGGCCTCGAAGCTACCTGAAAAGCATTGTTGTTGCCGGGGTTTTCCTCACTGCCGGCATGGTTCTGAGAAGAAAATGAGTTTTCTCCTAAGAAACCTTGGGGTTCCAGTTCCTTGTTGGAAGCTCACCCTGCTCTGCGCTATACCTAAAGTGAAAGTCAACGTGAGCCCAAGCTTCGAAGTAAGGCCCTGATTATCCTTGCAAAACGAGAGGCGTGCAGCAGCTCCATGAGGCCTTCATCGCTGTTCTGCTTTAGTTTCAAGGTAGTAAGCTTTTCAACACTCCTAGGGGCCTTGCTTCAGCACCCGTTTCAGTACCAGAACACTGCGTAGAACCAGGAAGCTCTGCTCCTGCGTGTATGCTGCGTGTCAACCTAGAAATTAGAGACTGACGGCACAAGGCTAGTTTTCCCATTATGAAAGCTCCGTTGATGCGGCCCCGAAGCTACCTGAAAAGCACTGTTGTTACCGTGCTTTTACTTACAGCCGGCATGGTTCATAGAAGAAAATGAGTTTTCTCGAAAGAAACCTTGTGCTTCCAGTTCCTATTTGGAAGCTCACCCGGCTCTGCTCTATACCAAACGTGAAAGTCAATGTGAGCACTAGCCTCGAAGTAAGGCCCTGATTATCCTGGCAAAACGGGAGGCGTGCAGCAGCTCCATGAGGCCTTCATCGCTGTTCTGCTTTAGTTTCACGGTAGTAAGCTTTCCAAGATTCCTAGGGAGTTTGCTTAAGCAACCGTTTCGGTAGCAGAGCACTGCGTAGAGACAGTAAGCTCTGGTCTTGCGTGTATGCTGCGTGTCAACCTAGAAATTGGAGACTGATGGCATAAGGCTTCTTTTCCCATTATGAAAGCTCCGTTGATGCGGCCCCGAAGCTACCTGAAAAGCACTGTTGTTACCGTGCTTTTACTTACAGCCGGCATGGTTCATAGAAGCAAATGAGTTTTCTCGAAAGAAACCTTGTGCTTCCAGTTCCTAGTTGGAAGCTCACCCTGCTCTGCTCTATACCAAACGTGAAAGTCAATGTGAGCACTAGCCTCGAAGTAAGGCCCTGATTATCCTTGCAAAACGGGAGGCGTGCAGCAGCTCAATGAGGCCTTCATCGCTGTTCTGCTTTAGTTTCAAGGTAGTAAGCTTTTCAACACTCCTAGGGGCCTTGCTTCAGCACCCGTTTCAGTACCAGAACACTGCGTAGAACCAGGAAGCTCTGCTCCTGCGTGTATGCTGCGTGTCAACCTAGAAATTAGAGACTGACGGCACAAGGCTAGTTTTCCCATTATGAAAGCTCCGTTGATGCGGCCCCGAAGCTACCTGAAAAACACTGTTGTTACCGTGCTTTTACTTACAGCCGGCATGGTTCATAGAAGAAAATGAGTTTTCTCGAAAGATACCTTGTGCTTCCAGTTCCTAGTTGGAAGCTCACCCGGCTCTGCTCTATACCAAACGTGAAAGTCAATGTGAGCACTAGCCTCGAAGTAAGGCCCTGATTATCCTGGCAAAACGGGAGGCGTGCAGCAGCTCCATGAGGACTTCATCGCTGTTCTGCTTTAGTTTCACGGTAGTAAGCTTTCCAACATTCCTAGGGACTTTGCTTAAGCAACCGTTTCGGTACCAGAACACTGCGTAGAGACAGTAAGCTCTGGTCCTGCGTGTATGCTGCGTGTCAACCTAGAAATTGGAGACTGATGGCATAAGGCTTCTTTTCCCATTATGAAAGCTCCGTTCATGCGGCCTCGAAGCTACCTGAAAAGCATTGTTGTTGCCGGGGTTTTCCTCACTGCCGGCATGGTTCTGAGAAGAAAATGAGTTTTCTCCTAAGAAACCTTGGGGTTCCAGTTCCTTGTTGGAAGCTCACCCTGCTCTGCGCTATACCTAAAGTGAAAGTCAACGTGAGCCCAAGCTTCGAAGTAAGGCCCTGATTATCCTTGCAAAACGAGAGGCGTGCAGCAGCTCCATGAGGCCTTCATCGTTGTTCTGCTTTAGTTTCAAGGTAGTAAGCTTTTCAACACTCCTAGGGGACTTGCTTCAGCACCCGTTTCAGTACCAGAACACTGCGTAGAACCAGGAAGCTCTGCTCCTGCGTGTATGCTGCGTGTCAACCTAGAAATTAGAGACTGACGGCACAAGGCTAGTTTTCCCATTATGAAAGCTCCGTTGATGCGGCCCCGAAGCTACCTGAAAAGCACTGTTGTTACCGTGCTTTTACTTACAGCCGGCATGGTTCATAGAAGAAAATGAGTTTTCTCGAAAGAAACCTTGTGCTTCCAGTTCCTAGTTGGAAGCTCACCCGGCTCTGCTCTATACCAAAGGTGAAAGTCAATGTGAGCACTAGCCTCGAAGTAAGGCCCTGATTATCCTGGCAAAACGGGAGGCGTGCAGCAGCTCCATGAGGCCTTCATCGCTGTTTTGCTTTTGTTTCACGATAGTAAGCTTTCCAACATTCCTAGGGACTTTGCTTAAGCAACCGTTTCGGTACCAGAGCACTGCGTAGAGACAGTAAGCTCTGGTCCTGCGTGTATGCTGCGTGTCAACCTAGAAATTGGAGACTGATGGCATAAGGCTTCTTTTCCCATTATGAAAGCTCCGTTCATGCGGCCTCGAAGCTACCTGAAAAGCATTGTTGTTGCCGGGGTTTTCCTCACTGCCGGCATGGTTCTGAGAAGAAAATGAGTTTTCTCCTAAGAAACCTTGGGGTTCCAGTTCCTTGTTGGAAGCTCACCCTGCTCTGCGCTATACCTAAAGTGAAAGTCAACGTGAGCCCAAGCTTCGAAGTAAGGCCCTGATTATCCTTGCAAAACGAGAGGCGTGCAGCAGCTCCATGAGGCCTTCATCGTTGTTCTGCTTTAGTTTCAAGGTAGTAAGCTTTTCAACACTCCTAGGGGCCTTGCTTCAGCACCCGTTTCAGTACCAGAACACTGCGTAGAACCAGGAAGCTCTGCTCCTGCGTGTATGCTGCGTGTCAACCTAGAAATTAGAGACTGACGGCACAAGGCTAGTTTTCCCATTATGAAAGCTCCGTTGATGCGGCCCCGAAGCTACCTGAAAAGCACTGTTGTTACCGTGCTTTTACTTACAGCCGGCATGGTTCATAGAAGAAAATGAGTTTTCTCGAAAGAAACCTTGTGCTTCCAGTTCCTAGTTGGAAGCTCACCCGGCTCTGCTCTATACCAAAGGTGAAAGTCAATGTGAGCACTAGCCTCGAAGTAAGGCCCTGATTATCCGGGCAAAACGGGAGGCGTGCAGCAGCTCCATGAGGCCTTCATCGCTGTTCTGCTTTAGTTTCACGGTAGTAAGCTTTCCAACATTCCTAGGGACTTTGCTTAAGCAACCGTTTCGGTACCAGAACACTGCGTAGAGACAGTAAGCTCTGGTCCTGCGTGTATGCTGCGTGTCAACCTAGAAATTGGAGACTGATGGCATAAGGCTTCTTTTCCCATTATGAAAGCTCCGTTCATGCGGCCTCGAAGCTACCTGAAAAGCATTGTTGTTGCCGGGGTTTTCCTCACTGCCGGCATGGTTCTGAGAAGAAAATGAGTTTTCTCCTAAGAAACCTTGGGGTTCCAGTTCCTTGTTGGAAGCTCACCCTGCTCTGCGCTATACCTAAAGTGAAAGTCAACGTGAGCCCAAGCTTCGAAGTAAGGCCCTGATTATCCTTGCAAAACGAGAGGCGTGCAGCAGCTCCATGAGGCCTTCATCGTTGTTCTGCTTTAGTTTCAAGGTAGTAAGCTTTTCAACACTCCTAGGGGCCTTGCTTCAGCACCCGTTTCAGTACCAGAACACTGCGTAGAACCAGGAAGCTCTGCTCCTGCGTGTATGCTGCGTGTCAACCTAGAAATTAGAGACTGACGGCACAAGGCTAGCTTTCCCATTATGAAAGCTCCGTTGATGCGGCCCCGAAGCTACCTGAAAGCACTGTTGTTACCGTGCTTTTACTTACAGCCGGCATGGTTCATAGAAGCAAATGAGTTTTCTCGAAAGAAACCTTGTGCTTCCAGTTCCTAGTTGGAAGCTCACCCTGCTCTGCTCTATACCAAACGTGAAAGTCAATGTGAGCACTAGCCTCGAAGTAAGGCCCTGATTATCCTGGCAAAACGGGAGGCGTGCAGCAGCTCAATGAGGCCTTCATCGCTGTTCTGCTTTAGTTTCAAGGTAGTAAGCTTTTCAACACTCCTAGGGGCCTTGCTTCAGCACCCGTTTCAGTACCAGAACACTGCGTAGAACCAGGAAGCTCTGCTCCTGCGTGTATGCTGCGTGTCAACCTAGAAATTAGAGACTGACGGCACAAGGCTAGTTTTCCCATTATGAAAGCTCCGTTGATGCGGCCCCGAAGCTACCTGAAAAGCACTGTTGTTACCGTGCTTTTACTTACAGCCGGCATGGTTCATAGAAGAAAATGAGTTTTCTCGAAAGAAACCTTGTGCTTCCAGTTCCTAGTTGGAAGCTCACCCGGCTCTGCTCTATACCAAACGTGAAAGTCAATGTGAGCACTAGCCTCGAAGTAAGGCCCTGATTATCCTGGCAAAACGGGAGGCGTGCAGCAGCTCCATGAGGCCTTCATCGCTGTTCTGCTTTAGTTTCAAGGTAGTAAGCTTTCCAACATTCCTAGGGACTTGGCTTAAGCAACCGTTTCGGTACCAGAGCACTGCGTAGAGACAGTAAGCTCTGGTCCTGCGTGTATGCTGCGTGTCAACCTAGAAATTGGAGACTGATGGCATAAGGCTTCTTTTCCCATTATGAAAGCTCCGTTCATGCGGCCTCGAAACTACCTGAAAAGCATTGTTGTTGCCGGGGTTTTCCTCACTGCCGGCATGGTTCTGAGAAGAAAATGAGTTTTCTCCTAAGAAACCTTGGGGTTCCAGTTCCTTGTTGGAAGCTCACCCTGCTCTGCGCTATACCTAAAGTGAAAGTCAACGTGAGCCCAAGCTTCGAAGTAAGGCCCTGATTATCCTTGCAAAACGAGAGGCGTGCAGCAGCTCCATGAGGCCTTCATCGTTGTTCTGCTTTAGTTTCAAGGTAGTAAGCTTTTCAACACTCCTAGGGGACTTGCTTCAGCACCCGTTTCAGTACCAGAACACTGCGTAGAACCAGGAAGCTCTGCTCCTGCGTGTATGCTGCGTGTCAACCTAGAAATTAGAGACTGACGGCACAAGGCTAGTTTTCCCATTATGAAAGCTCCGTTGATGCGGCCCCGAAGCTACCTGAAAAGCACTGTTGTTACCGTGCTTTTACTTACAGCCGGCATGGTTCATAGAAGAAAATGAGTTTTCTCGAAAGAAACCTTGTGCTTCCAGTTCCTAGTTGGAAGCTCACCCGGCTCTGCTCTATACCAAACGTGAAAGTCAATGTGAGCACTAGCCTCGAAGTAAGGCCCTGATTATCCTGGCAAAACGGGAGGCGTGCAGCAGCTCCATGAGGCCTTCATCGCTGTTCTGCTTTAGTTTCACGGTAGTAAGCTTTCCAACATTCCTAGGGACTTTGCTTAAGCAACCGTTTCGGTACCAGAACACTGCGTAGAGACAGTAAGCTCTGGTCCTGCGTGTATGCTGCGTGTCAACCTAGAAATTGCAGACTGATGGCATAAGGCTTCTTTTCCCATTATGAAAGCTCCGTTCATGCGGCCTCGAAGCTACCTGAAAAGCATTGTTGTTGCCGGGGTTTTCCTCACTGCCGGCATGGTTCTGAGAAGAAAATGAGTTTTCTCCTAAGAAACCTTGGGGTTCCAGTTCCTTGTTGGAAGCTCACCCTGCTCTGCGCTATACCTAAAGTGAAAGTCAACGTGAGCCCAAGCTTCGAAGTAAGGCCCTGATTATCCTTGCAAAACGAGAGGCGTGCAGCAGCTCCATGAGGCCTTCATCGTTGTTCTGCTTTAGTTTCAAGGTAGTAAGCTTTTCAACACTCCTAGGGGCCTTGCTTCAGCACCCGTTTCAGTACCAGAACACTGCGTAGAACCAGGAAGCTCTGCTCCTGCGTGTATGCTGCGTGTCAACCTAGAAATTAGAGACTGACGGCACAAGGCTAGTTTTCCCATTATGAAAGCTCCGTTGATGCGGCCCCGAAGCTACCTGAAAAGCACTGTTGTTACCGTGCTTTTACTTACAGCCGGCATGGTTCATAGAAGAAAATGAGTTTTCTCGAAAGAAACCTTGTGCTTCCAGTTCCTAGTTGGAAGCTCACCCGGCTCTGCTCTATACCAAAGGTGAAAGTCAATGTGAGCACTAGCCTCGAAGTAAGGCCCTGATTATCCGGGCAAAACGGGAGGCGTGCAGCAGCTCCATGAGGCCTTCATCGCTGTTCTGCTTTAGTTTCACGGTAGTAAGCTTTCCAACATTCCTAGGGACTTTGCTTAAGCAACCGTTTCGGTACCAGAACACTGCGTAGAGACAGTAAGCTCTGGTCCTGCGTGTATGCTGCGTGTCAACCTAGAAATTGGAGACTGATGGCATAAGGCTTCTTTTCCCATTATGAAAGCTCCGTTCATGCGGCCTCGAAGCTACCTGAAAAGCATTGTTGTTGCCGGGGTTTTCCTCACTGCCGGCATGGTTCTGAGAAGAAAATGAGTTTTCTCCTAAGAAACCTTGGGGTTCCAGTTCCTTGTTGGAAGCTCACCCTGCTCTGCGCTATACCTAAAGTGAAAGTCAACGTGAGCCCAAGCTTCGAAGTAAGGCCCTGATTATCCTTGCAAAACGAGAGGCGTGCAGCAGCTCCATGAGGCCTTCATCGTTGTTCTGCTTTAGTTTCAAGGTAGTAAGCTTTTCAACACTCCTAGGGGCCTTGCTTCAGCACCCGTTTCAGTACCAGAACACTGCGTAGAACCAGGAAGCTCTGCTCCTGCGTGTATGCTGCGTGTCAACCTAGAAATTAGAGACTGACGGCACAAGGCTAGCTTTCCCATTATGAAAGCTCCGTTGATGCGGCCCCGAAGCTACCTGAAAGCACTGTTGTTACCGTGCTTTTACTTACAGCCGGCATGGTTCATAGAAGCAAATGAGTTTTCTCGAAAGAAACCTTGTGCTTCCAGTTCCTAGTTGGAAGCTCACCCTGCTCTGCTCTATACCAAACGTGAAAGTCAATGTGAGCACTAGCCTCGAAGTAAGGCCCTGATTATCCTGGCAAAACGGGAGGCGTGCAGCAGCTCAATGAGGCCTTCATCGCTGTTCTGCTTTAGTTTCAAGGTAGTAAGCTTTTCAACACTCCTAGGGGCCTTGCTTCAGCACCCGTTTCAGTACCAGAACACTGCGTAGAACCAGGAAGCTCTGCTCCTGCGTGTATGCTGCGTGTCAACCTAGAAATTAGAGACTGACGGCACAAGGCTAGTTTTCCCATTATGAAAGCTCCGTTGATGCGGCCCCGAAGCTACCTGAAAAGCACTGTTGTTACCGTGCTTTTACTTACAGCCGGCATGGTTCATAGAAGAAAATGAGTTTTCTCGAAAGAAACCTTGTGCTTCCAGTTCCTATTTGGAAGCTCACCCGGCTCTGCTCTATACCAAACGTGAAAGTCAATGTGAGCACTAGCCTCGAAGTAAGGCCCTGATTATCCTGGCAAAACGGGAGGCGTGCAGCAGCTCCATGAGGCCTTCATCGCTGTTCTGCTTTAGTTTCACGGTAGTAAGCTTTCCAAGATTCCTAGGGAGTTTGCTTAAGCAACCGTTTCGGTAGCAGAGCACTGCGTAGAGACAGTAAGCTCTGGTCTTGCGTGTATGCTGCGTGTCAACCTAGAAATTGGAGACTGATGGCATAAGGCTTCTTTTCCCATTATGAAAGCTCCGTTGATGCGGCCCCGAAGCTACCTGAAAAGCACTGTTGTTACCGTGCTTTTACTTACAGCCGGCATGGTTCATAGAAGCAAATGAGTTTTCTCGAAAGAAACCTTGTGCTTCCAGTTCCTAGTTGGAAGCTCACCCTGCTCTGCTCTATACCAAACGTGAAAGTCAATGTGAGCACTAGCCTCGAAGTAAGGCCCTGATTATCCTTGCAAAACGGGAGGCGTGCAGCAGCTCAATGAGGCCTTCATCGCTGTTCTGCTTTAGTTTCAAGGTAGTAAGCTTTTCAACACTCCTAGGGGCCTTGCTTCAGCACCCGTTTCAGTACCAGAACACTGCGTAGAACCAGGAAGCTCTGCTCCTGCGTGTATGCTGCGTGTCAACCTAGAAATTAGAGACTGACGGCACAAGGCTAGTTTTCCCATTATGAAAGCTCCGTTGATGCGGCCCCGAAGCTACCTGAAAAACACTGTTGTTACCGTGCTTTTACTTACAGCCGGCATGGTTCATAGAAGAAAATGAGTTTTCTCGAAAGATACCTTGTGCTTCCAGTTCCTAGTTGGAAGCTCACCCGGCTCTGCTCTATACCAAACGTGAAAGTCAATGTGAGCACTAGCCTCGAAGTAAGGCCCTGATTATCCTGGCAAAACGGGAGGCGTGCAGCAGCTCCATGAGGACTTCATCGCTGTTCTGCTTTAGTTTCACGGTAGTAAGCTTTCCAACATTCCTAGGGACTTTGCTTAAGCAACCGTTTCGGTACCAGAACACTGCGTAGAGACAGTAAGCTCTGGTCCTGCGTGTATGCTGCGTGTCAACCTAGAAATTGGAGACTGATGGCATAAGGCTTCTTTTCCCATTATGAAAGCTCCGTTCATGCGGCCTCGAAGCTACCTGAAAAGCATTGTTGTTGCCGGGGTTTTCCTCACTGCCGGCATGGTTCTGAGAAGAAAATGAGTTTTCTCCTAAGAAACCTTGGGGTTCCAGTTCCTTGTTGGAAGCTCACCCTGCTCTGCGCTATACCTAAAGTGAAAGTCAACGTGAGCCCAAGCTTCGAAGTAAGGCCCTGATTATCCTTGCAAAACGAGAGGCGTGCAGCAGCTCCATGAGGCCTTCATCGTTGTTCTGCTTTAGTTTCAAGGTAGTAAGCTTTTCAACACTCCTAGGGGACTTGCTTCAGCACCCGTTTCAGTACCAGAACACTGCGTAGAACCAGGAAGCTCTGCTCCTGCGTGTATGCTGCGTGTCAACCTAGAAATTAGAGACTGACGGCACAAGGCTAGTTTTCCCATTATGAAAGCTCCGTTGATGCGGCCCCGAAGCTACCTGAAAAGCACTGTTGTTACCGTGCTTTTACTTACAGCCGGCATGGTTCATAGAAGAAAATGAGTTTTCTCGAAAGAAACCTTGTGCTTCCAGTTCCTAGTTGGAAGCTCACCCGGCTCTGCTCTATACCAAAGGTGAAAGTCAATGTGAGCACTAGCCTCGAAGTAAGGCCCTGATTATCCTGGCAAAACGGGAGGCGTGCAGCAGCTCCATGAGGCCTTCATCGCTGTTTTGCTTTAGTTTCACGATAGTAAGCTTTCCAACATTCCTAGGGACTTTGCTTAAGCAACCGTTTCGGTACCAGAGCACTGCGTAGAGACAGTAAGCTCTGGTCCTGCGTGTATGCTGCGTGTCAACCTAGAAATTGGAGACTGATGGCATAAGGCTTCTTTTCCCATTATGAAAGCTCCGTTCATGCGGCCTCGAAGCTACCTGAAAAGCATTGTTGTTGCCGGGGTTTTCCTCACTGCCGGCATGGTTCTGAGAAGAAAATGAGTTTTCTCCTAAGAAACCTTGGGGTTCCAGTTCCTTGTTGGAAGCTCACCCTGCTCTGCGCTATACCTAAAGTGAAAGTCAACGTGAGCCCAAGCTTCGAAGTAAGGCCCTGATTATCCTTGCAAAACGAGAGGCGTGCAGCAGCTCCATGAGGCCTTCATCGTTGTTCTGCTTTAGTTTCAAGGTAGTAAGCTTTTCAACACTCCTAGGGGCCTTGCTTCAGCACCCGTTTCAGTACCAGAACACTGCGTAGAACCAGGAAGCTCTGCTCCTGCGTGTATGCTGCGTGTCAACCTAGAAATTAGAGACTGACGGCACAAGGCTAGTTTTCCCATTATGAAAGCTCCGTTGATGCGGCCCCGAAGCTACCTGAAAAGCACTGTTGTTACCGTGCTTTTACTTACAGCCGGCATGGTTCATAGAAGAAAATGAGTTTTCTCGAAAGAAACCTTGTGCTTCCAGTTCCTAGTTGGAAGCTCACCCGGCTCTGCTCTATACCAAAGGTGAAAGTCAATGTGAGCACTAGCCTCGAAGTAAGGCCCTGATTATCCGGGCAAAACGGGAGGCGTGCAGCAGCTCCATGAGGCCTTCATCGCTGTTCTGCTTTAGTTTCACGGTAGTAAGCTTTCCAACATTCCTAGGGACTTTGCTTAAGCAACCGTTTCGGTACCAGAACACTGCGTAGAGACAGTAAGCTCTGGTCCTGCGTGTATGCTGCGTGTCAACCTAGAAATTGGAGACTGATGGCATAAGGCTTCTTTTCCCATTATGAAAGCTCCGTTCATGCGGCCTCGAAGCTACCTGAAAAGCATTGTTGTTGCCGGGGTTTTCCTCACTGCCGGCATGGTTCTGAGAAGAAAATGAGTTTTCTCCTAAGAAACCTTGGGGTTCCAGTTCCTTGTTGGAAGCTCACCCTGCTCTGCGCTATACCTAAAGTGAAAGTCAACGTGAGCCCAAGCTTCGAAGTAAGGCCCTGATTATCCTTGCAAAACGAGAGGCGTGCAGCAGCTCCATGAGGCCTTCATCGTTGTTCTGCTTTAGTTTCAAGGTAGTAAGCTTTTCAACACTCCTAGGGGCCTTGCTTCAGCACCCGTTTCAGTACCAGAACACTGCGTAGAACCAGGAAGCTCTGCTCCTGCGTGTATGCTGCGTGTCAACCTAGAAATTAGAGACTGACGGCACAAGGCTAGCTTTCCCATTATGAAAGCTCCGTTGATGCGGCCCCGAAGCTACCTGAAAGCACTGTTGTTACCGTGCTTTTACTTACAGCCGGCATGGTTCATAGAAGCAAATGAGTTTTCTCGAAAGAAACCTTGTGCTTCCAGTTCCTAGTTGGAAGCTCACCCTGCTCTGCTCTATACCAAACGTGAAAGTCAATGTGAGCACTAGCCTCGAAGTAAGGCCCTGATTATCCTGGCAAAACGGGAGGCGTGCAGCAGCTCAATGAGGCCTTCATCGCTGTTCTGCTTTAGTTTCAAGGTAGTAAGCTTTTCAACACTCCTAGGGGCCTTGCTTCAGCACCCGTTTCAGTACCAGAACACTGCGTAGAACCAGGAAGCTCTGCTCCTGCGTGTATGCTGCGTGTCAACCTAGAAATTAGAGACTGACGGCACAAGGCTAGTTTTCCCATTATGAAAGCTCCGTTGATGCGGCCCCGAAGCTACCTGAAAAGCACTGTTGTTACCGTGCTTTTACTTACAGCCGGCATGGTTCATAGAAGAAAATGAGTTTTCTCGAAAGAAACCTTGTGCTTCCAGTTCCTAGTTGGAAGCTCACCCGGCTCTGCTCTATACCAAACGTGAAAGTCAATGTGAGCACTAGCCTCGAAGTAAGGCCCTGATTATCCTGGCAAAACGGGAGGCGTGCAGCAGCTCCATGAGGCCTTCATCGCTGTTCTGCTTTAGTTTCACGGTAGTAAGCTTTCCAACATTCCTAGGGACTTGGCTTAAGCAACCGTTTCGGTACCAGAGCACTGCGTAGAGACAGTAAGCTCTGGTCCTGCGTGTATGCTGCGTGTCAACCTAGAAATTGGAGACTGATGGCATAAGGCTTCTTTTCCCATTATGAAAGCTCCGTTCATGCGGCCTCGAAACTACCTGAAAAGCATTGTTGTTGCCGGGGTTTTCCTCACTGCCGGCATGGTTCTGAGAAGAAAATGAGTTTTCTCCTAAGAAACCTTGGGGTTCCAGTTCCTTGTTGGAAGCTCACCCTGCTCTGCGCTATACCTAAAGTGAAAGTCAACGTGAGCCCAAGCTTCGAAGTAAGGCCCTGATTATCCTTGCAAAACGAGAGGCGTGCAGCAGCTCCATGAGGCCTTCATCGTTGTTCTGCTTTAGTTTCAAGGTAGTAAGCTTTTCAACACTCCTAGGGGACTTGCTTCAGCACCCGTTTCAGTACCAGAACACTGCGTAGAACCAGGAAGCTCTGCTCCTGCGTGTATGCTGCGTGTCAACCTAGAAATTAGAGACTGACGGCACAAGGCTAGTTTTCCCATTATGAAAGCTCCGTTGATGCGGCCCCGAAGCTACCTGAAAAGCACTGTTGTTACCGTGCTTTTACTTACAGCCGGCATGGTTCATAGAAGAAAATGAGTTTTCTCGAAAGAAACCTTGTGCTTCCAGTTCCTAGTTGGAAGCTCACCCGGCTCTGCTCTATACCAAACGTGAAAGTCAATGTGAGCACTAGCCTCGAAGTAAGGCCCTGATTATCCGGGCAAAACGGGAGGCGTGCAGCAGCTCCATGAGGCCTTCATCGCTGTTCTGCTTTAGTTTCACGGTAGTAAGCTTTCCAACATTCCTAGGGACTTTGCTTAAGCAACCGTTTCGGTACCAGAACACTGCGTAGAGACAGTAAGCTCTGGTCCTGCGTGTATGCTGCGTGTCAACCTAGAAATTGCAGACTGATGGCATAAGGCTTCTTTTCCCATTATGAAAGCTCCGTTCATGCGGCCTCGAAGCTACCTGAAAAGCATTGTTGTTGCCGGGGTTTTCCTCACTGCCGGCATGGTTCTGAGAAGAAAATGAGTTTTCTCCTAAGAAACCTTGGGGTTCCAGTTCCTTGTTGGAAGCTCACCCTGCTCTGCGCTATACCTAAAGTGAAAGTCAACGTGAGCCCAAGCTTCGAAGTAAGGCCCTGATTATCCTTGCAAAACGAGAGGCGTGCAGCAGCTCCATGAGGCCTTCATCGTTGTTCTGCTTTAGTTTCAAGGTAGTAAGCTTTTCAACACTCCTAGGGGCCTTGCTTCAGCACCCGTTTCAGTACCAGAACACTGCGTAGAACCAGGAAGCTCTGCTCCTGCGTGTATGCTGCGTGTCAACCTAGAAATTAGAGACTGACGGCACAAGGCTAGTTTTCCCATTATGAAAGCTCCGTTGATGCGGCCCCGAAGCTACCTGAAAAGCACTGTTGTTACCGTGCTTTTACTTACAGCCGGCATGGTTCATAGAAGAAAATGAGTTTTCTCGAAAGAAACCTTGTGCTTCCAGTTCCTAGTTGGAAGCTCACCCGGCTCTGCTCTATACCAAAGGTGAAAGTCAATGTGAGCACTAGCCTCGAAGTAAGGCCCTGATTATCCGGGCAAAACGGGAGGCGTGCAGCAGCTCCATGAGGCCTTCATCGCTGTTCTGCTTTAGTTTCACGGTAGTAAGCTTTCCAACATTCCTAGGGACTTTGCTTAAGCAACCGTTTCGGTACCAGAACACTGCGTAGAGACAGTAAGCTCTGGTCCTGCGTGTATGCTGCGTGTCAACCTAGAAATTGGAGACTGATGGCATAAGGCTTCTTTTCCCATTATGAAAGCTCCGTTCATGCGGCCTCGAAGCTACCTGAAAAGCATTGTTGTTGCCGGGGTTTTCCTCACTGCCGGCATGGTTCTGAGAAGAAAATGAGTTTTCTCCTAAGAAACCTTGGGGTTCCAGTTCCTTGTTGGAAGCTCACCCTGCTCTGCGCTATACCTAAAGTGAAAGTCAACGTGAGCCCAAGCTTCGAAGTAAGGCCCTGATTATCCTTGCAAAACGAGAGGCGTGCAGCAGCTCCATGAGGCCTTCATCGTTGTTCTGCTTTAGTTTCAAGGTAGTAAGCTTTTCAACACTCCTAGGGGCCTTGCTTCAGCACCCGTTTCAGTACCAGAACACTGCGTAGAACCAGGAAGCTCTGCTCCTGCGTGTATGCTGCGTGTCAACCTAGAAATTAGAGACTGACGGCACAAGGCTAGCTTTCCCATTATGAAAGCTCCGTTGATGCGGCCCCGAAGCTACCTGAAAGCACTGTTGTTACCGTGCTTTTACTTACAGCCGGCATGGTTCATAGAAGCAAATGAGTTTTCTCGAAAGAAACCTTGTGCTTCCAGTTCCTAGTTGGAAGCTCACCCTGCTCTGCTCTATACCAAACGTGAAAGTCAATGTGAGCACTAGCCTCGAAGTAAGGCCCTGATTATCCTGGCAAAACGGGAGGCGTGCAGCAGCTCAATGAGGCCTTCATCGCTGTTCTGCTTTAGTTTCAAGGTAGTAAGCTTTTCAACACTCCTAGGGGCCTTGCTTCAGCACCCGTTTCAGTACCAGAACACTGCGTAGAACCAGGAAGCTCTGCTCCTGCGTGTATGCTGCGTGTCAACCTAGAAATTAGAGACTGACGGCACAAGGCTAGTTTTCCCATTATGAAAGCTCCGTTGATGCGGCCCCGAAGCTACCTGAAAAGCACTGTTGTTACCGTGCTTTTACTTACAGCCGGCATGGTTCATAGAAGAAAATGAGTTTTCTCGAAAGAAACCTTGTGCTTCCAGTTCCTAGTTGGAAGCTCACCCGGCTCTGCTCTATACCAAACGTGAAAGTCAATGTGAGCACTAGCCTCGAAGTAAGGCCCTGATTATCCTGGCAAAACGGGAGGCGTGCAGCAGCTCCATGAGGCCTTCATCGCTGTTCTGCTTTAGTTTCACGGTAGTAAGCTTTCCAACATTCCTAGGGACTTGGCTTAAGCAACCGTTTCGGTACCAGAACACTGCGTAGAGACAGTAAGCTCTGGTCCTGCGTGTATGCTGCGTGTCAACCTAGAAATTGGAGACTGATGGCATAAGGCTTCTTTTCCCATTATGAAAGCTCCGTTCATGCGGCCTCGAAACTACCTGAAAAGCATTGTTGTTGCCGGGGTTTTCCTCACTGCCGGCATGGTTCTGAGAAGAAAATGAGTTTTCTCCTAAGAAACCTTGGGGTTCCAGTTCCTTGTTGGAAGCTCACCCTGCTCTGTGCTATACCTAAAGTGAAAGTCAACGTGAGCCCAAGCTTCGAAGTAAGGCCCTGATTATCCTTGCAAAACGAGAGGCGTGCAGCAGCTCCATGAGGCCTTCATCGTTGTTCTGCTTTAGTTTCAAGGTAGTAAGCTTTTCAACACTCCTAGGGGACTTGCTTCAGCACCCGTTTCAGTACCAGAACACTGCGTAGAACCAGGAAGCTCTGCTCCTGCGTGTATGCTGCGTGTCAACCTAGAAATTAGAGACTGACGGCACAAGGCTAGTTTTCCCATTATGAAAGCTCCGTTGATGCGGCCCCGAAGCTACCTGAAAAGCACTGTTGTTACCGTGCTTTTACTTACAGCCGGCATGGTTCATAGAAGAAAATGAGTTTTCTCGAAAGAAACCTTGTGCTTCCAGTTCCTAGTTGGAAGCTCACCCGGCTCTGCTCTATACCAAACGTGAAAGTCAATGTGAGCACTAGCCTCGAAGTAAGGCCCTGATTATCCGGGCAAAACGGGAGGCGTGCAGCAGCTCCATGAGGCCTTCATCGCTGTTCTGCTTTAGTTTCACGGTAGTAAGCTTTCCAACATTCCTAGGGACTTTGCTTAAGCAACCGTTTCGGTACCAGAACACTGCGTAGAGACAGTAAGCTCTGGTCCTGCGTGTATGCTGCGTGTCAACCTAGAAATTGGAGACTGATGGCATAAGGCTTCTTTTCCCATTATGAAAGCTCCGTTCATGCGGCCTCGAAGCTACCTGAAAAGCATTGTTGTTGCCGGGGTTTTCCTCACTGCCGGCATGGTTCTGAGAAGAAAATGAGTTTTCTCCTAAGAAACCTTGGGGTTCCAGTTCCTTGTTGGAAGCTCACCCTGCTCTGCGCTATACCTAAAGTGAAAGTCAACGTGAGCCCAAGCTTCGAAGTAAGGCCCTGATTATCCTTGCAAAACGAGAGGCGTGCAGCAGCTCCATGAGGCCTTCATCGTTGTTCTGCTTTAGTTTCAAGGTAGTAAGCTTTTCAACACTCCTAGGGGCCTTGCTTCAGCACCCGTTTCAGTACCAGAACACTGCGTAGAACCAGGAAGCTCTGCTCCTGCGTGTATGCTGCGTGTCAACCTAGAAATTAGAGACTGACGGCACAAGGCTAGTTTTCCCATTATGAAAGCTCCGTTGATGCGGCCCCGAAGCTACCTGAAAAGCACTGTTGTTACCGTGCTTTTACTTACAGCCGGCATGGTTCATAGAAGAAAATGAGTTTTCTCGAAAGAAACCTTGTGCTTCCAGTTCCTAGTTGGAAGCTCACCCGGCTCTGCTCTATACCAAAGGTGAAAGTCAATGTGAGCACTAGCCTCGAAGTAAGGCCCTGATTATCCGGGCAAAACGGGAGGCGTGCAGCAGCTCCATGAGGCCTTCATCGCTGTTCTGCTTTAGTTTCACGGTAGTAAGCTTTCCAACATTCCTAGGGACTTTGCTTAAGCAACCGTTTCGGTACCAGAGCACTGCGTAGAGACAGTAAGCTCTGGTCCTGCGTGTATGCTGCGTGTCAACCTAGAAATTGGAGACTGATGGCATAAGGCTTCTTTTCCCATTATGAAAGCTCCGTTCATGCGGCCTCGAAGCTACCTGAAAAGCATTGTTGTTGCCGGGGTTTTCCTCACTGCCGGCATGGTTCTGAGAAGAAAATGAGTTTTCTCCTAAGAAACCTTGGGGTTCCAGTTCCTTGTTGGAAGCTCACCCTGCTCTGCGCTATACCTAAAGTGAAAGTCAACGTGAGCCCAAGCTTCGAAGTAAGGCCCTGATTATCCTTGCAAAACGAGAGGCGTGCAGCAGCTCCATGAGGCCTTCATCGTTGTTCTGCTTTAGTTTCAAGGTAGTAAGCTTTTCAACACTCCTAGGGGCCTTGCTTCAGCACCCGTTTCAGTACCAGAACACTGCGTAGAACCAGGAAGCTCTGCTCCTGCGTGTATGCTGCGTGTCAACCTAGAAATTAGAGACTGACGGCACAAGGCTAGTTTTCCCATTATGAAAGCTCCGTTGATGCGGCCCCGAAGCTACCTGAAAAGCACTGTTGTTACCGTGCTTTTACTTACAGCCGGCATGGTTCATAGAAGCAAATGAGTTTTCTCGAAAGAAACCTTGTGCTTCCAGTTCCTAGTTGGAAGCTCACCCGGCTCTGCTCTATACCAAAGGTGAAAGTCAATGTGAGCACTAGCCTCCAAGTAAGGCCCTGATTATCCGGGCAAAACGGGAGGCGTGCAGCAGCTCCATGAGGCCTTCATCGCTGTTCTGCTTTAGTTTCACGGTAGTAAGCTTTCCAACATTCCTAGGGACTTTGCTTAAGCAACCGTTTCGGTACCAGAACACTGCGTAGAGACAATAAGCTCTGGTCCTGCGTGTATGCTGCGTGTCAACCTAGAAATTGGAGACTGATGGCATAAGGCTTCTTTTGCCATTATGAAAGCTCCGTTCATGCGGCCTCGAAGCTACCTGAAAAGCATTGTTGTTGCCGGGGTTTTCCTCACTGCCGGCATGGTTCTGAGAAGAAAATGAGTTTTCTCCTAAGAAACCTTGGGGTTCCAGTTCCTTGTTGGAAGCTCACCCTGCTCTGCGCTATACCTAAAGTGAAAGTCAACGTGAGCCCAAGCTTCGAAGTAAGGCCCTGATTATCCTTGCAAAACGAGAGGCGTGCAGCAGCTCCATGAGGCCTTCATCGTTGTTCTGCTTTAGTTTCAAGGTAGTAAGCTTTTCAACACTCCTAGGGGCCTTGCTTCAGCACCCGTTTCAGTACCAGAACACTGCGTAGAACCAGGAAGCTCTGCTCCTGCGTGTATGCTGCGTGTCAACCTAGAAATTAGAGACTGACGGCACAAGGCTAGCTTTCCCATTATGAAAGCTCCGTTGATGCGGCCCCGAAGCTACCTGAAAAGCACTGTTGTTACCGTGCTTTTACTTACAGCCGGCATGGTTCATAGAAGAAAATGAGTTTTCTCGAAAGAAACCTTGTGCTTCCAGTTCCTAGTTGGAAGCTCACCCGGCTCTGCTCTATACCAAACGTGAAAGTCAATGTGAGCACTAGCCTCGAAATAAGGCCCTGATTATCCGGGCAAAACGGGAGGCGTGCAGCAGCTCCATGAGGCCTTCATCGCTGTTCTGCTTTAGTTTCACGGTAGTAAGCTTTCCAACATTCCTAGGGACTTTGCTTAAGCAACCGTTTCGGTACCAGAACACTGCGTAGAGACAATAAGCTCTGGTCCTGCGTGTATGCTGCGTGTCAACCTAGAAATTGGAGACTGATGGCATAAGGCTTCTTTTCCCATTATGAAAGCTCCGTTCATGCGGCCTCGAAGCTACCTGAAAAGCATTGTTGTTGCCAGGGTTTTCCTCACTGCCGGCATGGTTCTGAGAAGAAAATGAGTTTTCTCCTAAGAAACCTTGGGGTTCCAGTTCCTTGTTGGAAGCTCACCCTGCTCTGCGCTATACCTAAAGTGAAAGTCAACGTGAGCCCAAGCTTCGAAGTAAGGCCCTGATTATCCTTGCAAAACGAGAGGCGTGCAGCAGCTCCATGAGGCCTTCATCGTTGTTCTGCTTTAGTTTCAAGGTAGTAAGCTTTTCAACACTCCTAGGGGCCTTGCTTCAGCACCCGTTTCAGTACCAGAACACTGCGTAGAACCAGGAAGCTCTGCTCCTGCGTGTATGCTGCGTGTCAACCTAGAAATTAGAGACTGACGGCACAAGGCTAGTTTTCCCATTATGAAAGCTCCGTTGATGCGGCCCCGAAGCTACCTGAAAAGCACTGTTGTTACCGTGCTTTTACTTACAGCCGGCATGGTTCATAGAAGAAAATGAGTTTTCTCGAAAGAAACCTTGTGTTTCCAGTTCCTAGTTGGAAGCTCACCCGGCTCTGCTCTATACCAAACGTGAAAGTCAATGTGAGCACTAGCCTCGAAGTAAGGCCCTGATTATCCTGGCAAAACGGGAGGCGTGCAGCAGCTCCATGAGGCCTTCATCGCTGTTCTGCTTTAGTTTCACGGTAGTAAGCTTTCCAACATTCCTAGGGACTTTGCTTAAGCAACCGTTTCGGTACCAGAGCACTGCGTAGAGACAGTAAGCTCTGGTCCTGCGTGTATGCTGCGTGTCAACCTAGAAATTGGAGACTGATGGCATAAGGCTTCTTTTCCCATTATGAAAGCTCCGTTCATGCGGCCTCGAAGCTACCTGAAAAGCATTGTTGTTGCCGGGGTTTTCCTCACTGCCGGCATGGTTCTGAGAAGAAAATGAGTTTTCTCCTAAGAAACCTTGGGGTTCCAGTTCCTTGTTGGAAGCTCACCCTGCTCTGCGCTATACCTAAAGTGAAAGTCAACGTGAGCCCAAGCTTCGAAGTAAGGCCCTGATTATCCTTGCAAAACGAGAGGCGTGCAGCAGCTCCATGAGGCCTTCATCGTTGTTCTGCTTTAGTTTCAAGGTAGTAAGCTTTTCAACACTCCTAGGGGCCTTGCTTCAGCACCCGTTTCAGTACCAGAACACTGCGTAGAACCAGGAAGCTCTGCTCCTGCGTGTATGCTGCGTGTCAACCTAGAAATTAGAGACTGACGGCACAAGGCTAGTTTTCCCATTATGAAAGCTCCGTTGATGCGGCCCCGAAGCTACCTGAAAAGCACTGTTGTTACCGTGCTTTTACTTACAGCCGGCATGGTTCATAGAAGAAAATGAGTTTTCTCGAAAGAAACCTTGTGCTTCCAGTTCCTAGTTGGAAGCTCACCCGGCTCTGCTCTATACCAAAGGTGAAAGTCAATGTGAGCACTAGCCTCGAAGTAAGGCCCTGATTATCCTGGCAAAATGGGAGGCGTGCAGCAGCTCCATGAGGCCTTCATCGCTGTTCTGCTTTAGTTTCACGGTAGTAAGCTTTCCAACATTCCTAGGGACTTTGCTTAAGCAACCGTTTCGGTACCAGAACACTGCGTAGAGACAGTAAGCTCTGGTCCTGCGTGTATGCTGCGTGTCAACCTAGAAATTGGAGACTGATGGCATAAGGCTTCTTTTCCCATTATGAAAGCTCCGTTCATGCGGCCTCGAAGCTACCTGAAAAGCATTGTTGTTGCCGGGGTTTTCCTCACTGCCGGCATGGTTCTGAGAAGAAAATGAGTTTTCTCCTAAGAAACCTTGGGGTTCCAGTTCCTTGTTGGAAGCTCACCCTGCTCTGCGCTATACCTAAAGTGAAAGTCAACGTGAGCCCAAGCTTCGAAGTAAGGCCCTGATTATCCTTGCAAAACGAGAGGCGTGCAGCAGCTCCATGAGGCCTTCATCGTTGTTCTGCTTTAGTTTCAAGGTAGTAAGCTTTTCAACACTCCTAGGGGCCTTGCTTCAGCACCCGTTTCAGTACCAGAACACTGCGTAGAACCAGGAAGCTCTGCTCCTGCTTGTATGCTGCGTGTCAACCTAGAAATTAGAGACTGACGGCACAAGGCTAGCTTTCCCATTATGAAAGCTCCGTTGATGCGGCCCCGAAGCTACCTGAAAAGCACTGTTGTTACCGTGCTTTTACTTACAGCCGGCATGGTTCATAGAAGCAAATGAGTTTTCTCGAAAGAAACCTTGTGCTTCCAGTTCCTAGTTGGAAGCTCACCCTGCTCTGCTCTATACCAAACGTGAAAGTCAATGTGAGCACTAGCCTCGAAGTAAGGCCCTGATTATCCTGGCAAAACGGGAGGCGTGCAGCAGCTCAATGAGGCCTTCATCGCTGTTCTGCTTTAGTTTCAAGGTAGTAAGCTTTTCAACACTCCTAGGGGCCTTGCTTCAGCACCCGTTTCAGTACCAGAACACTGCGTAGAACCAGGAAGCTCTGCTCCTGCGTGTATGCTGCGTGTCAACCTAGAAATTAGAGACTGACGGCACAAGGCTAGTTTTCCCATTATGAAAGCTCCGTTGATGCGGCCCCGAAGCTACCTGAAAAACCCTGTTGTTACCGTGCTTTTACTTACAGCCGGCATGGTTCATAGAAGAAAATGAGTTTTCTCGAAAGATACCTTGTGCTTCCAGTTCCTAGTTGGAAGCTCACCCGGCTCTGCTCTATACCAAACGTGAAAGTCAATGTGAGCACTAGCCTCGAAGTAAGGCCCTGATTATCCGGGCAAAACGGGAGGCGTGCAGCAGCTCCATGAGGCCTTCATCGCTGTTCTGCTTTAGTTTCACGGTAGTAAGCTTTCCAACATTCCTAGGGACTTTGCTTAAGCAACCGTTTCGGTACCAGAACACTGCGTAGAGACAGTAAGCTCTGGTCCTGCGTGTATGCTGCGTGTCAACCTAGAAATTGGAGACTGATGGCATAAGGCTTCTTTTCCCATTATGAAAGCTCCGTTCATGCGGCCTCGAAGCTACCTGAAAAGCATTGTTGTTGCCGGGGTTTTCCTCACTGCCGGCATGGTTCTGAGAAGAAAATGAGTTTTCTCCTAAGAAACCTTGGGGTTCCAGTTCCTTGTTGGAAGCTCACCCTGCTCTGCGCTATACCTAAAGTGAAAGTCAACGTGAGCCCAAGCTTCGAAGTAAGGCCCTGATTATCCTTGCAAAACGAGAGGCGTGCAGCAGCTCCATGAGGCCTTCATCGTTGTTCTGCTTTAGTTTCAAGGTAGTAAGCTTTTCAACACTCCTAGGGGCCTTGCTTCAGCACCCGTTTCAGTACCAGAACACTGCGTAGAACCAGGAAGCTCTGCTCCTGCGTGTATGCTGCGTGTCAACCTAGAAATTAGAGACTGACGGCACAAGGCTAGTTTTCCCATTATGAAAGCTCCGTTGATGCGGCCCCGAAGCTACCTGAAAAGCACTGTTGTTACCGTGCTTTTACTTACAGCCGGCATGGTTCATAGAAGAAAATGAGTTTTCTCGAAAGAAACCTTGTGCTTCCAGTTCCTAGTTGGAAGCTCACCCGGCTCTGCTCTATACCAAAGGTGAAAGTCAATGTGAGCACTAGCCTCGAAGTAAGGCCCTGATTATCCTGGCAAAACGGGAGGCGTGCAGCAGCTCCATGAGGCCTTCATCGCTGTTTTGCTTTAGTTTCACGATAGTAAGCTTTCCAACATTCCTAGGGACTTTGCTTAAGCAACCGTTTCGGTACCAGAGCACTGCGTAGAGACAGTAAGCTCTGGTCCTGCGTGTATGCTGCGTGTCAACCTAGAAATTGGAGACTGATGGCATAAGGCTTCTTTTCCCATTATGAAAGCTCCGTTCATGCGGCCTCGAAGCTACCTGAAAAGCATTGTTGTTGCCGGGGTTTTCCTCACTGCCGGCATGGTTCTGAGAAGAAAATGAGTTTTCTCCTAAGAAACCTTGGGGTTCCAGTTCCTTGTTGGAAGCTCACCCTGCTCTGCGCTATACCTAAAGTGAAAGTCAACGTGAGCCCAAGCTTCGAAGTAAGGCCCTGATTATCCTTGCAAAACGAGAGGCGTGCAGCAGCTCCATGAGGCCTTCATCGTTGTTCTGCTTTAGTTTCAAGGTAGTAAGCTTTTCAACACTCCTAGGGGCCTTGCTTCAGCACCCGTTTCAGTACCAGAACACTGCGTAGAACCAGGAAGCTCTGCTCCTGCGTGTATGCTGCGTGTCAACCTAGAAATTAGAGACTGACGGCACAAGGCTAGTTTTCCCATTATGAAAGCTCCGTTGATGCGGCCCCGAAGCTACCTGAAAAGCACTGTTGTTACCGTGCTTTTACTTACAGCCGGCATGGTTCATAGAAGAAAATGAGTTTTCTCGAAAGAAACCTTGTGCTTCCAGTTCCTAGTTGGAAGCTCACCCGGCTCCGCTCTATACCAAACGTGAAAGTCAATGTGAGCACTAGCCTCGAAGTAAGGCCCTGATTATCCTGGCAAAACGGGAGGCGTGCAGCAGCTCCATGAGGACTTCATCGCTGTTCTGCTTTAGTTTCACGGTAGTAAGCTTTCCAACATTCCTAGGGACTTTGCTTAAGCAACCGTTTCGGTACCAGAGCACTGCGTAGAGACAGTAAGCTCTGGTCCTGCGTGTATGCTGCGTGTCAACCTAGAAATTGGAGACTGATGGCATAAGGCTTCTTTTCCCATTATGAAAGCTCCGTTCATGCGGCCTCGAAGCTACCTGAAAAGCATTGTTGTTGCCGGGGTTTTCCTCACTGCCGGCATGGTTCTGAGAAGAAAATGAGTTTTCTCCTAAGAAACCTTGGGGTTCCAGTTCCTTGTTGGAAGCTCACCCTGCTCTGCGCTATACCTAAAGTGAAAGTCAACGTGAGCCCAAGCTTCGAAGTAAGGCCCTGATTATCCTTGCAAAACGAGAGGCGTGCAGCAGCTCCATGAGGCCTTCATCGTTGTTCTGCTTTAGTTTCAAGGTAGTAAGCTTTTCAACACTCCTAGGGGCCTTGCTTCAGCACCCGTTTCAGTACCAGAACACTGCGTAGAACCAGGAAGCTCTGCTCCTGCGTGTATGCTGCGTGTCAACCTAGAAATTAGAGACTGACGGCACAAGGCTAGTTTTCCCATTATGAAAGCTCCGTTGATGCGGCCCCGAAGCTACCTGAAAAGCACTGTTGTTACCGTGCTTTTACTTACAGCCGGCATGGTTCATAGAAGAAAATGAGTTTTCTCGAAAGAAACCTTGTGCTTCCAGTTCCTAGTTGGAAGCTCACCCGGCTCTGCTCTATACCAAACGTGAAAGTCAATGTGAGCACTAGCCTCGAAATAAGGCCCTGATTATCCGGGCAAAACGGGAGGCGTGCAGCAGCTCCATGAGGCCTTCATCGCTGTTCTGCTTTAGTTTCACGGTAGTAAGCTTTCCAACATTCCTAGGGACTTTGCTTAAGCAACCGTTTCGGTACCAGAACACTGCGTAGAGACAGTAAGCTCTGGTCCTGCGTGTATGCTGCGTGTCAACCTAGAAATTGGAGACTGATGGCATAAGGCTTCTTTTCCCATTATGAAAGCTCCGTTCATGCGGCCTCGAAGCTACCTGAAAAGCATTGTTGTTGCCGGGGTTTTCCTCACTGCCGGCATGGTTCTGAGAAGAAAATGAGTTTTCTCCTAAGAAACCTTGGGGTTCCAGTTCCTTGTTGGAAGCTCACCCTGCTCTGCGCTATACCTAAAGTGAAAGTCAACGTGAGCCCAAGCTTCGAAGTAAGGCCCTGATTATCCTTGCAAAACGAGAGGCGTGCAGCAGCTCCATGAGGCCTTCATCGTTGTTCTGCTTTAGTTTCAAGGTAGTAAGCTTTTCAACACTCCTAGGGGCCTTGCTTCAGCACCCGTTTCAGTACCAGAACACTGCGTAGAACCAGGAAGCTCTGCTCCTGCGTGTATGCTGCGTGTCAACCTAGAAATTAGAGACTGACGGCACAAGGCTAGTTTTCCCATTATGAAAGCTCCGTTGATGCGGCCCCGAAGCTACCTGAAAAGCACTGTTGTTACCGTGCTTTTACTTACAGCCGGCATGGTTCATAGAAGAAAATGAGTTTTCTCGAAAGAAACCTTGTGCTTCCAGTTCCTAGTTGGAAGCTCACCCGGCTCTGCTCTATACCAAAGGTGAAAGTCAATGTGAGCACTAGCCTCGAAGTAAGGCCCTGATTATCCTGGCAAAACGGGAGGCGTGCAGCAGCTCCATGAGGCCTTCATCGCTGTTTTGCTTTAGTTTCACGATAGTAAGCTTTCCAACATTCCTAGGGACTTTGCTTAAGCAACCGTTTCGGTACCAGAGCACTGCGTAGAGACAGTAAGCTCTGGTCCTGCGTGTATGCTGCGTGTCAACCTAGAAATTGGAGACTGATGGCATAAGGCTTCTTTTCCCATTATGAAAGCTCCGTTCATGCGGCCTCGAAGCTACCTGAAAAGCATTGTTGTTGCCGGGGTTTTCCTCACTGCCGGCATGGTTCTGAGAAGAAAATGAGTTTTCTCCTAAGAAACCTTGGGGTTCCAGTTCCTTGTTGGAAGCTCACCCTGCTCTGCGCTATACCTAAAGTGAAAGTCAACGTGAGCCCAAGCTTCGAAGTAAGGCCCTGATTATCCTTGCAAAACGAGAGGCGTGCAGCAGCTCCATGAGGCCTTCATCGTTGTTCTGCTTTAGTTTCAAGGTAGTAAGCTTTTCAACACTCCTAGGGGCCTTGCTTCAGCACCCGTTTCAGTACCAGAACACTGCGTAGAACCAGGAAGCTCTGCTCCTGCGTGTATGCTGCGTGTCAACCTAGAAATTAGAGACTGACGGCACAAGGCTAGTTTTCCCATTATGAAAGCTCCGTTGATGCGGCCCCGAAGCTACCTGAAAAGCACTGTTGTTACCGTGCTTTTACTTACAGCCGGCATGGTTCATAGAAGAAAATGAGTTTTCTCGAAAGAAACCTTGTGCTTCCAGTTCCTAGTTGGAAGCTCACCCGGCTCCGCTCTATACCAAACGTGAAAGTCAATGTGAGCACTAGCCTCGAAGTAAGGCCCTGATTATCCTGGCAAAACGGGAGGCGTGCAGCAGCTCCATGAGGACTTCATCGCTGTTCTGCTTTAGTTTCACGGTAGTAAGCTTTCCAACATTCCTAGGGACTTTGCTTAAGCAACCGTTTCGGTACCAGAGCACTGCGTAGAGACAGTAAGCTCTGGTCCTGCGTGTATGCTGCGTGTCAACCTAGAAATTGGAGACTGATGGCATAAGGCTTCTTTTCCCATTATGAAAGCTCCGTTCATGCGGCCTCGAAGCTACCTGAAAAGCATTGTTGTTGCCGGGGTTTTCCTCACTGCCGGCATGGTTCTGAGAAGAAAATGAGTTTTCTCCTAAGAAACCTTGGGGTTCCAGTTCCTTGTTGGAAGCTCACCCTGCTCTGCGCTATACCTAAAGTGAAAGTCAACGTGAGCCCAAGCTTCGAAGTAAGGCCCTGATTATCCTTGCAAAACGAGAGGCGTGCAGCAGCTCCATGAGGCCTTCATCGTTGTTCTGCTTTAGTTTCAAGGTAGTAAGCTTTTCAACACTCCTAGGGGCCTTGCTTCAGCACCCGTTTCAGTACCAGAACACTGCGTAGAACCAGGAAGCTCTGCTCCTGCGTGTATGCTGCGTGTCAACCTAGAAATTAGAGACTGACGGCACAAGGCTAGTTTTCCCATTATGAAAGCTCCGTTGATGCGGCCCCGAAGCTACCTGAAAAGCACTGTTGTTACCGTGCTTTTACTTACAGCCGGCATGGTTCATAGAAGAAAATGAGTTTTCTCGAAAGAAACCTTGTGCTTCCAGTTCCTAGTTGGAAGCTCACCCGGCTCCGCTCTATACCAAACGTGAAAGTCAATGTGAGCACTAGCCTCGAAGTAAGGCCCTGATTATCCGGGCAAAACGGGAGGCGTGCAGCAGCTCCATGAGGCCTTCATCGCTGTTCTGCTTTAGTTTCACGGTAGTAAGCTTTCCAACATTCCTAGGGACTTTGCTTAAGCAACCGTTTCGGTACCAGAACACTGCGTAGAGACAGTAAGCTCTGGTCCTGCGTGTATGCTGCGTGTCAACCTAGAAATTGGAGACTGATGGCATAAGGCTTCTTTTCCCATTATGAAAGCTCCGTTCATGCGGCCTCGAAGCTACCTGAAAAGCATTGTTGTTGCCGGGGTTTTCCTCACTGCCGGCATGGTTCTGAGAAGAAAATGAGTTTTCTCCTAAGAAACCTTGGGGTTCCAGTTCCTTGTTGGAAGCTCACCCTGCTCTGCGCTATACCTAAAGTGAAAGTCAACGTGAGCCCAAGCTTCGAAGTAAGGCCCTGATTATCCTTGCAAAACGAGAGGCGTGCAGCAGCTCCATGAGGCCTTCATCGTTGTTCTGCTTTAGTTTCAAGGTAGTAAGCTTTTCAACACTCCTAGGGGCCTTGCTTCAGCACCCGTTTCAGTACCAGAACACTGCGTAGAACCAGGAAGCTCTGCTCCTGCGTGTATGCTGCGTGTCAACCTAGAAATTAGAGACTGACGGCACAAGGCTAGTTTTCCCATTATGAAAGCTCCGTTGATGCGGCCCCGAAGCTACCTGAAAAGCACTGTTGTTACCGTGCTTTTACTTACAGCCGGCATGGTTCATAGAAGAAAATGAGTTTTCTCGAAAGAAACCTTGAGCTTCCAGTTCCTAGTTGGAAGCTCACCCGGCTCTGCTCTATACCAAACGTGAAAGTCAATGTGAGCACTAGCCTCGAAGTAAGGCCCTGATTATCCGGGCAAAACGGGAGGCGTGCAGCAGCTCCATGAGGCCTTCATCGCTGTTCTGCTTTAGTTTCACGATAGTAAGCTTTCCAACATTCCTAGGGACTTTGCTTAAGCAACCGTTTCGGTACCAGAACACTGCGTAGAGACAGTAAGCTCTGGTCCTGCGTGTATGCTGCGTGTCAACCTAGAAATTAGAGACTGATGGCATAAGGCTTCTTTTCCCATTATGAAAGCTCCGTTCATGCGGCCTCGAAGCTACCTGAAAAGCATTGTTGTTGCCGGGGTTTTCCTCACTGCCGGCATGGTTCTGAGAAGAAAATGAGTTTTCTCCTAAGAAACCTTGGGGTTCCAGTTCCTTGTTGGAAGCTCACCCTGCTCTGCGCTATACCTAAAGTGAAAGTCAACGTGAGCCCAAGCTTCGAAGTAAGGCCCTGATTATCCTTGCAAAACGAGAGGCGTGCAGCAGCTCCATGAGGCCTTCATCGTTGTTCTGCTTTAGTTTCAAGGTAGTAAGCTTTTCAACACTCCTAGAGGCCTTGCTTCAGCACCCGTTTCAGTACCAGAACACTGCGTAGAACCAGGAAGCTCTGCTCCTGCGTGTATGCTGCGTGTCAACCTAGAAATTAGAGACTGACGGCACAAGGCTAGTTTTCCCATTATGAAAGCTCCGTTGATGCGGCCCCGAAGCTACCTGAAAAGCACTGTTGTTACCGTGCTTTTACTTACAGCCGGCATGGTTCATAGAAGAAAATGAGTTTTCTCGAAAGAAACCTTGTGCTTCCAGTTCCTAGTTGGAAGCTCACCCGGCTCTGCTCTATACCAAACGTGAAAGTCAATGTGAGCACTAGCCTCGAAGTAAGGCCCTGATTATCCGGGCAAAACGGGAGGCGTGCAGCAGCTCCATGAGGCCTTCATCGCTGTTCTGCTTTAGTTTCACGGTAGTAAGCTTTCCAACATTCCTAGGGACTTTGCTTAAGCAACCGTTTCGGTACCAGAACACTGCGTAGAGACAGTAAGCTCTGGTCCTGCGTGTATGCTGCGTGTCAACCTAGAAATTGGAGACTGATGGCATAAGGCTTCTTTTCCCATTATGAAAGCTCCGTTCATGCGGCCTCGAAGCTACCTGAAAAGCATTGTTGTTGCCGGGGTTTTCCTCACTGCCGGCATGGTTCTGAGAAGAAAATGAGTTTTCTCCTAAGAAACCTTGGGGTTCCAGTTCCTTGTTGGAAGCTCACCCTGCT
The DNA here is from genome assembly GCF_028564815.1 of Eubalaena glacialis. Lineage (NCBI taxonomy): Eukaryota > Metazoa > Chordata > Mammalia > Artiodactyla > Balaenidae > Eubalaena > Eubalaena glacialis. The sequence continues at coordinate 29,140,181 of NC_083725.1, forward strand.
CTGCGCTATACCTAAAGTGAAAGTCAACGTGAGCCCAAGCTTCGAAGTAAGGCCCTGATTATCCTTGCAAAACGAGAGGCGTGCAGCAGCTCCATGAGGCCTTCATCGTTGTTCTGCTTTAGTTTCAAGGTAGTAAGCTTTTCAACACTCCTAGGGGCCTTGCTTCAGCACCCGTTTCAGTACCAGAACACTGCGTAGAACCAGGAAGCTCTGCTCCTGCTTGTATGCTGCGTGTCAACCTAGAAATTAGAGACTGACGGCACAAGGCTAGCTTTCCCATTATGAAAGCTCCGTTGATGCGGCCCCGAAGCTACCTGAAAAGCACTGTTGTTACCGTGCTTTTACTTACAGCCGGCATGGTTCATAGAAGCAAATGAGTTTTCTCGAAAGAAACCTTGTGCTTCCAGTTCCTAGTTGGAAGCTCACCCTGCTCTGCTCTATACCAAACGTGAAAGTCAATGTGAGCACTAGCCTCGAAGTAAGGCCCTGATTATCCTGGCAAAACGGGAGGCGTGCAGCAGCTCAATGAGGCCTTCATCGCTGTTCTGCTTTAGTTTCAAGGTAGTAAGCTTTTCAACACTCCTAGGGGCCTTGCTTCAGCACCCGTTTCAGTACCAGAACACTGCGTAGAACCAGGAAGCTCTGCTCCTGCGTGTATGCTGCGTGTCAACCTAGAAATTAGAGACTGACGGCACAAGGCTAGTTTTCCCATTATGAAAGCTCCGTTGATGCGGCCCCGAAGCTACCTGAAAAACCCTGTTGTTACCGTGCTTTTACTTACAGCCGGCATGGTTCATAGAAGAAAATGAGTTTTCTCGAAAGATACCTTGTGCTTCCAGTTCCTAGTTGGAAGCTCACCCGGCTCTGCTCTATACCAAACGTGAAAGTCAATGTGAGCACTAGCCTCGAAGTAAGGCCCTGATTATCCGGGCAAAACGGGAGGCGTGCAGCAGCTCCATGAGGCCTTCATCGCTGTTCTGCTTTAGTTTCACGGTAGTAAGCTTTCCAACATTCCTAGGGACTTTGCTTAAGCAACCGTTTCGGTACCAGAACACTGCGTAGAGACAGTAAGCTCTGGTCCTGCGTGTATGCTGCGTGTCAACCTAGAAATTGGAGACTGATGGCATAAGGCTTCTTTTCCCATTATGAAAGCTCCGTTCATGCGGCCTCGAAGCTACCTGAAAAGCATTGTTGTTGCCGGGGTTTTCCTCACTGCCGGCATGGTTCTGAGAAGAAAATGAGTTTTCTCCTAAGAAACCTTGGGGTTCCAGTTCCTTGTTGGAAGCTCACCCTGCTCTGCGCTATACCTAAAGTGAAAGTCAACGTGAGCCCAAGCTTCGAAGTAAGGCCCTGATTATCCTTGCAAAACGAGAGGCGTGCAGCAGCTCCATGAGGCCTTCATCGTTGTTCTGCTTTAGTTTCAAGGTAGTAAGCTTTTCAACACTCCTAGGGGCCTTGCTTCAGCACCCGTTTCAGTACCAGAACACTGCGTAGAACCAGGAAGCTCTGCTCCTGCGTGTATGCTGCGTGTCAACCTAGAAATTAGAGACTGACGGCACAAGGCTAGTTTTCCCATTATGAAAGCTCCGTTGATGCGGCCCCGAAGCTACCTGAAAAGCACTGTTGTTACCGTGCTTTTACTTACAGCCGGCATGGTTCATAGAAGAAAATGAGTTTTCTCGAAAGAAACCTTGTGCTTCCAGTTCCTAGTTGGAAGCTCACCCGGCTCTGCTCTATACCAAAGGTGAAAGTCAATGTGAGCACTAGCCTCGAAGTAAGGCCCTGATTATCCTGGCAAAACGGGAGGCGTGCAGCAGCTCCATGAGGCCTTCATCGCTGTTTTGCTTTAGTTTCACGATAGTAAGCTTTCCAACATTCCTAGGGACTTTGCTTAAGCAACCGTTTCGGTACCAGAGCACTGCGTAGAGACAGTAAGCTCTGGTCCTGCGTGTATGCTGCGTGTCAACCTAGAAATTGGAGACTGATGGCATAAGGCTTCTTTTCCCATTATGAAAGCTCCGTTCATGCGGCCTCGAAGCTACCTGAAAAGCATTGTTGTTGCCGGGGTTTTCCTCACTGCCGGCATGGTTCTGAGAAGAAAATGAGTTTTCTCCTAAGAAACCTTGGGGTTCCAGTTCCTTGTTGGAAGCTCACCCTGCTCTGCGCTATACCTAAAGTGAAAGTCAACGTGAGCCCAAGCTTCGAAGTAAGGCCCTGATTATCCTTGCAAAACGAGAGGCGTGCAGCAGCTCCATGAGGCCTTCATCGTTGTTCTGCTTTAGTTTCAAGGTAGTAAGCTTTTCAACACTCCTAGGGGCCTTGCTTCAGCACCCGTTTCAGTACCAGAACACTGCGTAGAACCAGGAAGCTCTGCTCCTGCGTGTATGCTGCGTGTCAACCTAGAAATTAGAGACTGACGGCACAAGGCTAGTTTTCCCATTATGAAAGCTCCGTTGATGCGGCCCCGAAGCTACCTGAAAAGCACTGTTGTTACCGTGCTTTTACTTACAGCCGGCATGGTTCATAGAAGAAAATGAGTTTTCTCGAAAGAAACCTTGTGCTTCCAGTTCCTAGTTGGAAGCTCACCCGGCTCCGCTCTATACCAAACGTGAAAGTCAATGTGAGCACTAGCCTCGAAGTAAGGCCCTGATTATCCTGGCAAAACGGGAGGCGTGCAGCAGCTCCATGAGGACTTCATCGCTGTTCTGCTTTAGTTTCACGGTAGTAAGCTTTCCAACATTCCTAGGGACTTTGCTTAAGCAACCGTTTCGGTACCAGAGCACTGCGTAGAGACAGTAAGCTCTGGTCCTGCGTGTATGCTGCGTGTCAACCTAGAAATTGGAGACTGATGGCATAAGGCTTCTTTTCCCATTATGAAAGCTCCGTTCATGCGGCCTCGAAGCTACCTGAAAAGCATTGTTGTTGCCGGGGTTTTCCTCACTGCCGGCATGGTTCTGAGAAGAAAATGAGTTTTCTCCTAAGAAACCTTGGGGTTCCAGTTCCTTGTTGGAAGCTCACCCTGCTCTGCGCTATACCTAAAGTGAAAGTCAACGTGAGCCCAAGCTTCGAAGTAAGGCCCTGATTATCCTTGCAAAACGAGAGGCGTGCAGCAGCTCCATGAGGCCTTCATCGTTGTTCTGCTTTAGTTTCAAGGTAGTAAGCTTTTCAACACTCCTAGGGGCCTTGCTTCAGCACCCGTTTCAGTACCAGAACACTGCGTAGAACCAGGAAGCTCTGCTCCTGCGTGTATGCTGCGTGTCAACCTAGAAATTAGAGACTGACGGCACAAGGCTAGTTTTCCCATTATGAAAGCTCCGTTGATGCGGCCCCGAAGCTACCTGAAAAGCACTGTTGTTACCGTGCTTTTACTTACAGCCGGCATGGTTCATAGAAGAAAATGAGTTTTCTCGAAAGAAACCTTGTGCTTCCAGTTCCTAGTTGGAAGCTCACCCGGCTCTGCTCTATACCAAACGTGAAAGTCAATGTGAGCACTAGCCTCGAAATAAGGCCCTGATTATCCGGGCAAAACGGGAGGCGTGCAGCAGCTCCATGAGGCCTTCATCGCTGTTCTGCTTTAGTTTCACGGTAGTAAGCTTTCCAACATTCCTAGGGACTTTGCTTAAGCAACCGTTTCGGTACCAGAACACTGCGTAGAGACAGTAAGCTCTGGTCCTGCGTGTATGCTGCGTGTCAACCTAGAAATTGCAGACTGATGGCATAAGGCTTCTTTTCCCATTATGAAAGCTCCGTTCATGCGGCCTCGAAGCTACCTGAAAAGCATTGTTGTTGCCGGGGTTTTCCTCACTGCCGGCATGGTTCTGAGAAGAAAATGAGTTTTCTCCTAAGAAACCTTGGGGTTCCAGTTCCTTGTTGGAAGCTCACCCTGCTCTGCGCTATACCTAAAGTGAAAGTCAACGTGAGCCCAAGCTTCGAAGTAAGGCCCTGATTATCCTTGCAAAACGAGAGGCGTGCAGCAGCTCCATGAGGCCTTCATCGTTGTTCTGCTTTAGTTTCAAGGTAGTAAGCTTTTCAACACTCCTAGGGGCCTTGCTTCAGCACCCGTTTCAGTACCAGAACACTGCGTAGAACCAGGAAGCTCTGCTCCTGCGTGTATGCTGCGTGTCAACCTAGAAATTAGAGACTGACGGCACAAGGCTAGTTTTCCCATTATGAAAGCTCCGTTGATGCGGCCCCGAAGCTACCTGAAAAGCACTGTTGTTACCGTGCTTTTACTTACAGCCGGCATGGTTCATAGAAGAAAATGAGTTTTCTCGAAAGAAACCTTGTGCTTCCAGTTCCTAGTTGGAAGCTCACCCGGCTCTGCCTCTATACCAAAGGTGAAAGTCAATGTGAGCACTAGCCTCGAAGTAAGGCCCTGATTATCCTGGCAAAACGGGAGGCGTGCAGCAGCTCCATGAGGCCTTCATCGCTGTTTTGCTTTAGTTTCACGATAGTAAGCTTTCCAACATTCCTAGGGACTTTGCTTAAGCAACCGTTTCGGTACCAGAGCACTGCGTAGAGACAGTAAGCTCTGGTCCTGCGTGTATGCTGCGTGTCAACCTAGAAATTGGAGACTGATGGCATAAGGCTTCTTTTCCCATTATGAAAGCTCCGTTCATGCGGCCTCGAAGCTACCTGAAAAGCATTGTTGTTGCCGGGGTTTTCCTCACTGCCGGCATGGTTCTGAGAAGAAAATGAGTTTTCTCCTAAGAAACCTTGGGGTTCCAGTTCCTTGTTGGAAGCTCACCCTGCTCTGCGCTATACCTAAAGTGAAAGTCAACGTGAGCCCAAGCTTCGAAGTAAGGCCCTGATTATCCTTGCAAAACGAGAGGCGTGCAGCAGCTCCATGAGGCCTTCATCGTTGTTCTGCTTTAGTTTCAAGGTAGTAAGCTTTTCAACACTCCTAGGGGCCTTGCTTCAGCACCCGTTTCAGTACCAGAACACTGCGTAGAACCAGGAAGCTCTGCTCCTGCGTGTATGCTGCGTGTCAACCTAGAAATTAGAGACTGACGGCACAAGGCTAGTTTTCCCATTATGAAAGCTCCGTTGATGCGGCCCCGAAGCTACCTGAAAAGCACTGTTGTTACCGTGCTTTTACTTACAGCCGGCATGGTTCATAGAAGAAAATGAGTTTTCTCGAAAGAAACCTTGTGCTTCCAGTTCCTAGTTGGAAGCTCACCCGGCTCCGCTCTATACCAAACGTGAAAGTCAATGTGAGCACTAGCCTCGAAGTAAGGCCCTGATTATCCTGGCAAAACGGGAGGCGTGCAGCAGCTCCATGAGGACTTCATCGCTGTTCTGCTTTAGTTTCACGGTAGTAAGCTTTCCAACATTCCTAGGGACTTTGCTTAAGCAACCGTTTCGGTACCAGAGCACTGCGTAGAGACAGTAAGCTCTGGTCCTGCGTGTATGCTGCGTGTCAACCTAGAAATTGGAGACTGATGGCATAAGGCTTCTTTTTCCCATTATGAAAGCTCCGTTCATGCGGCCTCGAAGCTACCTGAAAAGCATTGTTGTTGCCGGGGTTTTCCTCACTGCCGGCATGGTTCTGAGAAGAAAATGAGTTTTCTCCTAAGAAACCTTGGGGTTCCAGTTCCTTGTTGGAAGCTCACCCTGCTCTGCGCTATACCTAAAGTGAAAGTCAACGTGAGCCCAAGCTTCGAAGTAAGGCCCTGATTATCCTTGCAAAACGAGAGGCGTGCAGCAGCTCCATGAGGCCTTCATCGTTGTTCTGCTTTAGTTTCAAGGTAGTAAGCTTTTCAACACTCCTAGGGGCCTTGCTTCAGCACCCGTTTCAGTACCAGAACACTGCGTAGAACCAGGAAGCTCTGCTCCTGCGTGTATGCTGCGTGTCAACCTAGAAATTAGAGACTGACGGCACAAGGCTAGTTTTCCCATTATGAAAGCTCCGTTGATGCGGCCCCGAAGCTACCTGAAAAGCACTGTTGTTACCGTGCTTTTACTTACAGCCGGCATGGTTCATAGAAGAAAATGAGTTTTCTCGAAAGAAACCTTGTGCTTCCAGTTCCTAGTTGGAAGCTCACCCGGCTCCGCTCTATACCAAACGTGAAAGTCAATGTGAGCACTAGCCTCGAAGTAAGGCCCTGATATCCGGGCAAAACGGGAGGCGTGCAGCAGCTCCATGAGGCCTTCATCGCTGTTCTGCTTTAGTTTCACGGTAGTAAGCTTTCCAACATTCCTAGGGACTTTGCTTAAGCAACCGTTTCGGTACCAGAACACTGCGTAGAGACAGTAAGCTCTGGTCCTGCGTGTATGCTGCGTGTCAACCTAGAAATTGGAGACTGATGGCATAAGGCTTCTTTTCCCATTATGAAAGCTCCGTTCATGCGGCCTCGAAGCTACCTGAAAAGCATTGTTGTTGCCGGGGTTTTCCTCACTGCCGGCATGGTTCTGAGAAGAAAATGAGTTTTCTCCTAAGAAACCTTGGGGTTCCAGTTCCTTGTTGGAAGCTCACCCTGCTCTGCGCTATACCTAAAGTGAAAGTCAACGTGAGCCCAAGCTTCGAAGTAAGGCCCTGATTATCCTTGCAAAACGAGAGGCGTGCAGCAGCTCCATGAGGCCTTCATCGTTGTTCTGCTTTAGTTTCAAGGTAGTAAGCTTTTCAACACTCCTAGGGGCCTTGCTTCAGCACCCGTTTCAGTACCAGAACACTGCGTAGAACCAGGAAGCTCTGCTCCTGCGTGTATGCTGCGTGTCAACCTAGAAATTAGAGACTGACGGCACAAGGCTAGTTTTCCCATTATGAAAGCTCCGTTGATGCGGCCCCGAAGCTACCTGAAAAGCACTGTTGTTACCGTGCTTTTACTTACAGCCGGCATGGTTCATAGAAGAAAATGAGTTTTCTCGAAAGAAACCTTGAGCTTCCAGTTCCTAGTTGGAAGCTCACCCGGCTCTGCTCTATACCAAACGTGAAAGTCAATGTGAGCACTAGCCTCGAAGTAAGGCCCTGATTATCCGGGCAAAACGGGAGGCGTGCAGCAGCTCCATGAGGCCTTCATCGCTGTTCTGCTTTAGTTTCACGATAGTAAGCTTTCCAACATTCCTAGGGACTTTGCTTAAGCAACCGTTTCGGTACCAGAACACTGCGTAGAGACAGTAAGCTCTGGTCCTGCGTGTATGCTGCGTGTCAACCTAGAAATTAGAGACTGATGGCATAAGGCTTCTTTTCCCATTATGAAAGCTCCGTTCATGCGGCCTCGAAGCTACCTGAAAAGCATTGTTGTTGCCGGGGTTTTCCTCACTGCCGGCATGGTTCTGAGAAGAAAATGAGTTTTCTCCTAAGAAACCTTGGGGTTCCAGTTCCTTGTTGGAAGCTCACCCTGCTCTGCGCTATACCTAAAGTGAAAGTCAACGTGAGCCCAAGCTTCGAAGTAAGGCCCTGATTATCCTTGCAAAACGAGAGGCGTGCAGCAGCTCCATGAGGCCTTCATCGTTGTTCTGCTTTAGTTTCAAGGTAGTAAGCTTTTCAACACTCCTAGAGGCCTTGCTTCAGCACCCGTTTCAGTACCAGAACACTGCGTAGAACCAGGAAGCTCTGCTCCTGCGTGTATGCTGCGTGTCAACCTAGAAATTAGAGACTGACGGCACAAGGCTAGTTTTCCCATTATGAAAGCTCCGTTGATGCGGCCCCGAAGCTACCTGAAAAGCACTGTTGTTACCGTGCTTTTACTTACAGCCGGCATGGTTCATAGAAGAAAATGAGTTTTCTCGAAAGAAACCTTGTGCTTCCAGTTCCTAGTTGGAAGCTCACCCGGCTCTGCTCTATACCAAACGTGAAAGTCAATGTGAGCACTAGCCTCGAAGTAAGGCCCTGATTATCCGGGCAAAACGGGAGGCGTGCAGCAGCTCCATGAGGCCTTCATCGCTGTTCTGCTTTAGTTTCACGGTAGTAAGCTTTCCAACATTCCTAGGGACTTTGCTTAAGCAACCGTTTCGGTACCAGAACACTGCGTAGAGACAGTAAGCTCTGGTCCTGCGTGTATGCTGCGTGTCAACCTAGAAATTGGAGACTGATGGCATAAGGCTTCTTTTCCCATTATGAAAGCTCCGTTCATGCGGCCTCGAAGCTACCTGAAAAGCATTGTTGTTGCCGGGGTTTTCCTCACTGCCGGCATGGTTCTGAGAAGAAAATGAGTTTTCTCCTAAGAAACCTTGGGGTTCCAGTTCCTTGTTGGAAGCTCACCCTGCTCTGCGCTATACCTAAAGTGAAAGTCAACGTGAGCCCAAGCTTCGAAGTAAGGCCCTGATTATCCTTGCAAAACGAGAGGCGTGCAGCAGCTCCATGAGGCCTTCATCGTTGTTCTGCTTTAGTTTCAAGGTAGTAAGCTTTTCAACACTCCTAGGGGCCTTGCTTCAGCACCCGTTTCAGTACCAGAACACTGCGTAGAACCAGGAAGCTCTGCTCCTGCGTGTATGCTGCGTGTCAACCTAGAAATTAGAGACTGACGGCACAAGGCTAGTTTTCCCATTATGAAAGCTCCGTTGATGCGGCCCCGAAGCTACCTGAAAAGCACTGTTGTTACCGTGCTTTTACTTACAGCCGGCATGGTTCATAGAAGAAAATGAGTTTTCTCGAAAGAAACCTTGTGCTTCCAGTTCCTAGTTGGAAGCTCACCCGGCTCCGCTCTATACCAAACGTGAAAGTCAATGTGAGCACTAGCCTCGAAGTAAGGCCCTGATTATCCTGGCAAAACGGGAGGCGTGCAGCAGCTCCATGAGGACTTCATCGCTGTTCTGCTTTAGTTTCACGGTAGTAAGCTTTCCAACATTCCTAGGGACTTTGCTTAAGCAACCGTTTCGGTACCAGAGCACTGCGTAGAGACAGTAAGCTCTGGTCCTGCGTGTATGCTGCGTGTCAACCTAGAAATTGGAGACTGATGGCATAAGGCTTCTTTTCCCATTATGAAAGCTCCGTTCATGCGGCCTCGAAGCTACCTGAAAAGCATTGTTGTTGCCGGGGTTTTCCTCACTGCCGGCATGGTTCTGAGAAGAAAATGAGTTTTCTCCTAAGAAACCTTGGGGTTCCAGTTCCTTGTTGGAAGCTCACCCTGCTCTGCGCTATACCTAAAGTGAAAGTCAACGTGAGCCCAAGCTTCGAAGTAAGGCCCTGATTATCCTTGCAAAACGAGAGGCGTGCAGCAGCTCCATGAGGCCTTCATCGTTGTTCTGCTTTAGTTTCAAGGTAGTAAGCTTTTCAACACTCCTAGGGGCCTTGCTTCAGCACCCGTTTCAGTACCAGAACACTGCGTAGAACCAGGAAGCTCTGCTCCTGCGTGTATGCTGCGTGTCAACCTAGAAATTAGAGACTGACGGCACAAGGCTAGTTTTCCCATTATGAAAGCTCCGTTGATGCGGCCCCGAAGCTACCTGAAAAGCACTGTTGTTACCGTGCTTTTACTTACAGCCGGCATGGTTCATAGAAGAAAATGAGTTTTCTCGAAAGAAACCTTGTGCTTCCAGTTCCTAGTTGGAAGCTCACCCGGCTCTGCTCTATACCAAACGTGAAAGTCAATGTGAGCACTAGCCTCGAAGTAAGGCCCTGATTATCCGGGCAAAACGGGAGGCGTGCAGCAGCTCCATGAGGCCTTCATCGCTGTTCTGCTTTAGTTTCACGGTAGTAAGCTTTCCAACATTCCTAGGGACTTTGCTTAAGCAACCGTTTCGGTACCAGAACACTGCGTAGAGACAGTAAGCTCTGGTCCTGCGTGTATGCTGCGTGTCAACCTAGAAATTGCAGACTGATGGCATAAGGCTTCTTTTCCCATTATGAAAGCTCCGTTCATGCGGCCTCGAAGCTACCTGAAAAGCATTGTTGTTGCCGGGGTTTTCCTCACTGCCGGCATGGTTCTGAGAAGAAAATGAGTTTTCTCCTAAGAAACCTTGGGGTTCCAGTTCCTTGTTGGAAGCTCACCCTGCTCTGCGCTATACCTAAAGTGAAAGTCAACGTGAGCCCAAGCTTCGAAGTAAGGCCCTGATTATCCTTGCAAAACGAGAGGCGTGCAGCAGCTCCATGAGGCCTTCATCGTTGTTCTGCTTTAGTTTCAAGGTAGTAAGCTTTTCAACACTCCTAGGGGCCTTGCTTCAGCACCCGTTTCAGTACCAGAACACTGCGTAGAACCAGGAAGCTCTGCTCCTGCGTGTATGCTGCGTGTCAACCTAGAAATTAGAGACTGACGGCACAAGGCTAGTTTTCCCATTATGAAAGCTCCGTTGATGCGGCCCCGAAGCTACCTGAAAAGCACTGTTGTTACCGTGCTTTTACTTACAGCCGGCATGGTTCATAGAAGAAAATGAGTTTTCTCGAAAGAAACCTTGTGCTTCCAGTTCCTAGTTGGAAGCTCACCCGGCTCTGCTCTATACCAAACGTGAAAGTCAATGTGAGCACTAGCCTCGAAGTAAGGCCCTGATTATCCGGGCAAAACGGGAGGCGTGCAGCAGCTCCATGAGGCCTTCATCGCTGTTCTGCTTTAGTTTCACGATAGTAAGCTTTCCAACATTCCTAGGGACTTTGCTTAAGCAACCGTTTCGGTACCAGAACACTGCGTAGAGACAGTAAGCTCTGGTCCTGCGTGTATGCTGCGTGTCAACCTAGAAATTAGAGACTGATGGCATAAGGCTTCTTTTCCCATTATGAAAGCTCCGTTCATGCGGCCTCGAAGCTACCTGAAAAGCATTGTTGTTGCCGGGGTTTTCCTCACTGCCGGCATGGTTCTGAGAAGAAAATGAGTTTTCTCCTAAGAAACCTTGGGGTTCCAGTTCCTTGTTGGAAGCTCACCCTGCTCTGCGCTATACCTAAAGTGAAAGTCAACGTGAGCCCAAGCTTCGAAGTAAGGCCCTGATTATCCTTGCAAAACGAGAGGCGTGCAGCAGCTCCATGAGGCCTTCATCGTTGTTCTGCTTTAGTTTCAAGGTAGTAAGCTTTTCAACACTCCTAGGGGCCTTGCTTCAGCACCCGTTTCAGTACCAGAACACTGCGTAGAACCAGGAAGCTCTGCTCCTGCGTGAATGCTGCGTGTCAACCTAGAAATTAGAGACTGACGGCACAAGGCTAGTTTTCCCATTATGAAAGCTCCGTTGATGCGGCCCCGAAGCTACCTGAAAAGCACTGTTGTTACCGTGCTTTTACTTACAGCCGGCATGGTTCATAGAAGAAAATGAGTTTTCTCGAAAGAAACCTTGTGCTTCCAGTTCCTAGTTGGAAGCTCACCCGGCTCCGCTCTATACCAAACGTGAAAGTCAATGTGAGCACTAGCCTCGAAGTAAGGCCCTGATTATCCGGGCAAAACGGGAGGCGTGCAGCAGCTCCATGAGGCCTTCATCGCTGTTCTGCTTTAGTTTCACGATAGTAAGCTTTCCAACATTCCTAGGGACTTTGCTTAAGCAACCGTTTCGGTACCAGAACACTGCGTAGAGACAGTAAGCTCTGGTCCTGCGTGTATGCTGCGTGTCAACCTAGAAATTGGAGACTGATGGCATAAGGCTTCTTTTCCCATTATGAAAGCTCCGTTCATGCGGCCTCGAAGCTACCTGAAAAGCATTGTTGTTGCCGGGGTTTTCCTCACTGCCGGCATGGTTCTGAGAAGAAAATGAGTTTTCTCCTAAGAAACCTTGGGGTTCCAGTTCCTTGTTGGAAGCTCACCCTGCTCTGCGCTATACCTAAAGTGAAAGTCAACGTGAGCCCAAGCTTCGAAGTAAGGCCCTGATTATCCTTGCAAAACGAGAGGCGTGCAGCAGCTCCATGAGGCCTTCATCGTTGTTCTGCTTTAGTTTCAAGGTAGTAAGCTTTTCAACACTCCTAGGGGCCTTGCTTCAGCACCCGTTTCAGTACCAGAACACTGCGTAGAACCAGGAAGCTCTGCTCCTGCGTGTATGCTGCGTGTCAACCTAGAAATTAGAGACTGACGGCACAAGGCTAGTTTTCCCATTATGAAAGCTCCGTTGATGCGGCCCCGAAGCTACCTGAAAAGCACTGTTGTTACCGTGCTTTTACTTACAGCCGGCATGGTTCATAGAAGAAAATGAGTTTTCTCGAAAGAAACCTTGTGCTTCCAGTTCCTAGTTGGAAGCTCACCCGGCTCTGCTCTATACCAAACGTGAAAGTCAATGTGAGCACTAGCCTCGAAGTAAGGCCCTGATTATCCGGGCAAAACGGGAGGCGTGCAGCAGCTCCATGAGGCCTTCATCGCTGTTCTGCTTTAGTTTCACGATAGTAAGCTTTCCAACATTCCTAGGGACTTTGCTTAAGCAACCGTTTCGGTACCAGAACACTGCGTAGAGACAGTAAGCTCTGGTCCTGCGTGTATGCTGCGTGTCAACCTAGAAATTAGAGACTGATGGCATAAGGCTTCTTTTCCCATTATGAAAGCTCCGTTCATGCGGCCTCGAAGCTACCTGAAAAGCATTGTTGTTGCCGGGGTTTTCCTCACTGCCGGCATGGTTCTGAGAAGAAAATGAGTTTTCTCCTAAGAAACCTTGGGGTTCCAGTTCCTTGTTGGAAGCTCACCCTGCTCTGCGCTATACCTAAAGTGAAAGTCAACGTGAGCCCAAGCTTCGAAGTAAGGCCCTGATTATCCTTGCAAAACGAGAGGCGTGCAGCAGCTCCATGAGGCCTTCATCGTTGTTCTGCTTTAGTTTCAAGGTAGTAAGCTTTTCAACACTCCTAGGGGCCTTGCTTCAGCACCCGTTTCAGTACCAGAACACTGCGTAGAACCAGGAAGCTCTGCTCCTGCGTGTATGCTGCGTGTCAACCTAGAAATTAGAGACTGACGGCACAAGGCTAGTTTTCCCATTATGAAAGCTCCGTTGATGCGGCCCCGAAGCTACCTGAAAAGCACTGTTGTTACCGTGCTTTTACTTACAGCCGGCATGGTTCATAGAAGAAAATGAGTTTTCTCGAAAGAAACCTTGTGCTTCCAGTTCCTAGTTGGAAGCTCACCCGGCTCTGCTCTATACCAAACGTGAAAGTCAATGTGAGCACTAGCCTCGAAGTAAGGCCCTGATTATCCTGGCAAAACGGGAGGCGTGCAGCAGCTCCATGAGGCCTTCATCGCTGTTCTGCTTTAGTTTCACGGTAGTAAGCTTTCCAACATTCCTAGGGACTTTGCTTAAGCAACCGTTTCGGTACCAGAGCACTGCGTAGAGACAGTAAGCTCTGGTCCTGCGTGTATGCTGCGTGTCAACCTAGAAATTGGAGACTGATGGCATAAGGCTTCTTTTCCCATTATGAAAGCTCCGTTCATGCGGCCTCGAAGCTACCTGAAAAGCATTGTTGTTGCCGGGGTTTTCCTCACTGCCGGCATGGTTCTGAGAAGAAAATGAGTTTTCTCCTAAGAAACCTTGGGGTTCCAGTTCCTTGTTGTAAGCTCACCCTGCTCTGCGCTATACCTAAAGTGAAAGTCAACGTGAGCCCAAGCTTCGAAGTAAGGCCCTGATTATCCTTGCAAAACGAGAGGCGTGCAGCAGCTCCATGAGGCCTTCATCGTTGTTCTGCTTTAGTTTCAAGGTAGTAAGCTTTTCACACTCCTAGGGGCCTTGCTTCAGCACCCGTTTCAGTACCAGAACACTGCGTAGAACCAGGAAGCTCTGCTCCTGCGTGTATGCTGCGTGTCAACCTAGAAATTAGAGACTGACGGCACAAGGCTAGTTTTCCCATTATGAAAGCTCCGTTGATGCGGCCCCGAAGCTACCTGAAAAGCACTGTTGTTACTGTGCTTTTACTTACAGCCGGCATGGTTCATAGAAGAAAATGAGTTTTCTCGAAAGAAACCTTGTGCTTCCAGTTCCTAGTTGGAAGCTCACCCTGCTCTGCTCTATACCAAACGTGAAAGTCAACGTGAGCCCAAGCTTCGAAGTAAGGCCCTGATTATCCTTGCAAAACGAGAGGCGTGCAGCAGCTCCATGAGGCCTTCATCGTTGTTCTGCTTTAGTTTCAAGGTAGTAAGCTTTTCAACACTCCTAGGGGCCTTGCTTCAGCACCCGTTTCAGTACCAGAACACTGCGTAGAACCAGGAAGCTCTGCTCCTGCGTGTATGCTGCGTGTCAACCTAGAAATTAGAGACTGACGGCACAAGGCTAGTTTTCCCATTATGAAAGCTCCGTTGATGCGGCCCCGAAGCTACCTGAAAAGCATTGTTGTTACCGTGCTTTTACTTACAGCCGGCATGGTTCATAGAAGAAAATGAGTTTTCTCGAAAGAAACCTTGTGCTTCCAGTTCCTAGTTGGAAGCTCACCCGGCTCTGCTCTATACCAAAGGTGAAAGTCAATGTGAGCACTAGCCTCGAAGTAAGGCCCTGATTATCCGGGCAAAACGGGAGGCGTGCAGCAGCTCCATGAGGCCTTCATCGCTGTTCTGCTTTAGTTTCACGGTAGTAAGCTTTCCAACATTCCTAGGGACTTTGCTTAAGCAACCGTTTCGGTACCAGAACACTGCGTAGAGACAGTAAGCTCTGGTCCTGCGTGTATGCTGCGTGTCAACCTAGAAATTGGAGACTGATGGCATAAGGCTTCTTTTCCCATTATGAAAGCTCCGTTCATGCGGCCTCGAAGCTACCTGAAAAGCATTGTTGTTGCCGGGGTTTTCCTCACTGCCGGCATGGTTCTGAGAAGAAAATGAGTTTTCTCCTAAGAAACCTTGGGGTTCCAGTTCCTTGTTGGAAGCTCACCCTGCTCTGCGCTATACCTAAAGTGAAAGTCAACGTGAGCCCAAGCTTCGAAGTAAGGCCCTGATTATCCTTGCAAAACGAGAGGCGTGCAGCAGCTCCATGAGGCCTTCATCGTTGTTCTGCTTTAGTTTCAAGGTAGTAAGCTTTTCAACACTCCTAGGGGCCTTGCTTCAGCACCCGTTTCAGTACCAGAACACTGCGTAGAACCAGGAAGCTCTGCTCCTGCGTGTATGCTGCGTGTCAACCTAGAAATTAGAGACTGACGGCACAAGGCTAGTTTTCCCATTATGAAAGCTCCGTTGATGCGGCCCCGAAGCTACCTGAAAAGCACTGTTGTTACCGTGCTTTTACTTACAGCCGGCATGGTTCATAGAAGAAAATGAGTTTTCTCGAAAGAAACCTTGTGCTTCCAGTTCCTAGTTGGAAGCTCACCCGGCTCTGCTCTATACCAAAGGTGAAAGTCAATGTGAGCACTAGCCTCGAAGTAAGGCCCTGATTATCCGGGCAAAACGGGAGGCGTGCAGCAGCTCCATGAGGCCTTCATCGCTGTTCTGCTTTAGTTTCACGGTAGTAAGCTTTCCAACATTCCTAGGGACTTTGCTTAAGCAACCGTTTCGGTACCAGAACACTGCGTAGAGACAGTAAGCTCTGGTCCTGCGTGTATGCTGCGTGTCAACCTAGAAATTGGAGACTGATGGCATAAGGCTTCTTTTCCCATTATGAAAGCTCCGTTCATGCGGCCTCGAAGCTACCTGAAAAGCATTGTTGTTGCCGGGGTTTTCCTCACTGCCGGCATGGTTCTGAGAAGAAAATGAGTTTTCTCCTAAGAAACCTTGGGGTTCCAGTTCCTTGTTGGAAGCTCACCCTGCTCTGCGCTATACCTAAAGTGAAAGTCAACGTGAGCCCAAGCTTCGAAGTAAGGCCCTGATTATCCTTGCAAAACGAGAGGCGTGCAGCAGCTCCATGAGGCCTTCATCGTTGTTCTGCTTTAGTTTCAAGGTAGTAAGCTTTTCAACACTCCTAGGGGCCTTGCTTCAGCACCCGTTTCAGTACCAGAACACTGCGTAGAACCAGGAAGCTCTGCTCCTGCGTGTATGCTGCGTGTCAACCTAGAAATTAGAGACTGACGGCACAAGGCTAGTTTTCCCATTATGAAAGCTCCGTTGATGCGGCCCCGAAGCTACCTGAAAAGCACTGTTGTTACCGTGCTTTTACTTACAGCCGGCATGGTTCATAGAAGAAAATGAGTTTTCTCGAAAGAAACCTTGTGCTTCCAGTTCCTAGTTGGAAGCTCACCCGGCTCCGCTCTATACCAAACGTGAAAGTCAATGTGAGCACTAGCCTCGAAGTAAGGCCCTGATTATCCTGGCAAAACGGGAGGCGTGCAGCAGCTCCATGAGGACTTCATCGCTGTTCTGCTTTAGTTTCACGGTAGTAAGCTTTCCAACATTCCTAGGGACTTTGCTTAAGCAACCGTTTCGGTACCAGAGCACTGCGTAGAGACAGTAAGCTCTGGTCCTGCGTGTATGCTGCGTGTCAACCTAGAAATTGGAGACTGATGGCATAAGGCTTCTTTTCCCATTATGAAAGCTCCGTTCATGCGGCCTCGAAGCTACCTGAAAAGCATTGTTGTTGCCGGGGTTTTCCTCACTGCCGGCATGGTTCTGAGAAGAAAATGAGTTTTCTCCTAAGAAACCTTGGGGTTCCAGTTCCTTGTTGGAAGCTCACCCTGCTCTGCGCTATACCTAAAGTGAAAGTCAACGTGAGCCCAAGCTTCGAAGTAAGGCCCTGATTATCCTTGCAAAACGAGAGGCGTGCAGCAGCTCCATGAGGCCTTCATCGTTGTTCTGCTTTAGTTTCAAGGTAGTAAGCTTTTCAACACTCCTAGGGGCCTTGCTTCAGCACCCGTTTCAGTACCAGAACACTGCGTAGAACCAGGAAGCTCTGCTCCTGCGTGTATGCTGCGTGTCAACCTAGAAATTAGAGACTGACGGCACAAGGCTAGTTTTCCCATTATGAAAGCTCCGTTGATGCGGCCCCGAAGCTACCTGAAAAGCACTGTTGTTACCGTGCTTTTACTTACAGCCGGCATGGTTCATAGAAGAAAATGAGTTTTCTCGAAAGAAACCTTGTGCTTCCAGTTCCTAGTTGGAAGCTCACCCGGCTCTGCTCTATACCAAACGTGAAAGTCAATGTGAGCACTAGCCTCGAAGTAAGGCCCTGATTATCCGGGCAAAACGGGAGGCGTGCAGCAGCTCCATGAGGCCTTCATCGCTGTTCTGCTTTAGTTTCACGGTAGTAAGCTTTCCAACATTCCTAGGGACTTTGCTTAAGCAACCGTTTCGGTACCAGAACACTGCGTAGAGACAGTAAGCTCTGGTCCTGCGTGTATGCTGCGTGTCAACCTAGAAATTGCAGACTGATGGCATAAGGCTTCTTTTCCCATTATGAAAGCTCCGTTCATGCGGCCTCGAAGCTACCTGAAAAGCATTGTTGTTGCCGGGGTTTTCCTCACTGCCGGCATGGTTCTGAGAAGAAAATGAGTTTTCTCCTAAGAAACCTTGGGGTTCCAGTTCCTTGTTGGAAGCTCACCCTGCTCTGCGCTATACCTAAAGTGAAAGTCAACGTGAGCCCAAGCTTCGAAGTAAGGCCCTGATTATCCTTGCAAAACGAGAGGCGTGCAGCAGCTCCATGAGGCCTTCATCGTTGTTCTGCTTTAGTTTCAAGGTAGTAAGCTTTTCAACACTCCTAGGGGCCTTGCTTCAGCACCCGTTTCAGTACCAGAACACTGCGTAGAACCAGGAAGCTCTGCTCCTGCGTGTATGCTGCGTGTCAACCTAGAAATTAGAGACTGACGGCACAAGGCTAGTTTTCCCATTATGAAAGCTCCGTTGATGCGGCCCCGAAGCTACCTGAAAAGCACTGTTGTTACCGTGCTTTTACTTACAGCCGGCATGGTTCATAGAAGAAAATGAGTTTTCTCGAAAGAAACCTTGTGCTTCCAGTTCCTAGTTGGAAGCTCACCCGGCTCTGCTCTATACCAAACGTGAAAGTCAATGTGAGCACTAGCCTCGAAGTAAGGCCCTGATTATCCGGGCAAAACGGGAGGCGTGCAGCAGCTCCATGAGGCCTTCATCGCTGTTCTGCTTTAGTTTCACGATAGTAAGCTTTCCAACATTCCTAGGGACTTTGCTTAAGCAACCGTTTCGGTACCAGAACACTGCGTAGAGACAGTAAGCTCTGGTCCTGCGTGTATGCTGCGTGTCAACCTAGAAATTAGAGACTGATGGCATAAGGCTTCTTTTCCCATTATGAAAGCTCCGTTCATGCGGCCTCGAAGCTACCTGAAAAGCATTGTTGTTGCCGGGGTTTTCCTCACTGCCGGCATGGTTCTGAGAAGAAAATGAGTTTTCTCCTAAGAAACCTTGGGGTTCCAGTTCCTTGTTGGAAGCTCACCCTGCTCTGCGCTATACCTAAAGTGAAAGTCAACGTGAGCCCAAGCTTCGAAGTAAGGCCCTGATTATCCTTGCAAAACGAGAGGCGTGCAGCAGCTCCATGAGGCCTTCATCGTTGTTCTGCTTTAGTTTCAAGGTAGTAAGCTTTTCAACACTCCTAGGGGCCTTGCTTCAGCACCCGTTTCAGTACCAGAACACTGCGTAGAACCAGGAAGCTCTGCTCCTGCGTGTATGCTGCGTGTCAACCTAGAAATTAGAGACTGACGGCACAAGGCTAGTTTTCCCATTATGAAAGCTCCGTTGATGCGGCCCCGAAGCTACCTGAAAAGCACTGTTGTTACCGTGCTTTTACTTACAGCCGGCATGGTTCATAGAAGAAAATGAGTTTTCTCGAAAGAAACCTTGTGCTTCCAGTTCCTAGTTGGAAGCTCACCCGGCTCTGCTCTATACCAAACGTGAAAGTCAATGTGAGCACTAGCCTCGAAGTAAGGCCCTGATTATCCGGGCAAAACGGGAGGCGTGCAGCAGCTCCATGAGGCCTTCATCGCTGTTCTGCTTTAGTTTCACGATAGTAAGCTTTCCAACATTCCTAGGGACTTTGCTTAAGCAACCGTTTCGGTACCAGAACACTGCGTAGAGACAGTAAGCTCTGGTCCTGCGTGTATGCTGCGTGTCAACCTAGAAATTGGAGACTGATGGCATAAGGCTTCTTTTCCCATTATGAAAGCTCCGTTCATGCGGCCTCGAAGCTACCTGAAAAGCATTGTTGTTGCCGGGGTTTTCCTCACTGCCGGCATGGTTCTGAGAAGAAAATGAGTTTTCTCCTAAGAAACCTTGGGGTTCCAGTTCCTTGTTGGAAGCTCACCCTGCTCTGCGCTATACCTAAAGTGAAAGTCAACGTGAGCCCAAGCTTCGAAGTAAGGCCCTGATTATCCTTGCAAAACGAGAGGCGTGCAGCAGCTCCATGAGGCCTTCATCGTTGTTCTGCTTTAGTTTCAAGGTAGTAAGCTTTTCAACACTCCTAGGGGCCTTGCTTCAGCACCCGTTTCAGTACCAGAACACTGCGTAGAACCAGGAAGCTCTGCTCCTGCGTGTATGCTGCGTGTCAACCTAGAAATTAGAGACTGACGGCACAAGGCTAGTTTTCCCATTATGAAAGCTCCGTTGATGCGGCCCCGAAGCTACCTGAAAAGCACTGTTGTTACCGTGCTTTTACTTACAGCCGGCATGGTTCATAGAAGAAAATGAGTTTTCTCGAAAGAAACCTTGTGCTTCCAGTTCCTAGTTGGAAGCTCACCCGGCTCTGCTCTATACCAAACGTGAAAGTCAATGTGAGCACTAGCCTCGAAGTAAGGCCCTGATTATCCGGGCAAAACGGGAGGCGTGCAGCAGCTCCATGAGGCCTTCATCGCTGTTCTGCTTTAGTTTCACGATAGTAAGCTTTCCAACATTCCTAGGGACTTTGCTTAAGCAACCGTTTCGGTACCAGAACACTGCGTAGAGACAGTAAGCTCTGGTCCTGCGTGTATGCTGCGTGTCAACCTAGAAATTGGAGACTGATGGCATAAGGCTTCTTTTCCCATTATGAAAGCTCCGTTCATGCGGCCTCGAAGCTACCTGAAAAGCATTGTTGTTGCCGGGGTTTTCCTCACTGCCGGCATGGTTCTGAGAAGAAAATGAGTTTTCTCCTAAGAAACCTTGGGGTTCCAGTTCCTTGTTGGAAGCTCACCCTGCTCTGCGCTATACCTAAAGTGAAAGTCAACGTGAGCCCAAGCTTCGAAGTAAGGCCCTGATTATCCTTGCAAAACGAGAGGCGTGCAGCAGCTCCATGAGGCCTTCATCGTTGTTCTGCTTTAGTTTCAAGGTAGTAAGCTTTTCAACACTCCTAGGGGCCTTGCTTCAGCACCCGTTTCAGTACCAGAACACTGCGTAGAACCAGGAAGCTCTGCTCCTGCGTGTATGCTGCGTGTCAACCTAGAAATTAGAGACTGACGGCACAAGGCTAGTTTTCCCATTATGAAAGCTCCGTTGATGCGGCCCCGAAGCTACCTGAAAAGCACTGTTGTTACCGTGCTTTTACTTACAGCCGGCATGGTTCATAGAAGAAAATGAGTTTTCTCGAAAGAAACCTTGTGCTTCCAGTTCCTAGTTGGAAGCTCACCCGGCTCTGCTCTATACCAAACGTGAAAGTCAATGTGAGCACTAGCCTCGAAGTAAGGCCCTGATTATCCTGGCAAAACGGGAGGCGTGCAGCAGCTCCATGAGGCCTTCATCGCTGTTCTGCTTTAGTTTCACGGTAGTAAGCTTTCCAACATTCCTAGGGACTTTGCTTAAGCAACCGTTTCGGTACCAGAGCACTGCGTAGAGACAGTAAGCTCTGGTCCTGCGTGTATGCTGCGTGTCAACCTAGAAATTGGAGACTGATGGCATAAGGCTTCTTTTCCCATTATGAAAGCTCCGTTCATGCGGCCTCGAAGCTACCTGAAAAGCATTGTTGTTGCCGGGGTTTTCCTCACTGCCGGCATGGTTCTGAGAAGAAAATGAGTTTTCTCCTAAGAAACCTTGGGGTTCCAGTTCCTTGTTGGAAGCTCACCCTGCTCTGCGCTATACCTAAAGTGAAAGTCAACGTGAGCCCAAGCTTCGAAGTAAGGCCCTGATTATCCTTGCAAAACGAGAGGCGTGCAGCAGCTCCATGAGGCCTTCATCGTTGTTCTGCTTTAGTTTCAAGGTAGTAAGCTTTTCACACTCCTAGGGGCCTTGCTTCAGCACCCGTTTCAGTACCAGAACACTGCGTAGAACCAGGAAGCTCTGCTCCTGCGTGTATGCTGCGTGTCAACCTAGAAATTAGAGACTGACGGCACAAGGCTAGTTTTCCCATTATGAAAGCTCCGTTGATGCGGCCCCGAAGCTACCTGAAAAGCACTGTTGTTACTGTGCTTTTACTTACAGCCGGCATGGTTCATAGAAGAAAATGAGTTTTCTCGAAAGAAACCTTGTGCTTCCAGTTCCTAGTTGGAAGCTCACCCTGCTCTGCTCTATACCAAACGTGAAAGTCAACGTGAGCCCAAGCTTCGAAGTAAGGCCCTGATTATCCTTGCAAAACGAGAGGCGTGCAGCAGCTCCATGAGGCCTTCATCGTTGTTCTGCTTTAGTTTCAAGGTAGTAAGCTTTTCAACACTCCTAGGGGCCTTGCTTCAGCACCCGTTTCAGTACCAGAACACTGCGTAGAACCAGGAAGCTCTGCTCCTGCGTGTATGCTGCGTGTCAACCTAGAAATTAGAGACTGACGGCACAAGGCTAGTTTTCCCATTATGAAAGCTCCGTTGATGCGGCCCCGAAGCTACCTGAAAAGCATTGTTGTTACCGTGCTTTTACTTACAGCCGGCATGGTTCATAGAAGAAAATGAGTTTTCTCGAAAGAAACCTTGTGCTTCCAGTTCCTAGTTGGAAGCTCACCCGGCTCTGCTCTATACCAAAGGTGAAAGTCAATGTGAGCACTAGCCTCGAAGTAAGGCCCTGATTATCCGGGCAAAACGGGAGGCGTGCAGCAGCTCCATGAGGCCTTCATCGCTGTTCTGCTTTAGTTTCACGGTAGTAAGCTTTCCAACATTCCTAGGGACTTTGCTTAAGCAACCGTTTCGGTACCAGAACACTGCGTAGAGACAGTAAGCTCTGGTCCTGCGTGTATGCTGCGTGTCAACCTAGAAATTAGAGACTGACGGCACAAGGCTAGTTTTCCCATTATGAAAGCTCCGTTGATGCGGCCCCGAAGCTACCTGAAAAGCACTGTTGTTACCGTGCTTTTACTTACAGCCGGCATGGTTCATAGAAGAAAATGAGTTTTCTCGAAAGAAACCTTGTGCTTCCAGTTCCTAGTTGGAAGCTCACCCGGCTCTGCTCTATACCAAACGTGAAAGTCAATGTGAGCACTAGCCTCGAAGTAAGGCCCTGATTATCCGGGCAAAACGGGAGGCGTGCAGCAGCTCCATGAGGCCTTCATCGCTGTTCTGCTTTAGTTTCACGGTAGTAAGCTTTCCAACATTCCTAGGGACTTTGCTTAAGCAACCGTTTCGGTACCAGAACACTGCGTAGAGACAGTAAGCTCTGGTCCTGCGTGTATGCTGCGTGTCAACCTAGAAATTGGAGACTGATGGCATAAGGCTTCTTTTCCCATTATGAAAGCTCCGTTCATGCGGCCTCGAAGCTACCTGAAAAGCATTGTTGTTGCCGGGGTTTTCCTCACTGCCGGCATGGTTCTGAGAAGAAAATGAGTTTTCTCCTAAGAAACCTTGGGGTTCCAGTTCCTTGTTGGAAGCTCACCCTGCTCTGCGCTATACCTAAAGTGAAAGTCAACGTGAGCCCAAGCTTCGAAGTAAGGCCCTGATTATCCTTGCAAAACGAGAGGCGTGCAGCAGCTCCATGAGGCCTTCATCGTTGTTCTGCTTTAGTTTCAAGGTAGTAAGCTTTTCAACACTCCTAGGGGCCTTGCTTCAGCACCCGTTTCAGTACCAGAACACTGCGTAGAACCAGGAAGCTCTGCTCCTGCGTGTATGCTGCGTGTCAACCTAGAAATTAGAGACTGACGGCACAAGGCTAGTTTTCCCATTATGAAAGCTCCGTTGATGCGGCCCCGAAGCTACCTGAAAAGCACTGTTGTTACCGTGCTTTTACTTACAGCCGGCATGGTTCATAGAAGAAAATGAGTTTTCTCGAAAGAAACCTTGTGCTTCCAGTTCCTAGTTGGAAGCTCACCCGGCTCTGCTCTATACCAAACGTGAAAGTCAATGTGAGCACTAGCCTCGAAGTAAGGCCCTGATTATCCGGGCAAAACGGGAGGCGTGCAGCAGCTCCATGAGGCCTTCATCGCTGTTCTGCTTTAGTTTCACGGTAGTAAGCTTTCCAACATTCCTAGGGACTTTGCTTAAGCAACCGTTTCGGTACCAGAACACTGCGTAGAGACAGTAAGCTCTGGTCCTGCGTGTATGCTGCGTGTCAACCTAGAAATTGGAGACTGATGGCATAAGGCTTCTTTTCCCATTATGAAAGCTCCGTTCATGCGGCCTCGAAGCTACCTGAAAAGCATTGTTGTTGCCGGGGTTTTCCTCACTGCCGGCATGGTTCTGAGAAGAAAATGAGTTTTCTCCTAAGAAACCTTGGGGTTCCAGTTCCTTGTTGGAAGCTCACCCTGCTCTGCGCTATACCTAAAGTGAAAGTCAACGTGAGCCCAAGCTTCGAAGTAAGGCCCTGATTATCCTTGCAAAACGAGAGGCGTGCAGCAGCTCCATGAGGCCTTCATCGTTGTTCTGCTTTAGTTTCAAGGTAGTAAGCTTTTCAACACTCCTAGGGGCCTTGCTTCAGCACCCGTTTCAGTACCAGAACACTGCGTAGAACCAGGAAGCTCTGCTCCTGCGTGTATGCTGCGTGTCAACCTAGAAATTAGAGACTGACGGCACAAGGCTAGTTTTCCCATTATGAAAGCTCCGTTGATGCGGCCCCGAAGCTACCTGAAAAGCACTGTTGTTACCGTGCTTTTACTTACAGCCGGCATGGTTCATAGAAGAAAATGAGTTTTCTCGAAAGAAACCTTGTGCTTCCAGTTCCTAGTTGGAAGCTCACCCGGCTCTGCTCTATACCAAACGTGAAAGTCAATGTGAGCACTAGCCTCGAAGTAAGGCCCTGATTATCCGGGCAAAACGGGAGGCGTGCAGCAGCTCCATGAGGCCTTCATCGCTGTTCTGCTTTAGTTTCACGATAGTAAGCTTTCCAACATTCCTAGGGACTTTGCTTAAGCAACCGTTTCGGTACCAGAACACTGCGTAGAGACAGTAAGCTCTGGTCCTGCGTGTATGCTGCGTGTCAACCTAGAAATTGGAGACTGATGGCATAAGGCTTCTTTTCCCATTATGAAAGCTCCGTTCATGCGGCCTCGAAGCTACCTGAAAAGCATTGTTGTTGCCGGGGTTTTCCTCACTGCCGGCATGGTTCTGAGAAGAAAATGAGTTTTCTCCTAAGAAACCTTGGGGTTCCAGTTCCTTGTTGGAAGCTCACCCTGCTCTGCGCTATACCTAAAGTGAAAGTCAACGTGAGCCCAAGCTTCGAAGTAAGGCCCTGATTATCCTTGCAAAACGAGAGGCGTGCAGCAGCTCCATGAGGCCTTCATCGTTGTTCTGCTTTAGTTTCAAGGTAGTAAGCTTTTCAACACTCCTAGGGGCCTTGCTTCAGCACCCGTTTCAGTACCAGAACACTGCGTAGAACCAGGAAGCTCTGCTCCTGCGTGTATGCTGCGTGTCAACCTAGAAATTAGAGACTGACGGCACAAGGCTAGTTTTCCCATTATGAAAGCTCCGTTGATGCGGCCCCGAAGCTACCTGAAAAGCACTGTTGTTACCGTGCTTTTACTTACAGCCGGCATGGTTCATAGAAGAAAATGAGTTTTCTCGAAAGAAACCTTGTGCTTCCAGTTCCTAGTTGGAAGCTCACCCGGCTCTGCTCTATACCAAACGTGAAAGTCAATGTGAGCACTAGCCTCGAAGTAAGGCCCTGATTATCCTGGCAAAACGGGAGGCGTGCAGCAGCTCCATGAGGCCTTCATCGCTGTTCTGCTTTAGTTTCACGGTAGTAAGCTTTCCAACATTCCTAGGGACTTTGCTTAAGCAACCGTTTCGGTACCAGAGCACTGCGTAGAGACAGTAAGCTCTGGTCCTGCGTGTATGCTGCGTGTCAACCTAGAAATTGGAGACTGATGGCATAAGGCTTCTTTTCCCATTATGAAAGCTCCGTTCATGCGGCCTCGAAGCTACCTGAAAAGCATTGTTGTTGCCGGGGTTTTCCTCACTGCCGGCATGGTTCTGAGAAGAAAATGAGTTTTCTCCTAAGAAACCTTGGGGTTCCAGTTCCTTGTTGGAAGCTCACCCTGCTCTGCGCTATACCTAAAGTGAAAGTCAACGTGAGCCCAAGCTTCGAAGTAAGGCCCTGATTATCCTTGCAAAACGAGAGGCGTGCAGCAGCTCCATGAGGCCTTCATCGTTGTTCTGCTTTAGTTTCAAGGTAGTAAGCTTTTCACACTCCTAGGGGCCTTGCTTCAGCACCCGTTTCAGTACCAGAACACTGCGTAGAACCAGGAAGCTCTGCTCCTGCGTGTATGCTGCGTGTCAACCTAGAAATTAGAGACTGACGGCACAAGGCTAGTTTTCCCATTATGAAAGCTCCGTTGATGCGGCCCCGAAGCTACCTGAAAAGCACTGTTGTTACTGTGCTTTTACTTACAGCCGGCATGGTTCATAGAAGAAAATGAGTTTTCTCGAAAGAAACCTTGTGCTTCCAGTTCCTAGTTGGAAGCTCACCCTGCTCTGCTCTATACCAAACGTGAAAGTCAACGTGAGCCCAAGCTTCGAAGTAAGGCCCTGATTATCCTTGCAAAACGAGAGGCGTGCAGCAGCTCCATGAGGCCTTCATCGTTGTTCTGCTTTAGTTTCAAGGTAGTAAGCTTTTCAACACTCCTAGGGGCCTTGCTTCAGCACCCGTTTCAGTACCAGAACACTGCGTAGAACCAGGAAGCTCTGCTCCTGCGTGTATGCTGCGTGTCAACCTAGAAATTAGAGACTGACGGCACAAGGCTAGTTTTCCCATTATGAAAGCTCCGTTGATGCGGCCCCGAAGCTACCTGAAAAGCATTGTTGTTACCGTGCTTTTACTTACAGCCGGCATGGTTCATAGAAGAAAATGAGTTTTCTCGAAAGAAACCTTGTGCTTCCAGTTCCTAGTTGGAAGCTCACCCGGCTCTGCTCTATACCAAAGGTGAAAGTCAATGTGAGCACTAGCCTCGAAGTAAGGCCCTGATTATCCGGGCAAAACGGGAGGCGTGCAGCAGCTCCATGAGGCCTTCATCGCTGTTCTGCTTTAGTTTCACGGTAGTAAGCTTTCCAACATTCCTAGGGACTTTGCTTAAGCAACCGTTTCGGTACCAGAACACTGCGTAGAGACAGTAAGCTCTGGTCCTGCGTGTATGCTGCGTGTCAACCTAGAAATTAGAGACTGACGGCACAAGGCTAGTTTTCCCATTATGAAAGCTCCGTTGATGCGGCCCCGAAGCTACCTGAAAAGCACTGTTGTTACCGTGCTTTTACTTACAGCCGGCATGGTTCATAGAAGAAAATGAGTTTTCTCGAAAGAAACCTTGTGCTTCCAGTTCCTAGTTGGAAGCTCACCCGGCTCTGCTCTATACCAAACGTGAAAGTCAATGTGAGCACTAGCCTCGAAGTAAGGCCCTGATTATCCGGGCAAAACGGGAGGCGTGCAGCAGCTCCATGAGGCCTTCATCGCTGTTCTGCTTTAGTTTCACGGTAGTAAGCTTTCCAACATTCCTAGGGACTTTGCTTAAGCAACCGTTTCGGTACCAGAACACTGCGTAGAGACAGTAAGCTCTGGTCCTGCGTGTATGCTGCGTGTCAACCTAGAAATTGGAGACTGATGGCATAAGGCTTCTTTTCCCATTATGAAAGCTCCGTTCATGCGGCCTCGAAGCTACCTGAAAAGCATTGTTGTTGCCGGGGTTTTCCTCACTGCCGGCATGGTTCTGAGAAGAAAATGAGTTTTCTCCTAAGAAACCTTGGGGTTCCAGTTCCTTGTTGGAAGCTCACCCTGCTCTGCGCTATACCTAAAGTGAAAGTCAACGTGAGCCCAAGCTTCGAAGTAAGGCCCTGATTATCCTTGCAAAACGAGAGGCGTGCAGCAGCTCCATGAGGCCTTCATCGTTGTTCTGCTTTAGTTTCAAGGTAGTAAGCTTTTCAACACTCCTAGGGGCCTTGCTTCAGCACCCGTTTCAGTACCAGAACACTGCGTAGAACCAGGAAGCTCTGCTCCTGCGTGTATGCTGCGTGTCAACCTAGAAATTAGAGACTGACGGCACAAGGCTAGTTTTCCCATTATGAAAGCTCCGTTGATGCGGCCCCGAAGCTACCTGAAAAGCACTGTTGTTACCGTGCTTTTACTTACAGCCGGCATGGTTCATAGAAGAAAATGAGTTTTCTCGAAAGAAACCTTGTGCTTCCAGTTCCTAGTTGGAAGCTCACCCGGCTCTGCTCTATACCAAACGTGAAAGTCAATGTGAGCACTAGCCTCGAAGTAAGGCCCTGATTATCCGGGCAAAACGGGAGGCGTGCAGCAGCTCCATGAGGCCTTCATCGCTGTTCTGCTTTAGTTTCACGGTAGTAAGCTTTCCAACATTCCTAGGGACTTTGCTTAAGCAACCGTTTCGGTACCAGAACACTGCGTAGAGACAGTAAGCTCTGGTCC
Organism: Eubalaena glacialis; assembly: GCF_028564815.1. NCBI lineage: Eukaryota > Metazoa > Chordata > Mammalia > Artiodactyla > Balaenidae > Eubalaena > Eubalaena glacialis. The sequence continues at coordinate 29,167,612 of NC_083725.1, forward strand.
TGCGTGTATGCTGCGTGTCAACCTAGAAATTGGAGACTGATGGCATAAGGCTTCTTTTCCCATTATGAAAGCTCCGTTCATGCGGCCTCGAAGCTACCTGAAAAGCATTGTTGTTGCCGGGGTTTTCCTCACTGCCGGCATGGTTCTGAGAAGAAAATGAGTTTTCTCCTAAGAAACCTTGGGGTTCCAGTTCCTTGTTGGAAGCTCACCCTGCTCTGCGCTATACCTAAAGTGAAAGTCAACGTGAGCCCAAGCTTCGAAGTAAGGCCCTGATTATCCTTGCAAAACGAGAGGCGTGCAGCAGCTCCATGAGGCCTTCATCGTTGTTCTGCTTTAGTTTCAAGGTAGTAAGCTTTTCAACACTCCTAGGGGCCTTGCTTCAGCACCCGTTTCAGTACCAGAACACTGCGTAGAACCAGGAAGCTCTGCTCCTGCGTGTATGCTGCGTGTCAACCTAGAAATTAGAGACTGACGGCACAAGGCTAGTTTTCCCATTATGAAAGCTCCGTTGATGCGGCCCCGAAGCTACCTGAAAAGCACTGTTGTTACCGTGCTTTTACTTACAGCCGGCATGGTTCATAGAAGAAAATGAGTTTTCTCGAAAGAAACCTTGTGCTTCCAGTTCCTAGTTGGAAGCTCACCCGGCTCCGCTCTATACCAAACGTGAAAGTCAATGTGAGCACTAGCCTCGAAGTAAGGCCCTGATTATCCTGGCAAAACGGGAGGCGTGCAGCAGCTCCATGAGGACTTCATCGCTGTTCTGCTTTAGTTTCACGGTAGTAAGCTTTCCAACATTCCTAGGGACTTTGCTTAAGCAACCGTTTCGGTACCAGAGCACTGCGTAGAGACAGTAAGCTCTGGTCCTGCGTGTATGCTGCGTGTCAACCTAGAAATTGGAGACTGATGGCATAAGGCTTCTTTTCCCATTATGAAAGCTCCGTTCATGCGGCCTCGAAGCTACCTGAAAAGCATTGTTGTTGCCGGGGTTTTCCTCACTGCCGGCATGGTTCTGAGAAGAAAATGAGTTTTCTCCTAAGAAACCTTGGGGTTCCAGTTCCTTGTTGGAAGCTCACCCTGCTCTGCGCTATACCTAAAGTGAAAGTCAACGTGAGCCCAAGCTTCGAAGTAAGGCCCTGATTATCCTTGCAAAACGAGAGGCGTGCAGCAGCTCCATGAGGCCTTCATCGTTGTTCTGCTTTAGTTTCAAGGTAGTAAGCTTTTCAACACTCCTAGGGGCCTTGCTTCAGCACCCGTTTCAGTACCAGAACACTGCGTAGAACCAGGAAGCTCTGCTCCTGCGTGTATGCTGCGTGTCAACCTAGAAATTAGAGACTGACGGCACAAGGCTAGTTTTCCCATTATGAAAGCTCCGTTGATGCGGCCCCGAAGCTACCTGAAAAGCACTGTTGTTACCGTGCTTTTACTTACAGCCGGCATGGTTCATAGAAGAAAATGAGTTTTCTCGAAAGAAACCTTGTGCTTCCAGTTCCTAGTTGGAAGCTCACCCGGCTCTGCTCTATACCAAACGTGAAAGTCAATGTGAGCACTAGCCTCGAAGTAAGGCCCTGATTATCCGGGCAAAACGGGAGGCGTGCAGCAGCTCCATGAGGCCTTCATCGCTGTTCTGCTTTAGTTTCACGGTAGTAAGCTTTCCAACATTCCTAGGGACTTTGCTTAAGCAACCGTTTCGGTACCAGAACACTGCGTAGAGACAGTAAGCTCTGGTCCTGCGTGTATGCTGCGTGTCAACCTAGAAATTGGAGACTGATGGCATAAGGCTTCTTTTCCCATTATGAAAGCTCCGTTCATGCGGCCTCGAAGCTACCTGAAAAGCATTGTTGTTGCCGGGGTTTTCCTCACTGCCGGCATGGTTCTGAGAAGAAAATGAGTTTTCTCCTAAGAAACCTTGGGGTTCCAGTTCCTTGTTGGAAGCTCACCCTGCTCTGCGCTATACCTAAAGTGAAAGTCAACGTGAGCCCAAGCTTCGAAGTAAGGCCCTGATTATCCTTGCAAAACGAGAGGCGTGCAGCAGCTCCATGAGGCCTTCATCGTTGTTCTGCTTTAGTTTCAAGGTAGTAAGCTTTTCAACACTCCTAGGGGCCTTGCTTCAGCACCCGTTTCAGTACCAGAACACTGCGTAGAACCAGGAAGCTCTGCTCCTGCGTGTATGCTGCGTGTCAACCTAGAAATTAGAGACTGACGGCACAAGGCTAGTTTTCCCATTATGAAAGCTCCGTTGATGCGGCCCCGAAGCTACCTGAAAAGCACGGTTGTTACCGTGCTTTTACTTACAGCCGGCATGGTTCATAGAAGAAAATGAGTTTTCTCGAAAGAAACCTTGTGCTTCCAGTTCCTAGTTGGAAGCTCACCCGGCTCCGCTCTATACCAAACGTGAAAGTCAATGTGAGCACTAGCCTCGAAGTAACGCCCTGATTATCCGGGCAAAACGGGAGGCGTGCAGCAGTTCCATGAGGCCTTCATCGCTGTTCTGCTTTAGTTTCACGGTAGTAAGCTTTCCAACATTCCTAGGGACTTTGCTTAAGCAACCGTTTCGGTACCAGAGCACTGCGTAGAGACAGTAAGCTCTGGTCCTGCGTGTATGCTGCGTGTCAACCTAGAAATTGGAGACTGATGGCATAAGGCTTCTTTTCCCATTATGAAAGCTCCGTTCATGCGGCCTCGAAGCTACCTGAAAAGCATTGTTGTTGCCGGGGTTTTCCTCACTGCCGGCATGGTTCTGAGAAGAAAATGAGTTTTCTCCTAAGAAACCTTGGGGTTCCAGTTCCTTGTTGGAAGCTCACCCTGCTCTGCGCTATACCTAAAGTGAAAGTCAACGTGAGCCCAAGCTTCGAAGTAAGGCCCTGATTATCCTTGCAAAACGAGAGGCGTGCAGCAGCTCCATGAGGCCTTCATCGTTGTTCTGCTTTAGTTTCAAGGTAGTAAGCTTTTCAACACTCCTAGGGGCCTTGCTTCAGCACCCGTTTCAGTACCAGAACACTGCGTAGAACCAGGAAGCTCTGCTCCTGCGTGTATGCTGCGTGTCAACCTAGAAATTAGAGACTGACGGCACAAGGCTAGTTTTCCCATTATGAAAGCTCCGTTGATGCGGCCCCGAAGCTACCTGAAAAGCACGGTTGTTACCGTGCTTTTACTTACAGCCGGCATGGTTCATAGAAGAAAATGAGTTTTCTCGAAAGAAACCTTGTGCTTCCAGTTCCTAGTTGGAAGCTCACCCGGCTCTGCTCTATACCAAACGTGAAAGTCAATGTGAGCACTAGCCTCGAAGTAAGGCCCTGATTATCCGGGCAAAACGGGAGGCGTGCAGCAGCTCCATGAGGCCTTCATCGCTGTTCTGCTTTAGTTTCACGGTAGTAAGCTTTCCAACATTCCTAGGGACTTTGCTTAAGCAACCGTTTCGGTACCAGAACACTGCGTAGAGACAGTAAGCTCTGGTCCTGCGTGTATGCTGCGTGTCAACCTAGAAATTGGAGACTGATGGCATAAGGCTTCTTTTCCCATTATGAAAGCTCCGTTCATGCGGCCTCGAAGCTACCTGAAAAGCATTGTTGTTGCCGGGGTTTTCCTCACTGCCGGCATGGTTCTGAGAAGAAAATGAGTTTTCTCCTAAGAAACCTTGGGGTTCCAGTTCCTTGTTGGAAGCTCACCCTGCTCTGCGCTATACCTAAAGTGAAAGTCAACGTGAGCCCAAGCTTCGAAGTAAGGCCCTGATTATCCTTGCAAAACGAGAGGCGTGCAGCAGCTCCATGAGGCCTTCATCGTTGTTCTGCTTTAGTTTCAAGGTAGTAAGCTTTTCAACACTCCTAGGGGCCTTGCTTCAGCACCCGTTTCAGTACCAGAACACTGCGTAGAACCAGGAAGCTCTGCTCCTGCGTGTATGCTGCGTGTCAACCTAGAAATTAGAGACTGACGGCACAAGGCTAGTTTTCCCATTATGAAAGCTCCGTTGATGCGGCCCCGAAGCTACCTGAAAAGCACTGTTGTTACCGTGCTTTTACTTACAGCCGGCATGGTTCATAGAAGAAAATGAGTTTTCTCGAAAGAAACCTTGTGCTTCCAGTTCCTAGTTGGAAGCTCACCCGGCTCCGCTCTATACCAAACGTGAAAGTCAATGTGAGCACTAGCCTCGAAGTAAGGCCCTGATTATCCTGGCAAAACGGGAGGCGTGCAGCAGCTCCATGAGGACTTCATCGCTGTTCTGCTTTAGTTTCACGGTAGTAAGCTTTCCAACATTCCTAGGGACTTTGCTTAAGCAACCGTTTCGGTACCAGAGCACTGCGTAGAGACAGTAAGCTCTGGTCCTGCGTGTATGCTGCGTGTCAACCTAGAAATTGGAGACTGATGGCATAAGGCTTCTTTTCCCATTATGAAAGCTCCGTTCATGCGGCCTCGAAGCTACCTGAAAAGCATTGTTGTTGCCGGGGTTTTCCTCACTGCCGGCATGGTTCTGAGAAGAAAATGAGTTTTCTCCTAAGAAACCTTGGGGTTCCAGTTCCTTGTTGGAAGCTCACCCTGCTCTGCGCTATACCTAAAGTGAAAGTCAACGTGAGCCCAAGCTTCGAAGTAAGGCCCTGATTATCCTTGCAAAACGAGAGGCGTGCAGCAGCTCCATGAGGCCTTCATCGTTGTTCTGCTTTAGTTTCAAGGTAGTAAGCTTTTCAACACTCCTAGGGGCCTTGCTTCAGCACCCGTTTCAGTACCAGAACACTGCGTAGAACCAGGAAGCTCTGCTCCTGCGTGTATGCTGCGTGTCAACCTAGAAATTAGAGACTGACGGCACAAGGCTAGTTTTCCCATTATGAAAGCTCCGTTGATGCGGCCCCGAAGCTACCTGAAAAGCACTGTTGTTACCGTGCTTTTACTTACAGCCGGCATGGTTCATAGAAGAAAATGAGTTTTCTCGAAAGAAACCTTGTGCTTCCAGTTCCTAGTTGGAAGCTCACCCGGCTCTGCTCTATACCAAACGTGAAAGTCAATGTGAGCACTAGCCTCGAAGTAAGGCCCTGATTATCCGGGCAAAACGGGAGGCGTGCAGCAGCTCCATGAGGCCTTCATCGCTGTTCTGCTTTAGTTTCACGGTAGTAAGCTTTCCAACATTCCTAGGGACTTTGCTTAAGCAACCGTTTCGGTACCAGAACACTGCGTAGAGACAGTAAGCTCTGGTCCTGCGTGTATGCTGCGTGTCAACCTAGAAATTGGAGACTGATGGCATAAGGCTTCTTTTCCCATTATGAAAGCTCCGTTCATGCGGCCTCGAAGCTACCTGAAAAGCATTGTTGTTGCCGGGGTTTTCCTCACTGCCGGCATGGTTCTGAGAAGAAAATGAGTTTTCTCCTAAGAAACCTTGGGGTTCCAGTTCCTTGTTGGAAGCTCACCCTGCTCTGCGCTATACCTAAAGTGAAAGTCAACGTGAGCCCAAGCTTCGAAGTAAGGCCCTGATTATCCTTGCAAAACGAGAGGCGTGCAGCAGCTCCATGAGGCCTTCATCGTTGTTCTGCTTTAGTTTCAAGGTAGTAAGCTTTTCAACACTCCTAGGGGCCTTGCTTCAGCACCCGTTTCAGTACCAGAACACTGCGTAGAACCAGGAAGCTCTGCTCCTGCGTGTATGCTGCGTGTCAACCTAGAAATTAGAGACTGACGGCACAAGGCTAGTTTTCCCATTATGAAAGCTCCGTTGATGCGGCCCCGAAGCTACCTGAAAAGCACGGTTGTTACCGTGCTTTTACTTACAGCCGGCATGGTTCATAGAAGAAAATGAGTTTTCTCGAAAGAAACCTTGTGCTTCCAGTTCCTAGTTGGAAGCTCACCCGGCTCCGCTCTATACCAAACGTGAAAGTCAATGTGAGCACTAGCCTCGAAGTAACGCCCTGATTATCCGGGCAAAACGGGAGGCGTGCAGCAGTTCCATGAGGCCTTCATCGCTGTTCTGCTTTAGTTTCACGGTAGTAAGCTTTCCAACATTCCTAGGGACTTTGCTTAAGCAACCGTTTCGGTACCAGAGCACTGCGTAGAGACAGTAAGCTCTGGTCCTGCGTGTATGCTGCGTGTCAACCTAGAAATTGGAGACTGATGGCATAAGGCTTCTTTTCCCATTATGAAAGCTCCGTTCATGCGGCCTCGAAGCTACCTGAAAAGCATTGTTGTTGCCGGGGTTTTCCTCACTGCCGGCATGGTTCTGAGAAGAAAATGAGTTTTCTCCTAAGAAACCTTGGGGTTCCAGTTCCTTGTTGGAAGCTCACCCTGCTCTGCGCTATACCTAAAGTGAAAGTCAACGTGAGCCCAAGCTTCGAAGTAAGGCCCTGATTATCCTTGCAAAACGAGAGGCGTGCAGCAGCTCCATGAGGCCTTCATCGTTGTTCTGCTTTAGTTTCAAGGTAGTAAGCTTTTCAACACTCCTAGGGGCCTTGCTTCAGCACCCGTTTCAGTACCAGAACACTGCGTAGAACCAGGAAGCTCTGCTCCTGCGTGTATGCTGCGTGTCAACCTAGAAATTAGAGACTGACGGCACAAGGCTAGTTTTCCCATTATGAAAGCTCCGTTGATGCGGCCCCGAAGCTACCTGAAAAGCACTGTTGTTACCGTGCTTTTACTTACAGCCGGCATGGTTCATAGAAGAAAATGAGTTTTCTTGAAAGAAACCTTGTGCTTCCAGTTCCTAGTTGGAAGCTCACCCGGCTCCGCTCTATACCAAACGTGAAAGTCAATGTGAGCACTAGCCTCGAAGTAACGCCCTGATTATCCGGGCAAAACGGGAGGCGTGCAGCAGCTCCATGAGGCCTTCATCGCTGTTCTGCTTTAGTTTCACGGTAGTAAGCTTTCCAACATTCCTAGGGACTTTGCTTAAGCAACCGTTTCGGTACCAGAGCACTGCGTAGAGACAGTAAGCTCTGGTCCTGCGTGTATGCTGCGTGTCAACCTAGAAATTGGAGACTGATGGCATAAGGCTTCTTTTCCCATTATGAAAGCTCCGTTCATGCGGCCTCGAAGCTACCTGAAAAGCATTGTTGTTGCCGGGGTTTTCCTCACTGCCGGCATGGTTCTGAGAAGAAAATGAGTTTTCTCCTAAGAAACCTTGGGGTTCCAGTTCCTTGTTGGAAGCTCACCCTGCTCTGCGCTATACCTAAAGTGAAAGTCAACGTGAGCCCAAGCTTCGAAGTAAGGCCCTGATTATCCTTGCAAAACGAGAGGCGTGCAGCAGCTCCATGAGGCCTTCATCGTTGTTCTGCTTTAGTTTCAAGGTAGTAAGCTTTTCAACACTCCTAGGGGCCTTGCTTCAGCACCCGTTTCAGTACCAGAACACTGCGTAGAACCAGGAAGCTCTGCTCCTGCGTGTATGCTGCGTGTCAACCTAGAAATTAGAGACTGACGGCACAAGGCTAGTTTTCCCATTATGAAAGCTCCGTTGATGCGGCCCCGAAGCTACCTGAAAAGCACTGTTGTTACCGTGCTTTTACTTACAGCCGGCATGGTTCATAGAAGCAAATGAGTTTTCTCGAAAGAAACCTTGTGCTTCCAGTTCCTAGTTGGAAGCTCACCCGGCTCCGCTCTATACCAAACGTGAAAGTCAATGTGAGCACTAGCCTCGAAGTAAGGCCCTGATTATCCGGGCAAAACGGGAGGCGTGCAGCAGCTCCATGAGGCCTTCATCGCTGTTCTGCTTTAGTTTCACGGTAGTAAGCTTTCCAACATTCCTAGGGACTTTGCTTAAGCAACCGTTTCGGTACCAGAACACTGCGTAGAGACAGTAAGCTCTGGTCCTGCGTGTATGCTGCGTGTCAACCTAGAAATTGGAGACTGATGGCATAAGGCTTCTTTTCCCATTATGAAAGCTCCGTTCATGCGGCCTCGAAGCTACCTGAAAAGCATTGTTGTTGCCGGGGTTTTCCTCACTGCCGGCATGGTTCTGAGAAGAAAATGAGTTTTCTCCTAAGAAACCTTGGGGTTCCAGTTCCTTGTTGGAAGCTCACCCTGCTCTGCGCTATACCCAAAGTGAAAGTCAACGTGAGCCCAAGCTTCGAAGTAAGGCCCTGATTATCCTTGCAAAACGAGAGGCGTGCAGCAGCTCCATGAGGCCTTCATCGTTGTTCTGCTTTAGTTTCAAGGTAGTAAGCTTTTCAACACTCCTAGGGGCCTTGCTTCAGCACCCGTTTCAGTACCAGAACACTGCGTAGAACCAGGAAGCTCTGCTCCTGCGTGTATGCTGCGTGTCAACCTAGAAATTAGAGACTGACGGCACAAGGCTAGTTTTCCCATTATGAAAGCTCCGTTGATGCGGCCCCGAAGCTACCTGAAAAGCACTGTTGTTACCGTGCTTTTACTTACAGCCGGCATGGTTCATAGAAGAAAATGAGTTTTCTCGAAAGAAACCTTGTGCTTCCAGTTCCTAGTTGGAAGCTCACCCGGCTCTGCTCTATACCAAACTTGAAAGTCAATGTGAGCACTAGCCTCGAAGTAAGGCCCTGATTATCCGGGCAAAACGGGAGGCGTGCAGCAGCTCCATGAGGCCTTCATCGCTGTTCTGCTTTAGTTTCACGGTAGTAAGCTTTCCAACATTCCTAGGGACTTTGCTTAAGCAACCGTTTCGGTACCAGAGCACTGCGTAGAGACAGTAAGCTCTGGTCCTGCGTGTATGCTGCGTGTCAACCTAGAAATTGGAGACTGATGGCATAAGGCTTCTTTTCCCATTATGAAAGCTCCGTTCATGCGGCCTCGAAGCTACCTGAAAAGCATTGTTGTTGCCGGGGTTTTCCTCACTGCCGGCATGGTTCTGAGAAGAAAATGAGTTTTCTCCTAAGAAACCTTGGGGTTCCAGTTCCTTGTTGGAAGCTCACCCTGCTCTGCGCTATACCTAAAGTGAAAGTCAACGTGAGCCCAAGCTTCGAAGTAAGGCCCTGATTATCCTTGCAAAACGAGAGGCGTGCAGCAGCTCCATGAGGCCTTCATCGTTGTTCTGCTTTAGTTTCAAGGTAGTAAGCTTTTCAACACTCCTAGGGGCCTTGCTTCAGCACCCGTTTCAGTACCAGAACACTGCGTAGAACCAGGAAGCTCTGCTCCTGCGTGTATGTTGCGTGTCAACCTAGAAATTAGAGACTGACGGCACAAGGCTAGTTTTCCCATTATGAAAGCTCCGTTGATGCGGCCCCGAAGCTACCTGAAAAGCACTGTTGTTACCGTGCTTTTACTTACAGCCGGCATGGTTCATAGAAGAAAATGAGTTTTCTCGAAAGAAACCTTGTGCTTCCAGTTCCTAGTTGGAAGCTCACCCGGCTCTGCTCTATACCAAACGTGAAAGTCAATGTGAGCACTAGCCTCGAAGTAAGGCCCTGATTATCCGGGCAAAACGGGAGGCGTGCAGCAGCTCCATGAGGCCTTCATCGCTGTTCTGCTTTAGTTTCACGGTAGTAAGCTTTCCAACATTCCTAGGGACTTTGCTTAAGCAACCGTTTCGGTACCAGAACACTGCGTAGGGACAGTAAGCTCTGGTCCTGCGTGTATGCTGCGTGTCAACCTAGAAATTGGAGACTGATGGCATAAGGCTTCTTTTCCCATTATGAAAGCTCCGTTCATGCGGCCTCGAAGCTACCTGAAAAGCATTGTTGTTGCCGGGGTTTTCCTCACTGCCGGCATGGTTCTGAGAAGAAAATGAGTTTTCTCCTAAGAAACCTTGGGGTTCCAGTTCCTTGTTGGAAGCTCACCCTGCTCTGCGCTATACCTAAAGTGAAAGTCAACGTGAGCCCAAGCTTCGAAGTAAGGCCCTGATTATCCTTGCAAAACGAGAGGCGTGCAGCAGCTCCATGAGGCCTTCATCGTTGTTCTGCTTTAGTTTCAAGGTAGTAAGCTTTTCAACACTCCTAGGGGCCTTGCTTCAGCACCCGTTTCAGTACCAGAACACTGCGTAGAACCAGGAAGCTCTGCTCCTGCGTGTATGCTGCGTGTCAACCTAGAAATTAGAGACTGACGGCACAAGGCTAGTTTTCCCATTATGAAAGCTCCGTTGATGCGGCCCCGAAGCTACCTGAAAAGCACTGTTGTTACCGTGCTTTTACTTACAGCCGGCATGGTTCATAGAAGAAAATGAGTTTTCTCGAAAGAAACCTTGTGCTTCCAGTTCCTAGTTGGAAGCTCACCCGGCTCCGCTCTATACCAAACGTGAAAGTCAATGTGAGCACTAGCCTCGAAGTAAGGCCCTGATTATCCGGGCAAAACGGGAGGCGTGCAGCAGCTCCATGAGGCCTTCATCGCTGTTCTGCTTTAGTTTCACGGTAGTAAGCTTTCCAACATTCCTAGGGACTTTGCTTAAGCAACCGTTTCGGTACCAGAGCACTGCGTAGAGACAGTAAGCTCTGGTCCTGCGTGTATGCTGCGTGTCAACCTAGAAATTGGAGACTGATGGCATAAGGCTTCTTTTCCCATTATGAAAGCTCCGTTCATGCGGCCTCGAAGCTACCTGAAAAGCATTGTTGTTGCCGGGGTTTTCCTCACTGCCGGCATGGTTCTGAGAAGAAAATGAGTTTTCTCCTAAGAAACCTTGGGGTTCCAGTTCCTTGTTGGAAGCTCACCCTGCTCTGCGCTATACCTAAAGTGAAAGTCAACGTGAGCCCAAGCTTCGAAGTAAGGCCCTGATTATCCTTGCAAAACGAGAGGCGTGCAGCAGCTCCATGAGGCCTTCATCGTTGTTCTGCTTTAGTTTCAAGGTAGTAAGCTTTTCAACACTCCTAGGGGCCTTGCTTCAGCACCCGTTTCAGTACCAGAACACTGCGTAGAACCAGGAAGCTCTGCTCCTGCGTGTATGCTGCGTGTCAACCTAGAAATTAGAGACTGACGGCACAAGGCTAGTTTTCCCATTATGAAAGCTCCGTTGATGCGGCCCCGAAGCTACCTGAAAAGCACTGTTGTTACCGTGCTTTTACTTACAGCCGGCATGGTTCATAGAAGAAAATGAGTTTTCTCGAAAGAAACCTTGTGCTTCCAGTTCCTAGTTGGAAGCTCACCCGGCTCTGCTCTATACCAAACGTGAAAGTCAAAGTGAGCACTAGCCTCGAAGTAAGGCCCTGATTATCCGGGCAAAACGGGAGGCGTGCAGCAGCTCCATGAGGCCTTCATCGCTGTTCTGCTTTAGTTTCACGGTAGTAAGCTTTCCAACATTCCTAGGGACTTTGCTTAAGCAACCGTTTCGGTACCAGAGCACTGCGTAGAGACAGTAAGCTCTGGTCCTGCGTGTATGCTGCGTGTCAACCTAGAAATTGGAGACTGATGGCATAAGGCTTCTTTTCCCATTATGAAAGCTCCGTTCATGCGGCCTCGAAGCTACCTGAAAAGCATTGTTGTTGCCGGGGTTTTCCTCACTGCCGGCATGGTTCTGAGAAGAAAATGAGTTTTCTCCTAAGAAACCTTGGGGTTCCAGTTCCTTGTTGGAAGCTCACCCTGCTCTGCGCTATACCTAAAGTGAAAGTCAACGTGAGCCCAAGCTTCGAAGTAAGGCCCTGATTATCCTTGCAAAACGAGAGGCGTGCAGCAGCTCCATGAGGCCTTCATCGTTGTTCTGCTTTAGTTTCAAGGTAGTAAGCTTTTCAACACTCCTAGGGGCCTTGCTTCAGCACCCGTTTCAGTACCAGAACACTGCGTAGAACCAGGAAGCTCTGCTCCTGCGTGTATGCTGCGTGTCAACCTAGAAATTAGAGACTGACGGCACAAGGCTAGTTTTCCCATTATGAAAGCTCCGTTGATGCGGCCCCGAAGCTACCTGAAAAGCACTGTTGTTACCGTGCTTTTACTTACAGCCGGCATGGTTCATAGAAGAAAATGAGTTTTCTCGAAAGAAACCTTGTGCTTCCAGTTCCTAGTTGGAAGCTCACCCGGCTCTGCTCTATACCAAACGTGAAAGTCAATGTGAGCACTAGCCTCGAAGTAAGGCCCTGATTATCCGGGCAAAACGGGAGGCGTGCAGCAGCTCCATGAGGCCTTCATCGCTGTTCTGCTTTAGTTTCACGGTAGTAAGCTTTCCAACATTCCTAGGGACTTTGCTTAAGCAACCGTTTCGGTACCAGAACACTGCGTAGAGACAGTAAGCTCTGGTCCTGCGTGTATGCTGCGTGTCAACCTAGAAATTGGAGACTGATGGCATAAGGCTTCTTTTCCCATTATGAAAGCTCCGTTCATGCGGCCTCGAAGCTACCTGAAAAGGATTGTTGTTGCCGGGGTTTTCCTCACTGCCGGCATGGTTCTGAGAAGAAAATGAGTTTTCTCCTAAGAAACCTTGGGGTTCCAGTTCCTTGTTGGAAGCTCACCCTGCTCTGCGCTATACCTAAAGTGAAAGTCAACGTGAGCCCAAGCTTCGAAGTAAGGCCCTGATTATCCTTGCAAAACGAGAGGCGTGCAGCAGCTCCATGAGGCCTTCATCGTTGTTCTGCTTTAGTTTCAAGGTAGTAAGCTTTTCAACACTCCTAGGGGCCTTGCTTCAGCACCCGTTTCAGTACCAGAACACTGCGTAGAACCAGGAAGCTCTGCTCCTGCGTGTATGCTGCGTGTCAACCTAGAAATTAGAGACTGACGGCACAAGGCTAGTTTTCCCATTATGAAAGCTCCGTTGATGCGGCCCCGAAGCTACCTGAAAAGCACTGTTGTTACCGTGCTTTTACTTACAGCCGGCATGGTTCATAGAAGAAAATGAGTTTTCTCGAAAGAAACCTTGTGCTTCCAGTTCCTAGTTGGAAGCTCACCCGGCTCCGCTCTATACCAAACGTGAAAGTCAATGTGAGCACTAGCCTCGAAGTAAGGCCCTGATTATCCGGGCAAAACGGGAGGCGTGCAGCAGCTCCATGAGGCCTTCATCGCTGTTCTGCTTTAGTTTCACGGTAGTAAGCTTTCCAACATTCCTAGGGACTTTGCTTAAGCAACCGTTTCGGTACCAGAACACTGCGTAGAGACAGTAAGCTCTGGTCCTGCGTGTATGCTGCGTGTCAACCTAGAAATTGGAGACTGATGGCATAAGGCTTCTTTTCCCATTATGAAAGCTCCGTTCATGCGGCCTCGAAGCTACCTGAAAAGCATTGTTGTTGCCGGGGTTTTCCTCACTGCCGGCATGGTTCTGAGAAGAAAATGAGTTTTCTCCTAAGAAACCTTGGGGTTCCAGTTCCTTGTTGGAAGCTCACCCTGCTCTGCGCTATACCTAAAGTGAAAGTCAACGTGAGCCCAAGCTTCGAAGTAAGGCCCTGATTATCCTTGCAAAACGAGAGGCGTGCAGCAGCTCCATGAGGCCTTCATCGTTGTTCTGCTTTAGTTTCAAGGTAGTAAGCTTTTCAACACTCCTAGGGGCCTTGCTTCAGCACCCGTTTCAGTACCAGAACACTGCGTAGAACCAGGAAGCTCTGCTCCTGCGTGTATGCTGCGTGTCAACCTAGAAATTAGAGACTGACGGCACAAGGCTAGTTTTCCCATTATGAAAGCTCCGTTGATGCGGCCCCGAAGCTACCTGAAAAGCACTGTTGTTACCGTGCTTTTACTTACAGCCGGCATGGTTCATAGAAGAAAATGAGTTTTCTCGAAAGAAACCTTGTGCTTCCAGTTCCTAGTTGGAAGCTCACCCGGCTCCGCTCTATACCAAACGTGAAAGTCAATGTGAGCACTAGCCTCGAAGTAAGGCCCTGATTATCCGGGCAAAACGGGAGGCGTGCAGCAGCTCCATGAGGCCTTCATCGCTGTTCTGCTTTAGTTTCACGGTAGTAAGCTTTCCAACATTCCTAGGGAGTTTGCTTAAGCAACCGTTTCGGTACCAGAACACTGCGTAGAGACAGTAAGCTCTGGTCCTGCGTGTATGCTGCGTGTCAACCTAGAAATTGGAGACTGATGGCATAAGGCTTCTTTTCCCATTATGAAAGCTCCGTTCATGCGGCCTCGAAGCTACCTGAAAAGGATTGTTGTTGCCGGGGTTTTCCTCACTGCCGGCATGGTTCTGAGAAGAAAATGAGTTTTCTCCTAAGAAACCTTGGGGTTCCAGTTCCTTGTTGGAAGCTCACCCTGCTCTGCGCTATACCCAAAGTGAAAGTCAACGTGAGCCCAAGCTTCGAAGTAAGGCCCTGATTATCCTTGCAAAACGAGAGGCGTGCAGCAGCTCCATGAGGCCTTCATCGTTGTTCTGCTTTAGTTTCAAGGTAGTAAGCTTTTCAACACTCCTAGGGGCCTTGCTTCAGCACCCGTTTCAGTACCAGAACACTGCGTAGAACCAGGAAGCTCTGCTCCTGCGTGTATGCTGCGTGTCAACCTAGAAATTAGAGACTGACGGCACAAGGCTAGTTTTCCCATTATGAAAGCTCCGTTGATGCGGCCCCGAAGCTACCTGAAAGGCACTGTTGTTACCGTGCTTTTACTTACAGCCGGCATGGTTCATAGAAGAAAATGAGTTTTCTCGAAAGAAACCTTGTGCTTCCAGTTCCTAGTTGGAAGCTCACCCGGCTCTGCTCTATACCAAACGTGAAAGTCAATGTGAGCACTAGCCTCGAAGTAAGGCCCTGATTATCCGGGCAAAACGGGAGGCGTGCAGCAGCTCCATGAGGCCTTCATCGCTGTTCTGCTTTAGTTTCACGGTAGTAAGCTTTCCAACATTCCTAGGGACTTTGCTTAAGCAACCGTTTCGGTACCAGAGCACTGCGTAGAGACAGTAAGCTCTGGTCCTGCGTGTATGCTGCGTGTCAACCTAGAAATTGGAGACTGATGGCATAAGGCTTCTTTTCCCATTATGAAAGCTCCGTTCATGCGGCCTCGAAGCTACCTGAAAAGCATTGTTGTTGCCGGGGTTTTCCTCACTGCCGGCATGGTTCTGAGAAGAAAATGAGTTTTCTCCTAAGAAACCTTGGGGTTCCAGTTCCTTGTTGGAAGCTCACCCTGCTCTGCGCTATACCTAAAGTGAAAGTCAACGTGAGCCCAAGCTTCGAAGTAAGGCCCTGATTATCCTTGCAAAACGAGAGGCGTGCAGCAGCTCCATGAGGCCTTCATCGTTGTTCTGCTTTAGTTTCAAGGTAGTAAGCTTTTCAACACTCCTAGGGGCCTTGCTTCAGCACCCGTTTCAGTACCAGAACACTGCGTAGAACCAGGAAGCTCTGCTCCTGCGTGTATGTTGCGTGTCAACCTAGAAATTAGAGACTGACGGCACAAGGCTAGTTTTCCCATTATGAAAGCTCCGTTGATGCGGCCCCGAAGCTACCTGAAAAGCACTGTTGTTACCGTGCTTTTACTTACAGCCGGCATGGTTCATAGAAGAAAATGAGTTTTCTCGAAAGAAACCTTGTGCTTCCAGTTCCTAGTTGGAAGCTCACCCGGCTCTGCTCTATACCAAACGTGAAAGTCAATGTGAGCACTAGCCTCGAAGTAAGGCCCTGATTATCCGGGCAAAACGGGAGGCGTGCAGCAGCTCCATGAGGCCTTCATCGCTGTTCTGCTTTAGTTTCACGGTAGTAAGCTTTCCAACATTCCTAGGGACTTTGCTTAAGCAACCGTTTCGGTACCAGAGCACTGCGTAGAGACAGTAAGCTCTGGTCCTGCGTGTATGCTGCGTGTCAACCTAGAAATTGGAGACTGATGGCATAAGGCTTCTTTTCCCATTATGAAAGCTCCGTTCATGCGGCCTCGAAGCTACCTGAAAAGCATTGTTGTTGCCGGGGTTTTCCTCACTGCCGGCATGGTTCTGAGAAGAAAATGAGTTTTCTCCTAAGAAACCTTGGGGTTCCAGTTCCTTGTTGGAAGCTCACCCTGCTCTGCGCTATACCTAAAGTGAAAGTCAACGTGAGCCCAAGCTTCGAAGTAAGGCCCTGATTATCCTTGCAAAACGAGAGGCGTGCAGCAGCTCCATGAGGCCTTCATCGTTGTTCTGCTTTAGTTTCAAGGTAGTAAGCTTTTCAACACTCCTAGGGGCCTTGCTTCAGCACCCGTTTCAGTACCAGAACACTGCGTAGAACCAGGAAGCTCTGCTCCTGCGTGTATGCTGCGTGTCAACCTAGAAATTAGAGACTGACGGCACAAGGCTAGTTTTCCCATTATGAAAGCTCCGTTGATGCGGCCCCGAAGCTACCTGAAAAGCACTGTTGTTACCGTGCTTTTACTTACAGCCGGCATGGTTCATAGAAGAAAATGAGTTTTCTCGAAAGAAACCTTGTGCTTCCAGTTCCTAGTTGGAAGCTCACCCGGCTCTGCTCTATACCAAACGTGAAAGTCAATGTGAGCACTAGCCTCGAAGTAAGGCCCTGATTATCCGGGTTAAACGGGAGGCGTGCAGCAGCTCCATGAGGCCTTCATCGCTGTTCTGCTTTAGTTTCACGGTAGTAAGCTTTCCAACATTCCTAGGGACTTTGCTTAAGCAACCGTTTCGGTACCAGAGCACTGCGTAGAGACAGTAAGCTCTGGTCCTGCGTGTATGCTGCGTGTCAACCTAGAAATTGGAGACTGATGGCATAAGGCTTCTTTTCCCATTATGAAAGCTCCGTTCATGCGGCCTCGAAGCTACCTGAAAAGCATTGTTGTTGCCGGGGTTTTCCTCACTGCCGGCATGGTTCTGAGAAGAAAATGAGTTTTCTCCTAAGAAACCTTGGGGTTCCAGTTCCTTGTTGGAAGCTCACCCTGCTCTGCGCTATACCTAAAGTGAAAGTCAACGTGAGCCCAAGCTTCGAAGTAAGGCCCTGATTATCCTTGCAAAACGAGAGGCGTGCAGCAGCTCCATGAGGCCTTCATCGTTGTTCTGCTTTAGTTTCAAGGTAGTAAGCTTTTCAACACTCCTAGGGGCCTTGCTTCAGCACCCGTTTCAGTACCAGAACACTGCGTAGAACCAGGAAGCTCTGCTCCTGCGTGTATGCTGCGTGTCAACCTAGAAATTAGAGACTGACGGCACAAGGCTAGTTTTCCCATTATGAAAGCTCCGTTGATGCGGCCCCGAAGCTACCTGAAAAGCACTGTTGTTACCGTGCTTTTACTTACAGCCGGCATGGTTCATAGAAGAAAATGAGTTTTCTCGAAAGAAACCTTGTGCTTCCAGTTCCTAGTTGGAAGCTCACCCGGCTCTGCTCTATACCAAACGTGAAAGTCAATGTGAGCACTAGCCTCGAAGTAAGGCCCTGATTATCCGGGTTAAACGGGAGGCGTGCAGCAGCTCCATGAGGCCTTCATCGCTGTTCTGCTTTAGTTTCACGGTAGTAAGCTTTCCAACATTCCTAGGGACTTTGCTTAAGCAACCGTTTCGGTACCAGAGCACTGCGTAGAGACAGTAAGCTCTGGTCCTGCGTGTATGCTGCGTGTCAACCTAGAAATTGGAGACTGATGGCATAAGGCTTCTTTTCCCATTATGAAAGCTCCGTTCATGCGGCCTCGAAGCTACCTGAAAAGCATTGTTGTTGCCGGGGTTTTCCTCACTGCCGGCATGGTTCTGAGAAGAAAATGAGTTTTCTCCTAAGAAACCTTGGGGTTCCAGTTCCTTGTTGGAAGCTCACCCTGCTCTGCGCTATACCTAAAGTGAAAGTCAACGTGAGCCCAAGCTTCGAAGTAAGGCCCTGATTATCCTTGCAAAACGAGAGGCGTGCAGCAGCTCCATGAGGCCTTCATCGTTGTTCTGCTTTAGTTTCAAGGTAGTAAGCTTTTCAACACTCCTAGGGGCCTTGCTTCAGCACCCGTTTCAGTACCAGAACACTGCGTAGAACCAGGAAGCTCTGCTCCTGCGTGTATGCTGCGTGTCAACCTAGAAATTAGAGACTGACGGCACAAGGCTAGTTTTCCCATTATGAAAGCTCCGTTGATGCGGCCCCGAAGCTACCTGAAAAGCACTGTTGTTACCGTGCTTTTACTTACAGCCGGCATGGTTCATAGAAGAAAATGAGTTTTCTCGAAAGAAACCTTGTGCTTCCAGTTCCTAGTTGGAAGCTCACCCGGCTCTGCTCTATACCAAAGGTGAAAGTCAATGTGAGCACTAGCCTCGAAGTAAGGCCCTGATTATCCGGGCAAAACGGGAGGCGTGCAGCAGCTCCATGAGGCCTTCATCGCTGTTCTGCTTTAGTTTCACGGTAGTAAGCTTTCCAACATTCCTAGGGAGTTTGCTTAAGCAACCGTTTCGGTACCAGAACACTGCGTAGAGACAGTAAGCTCTGGTCCTGCGTGTATGCTGCGTGTCAACCTAGAAATTGGAGACTGATGGCATAAGGCTTCTTTTCCCATTATGAAAGCTCCGTTCATGCGGCCTCGAAGCTACCTGAAAAGCATTGTTGTTGCCGGGGTTTTCCTCACTGCCGGCATGGTTCTGAGAAGAAAATGAGTTTTCTCCTAAGAAACCTTGGGGTTCCAGTTCCTTGTTGGAAGCTCACCCTGCTCTGCGCTATACCTAAAGTGAAAGTCAACGTGAGCCCAAGCTTCGAAGTAAGGCCCTGATTATCCTTGCAAAACGAGAGGCGTGCAGCAGCTCCATGAGGCCTTCATCGTTGTTCTGCTTTAGTTTCAAGGTAGTAAGCTTTTCAACACTCCTAGGGGCCTTGCTTCAGCACCCGTTTCAGTACCAGAACACTGCGTAGAACCAGGAAGCTCTGCTCCTGCGTGTATGCTGCGTGTCAACCTAGAAATTAGAGACTGACGGCACAAGGCTAGTTTTCCCATTATGAAAGCTCCGTTGATGCGGCCCCGAAGCTACCTGAAAAGCACTGTTGTTACCGTGCTTTTACTTACAGCCGGCATGGTTCATAGAAGAAAATGAGTTTTCTCGAAAGAAACCTTGTGCTTCCAGTTCCTAGTTGGAAGCTCACCCGG
The DNA here is from genome assembly GCF_028564815.1 of Eubalaena glacialis. Taxonomy (NCBI): domain Eukaryota; kingdom Metazoa; phylum Chordata; class Mammalia; order Artiodactyla; family Balaenidae; genus Eubalaena; species Eubalaena glacialis. The sequence continues at coordinate 29,186,401 of NC_083725.1, forward strand.
CTCCGCTCTATACCAAACGTGAAAGTCAATGTGAGCACTAGCCTCGAAGTAAGGCCCTGATTATCCGGGCAAAACGGGAGGCGTGCAGCAGCTCCATGAGGCCTTCATCGCTGTTCTGCTTTAGTTTCACGGTAGTAAGCTTTCCAACATTCCTAGGGACTTTGCTTAAGCAACCGTTTCGGTACCAGAGCACTGCGTAGAGACAGTAAGCTCTGGTCCTGCGTGTATGCTGCGTGTCAACCTAGAAATTGGAGACTGATGGCATAAGGCTTCTTTTCCCATTATGAAAGCTCCGTTCATGCGGCCTCGAAGCTACCTGAAAAGCATTGTTGTTGCCGGGGTTTTCCTCACTGCCGGCATGGTTCTGAGAAGAAAATGAGTTTTCTCCTAAGAAACCTTGGGGTTCCAGTTCCTTGTTGGAAGCTCACCCTGCTCTGCGCTATACCTAAAGTGAAAGTCAACGTGAGCCCAAGCTTCGAAGTAAGGCCCTGATTATCCTTGCAAAACGAGAGGCGTGCAGCAGCTCCATGAGGCCTTCATCGTTGTTCTGCTTTAGTTTCAAGGTAGTAAGCTTTTCAACACTCCTAGGGGCCTTGCTTCAGCACCCGTTTCAGTACCAGAACACTGCGTAGAACCAGGAAGCTCTGCTCCTGCGTGTATGCTGCGTGTCAACCTAGAAATTAGAGACTGACGGCACAAGGCTAGTTTTCCCATTATGAAAGCTCCGTTGATGCGGCCCCGAAGCTACCTGAAAAGCACTGTTGTTACCGTGCTTTTACTTACAGCCGGCATGGTTCATAGAAGAAAATGAGTTTTCTCGAAAGAAACCTTGTGCTTCCAGTTCCTAGTTGGAAGCTCACCCGGCTCTGCTCTATACCAAAGGTGAAAGTCAATGTGAGCACTAGCCTCGAAGTAAGGCCCTGATTATCCGGGCAAAACGGGAGGCGTGCAGCAGCTCCATGAGGCCTTCATCGCTGTTCTGCTTTAGTTTCACGGTAGTAAGCTTTCCAACATTCCTAGGGAGTTTGCTTAAGCAACCGTTTCGGTACCAGAACACTGCGTAGAGACAGTAAGCTCTGGTCCTGCGTGTATGCTGCGTGTCAACCTAGAAATTGGAGACTGATGGCATAAGGCTTCTTTTCCCATTATGAAAGCTCCGTTCATGCGGCCTCGAAGCTACCTGAAAAGGATTGTTGTTGCCGGGGTTTTCCTCACTGCCGGCATGGTTCTGAGAAGAAAATGAGTTTTCTCCTAAGAAACCTTGGGGTTCCAGTTCCTTGTTGGAAGCTCACCCTGCTCTGCGCTATACCTAAAGTGAAAGTCAACGTGAGCCCAAGCTTCGAAGTAAGGCCCTGATTATCCTTGCAAAACGAGAGGCGTGCAGCAGCTCCATGAGGCCTTCATCGTTGTTCTGCTTTAGTTTCAAGGTAGTAAGCTTTTCAACACTCCTAGGGGCCTTGCTTCAGCACCCGTTTCAGTACCAGAACACTGCGTAGAACCAGGAAGCTCTGCTCCTGCGTGTATGCTGCGTGTCAACCTAGAAATTAGAGACTGACGGCACAAGGCTAGTTTTCCCATTATGAAAGCTCCGTTGATGCGGCCCCGAAGCTACCTGAAAAGCACTGTTGTTACCGTGCTTTTACTTACAGCCGGCATGGTTCATAGAAGAAAATGAGTTTTCTCGAAAGAAACCTTGTGCTTCCAGTTCCTAGTTGGAAGCTCACCCGGCTCCGCTCTATACCAAACGTGAAAGTCAATGTGAGCACTAGCCTCGAAGTAAGGCCCTGATTATCCGGGCAAAACGGGAGGCGTGCAGCAGCTCCATGAGGCCTTCATCGCTGTTCTGCTTTAGTTTCACGGTAGTAAGCTTTCCAACATTCCTAGGGACTTTGCTTAAGCAACCGTTTCGGTACCAGAACACTGCGTAGAGACAGTAAGCTCTGGTCCTGCGTGTATGCTGCGTGTCAACCTAGAAATTGCAGACTGATGGCATAAGGCTTCTTTTCCCATTATGAAAGCTCCGTTCATGCGGCCTCGAAGCTACCTGAAAAGCATTGTTGTTGCCGGGGTTTTCCTCACTGCCGGCATGGTTCTGAGAAGAAAATGAGTTTTCTCCTAAGAAACCTTGGGGTTCCAGTTCCTTGTTGGAAGCTCACCCTGCTCTGCGCTATACCTAAAGTGAAAGTCAACGTGAGCCCAAGCTTCGAAGTAAGGCCCTGATTATCCTTGCAAAACGAGAGGCGTGCAGCAGCTCCATGAGGCCTTCATCGTTGTTCTGCTTTAGTTTCAAGGTAGTAAGCTTTTCAACACTCCTAGGGGCCTTGCTTCAGCACCCGTTTCAGTACCAGAACACTGCGTAGAACCAGGAAGCTCTGCTCCTGCGTGTATGCTGCGTGTCAACCTAGAAATTAGAGACTGACGGCACAAGGCTAGTTTTCCCATTATGAAAGCTCCGTTGATGCGGCCCCGAAGCTACCTGAAAAGCACTGTTGTTACCGTGCTTTTACTTACAGCCGGCATGGTTCATAGAAGAAAATGAGTTTTCTCGAAAGAAACCTTGTGCTTCCAGTTCCTAGTTGGAAGCTCACCCGGCTCTGCTCTATACCAAACGTGAAAGTCAATGTGAGCACTAGCCTCGAAGTAAGGCCCTGATTATCCGGGCAAAACGGGAGGCGTGCAGCAGCTCCATGAGGCCTTCATCGCTGTTCTGCTTTAGTTTCACGATAGTAAGCTTTCCAACATTCCTAGGGACTTTGCTTAAGCAACCGTTTCGGTACCAGAACACTGCGTAGAGACAGTAAGCTCTGGTCCTGCGTGTATGCTGCGTGTCAACCTAGAAATTAGAGACTGATGGCATAAGGCTTCTTTTCCCATTATGAAAGCTCCGTTCATGCGGCCTCGAAGCTACCTGAAAAGCATTGTTGTTGCCGGGGTTTTCCTCACTGCCGGCATGGTTCTGAGAAGAAAATGAGTTTTCTCCTAAGAAACCTTGGGGTTCCAGTTCCTTGTTGGAAGCTCACCCTGCTCTGCGCTATACCTAAAGTGAAAGTCAACGTGAGCCCAAGCTTCGAAGTAAGGCCCTGATTATCCTTGCAAAACGAGAGGCGTGCAGCAGCTCCATGAGGCCTTCATCGTTGTTCTGCTTTAGTTTCAAGGTAGTAAGCTTTTCAACACTCCTAGGGGCCTTGCTTCAGCACCCGTTTCAGTACCAGAACACTGCGTAGAACCAGGAAGCTCTGCTCCTGCGTGTATGCTGCGTGTCAACCTAGAAATTAGAGACTGACGGCACAAGGCTAGTTTTCCCATTATGAAAGCTCCGTTGATGCGGCCCCGAAGCTACCTGAAAAGCACTGTTGTTACCGTGCTTTTACTTACAGCCGGCATGGTTCATAGAAGAAAATGAGTTTTCTCGAAAGAAACCTTGTGCTTCCAGTTCCTAGTTGGAAGCTCACCCGGCTCTGCTCTATACCAAACGTGAAAGTCAATGTGAGCACTAGCCTCGAAGTAAGGCCCTGATTATCCGGGCAAAACGGGAGGCGTGCAGCAGCTCCATGAGGCCTTCATCGCTGTTCTGCTTTAGTTTCACGATAGTAAGCTTTCCAACATTCCTAGGGACTTTGCTTAAGCAACCGTTTCGGTACCAGAACACTGCGTAGAGACAGTAAGCTCTGGTCCTGCGTGTATGCTGCGTGTCAACCTAGAAATTGGAGACTGATGGCATAAGGCTTCTTTTCCCATTATGAAAGCTCCGTTCATGCGGCCTCGAAGCTACCTGAAAAGCATTGTTGTTGCCGGGGTTTTCCTCACTGCCGGCATGGTTCTGAGAAGAAAATGAGTTTTCTCCTAAGAAACCTTGGGGTTCCAGTTCCTTGTTGGAAGCTCACCCTGCTCTGCGCTATACCTAAAGTGAAAGTCAACGTGAGCCCAAGCTTCGAAGTAAGGCCCTGATTATCCTTGCAAAACGAGAGGCGTGCAGCAGCTCCATGAGGCCTTCATCGTTGTTCTGCTTTAGTTTCAAGGTAGTAAGCTTTTCAACACTCCTAGGGGCCTTGCTTCAGCACCCGTTTCAGTACCAGAACACTGCGTAGAACCAGGAAGCTCTGCTCCTGCGTGTATGCTGCGTGTCAACCTAGAAATTAGAGACTGACGGCACAAGGCTAGTTTTCCCATTATGAAAGCTCCGTTGATGCGGCCCCGAAGCTACCTGAAAAGCACTGTTGTTACCGTGCTTTTACTTACAGCCGGCATGGTTCATAGAAGAAAATGAGTTTTCTCGAAAGAAACCTTGTGCTTCCAGTTCCTAGTTGGAAGCTCACCCGGCTCTGCTCTATACCAAACGTGAAAGTCAATGTGAGCACTAGCCTCGAAGTAAGGCCCTGATTATCCGGGCAAAACGGGAGGCGTGCAGCAGCTCCATGAGGCCTTCATCGCTGTTCTGCTTTAGTTTCACGATAGTAAGCTTTCCAACATTCCTAGGGACTTTGCTTAAGCAACCGTTTCGGTACCAGAACACTGCGTAGAGACAGTAAGCTCTGGTCCTGCGTGTATGCTGCGTGTCAACCTAGAAATTGGAGACTGATGGCATAAGGCTTCTTTTCCCATTATGAAAGCTCCGTTCATGCGGCCTCGAAGCTACCTGAAAAGCATTGTTGTTGCCGGGGTTTTCCTCACTGCCGGCATGGTTCTGAGAAGAAAATGAGTTTTCTCCTAAGAAACCTTGGGGTTCCAGTTCCTTGTTGGAAGCTCACCCTGCTCTGCGCTATACCTAAAGTGAAAGTCAACGTGAGCCCAAGCTTCGAAGTAAGGCCCTGATTATCCTTGCAAAACGAGAGGCGTGCAGCAGCTCCATGAGGCCTTCATCGTTGTTCTGCTTTAGTTTCAAGGTAGTAAGCTTTTCAACACTCCTAGGGGCCTTGCTTCAGCACCCGTTTCAGTACCAGAACACTGCGTAGAACCAGGAAGCTCTGCTCCTGCGTGTATGCTGCGTGTCAACCTAGAAATTAGAGACTGACGGCACAAGGCTAGTTTTCCCATTATGAAAGCTCCGTTGATGCGGCCCCGAAGCTACCTGAAAAGCACTGTTGTTACCGTGCTTTTACTTACAGCCGGCATGGTTCATAGAAGAAAATGAGTTTTCTCGAAAGAAACCTTGTGCTTCCAGTTCCTAGTTGGAAGCTCACCCGGCTCTGCTCTATACCAAACGTGAAAGTCAATGTGAGCACTAGCCTCGAAGTAAGGCCCTGATTATCCTGGCAAAACGGGAGGCGTGCAGCAGCTCCATGAGGCCTTCATCGCTGTTCTGCTTTAGTTTCACGGTAGTAAGCTTTCCAACATTCCTAGGGACTTTGCTTAAGCAACCGTTTCGGTACCAGAGCACTGCGTAGAGACAGTAAGCTCTGGTCCTGCGTGTATGCTGCGTGTCAACCTAGAAATTGGAGACTGATGGCATAAGGCTTCTTTTCCCATTATGAAAGCTCCGTTCATGCGGCCTCGAAGCTACCTGAAAAGCATTGTTGTTGCCGGGGTTTTCCTCACTGCCGGCATGGTTCTGAGAAGAAAATGAGTTTTCTCCTAAGAAACCTTGGGGTTCCAGTTCCTTGTTGGAAGCTCACCCTGCTCTGCGCTATACCTAAAGTGAAAGTCAACGTGAGCCCAAGCTTCGAAGTAAGGCCCTGATTATCCTTGCAAAACGAGAGGCGTGCAGCAGCTCCATGAGGCCTTCATCGTTGTTCTGCTTTAGTTTCAAGGTAGTAAGCTTTTCACACTCCTAGGGGCCTTGCTTCAGCACCCGTTTCAGTACCAGAACACTGCGTAGAACCAGGAAGCTCTGCTCCTGCGTGTATGCTGCGTGTCAACCTAGAAATTAGAGACTGACGGCACAAGGCTAGTTTTCCCATTATGAAAGCTCCGTTGATGCGGCCCCGAAGCTACCTGAAAAGCACTGTTGTTACTGTGCTTTTACTTACAGCCGGCATGGTTCATAGAAGAAAATGAGTTTTCTCGAAAGAAACCTTGTGCTTCCAGTTCCTAGTTGGAAGCTCACCCTGCTCTGCTCTATACCAAACGTGAAAGTCAACGTGAGCCCAAGCTTCGAAGTAAGGCCCTGATTATCCTTGCAAAACGAGAGGCGTGCAGCAGCTCCATGAGGCCTTCATCGTTGTTCTGCTTTAGTTTCAAGGTAGTAAGCTTTTCAACACTCCTAGGGGCCTTGCTTCAGCACCCGTTTCAGTACCAGAACACTGCGTAGAACCAGGAAGCTCTGCTCCTGCGTGTATGCTGCGTGTCAACCTAGAAATTAGAGACTGACGGCACAAGGCTAGTTTTCCCATTATGAAAGCTCCGTTGATGCGGCCCCGAAGCTACCTGAAAAGCATTGTTGTTACCGTGCTTTTACTTACAGCCGGCATGGTTCATAGAAGAAAATGAGTTTTCTCGAAAGAAACCTTGTGCTTCCAGTTCCTAGTTGGAAGCTCACCCGGCTCTGCTCTATACCAAAGGTGAAAGTCAATGTGAGCACTAGCCTCGAAGTAAGGCCCTGATTATCCGGGCAAAACGGGAGGCGTGCAGCAGCTCCATGAGGCCTTCATCGCTGTTCTGCTTTAGTTTCACGGTAGTAAGCTTTCCAACATTCCTAGGGACTTTGCTTAAGCAACCGTTTCGGTACCAGAACACTGCGTAGAGACAGTAAGCTCTGGTCCTGCGTGTATGCTGCGTGTCAACCTAGAAATTAGAGACTGACGGCACAAGGCTAGTTTTCCCATTATGAAAGCTCCGTTGATGCGGCCCCGAAGCTACCTGAAAAGCACTGTTGTTACCGTGCTTTTACTTACAGCCGGCATGGTTCATAGAAGAAAATGAGTTTTCTCGAAAGAAACCTTGTGCTTCCAGTTCCTAGTTGGAAGCTCACCCGGCTCTGCTCTATACCAAACGTGAAAGTCAATGTGAGCACTAGCCTCGAAGTAAGGCCCTGATTATCCGGGCAAAACGGGAGGCGTGCAGCAGCTCCATGAGGCCTTCATCGCTGTTCTGCTTTAGTTTCACGGTAGTAAGCTTTCCAACATTCCTAGGGACTTTGCTTAAGCAACCGTTTCGGTACCAGAACACTGCGTAGAGACAGTAAGCTCTGGTCCTGCGTGTATGCTGCGTGTCAACCTAGAAATTGGAGACTGATGGCATAAGGCTTCTTTTCCCATTATGAAAGCTCCGTTCATGCGGCCTCGAAGCTACCTGAAAAGCATTGTTGTTGCCGGGGTTTTCCTCACTGCCGGCATGGTTCTGAGAAGAAAATGAGTTTTCTCCTAAGAAACCTTGGGGTTCCAGTTCCTTGTTGGAAGCTCACCCTGCTCTGCGCTATACCTAAAGTGAAAGTCAACGTGAGCCCAAGCTTCGAAGTAAGGCCCTGATTATCCTTGCAAAACGAGAGGCGTGCAGCAGCTCCATGAGGCCTTCATCGTTGTTCTGCTTTAGTTTCAAGGTAGTAAGCTTTTCAACACTCCTAGGGGCCTTGCTTCAGCACCCGTTTCAGTACCAGAACACTGCGTAGAACCAGGAAGCTCTGCTCCTGCGTGTATGCTGCGTGTCAACCTAGAAATTAGAGACTGACGGCACAAGGCTAGTTTTCCCATTATGAAAGCTCCGTTGATGCGGCCCCGAAGCTACCTGAAAAGCACTGTTGTTACCGTGCTTTTACTTACAGCCGGCATGGTTCATAGAAGAAAATGAGTTTTCTCGAAAGAAACCTTGTGCTTCCAGTTCCTAGTTGGAAGCTCACCCGGCTCTGCTCTATACCAAACGTGAAAGTCAATGTGAGCACTAGCCTCGAAGTAAGGCCCTGATTATCCGGGCAAAACGGGAGGCGTGCAGCAGCTCCATGAGGCCTTCATCGCTGTTCTGCTTTAGTTTCACGGTAGTAAGCTTTCCAACATTCCTAGGGACTTTGCTTAAGCAACCGTTTCGGTACCAGAACACTGCGTAGAGACAGTAAGCTCTGGTCCTGCGTGTATGCTGCGTGTCAACCTAGAAATTGGAGACTGATGGCATAAGGCTTCTTTTCCCATTATGAAAGCTCCGTTCATGCGGCCTCGAAGCTACCTGAAAAGCATTGTTGTTGCCAGGGTTTTCCTCACTGCCGGCATGGTTCTGAGAAGAAAATGAGTTTTCTCCTAAGAAACCTTGGGGTTCCAGTTCCTTGTTGGAAGCTCACCCTGCTCTGCGCTATACCTAAAGTGAAAGTCAACGTGAGCCCAAGCTTCGAAGTAAGGCCCTGATTATCCTTGCAAAACGAGAGGCGTGCAGCAGCTCCATGAGGCCTTCATCGTTGTTCTGCTTTAGTTTCAAGGTAGTAAGCTTTTCAACACTCCTAGGGGCCTTGCTTCAGCACCCGTTTCAGTACCAGAACACTGCGTAGAACCAGGAAGCTCTGCTCCTGCGTGTATGCTGCGTGTCAACCTAGAAATTAGAGACTGACGGCACAAGGCTAGTTTTCCCATTATGAAAGCTCCGTTGATGCGGCCCCGAAGCTACCTGAAAAGCACTGTTGTTACCGTGCTTTTACTTACAGCCGGCATGGTTCATAGAAGAAAATGAGTTTTCTCGAAAGAAACCTTGTGCTTCCAGTTCCTAGTTGGAAGCTCACCCGGCTCCGCTCTATACCAAACGTGAAAGTCAATGTGAGCACTAGCCTCGAAGTAAGGCCCTGATTATCCTGGCAAAACGGGAGGCGTGCAGCAGCTCCATGAGGACTTCATCGCTGTTCTGCTTTAGTTTCACGGTAGTAAGCTTTCCAACATTCCTAGGGACTTTGCTTAAGCAACCGTTTCGGTACCAGAGCACTGCGTAGAGACAGTAAGCTCTGGTCCTGCGTGTATGCTGCGTGTCAACCTAGAAATTGGAGACTGATGGCATAAGGCTTCTTTTCCCATTATGAAAGCTCCGTTCATGCGGCCTCGAAGCTACCTGAAAAGCATTGTTGTTGCCGGGGTTTTCCTCACTGCCGGCATGGTTCTGAGAAGAAAATGAGTTTTCTCCTAAGAAACCTTGGGGTTCCAGTTCCTTGTTGGAAGCTCACCCTGCTCTGCGCTATACCTAAAGTGAAAGTCAACGTGAGCCCAAGCTTCGAAGTAAGGCCCTGATTATCCTTGCAAAACGAGAGGCGTGCAGCAGCTCCATGAGGCCTTCATCGTTGTTCTGCTTTAGTTTCAAGGTAGTAAGCTTTTCAACACTCCTAGGGGCCTTGCTTCAGCACCCGTTTCAGTACCAGAACACTGCGTAGAACCAGGAAGCTCTGCTCCTGCGTGTATGCTGCGTGTCAACCTAGAAATTAGAGACTGACGGCACAAGGCTAGTTTTCCCATTATGAAAGCTCCGTTGATGCGGCCCCGAAGCTACCTGAAAAGCACTGTTGTTACCGTGCTTTTACTTACAGCCGGCATGGTTCATAGAAGAAAATGAGTTTTCTCGAAAGAAACCTTGTGCTTCCAGTTCCTAGTTGGAAGCTCACCCGGCTCTGCTCTATACCAAACGTGAAAGTCAATGTGAGCACTAGCCTCGAAGTAAGGCCCTGATTATCCGGGCAAAACGGGAGGCGTGCAGCAGCTCCATGAGGCCTTCATCGCTGTTCTGCTTTAGTTTCACGGTAGTAAGCTTTCCAACATTCCTAGGGACTTTGCTTAAGCAACCGTTTCGGTACCAGAACACTGCGTAGAGACAGTAAGCTCTGGTCCTGCGTGTATGCTGCGTGTCAACCTAGAAATTGGAGACTGATGGCATAAGGCTTCTTTTCCCATTATGAAAGCTCCGTTCATGCGGCCTCGAAGCTACCTGAAAAGCATTGTTGTTGCCGGGGTTTTCCTCACTGCCGGCATGGTTCTGAGAAGAAAATGAGTTTTCTCCTAAGAAACCTTGGGGTTCCAGTTCCTTGTTGGAAGCTCACCCTGCTCTGCGCTATACCTAAAGTGAAAGTCAACGTGAGCCCAAGCTTCGAAGTAAGGCCCTGATTATCCTTGCAAAACGAGAGGCGTGCAGCAGCTCCATGAGGCCTTCATCGTTGTTCTGCTTTAGTTTCAAGGTAGTAAGCTTTTCAACACTCCTAGGGGCCTTGCTTCAGCACCCGTTTCAGTACCAGAACACTGCGTAGAACCAGGAAGCTCTGCTCCTGCGTGTATGCTGCGTGTCAACCTAGAAATTAGAGACTGACGGCACAAGGCTAGTTTTCCCATTATGAAAGCTCCGTTGATGCGGCCCCGAAGCTACCTGAAAAGCACGGTTGTTACCGTGCTTTTACTTACAGCCGGCATGGTTCATAGAAGAAAATGAGTTTTCTCGAAAGAAACCTTGTGCTTCCAGTTCCTAGTTGGAAGCTCACCCGGCTCCGCTCTATACCAAACGTGAAAGTCAATGTGAGCACTAGCCTCGAAGTAACGCCCTGATTATCCGGGCAAAACGGGAGGCGTGCAGCAGTTCCATGAGGCCTTCATCGCTGTTCTGCTTTAGTTTCACGGTAGTAAGCTTTCCAACATTCCTAGGGACTTTGCTTAAGCAACCGTTTCGGTACCAGAGCACTGCGTAGAGACAGTAAGCTCTGGTCCTGCGTGTATGCTGCGTGTCAACCTAGAAATTGGAGACTGATGGCATAAGGCTTCTTTTCCCATTATGAAAGCTCCGTTCATGCGGCCTCGAAGCTACCTGAAAAGCATTGTTGTTGCCGGGGTTTTCCTCACTGCCGGCATGGTTCTGAGAAGAAAATGAGTTTTCTCCTAAGAAACCTTGGGGTTCCAGTTCCTTGTTGGAAGCTCACCCTGCTCTGCGCTATACCTAAAGTGAAAGTCAACGTGAGCCCAAGCTTCGAAGTAAGGCCCTGATTATCCTTGCAAAACGAGAGGCGTGCAGCAGCTCCATGAGGCCTTCATCGTTGTTCTGCTTTAGTTTCAAGGTAGTAAGCTTTTCAACACTCCTAGGGGCCTTGCTTCAGCACCCGTTTCAGTACCAGAACACTGCGTAGAACCAGGAAGCTCTGCTCCTGCGTGTATGCTGCGTGTCAACCTAGAAATTAGAGACTGATGGCACAAGGCTAGTTTTCCCATTATGAAAGCTCTGTTGATGCGGCCCCGAAGCTACCTGAAAAGCACTGTTGTTACCGTGCTTTTACTTACAGCCGGCATGGTTCATAGAAGAAAATGAGTTTTCTCGAAAGAAACCTTGTGCTTCCAGTTCCTAGTTGGAAGCTCACCCGGCTCTGCTCTATACCAAACGTGAAAGTCAATGTGAGCACTAGCCTCGAAGTAAGGCCCTGATTATCCGGGCAAAACGGGAGGCGTGCAGCAGCTCCATGAGGACTTCATCGCTGTTCTGCTTTAGTTTCACGGTAGTAAGCTTTCCAACATTCCTAGGGACTTTGTTTAAGCAACCGTTTCGGTACCAGAGCACTGCGTAGAGACAGTAAGCTCTGGTCCTGCGTGTATGCTGCGTGTCAACCTAGAAATTGGAGACTGATGGCATAAGGCTTCTTTTCCCATTATGAAAGCTCCGTTCATGCGGCCTCGAAGCTACCTGAAAAGCATTGTTGTTGCCGGGGTTTTCCTCACTGCCGGCATGGTTCTGAGAAGAAAATGAGTTTTCTCCTAAGAAACCTTGGGGTTCCAGTTCCTTGTTGGAAGCTCACCCTGCTCTGCGCTATACCTAAAGTGAAAGTCAACGTGAGCCCAAGCTTCGAAGTAAGGCCCTGATTATCCTTGCAAAACGAGAGGCGTGCAGCAGCTCCATGAGGCCTTCATCGTTGTTCTGCTTTAGTTTCAAGGTAGTAAGCTTTTCAACACTCCTAGGGGCCTTGCTTCAGCACCCGTTTCAGTACCAGAACACTGCGTAGAACCAGGAAGCTCTGCTCCTGCGTGTATGCTGCGTGTCAACCTAGAAATTAGAGACTGACGGCACAAGGCTAGTTTTCCCATTATGAAAGCTCCGTTGATGCGGCCCCGAAGCTACCTGAAAAGCACTGTTGTTACCGTGCTTTTACTTACAGCCGGCATGGTTCATAGAAGAAAATGAGTTTTCTTGAAAGAAACCTTGTGCTTCCAGTTCCTAGTTGGAAGCTCACCCGGCTCCGCTCTATACCAAACGTGAAAGTCAATGTGAGCACTAGCCTCGAAGTAACGCCCTGATTATCCGGGCAAAACGGGAGGCGTGCAGCAGCTCCATGAGGCCTTCATCGCTGTTCTGCTTTAGTTTCACGGTAGTAAGCTTTCCAACATTCCTAGGGACTTTGCTTAAGCAACCGTTTCGGTACCAGAGCACTGCGTAGAGACAGTAAGCTCTGGTCCTGCGTGTATGCTGCGTGTCAACCTAGAAATTGGAGACTGATGGCATAAGGCTTCTTTTCCCATTATGAAAGCTCCGTTCATGCGGCCTCGAAGCTACCTGAAAAGCATTGTTGTTGCCGGGGTTTTCCTCACTGCCGGCATGGTTCTGAGAAGAAAATGAGTTTTCTCCTAAGAAACCTTGGGGTTCCAGTTCCTTGTTGGAAGCTCACCCTGCTCTGCGCTATACCTAAAGTGAAAGTCAACGTGAGCCCAAGCTTCGAAGTAAGGCCCTGATTATCCTTGCAAAACGAGAGGCGTGCAGCAGCTCCATGAGGCCTTCATCGTTGTTCTGCTTTAGTTTCAAGGTAGTAAGCTTTTCAACACTCCTAGGGGCCTTGCTTCAGCACCCGTTTCAGTACCAGAACACTGCGTAGAACCAGGAAGCTCTGCTCCTGCGTGTATGCTGCGTGTCAACCTAGAAATTAGAGACTGACGGCACAAGGCTAGTTTTCCCATTATGAAAGCTCCGTTGATGCGGCCCCGAAGCTACCTGAAAAGCACTGTTGTTACCGTGCTTTTACTTACAGCCGGCATGGTTCATAGAAGCAAATGAGTTTTCTCGAAAGAAACCTTGTGCTTCCAGTTCCTAGTTGGAAGCTCACCCGGCTCCGCTCTATACCAAACGTGAAAGTCAATGTGAGCACTAGCCTCGAAGTAAGGCCCTGATTATCCGGGCAAAACGGGAGGCGTGCAGCAGCTCCATGAGGCCTTCATCGCTGTTCTGCTTTAGTTTCACGGTAGTAAGCTTTCCAACATTCCTAGGGACTTTGCTTAAGCAACCGTTTCGGTACCAGAACACTGCGTAGAGACAGTAAGCTCTGGTCCTGCGTGTATGCTGCGTGTCAACCTAGAAATTGGAGACTGATGGCATAAGGCTTCTTTTCCCATTATGAAAGCTCCGTTCATGCGGCCTCGAAGCTACCTGAAAAGCATTGTTGTTGCCGGGGTTTTCCTCACTGCCGGCATGGTTCTGAGAAGAAAATGAGTTTTCTCCTAAGAAACCTTGGGGTTCCAGTTCCTTGTTGGAAGCTCACCCTGCTCTGCGCTATACCCAAAGTGAAAGTCAACGTGAGCCCAAGCTTCGAAGTAAGGCCCTGATTATCCTTGCAAAACGAGAGGCGTGCAGCAGCTCCATGAGGCCTTCATCGTTGTTCTGCTTTAGTTTCAAGGTAGTAAGCTTTTCAACACTCCTAGGGGCCTTGCTTCAGCACCCGTTTCAGTACCAGAACACTGCGTAGAACCAGGAAGCTCTGCTCCTGCGTGTATGCTGCGTGTCAACCTAGAAATTAGAGACTGACGGCACAAGGCTAGTTTTCCCATTATGAAAGCTCCGTTGATGCGGCCCCGAAGCTACCTGAAAAGCACTGTTGTTACCGTGCTTTTACTTACAGCCGGCATGGTTCATAGAAGAAAATGAGTTTTCTCGAAAGAAACCTTGTGCTTCCAGTTCCTAGTTGGAAGCTCACCCGGCTCTGCTCTATACCAAACTTGAAAGTCAATGTGAGCACTAGCCTCGAAGTAAGGCCCTGATTATCCGGGCAAAACGGGAGGCGTGCAGCAGCTCCATGAGGCCTTCATCGCTGTTCTGCTTTAGTTTCACGGTAGTAAGCTTTCCAACATTCCTAGGGACTTTGCTTAAGCAACCGTTTCGGTACCAGAGCACTGCGTAGAGACAGTAAGCTCTGGTCCTGCGTGTATGCTGCGTGTCAACCTAGAAATTGGAGACTGATGGCATAAGGCTTCTTTTCCCATTATGAAAGCTCCGTTCATGCGGCCTCGAAGCTACCTGAAAAGCATTGTTGTTGCCGGGGTTTTCCTCACTGCCGGCATGGTTCTGAGAAGAAAATGAGTTTTCTCCTAAGAAACCTTGGGGTTCCAGTTCCTTGTTGGAAGCTCACCCTGCTCTGCGCTATACCTAAAGTGAAAGTCAACGTGAGCCCAAGCTTCGAAGTAAGGCCCTGATTATCCTTGCAAAACGAGAGGCGTGCAGCAGCTCCATGAGGCCTTCATCGTTGTTCTGCTTTAGTTTCAAGGTAGTAAGCTTTTCAACACTCCTAGGGGCCTTGCTTCAGCACCCGTTTCAGTACCAGAACACTGCGTAGAACCAGGAAGCTCTGCTCCTGCGTGTATGTTGCGTGTCAACCTAGAAATTAGAGACTGACGGCACAAGGCTAGTTTTCCCATTATGAAAGCTCCGTTGATGCGGCCCCGAAGCTACCTGAAAAGCACTGTTGTTACCGTGCTTTTACTTACAGCCGGCATGGTTCATAGAAGAAAATGAGTTTTCTCGAAAGAAACCTTGTGCTTCCAGTTCCTAGTTGGAAGCTCACCCGGCTCTGCTCTATACCAAACGTGAAAGTCAATGTGAGCACTAGCCTCGAAGTAAGGCCCTGATTATCCGGGCAAAACGGGAGGCGTGCAGCAGCTCCATGAGGCCTTCATCGCTGTTCTGCTTTAGTTTCACGGTAGTAAGCTTTCCAACATTCCTAGGGACTTTGCTTAAGCAACCGTTTCGGTACCAGAACACTGCGTAGGGACAGTAAGCTCTGGTCCTGCGTGTATGCTGCGTGTCAACCTAGAAATTGGAGACTGATGGCATAAGGCTTCTTTTCCCATTATGAAAGCTCCGTTCATGCGGCCTCGAAGCTACCTGAAAAGCATTGTTGTTGCCGGGGTTTTCCTCACTGCCGGCATGGTTCTGAGAAGAAAATGAGTTTTCTCCTAAGAAACCTTGGGGTTCCAGTTCCTTGTTGGAAGCTCACCCTGCTCTGCGCTATACCTAAAGTGAAAGTCAACGTGAGCCCAAGCTTCGAAGTAAGGCCCTGATTATCCTTGCAAAACGAGAGGCGTGCAGCAGCTCCATGAGGCCTTCATCGTTGTTCTGCTTTAGTTTCAAGGTAGTAAGCTTTTCAACACTCCTAGGGGCCTTGCTTCAGCACCCGTTTCAGTACCAGAACACTGCGTAGAACCAGGAAGCTCTGCTCCTGCGTGTATGCTGCGTGTCAACCTAGAAATTAGAGACTGACGGCACAAGGCTAGTTTTCCCATTATGAAAGCTCCGTTGATGCGGCCCCGAAGCTACCTGAAAAGCACTGTTGTTACCGTGCTTTTACTTACAGCCGGCATGGTTCATAGAAGAAAATGAGTTTTCTCGAAAGAAACCTTGTGCTTCCAGTTCCTAGTTGGAAGCTCACCCGGCTCCGCTCTATACCAAACGTGAAAGTCAATGTGAGCACTAGCCTCGAAGTAAGGCCCTGATTATCCGGGCAAAACGGGAGGCGTGCAGCAGCTCCATGAGGCCTTCATCGCTGTTCTGCTTTAGTTTCACGGTAGTAAGCTTTCCAACATTCCTAGGGACTTTGCTTAAGCAACCGTTTCGGTACCAGAGCACTGCGTAGAGACAGTAAGCTCTGGTCCTGCGTGTATGCTGCGTGTCAACCTAGAAATTGGAGACTGATGGCATAAGGCTTCTTTTCCCATTATGAAAGCTCCGTTCATGCGGCCTCGAAGCTACCTGAAAAGCATTGTTGTTGCCGGGGTTTTCCTCACTGCCGGCATGGTTCTGAGAAGAAAATGAGTTTTCTCCTAAGAAACCTTGGGGTTCCAGTTCCTTGTTGGAAGCTCACCCTGCTCTGCGCTATACCTAAAGTGAAAGTCAACGTGAGCCCAAGCTTCGAGGTAAGGCCCTGATTATCCTTGCAAAACGAGAGGCGTGCAGCAGCTCCATGAGGCCTTCATCGTTGTTCTGCTTTAGTTTCAAGGTAGTAAGCTTTTCAACACTCCTAGGGGCCTTGCTTCAGCACCCGTTTCAGTACCAGAACACTGCGTAGAACCAGGAAGCTCTGCTCCTGCGTGTATGCTGCGTGTCAACCTAGAAATTAGAGACTGACGGCACAAGGCTAGTTTTCCCATTATGAAAGCTCCGTTGATGCGGCCCCGAAGCTACCTGAAAAGCACTGTTGTTACCGTGCTTTTACTTACAGCCGGCATGGTTCATAGAAGAAAATGAGTTTTCTCGAAAGAAACCTTGTGCTTCCAGTTCCTAGTTGGAAGCTCACCCGGCTCTGCTCTATACCAAACGTGAAAGTCAAAGTGAGCACTAGCCTCGAAGTAAGGCCCTGATTATCCGGGCAAAACGGGAGGCGTGCAGCAGCTCCATGAGGCCTTCATCGCTGTTCTGCTTTAGTTTCACGGTAGTAAGCTTTCCAACATTCCTAGGGACTTTGCTTAAGCAACCGTTTCGGTACCAGAGCACTGCGTAGAGACAGTAAGCTCTGGTCCTGCGTGTATGCTGCGTGTCAACCTAGAAATTGGAGACTGATGGCATAAGGCTTCTTTTCCCATTATGAAAGCTCCGTTCATGCGGCCTCGAAGCTACCTGAAAAGCATTGTTGTTGCCGGGGTTTTCCTCACTGCCGGCATGGTTCTGAGAAGAAAATGAGTTTTCTCCTAAGAAACCTTGGGGTTCCAGTTCCTTGTTGGAAGCTCACCCTGCTCTGCGCTATACCTAAAGTGAAAGTCAACGTGAGCCCAAGCTTCGAAGTAAGGCCCTGATTATCCTTGCAAAACGAGAGGCGTGCAGCAGCTCCATGAGGCCTTCATCGTTGTTCTGCTTTAGTTTCAAGGTAGTAAGCTTTTCAACACTCCTAGGGGCCTTGCTTCAGCACCCGTTTCAGTACCAGAACACTGCGTAGAACCAGGAAGCTCTGCTCCTGCGTGTATGCTGCGTGTCAACCTAGAAATTAGAGACTGACGGCACAAGGCTAGTTTTCCCATTATGAAAGCTCCGTTGATGCGGCCCCGAAGCTACCTGAAAAGCACTGTTGTTACCGTGCTTTTACTTACAGCCGGCATGGTTCATAGAAGAAAATGAGTTTTCTCGAAAGAAACCTTGTGCTTCCAGTTCCTAGTTGGAAGCTCACCCGGCTCTGCTCTATACCAAACGTGAAAGTCAATGTGAGCACTAGCCTCGAAGTAAGGCCCTGATTATCCGGGCAAAACGGGAGGCGTGCAGCAGCTCCATGAGGCCTTCATCGCTGTTCTGCTTTAGTTTCACGGTAGTAAGCTTTCCAACATTCCTAGGGACTTTGCTTAAGCAACCGTTTCGGTACCAGAACACTGCGTAGAGACAGTAAGCTCTGGTCCTGCGTGTATGCTGCGTGTCAACCTAGAAATTGGAGACTGATGGCATAAGGCTTCTTTTCCCATTATGAAAGCTCCGTTCATGCGGCCTCGAAGCTACCTGAAAAGGATTGTTGTTGCCGGGGTTTTCCTCACTGCCGGCATGGTTCTGAGAAGAAAATGAGTTTTCTCCTAAGAAACCTTGGGGTTCCAGTTCCTTGTTGGAAGCTCACCCTGCTCTGCGCTATACCTAAAGTGAAAGTCAACGTGAGCCCAAGCTTCGAAGTAAGGCCCTGATTATCCTTGCAAAACGAGAGGCGTGCAGCAGCTCCATGAGGCCTTCATCGTTGTTCTGCTTTAGTTTCAAGGTAGTAAGCTTTTCAACACTCCTAGGGGCCTTGCTTCAGCACCCGTTTCAGTACCAGAACACTGCGTAGAACCAGGAAGCTCTGCTCCTGCGTGTATGCTGCGTGTCAACCTAGAAATTAGAGACTGACGGCACAAGGCTAGTTTTCCCATTATGAAAGCTCCGTTGATGCGGCCCCGAAGCTACCTGAAAAGCACTGTTGTTACCGTGCTTTTACTTACAGCCGGCATGGTTCATAGAAGAAAATGAGTTTTCTCGAAAGAAACCTTGTGCTTCCAGTTCCTAGTTGGAAGCTCACCCGGCTCCGCTCTATACCAAACGTGAAAGTCAATGTGAGCACTAGCCTCGAAGTAAGGCCCTGATTATCCGGGCAAAACGGGAGGCGTGCAGCAGCTCCATGAGGCCTTCATCGCTGTTCTGCTTTAGTTTCACGGTAGTAAGCTTTCCAACATTCCTAGGGAGTTTGCTTAAGCAACCGTTTCGGTACCAGAACACTGCGTAGAGACAGTAAGCTCTGGTCCTGCGTGTATGCTGCGTGTCAACCTAGAAATTGGAGACTGATGGCATAAGGCTTCTTTTCCCATTATGAAAGCTCCGTTCATGCGGCCTCGAAGCTACCTGAAAAGCATTGTTGTTGCCGGGGTTTTCCTCACTGCCGGCATGGTTCTGAGAAGAAAATGAGTTTTCTCCTAAGAAACCTTGGGGTTCCAGTTCCTTGTTGGAAGCTCACCCTGCTCTGCGCTATACCTAAAGTGAAAGTCAACGTGAGCCCAAGCTTCGAAGTAAGGCCCTGATTATCCTTGCAAAACGAGAGGCGTGCAGCAGCTCCATGAGGCCTTCATCGTTGTTCTGCTTTAGTTTCAAGGTAGTAAGCTTTTCAACACTCCTAGGGGCCTTGCTTCAGCACCCGTTTCAGTACCAGAACACTGCGTAGAACCAGGAAGCTCTGCTCCTGCGTGTATGCTGCGTGTCAACCTAGAAATTAGAGACTGACGGCACAAGGCTAGTTTTCCCATTATGAAAGCTCCGTTGATGCGGCCCCGAAGCTACCTGAAAAGCACTGTTGTTACCGTGCTTTTACTTACAGCCGGCATGGTTCATAGAAGAAAATGAGTTTTCTCGAAAGAAACCTTGTGCTTCCAGTTCCTAGTTGGAAGCTCACCCGGCTCCGCTCTATACCAAACGTGAAAGTCAATGTGAGCACTAGCCTCGAAGTAAGGCCCTGATTATCCGGGCAAAACGGGAGGCGTGCAGCAGCTCCATGAGGCCTTCATCGCTGTTCTGCTTTAGTTTCACTGTAGTAAGCTTTCCAACATTCCTAGGGACTTTGCTTAAGCAACCGTTTCGGTACCAGAGCACTGCGTAGAGACAGTAAGCTCTGGTCCTGCGTGTATGCTGCGTGTCAACCTAGAAATTGGAGACTGATGGCATAAGGCTTCTTTTCCCATTATGAAAGCTCCGTTCATGCGGCCTCGAAGCTACCTGAAAAGCATTGTTGTTGCCGGGGTTTTCCTCACTGCCGGCATGGTTCTGAGAAGAAAATGAGTTTTCTCCTAAGAAACCTTGGGGTTCCAGTTCCTTGTTGGAAGCTCACCCTGCTCTGCGCTATACCTAAAGTGAAAGTCAACGTGAGCCCAAGCTTCGAAGTAAGGCCCTGATTATCCTTGCAAAACGAGAGGCGTGCAGCAGCTCCATGAGGCCTTCATCGTTGTTCTGCTTTAGTTTCAAGGTAGTAAGCTTTTCAACACTCCTAGGGGCCTTGCTTCAGCACCCGTTTCAGTACCAGAACACTGCGTAGAACCAGGAAGCTGTGCTCCTGCGTGTATGTTGCGTGTCAACCTAGAAATTAGAGACTGACGGCACAAGGCTAGTTTTCCCATTATGAAAGCTCCGTTGATGCGGCCCCGAAGCTACCTGAAAAGCACTGTTGTTACCGTGCTTTTACTTACAGCCGGCATGGTTCATAGAAGAAAATGAGTTTTCTCGAAAGAAACCTTGTGCTTCCAGTTCCTAGTTGGAAGCTCACCCGGCTCTGCTCTATACCAAACGTGAAAGTCAATGTGAGCACTAGCCTCGAAGTAAGGCCCTGATTATCCGGGCAAAACGGGAGGCGTGCAGCAGCTCCATGAGGCCTTCATCGCTGTTCTGCTTTAGTTTCACGGTAGTAAGCTTTCCAACATTCCTAGGGACTTTGCTTAAGCAACCGTTTCGGTACCAGAACACTGCGTAGAGACAGTAAGCTCTGGTCCTGCGTGTATGCTGCGTGTCAACCTAGAAATTGGAGACTGATGGCATAAGGCTTCTTTTCCCATTATGAAAGCTCCGTTCATGCGGCCTCGAAGCTACCTGAAAAGCATTGTTGTTGCCGGGGTTTTCCTCACTGCCGGCATGGTTCTGAGAAGAAAATGAGTTTTCTCCTAAGAAACCTTGGGGTTCCAGTTCCTTGTTGGAAGCTCACCCTGCTCTGCGCTATACCTAAAGTGAAAGTCAACGTGAGCCCAAGCTTCGAAGTAAGGCCCTGATTATCCTTGCAAAACGAGAGGCGTGCAGCAGCTCCATGAGGCCTTCATCGTTGTTCTGCTTTAGTTTCAAGGTAGTAAGCTTTTCAACACTCCTAGGGGCCTTGCTTCAGCACCCGTTTCAGTACCAGAACACTGCGTAGAACCAGGAAGCTCTGCTCCTGCGTGTATGCTGCGTGTCAACCTAGAAATTAGAGACTGACGGCACAAGGCTAGTTTTCCCATTATGAAAGCTCCGTTGATGCGGCCCCGAAGCTACCTGAAAAGCACTGTTGTTACCGTGCTTTTACTTACAGCCGGCATGGTTCATAGAAGAAAATGAGTTTTCTCGAAAGAAACCTTGTGCTTCCAGTTCCTAGTTGGAAGCTCACCCGGCTCTGCTCTATACCAAACGTGAAAGTCAATGTGAGCACTAGCCTCGAAGTAAGGCCCTGATTATCCGGGCAAAACGGGAGGCGTGCAGCAGCTCCATGAGGCCTTCATCGCTGTTCTGCTTTAGTTTCACGGTAGTAAGCTTTCCAACATTCCTAGGGACTTTGCTTAAGCAACCGTTTCGGTACCAGAGCACTGCGTAGAGACAGTAAGCTCTGGTCCTGCGTGTATGCTGCGTGTCAACCTAGAAATTGGAGACTGATGGCATAAGGCTTCTTTTCCCATTATGAAAGCTCCGTTCATGCGGCCTCGAAGCTACCTGAAAAGCATTGTTGTTGCCGGGGTTTTCCTCACTGCCGGCATGGTTCTGAGAAGAAAATGAGTTTTCTCCTAAGAAACCTTGGGGTTCCAGTTCCTTGTTGGAAGCTCACCCTGCTCTGCGCTATACCTAAAGTGAAAGTCAACGTGAGCCCAAGCTTCGAAGTAAGGCCCTGATTATCCTTGCAAAACGAGAGGCGTGCAGCAGCTCCATGAGGCCTTCATCGTTGTTCTGCTTTAGTTTCAAGGTAGTAAGCTTTTCAACACTCCTAGGGGCCTTGCTTCAGCACCCGTTTCAGTACCAGAACACTGCGTAGAACCAGGAAGCTCTGCTCCTGCGTGTATGCTGCGTGTCAACCTAGAAATTAGAGACTGACGGCACAAGGCTAGTTTTCCCATTATGAAAGCTCCGTTGATGCGGCCCCGAAGCTACCTGAAAAGCACTGTTGTTACCGTGCTTTTACTTACAGCCGGCATGGTTCATAGAAGAAAATGAGTTTTCTCGAAAGAAACCTTGTGCTTCCAGTTCCTAGTTGGAAGCTCACCCGGCTCTGCTCTATACCAAACGTGAAAGTCAATGTGAGCACTAGCCTCGAAGTAAGGCCCTGATTATCCGGGCAAAACGGGAGGCGTGCAGCAGCTCCATGAGGCCTTCATCGCTGTTCTGCTTTAGTTTCACGGTAGTAAGCTTTCCAACATTCCTAGGGACTTTGCTTAAGCAACCGTTTCGGTACCAGAGCACTGCGTAGAGACAGTAAGCTCTGGTCCTGCGTGTATGCTGCGTGTCAACCTAGAAATTGGAGACTGATGGCATAAGGCTTCTTTTCCCATTATGAAAGCTCCGTTCATGCGGCCTCGAAGCTACCTGAAAAGCATTGTTGTTGCCGGGGTTTTCCTCACTGCCGGCATGGTTCTGAGAAGAAAATGAGTTTTCTCCTAAGAAACCTTGGGGTTCCAGTTCCTTGTTGGAAGCTCACCCTGCTCTGCGCTATACCTAAAGTGAAAGTCAACGTGAGCCCAAGCTTCGAAGTAAGGCCCTGATTATCCTTGCAAAACGAGAGGCGTGCAGCAGCTCCATGAGGCCTTCATCGTTGTTCTGCTTTAGTTTCAAGGTAGTAAGCTTTTCAACACTCCTAGGGGCCTTGCTTCAGCACCCGTTTCAGTACCAGAACACTGCGTAGAACCAGGAAGCTCTGCTCCTGCGTGTATGCTGCGTGTCAACCTAGAAATTAGAGACTGACGGCACAAGGCTAGTTTTCCCATTATGAAAGCTCCGTTGATGCGGCCCCGAAGCTACCTGAAAAGCACTGTTGTTACCGTGCTTTTACTTACAGCCGGCATGGTTCATAGAAGAAAATGAGTTTTCTCGAAAGAAACCTTGTGCTTCCAGTTCCTAGTTGGAAGCTCACCCGGCTCTGCTCTATACCAAAGGTGAAAGTCAATGTGAGCACTAGCCTCGAAGTAAGGCCCTGATTATCCGGGCAAAACGGGAGGCGTGCAGCAGCTCCATGAGGCCTTCATCGCTGTTCTGCTTTAGTTTCACGGTAGTAAGCTTTCCAACATTCCTAGGGAGTTTGCTTAAGCAACCGTTTCGGTACCAGAACACTGCGTAGAGACAGTAAGCTCTGGTCCTGCGTGTATGCTGCGTGTCAACCTAGAAATTGGAGACTGATGGCATAAGGCTTCTTTTCCCATTATGAAAGCTCCGTTCATGCGGCCTCGAAGCTACCTGAAAAGGATTGTTGTTGCCGGGGTTTTCCTCACTGCCGGCATGGTTCTGAGAAGAAAATGAGTTTTCTCCTAAGAAACCTTGGGGTTCCAGTTCCTTGTTGGAAGCTCACCCTGCTCTGCGCTATACCTAAAGTGAAAGTCAACGTGAGCCCAAGCTTCGAAGTAAGGCCCTGATTATCCTTGCAAAACGAGAGGCGTGCAGCAGCTCCATGAGGCCTTCATCGTTGTTCTGCTTTAGTTTCAAGGTAGTAAGCTTTTCAACACTCCTAGGGGCCTTGCTTCAGCACCCGTTTCAGTACCAGAACACTGCGTAGAACCAGGAAGCTCTGCTCCTGCGTGTATGCTGCGTGTCAACCTAGAAATTAGAGACTGACGGCACAAGGCTAGTTTTCCCATTATGAAAGCTCCGTTGATGCGGCCCCGAAGCTACCTGAAAAGCACTGTTGTTACCGTGCTTTTACTTACAGCCGGCATGGTTCATAGAAGAAAATGAGTTTTCTCGAAAGAAACCTTGTGCTTCCAGTTCCTAGTTGGAAGCTCACCCGGCTCCGCTCTATACCAAACGTGAAAGTCAATGTGAGCACTAGCCTCGAAGTAAGGCCCTGATTATCCGGGCAAAACGGGAGGCGTGCAGCAGCTCCATGAGGCCTTCATCGCTGTTCTGCTTTAGTTTCACGGTAGTAAGCTTTCCAACATTCCTAGGGACTTTGCTTAAGCAACCGTTTCGGTACCAGAACACTGCGTAGAGACAGTAAGCTCTGGTCCTGCGTGTATGCTGCGTGTCAACCTAGAAATTGGAGACTGATGGCATAAGGCTTCTTTTCCCATTATGAAAGCTCCGTTCATGCGGCCTCGAAGCTACCTGAAAAGCATTGTTGTTGCCGGGGTTTTCCTCACTGCCGGCATGGTTCTGAGAAGAAAATGAGTTTTCTCCTAAGAAACCTTGGGGTTCCAGTTCCTTGTTGGAAGCTCACCCTGCTCTGCGCTATACCTAAAGTGAAAGTCAACGTGAGCCCAAGCTTCGAAGTAAGGCCCTGATTATCCTTGCAAGACGAGAGGCGTGCAGCAGCTCCATGAGGCCTTCATCGTTGTTCTGCTTTAGTTTCAAGGTAATAAGCTTTTCAACACTCCTAGGGGCCTTGCTTCAGCACCCGTTTCAGTACCAGAACACTGCGTAGAACCAGGAAGCTCTGCTCCTGCGTGTATGCTGCGTGTCAACCTAGAAATTAGAGACTGACGGCACAAGGCTAGTTTTCCCATTATGAAAGCTCCGTTGATGCGGCCCCGAAGCTACCTGAAAAGCACTGTTGTTACCGTGCTTTTACTTACAGCCGGCATGGTTCATAGAAGAAAATGAGTTTTCTCGAAAGAAACCTTGTGCTTCCAGTTCCTAGTTGGAAGCTCACCCGGCTCCGCTCTATACCAAACGTGAAAGTCAATGTGAGCACTAGCCTCGAAGTAACGCCCTGATTATCCGGGCAAAACGGGAGGCGTGCAGCAGCTCCATGAGGCCTTCATCACTGTTCTGCTTTAGTTTCACGGTAGTAAGCTTTCCAACATTCCTAGGGACTTTGCTTAAGCAACCGTTTCGGTACCAGAGCACTGCGTAGAGACAGTAAGCACTGGTCCTGCGTGTATGCTGCGTGTCAACCTAGAAATTGGAGACTGATGGCATAAGGCTTCTTTTCCCATTATGAAAGCTCCGTTCATGCGGCCTCGAAGCTACCTGAAAAGCATTGTTGTTGCCGGGGTTTTCCTCACTGCCGGCATGGTTCTGAGAAGAAAATGAGTTTTCTCCTAAGAAACCTTGGGGTTCCAGTTCCTTGTTGGAAGCTCACCCTGCTCTGCGCTATACCTAAAGTGAAAGTCAACGTGAGCCCAAGCTTCGAAGTAAGGCCCTGATTATCCTTGCAAAACGAGAGGCGTGCAGCAGCTCCATGAGGCCTTCATCGTTGTTCTGCTTTAGTTTCAAGGTAGTAAGCTTTTCAACACTCCTAGGGGCCTTGCTTCAGCACCCGTTTCAGTACCAGAACACTGCGTAGAACCAGGAAGCTCTGCTCCTGCGTGTATGCTGCGTGTCAACCTAGAAATTAGAGACTGACGGCACAAGGCTAGTTTTCCCATTATGAAAGCTCCGTTGATGCGGCCCCGAAGCTACCTGAAAAGCACTGTTGTTACCGTGCTTTTACTTACAGCCGGCATGGTTCATAGAAGAAAATGAGTTTTCTCGAAAGAAACCTTGTGCTTCCAGTTCCTAGTTGGAAGCTCACCCGGCTCTGCTCTATACCAAAGGTGAAAGTCAATGTGAGCACTAGCCTCGAAGTAAGGCCCTGATTATCCGGGCAAAACGGGAGGCGTGCAGCAGCTCCATGAGGCCTTCATCGCTGTTCTGCTTTAGTTTCACGGTAGTAAGCTTTCCAACATTCCTAGGGACTTTGCTTAAGCAACCGTTTCGGTACCAGAGCACTGCGTAGAGACAGTAAGCTCTGGTCCTGCGTGTATGCTGCGTGTCAACCTAGAAATTGGAGACTGATGGCATAAGGCTTCTTTTCCCATTATGAAAGCTCCGTTCATGCGGCCTCGAAGCTACCTGAAAAGCATTGTTGTTGCCGGGGTTTTCCTCACTGCCGGCATGGTTCTGAGAAGAAAATGAGTTTTCTCCTAAGAAACCTTGGGGTTCCAGTTCCTTGTTGGAAGCTCACCCTGCTCTGCGCTATACCTAAAGTGAAAGTCAACGTGAGCCCAAGCTTCGAAGTAAGGCCCTGATTATCCTTGCAAAACGAGAGGCGTGCAGCAGCTCCATGAGGCCTTCATCGTTGTTCTGCTTTAGTTTCAAGGTAGTAAGCTTTTCAACACTCCTAGGGGCCTTGCTTCAGCACCCGTTTCAGTACCAGAACACTGCGTAGAACCAGGAAGCTCTGCTCCTGCGTGTATGCTGCGTGTCAACCTAGAAATTAGAGACTGACGGCACAAGGCTAGTTTTCCCATTATGAAAGCTCCGTTGATGCGGCCCCGAAGCTACCTGAAAAGCACTGTTGTTACCGTGCTTTTACTTACAGCCGGCATGGTTCATAGAAGAAAATGAGTTTTCTCGAAAGAAACCTTGTGCTTCCAGTTCCTAGTTGGAAGCTCACCCGGCTCCGCTCTATACCAAACGTGAAAGTCAATGTGAGCACTAGCCTCGAAGTAAGGCCCTGATTATCCGGGCAAAACGGGAGGCGTGCAGCAGCTCCATGAGGCCTTCATCGCTGTTCTGCTTTAGTTTCACGGTAGTAAGCTTTCCAACATTCCTAGGGACTTTGCTTAAGCAACCGTTTCGGTACCAGAGCACTGCGTAGAGACAGTAAGCTCTGGTCCTGCGTGTATGCTGCGTGTCAACCTAGAAATTGGAGACTGATGGCATAAGGCTTCTTTTCCCATTATGAAAGCTCCGTTCATGCGGCCTCGAAGCTACCTGAAAAGCATTGTTGTTGCCGGGGTTTTCCTCACTGCCGGCATGGTTCTGAGAAGAAAATGAGTTTTCTCCTAAGAAACCTTGGGGTTCCAGTTCCTTGTTGGAAGCTCACCCTGCTCTGCGCTATACCTAAAGTGAAAGTCAACGTGAGCCCAAGCTTCGAAGTAAGGCCCTGATTATCCTTGCAAAACGAGAGGCGTGCAGCAGCTCCATGAGGCCTTCATCGTTGTTCTGCTTTAGTTTCAAGGTAGTAAGCTTTTCAACACTCCTAGGGGCCTTGCTTCAGCACCCGTTTCAGTACCAGAACACTGCGTAGAACCAGGAAGCTCTGCTCCTGCGTGTATGCTGCGTGTCAACCTAGAAATTAGAGACTGACGGCACAAGGCTAGTTTTCCCATTATGAAAGCTCCGTTGATGCGGCCCCGAAGCTACCTGAAAAGCACTGTTGTTACCGTGCTTTTACTTACAGCCGGCATGGTTCATAGAAGAAAATGAGTTTTCTTGAAAGAAACCTTGTGCTTCCAGTTCCTAGTTGGAAGCTCACCCGGCTCCGCTCTATACCAAACGTGAAAGTCAATGTGAGCACTAGCCTCGAAGTAAGGCCCTGATTATCCGGGCAAAACGGGAGGCGTGCAGCAGCTCCATGAGGCCTTCATCGCTGTTCTGCTTTAGTTTCACGGTAGTAAGCTTTCCAACATTCCTAGGGACTTTGCTTAAGCAACCGTTTCGGTACCAGAGCACTGCATAGAGACAGTAAGCTCTGGTCCTGCGTGTATGCTGCGTGTCAACCTAGAAATTGGAGACTGATGGCATAAGGCTTCTTTTCCCATTATGAAAGCTCCGTTCATGCGGCCTCGAAGCTACCTGAAAAGCATTGTTGTTGCCGGGGTTTTCCTCACTGCCGGCATGGTTCTGAGAAGAAAATGAGTTTTCTCCTAAGAAACCTTGGGGTTCCAGTTCCTTGTTGGAAGCTCACCCTGCTCTGCGCTATACCTAAAGTGAAAGTCAACGTGAGCCCAAGCTTCGAAGTAAGGCCCTGATTATCCTTGCAAAACGAGAGGCGTGCAGCAGCTCCATGAGGCCTTCATCGTTGTTCTGCTTTAGTTTCAAGGTAGTAAGCTTTTCAACACTCCTAGGGGCCTTGCTTCAGCACCCGTTTCAGTACCAGAACACTGCGTAGAACCAGGAAGCTCTGCTCCTGCGTGTATGCTGCGTGTCAACCTAGAAATTAGAGACTGACGGCACAAGGCTAGTTTTCCCATTATGAAAGCTCCGTTGATGCGGCCCCGAAGCTACCTGAAAAGCACTGTTGTTACCGTGCTTTTACTTACAGCCGGCATGGTTCATAGAAGAAAATGAGTTTTCTCGAAAGAAACCTTGTGCTTCCAGTTCCTAGTTGGAAGCTCACCCGGCTCCGCTCTATACCAAACGTGAAAGTCAATGTGAGCACTAGCCTCGAAGTAAGGCCCTGATTATCCGGGCAAAACGGGAGGCGTGCAGCAGCTCCATGAGGCCTTCATCGCTGTTCTGCTTTAGTTTCACGGTAGTAAGCTTTCCAACATTCCTAGGGACTTTGCTTAAGCAACCGTTTCGGTACCAGAACACTGCGTAGAGACAGTAAGCTCTGGTCCTGCGTGTATGCTGCGTGTCAACCTAGAAATTGGAGACTGATGGCATAAGGCTTCTTTTCCCATTATGAAAGCTCCGTTCATGCGGCCTCGAAGCTACCTGAAAAGGATTGTTGTTGCCGGGGTTTTCCTCACTGCCGGCATGGTTCTGAGAAGAAAATGAGTTTTCTCCTAAGAAACCTTGGGGTTCCAGTTCCTTGTTGGAAGCTCACCCTGCTCTGCGCTATACCCAAAGTGAAAGTCAACGTGAGCCCAAGCTTCGAAGTAAGGCCCTGATTATCCTTGCAAAACGAGAGGCGTGCAGCAGCTCCATGAGGCCTTCATCGTTGTTCTGCTTTAGTTTCAAGGTAGTAAGCTTTTCAACACTCCTAGGGGCCTTGCTTCAGCACCCGTTTCAGTACCAGAACACTGCGTAGAACCAGGAAGCTCTGCTCCTGCGTGTATGCTGCGTGTCAACCTAGAAATTAGAGACTGACGGCACAAGGCTAGTTTTCCCATTATGAAAGCTCCGTTGATGCGGCCCCGAAGCTACCTGAAAAGCACTGTTGTTACCGTGCTTTTACTTACAGCCGGCATGGTTCATAGAAGCAAATGAGTTTTCTCGAAAGAAACCTTGTGCTTCCAGTTCCTAGTTGGAAGCTCACCCGGCTCCGCTCTATACCAAACGTGAAAGTCAATGTGAGCACTAGCCTCGAAGTAAGGCCCTGATTATCCGGGCAAAACGGGAGGCGTGCAGCAGCTCCATGAGGCCTTCATCGCTGTTCTGCTTTAGTTTCACGGTAGTAAGCTTTCCAACATTCCTAGGGACTTTGCTTAAGCAACCGTTTCGGTACCAGAGCACTGCGTAGAGACAGTAAGCTCTGGTCCTGCGTGTATGCTGCGTGTCAACCTAGAAATTGGAGACTGATGGCATAAGGCTTCTTTTCCCATTATGAAAGCTCCGTTCATGCGGCCTCGAAGCTACCTGAAAAGCATTGTTGTTGCCGGGGTTTTCCTCACTGCCGGCATGGTTCTGAGAAGAAAATGAGTTTTCTCCTAAGAAACCTTGGGGTTCCAGTTCCTTGTTGGAAGCTCACCCTGCTCTGCGCTATACCTAAAGTGAAAGTCAACGTGAGCCCAAGCTTCGAAGTAAGGCCCTGATTATCCTTGCAAAACGAGAGGCGTGCAGCAGCTCCATGAGGCCTTCATCGTTGTTCTGCTTTAGTTTCAAGGTAGTAAGCTTTTCAACACTCCTAGGGGCCTTGCTTCAGCACCCGTTTCAGTACCAGAACACTGCGTAGAACCAGGAAGCTCTGCTCCTGCGTGTATGCTGCGTGTCAACCTAGAAATTAGAGACTGACGGCACAAGGCTAGTTTTCCCATTATGAAAGCTCCGTTGATGCGGCCCCGAAGCTCCCTGAAAAGCACTGTTGTTACCGTGCTTTTACTTACAGCCGGCATGGTTCATAGAAGCAAATGAGTTTTCTCGAAAGAAACCTTGTGCTTCCAGTTCCTAGTTGGAAGCTCACCCGGCTCTGCTCTATACCAAAGGTGAAAGTCAATGTGAGCACTAGCCTCGAAGTAAGGCCCTGATTATCCGGGCAAAACGGGAGGCGTGCAGCAGCTCCATGAGGCCTTCATCGCTGTTCTGCTTTAGTTTCACGGTAGTAAGCTTTCCAACATTCCTAGGGACTTTGCTTAAGCAACGGTTTCGGTACCAGAACACTGCGTAGAGACAGTAAGCTCTGGTCCTGCGTGTATGCTGCGTGTCAACCTAGAAATTGGAGACTGATGGCATAAGGCTTCTTTTGCCATTATGAAAGCTCCGTTCATGCGGCCTCGAAGCTACCTGAAAAGCATTGTTGTTGCCGGGGTTTTCCTCACTGCCGGCATGGTTCTGAGAAGAAAATGAGTTTTCTCCTAAGAAACCTTGGGGTTCCAGTTCCTTGTTGGAAGCTCACCCTGCTCTGCGCTATACCTAAAGTGAAAGTCAACGTGAGCCCAAGCTTCGAAGTAAGGCCCTGATTATCCTTGCAAAACGAGAGGCGTGCAGCAGCTCCATGAGGCCTTCATCGTTGTTCTGCTTTAGTTTCAAGGTAGTAAGCTTTTCAACACTCCTAGGGGCCTTGCTTCAGCACCCGTTTCAGTACCAGAACACTGCGTAGAACCAGGAAGCTCTGCTCCTGCGTGTATGCTGCGTGTCAACCTAGAAATTAGAGACTGACGGCACAAGGCTAGTTTTCCCATTATGAAAGCTCCGTTGATGCGGCCCCGAAGCTCCCTGAAAAGCACTGTTGTTACCGTGCTTTTACTTACAGCCGGCATGGTTCATAGAAGAAAATGAGTTTTCTCGAAAGAAACCTTGTGCTTCCAGTTCCTAGTTGGAAGCTCACCCGGCTCTGCTCTATACCAAACGTGAAAGTCAATGTGAGCACTAGCCTCGAAGTAAGGCCCTGATTATCCGGGCAAAACGGGAGGCGTGCAGCAGCTCCATGAGGCCTTCATCGCTGTTCTGCTTTAGTTTCACGGTAGTAAGCTTTCCAACATTCCTAGGGACTTTGCTTAAGCAACCGTTTCGGTACCAGAACACTGCGTAGAGACAGTAAGCTCTGGTCCTGCGTGTATGCTGCGTGTCAACCTAGAAATTGGAGACTGATGGCATAAGGCTTCTTTTGCCATTATGAAAGCTCCGTTCATGCGGCCTCGAAGCTACCTGAAAAGCATTGTTGTTGCCGGGGTTTTCCTCACTGCCGGCATGGTTCTGAGAAGAAAATGAGTTTTCTCCTAAGAAACCTTGGGGTTCCAGTTCCTTGTTGGAAGCTCACCCTGCTCTGCGCTATACCTAAAGTGAAAGTCAACGTGAGCCCAAGCTTCGAAGTAAGGCCCTGATTATCCTTGCAAAACGAGAGGCGTGCAGCAGCTCCATGAGGCCTTCATCGTTGTTCTGCTTTAGTTTCAAGGTAGTAAGCTTTTCAACACTCCTAGGGGCCTTGCTTCAGCACCCGTTTCAGTACCAGAACACTGCGTAGAACCAGGAAGCTCTGCTCCTGCGTGTATGCTGCGTGTCAACCTAGAAATTAGAGACTGACGGCACAAGGCTAGTTTTCCCATTATGAAAGCTCCGTTGATGCGGCCCCGAAGCTACCTGAAAAGCACTGTTGTTACCGTGCTTTTACTTACAGCCGGCATGGTTCATAGAAGAAAATGAGTTTTCTCGAAAGAAACCTTGTGCTTCCAGTTCCTAGTTGGAAGCTCACCCGGCTCTGCTCTATACCAAACGTGAAAGTCAATGTGAGCACTAGCCTCGAAGTAAGGCCCTGATTATCCGGGCAAAACGGGAGGCGTGCAGCAGCTCCATGAGGCCTTCATCGCTGTTCTGCTTTAGTTTCACGGTAGTAAGCTTTCCAACATTCCTAGGGACTTTGCTTAAGCAACCGTTTCGGTACCAGAACACTGCGTAGAGACAGTAAGCTCTGGTCCTGCGTGTATGCTGCGTGTCAACCTAGAAATTGGAGACTGATGGCATAAGGCTTCTTTTCCCATTATGAAAGCTCCGTTCATGCGGCCTCGAAGCTACCTGAAAAGCATTGTTGTTGCCGGGGTTTTCCTCACTGCCGGCATGGTTCTGAGAAGAAAATGAGTTTTCTCCTAAGAAACCTTGGGGTTCCAGTTCCTTGTTGGAAGCTCACCCTGCTCTGCGCTATACCTAAAGTGAAAGTCAACGTGAGCCCAAGCTTCGAAGTAAGGCCCTGATTATCCTTGCAAAACGAGAGGCGTGCAGCAGCTCCATGAGGCCTTCATCGTTGTTCTGCTTTAGTTTCAAGGTAGTAAGCTTTTCAACACTCCTAGGGGCCTTGCTTCAGCACCCGTTTCAGTACCAGAACACTGCGTAGAACCAGGAAGCTCTGCTCCTGCGTGTATGCTGCGTGTCAACCTACAAATTAGAGACTGACGGCACAAGGCTAGTTTTCCCATTATGAAAGCTCCGTTGATGCGGCCCCGAAGCTACCTGAAAAGCACTGTTGTTACCGTGCTTTTACTTACAGCCGGCATGGTTCATAGAAGCAAATGAGTTTTCTCGAAAGAAACCTTGTGCTTCCAGTTCCTAGTTGGAAGCTCACCCGGCTCTGCTCTATACCAAAGGTGAAAGTCAATGTGAGCACTAGCCTCGAAGTAAGGCCCTGATTATCCGGGCAAAACGGGAGGCGTGCAGCAGCTCCATGAGGCCTTCATCGCTGTTCTGCTTTAGTTTCACGGTAGTAAGCTTTCCAACATTCCTAGGGACTTTGCTTAAGCAACCGTTTCGGTACCAGAACACTGCGTAGAGACAGTAAGCTCTGGTCCTGCGTGTATGCTGCGTGTCAACCTAGAAATTGGAGACTGATGGCATAAGGCTTCTTTTCCCATTATGAAAGCTCCGTTCATGCGGCCTCGAAGCTACCTGAAAAGCATTGTTGTTGCCGGGGTTTTCCTCACTGCCGGCATGGTTCTGAGAAGAAAATGAGTTTTCTCCTAAGAAACCTTGGGGTTCCAGTTCCTTGTTGGAAGCTCACCCTGCTCTGCGCTATACCTAAAGTGAAAGTCAACGTGAGCCCAAGCTTCGAAGTAAGGCCCTGATTATCCTTGCAAAACGAGAGGCGTGCAGCAGCTCCATGAGGCCTTCATCGTTGTTCTGCTTTAGTTTCAAGGTAGTAAGCTTTTCAACACTCCTAGGGGCCTTGCTTCAGCACCCGTTTCAGTACCAGAACACTGCGTAGAACCAGGAAGCTCTGCTCCTGCGTGTATGCTGCGTGTCAACCTAGAAATTAGAGACTGACGGCACAAGGCTAGTTTTCCCATTATGAAAGCTCCGTTGATGCGGCCCCGAAGCTACCTGAAAAGCACTGTTGTTACCGTGCTTTTACTTACAGCCGGCATGGTTCATAGAAGAAAATGAGTTTTCTCGAAAGAAACCTTGTGCTTCCAGTTCCTAGTTGGAAGCTCACCCGGCTCTGCTCTATACCAAACGTGAAAGTCAATGTGAGCACTAGCCTCGAAGTAAGGCCCTGATTATCCGGGCAAAACGGGAGGCGTGCAGCAGCTCCATGAGGCCTTCATCGCTGTTCTGCTTTAGTTTCACGGTAGTAAGCTTTCCAACATTCCTAGGGACTTTGCTTAAGCAACCGTTTCGGTACCAGAACACTGCGTAGAGACAGTAAGCTCTGGTCCTGCGTGTATGCTGCGTGTCAACCTAGAAATTGGAGACTGATGGCATAAGGCTTCTTTTCCCATTATGAAAGCTCCGTTCATGCGGCCTCGAAGCTACCTGAAAAGCATTGTTGTTGCCGGGGTTTTCCTCACTGCCGGCATGGTTCTGAGAAGAAAATGAGTTTTCTCCTAAGAAACCTTGGGGTTCCAGTTCCTTGTTGGAAGCTCACCCTGCTCTGCGCTATACCTAAAGTGAAAGTCAACGTGAGCCCAAGCTTCGAAGTAAGGCCCTGATTATCCTTGCAAAACGAGAGGCGTGCAGCAGCTCCATGAGGCCTTCATCGTTGTTCTGCTTTAGTTTCAAGGTAGTAAGCTTTTCAACACTCCTAGGGGCCTTGCTTCAGCACCCGTTTCAGTACCAGAACACTGCGTAGAACCAGGAAGCTCTGCTCCTGCGTGTATGCTGCGTGTCAACCTAGAAATTAGAGACTGACGGCACAAGGCTAGTTTTCCCATTATGAAAGCTCCGTTGATGCGGCCCCGAAGCTACCTGAAAAGCACTGTTGTTACCGTGCTTTTACTTACAGCCGGCATGGTTCATAGAAGAAAATGAGTTTTCTCGAAAGAAACCTTGTGCTTCCAGTTCCTAGTTGGAAGCTCACCCGGCTCTGCTCTATACCAAACGTGAAAGTCAATGTGAGCACTAGCCTCGAAGTAAGGCCCTGATTATCCGGGCAAAAAGGGAGGCGTGCAGCAGCTCCATGAGGCCTTCATCGCTGTTCTGCTTTAGTTTCACGGTAGTAAGCTTTCCAACATTCCTAGGGACTTTGCTTAAGCAACCGTTTCGGTACCAGAACACTGCGTAGAGACAGTAAGCTCTGGTCCTGCGTGTATGCTGCGTGTCAACCTAGAAATTGGAGACTGATGGCATAAGGCTTCTTTTCCCATTATGAAAGCTCCGTTCATGCGGCCTCGAAGCTACCTGAAAAGCATTGTTGTTGCCGGGGTTTTCCTCACTGCCGGCATGGTTCTGAGAAGAAAATGAGTTTTCTCCTAAGAAACCTTGGGGTTCCAGTTCCTTGTTGGAAGCTCACCCTGCTCTGCGCTATACCTAAAGTGAAAGTCAACGTGAGCCCAAGCTTCGAAGTAAGGCCCTGATTATCCTTGCAAAACGAGAGGCGTGCAGCAGCTCCATGAGGCCTTCATCGTTGTTCTGCTTTAGTTTCAAGGTAGTAAGCTTTTCAACACTCCTAGGGGCCTTGCTTCAGCACCCGTTTCAGTACCAGAACACTGCGTAGAACCAGGAAGCTCTGCTCCTGCGTGTATGCTGCGTGTCAACCTAGAAATTAGAGACTGACGGCACAAGGCTAGTTTTCCCATTATGAAAGCTCCGTTGATGCGGCCCCGAAGCTACCTGAAAAGCACTGTTGTTACCGTGCTTTTACTTACAGCCGGCATGGTTCATAGAAGAAAATGAGTTTTCTCGAAAGAAACCTTGTGCTTCCAGTTCCTAGTTGGAAGCTCACCCTGCTCTGCTCTATACCAAACGTGAAAGTCAACGTGAGCCCAAGCTTCGAAGTAAGGCCCTGATTATCCTTGCAAAACGAGAGGCGTGCAGCAGCTCCATGAGGCCTTCATCGTTGTTCTGCTTTAGTTTCAAGGTAGTAAGCTTTTCAACACTCCTAGGGGCCTTGCTTCAGCACCCGTTTCAGTACCAGAACACTGCGTAGAACCAGGAAGCTCTGCTCCTGCGTGTATGCTGCGTGTCAACCTAGAAATTAGAGACTGACGGCACAAGGCTAGTTTTCCCATTATGAAAGCTCCGTTGATGCGGCCCCGAAGCTACCTGAAAAGCACTGTTGTTACCGTGCTTTTACTTACAGCCGGCATGGTTCATAGAAGCAAATGAGTTTTCTCGAAAGAAACCTTGTGCTTCCAGTTCCTAGTTGGAAGCTCACCCGGCTCTGCTCTATACCAAAGGTGAAAGTCAATGTGAGCACTAGCCTCGAAGTAAGGCCCTGATTATCCGGGCAAAACGGGAGGCGTGCAGCAGCTCCATGAGGCCTTCATCGCTGTTCTGCTTTAGTTTCACGGTAGTAAGCTTTCCAACATTCCTAGGGACTTTGCTTAAGCAACCGTTTCGGTACCAGAGCACTGCGTAGAGACAGTAAGCTCTGGTCCTGCGTGTATGCTGCGTGTCAACCTAGAAATTGGAGACTGATGGCATAAGGCTTCTTTTCCCATTATGAAAGCTCCGTTCATGCGGCCTCGAAGCTACCTGAAAAGCATTGTTGTTGCCGGGGTTTTCCTCACTGCCGGCATGGTTCTGAG
Source organism: Eubalaena glacialis (assembly GCF_028564815.1). NCBI lineage: Eukaryota > Metazoa > Chordata > Mammalia > Artiodactyla > Balaenidae > Eubalaena > Eubalaena glacialis. The sequence continues at coordinate 29,221,761 of NC_083725.1, forward strand.
AAGAAAATGAGTTTTCTCCTAAGAAACCTTGGGGTTCCAGTTCCTTGTTGGAAGCTCACCCTGCTCTGCGCTATACCTAAAGTGAAAGTCAACGTGAGCCCAAGCTTCGAAGTAAGGCCCTGATTATCCTTGCAAAACGAGAGGCGTGCAGCAGCTCCATGAGGCCTTCATCGTTGTTCTGCTTTAGTTTCAAGGTAGTAAGCTTTTCAACACTCCTAGGGGCCTTGCTTCAGCACCCGTTTCAGTACCAGAACACTGCGTAGAACCAGGAAGCTCTGCTCCTGCGTGTATGCTGCGTGTCAACCTAGAAATTAGAGACTGACGGCACAAGGCTAGTTTTCCCATTATGAAAGCTCCGTTGATGCGGCCCCGAAGCTACCTGAAAAGCACTGTTGTTACCGTGCTTTTACTTACAGCCGGCATGGTTCATAGAAGCAAATGAGTTTTCTCGAAAGAAACCTTGTGCTTCCAGTTCCTAGTTGGAAGCTCACCCGGCTCTGCTCTATACCAAACGTGAAAGTCAATGTGAGCACTAGCCTCGAAGTAAGGCCCTGATTATCCGGGCAAAACGGGAGGCGTGCAGCAGCTCCATGAGGCCTTCATCGCTGTTCTGCTTTAGTTTCACGGTAGTAAGCTTTCCAACATTCCTAGGGAGTTTGCTTAAGCAACCGTTTCGGTACCAGAGCACTGCGTAGAGACAGTAAGCTCTGGTCCTGCGTGTATGCTGCGTGTCAACCTAGAAATTGGAGACTGATGGCATAAGGCTTCTTTTCCCATTATGAAAGCTCCGTTCATGCGGCCTCGAAGCTACCTGAAAAGCATTGTTGTTGCCGGGGTTTTCCTCACTGCCGGCATGGTTCTGAGAAGAAAATGAGTTTTCTCCTAAGAAACCTTGGGGTTCCAGTTCCTTGTTGGAAGCTCACCCTGCTCTGCGCTATACCTAAAGTGAAAGTCAACGTGAGCCCAAGCTTCGAAGTAAGGCCCTGATTATCCTTGCAAAACGAGAGGCGTGCAGCATCTCCATGAGGCCTTCATCGTTGTTCTGCTTTAGTTTCAAGGTAGTAAGCTTTTCAACACTCCTAGGGGCCTTGCTTCAGCACCCGTTTCAGTACCAGAACACTGCGTAGAACCAGGAAGCTCTGCTCCTGCGTGTATGCTGCGTGTCAACCTAGAAATTAGAGACTGACGGCACAAGGCTAGTTTTCCCATTATGAAAGCTCCGTTGATGCGGCCCCGAAGCTACCTGAAAAGCACTGTTGTTACCGTGCTTTTACTTACAGCCGGCATGGTTCATAGAAGAAAATGAGTTTTCTCGAAAGAAACCTTGTGCTTCCAGTTCCTAGTTGGAAGCTCACCCGGCTCCGCTCTATACCAAACGTGAAAGTCAATGTGAGCACTAGCCTCGAAGTAAGGCCCTGATTATCCGGGCAAAACGGGAGGCGTGCAGCAGCTCCATGAGGCCTTCATCGCTGTTCTGCTTTAGTTTCACGGTAGTAAGCTTTCCAACATTCCTAGGGACTTTGCTTAAGCAACCGTTTCGGTACCAGAACACTGCGTAGAGACAGTAAGCTCTGGTCCTGCGTGTATGCTGCGTGTCAACCTAGAAATTGGAGACTGATGGCATAAGGCTTCTTTTCCCATTATGAAAGCTCCGTTCATGCGGCCTCGAAGCTACCTGAAAAGCATTGTTGTTGCCGGGGTTTTCCTCACTGCCGGCATGGTTCTGAGAAGAAAATGAGTTTTCTCCTAAGAAACCTTGGGGTTCCAGTTCCTTGTTGGAAGCTCACCCTGCTCTGCGCTATACCTAAAGTGAAAGTCAACGTGAGCCCAAGCTTCGAAGTAAGGCCCTGATTATCCTTGCAAAACGAGAGGCGTGCAGCAGCTCCATGAGGCCTTCATCGTTGTTCTGCTTTAGTTTCAAGGTAGTAAGCTTTTCAACACTCCTAGGGGCCTTGCTTCAGCACCCGTTTCAGTACCAGAACACTGCGTAGAACCAGGAAGCTCTGCTCCTGCGTGTATGCTGCGTGTCAACCTAGAAATTAGAGACTGACGGCACAAGGCTAGTTTTCCCATTATGAAAGCTCCGTTGATGCGGCCCCGAAGCTACCTGAAAAGCACTGTTGTTACCGTGCTTTTACTTACAGCCGGCATGGTTCATAGAAGAAAATGAGTTTTCTCGAAAGAAACCTTGTGCTTCCAGTTCCTAGTTGGAAGCTCACCCGGCTCTGCTCTATACCAAACGTGAAAGTCAATGTGAGCACTAGCCTCGAAGTAAGGCCCTGATTATCCGGGCAAAACGGGAGGCGTGCAGCAGCTCCATGAGGCCTTCATCGCTGTTCTGCTTTAGTTTCACGGTAATAAGCTTTCCAACATTCCTAGGGACTTTGCTTAAGCAACCGTTTCGGTACCAGAGCACTGCGTAGAGACAGTAAGCTCTGGTCCTGCGTGTATGCTGCGTGTCAACCTAGAAATTGGAGACTGATGGCATAAGGCTTCTTTTCCCATTATGAAAGCTCCGTTCATGCGGCCTCGAAGCTACCTGAAAAGCATTGTTGTTGCCGGGGTTTTCCTCACTGCCGGCATGGTTCTGAGAAGAAAATGAGTTTTCTCCTAAGAAACCTTGGGGTTCCAGTTCCTTGTTGGAAGCTCACCCTGCTCTGCGCTATACCTAAAGTGAAAGTCAACGTGAGCCCAAGCTTCGAAGTAAGGCCCTGATTATCCTTGCAAAACGAGAGGCGTGCAGCAGCTCCATGAGGCCTTCATCGTTGTTCTGCTTTAGTTTCAAGGTAGTAAGCTTTTCAACACTCCTAGGGGCCTTGCTTCAGCACCCGTTTCAGTACCAGAACACTGCGTAGAACCAGGAAGCTCTGCTCCTGCGTGTATGCTGCGTGTCAACCTAGAAATTAGAGACTGACGGCACAAGGCTAGTTTTCCCATTATGAAAGCTCCGTTGATGCGGCCCCGAAGCTACCTGAAAAGCACTGTTGTTACCGTGCTTTTACTTACAGCCGGCATGGTTCATAGAAGAAAATGAGTTTTCTCGAAAGAAACCTTGTGCTTCCAGTTCCTAGTTGGAAGCTCACCCGGCTCCGCTCTATACCAAACGTGAAAGTCAATGTGAGCACTAGCCTCGAAGTAAGGCCCTGATTATCCGGGCAAAACGGGAGGCGTGCAGCAGCTCCATGAGGCCTTCATCGCTGTTCTGCTTTAGTTTCACGGTAGTAAGCTTTCCAACATTCCTAGGGACTTTGCTTAAGCAACCGTTTCGGTACCAGAACACTGCGTAGAGACAGTAAGCTCTGGTCCTGCGTGTATGCTGCGTGTCAACCTAGAAATTGGAGACTGATGGCATAAGGCTTCTTTTCCCATTATGAAAGCTCCGTTCATGCGGCCTCGAAGCTACCTGAAAAGCATTGTTGTTGCCGGGGTTTTCCTCACTGCCGGCATGGTTCTGAGAAGAAAATGAGTTTTCTCCTAAGAAACCTTGGGGTTCCAGTTCCTTGTTGGAAGCTCACCCTGCTCTGCGCTATACCTAAAGTGAAAGTCAACGTGAGCCCAAGCTTCGAAGTAAGGCCCTGATTATCCTTGCAAAACGAGAGGCGTGCAGCAGCTCCATGAGGCCTTCATCGTTGTTCTGCTTTAGTTTCAAGGTAGTAAGCTTTTCAACACTCCTAGGGGCCTTGCTTCAGCACCCGTTTCAGTACCAGAACACTGCGTAGAACCAGGAAGCTCTGCTCCTGCGTGTATGCTGCGTGTCAACCTAGAAATTAGAGACTGACGGCACAAGGCTAGTTTTCCCATTATGAAAGCTCCGTTGATGCGGCCCCGAAGCTACCTGAAAAGCACTGTTGTTACCGTGCTTTTACTTACAGCCGGCATGGTTCATAGAAGAAAATGAGTTTTCTCGAAAGAAACCTTGTGCTTCCAGTTCCTAGTTGGAAGCTCACCTGGCTCCGCTCTATACCAAACGTGAAAGTCAATGTGAGCACTAGCCTCGAAGTAAGGCCCTGATTATCCGGGCAAAACGGGAGGCGTGCAGCAGCTCCATGAGGCCTTCATCGCTGTTCTGCTTTAGTTTCACGGTAGTAAGCTTTCCAACATTCCTAGGGACTTTGCTTAAGCAACCGTTTCGGTACCAGACCACTGCGTAGAGACAGTAAGCTCTGGTCCTGCGTGTATGCTGCGTGTCAACCTAGAAATTGGAGACTGATGGCATAAGGCTTCTTTTCCCATTATGAAAGCTCCGTTCATGCGGCCTCGAAGCTACCTGAAAAGCATTGTTGTTGCCGGGGTTTTCCTCACTGCCGGCATGGTTCTGAGAAGAAAATGAGTTTTCTCCTAAGAAACCTTGGGGTTCCAGTTCCTTGTTGGAAGCTCACCCTGCTCTGCGCTATACCTAAAGTGAAAGTCAACGTGAGCCCAAGCTTCGAAGTAAGGCCCTGATTATCCTTGCAAAACGAGAGGCGTGCAGCAGCTCCATGAGGCCTTCATCGTTGTTCTGCTTTAGTTTCAAGGTAGTAAGCTTTTCAACACTCCTAGGGGCCTTGCTTCAGCACCCGTTTCAGTACCAGAACACTGCGTAGAACCAGGAAGCTCTGCTCCTGCGTGTATGCTGCGTGTCAACCTAGAAATTAGAGACTGACGGCACAAGGCTAGTTTTCCCATTATGAAAGCTCCGTTGATGCGGCCCCGAAGCTACCTGAAAAGCACTGTTGTTACCGTGCTTTTACTTACAGCCGGCATGGTTCATAGAAGAAAATGAGTTTTCTCGAAAGAAACCTTGTGCTTCCAGTTCCTAGTTGGAAGCTCACCCGGCTCTGCTCTATACCAAACGTGAAAGTCAATGTGAGCACTAGCCTCGAAGTAAGGCCCTGATTATCCGGGCAAAACGGGAGGCGTGCAGCAGCTCCATGAGGCCTTCATCGCTGTTCTGCTTTAGTTTCACGGTAGTAAGCTTTCCAACATTCCTAGGGACTTTGCTTAAGCAACCGTTTCGGTACCAGAGCACTGCGTAGAGACAGTAAGCACTGGTCCTGCGTGTATGCTGCGTGTCAACCTAGAAATTGGAGACTGATGGCATAAGGCTTCTTTTCCCATTATGAAAGCTCCGTTCATGCGGCCTCGAAGCTACCTGAAAAGCATTGTTGTTGCCGGGGTTTTCCTCACTGCCGGCATGGTTCTGAGAAGAAAATGAGTTTTCTCCTAAGAAACCTTGGGGTTCCAGTTCCTTGTTGGAAGCTCACCCTGCTCTGCGCTATACCTAAAGTGAAAGTCAACGTGAGCCCAAGCTTCGAAGTAAGGCCCTGATTATCCTTGCAAAACGAGAGGCGTGCAGCAGCTCCATGAGGCCTTCATCGTTGTTCTGCTTTAGTTTCAAGGTAGTAAGCTTTTCAACACTCCTAGGGGCCTTGCTTCCGCACCCGTTTCAGTACCAGAACACTGCGTAGAACCAGGAAGCTCTGCTCCTGCGTGTATGCTGCGTGTCAACCTAGAAATTAGAGACTGACGGCACAAGGCTAGTTTTCCCCTTATGAAAGCTCCGTTGATGCGGCCCCGAAGCTACCTGAAAAGCACTGTTGTTACCGTGCTTTTACTTACAGCCGGCATGGTTCATAGAAGAAAATGAGTTTTCTCGAAAGAAACCTTGTGCTTCCAGTTCCTAGTTGGAAGCTCACCCGGCTCTGCTCTATACCAAAGGTGAAAGTCAATGTGAGCACTAGCCTCGAAGTAAGGCCCTGATTATCCGGGCAAAACGGGAGGCGTGCAGCAGCTCCATGAGGCCTTCATCGCTGTTCTGCTTTAGTTTCACGGTAGTAAGCTTTCCAACATTCCTAGGGAGTTTGCTTAAGCAACCGTTTCGGTACCAGAACACTGCGTAGAGACAGTAAGCTCTGGTCCTGCGTGTATGCTGCGTGTCAACCTAGAAATTGGAGACTGATGGCATAAGGCTTCTTTTCCCATTATGAAAGCTCCGTTCATGCGGCCTCGAAGCTACCTGAAAAGGATTGTTGTTGCCGGGGTTTTCCTCACTGCCGGCATGGTTCTGAGAAGAAAATGAGTTTTCTCCTAAGAAACCTTGGGGTTCCAGTTCCTTGTTGGAAGCTCACCCTGCTCTGCGCTATACCTAAAGTGAAAGTCAACGTGAGCCCAAGCTTCGAAGTAAGGCCCTGATTATCCTTGCAAAACGAGAGGCGTGCAGCAGCTCCATGAGGCCTTCATCGTTGTTCTGCTTTAGTTTCAAGGTAGTAAGCTTTTCAACACTCCTAGGGGCCTTGCTTCAGCACCCGTTTCAGTACCAGAACACTGCGTAGAACCAGGAAGCTCTGCTCCTGCGTGTATGCTGCGTGTCAACCTAGAAATTAGAGACTGACGGCACAAGGCTAGTTTTCCCATTATGAAAGCTCCGTTGATGCGGCCCCGAAGCTACCTGAAAAGCACTGTTGTTACCGTGCTTTTACTTACAGCCGGCATGGTTCATAGAAGAAAATGAGTTTTCTCGAAAGAAACCTTGTGCTTCCAGTTCCTAGTTGGAAGCTCACCCGGCTCCGCTCTATACCAAACGTGAAAGTCAATGTGAGCACTAGCCTCGAAGTAAGGCCCTGATTATCCGGGCAAAACGGGAGGCGTGCAGCAGCTCCATGAGGCCTTCATCGCTGTTCTGCTTTAGTTTCACGGTAGTAAGCTTTCCAACATTCCTAGGGACTTTGCTTAAGCAACCGTTTCGGTACCAGAACACTGCGTAGAGACAGTAAGCTCTGGTCCTGCGTGTATGCTGCGTGTCAACCTAGAAATTGGAGACTGATGGCATAAGGCTTCTTTTCCCATTATGAAAGCTCCGTTCATGCGGCCTCGAAGCTACCTGAAAAGCATTGTTGTTGCCGGGGTTTTCCTCACTGCCGGCATGGTTCTGAGAAGAAAATGAGTTTTCTCCTAAGAAACCTTGGGGTTCCAGTTCCTTGTTGGAAGCTCACCCTGCTCTGCGCTATACCTAAAGTGAAAGTCAACGTGAGCCCAAGCTTCGAAGTAAGGCCCTGATTATCCTTGCAAAACGAGAGGCGTGCAGCAGCTCCATGAGGCCTTCATCGTTGTTCTGCTTTAGTTTCAAGGTAGTAAGCTTTTCAACACTCCTAGGGGCCTTGCTTCAGCACCCGTTTCAGTACCAGAACACTGCGTAGAACCAGGAAGCTCTGCTCCTGCGTGTATGCTGCGTGTCAACCTAGAAATTAGAGACTGACGGCACAAGGCTAGTTTTCCCATTATGAAAGCTCCGTTGATGCGGCCCCGAAGCTACCTGAAAAGCACTGTTGTTACCGTGCTTTTACTTACAGCCGGCATGGTTCATAGAAGAAAATGAGTTTTCTCGAAAGAAACCTTGTGCTTCCAGTTCCTAGTTGGAAGCTCACCCGGCTCCGCTCTATACCAAACGTGAAAGTCAATGTGAGCACTAGCCTCGAAGTAAGGCCCTGATTATCCTGGCAAAACGGGAGGCGTGCAGCAGCTCCATGAGGACTTCATCGCTGTTCTGCTTTAGTTTCACGGTAGTAAGCTTTCCAACATTCCTAGGGACTTTGCTTAAGCAACCGTTTCGGTACCAGAGCACTGCGTAGAGACAGTAAGCTCTGGTCCTGCGTGTATGCTGCGTGTCAACCTAGAAATTGGAGACTGATGGCATAAGGCTTCTTTTCCCATTATGAAAGCTCCGTTCATGCGGCCTCGAAGCTACCTGAAAAGCATTGTTGTTGCCGGGGTTTTCCTCACTGCCGGCATGGTTCTGAGAAGAAAATGAGTTTTCTCCTAAGAAACCTTGGGGTTCCAGTTCCTTGTTGGAAGCTCACCCTGCTCTGCGCTATACCTAAAGTGAAAGTCAACGTGAGCCCAAGCTTCGAAGTAAGGCCCTGATTATCCTTGCAAAACGAGAGGCGTGCAGCAGCTCCATGAGGCCTTCATCGTTGTTCTGCTTTAGTTTCAAGGTAGTAAGCTTTTCAACACTCCTAGGGGCCTTGCTTCAGCACCCGTTTCAGTACCAGAACACTGCGTAGAACCAGGAAGCTCTGCTCCTGCGTGTATGCTGCGTGTCAACCTAGAAATTAGAGACTGACGGCACAAGGCTAGTTTTCCCATTATGAAAGCTCCGTTGATGCGGCCCCGAAGCTACCTGAAAAGCACTGTTGTTACCGTGCTTTTACTTACAGCCGGCATGGTTCATAGAAGAAAATGAGTTTTCTCGAAAGAAACCTTGTGCTTCCAGTTCCTAGTTGGAAGCTCACCCGGCTCTGCTCTATACCAAACGTGAAAGTCAATGTGAGCACTAGCCTCGAAGTAAGGCCCTGATTATCCGGGCAAAACGGGAGGCGTGCAGCAGCTCCATGAGGCCTTCATCGCTGTTCTGCTTTAGTTTCACGGTAGTAAGCTTTCCAACATTCCTAGGGACTTTGCTTAAGCAACCGTTTCGGTACCAGAACACTGCGTAGAGACAGTAAGCTCTGGTCCTGCGTGTATGCTGCGTGTCAACCTAGAAATTGGAGACTGATGGCATAAGGCTTCTTTTCCCATTATGAAAGCTCCGTTCATGCGGCCTCGAAGCTACCTGAAAAGCATTGTTGTTGCCGGGGTTTTCCTCACTGCCGGCATGGTTCTGAGAAGAAAATGAGTTTTCTCCTAAGAAACCTTGGGGTTCCAGTTCCTTGTTGGAAGCTCACCCTGCTCTGCGCTATACCTAAAGTGAAAGTCAACGTGAGCCCAAGCTTCGAAGTAAGGCCCTGATTATCCTTGCAAAACGAGAGGCGTGCAGCAGCTCCATGAGGCCTTCATCGTTGTTCTGCTTTAGTTTCAAGGTAGTAAGCTTTTCAACACTCCTAGGGGCCTTGCTTCAGCACCCGTTTCAGTACCAGAACACTGCGTAGAACCAGGAAGCTCTGCTCCTGCGTGTATGCTGCGTGTCAACCTAGAAATTAGAGACTGACGGCACAAGGCTAGTTTTCCCATTATGAAAGCTCCGTTGATGCGGCCCCGAAGCTACCTGAAAAGCACTGTTGTTACCGTGCTTTTACTTACAGCCGGCATGGTTCATAGAAGAAAATGAGTTTTCTCGAAAGAAACCTTGTGCTTCCAGTTCCTAGTTGGAAGCTCACCCGGCTCCGCTCTATACCAAACGTGAAAGTCAATGTGAGCACTAGCCTCGAAGTAACGCCCTGATTATCCGGGCAAAACGGGAGGCGTGCAGCAGCTCCATGAGGCCTTCATCGCTGTTCTGCTTTAGTTTCACGGTAGTAAGCTTTCCAACATTCCTAGGGACTTTGCTTAAGCAACCGTTTCGGTACCAGAGCACTGCGTAGAGACAGTAAGCTCTGGTCCTGCGTGTATGCTGCGTGTCAACCTAGAAATTGGAGACTGATGGCATAAGGCTTCTTTTCCCATTATGAAAGCTCCGTTCATGCGGCCTCGAAGCTACCTGAAAAGCATTGTTGTTGCCGGGGTTTTCCTCACTGCCGGCATGGTTCTGAGAAGAAAATGAGTTTTCTCCTAAGAAACCTTGGGGTTCCAGTTCCTTGTTGGAAGCTCACCCTGCTCTGCGCTATACCTAAAGTGAAAGTCAACGTGAGCCCAAGCTTCGAAGTAAGGCCCTGATTATCCTTGCAAAACGAGAGGCGTGCAGCAGCTCCATGAGGCCTTCATCGTTGTTCTGCTTTAGTTTCAAGGTAGTAAGCTTTTCAACACTCCTAGGGGCCTTGCTTCAGCACCCGTTTCAGTACCAGAACACTGCGTAGAACCAGGAAGCTCTGCTCCTGCGTGTATGCTGCGTGTCAACCTAGAAATTAGAGACTGATGGCACAAGGCTAGTTTTCCCATTATGAAAGCTCCGTTGATGCGGCCCCGAAGCTACCTGAAAAGCACTGTTGTTACCGTGCTTTTACTTACAGCCGGCATGGTTCATAGAAGAAAATGAGTTTTCTCGAAAGAAACCTTGTGCTTCCAGTTCCTAGTTGGAAGCTCACCCGGCTCTGCTCTATACCAAACGTGAAAGTCAATGTGAGCACTAGCCTCGAAGTAAGGCCCTGATTATCCGGGCAAAACGGGAGGCGTGCAGCAGCTCCATGAGGACTTCATCGCTGTTCTGCTTTAGTTTCACGGTAGTAAGCTTTCCAACATTCCTAGGGACTTTGTTTAAGCAACCGTTTCGGTACCAGAGCACTGCGTAGAGACAGTAAGCTCTGGTCCTGCGTGTATGCTGCGTGTCAACCTAGAAATTGGAGACTGATGGCATAAGGCTTCTTTTCCCATTATGAAAGCTCCGTTCATGCGGCCTCGAAGCTACCTGAAAAGCATTGTTGTTGCCGGGGTTTTCCTCACTGCCGGCATGGTTCTGAGAAGAAAATGAGTTTTCTCCTAAGAAACCTTGGGGTTCCAGTTCCTTGTTGGAAGCTCACCCTGCTCTGCGCTATACCTAAAGTGAAAGTCAACGTGAGCCCAAGCTTCGAAGTAAGGCCCTGATTATCCTTGCAAAACGAGAGGCGTGCAGCAGCTCCATGAGGCCTTCATCGTTGTTCTGCTTTAGTTTCAAGGTAGTAAGCTTTTCAACACTCCTAGGGGCCTTGCTTCAGCACCCGTTTCAGTACCAGAACACTGCGTAGAACCAGGAAGCTCTGCTCCTGCGTGTATGCTGCGTGTCAACCTAGAAATTAGAGACTGACGGCACAAGGCTAGTTTTCCCATTATGAAAGCTCCGTTGATGCGGCCCCGAAGCTACCTGAAAAGCACTGTTGTTACCGTGCTTTTACTTACAGCCGGCATGGTTCATAGAAGAAAATGAGTTTTCTCGAAAGAAACCTTGTGCTTCCAGTTCCTAGTTGGAAGCTCACCCGGCTCCGCTCTATACCAAACGTGAAAGTCAATGTGAGCACTAGCCTCGAAGTAAGGCCCTGATTATCCGGGCAAAACGGGAGGCGTGCAGCAGCTCCATGAGGCCTTCATCGCTGTTCTGCTTTAGTTTCACGGTAGTAAGCTTTCCAACATTCCTAGGGACTTTGCTTAAGCAACCGTTTCGGTACCAGAGCACTGCGTAGAGACAGTAAGCTCTGGTCCTGCGTGTATGCTGCGTGTCAACCTAGAAATTGGAGACTGATGGCATAAGGCTTCTTTTCCCATTATGAAAGCTCCGTTCATGCGGCCTCGAAGCTACCTGAAAAGCATTGTTGTTGCCGGGGTTTTCCTCACTGCCGGCATGGTTCTGAGAAGAAAATGAGTTTTCTCCTAAGAAACCTTGGGGTTCCAGTTCCTTGTTGGAAGCTCACCCTGCTCTGCGCTATACCTAAAGTGAAAGTCAACGTGAGCCCAAGCTTCGAAGTAAGGCCCTGATTATCCTTGCAAAACGAGAGGCGTGCAGCAGCTCCATGAGGCCTTCATCGTTGTTCTGCTTTAGTTTCAAGGTAGTAAGCTTTTCAACACTCCTAGGGGCCTTGCTTCAGCACCCGTTTCAGTACCAGAACACTGCGTAGAACCAGGAAGCTCTGTTCCTGCGTGTATGCTGCGTGTCAACCTAGAAATTAGAGACTGACGGCACAAGGCTAGTTTTCCCATTATGAAAGCTCCGTTGATGCGGCCCCGAAGCTACCTGAAAAGCACTGTTGTTACCGTGCTTTTACTTACAGCCGGCATGGTTCATAGAAGCAAATGAGTTTTCTCGAAAGAAACCTTGTGCTTCCAGTTCCTAGTTGGAAGCTCACCCGGCTCCGCTCTATACCAAACGTGAAAGTCAATGTGAGCACTAGCCTCGAAGTAAGGCCCTGATTATCCGGGCAAAACGGGAGGCGTGCAGCAGCTCCATGAGGCCTTCATCGCTGTTCTGCTTTAGTTTCACGGTAGTAAGCTTTCCAACATTCCTAGGGAGTTTGCTTAAGCAACCGTTTCGGTACCAGAACACTGCGTAGAGACAGTAAGCTCTGGTCCTGCGTGTATGCTGCGTGTCAACCTAGAAATTGGAGACTGATGGCATAAGGCTTCTTTTCCCATTATGAAAGCTCCGTTCATGCGGCCTCGAAGCTACCTGAAAAGCATTGTTGTTGCCGGGGTTTTCCTCACTGCCGGCATGGTTCTGAGAAGAAAATGAGTTTTCTCCTAAGAAACCTTGGGGTTCCAGTTCCTTGTTGGAAGCTCACCCTGCTCTGCGCTATACCTAAAGTGAAAGTCAACGTGAGCCCAAGCTTCGAAGTAAGGCCCTGATTATCCTTGCAAAACGAGAGGCGTGCAGCAGCTCCATGAGGCCTTCATCGTTGTTCTGCTTTAGTTTCAAGGTAGTAAGCTTTTCAACACTCCTAGGGGCCTTGCTTCAGCACCCGTTTCAGTACCAGAACACTGCGTAGAACCAGGAAGCTCTGCTCCTGCGTGTATGCTGCGTGTCAACCTAGAAATTAGAGACTGACGGCACAAGGCTAGTTTTCCCATTATGAAAGCTCCGTTGATGCGGCCCCGAAGCTACCTGAAAAGCACTGTTGTTACCGTGCTTTTACTTACAGCCGGCATGGTTCATAGAAGAAAATGAGTTTTCTCGAAAGAAACCTTGTGCTTCCAGTTCCTAGTTGGAAGCTCACCCGTCTCCGCTCTATACCAAACGTGAAAGTCAATGTGAGCACTAGCCTCGAAGTAAGGCCCTGATTATCCGGGCAAAACGGGAGGCGTGCAGCAGCTCCATGAGGCCTTCATCGCTGTTCTGCTTTAGTTTCACGGTAGTAAGCTTTCCAACATTCCTAGGGAGTTTGCTTAAGCAACCGTTTCGGTAGCAGAACACTGCGTAGAGACAGTAAGCTCTGGTCCTGCGTGTATGCTGCGTGTCAACCTAGAAATTGGAGACTGATGGCATAAGGCTTCTTTTCCCATTATGAAAGCTCCGTTCATGCGGCCTCGAAGCTACCTGAAAAGCATTGTTGTTGCCGGGGTTTTCCTCACTGCCGGCATGGTTCTGAGAAGAAAATGAGTTTTCTCCTAAGAAACCTTGGGGTTCCAGTTCCTTGTTGGAAGCTCACCCTGCTCTGCGCTATACCTAAAGTGAAAGTCAACGTGAGCCCAAGCTTCGAAGTAAGGCCCTGATTATCCTTGCAAAACGAGAGGCGTGCAGCAGCTCCATGAGGCCTTCATCGTTGTTCTGCTTTAGTTTCAAGGTAGTAAGCTTTTCAACACTCCTAGGGGCCTTGCTTCAGCACCCGTTTCAGTACCAGAACACTGCGTAGAACCAGGAAGCTCTGCTCCTGCGTGTATGCTGCGTGTCAACCTAGAAATTAGAGACTGACGGCACAAGGCTAGTTTTCCCATTATGAAAGCTCCGTTGATGCGGCCCCGAAGCTACCTGAAAAGCACTGTTGTTACCGTGCTTTTACTTACAGCCGGCATGGTTCATAGAAGAAAATGAGTTTTCTCGAAAGAAACCTTGTGCTTCCAGTTCCTAGTTGGAAGCTCACCCGGCTCCGCTCTATACCAAACGTGAAAGTCAATGTGAGCACTAGCCTCGAAGTAAGGCCCTGATTATCCGGGCAAAACGGGAGGCGTGCAGCAGCTCCATGAGGCCTTCATCGCTGTTCTGCTTTAGTTTCACGGTAGTAAGCTTTCCAACATTCCTAGGGAGTTTGCTTAAGCAACCGTTTCGGTACCAGAACACTGCGTAGAGACAGTAAGCTCTGGTCCTGCGTGTATGCTGCGTGTCAACCTAGAAATTGGAGACTGATGGCATAAGGCTTCTTTTCCCATTATGAAAGCTCCGTTCATGCGGCCTCGAAGCTACCTGAAAAGGATTGTTGTTGCCGGGGTTTTCCTCACTGCCGGCATGGTTCTGAGAAGAAAATGAGTTTTCTCCTAAGAAACCTTGGGGTTCCAGTTCCTTGTTGGAAGCTCACCCTGCTCTGCGCTATACCCAAAGTGAAAGTCAACGTGAGCCCAAGCTTCGAAGTAAGGCCCTGATTATCCTTGCAAAACGAGAGGCGTGCAGCAGCTCCATGAGGCCTTCATCGTTGTTCTGCTTTAGTTTCAAGGTAGTAAGCTTTTCAACACTCCTAGGGGCCTTGCTTCAGCACCCGTTTCAGTACCAGAACACTGCGTAGAACCAGGAAGCTCTGCTCCTGCGTGTATGCTGCGTGTCAACCTAGAAATTAGAGACTGACGGCACAAGGCTAGTTTTCCCATTATGAAAGCTCCGTTGATGCGGCCCCGAAGCTACCTGAAAGGCACTGTTGTTACCGTGCTTTTACTTACAGCCGGCATGGTTCATAGAAGAAAATGAGTTTTCTCGAAAGAAACCTTGTGCTTCCAGTTCCTAGTTGGAAGCTCACCCGGCTCTGCTCTATACCAAACGTGAAAGTCAATGTGAGCACTAGCCTCGAAGTAAGGCCCTGATTATCCGGGCAAAACGGGAGGCGTGCAGCAGCTCCATGAGGCCTTCATCGCTGTTCTGCTTTAGTTTCACGGTAGTAAGCTTTCCAACATTCCTAGGGACTTTGCTTAAGCAACCGTTTCGGTACCAGAGCACTGCGTAGAGACAGTAAGCTCTGGTCCTGCGTGTATGCTGCGTGTCAACCTAGAAATTGGAGACTGATGGCATAAGGCTTCTTTTCCCATTATGAAAGCTCCGTTCATGCGGCCTCGAAGCTACCTGAAAAGCATTGTTGTTGCCGGGGTTTTCCTCACTGCCGGCATGGTTCTGAGAAGAAAATGAGTTTTCTCCTAAGAAACCTTGGGGTTCCAGTTCCTTGTTGGAAGCTCACCCTGCTCTGCGCTATACCTAAAGTGAAAGTCAACGTGAGCCCAAGCTTCGAAGTAAGGCCCTGATTATCCTTGCAAAACGAGAGGCGTGCAGCAGCTCCATGAGGCCTTCATCGTTGTTCTGCTTTAGTTTCAAGGTAGTAAGCTTTTCAACACTCCTAGGGGCCTTGCTTCAGCACCCGTTTCAGTACCAGAACACTGCGTAGAACCAGGAAGCTCTGCTCCTGCGTGTATGTTGCGTGTCAACCTAGAAATTAGAGACTGACGGCACAAGGCTAGTTTTCCCATTATGAAAGCTCCGTTGATGCGGCCCCGAAGCTACCTGAAAAGCACTGTTGTTACCGTGCTTTTACTTACAGCCGGCATGGTTCATAGAAGAAAATGAGTTTTCTCGAAAGAAACCTTGTGCTTCCAGTTCCTAGTTGGAAGCTCACCCGGCTCTGCTCTATACCAAAGGTGAAAGTCAATGTGAGCACTAGCCTCGAAGTAAGGCCCTGATTATCCGGGCAAAACGGGAGGCGTGCAGCAGCTCCATGAGGCCTTCATCGCTGTTCTGCTTTAGTTTCACGGTAGTAAGCTTTCCAACATTCCTCGGGACTTTGCTTAAGCAACCGTTTCGGTACCAGAACACTGCGTAGAGACAGTAAGCTCTGGTCCTGCGTGTATGCTGCGTGTCAACCTAGAAATTGGAGACTGATGGCATAAGGCTTCTTTTCCCATTATGAAAGCTCCGTTCATGCGGCCTCGAAGCTACCTGAAAAGCATTGTTGTTGCCGGGGTTTTCCTCACTGCCGGCATGGTTCTGAGAAGAAAATGAGTTTTCTCCTAAGAAACCTTGGGGTTCCAGTTCCTTGTTGGAAGCTCACCCTGCTCTGCGCTATACCTAAAGTGAAAGTCAACGTGAGCCCAAGCTTCGAAGTAAGGCCCTGATTATCCTTGCAAAACGAGAGGCGTGCAGCAGCTCCATGAGGCCTTCATCGTTGTTCTGCTTTAGTTTCAAGGTAGTAAGCTTTTCAACACTCCTAGGGGCCTTGCTTCAGCACCCGTTTCAGTACCAGAACACTGCGTAGAACCAGGAAGCTCTGCTCCTGCGTGTATGCTGCGTGTCAACCTAGAAATTAGAGACTGACGGCACAAGGCTAGTTTTCCCATTATGAAAGCTCCGTTGATGCGGCCCCGAAGCTACCTGAAAAGCACTGTTGTTACCGTGCTTTTACTTACAGCCGGCATGGTTCATAGAAGAAAATGAGTTTTCTCGAAAGAAACCTTGTGCTTCCAGTTCCTAGTTGGAAGCTCACCCGGCTCTGCTCTATACCAAACGTGAAAGTCAATGTGAGCACTAGCCTCGAAGTAAGGCCCTGATTATCCGGGCAAAACGGGAGGCGTGCAGCAGCTCCATGAGGCCTTCATCGCTGTTCTGCTTTAGTTTCACGGTAGTAAGCTTTCCAACATTCCTAGGGACTTTGCTTAAGCAACCGTTTCGGTACCAGAGCACTGCGTAGAGACAGTAAGCTCTGGTCCTGCGTGTATGCTGCGTGTCAACCTAGAAATTGGAGACTGATGGCATAAGGCTTCTTTTCCCATTATGAAAGCTCCGTTCATGCGGCCTCGAAGCTACCTGAAAAGCATTGTTGTTGCCGGGGTTTTCCTCACTGCCGGCATGGTTCTGAGAAGAAAATGAGTTTTCTCCTAAGAAACCTTGGGGTTCCAGTTCCTTGTTGGAAGCTCACCCTGCTCTGCGCTATACCTAAAGTGAAAGTCAACGTGAGCCCAAGCTTCGAAGTAAGGCCCTGATTATCCTTGCAAAACGAGAGGCGTGCAGCAGCTCCATGAGGCCTTCATCGTTGTTCTGCTTTAGTTTCAAGGTAGTAAGCTTTTCAACACTCCTAGGGGCCTTGCTTCAGCACCCGTTTCAGTACCAGAACACTGCGTAGAACCAGGAAGCTCTGCTCCTGCGTGTATGCTGCGTGTCAACCTAGAAATTAGAGACTGACGGCACAAGGCTAGTTTTCCCATTATGAAAGCTCCGTTGATGCGGCCCCGAAGCTACCTGAAAAGCACTGTTGTTACCGTGCTTTTACTTACAGCCGGCATGGTTCATAGAAGAAAATGAGTTTTCTCGAAAGAAACCTTGTGCTTCCAGTTCCTAGTTGGAAGCTCACCCGGCTCCGCTCTATACCAAACGTGAAAGTCAATGTGAGCACTAGCCTCGAAGTAAGGCCCTGATTATCCGGGCAAAACGGGAGGCGTGCAGCAGCTCCATGAGGCCTTCATCGCTGTTCTGCTTTAGTTTCACGGTAGTAAGCTTTCCAACATTCCTAGGGAGTTTGCTTAAGCAACCGTTTCGGTACCAGAACACTGCGTAGAGACAGTAAGCTCTGGTCCTGCGTGTATGCTGCGTGTCAACCTAGAAATTGGAGACTGATGGCATAAGGCTTCTTTTCCCATTATGAAAGCTCCGTTCATGCGGCCTCGAAGCTACCTGAAAAGGATTGTTGTTGCCGGGGTTTTCCTCACTGCCGGCATGGTTCTGAGAAGAAAATGAGTTTTCTCCTAAGAAACCTTGGGGTTCCAGTTCCTTGTTGGAAGCTCACCCTGCTCTGCGCTATACCCAAAGTGAAAGTCAACGTGAGCCCAAGCTTCGAAGTAAGGCCCTGATTATCCTTGCAAAACGAGAGGCGTGCAGCAGCTCCATGAGGCCTTCATCGTTGTTCTGCTTTAGTTTCAAGGTAGTAAGCTTTTCAACACTCCTAGGGGCCTTGCTTCAGCACCCGTTTCAGTACCAGAACACTGCGTAGAACCAGGAAGCTCTGCTCCTGCGTGTATGCTGCGTGTCAACCTAGAAATTAGAGACTGACGGCACAAGGCTAGTTTTCCCATTATGAAAGCTCCGTTGATGCGGCCCCGAAGCTACCTGAAAGGCACTGTTGTTACCGTGCTTTTACTTACAGCCGGCATGGTTCATAGAAGAAAATGAGTTTTCTCGAAAGAAACCTTGTGCTTCCAGTTCCTAGTTGGAAGCTCACCCGGCTCTGCTCTATACCAAACGTGAAAGTCAATGTGAGCACTAGCCTCGAAGTAAGGCCCTGATTATCCGGGCAAAACGGGAGGCGTGCAGCAGCTCCATGAGGCCTTCATCGCTGTTCTGCTTTAGTTTCACGGTAGTAAGCTTTCCAACATTCCTAGGGACTTTGCTTAAGCAACCGTTTCGGTACCAGAGCACTGCGTAGAGACAGTAAGCTCTGGTCCTGCGTGTATGCTGCGTGTCAACCTAGAAATTGGAGACTGATGGCATAAGGCTTCTTTTCCCATTATGAAAGCTCCGTTCATGCGGCCTCGAAGCTACCTGAAAAGCATTGTTGTTGCCGGGGTTTTCCTCACTGCCGGCATGGTTCTGAGAAGAAAATGAGTTTTCTCCTAAGAAACCTTGGGGTTCCAGTTCCTTGTTGGAAGCTCACCCTGCTCTGCGCTATACCTAAAGTGAAAGTCAACGTGAGCCCAAGCTTCGAAGTAAGGCCCTGATTATCCTTGCAAAACGAGAGGCGTGCAGCAGCTCCATGAGGCCTTCATCGTTGTTCTGCTTTAGTTTCAAGGTAGTAAGCTTTTCAACACTCCTAGGGGCCTTGCTTCAGCACCCGTTTCAGTACCAGAACACTGCGTAGAACCAGGAAGCTCTGCTCCTGCGTGTATGTTGCGTGTCAACCTAGAAATTAGAGACTGACGGCACAAGGCTAGTTTTCCCATTATGAAAGCTCCGTTGATGCGGCCCCGAAGCTACCTGAAAAGCACTGTTGTTACCGTGCTTTTACTTACAGCCGGCATGGTTCATAGAAGAAAATGAGTTTTCTCGAAAGAAACCTTGTGCTTCCAGTTCCTAGTTGGAAGCTCACCCGGCTCTGCTCTATACCAAAGGTGAAAGTCAATGTGAGCACTAGCCTCGAAGTAAGGCCCTGATTATCCGGGCAAAACGGGAGGCGTGCAGCAGCTCCATGAGGCCTTCATCGCTGTTCTGCTTTAGTTTCACGGTAGTAAGCTTTCCAACATTCCTAGGGACTTTGCTTAAGCAACCGTTTCGGTACCAGAACACTGCGTAGAGACAGTAAGCTCTGGTCCTGCGTGTATGCTGCGTGTCAACCTAGAAATTGGAGACTGATGGCATAAGGCTTCTTTTCCCATTATGAAAGCTCCGTTCATGCGGCCTCGAAGCTACCTGAAAAGCATTGTTGTTGCCGGGGTTTTCCTCACTGCCGGCATGGTTCTGAGAAGAAAATGAGTTTTCTCCTAAGAAACCTTGGGGTTCCAGTTCCTTGTTGGAAGCTCACCCTGCTCTGCGCTATACCTAAAGTGAAAGTCAACGTGAGCCCAAGCTTCGAAGTAAGGCCCTGATTATCCTTGCAAAACGAGAGGCGTGCAGCAGCTCCATGAGGCCTTCATCGTTGTTCTGCTTTAGTTTCAAGGTAGTAAGCTTTTCAACACTCCTAGGGGCCTTGCTTCAGCACCCGTTTCAGTACCAGAACACTGCGTAGAACCAGGAAGCTCTGCTCCTGCGTGTATGCTGCGTGTCAACCTAGAAATTAGAGACTGACGGCACAAGGCTAGTTTTCCCATTATGAAAGCTCCGTTGATGCGGCCCCGAAGCTACCTGAAAAGCACTGTTGTTACCGTGCTTTTACTTACAGCCGGCATGGTTCATAGAAGAAAATGAGTTTTCTCGAAAGAAACCTTGTGCTTCCAGTTCCTAGTTGGAAGCTCACCCGGCTCTGCTCTATACCAAACGTGAAAGTCAATGTGAGCACTAGCCTCGAAGTAAGGCCCTGATTATCCGGGCAAAACGGGAGGCGTGCAGCAGCTCCATGAGGCCTTCATCGCTGTTCTGCTTTAGTTTCACGGTAGTAAGCTTTCCAACATTCCTAGGGACTTTGCTTAAGCAACCGTTTCGGTACCAGAGCACTGCGTAGAGACAGTAAGCTCTGGTCCTGCGTGTATGCTGCGTGTCAACCTAGAAATTGGAGACTGATGGCATAAGGCTTCTTTTCCCATTATGAAAGCTCCGTTCATGCGGCCTCGAAGCTACCTGAAAAGCATTGTTGTTGCCGGGGTTTTCCTCACTGCCGGCATGGTTCTGAGAAGAAAATGAGTTTTCTCCTAAGAAACCTTGGGGTTCCAGTTCCTTGTTGGAAGCTCACCCTGCTCTGCGCTATACCTAAAGTGAAAGTCAACGTGAGCCCAAGCTTCGAAGTAAGGCCCTGATTATCCTTGCAAAACGAGAGGCGTGCAGCAGCTCCATGAGGCCTTCATCGTTGTTCTGTTTTAGTTTCAAGGTAGTAAGCTTTTCAACACTCCTAGGGGCCTTGCTTCAGCACCCGTTTCAGTACCAGAACACTGCGTAGAACCAGGAAGCTCTGCTCCTGCGTGTATGCTGCGTGTCAACCTAGAAATTAGAGACTGACGGCACAAGGCTAGTTTTCCCATTATGAAAGCTCCGTTGATGCGGCCCCGAAGCTACCTGAAAAGCACTGTTGTTACCGTGCTTTTACTTACAGCCGGCATGGTTCATAGAAGAAAATGAGTTTTCTCGAAAGAAACCTTGTGCTTCCAGTTCCTAGTTGGAAGCTCACCCGGCTCTGCTCTATACCAAACGTGAAAGTCAATGTGAGCACTAGCCTCGAAGTAAGGCCCTGATTATCCGGGCAAAACGGGAGGCGTGCAGCAGCTCCATGAGGCCTTCATCGCTGTTCTGCTTTAGTTTCACGGTAGTAAGCTTTCCAACATTCCTAGGGACTTTGCTTAAGCAACCGTTTCGGTACCAGAGCACTGCGTAGAGACAGTAAGCTCTGGTCCTGCGTGTATGCTGCGTGTCAACCTAGAAATTGGAGACTGATGGCATAAGGCTTCTTTTCCCATTATGAAAGCTCCGTTCATGCGGCCTCGAAGCTACCTGAAAAGCATTGTTGTTGCCGGGGTTTTCCTCACTGCCGGCATGGTTCTGAGAAGAAAATGAGTTTTCTCCTAAGAAACCTTGGGGTTCCAGTTCCTTGTTGGAAGCTCACCCTGCTCTGCGCTATACCTAAAGTGAAAGTCAACGTGAGCCCAAGCTTCGAAGTAAGGCCCTGATTATCCTTGCAAAACGAGAGGCGTGCAGCAGCTCCATGAGGCCTTCATCGTTGTTCTGCTTTAGTTTCAAGGTAGTAAGCTTTTCAACACTCCTAGGGGACTTGCTTCAGCACCCGTTTCAGTACCAGAACACTGCGTAGAACCAGGAAGCTCTGCTCCTGCGTGTATGCTGCGTGTCAACCTAGAAATTAGAGACTGACGGCACAAGGCTAGTTTTCCCATTATGAAAGCTCCGTTGATGCGGCCCCGAAGCTACCTGAAAAGCACTGTTGTTACCGTGCTTTTACTTACAGCCGGCATGGTTCATAGAAGAAAATGAGTTTTCTCGAAAGAAACCTTGTGCTTCCAGTTCCTAGTTGGAAGCTCACCCGGCTCCGCTCTATACCAAACGTGAAAGTCAATGTGAGCACTAGCCTCGAAGTAAGGCCCTGATTATCCGGGCAAAACGGGAGGCGTGCAGCAGCTCCATGAGGCCTTCATCGCTGTTCTGCTTTAGTTTCACGGTAGTAAGCTTTCCAACATTCCTAGGGACTTTGCTTAAGCAACCGTTTCGGTACCAGAGCACTGCGTAGAGACAGTAAGCTCTGGTCCTGCGTGTATGCTGCGTGTCAACCTAGAAATTGGAGACTGATGGCATAAGGCTTCTTTTCCCATTATGAAAGCTCCGTTCATGCGGCCTCGAAGCTACCTGAAAAGCATTGTTGTTGCCGGGGTTTTCCTCACTGCCGGCATGGTTCTGAGAAGAAAATGAGTTTTCTCCTAAGAAACCTTGGGGTTCCAGTTCCTTGTTGGAAGCTCACCCTGCTCTGCGCTATACCTAAAGTGAAAGTCAACGTGAGCCCAAGCTTCGAAGTAAGGCCCTGATTATCCTTGCAAAACGAGAGGCGTGCAGCAGCTCCATGAGGCCTTCATCGTTGTTCTGCTTTAGTTTCAAGGTAGTAAGCTTTTCAACACTCCTAGGGGCCTTGCTTCAGCACCCGTTTCAGTACCAGAACACTGCGTAGAACCAGGAAGCTCTGCTCCTGCGTGTATGCTGCGTGTCAACCTAGAAATTAGAGACTGACGGCACAAGGCTAGTTTTCCCATTATGAAAGCTCCGTTGATGCGGCCCCGAAGCTACCTGAAAAGCACTGTTGTTACCGTGCTTTTACTTACAGCCGGCATGGTTCATAGAAGAAAATGAGTTTTCTCGAAAGAAACCTTGTGCTTCCAGTTCCTAGTTGGAAGCTCACCCGGCTCTGCTCTATACCAAAGGTGAAAGTCAATGTGAGCACTAGCCTCGAAGTAAGGCCCTGATTATCCGGGCAAAACGGGAGGCGTGCAGCAGCTCCATGAGGCCTTCATCGCTGTTCTGCTTTAGTTTCACGGTAGTAAGCTTTCCAACATTCCTAGGGAGTTTGCTTAAGCAACCGTTTCGGTACCAGAACACTGCGTAGAGACAGTAAGCTCTGGTCCTGCGTGTATGCTGCGTGTCAACCTAGAAATTGGAGACTGATGGCATAAGGCTTCTTTTCCCATTATGAAAGCTCCGTTCATGCGGCCTCGAAGCTACCTGAAAAGGATTGTTGTTGCCGGGGTTTTCCTCACTGCCGGCATGGTTCTGAGAAGAAAATGAGTTTTCTCCTAAGAAACCTTGGGGTTCCAGTTCCTTGTTGGAAGCTCACCCTGCTCTGCGCTATACCTAAAGTGAAAGTCAACGTGAGCCCAAGCTTCGAAGTAAGGCCCTGATTATCCTTGCAAAACGAGAGGCGTGCAGCAGCTCCATGAGGCCTTCATCGTTGTTCTGCTTTAGTTTCAAGGTAGTAAGCTTTTCAACACTCCTAGGGGCCTTGCTTCAGCACCCGTTTCAGTACCAGAACACTGCGTAGAACCAGGAAGCTCTGCTCCTGCGTGTATGCTGCGTGTCAACCTAGAAATTAGAGACTGACGGCACAAGGCTAGTTTTCCCATTATGAAAGCTCCGTTGATGCGACCCCGAAGCTACCTGAAAAGCACTGTTGTTACCGTGCTTTTACTTACAGCCGGCATGGTTCATAGAAGAAAATGAGTTTTCTCGAAAGAAACCTTGTGCTTCCAGTTCCTAGTTGGAAGCTCACCCGGCTCCGCTCTATACCAAACGTGAAAGTCAATGTGAGCACTAGCCTCGAAGTAAGGCCCTGATTATCCGGGCAAAACGGGAGGCGTGCAGCAGCTCCATGAGGCCTTCATCGCTGTTCTGCTTTAGTTTCACGGTAGTAAGCTTTCCAACATTCCTAGGGACTTTGCTTAAGCAACCGTTTCGGTACCAGAACACTGCGTAGAGACAGTAAGCTCTGGTCCTGCGTGTATGCTGCGTGTCAACCTAGAAATTGGAGACTGATGGCATAAGGCTTCTTTTCCCATTATGAAAGCTCCGTTCATGCGGCCTCGAAGCTACCTGAAAAGCATTGTTGTTGCCGGGGTTTTCCTCACTGCCGGCATGGTTCTGAGAAGAAAATGAGTTTTCTCCTAAGAAACCTTGGGGTTCCAGTTCCTTGTTGGAAGCTCACCCTGCTCTGCGCTATACCTAAAGTGAAAGTCAACGTGAGCCCAAGCTTCGAAGTAAGGCCCTGATTATCCTTGCAAGACGAGAGGCGTGCAGCAGCTCCATGAGGCCTTCATCGTTGTTCTGCTTTAGTTTCAAGGTAGTAAGCTTTTCAACACTCCTAGGGGCCTTGCTTCAGCACCCGTTTCAGTACCAGAACACTGCGTAGAACCAGGAAGCTCTGCTCCTGCGTGTATGCTGCGTGTCAACCTAGAAATTAGAGACTGACGGCACAAGGCTAGTTTTCCCATTATGAAAGCTCCGTTGATGCGGCCCCGAAGCTACCTGAAAAGCACTGTTGTTACCGTGCTTTTACTTACAGCCGGCATGGTTCATAGAAGAAAATGAGTTTTCTCGAAAGAAACCTTGTGCTTCCAGTTCCTAGTTGGAAGCTCACCCGGCTCCGCTCTATACCAAACGTGAAAGTCAATGTGAGCACTAGCCTCGAAGTAAGGCCCTGATTATCCGGGCAAAACGGGAGGCGTGCAGCAGCTCCATGAGGCCTTCATCGCTGTTCTGCTTTAGTTTCACGGTAGTAAGCTTTCCAACATTCCTAGGGACTTTGCTTAAGCAACCGTTTCGGTACCAGAGCACTGCGTAGAGACAGTAAGCTCTGGTCCTGCGTGTATGCTGCGTGTCAACCTAGAAATTGGAGACTGATGGCATAAGGCTTCTTTTCCCATTATGAAAGCTCCGTTCATGCGGCCTCGAAGCTACCTGAAAAGCATTGTTGTTGCCGGGGTTTTCCTCACTGCCGGCATGGTTCTGAGAAGAAAATGAGTTTTCTCCTAAGAAACCTTGGGGTTCCAGTTCCTTGTTGGAAGCTCACCCTGCTCTGCGCTATACCTAAAGTGAAAGTCAACGTGAGCCCAAGCTTCGAAGTAAGGCCCTGATTATCCTTGCAAAACGAGAGGCGTGCAGCAGCTCCATGAGGCCTTCATCGTTGTTCTGTTTTAGTTTCAAGGTAGTAAGCTTTTCAACACTCCTAGGGGCCTTGCTTCAGCACCCGTTTCAGTACCAGAACACTGCGTAGAACCAGGAAGCTCTGCTCCTGCGTGTATGCTGCGTGTCAACCTAGAAATTAGAGACTGACGGCACAAGGCTAGTTTTCCCATTATGAAAGCTCCGTTGATGCGGCCCCGAAGCTACCTGAAAAGCACTGTTGTTACCGTGCTTTTACTTACAGCCGGCATGGTTCATAGAAGAAAATGAGTTTTCTCGAAAGAAACCTTGTGCTTCCAGTTCCTAGTTGGAAGCTCACCCGGCTCTGCTCTATACCAAACGTGAAAGTCAATGTGAGCACTAGCCTCGAAGTAAGGCCCTGATTATCCGGGCAAAACGGGAGGCGTGCAGCAGCTCCATGAGGCCTTCATCGCTGTTCTGCTTTAGTTTCACGGTAGTAAGCTTTCCAACATTCCTAGGGACTTTGCTTAAGCAACCGTTTCGGTACCAGAGCACTGCGTAGAGACAGTAAGCTCTGGTCCTGCGTGTATGCTGCGTGTCAACCTAGAAATTGGAGACTGATGGCATAAGGCTTCTTTTCCCATTATGAAAGCTCCGTTCATGCGGCCTCGAAGCTACCTGAAAAGCATTGTTGTTGCCGGGGTTTTCCTCACTGCCGGCATGGTTCTGAGAAGAAAATGAGTTTTCTCCTAAGAAACCTTGGGGTTCCAGTTCCTTGTTGGAAGCTCACCCTGCTCTGCGCTATACCTAAAGTGAAAGTCAACGTGAGCCCAAGCTTCGAAGTAAGGCCCTGATTATCCTTGCAAAACGAGAGGCGTGCAGCAGCTCCATGAGGCCTTCATCGTTGTTCTGCTTTAGTTTCAAGGTAGTAAGCTTTTCAACACTCCTAGGGGCCTTGCTTCAGCACCCGTTTCAGTACCAGAACACTGCGTAGAACCAGGAAGCTCTGCTCCTGCGTGTATGCTGCGTGTCAACCTAGAAATTAGAGACTGACGGCACAAGGCTAGTTTTCCCATTATGAAAGCTCCGTTGATGCGGCCCCGAAGCTACCTGAAAAGCACTGTTGTTACCGTGCTTTTACTTACAGCCGGCATGGTTCATAGAAGAAAATGAGTTTTCTCGAAAGAAACCTTGTGCTTCCAGTTCCTAGTTGGAAGCTCACCCGGCTCTGCTCTATACCAAAGGTGAAAGTCAATGTGAGCACTAGCCTCGAAGTAAGGCCCTGATTATCCGGGCAAAACGGGAGGCGTGCAGCAGCTCCATGAGGCCTTCATCGCTGTTCTGCTTTAGTTTCACGGTAGTAAGCTTTCCAACATTCCTAGGGACTTTGCTTAAGCAACCGTTTCGGTACCAGAACACTGCGTAGAGACAGTAAGCTCTGGTCCTGCGTGTATGCTGCGTGTCAACCTAGAAATTGGAGACTGATGGCATAAGGCTTCTTTTCCCATTATGAAAGCTCCGTTCATGCGGCCTCGAAGCTACCTGAAAAGCATTGTTGTTGCCGGGGTTTTCCTCACTGCCGGCATGGTTCTGAGAAGAAAATGAGTTTTCTCCTAAGAAACCTTGGGGTTCCAGTTCCTTGTTGGAAGCTCACCCTGCTCTGCGCTATACCTAAAGTGAAAGTCAACGTGAGCCCAAGCTTCGAAGTAAGGCCCTGATTATCCTTGCAAAACGAGAGGCGTGCAGCAGCTCCATGAGGCCTTCATCGTTGTTCTGCTTTAGTTTCAAGGTAGTAAGCTTTTCAACACTCCTAGGGGCCTTGCTTCAGCACCCGTTTCAGTACCAGAACACTGCGTAGAACCAGGAAGCTCTGCTCCTGCGTGTATGCTGCGTGTCAACCTAGAAATTAGAGACTGACGGCACAAGGCTAGTTTTCCCATTATGAAAGCTCCGTTGATGCGGCCCCGAAGCTACCTGAAAAGCACTGTTGTTACCGTGCTTTTACTTACAGCCGGCATGGTTCATAGAAGAAAATGAGTTTTCTCGAAAGAAACCTTGTGCTTCCAGTTCCTAGTTGGAAGCTCACCCGGCTCCGCTCTATACCAAACGTGAAAGTCAATGTGAGCACTAGCCTCGAAGTAAGGCCCTGATTATCCGGGCAAAACGGGAGGCGTGCAGCAGCTCCATGAGGCCTTCATCGCTGTTCTGCTTTAGTTTCACGGTAGTAAGCTTTCCAACATTCCTAGGGACTTTGCTTAAGCAACCGTTTCGGTACCAGAGCACTGCGTAGAGACAGTAAGCTCTGGTCCTGCGTGTATGCTGCGTGTCAACCTAGAAATTGGAGACTGATGGCATAAGGCTTCTTTTCCCATTATGAAAGCTCCGTTCATGCGGCCTCGAAGCTACCTGAAAAGCATTGTTGTTGCCGGGGTTTTCCTCACTGCCGGCATGGTTCTGAGAAGAAAATGAGTTTTCTCCTAAGAAACCTTGGGGTTCCAGTTCCTTGTTGGAAGCTCACCCTGCTCTGCGCTATACCTAAAGTGAAAGTCAACGTGAGCCCAAGCTTCGAAGTAAGGCCCTGATTATCCTTGCAAAACGAGAGGCGTGCAGCAGCTCCATGAGGCCTTCATCGTTGTTCTGCTTTAGTTTCAAGGTAGTAAGCTTTTCAACACTCCTAGGGGCCTTGCTTCAGCACCCGTTTCAGTACCAGAACACTGCGTAGAACCAGGAAGCTCTGCTCCTGCGTGTATGCTGCGTGTCAACCTAGAAATTAGAGACTGACGGCACAAGGCTAGTTTTCCCATTATGAAAGCTCCGTTGATGCGGCCCCGAAGCTACCTGAAAAGCACTGTTGTTACCGTGCTTTTACTTACAGCCGGCATGGTTCATAGAAGAAAATGAGTTTTCTCGAAAGAAACCTTGTGCTTCCAGTTCCTAGTTGGAAGCTCACCCGGCTCTGCTCTATACCAAAGGTGAAAGTCAATGTGAGCACTAGCCTCGAAGTAAGGCCCTGATTATCCGGGCAAAACGGGAGGCGTGCAGCAGCTCCATGAGGCCTTCATCGCTGTTCTGCTTTAGTTTCACGGTAGTAAGCTTTCCAACATTCCTAGGGAGTTTGCTTAAGCAACCGTTTCGGTACCAGAACACTGCGTAGAGACAGTAAGCTCTGGTCCTGCGTGTATGCTGCGTGTCAACCTAGAAATTGGAGACTGATGGCATAAGGCTTCTTTTCCCATTATGAAAGCTCCGTTCATGCGGCCTCGAAGCTACCTGAAAAGGATTGTTGTTGCCGGGGTTTTCCTCACTGCCGGCATGGTTCTGAGAAGAAAATGAGTTTTCTCCTAAGAAACCTTGGGGTTCCAGTTCCTTGTTGGAAGCTCACCCTGCTCTGCGCTATACCTAAAGTGAAAGTCAACGTGAGCCCAAGCTTCGAAGTAAGGCCCTGATTATCCTTGCAAAACGAGAGGCGTGCAGCAGCTCCATGAGGCCTTCATCGTTGTTCTGCTTTAGTTTCAAGGTAGTAAGCTTTTCAACACTCCTAGGGGCCTTGCTTCAGCACCCGTTTCAGTACCAGAACACTGCGTAGAACCAGGAAGCTCTGCTCCTGCGTGTATGCTGCGTGTCAACCTAGAAATTAGAGACTGACGGCACAAGGCTAGTTTTCCCATTATGAAAGCTCCGTTGATGCGGCCCCGAAGCTACCTGAAAAGCACTGTTGTTACCGTGCTTTTACTTACAGCCGGCATGGTTCATAGAAGAAAATGAGTTTTCTCGAAAGAAACCTTGTGCTTCCAGTTCCTAGTTGGAAGCTCACCCGGCTCCGCTCTATACCAAACGTGAAAGTCAATGTGAGCACTAGCCTCGAAGTAAGGCCCTGATTATCCGGGCAAAACGGGAGGCGTGCAGCAGCTCCATGAGGCCTTCATCGCTGTTCTGCTTTAGTTTCACGGTAGTAAGCTTTCCAACATTCCTAGGGACTTTGCTTAAGCAACCGTTTCGGTACCAGAACACTGCGTAGAGACAGTAAGCTCTGGTCCTGCGTGTATGCTGCGTGTCAACCTAGAAATTGGAGACTGATGGCATAAGGCTTCTTTTCCCATTATGAAAGCTCCGTTCATGCGGCCTCGAAGCTACCTGAAAAGCATTGTTGTTGCCGGGGTTTTCCTCACTGCCGGCATGGTTCTGAGAAGAAAATGAGTTTTCTCCTAAGAAACCTTGGGGTTCCAGTTCCTTGTTGGAAGCTCACCCTGCTCTGCGCTATACCTAAAGTGAAAGTCAACGTGAGCCCAAGCTTCGAAGTAAGGCCCTGATTATCCTTGCAAGACGAGAGGCGTGCAGCAGCTCCATGAGGCCTTCATCGTTGTTCTGCTTTAGTTTCAAGGTAGTAAGCTTTTCAACACTCCTAGGGGCCTTGCTTCAGCACCCGTTTCAGTACCAGAACACTGCGTAGAACCAGGAAGCTCTGCTCCTGCGTGTATGCTGCGTGTCAACCTAGAAATTAGAGACTGACGGCACAAGGCTAGTTTTCCCATTATGAAAGCTCCGTTGATGCGGCCCCGAAGCTACCTGAAAAGCACTGTTGTTACCGTGCTTTTACTTACAGCCGGCATGGTTCATAGAAGAAAATGAGTTTTCTCGAAAGAAACCTTGTGCTTCCAGTTCCTAGTTGGAAGCTCACCCGGCTCTGCTCTATACCAAACGTGAAAGTCAATGTGAGCACTAGCCTCGAAGTAAGGCCCTGATTATCCGGGCAAAACGGGAGGCGTGCAGCAGCTCCATGAGGCCTTCATCGCTGTTCTGCTTTAGTTTCACGGTAGTAAGCTTTCCAACATTCCTAGGGACTTTGCTTAAGCAACCGTTTCGGTACCAGAGCACTGCGTAGAGACAGTAAGCTCTGGTCCTGCGTGTATGCTGCGTGTCAACCTAGAAATTGGAGACTGATGGCATAAGGCTTCTTTTCCCATTATGAAAGCTCCGTTCATGCGGCCTCGAAGCTACCTGAAAAGCATTGTTGTTGCCGGGGTTTTCCTCACTGCCGGCATGGTTCTGAGAAGAAAATGAGTTTTCTCCTAAGAAACCTTGGGGTTCCAGTTCCTTGTTGGAAGCTCACCCTGCTCTGCGCTATACCTAAAGTGAAAGTCAACGTGAGCCCAAGCTTCGAAGTAAGGCCCTGATTATCCTTGCAAAACGAGAGGCGTGCAGCAGCTCCATGAGGCCTTCATCGTTGTTCTGCTTTAGTTTCAAGGTAGTAAGCTTTTCAACACTCCTAGGGGCCTTGCTTCAGCACCCGTTTCAGTACCAGAACACTGCGTAGAACCAGGAAGCTCTGCTCCTGCGTGTATGCTGCGTGTCAACCTAGAAATTAGAGACTGACGGCACAAGGCTAGTTTTCCCATTATGAAAGCTCCGTTGATGCGGCCCCGAAGCTACCTGAAAAGCACTGTTGTTACCGTGCTTTTACTTACAGCCGGCATGGTTCATAGAAGAAAATGAGTTTTCTCGAAAGAAACCTTGTGCTTCCAGTTCCTAGTTGGAAGCTCACCCGGCTCTGCTCTATACCAAAGGTGAAAGTCAATGTGAGCACTAGCCTCGAAGTAAGGCCCTGATTATCCGGGCAAAACGGGAGGCGTGCAGCAGCTCCATGAGGCCTTCATCGCTGTTCTGCTTTAGTTTCACGGTAGTAAGCTTTCCAACATTCCTAGGGACTTTGCTTAAGCAACCGTTTCGGTACCAGAACACTGCGTAGAGACAGTAAGCTCTGGTCCTGCGTGTATGCTGCGTGTCAACCTAGAAATTGGAGACTGATGGCATAAGGCTTCTTTTCCCATTATGAAAGCTCCGTTCATGCGGCCTCGAAGCTACCTGAAAAGCATTGTTGTTGCCGGGGTTTTCCTCACTGCCGGCATGGTTCTGAGAAGAAAATGAGTTTTCTCCTAAGAAACCTTGGGGTTCCAGTTCCTTGTTGGAAGCTCACCCTGCTCTGCGCTATACCTAAAGTGAAAGTCAACGTGAGCCCAAGCTTCGAAGTAAGGCCCTGATTATCCTTGCAAAACGAGAGGCGTGCAGCAGCTCCATGAGGCCTTCATCGTTGTTCTGCTTTAGTTTCAAGGTAGTAAGCTTTTCAACACTCCTAGGGGCCTTGCTTCAGCACCCGTTTCAGTACCAGAACACTGCGTAGAACCAGGAAGCTCTGCTCCTGCGTGTATGCTGCGTGTCAACCTAGAAATTAGAGACTGACGGCACAAGGCTAGTTTTCCCATTATGAAAGCTCCGTTGATGCGGCCCCGAAGCTACCTGAAAAGCACTGTTGTTACCGTGCTTTTACTTACAGCCGGCATGGTTCATAGAAGAAAATGAGTTTTCTCGAAAGAAACCTTGTGCTTCCAGTTCCTAGTTGGAAGCTCACCCGGCTCCGCTCTATACCAAACGTGAAAGTCAATGTGAGCACTAGCCTCGAAGTAAGGCCCTGATTATCCGGGCAAAACGGGAGGCGTGCAGCAGCTCCATGAGGCCTTCATCGCTGTTCTGCTTTAGTTTCACGGTAGTAAGCTTTCCAACATTCCTAGGGACTTTGCTTAAGCAACCGTTTCGGTACCAGAGCACTGCGTAGAGACAGTAAGCTCTGGTCCTGCGTGTATGCTGCGTGTCAACCTAGAAATTGGAGACTGATGGCATAAGGCTTCTTTTCCCATTATGAAAGCTCCGTTCATGCGGCCTCGAAGCTACCTGAAAAGCATTGTTGTTGCCGGGGTTTTCCTCACTGCCGGCATGGTTCTGAGAAGAAAATGAGTTTTCTCCTAAGAAACCTTGGGGTTCCAGTTCCTTGTTGGAAGCTCACCCTGCTCTGCGCTATACCTAAAGTGAAAGTCAACGTGAGCCCAAGCTTCGAAGTAAGGCCCTGATTATCCTTGCAAAACGAGAGGCGTGCAGCAGCTCCATGAGGCCTTCATCGTTGTTCTGCTTTAGTTTCAAGGTAGTAAGCTTTTCAACACTCCTAGGGGCCTTGCTTCAGCACCCGTTTCAGTACCAGAACACTGCGTAGAACCAGGAAGCTCTGCTCCTGCGTGTATGCTGCGTGTCAACCTAGAAATTAGAGACTGACGGCACAAGGCTAGTTTTCCCATTATGAAAGCTCCGTTGATGCGGCCCCGAAGCTACCTGAAAAGCACTGTTGTTACCGTGCTTTTACTTACAGCCGGCATGGTTCATAGAAGAAAATGAGTTTTCTCGAAAGAAACCTTGTGCTTCCAGTTCCTAGTTGGAAGCTCACCCGGCTCTGCTCTATACCAAAGGTGAAAGTCAATGTGAGCACTAGCCTCGAAGTAAGGCCCTGATTATCCGGGCAAAACGGGAGGCGTGCAGCAGCTCCATGAGGCCTTCATCGCTGTTCTGCTTTAGTTTCACGGTAGTAAGCTTTCCAACATTCCTAGGGAGTTTGCTTAAGCAACCGTTTCGGTACCAGAACACTGCGTAGAGACAGTAAGCTCTGGTCCTGCGTGTATGCTGCGTGTCAACCTAGAAATTGGAGACTGATGGCATAAGGCTTCTTTTCCCATTATGAAAGCTCCGTTCATGCGGCCTCGAAGCTACCTGAAAAGGATTGTTGTTGCCGGGGTTTTCCTCACTGCCGGCATGGTTCTGAGAAGAAAATGAGTTTTCTCCTAAGAAACCTTGGGGTTCCAGTTCCTTGTTGGAAGCTCACCCTGCTCTGCGCTATACCTAAAGTGAAAGTCAACGTGAGCCCAAGCTTCGAAGTAAGGCCCTGATTATCCTTGCAAAACGAGAGGCGTGCAGCAGCTCCATGAGGCCTTCATCGTTGTTCTGCTTTAGTTTCAAGGTAGTAAGCTTTTCAACACTCCTAGGGGCCTTGCTTCAGCACCCGTTTCAGTACCAGAACACTGCGTAGAACCAGGAAGCTCTGCTCCTGCGTGTATGCTGCGTGTCAACCTAGAAATTAGAGACTGACGGCACAAGGCTAGTTTTCCCATTATGAAAGCTCCGTTGATGCGGCCCCGAAGCTACCTGAAAAGCACTGTTGTTACCGTGCTTTTACTTACAGCCGGCATGGTTCATAGAAGAAAATGAGTTTTCTCGAAAGAAACCTTGTGCTTCCAGTTCCTAGTTGGAAGCTCACCCGGCTCCGCTCTATACCAAACGTGAAAGTCAATGTGAGCACTAGCCTCGAAGTAAGGCCCTGATTATCCGGGCAAAACGGGAGGCGTGCAGCAGCTCCATGAGGCCTTCATCGCTGTTCTGCTTTAGTTTCACGGTAGTAAGCTTTCCAACATTCCTAGGGACTTTGCTTAAGCAACCGTTTCGGTACCAGAACACTGCGTAGAGACAGTAAGCTCTGGTCCTGCGTGTATGCTGCGTGTCAACCTAGAAATTGGAGACTGATGGCATAAGGCTTCTTTTCCCATTATGAAAGCTCCGTTCATGCGGCCTCGAAGCTACCTGAAAAGCATTGTTGTTGCCGGGGTTTTCCTCACTGCCGGCATGGTTCTGAGAAGAAAATGAGTTTTCTCCTAAGAAACCTTGGGGTTCCAGTTCCTTGTTGGAAGCTCACCCTGCTCTGCGCTATACCTAAAGTGAAAGTCAACGTGAGCCCAAGCTTCGAAGTAAGGCCCTGATTATCCTTGCAAGACGAGAGGCGTGCAGCAGCTCCATGAGGCCTTCATCGTTGTTCTGCTTTAGTTTCAAGGTAGTAAGCTTTTCAACACTCCTAGGGGCCTTGCTTCAGCACCCGTTTCAGTACCAGAACACTGCGTAGAACCAGGAAGCTCTGCTCCTGCGTGTATGCTGCGTGTCAACCTAGAAATTAGAGACTGACGGCACAAGGCTAGTTTTCCCATTATGAAAGCTCCGTTGATGCGGCCCCGAAGCTACCTGAAAAGCACTGTTGTTACCGTGCTTTTACTTACAGCCGGCATGGTTCATAGAAGCAAATGAGTTTTCTCGAAAGAAACCTTGTGCTTCCAGTTCCTAGTTGGAAGCTCACCCGGCTCCGCTCTATACCAAACGTGAAAGTCAATGTGAGCACTAGCCTCGAAGTAAGGCCCTGATTATCCGGGCAAAACGGGAGGCGTGCAGCAGCTCCATGAGGCCTTCATCGCTGTTCTGCTTTAGTTTCACGGTAGTAAGCTTTCCAACATTCCTAGGGACTTTGCTTAAGCAACCGTTTCGGTACCAGAGCACTGCGTAGAGACAGTAAGCTCTGGTCCTGCGTGTATGCTGCGTGTCAACCTAGAAATTGGAGACTGATGGCATAAGGCTTCTTTTCCCATTATGAAAGCTCCGTTCATGCGGCCTCGAAGCTACCTGAAAAGCATTGTTGTTGCCGGGGTTTTCCTCACTGCCGGCATGGTTCTGAGAAGAAAATGAGTTTTCTCCTAAGAAACCTTGGGGTTCCAGTTCCTTGTTGGAAGCTCACCCTGCTCTGCGCTATACCTAAAGTGAAAGTCAACGTGAGCCCAAGCTTCGAAGTAAGGCCCTGATTATCCTTGCAAAACGAGAGGCGTGCAGCAGCTCCATGAGGCCTTCATCGTTGTTCTGCTTTAGTTTCAAGGTAGTAAGCTTTTCAACACTCCTAGGGGCCTTGCTTCAGCACCCGTTTCAGTACCAGAACACTGCGTAGAACCAGGAAGCTCTGCTCCTGCGTGTATGCTGCGTGTCAACCTAGAAATTAGAGACTGACGGCACAAGGCTAGTTTTCCCATTATGAAAGCTCCGTTGATGCGGCCCCGAAGCTACCTGAAAAGCACTGTTGTTACCGTGCTTTTACTTACAGCCGGCATGGTTCATAGAAGAAAATGAGTTTTCTCGAAAGAAACCTTGTGCTTCCAGTTCCTAGTTGGAAGCTCACCCGGCTCTGCTCTATACCAAAGGTGAAAGTCAATGTGAGCACTAGCCTCGAAGTAAGGCCCTGATTATCCGGGCAAAACGGGAGGCGTGCAGCAGCTCCATGAGGCCTTCATCGCTGTTCTGCTTTAGTTTCACGGTAGTAAGCTTTCCAACATTCCTAGGGACTTTGCTTAAGCAACCGTTTCGGTACCAGAGCACTGCGTAGAGACAGTAAGCTCTGGTCCTGCGTGTATGCTGCGTGTCAACCTAGAAATTGGAGACTGATGGCATAAGGCTTCTTTTCCCATTATGAAAGCTCCGTTCATGCGGCCTCGAAGCTACCTGAAAAGCATTGTTGTTGCCGGGGTTTTCCTCACTGCCGGCATGGTTCTGAGAAGAAAATGAGTTTTCTCCTAAGAAACCTTGGGGTTCCAGTTCCTTGTTGGAAGCTCACCCTGCTCTGCGCTATACCTAAAGTGAAAGTCAACGTGAGCCCAAGCTTCGAAGTAAGGCCCTGATTATCCTTGCAAAACGAGAGGCGTGCAGCAGCTCCATGAGGCCTTCATCGTTGTTCTGCTTTAGTTTCAAGGTAGTAAGCTTTTCAACACTCCTAGGGGCCTTGCTTCAGCACCCGTTTCAGTACCAGAACACTGCGTAGAACCAGGAAGCTCTGCTCCTGCGTGTATGCTGCGTGTCAACCTAGAAATTAGAGACTGACGGCACAAGGCTAGTTTTCCCATTATGAAAGCTCCGTTGATGCGGCCCCGAAGCTACCTGAAAAGCACTGTTGTTACCGTGCTTTTACTTACAGCCGGCATGGTTCATAGAAGAAAATGAGTTTTCTCGAAAGAAACCTTGTGCTTCCAGTTCCTAGTTGGAAGCTCACCCGGCTCCGCTCTATACCAAACGTGAAAGTCAATGTGAGCACTAGCCTCGAAGTAAGGCCCTGATTATCCGGGCAAAACGGGAGGCGTGCAGCAGCTCCATGAGGCCTTCATCGCTGTTCTGCTTTAGTTTCACGGTAGTAAGCTTTCCAACATTCCTAGGGACTTTGCTTAAGCAACCGTTTCGGTACCAGAGCACTGCGTAGAGACAGTAAGCTCTGGTCCTGCGTGTATGCTGCGTGTCAACCTAGAAATTGGAGACTGATGGCATAAGGCTTCTTTTCCCATTATGAAAGCTCCGTTCATGCGGCCTCGAAGCTACCTGAAAAGCATTGTTGTTGCCGGGGTTTTCCTCACTGCCGGCATGGTTCTGAGAAGAAAATGAGTTTTCTCCTAAGAAACCTTGGGGTTCCAGTTCCTTGTTGGAAGCTCACCCTGCTCTGCGCTATACCTAAAGTGAAAGTCAACGTGAGCCCAAGCTTCGAAGTAAGGCCCTGATTATCCTTGCAAAACGAGAGGCGTGCAGCAGCTCCATGAGGCCTTCATCGTTGTTCTGCTTTAGTTTCAAGGTAGTAAGCTTTTCAACACTCCTAGGGGCCTTGCTTCAGCACCCGTTTCAGTACCAGAACACTGCGTAGAACCAGGAAGCTCTGCTCCTGCGTGTATGCTGCGTGTCAACCTAGAAATTAGAGACTGACGGCACAAGGCTAGTTTTCCCATTATGAAAGCTCCGTTGATGCGGCCCCGAAGCTACCTGAAAAGCACTGTTGTTACCGTGCTTTTACTTACAGCCGGCATGGTTCATAGAAGAAAATGAGTTTTCTTGAAAGAAACCTTGTGCTTCCAGTTCCTAGTTGGAAGCTCACCCGGCTCTGCTCTATACCAAACGTGAAAGTCAATGTGAGCACTAGCCTCGAAGTAAGGCCCTGATTATCCGGGCAAAACGGGAGGCGTGCAGCAGCTCCATGAGGCCTTCATCGCTGTTCTGCTTTAGTTTCACGGTAGTAAGCTTTCCAACATTCCTAGGGACTTTGCTTAAGCAACCGTTTCGGTACCAGAGCACTGCATAGAGACAGTAAGCTCTGGTCCTGCGTGTATGCTGCGTGTCAACCTAGAAATTGGAGACTGATGGCATAAGGCTTCTTTTCCCATTATGAAAGCTCCGTTCATGCGGCCTCGAAGCTACCTGAAAAGCATTGTTGTTGCCGGGGTTTTCCTCACTGCCGGCATGGTTCTGAGAAGAAAATGAGTTTTCTCCTAAGAAACCTTGGGGTTCCAGTTCCTTGTTGGAAGCTCACCCTGCTCTGCGCTATACCTAAAGTGAAAGTCAACGTGAGCCCAAGCTTCGAAGTAAGGCCCTGATTATCCTTGCAAAACGAGAGGCGTGCAGCAGCTCCATGAGGCCTTCATCGTTGTTCTGCTTTAGTTTCAAGGTAGTAAGCTTTTCAACACTCCTAGGGGCCTTGCTTCAGCACCCGTTTCAGTACCAGAACACTGCGTAGAACCAGGAAGCTCTGCTCCTGCGTGTATGCTGCGTGTCAACCTAGAAATTAGAGACTGACGGCACAAGGCTAGTTTTCCCATTATGAAAGCTCCGTTGATGCGGCCCCGAAGCTACCTGAAAAGCACTGTTGTTACCGTGCTTTTACTTACAGCCGGCATGGTTCATAGAAGAAAATGAGTTTTCTCGAAAGAAACCTTGTGCTTCCAGTTCCTAGTTGGAAGCTCACCCGGCTCCGCTCTATACCAAACGTGAAAGTCAATGTGAGCACTAGCCTCGAAGTAAGGCCCTGATTATCCGGGCAAAACGGGAGGCGTGCAGCAGCTCCATGAGGCCTTCATCGCTGTTCTGCTTTAGTTTCACGGTAGTAAGCTTTCCAACATTCCTAGGGACTTTGCTTAAGCAACCGTTTCGGTACCAGAACACTGCGTAGAGACAGTAAGCTCTGGTCCTGCGTGTATGCTGCGTGTCAACCTAGAAATTGGAGACTGATGGCATAAGGCTTCTTTTCCCATTATGAAAGCTCCGTTCATGCGGCCTCGAAGCTACCTGAAAAGGATTGTTGTTGCCGGGGTTTTCCTCACTGCCGGCATGGTTCTGAGAAGAAAATGAGTTTTCTCCTAAGAAACCTTGGGGTTCCAGTTCCTTGTTGGAAGCTCACCCTGCTCTGCGCTATACCCAAAGTGAAAGTCAACGTGAGCCCAAGCTTCGAAGTAAGGCCCTGATTATCCTTGCAAAACGAGAGGCGTGCAGCAGCTCCATGAGGCCTTCATCGTTGTTCTGCTTTAGTTTCAAGGTAGTAAGCTTTTCAACACTCCTAGGGGCCTTGCTTCAGCACCCGTTTCAGTACCAGAACACTGCGTAGAACCAGGAAGCTCTGCTCCTGCGTGTATGCTGCGTGTCAACCTAGAAATTAGAGACTGACGGCACAAGGCTAGTTTTCCCATTATGAAAGCTCCGTTGATGCGGCCCCGAAGCTACCTGAAAAGCACTGTTGTTACCGTGCTTTTACTTACAGCCGGCATGGTTCATAGAAGCAAATGAGTTTTCTCGAAAGAAACCTTGTGCTTCCAGTTCCTAGTTGGAAGCTCACCCGGCTCTGCTCTATACCAAACGTGAAAGTCAATGTGAGCACTAGCCTCGAAGTAAGGCCCTGATTATCCGGGCAAAACGGGAGGCGTGCAGCAGCTCCATGAGGCCTTCATCGCTGTTCTGCTTTAGTTTCACGGTAGTAAGCTTTCCAACATTCCTAGGGACTTTGCTTAAGCAACCGTTTCGGTACCAGAGCACTGCGTAGAGACAGTAAGCTCTGGTCCTGCGTGTATGCTGCGTGTCAACCTAGAAATTGGAGACTGATGGCATAAGGCTTCTTTTCCCATTATGAAAGCTCCGTTCATGCGGCCTCGAAGCTACCTGAAAAGCATTGTTGTTGCCGGGGTTTTCCTCACTGCCGGCATGGTTCTGAGAAGAAAATGAGTTTTCTCCTAAGAAACCTTGGGGTTCCAGTTCCTTGTTGGAAGCTCACCCTGCTCTGCGCTATACCTAAAGTGAAAGTCAACGTGAGCCCAAGCTTCGAAGTAAGGCCCTGATTATCCTTGCAAAACGAGAGGCGTGCAGCAGCTCCATGAGGCCTTCATCGTTGTTCTGCTTTAGTTTCAAGGTAGTAAGCTTTTCAACACTCCTAGGGGCCTTGCTTCAGCACCCGTTTCAGTACCAGAACACTGCGTAGAACCAGGAAGCTCTGCTCCTGCGTGTATGCTGCGTGTCAACCTAGAAATTAGAGACTGACGGCACAAGGCTAGTTTTCCCATTATGAAAGCTCCGTTGATGCGGCCCCGAAGCTCCCTGAAAAGCACTGTTGTTACCGTGCTTTTACTTACAGCCGGCATGGTTCATAGAAGAAAATGAGTTTTCTCGAAAGAAACCTTGTGCTTCCAGTTCCTAGTTGGAAGCTCACCCGGCTCTGCTCTATACCAAAGGTGAAAGTCAATGTGAGCACTAGCCTCGAAGTAAGGCCCTGATTATCCGGGCAAAACGGGAGGCGTGCAGCAGCTCCATGAGGCCTTCATCGCTGTTCTGCTTTAGTTTCACGGTAGTAAGCTTTCCAACATTCCTAGGGACTTTGCTTAAGCAACGGTTTCGGTACCAGAACACTGCGTAGAGACAGTAAGCTCTGGTCCTGCGTGTATGCTGCGTGTCAACCTAGAAATTGGAGACTGATGGCATAAGGCTTCTTTTGCCATTATGAAAGCTCCGTTCATGCGGCCTCGAAGCTACCTGAAAAGCATTGTTGTTGCCGGGGTTTTCCTCACTGCCGGCATGGTTCTGAGAAGAAAATGAGTTTTCTCCTAAGAAACCTTGGGGTTCCAGTTCCTTGTTGGAAGCTCACCCTGCTCTGCGCTATACCTAAAGTGAAAGTCAACGTGAGCCCAAGCTTCGAAGTAAGGCCCTGATTATCCTTGCAAAACGAGAGGCGTGCAGCAGCTCCATGAGGCCTTCATCGTTGTTCTGCTTTAGTTTCAAGGTAGTAAGCTTTTCAACACTCCTAGGGGCCTTGCTTCAGCACCCGTTTCAGTACCAGAACACTGCGTAGAACCAGGAAGCTCTGCTCCTGCGTGTATGCTGCGTGTCAACCTAGAAATTAGAGACTGACGGCACAAGGCTAGTTTTCCCATTATGAAAGCTCCGTTGATGCGGCCCCGAAGCTACCTGAAAAGCACTGTTGTTACCGTGCTTTTACTTACAGCCGGCATGGTTCATAGAAGAAAATGAGTTTTCTCGAAAGAAACCTTGTGCTTCCAGTTCCTAGTTGGAAGCTCACCCGGCTCTGCTCTATACCAAACGTGAAAGTCAATGTGAGCACTAGCCTCGAAGTAAGGCCCTGATTATCCGGGCAAAACGGGAGGCGTGCAGCAGCTCCATGAGGCCTTCATCGCTGTTCTGCTTTAGTTTCACGGTAGTAAGCTTTCCAACATTCCTAGGGACTTTGCTTAAGCAACCGTTTCGGTACCAGAACACTGCGTAGAGACAGTAAGCTCTGGTCCTGCGTGTATGCTGCGTGTCAACCTAGAAATTGGAGACTGATGGCATAAGGCTTCTTTTCCCATTATGAAAGCTCCGTTCATGCGGCCTCGAAGCTACCTGAAAAGCATTGTTGTTGCCGGGGTTTTCCTCACTGCCGGCATGGTTCTGAGAAGAAAATGAGTTTTCTCCTAAGAAACCTTGGGGTTCCAGTTCCTTGTTGGAAGCTCACCCTGCTCTGCGCTATACCTAAAGTGAAAGTCAACGTGAGCCCAAGCTTCGAAGTAAGGCCCTGATTATCCTTGCAAAACGAGAGGCGTGCAGCAGCTCCATGAGGCCTTCATCGTTGTTCTGCTTTAGTTTCAAGGTAGTAAGCTTTTCAACACTCCTAGGGGCCTTGCTTCAGCACCCGTTTCAGTACCAGAACACTGCGTAGAACCAGGAAGCTCTGCTCCTGCGTGTATGCTGCGTGTCAACCTAGAAATTAGAGACTGACGGCACAAGGCTAGTTTTCCCATTATGAAAGCTCCGTTGATGCGGCCCCGAAGCTACCTGAAAAGCACTGTTGTTACCGTGCTTTTACTTACAGCCGGCATGGTTCATAGAAGCAAATGAGTTTTCTCGAAAGAAACCTTGTGCTTCCAGTTCCTAGTTGGAAGCTCACCCGGCTCTGCTCTATACCAAAGGTGAAAGTCAATGTGAGCACTAGCCTCGAAGTAAGGCCCTGATTATCCGGGCAAAACGGGAGGCGTGCAGCAGCTCCATGAGGCCTTCATCGCTGTTCTGCTTTAGTTTCACGGTAGTAAGCTTTCCAACATTCCTAGGGACTTTGCTTAAGCAACCGTTTCGGTACCAGAGCACTGCGTAGAGACAGTAAGCTCTGGTCCTGCGTGTATGCTGCGTGTCAACCTAGAAATTGGAGACTGATGGCATAAGGCTTCTTTTCCCATTATGAAAGCTCCGTTCATGCGGCCTCGAAGCTACCTGAAAAGCATTGTTGTTGCCGGGGTTTTCCTCACTGCCGGCATGGTTCTGAGAAGAAAATGAGTTTTCTCCTAAGAAACCTTGGGGTTCCAGTTCCTTGTTGGAAGCTCACCCTGCTCTGCGCTATACCTAAAGTGAAAGTCAACGTGAGCCCAAGCTTCGAAGTAAGGCCCTGATTATCCTTGCAAAACGAGAGGCGTGCAGCAGCTCCATGAGGCCTTCATCGTTGTTCTGCTTTAGTTTCAAGGTAGTAAGCTTTTCAACACTCCTAGGGGCCTTGCTTCAGCACCCGTTTCAGTACCAGAACACTGCGTAGAACCAGGAAGCTCTGCTCCTGCGTGTATGCTGCGTGTCAACCTAGAAATTAGAGACTGACGGCACAAGGCTAGTTTTCCCATTATGAAAGCTCCGTTGATGCGGCCCCGAAGCTACCTGAAAAGCACTGTTGTTACCGTGCTTTTACTTACAGCCGGCATGGTTCATAGAAGCAAATGAGTTTTCTCGAAAGAAACCTTGTGCTTCCAGTTCCTAGTTGGAAGCTCACCCGGCTCTGCTCTATACCAAACGTGAAAGTCAATGTGAGCACTAGCCTCGAAGTAAGGCCCTGATTATCCTGGCAAAACGGGAGGCGTGCAGCAGCTCCATGAGGCCTTCATCGCTGTTCTGCTTTAGTTTCACGGTAGTAAGCTTTCCAACATTCCTAGGGACTTTGCTTAAGCAACCGTTTCGGTACCAGAGCACTGCGTAGAGACAGTAAGCTCTGGTCCTGCGTGTATGCTGCGTGTCAACCTAGAAATTGGAGACTGATGGCATAAGGCTTCTTTTCCCATTATGAAAGCTCCGTTCATGCGGCCTCGAAGCTACCTGAAAAGCATTGTTGTTGCCGGGGTTTTCCTCACTGCCGGCATGGTTCTGAGAAGAAAATGAGTTTTCTCCTAAGAAACCTTGGGGTTCCAGTTCCTTGTTGGAAGCTCACCCTGCTCTGCGCTATACCTAAAGTGAAAGTCAACGTGAGCCCAAGCTTCGAAGTAAGGCCCTGATTATCCTTGCAAAACGAGAGGCGTGCAGCAGCTCCATGAGGCCTTCATCGTTGTTCTGCTTTAGTTTCAAGGTAGTAAGCTTTTCAACACTCCTAGGGGCCTTGCTTCAGCACCCGTTTCAGTACCAGAACACTGCGTAGAACCAGGAAGCTCTGCTCCTGCGTGTATGCTGCGTGTCAACCTAGAAATTAGAGACTGACGGCACAAGGCTAGTTTTCCCATTATGAAAGCTCCGTTGATGCGGCCCCGAAGCTCCCTGAAAAGCACTGTTGTTACCGTGCTTTTACTTACAGCCGGCATGGTTCATAGAAGAAAATGAGTTTTCTCGAAAGAAACCTTGTGCTTCCAGTTCCTAGTTGGAAGCTCACCCGGCTCTGCTCTATACCAAACGTGAAAGTCAATGTGAGCACTAGCCTCGAAGTAAGGCCCTGATTATCCTGGCAAAACGGGAGGCGTGCAGCAGCTCCATGAGGCCTTCATCGCTGTTCTGCTTTAGTTTCACGGTAGTAAGCTTTCCAACATTCCTAGGGACTTTGCTTAAGCAACCGTTTCGGTACCAGAACACTGCGTAGAGACAGTAAGCTCTGGTCCTGCGTGTATGCTGCGTGTCAA
The DNA here is from genome assembly GCF_028564815.1 of Eubalaena glacialis. NCBI lineage: Eukaryota > Metazoa > Chordata > Mammalia > Artiodactyla > Balaenidae > Eubalaena > Eubalaena glacialis. The sequence continues at coordinate 29,263,968 of NC_083725.1, forward strand.
CCTAGAAATTGGAGACTGATGGCATAAGGCTTCTTTTGCCATTATGAAAGCTCCGTTCATGCGGCCTCGAAGCTACCTGAAAAGCATTGTTGTTGCCGGGGTTTTCCTCACTGCCGGCATGGTTCTGAGAAGAAAATGAGTTTTCTCCTAAGAAACCTTGGGGTTCCAGTTCCTTGTTGGAAGCTCACCCTGCTCTGCGCTATACCTAAAGTGAAAGTCAACGTGAGCCCAAGCTTCGAAGTAAGGCCCTGATTATCCTTGCAAAACGAGAGGCGTGCAGCAGCTCCATGAGGCCTTCATCGTTGTTCTGCTTTAGTTTCAAGGTAGTAAGCTTTTCAACACTCCTAGGGGCCTTGCTTCAGCACCCGTTTCAGTACCAGAACACTGCGTAGAACCAGGAAGCTCTGCTCCTGCGTGTATGCTGCGTGTCAACCTAGAAATTAGAGACTGACGGCACAAGGCTAGTTTTCCCATTATGAAAGCTCCGTTGATGCGGCCCCGAAGCTACCTGAAAAGCACTGTTGTTACCGTGCTTTTACTTACAGCCGGCATGGTTCATAGAAGAAAATGAGTTTTCTCGAAAGAAACCTTGTGCTTCCAGTTCCTAGTTGGAAGCTCACCCGGCTCTGCTCTATACCAAACGTGAAAGTCAATGTGAGCACTAGCCTCGAAGTAAGGCCCTGATTATCCGGGCAAAACGGGAGGCGTGCAGCAGCTCCATGAGGCCTTCATCGCTGTTCTGCTTTAGTTTCACGGTAGTAAGCTTTCCAACATTCCTAGGGACTTTGCTTAAGCAACCGTTTCGGTACCAGAACACTGCGTAGAGACAGTAAGCTCTGGTCCTGCGTGTATGCTGCGTGTCAACCTAGAAATTGGAGACTGATGGCATAAGGCTTCTTTTCCCATTATGAAAGCTCCGTTCATGCGGCCTCGAAGCTACCTGAAAAGCATTGTTGTTGCCGGGGTTTTCCTCACTGCCGGCATGGTTCTGAGAAGAAAATGAGTTTTCTCCTAAGAAACCTTGGGGTTCCAGTTCCTTGTTGGAAGCTCACCCTGCTCTGCGCTATACCTAAAGTGAAAGTCAACGTGAGCCCAAGCTTCGAAGTAAGGCCCTGATTATCCTTGCAAAACGAGAGGCGTGCAGCAGCTCCATGAGGCCTTCATCGTTGTTCTGCTTTAGTTTCAAGGTAGTAAGCTTTTCAACACTCCTAGGGGCCTTGCTTCAGCACCCGTTTCAGTACCAGAACACTGCGTAGAACCAGGAAGCTCTGCTCCTGCGTGTATGCTGCGTGTCAACCTAGAAATTAGAGACTGACGGCACAAGGCTAGTTTTCCCATTATGAAAGCTCCGTTGATGCGGCCCCGAAGCTACCTGAAAAGCACTGTTGTTACCGTGCTTTTACTTACAGCCGGCATGGTTCATAGAAGCAAATGAGTTTTCTCGAAAGAAACCTTGTGCTTCCAGTTCCTAGTTGGAAGCTCACCCGGCTCTGCTCTATACCAAAGGTGAAAGTCAATGTGAGCACTAGCCTCGAAGTAAGGCCCTGATTATCCGGGCAAAACGGGAGGCGTGCAGCAGCTCCATGAGGCCTTCATCGCTGTTCTGCTTTAGTTTCACGGTAGTAAGCTTTCCAACATTCCTAGGGACTTTGCTTAAGCAACCGTTTCGGTACCAGAGCACTGCGTAGAGACAGTAAGCTCTGGTCCTGCGTGTATGCTGCGTGTCAACCTAGAAATTGGAGACTGATGGCATAAGGCTTCTTTTCCCATTATGAAAGCTCCGTTCATGCGGCCTCGAAGCTACCTGAAAAGCATTGTTGTTGCCGGGGTTTTCCTCACTGCCGGCATGGTTCTGAGAAGAAAATGAGTTTTCTCCTAAGAAACCTTGGGGTTCCAGTTCCTTGTTGGAAGCTCACCCTGCTCTGCGCTATACCTAAAGTGAAAGTCAACGTGAGCCCAAGCTTCGAAGTAAGGCCCTGATTATCCTTGCAAAACGAGAGGCGTGCAGCAGCTCCATGAGGCCTTCATCGTTGTTCTGCTTTAGTTTCAAGGTAGTAAGCTTTTCAACACTCCTAGGGGCCTTGCTTCAGCACCCGTTTCAGTACCAGAACACTGCGTAGAACCAGGAAGCTCTGCTCCTGCGTGTATGCTGCGTGTCAACCTAGAAATTAGAGACTGACGGCACAAGGCTAGTTTTCCCATTATGAAAGCTCCGTTGATGCGGCCCCGAAGCTACCTGAAAAGCACTGTTGTTACCGTGCTTTTACTTACAGCCGGCATGGTTCATAGAAGCAAATGAGTTTTCTCGAAAGAAACCTTGTGCTTCCAGTTCCTAGTTGGAAGCTCACCCGGCTCTGCTCTATACCAAACGTGAAAGTCAATGTGAGCACTAGCCTCGAAGTAAGGCCCTGATTATCCTGGCAAAACGGGAGGCGTGCAGCAGCTCCATGAGGCCTTCATCGCTGTTCTGCTTTAGTTTCACGGTAGTAAGCTTTCCAACATTCCTAGGGACTTTGCTTAAGCAACCGTTTCGGTACCAGAGCACTGCGTAGAGACAGTAAGCTCTGGTCCTGCGTGTATGCTGCGTGTCAACCTAGAAATTGGAGACTGATGGCATAAGGCTTCTTTTGCCATTATGAAAGCTCCGTTCATGCGGCCTCGAAGCTACCTGAAAAGCATTGTTGTTGCCGGGGTTTTCCTCACTGCCGGCATGGTTCTGAGAAGAAAATGAGTTTTCTCCTAAGAAACCTTGGGGTTCCAGTTCCTTGTTGGAAGCTCACCCTGCTCTGCGCTATACCTAAAGTGAAAGTCAACGTGAGCCCAAGCTTCGAAGTAAGGCCCTGATTATCCTTGCAAAACGAGAGGCGTGCAGCAGCTCCATGAGGCCTTCATCGTTGTTCTGCTTTAGTTTCAAGGTAGTAAGCTTTTCAACACTCCTAGGGGCCTTGCTTCAGCACCCGTTTCAGTACCAGAACACTGCGTAGAACCAGGAAGCTCTGCTCCTGCGTGTATGCTGCGTGTCAACCTAGAAATTAGAGACTGACGGCACAAGGCTAGTTTTCCCATTATGAAAGCTCCGTTGATGCGGCCCCGAAGCTCCCTGAAAAGCACTGTTGTTACCGTGCTTTTACTTACAGCCGGCATGGTTCATAGAAGAAAATGAGTTTTCTCGAAAGAAACCTTGTGCTTCCAGTTCCTAGTTGGAAGCTCACCCGGCTCTGCTCTATACCAAACGTGAAAGTCAATGTGAGCACTAGCCTCGAAGTAAGGCCCTGATTATCCTGGCAAAACGGGAGGCGTGCAGCAGCTCCATGAGGCCTTCATCGCTGTTCTGCTTTAGTTTCACGGTAGTAAGCTTTCCAACATTCCTAGGGACTTTGCTTAAGCAACCGTTTCGGTACCAGAACACTGCGTAGAGACAGTAAGCTCTGGTCCTGCGTGTATGCTGCGTGTCAACCTAGAAATTGGAGACTGATGGCATAAGGCTTCTTTTGCCATTATGAAAGCTCCGTTCATGCGGCCTCGAAGCTACCTGAAAAGCATTGTTGTTGCCGGGGTTTTCCTCACTGCCGGCATGGTTCTGAGAAGAAAATGAGTTTTCTCCTAAGAAACCTTGGGGTTCCAGTTCCTTGTTGGAAGCTCACCCTGCTCTGCGCTATACCTAAAGTGAAAGTCAACGTGAGCCCAAGCTTCGAAGTAAGGCCCTGATTATCCTTGCAAAACGAGAGGCGTGCAGCAGCTCCATGAGGCCTTCATCGTTGTTCTGCTTTAGTTTCAAGGTAGTAAGCTTTTCAACACTCCTAGGGGCCTTGCTTCAGCACCCGTTTCAGTACCAGAACACTGCGTAGAACCAGGAAGCTCTGCTCCTGCGTGTATGCTGCGTGTCAACCTAGAAATTAGAGACTGACGGCACAAGGCTAGTTTTCCCATTATGAAAGCTCCGTTGATGCGGCCCCGAAGCTACCTGAAAAGCACTGTTGTTACCGTGCTTTTACTTACAGCCGGCATGGTTCATAGAAGAAAATGAGTTTTCTCGAAAGAAACCTTGTGCTTCCAGTTCCTAGTTGGAAGCTCACCCGGCTCTGCTCTATACCAAACGTGAAAGTCAATGTGAGCACTAGCCTCGAAGTAAGGCCCTGATTATCCGGGCAAAACGGGAGGCGTGCAGCAGCTCCATGAGGCCTTCATCGCTGTTCTGCTTTAGTTTCACGGTAGTAAGCTTTCCAACATTCCTAGGGACTTTGCTTAAGCAACCGTTTCGGTACCAGAACACTGCGTAGAGACAGTAAGCTCTGGTCCTGCGTGTATGCTGCGTGTCAACCTAGAAATTGGAGACTGATGGCATAAGGCTTCTTTTCCCATTATGAAAGCTCCGTTCATGCGGCCTCGAAGCTACCTGAAAAGCATTGTTGTTGCCGGGGTTTTCCTCACTGCCGGCATGGTTCTGAGAAGAAAATGAGTTTTCTCCTAAGAAACCTTGGGGTTCCAGTTCCTTGTTGGAAGCTCACCCTGCTCTGCGCTATACCTAAAGTGAAAGTCAACGTGAGCCCAAGCTTCGAAGTAAGGCCCTGATTATCCTTGCAAAACGAGAGGCGTGCAGCAGCTCCATGAGGCCTTCATCGTTGTTCTGCTTTAGTTTCAAGGTAGTAAGCTTTTCAACACTCCTAGGGGCCTTGCTTCAGCACCCGTTTCAGTACCAGAACACTGCGTAGAACCAGGAAGCTCTGCTCCTGCGTGTATGCTGCGTGTCAACCTAGAAATTAGAGACTGACGGCACAAGGCTAGTTTTCCCATTATGAAAGCTCCGTTGATGCGGCCCCGAAGCTACCTGAAAAGCACTGTTGTTACCGTGCTTTTACTTACAGCCGGCATGGTTCATAGAAGAAAATGAGTTTTCTCGAAAGAAACCTTGTGCTTCCAGTTCCTAGTTGGAAGCTCACCCTGCTCTGCTCTATACCAAACGTGAAAGTCAACGTGAGCCCAAGCTTCGAAGTAAGGCCCTGATTATCCTTGCAAAACGAGAGGCGTGCAGCAGCTCCATGAGGCCTTCATCGTTGTTCTGCTTTAGTTTCAAGGTAGTAAGCTTTTCAACACTCCTAGGGGCCTTGCTTCAGCACCCGTTTCAGTACCAGAACACTGCGTAGAACCAGGAAGCTCTGCTCCTGCGTGTATGCTGCGTGTCAACCTAGAAATTAGAGACTGACGGCACAAGGCTAGTTTTCCCATTATGAAAGCTCCGTTGATGCGGCCCCGAAGCTACCTGAAAAGCACTGTTGTTACCGTGCTTTTACTTACAGCCGGCATGGTTCATAGAAGCAAATGAGTTTTCTCGAAAGAAACCTTGTGCTTCCAGTTCCTAGTTGGAAGCTCACCCGGCTCTGCTCTATACCAAAGGTGAAAGTCAATGTGAGCACTAGCCTCGAAGTAAGGCCCTGCTTATCCGGGCAAAACGGGAGGCGTGCAGCAGCTCCATGAGGCCTTCATCGCTGTTCTGCTTTAGTTTCACGGTAGTAAGCTTTCCAACATTCCTAGGGACTTTGCTTAAGCAACCGTTTCGGTACCAGAGCACTGCGTAGAGACAGTAAGCTCTGGTCCTGCGTGTATGCTGCGTGTCAACCTAGAAATTGGAGACTGATGGCATAAGGCTTCTTTTCCCATTATGAAAGCTCCGTTCATGCGGCCTCGAAGCTACCTGAAAAGCATTGTTGTTGCCGGGGTTTTCCTCACTGCCGGCATGGTTCTGAGAAGAAAATGAGTTTTCTCCTAAGAAACCTTGGGGTTCCAGTTCCTTGTTGGAAGCTCACCCTGCTCTGCGCTATACCTAAAGTGAAAGTCAACGTGAGCCCAAGCTTCGAAGTAAGGCCCTGATTATCCTTGCAAAACGAGAGGCGTGCAGCAGCTCCATGAGGCCTTCATCGTTGTTCTGCTTTAGTTTCAAGGTAGTAAGCTTTTCAACACTCCTAGGGGCCTTGCTTCAGCACCCGTTTCAGTACCAGAACACTGCGTAGAACCAGGAAGCTCTGCTCCTGCGTGTATGCTGCGTGTCAACCTAGAAATTAGAGACTGACGGCACAAGGCTAGTTTTCCCATTATGAAAGCTCCGTTGATGCGGCCCCGAAGCTACCTGAAAAGCACTGTTGTTACCGTGCTTTTACTTACAGCCGGCATGGTTCATAGAAGAAAATGAGTTTTCTCGAAAGAAACCTTGTGCTTCCAGTTCCTAGTTGGAAGCTCACCCGGCTCTGCTCTATACCAAACGTGAAAGTCAATGTGAGCACTAGCCTCGAAGTAAGGCCCTGATTATCCGGGCAAAACGGGAGGCGTGCAGCAGCTCCATGAGGCCTTCATCGCTGTTCTGCTTTAGTTTCACGGTAGTAAGCTTTCCAACATTCCTAGGGACTTTGCTTAAGCAACCGTTTCGGTACCAGAGCACTGCGTAGAGACAGTAAGCTCTGGTCCTGCGTGTATGCTGCGTGTCAACCTAGAAATTGGAGACTGATGGCATAAGGCTTCTTTTCCCATTATGAAAGCTCCGTTCATGCGGCCTCGAAGCTACCTGAAAAGCATTGTTGTTGCCGGGGTTTTCCTCACTGCCGGCATGGTTCTGAGAAGAAAATGAGTTTTCTCCTAAGAAACCTTGGGGTTCCAGTTCCTTGTTGGAAGCTCACCCTGCTCTGCGCTATACCTAAAGTGAAAGTCAACGTGAGCCCAAGCTTCGAAGTAAGGCCCTGATTATCCTTGCAAAACGAGAGGCGTGCAGCAGCTCCATGAGGCCTTCATCGTTGTTCTGCTTTAGTTTCAAGGTAGTAAGCTTTTCAACACTCCTAGGGGCCTTGCTTCAGCACCCGTTTCAGTACCAGAACACTGCGTAGAACCAGGAAGCTCTGCTCCTGCGTGTATGCTGCGTGTCAACCTAGAAATTAGAGACTGACGGCACAAGGCTAGTTTTCCCATTATGAAAGCTCCGTTGATGCGGCCCCGAAGCTACCTGAAAAGCACTGTTGTTACCGTGCTTTTACTTACAGCCGGCATGGTTCATAGAAGAAAATGAGTTTTCTCGAAAGAAACCTTGTGCTTCCAGTTCCTAGTTGGAAGCTCACCCGGCTCCGCTCTATACCAAACGTGAAAGTCAATGTGAGCACTAGCCTCGAAGTAAGGCCCTGATTATCCGGGCAAAACGGGAGGCGTGCAGCAGCTCCATGAGGCCTTCATCGCTGTTCTGCTTTAGTTTCACGGTAGTAAGCTTTCCAACATTCCTAGGGACTTTGCTTAAGCAACCGTTTCGGTACCAGAACACTGCGTAGAGACAGTAAGCTCTGGTCCTGCGTGTATGCTGCGTGTCAACCTAGAAATTGGAGACTGATGGCATAAGGCTTCTTTTCCCATTATGAAAGCTCCGTTCATGCGGCCTCGAAGCTACCTGAAAAGCATTGTTGTTGCCGGGGTTTTCCTCACTGCCGGCATGGTTCTGAGAAGAAAATGAGTTTTCTCCTAAGAAACCTTGGGGTTCCAGTTCCTTGTTGGAAGCTCACCCTGCTCTGCGCTATACCTAAAGTGAAAGTCAACGTGAGCCCAAGCTTCGAAGTAAGGCCCTGATTATCCTTGCAAAACGAGAGGCGTGCAGCAGCTCCATGAGGCCTTCATCGTTGTTCTGCTTTAGTTTCAAGGTAGTAAGCTTTTCAACACTCCTAGGGGCCTTGCTTCAGCACCCGTTTCAGTACCAGAACACTGCGTAGAACCAGGAAGCTCTGCTCCTGCGTGTATGCTGCGTGTCAACCTAGAAATTAGAGACTGACGGCACAAGGCTAGTTTTCCCATTATGAAAGCTCCGTTGATGCGGCCCCGAAGCTACCTGAAAAGCACTGTTGTTACCGTGCTTTTACTTACAGCCGGCATGGTTCATAGAAGAAAATGAGTTTTCTCGAAAGAAACCTTGTGCTTCCAGTTCCTAGTTGGAAGCTCACCCGGCTCTGCTCTATACCAAACGTGAAAGTCAATGTGAGCACTAGCCTCGAAGTAAGGCCCTGATTATCCGGGCAAAACGGGAGGCGTGCAGCAGCTCCATGAGGCCTTCATCGCTGTTCTGCTTTAGTTTCACGGTAATAAGCTTTCCAACATTCCTAGGGACTTTGCTTAAGCAACCGTTTCGGTACCAGAGCACTGCGTAGAGACAGTAAGCTCTGGTCCTGCGTGTATGCTGCGTGTCAACCTAGAAATTGGAGACTGATGGCATAAGGCTTCTTTTCCCATTATGAAAGCTCCGTTCATGCGGCCTCGAAGCTACCTGAAAAGCATTGTTGTTGCCGGGGTTTTCCTCACTGCCGGCATGGTTCTGAGAAGAAAATGAGTTTTCTCCTAAGAAACCTTGGGGTTCCAGTTCCTTGTTGGAAGCTCACCCTGCTCTGCGCTATACCTAAAGTGAAAGTCAACGTGAGCCCAAGCTTCGAAGTAAGGCCCTGATTATCCTTGCAAAACGAGAGGCGTGCAGCAGCTCCATGAGGCCTTCATCGTTGTTCTGCTTTAGTTTCAAGGTAGTAAGCTTTTCAACACTCCTAGGGGCCTTGCTTCAGCACCCGTTTCAGTACCAGAACACTGCGTAGAACCAGGAAGCTCTGCTCCTGCGTGTATGCTGCGTGTCAACCTAGAAATTAGAGACTGACGGCACAAGGCTAGTTTTCCCATTATGAAAGCTCCGTTGATGCGGCCCCGAAGCTACCTGAAAAGCACTGTTGTTACCGTGCTTTTACTTACAGCCGGCATGGTTCATAGAAGCAAATGAGTTTTCTCGAAAGAAACCTTGTGCTTCCAGTTCCTAGTTGGAAGCTCACCCGGCTCCGCTCTATACCAAACGTGAAAGTCAATGTGAGCACTAGCCTCGAAGTAAGGCCCTGATTATCCGGGCAAAACGGGAGGCGTGCAGCAGCTCCATGAGGCCTTCATCGCTGTTCTGCTTTAGTTTCACGGTAGTAAGCTTTCCAACATTCCTAGGGACTTTGCTTAAGCAACCGTTTCGGTACCAGAACACTGCGTAGAGACAGTAAGCTCTGGTCCTGCGTGTATGCTGCGTGTCAACCTAGAAATTGGAGACTGATGGCATAAGGCTTCTTTTCCCATTATGAAAGCTCCGTTCATGCGGCCTCGAAGCTACCTGAAAAGCATTGTTGTTGCCGGGGTTTTCCTCACTGCCGGCATGGTTCTGAGAAGAAAATGAGTTTTCTCCTAAGAAACCTTGGGGTTCCAGTTCCTTGTTGGAAGCTCACCCTGCTCTGCGCTATACCTAAAGTGAAAGTCAACGTGAGCCCAAGCTTCGAAGTAAGGCCCTGATTATCCTTGCAAAACGAGAGGCGTGCAGCAGCTCCATGAGGCCTTCATCGTTGTTCTGCTTTAGTTTCAAGGTAGTAAGCTTTTCAACACTCCTAGGGGCCTTGCTTCAGCACCCGTTTCAGTACCAGAACACTGCGTAGAACCAGGAAGCTCTGCTCCTGCGTGTATGCTGCGTGTCAACCTAGAAATTAGAGACTGACGGCACAAGGCTAGTTTTCCCATTATGAAAGCTCCGTTGATGCGGCCCCGAAGCTACCTGAAAAGCACTGTTGTTACCGTGCTTTTACTTACAGCCGGCATGGTTCATAGAAGAAAATGAGTTTTCTCGAAAGAAACCTTGTGCTTCCAGTTCCTAGTTGGAAGCTCACCTGGCTCCGCTCTATACCAAACGTGAAAGTCAATGTGAGCACTAGCCTCGAAGTAAGGCCCTGATTATCCGGGCAAAACGGGAGGCGTGCAGCAGCTCCATGAGGCCTTCATCGCTGTTCTGCTTTAGTTTCACGGTAGTAAGCTTTCCAACATTCCTAGGGACTTTGCTTAAGCAACCGTTTCGGTACCAGACCACTGCGTAGAGACAGTAAGCTCTGGTCCTGCGTGTATGCTGCGTGTCAACCTAGAAATTGGAGACTGATGGCATAAGGCTTCTTTTCCCATTATGAAAGCTCCGTTCATGCGGCCTCGAAGCTACCTGAAAAGCATTGTTGTTGCCGGGGTTTTCCTCACTGCCGGCATGGTTCTGAGAAGAAAATGAGTTTTCTCCTAAGAAACCTTGGGGTTCCAGTTCCTTGTTGGAAGCTCACCCTGCTCTGCGCTATACCTAAAGTGAAAGTCAACGTGAGCCCAAGCTTCGAAGTAAGGCCCTGATTATCCTTGCAAAACGAGAGGCGTGCAGCAGCTCCATGAGGCCTTCATCGTTGTTCTGCTTTAGTTTCAAGGTAGTAAGCTTTTCAACACTCCTAGGGGCCTTGCTTCAGCACCCGTTTCAGTACCAGAACACTGCGTAGAACCAGGAAGCTCTGCTCCTGCGTGTATGCTGCGTGTCAACCTAGAAATTAGAGACTGACGGCACAAGGCTAGTTTTCCCATTATGAAAGCTCCGTTGATGCGGCCCCGAAGCTACCTGAAAAGCACTGTTGTTACCGTGCTTTTACTTACAGCCGGCATGGTTCATAGAAGAAAATGAGTTTTCTCGAAAGAAACCTTGTGCTTCCAGTTCCTAGTTGGAAGCTCACCCGGCTCTGCTCTATACCAAACGTGAAAGTCAATGTGAGCACTAGCCTCGAAGTAAGGCCCTGATTATCCTGGCAAAACGGGAGGCGTGCAGCAGCTCCATGAGGCCTTCATCGCTGTTCTGCTTTAGTTTCACGGTAGTAAGCTTTCCAACATTCCTAGGGACTTTGCTTAAGCAACCGTTTCGGTACCAGAGCACTGCGTAGAGACAGTAAGCTCTGGTCCTGCGTGTATGCTGCGTGTCAACCTAGAAATTGGAGACTGATGGCATAAGGCTTCTTTTCCCATTATGAAAGCTCCGTTCATGCGGCCTCGAAGCTACCTGAAAAGCATTGTTGTTGCCGGGGTTTTCCTCACTGCCGGCATGGTTCTGAGAAGAAAATGAGTTTTCTCCTAAGAAACCTTGGGGTTCCAGTTCCTTGTTGGAAGCTCACCCTGCTCTGCGCTATACCTAAAGTGAAAGTCAACGTGAGCCCAAGCTTCGAAGTAAGGCCCTGATTATCCTTGCAAAACGAGAGGCGTGCAGCAGCTCCATGAGGCCTTCATCGTTGTTCTGCTTTAGTTTCAAGGTAGTAAGCTTTTCAACACTCCTAGGGGCCTTGCTTCCGCACCCGTTTCAGTACCAGAACACTGCGTAGAACCAGGAAGCTCTGCTCCTGCGTGTATGCTGCGTGTCAACCTAGAAATTAGAGACTGACGGCACAAGGCTAGTTTTCCCATTATGAAAGCTCCGTTGATGCGGCCCCGAAGCTACCTGAAAAGCACTGTTGTTACCGTGCTTTTACTTACAGCCGGCATGGTTCATAGAAGAAAATGAGTTTTCTCGAAAGAAACCTTGTGCTTCCAGTTCCTAGTTGGAAGCTCACCCGGCTCTGCTCTATACCAAAGGTGAAAGTCAATGTGAGCACTAGCCTCGAAGTAAGGCCCTGATTATCCGGGCAAAACGGGAGGCGTGCAGCAGCTCCATGAGGCCTTCATCGCTGTTCTGCTTTAGTTTCACGGTAGTAAGCTTTCCAACATTCCTAGGGAGTTTGCTTAAGCAACCGTTTCGGTACCAGAACACTGCGTAGAGACAGTAAGCTCTGGTCCTGCGTGTATGCTGCGTGTCAACCTAGAAATTGGAGACTGATGGCATAAGGCTTCTTTTCCCATTATGAAAGCTCCGTTCATGCGGCCTCGAAGCTACCTGAAAAGCATTGTTGTTGCCGGGGTTTTCCTCACTGCCGGCATGGTTCTGAGAAGAAAATGAGTTTTCTCCTAAGAAACCTTGGGGTTCCAGTTCCTTGTTGGAAGCTCACCCTGCTCTGCGCTATACCTAAAGTGAAAGTCAACGTGAGCCCAAGCTTCGAAGTAAGGCCCTGATTATCCTTGCAAAACGAGAGGCGTGCAGCAGCTCCATGAGGCCTTCATCGTTGTTCTGCTTTAGTTTCAAGGTAGTAAGCTTTTCAACACTCCTAGGGGCCTTGCTTCAGCACCCGTTTCAGTACCAGAACACTGCGTAGAACCAGGAAGCTCTGCTCCTGCGTGTATGCTGCGTGTCAACCTAGAAATTAGAGACTGACGGCACAAGGCTAGTTTTCCCATTATGAAAGCTCCGTTGATGCGGCCCCGAAGCTACCTGAAAAGCACTGTTGTTACCGTGCTTTTACTTACAGCCGGCATGGTTCATAGAAGAAAATGAGTTTTCTCGAAAGAAACCTTGTGCTTCCAGTTCCTAGTTGGAAGCTCACCTGGCTCCGCTCTATACCAAACGTGAAAGTCAATGTGAGCACTAGCCTCGAAGTAAGGCCCTGATTATCCGGGCAAAACGGGAGGCGTGCAGCAGCTCCATGAGGCCTTCATCGCTGTTCTGCTTTAGTTTCACGGTAGTAAGCTTTCCAACATTCCTAGGGACTTTGCTTAAGCAACCGTTTCGGTACCAGACCACTGCGTAGAGACAGTAAGCTCTGGTCCTGCGTGTATGCTGCGTGTCAACCTAGAAATTGGAGACTGATGGCATAAGGCTTCTTTTCCCATTATGAAAGCTCCGTTCATGCGGCCTCGAAGCTACCTGAAAAGCATTGTTGTTGCCGGGGTTTTCCTCACTGCCGGCATGGTTCTGAGAAGAAAATGAGTTTTCTCCTAAGAAACCTTGGGGTTCCAGTTCCTTGTTGGAAGCTCACCCTGCTCTGCGCTATACCTAAAGTGAAAGTCAACGTGAGCCCAAGCTTCGAAGTAAGGCCCTGATTATCCTTGCAAAACGAGAGGCGTGCAGCAGCTCCATGAGGCCTTCATCGTTGTTCTGCTTTAGTTTCAAGGTAGTAAGCTTTTCAACACTCCTAGGGGCCTTGCTTCAGCACCCGTTTCAGTACCAGAACACTGCGTAGAACCAGGAAGCTCTGCTCCTGCGTGTATGCTGCGTGTCAACCTAGAAATTAGAGACTGACGGCACAAGGCTAGTTTTCCCATTATGAAAGCTCCGTTGATGCGGCCCCGAAGCTACCTGAAAAGCACTGTTGTTACCGTGCTTTTACTTACAGCCGGCATGGTTCATAGAAGAAAATGAGTTTTCTCGAAAGAAACCTTGTGCTTCCAGTTCCTAGTTGGAAGCTCACCCGGCTCTGCTCTATACCAAACGTGAAAGTCAATGTGAGCACTAGCCTCGAAGTAAGGCCCTGATTATCCGGGCAAAACGGGAGGCGTGCAGCAGCTCCATGAGGCCTTCATCGCTGTTCTGCTTTAGTTTCACGGTAGTAAGCTTTCCAACATTCCTAGGGACTTTGCTTAAGCAACCGTTTCGGTACCAGAGCACTGCGTAGAGACAGTAAGCTCTGGTCCTGCGTGTATGCTGCGTGTCAACCTAGAAATTGGAGACTGATGGCATAAGGCTTCTTTTCCCATTATGAAAGCTCCGTTCATGCGGCCTCGAAGCTACCTGAAAAGCATTGTTGTTGCCGGGGTTTTCCTCACTGCCGGCATGGTTCTGAGAAGAAAATGAGTTTTCTCCTAAGAAACCTTGGGGTTCCAGTTCCTTGTTGGAAGCTCACCCTGCTCTGCGCTATACCTAAAGTGAAAGTCAACGTGAGCCCAAGCTTCGAAGTAAGGCCCTGATTATCCTTGCAAAACGAGAGGCGTGCAGCAGCTCCATGAGGCCTTCATCGTTGTTCTGCTTTAGTTTCAAGGTAGTAAGCTTTTCAACACTCCTAGGGGCCTTGCTTCCGCACCCGTTTCAGTACCAGAACACTGCGTAGAACCAGGAAGCTCTGCTCCTGCGTGTATGCTGCGTGTCAACCTAGAAATTAGAGACTGACGGCACAAGGCTAGTTTTCCCATTATGAAAGCTCCGTTGATGCGGCCCCGAAGCTACCTGAAAAGCACTGTTGTTACCGTGCTTTTACTTACAGCCGGCATGGTTCATAGAAGAAAATGAGTTTTCTCGAAAGAAACCTTGTGCTTCCAGTTCCTAGTTGGAAGCTCACCCGGCTCTGCTCTATACCAAAGGTGAAAGTCAATGTGAGCACTAGCCTCGAAGTAAGGCCCTGATTATCCGGGCAAAACGGGAGGCGTGCAGCAGCTCCATGAGGCCTTCATCGCTGTTCTGCTTTAGTTTCACGGTAGTAAGCTTTCCAACATTCCTAGGGAGTTTGCTTAAGCAACCGTTTCGGTACCAGAACACTGCGTAGAGACAGTAAGCTCTGGTCCTGCGTGTATGCTGCGTGTCAACCTAGAAATTGGAGACTGATGGCATAAGGCTTCTTTTCCCATTATGAAAGCTCCGTTCATGCGGCCTCGAAGCTACCTGAAAAGCATTGTTGTTGCCGGGGTTTTCCTCACTGCCGGCATGGTTCTGAGAAGAAAATGAGTTTTCTCCTAAGAAACCTTGGGGTTCCAGTTCCTTGTTGGAAGCTCACCCTGCTCTGCGCTATACCTAAAGTGAAAGTCAACGTGAGCCCAAGCTTCGAAGTAAGGCCCTGATTATCCTTGCAAAACGAGAGGCGTGCAGCAGCTCCATGAGGCCTTCATCGTCGTTCTGCTTTAGTTTCAAGGTAGTAAGCTTTTCAACACTCCTAGGGGCCTTGCTTCAGCACCCGTTTCAGTACCAGAACACTGCGTCGAACCAGGAAGCTCTGCTCCTGCGTGTATGCTGCGTGTCAACCTAGAAATTAGAGACTGACGGCACAAGGCTAGTTTTCCCATTATGAAAGCTCCGTTGATGCGGCCCCGAAGCTACCTGAAAAGCACTGTTGTTACCGTGCTTTTACTTACAGCCGGCATGGTTCATAGAAGCAAATGAGTTTTCTCGAAAGAAACCTTGTGCTTCCAGTTCCTAGTTGGAAGCTCACCCGGCTCTGCTCTATACCAAACGTGAAAGTCAATGTGAGCACTAGCCTCGAAGTAAGGCCCTGATTATCCTGGCAAAACGGGAGGCGTGCAGCAGCTCCATGAGGCCTTCTTCGCTGTTCTGCTTTAGTTTCACGGTAGTAAGCTTTCCCACATTCCTAGGGACTTTGCTTAAGCAACCGTTTCGGTACCAGAACACTGCGTAGAGACAGTAAGCTCTGGTCCTGCGTGTATGCTGCGTGTCAACCTAGAAATTGGAGACTGATGGCATAAGGCTTCTTTTCCCATTATGAAAGCTCCGTTCATGCGGCCTCGAAGCTACCTGAAAAGCATTGTTGTTGCCGGGGTTTTCCTCACTGCCGGCATGGTTCTGAGAAGAAAATGAGTTTTCTCCTAAGAAACCTTGGGGTTCCAGTTCCTTGTTGGAAGCTCACCCTGCTCTGCGCTATACCTAAAGTGAAAGTCAACGTGAGCCCAAGCTTCGAAGTAAGGCCCTGATTATCCTTGCAAAACGAGAGGCGTGCAGCAGCTCCATGAGGCCTTCATCGTCGTTCTGCTTTAGTTTCAAGGTAGTAAGCTTTTCAACACTCCTAGGGGCCTTGCTTCAGCACCCGTTTCAGTACCAGAACACTGCGTAGAACCAGGAAGCTCTGCTCCTGCGTGTATGCTGCGTGTCAACCTAGAAATTAGAGACTGACGGCACAAGGCTAGTTTTCCCATTATGAAAGCTCCGTTGATGCGGCCCCGAAGCTACCTGAAAAGCACTGTTGTTACCGTGCTTTTACTTACAGCCGGCATGGTTCATAGAAGAAAATGAGTTTTCTCGAAAGAAACCTTGTGCTTCCAGTTCCTAGTTGGAAGCTCACCCGGCTCTGCTCTATACCAAACGTGAAAGTCAATGTGAGCACTAGCCTCGAAGTAAGGCCCTGATTATCCGGGCAAAACGGGAGGCGTGCAGCAGCTCCATGAGGCCTTCATCGCTGTTCTGCTTTAGTTTCACGGTAGTAAGCTTTCCAACATTCCTAGGGACTTTGCTTAAGCAACCGTTTCGGTACCAGAACACTGCGTAGAGACAGTAAGCTCTGGTCCTGCGTGTATGCTGCGTGTCAACCTAGAAATTGGAGACTGATGGCATAAGGCTTCTTTTCCCATTATGAAAGCTCCGTTCATGCGGCCTCGAAGCTACCTGAAAAGCATTGTTGTTGCCGGGGTTTTCCTCACTGCCGGCATGGTTCTGAGAAGAAAATGAGTTTTCTCCTAAGAAACCTTGGGGTTCCAGTTCCTTGTTGGAAGCTCACCCTGCTCTGCGCTATACCTAAAGTGAAAGTCAACGTGAGCCCAAGCTTCGAAGTAAGGCCCTGATTATCCTTGCAAAACGAGAGGCGTGCAGCAGCTCCATGAGGCCTTCATCGTTGTTCTGCTTTAGTTTCAAGGTAGTAAGCTTTTCAACACTCCTAGGGGCCTTGCTTCCGCACCCGTTTCAGTACCAGAACACTGCGTAGAACCAGGAAGCTCTGCTCCTGCGTGTATGCTGCGTGTCAACCTAGAAATTAGAGACTGACGGCACAAGGCTAGTTTTCCCATTATGAAAGCTCCGTTGATGCGGCCCCGAAGCTACCTGAAAAGCACTGTTGTTACCGTGCTTTTACTTACAGCCGGCATGGTTCATAGAAGAAAATGAGTTTTCTCGAAAGAAACCTTGTGCTTCCAGTTCCTAGTTGGAAGCTCACCCGGCTCTGCTCTATACCAAAGGTGAAAGTCAATGTGAGCACTAGCCTCGAAGTAAGGCCCTGATTATCCGGGCAAAACGGGAGGCGTGCAGCAGCTCCATGAGGCCTTCATCGCTGTTCTGCTTTAGTTTCACGGTAGTAAGCTTTCCAACATTCCTAGGGAGTTTGCTTAAGCAACCGTTTCGGTACCAGAACACTGCGTAGAGACAGTAAGCTCTGGTCCTGCGTGTATGCTGCGTGTCAACCTAGAAATTGGAGACTGATGGCATAAGGCTTCTTTTCCCATTATGAAAGCTCCGTTCATGCGGCCTCGAAGCTACCTGAAAAGGATTGTTGTTGCCGGGGTTTTCCTCACTGCCGGCATGGTTCTGAGAAGAAAATGAGTTTTCTCCTAAGAAACCTTGGGGTTCCAGTTCCTTGTTGGAAGCTCACCCTGCTCTGCGCTATACCTAAAGTGAAAGTCAACGTGAGCCCAAGCTTCGAAGTAAGGCCCTGATTATCCTTGCAAAACGAGAGGCGTGCAGCAGCTCCATGAGGCCTTCATCGTTGTTCTGCTTTAGTTTCAAGGTAGTAAGCTTTTCAACACTCCTAGGGGCCTTGCTTCAGCACCCGTTTCAGTACCAGAACACTGCGTAGAACCAGGAAGCTCTGCTCCTGCGTGTATGCTGCGTGTCAACCTAGAAATTAGAGACTGACGGCACAAGGCTAGTTTTCCCATTATGAAAGCTCCGTTGATGCGGCCCCGAAGCTACCTGAAAAGCACTGTTGTTACCGTGCTTTTACTTACAGCCGGCATGGTTCATAGAAGAAAATGAGTTTTCTCGAAAGAAACCTTGTGCTTCCAGTTCCTAGTTGGAAGCTCACCCGGCTCCGCTCTATACCAAACGTGAAAGTCAATGTGAGCACTAGCCTCGAAGTAAGGCCCTGATTATCCGGGCAAAACGGGAGGCGTGCAGCAGCTCCATGAGGCCTTCATCGCTGTTCTGCTTTAGTTTCACGGTAGTAAGCTTTCCAACATTCCTAGGGACTTTGCTTAAGCAACCGTTTCGGTACCAGAACACTGCGTAGAGACAGTAAGCTCTGGTCCTGCGTGTATGCTGCGTGTCAACCTAGAAATTGGAGACTGATGGCATAAGGCTTCTTTTCCCATTATGAAAGCTCCGTTCATGCGGCCTCGAAGCTACCTGAAAAGCATTGTTGTTGCCGGGGTTTTCCTCACTGCCGGCATGGTTCTGAGAAGAAAATGAGTTTTCTCCTAAGAAACCTTGGGGTTCCAGTTCCTTGTTGGAAGCTCACCCTGCTCTGCGCTATACCTAAAGTGAAAGTCAACGTGAGCCCAAGCTTCGAAGTAAGGCCCTGATTATCCTTGCAAAACGAGAGGCGTGCAGCAGCTCCATGAGGCCTTCATCGTCGTTCTGCTTTAGTTTCAAGGTAGTAAGCTTTTCAACACTCCTAGGGGCCTTGCTTCAGCACCCGTTTCAGTACCAGAACACTGCGTCGAACCAGGAAGCTCTGCTCCTGCGTGTATGCTGCGTGTCAACCTAGAAATTAGAGACTGACGGCACAAGGCTAGTTTTCCCATTATGAAAGCTCCGTTGATGCGGCCCCGAAGCTACCTGAAAAGCACTGTTGTTACCGTGCTTTTACTTACAGCCGGCATGGTTCATAGAAGCAAATGAGTTTTCTCGAAAGAAACCTTGTGCTTCCAGTTCCTAGTTGGAAGCTCACCCGGCTCTGCTCTATACCAAACGTGAAAGTCAATGTGAGCACTAGCCTCGAAGTAAGGCCCTGATTATCCTGGCAAAACGGGAGGCGTGCAGCAGCTCCATGAGGCCTTCTTCGCTGTTCTGCTTTAGTTTCACGGTAGTAAGCTTTCCCACATTCCTAGGGACTTTGCTTAAGCAACCGTTTCGGTACCAGAACACTGCGTAGAGACAGTAAGCTCTGGTCCTGCGTGTATGCTGCGTGTCAACCTAGAAATTGGAGACTGATGGCATAAGGCTTCTTTTCCCATTATGAAAGCTCCGTTCATGCGGCCTCGAAGCTACCTGAAAAGCATTGTTGTTGCCGGGGTTTTCCTCACTGCCGGCATGGTTCTGAGAAGAAAATGAGTTTTCTCCTAAGAAACCTTGGGGTTCCAGTTCCTTGTTGGAAGCTCACCCTGCTCTGCGCTATACCTAAAGTGAAAGTCAACGTGAGCCCAAGCTTCGAAGTAAGGCCCTGATTATCCTTGCAAAACGAGAGGCGTGCAGCAGCTCCATGAGGCCTTCATCGTCGTTCTGCTTTAGTTTCAAGGTAGTAAGCTTTTCAACACTCCTAGGGGCCTTGCTTCCGCACCCGTTTCAGTACCAGAACACTGCGTAGAACCAGGAAGCTCTGCTCCTGCGTGTATGCTGCGTGTCAACCTAGAAATTAGAGACTGACGGCACAAGGCTAGTTTTCCCATTATGAAAGCTCCGTTGATGCGGCCCCGAAGCTACCTGAAAAGCACTGTTGTTACCGTGCTTTTACTTACAGCCGGCATGGTTCATAGAAGAAAATGAGTTTTCTCGAAAGAAACCTTGTGCTTCCAGTTCCTAGTTGGAAGCTCACCCGGCTCTGCTCTATACCAAACGTGAAAGTCAATGTGAGCACTAGCCTCGAAGTAAGGCCCTGATTATCCGGGCAAAACGGGAGGCGTGCAGCAGCTCCATGAGGCCTTCATCGCTGTTCTGCTTTAGTTTCACGGTAGTAAGCTTTCCAACATTCCTAGGGACTTTGCTTAAGCAACCGTTTCGGTACCAGAACACTGCGTAGAGACAGTAAGCTCTGGTCCTGCGTGTATGCTGCGTGTCAACCTAGAAATTGGAGACTGATGGCATAAGGCTTCTTTTCCCATTATGAAAGCTCCGTTCATGCGGCCTCGAAGCTACCTGAAAAGCATTGTTGTTGCCGGGGTTTTCCTCACTGCCGGCATGGTTCTGAGAAGAAAATGAGTTTTCTCCTAAGAAACCTTGGGGTTCCAGTTCCTTGTTGGAAGCTCACCCTGCTCTGCGCTATACCCAAAGTGAAAGTCAACGTGAGCCCAAGCTTCGAAGTAAGGCCCTGATTATCCTTGCAAAACGAGAGGCGTGCAGCAGCTCCATGAGGCCTTCATCGTCGTTCTGCTTTAGTTTCAAGGTAGTAAGCTTTTCAACACTCCTAGGGGCCTTGCTTCAGCACCCGTTTCAGTACCAGAACACTGCGTAGAACCAGGAAGCTCTGCTCCTGCGTGTATGCTGCGTGTCAACCTAGAAATTAGAGACTGACGGCACAAGGCTAGTTTTCCCATTATGAAAGCTCCGTTGATGCGGCCCCGAAGCTACCTGAAAAGCACTGTTGTTACCGTGCTTTTACTTACAGCCGGCATGGTTCATAGAAGAAAATGAGTTTTCTCCTAAGAAACCTTGGGGTTCCAGTTCCTTGTTGGAAGCTCACCCTGCTCTAAGCTATACCCAAAGTGAAAGTCAACGTGAGCCCAAGCTTCGAAGTAAGGCCCTGATTATCCTTGCAAAACGAGAGACGTGCAGCAGCTCCATGAGGCCTTCATCGTCGTTCTGCTTTAGTTTCAAGGTAGTAAGCTTTTCAACACTCCTAGGGGCCTTGCTTCAGCACCCGTTTCAGTACCAGAACACTGCGTAGAACCAGGAAGCTCTGCTCCTGCGTGTATGCTGCGTGTCAACCTAGAAATTAGAGACTGACGGCACAAGGCTAGTTTTCCCATTATGAAAGCTCCGTTGATGCGGCCCCGAAGCTACCTGAAAAGCACTGTTGTTACCGTGCTTTTACTTACAGCCGGCATGGTTCATAGAAGAAAATGAGTTTTCTCGAAAGAAACCTTGTGCTTCCAGTTCCTAGTTGGAAGCTCACCCGGCTCCGCTCTATACCAAACGTGAAAGTCAATGTGAGCACTAGCCTCGAAGTAAGGCCCTGATTATCCGGGCAAAACGGGAGGCGTGCAGCAGCTCCATGAGGCCTTCATCGCTGTTCTGCTTTAGTTTCACGGTAGTAAGCTTTCCAACATTCCTAGGGACTTTGCTTAAGCAACCGTTTCGGTACCAGAACACTGCGTAGAGACAGTAAGCTCTGGTCCTGCGTGTATGCTGCGTGTCAACCTAGAAATTGGAGACTGATGGCATAAGGCTTCTTTTCCCATTATGAAAGCTCCGTTCATGCGGCCTCGAAGCTACCTGAAAAGCATTGTTGTTGCCGGGGTTTTCCTCACTGCCGGCATGGTTCTGAGAAGAAAATGAGTTTTCTCCTAAGAAACCTTGGGGTTCCAGTTCCTTGTTGGAAGCTCACCCTGCTCTGCGCTATACCTAAAGTGAAAGTCAACGTGAGCCCAAGCTTCGAAGTAAGGCCCTGATTATCCTTGCAAAACGAGAGGCGTGCAGCAGCTCCATGAGGCCTTCATCGTTGTTCTGCTTTAGTTTCAAGGTAGTAAGCTTTTCAACACTCCTAGGGGCCTTGCTTCAGCACCCGTTTCAGTACCAGAACACTGCGTAGAACCAGGAAGCTCTGCTCCTGCGTGTATGCTGCGTGTCAACCTAGAAATTAGAGACTGACGGCACAAGGCTAGTTTTCCCATTATGAAAGCTCCGTTGATGCGGCCCCGAAGCTACCTGAAAAGCACTGTTGTTACCGTGCTTTTACTTACAGCCGGCATGGTTCATAGAAGCAAATGAGTTTTCTCGAAAGAAACCTTGTGCTTCCAGTTCCTAGTTGGAAGCTCACCCGGCTCTGCTCTATACCAAACGTGAAAGTCAATGTGAGCACTAGCCTCGAAGTAAGGCCCTGATTATCCTGGCAAAACGGGAGGCGTGCAGCAGCTCCATGAGGCCTTCTTCGCTGTTCTGCTTTAGTTTCACGGTAGTAAGCTTTCCAACATTCCTAGGGACTTTGCTTAAGCAACCGTTTCGGTACCAGAACACTGCGTAGAGACAGTAAGCTCTGGTCCTGCGTGTATGCTGCGTGTCAACCTAGAAATTGGAGACTGATGGCATAAGGCTTCTTTTCCCATTATGAAAGCTCCGTTCATGCGGCCTCGAAGCTACCTGAAAAGCATTGTTGTTGCCGGGGTTTTCCTCACTGCCGGCATGGTTCTGAGAAGAAAATGAGTTTTCTCCTAAGAAACCTTGGGGTTCCAGCTCCTTGTTGGAAGCTCACCCTGCTCTGCGCTATACCTAAAGTGAAAGTCAACGTGAGCCCAAGCTTCGAAGTAAGGCCCTGATTATCCTTGCAAAACGAGAGGCGTGCAGCAGCTCCATGAGGCCTTCATCGTTGTTCTGCTTTAGTTTCAAGGTAGTAAGCTTTTCAACACTCCTAGGGGCCTTGCTTCAGCACCCGTTTCAGTACCAGAACACTGCGTAGAACCAGGAAGCTCTGCTCCTGCGTGTATGCTGCGTGTCAACCTAGAAATTAGAGACTGACGGCACAAGGCTAGTTTTCCCATTATGAAAGCTCCGTTGATGCGGCCCCGAAGCTACCTGAAAAGCACTGTTGTTACCGTGCTTTTACTTACAGCCGGCATGGTTCATAGAAGAAAATGAGTTTTCTCGAAAGAAACCTTGTGCTTCCAGTTCCTAGTTGGAAGCTCACCCGGCTCTGCTCTATACCAAACGTGAAAGTCAATGTGAGCACTAGCCTCGAAGTAAGGCCCTGATTATCCGGGCAAAACGGGAGGCGTGCAGCAGCTCCATGAGGCCTTCTTCGCTGTTCTGCTTTAGTTTCACGGTAGTAAGCTTTCCAACATTCCTAGGGACTTTGCTTAAGCAACCGTTTCGGTACCAGAACACTGCGTAGAGACAGTAAGCTCTGGTCCTGCGTGTATGCTGCGTGTCAACCTAGAAATTGGAGACTGATGGCATAAGGCTTCTTTTCCCATTATGAAAGCTCCGTTCATGCGGCCTCGAAGCTACCTGAAAAGCATTGTTGTTGCCGGGGTTTTCCTCACTGCCGGCATGGTTCTGAGAAGAAAATGAGTTTTCTCCTAAGAAACCTTGGGGTTCCAGTTCCTTGTTGGAAGCTCACCCTGCTCTGCGCTATACCTAAAGTGAAAGTCAACGTGAGCCCAAGCTTCGAAGTAAGGCCCTGATTGTCCTTGCAAAACGAGAGGCGTGCAGCAGCTCCATGAGGCCTTCATCGTTGTTCTGCTTTAGTTTCAAGGTAGTAAGCTTTTCAACACTCCTAGGGGACTTGCTTCAGCACCCGTTTCAGTACCAGAACACTGCGTAGAACCAGGAAGCTCTGCTCCTGCGTGTATGCTGCGTGTCAACCTAGAAATTAGAGACTGACGGCACAAGGCTAGTTTTCCCATTATGAAAGCTCCGTTGATGCGGCCCCGAAGCTACCTGAAAAGCACTGTTGTTACCGTGCTTTTACTTACAGCCGGCATGGTTCATAGAAGAAAATGAGTTTTCTCGAAAGAAACCTTGTGCTTCCAGTTCCTAGTTGGAAGCTCACCCGGCTCCGCTCTATACCAAACGTGAAAGTCAATGTGAGCACTAGCCTCGAAGTAAGGCCCTGATTATCCTGGCAAAACGGGAGGCGTGCAGCAGCTCCATGAGGCCTTCTTCGCTGTTCTGCTTTAGTTTCACGGTAGTAAGCTTTCCAACATTCCTAGGGACTTTGCTTAAGCAACCGTTTCGGTACCAGAACACTGCGTAGAGACAGTAAGCTCTGGTCCTGCGTGTATGCTGCGTGTCAACCTAGAAATTGGAGACTGATGGCATAAGGCTTCTTTTCCCATTATGAAAGCTCCGTTCATGCGGCCTCGAAGCTACCTGAAAAGCATTGTTGTTGCCGGGGTTTTCCTCACTGCCGGCATGGTTCTGAGAAGAAAATGAGTTTTCTCCTAAGAAACCTTGGGGTTCCAGTTCCTTGTTGGAAGCTCACCCTGCTCTGCGCTATACCTAAAGTGAAAGTCAACGTGAGCCCAAGCTTCGAAGTAAGGCCCTGATTATCCTTGCAAAACGAGAGGCGTGCAGCAGCTCCATGAGGCCTTCATCGTTGTTCTGCTTTAGTTTCAAGGTAGTAAGCTTTTCAACACTCCTAGGGGCCTTGCTTCAGCACCCGTTTCAGTACCAGAACACTGCGTAGAACCAGGAAGCTCTGCTCCTGCGTGTATGCTGCGTGTCAACCTAGAAATTAGAGACTGACGGCACAAGGCTAGTTTTCCCATTATGAAAGCTCCGTTGATGCGGCCCCGAAGCTACCTGAAAAGCACTGTTGTTACCGTGCTTTTACTTACAGCCGGCATGGTTCATAGAAGAAAATGAGTTTTCTCGAAAGAAACCTTGTGCTTCCAGTTCCTAGTTGGAAGCTCACCCGGCTCTGCTCTATACCAAACGTGAAAGTCAATGTGAGCACTAGCCTCGAAGTAAGGCCCTGATTATCCGGGCAAAACGGGAGGCGTGCAGCAGCTCCATGAGGCCTTCTTCGCTGTTCTGCTTTAGTTTCACGGTAGTAAGCTTTCCAACATTCCTAGGGACTTTGCTTAAGCAACCGTTTCGGTACCAGAACACTGCGTAGAGACAGTAAGCTCTGGTCCTGCGTGTATGCTGCGTGTCAACCTAGAAATTGGAGACTGATGGCATAAGGCTTCTTTTCCCATTATGAAAGCTCCGTTCATGCGGCCTCGAAGCTACCTGAAAAGCATTGTTGTTGCCGGGGTTTTCCTCACTGCCGGCATGGTTCTGAGAAGAAAATGAGTTTTCTCCTAAGAAACCTTGGGGTTCCAGTTCCTTGTTGGAAGCTCACCCTGCTCTGCGCTATACCTAAAGTGAAAGTCAACGTGAGCCCAAGCTTCGAAGTAAGGCCCTGATTATCCTTGCAAAACGAGAGGCGTGCAGCAGCTCCATGAGGCCTTCATCGTTGTTCTGCTTTAGTTTCAAGGTAGTAAGCTTTTCAACACTCCTAGGGGCCTTGCTTCAGCACCCGTTTCAGTACCAGAACACTGCGTAGAACCAGGAAGCTCTGCTCCTGCGTGTATGCTGCGTGTCAACCTAGAAATTAGAGACTGACGGCACAAGGCTAGTTTTCCCATTATGAAAGCTCCGTTGATGCGGCCCCGAAGCTACCTGAAAAGCACTGTTGTTACCGTGCTTTTACTTACAGCCGGCATGGTTCATAGAAGCAAATGAGTTTTCTCGAAAGAAACCTTGTGCTTCCAGTTCCTAGTTGGAAGCTCACCCGGCTCTGCTCTATACCAAACGTGAAAGTCAATGTGAGCACTAGCCTCGAAGTAAGGCCCTGATTATCCTGGCAAAACGGGAGGCGTGCAGCAGCTCCATGAGGCCTTCTTCGCTGTTCTGCTTTAGTTTCACGGTAGTAAGCTTTCCAACATTCCTAGGGACTTTGCTTAAGCAACCGTTTCGGTACCAGAACACTGCGTAGAGACAGTAAGCTCTGGTCCTGCGTGTATGCTGCGTGTCAACCTAGAAATTGGAGACTGATGGCATAAGGCTTCTTTTCCCATTATGAAAGCTCCGTTCATGCGGCCTCGAAGCTACCTGAAAAGCATTGTTGTTGCCGGGGTTTTCCTCACTGCCGGCATGGTTCTGAGAAGAAAATGAGTTTTCTCCTAAGAAACCTTGGGGTTCCAGTTCCTTGTTGGAAGCTCACCCTGCTCTGCGCTATACCTAAAGTGAAAGTCAACGTGAGCCCAAGCTTCGAAGTAAGGCCCTGATTATCCTTGCAAAACGAGAGGCGTGCAGCAGCTCCATGAGGCCTTCATCGTTGTTCTGCTTTAGTTTCAAGGTAGTAAGCTTTTCAACACTCCTAGGGGCCTTGCTTCAGCACCCGTTTCAGTACCAGAACACTGCGTAGAACCAGGAAGCTCTGCTCCTGCGTGTATGCTGCGTGTCAACCTAGAAATTAGAGACTGACGGCACAAGGCTAGTTTTCCCATTATGAAAGCTCCGTTGATGCGGCCCCGAAGCTACCTGAAAAGCACTGTTGTTACCGTGCTTTTACTTACAGCCGGCATGGTTCATAGAAGAAAATGAGTTTTCTCGAAAGAAACCTTGTGCTTCCAGTTCCTAGTTGGAAGCTCACCCGGCTCTGCTCTATACCAAACGTGAAAGTCAATGTGAGCACTAGCCTCGAAGTAAGGCCCTGATTATCCGGGCAAAACGGGAGGCGTGCAGCAGCTCCATGAGGCCTTCTTCGCTGTTCTGCTTTAGTTTCACGGTAGTAAGCTTTCCAACATTCCTAGGGACTTTGCTTAAGCAACCGTTTCGGTACCAGAACACTGCGTAGAGACAGTAAGCTCTGGTCCTGCGTGTATGCTGCGTGTCAACCTAGAAATTGGAGACTGATGGCATAAGGCTTCTTTTCCCATTATGAAAGCTCCGTTCATGCGGCCTCGAAGCTACCTGAAAAGCATTGTTGTTGCCGGGGTTTTCCTCACTGCCGGCATGGTTCTGAGAAGAAAATGAGTTTTCTCCTAAGAAACCTTGGGGTTCCAGTTCCTTGTTGGAAGCTCACCCTGCTCTGCGCTATACCTAAAGTGAAAGTCAACGTGAGCCCAAGCTTCGAAGTAAGGCCCTGATTATCCTTGCAAAACGAGAGGCGTGCAGCAGCTCCATGAGGCCTTCATCGTTGTTCTGCTTTAGTTTCAAGGTAGTAAGCTTTTCAACACTCCTAGGGGCCTTGCTTCAGCACCCGTTTCAGTACCAGAACACTGCGTAGAACCAGGAAGCTCTGCTCCTGCGTGTATGCTGCGTGTCAACCTAGAAATTAGAGACTGACGGCACAAGGCTAGTTTTCCCATTATGAAAGCTCCGTTGATGCGGCCCCGAAGCTACCTGAAAAGCACTGTTGTTACCGTGCTTTTACTTACAGCCGGCATGGTTCATAGAAGCAAATGAGTTTTCTCGAAAGAAACCTTGTGCTTCCAGTTCCTAGTTGGAAGCTCACCCGGCTCTGCTCTATACCAAACGTGAAAGTCAATGTGAGCACTAGCCTCGAAGTAAGGCCCTGATTATCCTGGCAAAACGGGAGGCGTGCAGCAGCTCCATGAGGCCTTCTTCGCTGTTCTGCTTTAGTTTCACGGTAGTAAGCTTTCCAACATTCCTAGGGACTTTGCTTAAGCAACCGTTTCGGTACCAGAACACTGCGTAGAGACAGTAAGCTCTGGTCCTGCGTGTATGCTGCGTGTCAACCTAGAAATTGGAGACTGATGGCATAAGGCTTCTTTTCCCATTATGAAAGCTCCGTTCATGCGGCCTCGAAGCTACCTGAAAAGCATTGTTGTTGCCGGGGTTTTCCTCACTGCCGGCATGGTTCTGAGAAGAAAATGAGTTTTCTCCTAAGAAACCTTGGGGTTCCAGTTCCTTGTTGGAAGCTCACCCTGCTCTGCGCTATACCTAAAGTGAAAGTCAACGTGAGCCCAAGCTTCGAAGTAAGGCCCTGATTATCCTTGCAAAACGAGAGGCGTGCAGCAGCTCCATGAGGCCTTCATCGTTGTTCTGCTTTAGTTTCAAGGTAGTAAGCTTTTCAACACTCCTAGGGGCCTTGCTTCAGCACCCGTTTCAGTACCAGAACACTGCGTAGAACCAGGAAGCTCTGCTCCTGCGTGTATGCTGCGTGTCAACCTAGAAATTAGAGACTGACGGCACAAGGCTAGTTTTCCCATTATGAAAGCTCCGTTGATGCGGCCCCGAAGCTACCTGAAAAGCACTGTTGTTACCGTGCTTTTACTTACAGCCGGCATGGTTCATAGAAGAAAATGAGTTTTCTCCTAAGAAACCTTGGGGTTCCAGTTCCTTGTTGGAAGCTCACCCTGCTCTAAGCTATACCCAAAGTGAAAGTCAACGTGAGCCCAAGCTTCGAAGTAAGGCCCTGATTATCCTTGCAAAACGAGAGGCGTGCAGCAGCTCCATGAGGCCTTCATCGTCGTTCTGCTTTAGTTTCAAGGTAGTAAGCTTTTCAACACTCCTAGGGGCCTTGCTTCAGCACCCGTTTCAGTACCAGAACACTGCGTAGAACCAGGAAGCTCTGCTCCTGCGTGTATGCTGCGTGTCAACCTAGAAATTAGAGACTGACGGCACAAGGCTAGTTTTCCCATTATGAAAGCTCCGTTGATGCGGCCCCGAAGCTACCTGAAAAGCACTGTTGTTACCGTGCTTTTACTTACAGCCGGCATGGTTCATAGAAGAAAATGAGTTTTCTCGAAAGAAACCTTGTGCTTCCAGTTCCTAGTTGGAAGCTCACCCGGCTCCGCTCTATACCAAACGTGAAAGTCAATGTGAGCACTAGCCTCGAAGTAAGGCCCTGATTATCCGGGCAAAACGGGAGGCGTGCAGCAGCTCCATGAGGCCTTCATCGCTGTTCTGCTTTAGTTTCACGGTAGTAAGCTTTCCAACATTCCTAGGGACTTTGCTTAAGCAACCGTTTCGGTACCAGAACACTGCGTAGAGACAGTAAGCTCTGGTCCTGCGTGTATGCTGCGTGTCAACCTAGAAATTGGAGACTGATGGCATAAGGCTTCTTTTCCCATTATGAAAGCTCCGTTCATGCGGCCTCGAAGCTACCTGAAAAGCATTGTTGTTGCCGGGGTTTTCCTCACTGCCGGCATGGTTCTGAGAAGAAAATGAGTTTTCTCCTAAGAAACCTTGGGGTTCCAGTTCCTTGTTGGAAGCTCACCCTGCTCTGCGCTATACCTAAAGTGAAAGTCAACGTGAGCCCAAGCTTCGAAGTAAGGCCCTGATTATCCTTGCAAAACGAGAGGCGTGCAGCAGCTCCATGAGGCCTTCATCGTCGTTCTGCTTTAGTTTCAAGGTAGTAAGCTTTTCAACACTCCTAGGGGCCTTGCTTCAGCACCCGTTTCAGTACCAGAACACTGCGTAGAACCAGGAAGCTCTGCTCCTGCGTGTATGCTGCGTGTCAACCTAGAAATTAGAGACTGACGGCACAAGGCTAGTTTTCCCATTATGAAAGCTCCGTTGATGCGGCCCCGAAGCTACCTGAAAAGCACTGTTGTTACCGTGCTTTTACTTACAGCCGGCATGGTTCATAGAAGCAAATGAGTTTTCTCGAAAGAAACCTTGTGCTTCCAGTTCCTAGTTGGAAGCTCACCCGGCTCTGCTCTATACCAAACGTGAAAGTCAATGTGAGCACTAGCCTCGAAGTAAGGCCCTGATTATCCTGGCAAAACGGGAGGCGTGCAGCAGCTCCATGAGGCCTTCTTCGCTGTTCTGCTTTAGTTTCACGGTAGTAAGCTTTCCAACATTCCTAGGGACTTTGCTTAAGCAACCGTTTCGGTACCAGAACACTGCGTAGAGACAGTAAGCTCTGGTCCTGCGTGTATGCTGCGTGTCAACCTAGAAATTGGAGACTGATGGCATAAGGCTTCTTTTCCCATTATGAAAGCTCCGTTCATGCGGCCTCGAAGCTACCTGAAAAGCATTGTTGTTGCCGGGGTTTTCCTCACTGCCGGCATGGTTCTGAGAAGAAAATGAGTTTTCTCCTAAGAAACCTTGGGGTTCCAGTTCCTTGTTGGAAGCTCACCCTGCTCTGCGCTATACCTAAAGTGAAAGTCAACGTGAGCCCAAGCTTCGAAGTAAGGCCCTGATTATCCTTGCAAAACGAGAGGCGTGCAGCAGCTCCATGAGGCCTTCATCGTTGTTCTGCTTTAGTTTCAAGGTAGTAAGCTTTTCAACACTGCTAGGGGCCTTGCTTCAGCACCCGTTTCAGTACCAGAACACTGCGTAGAACCAGGAAGCTCTGCTCCTGCGTGTATGCTGCGTGTCAACCTAGAAATTAGAGAATGACGGCACAAGGCTAGTTTTCCCATTATGAAAGCTCCGTTGATGCGGCCCCGAAGCTACCTGAAAAGCACTGTTGTTACCGTGCTTTTACTTACAGCCGGCATGGTTCATAGAAGAAAATGAGTTTTCTCGAAAGAAACCTTGTGCTTCCAGTTCCTAGTTGGAAGCTCACCCGGCTCTGCTCTATACCAAACGTGAAAGTCAATGTGAGCACTAGCCTCGAAGTAAGGCCCTGATTATCCTGGCAAAACGGGAGGCGTGCAGCAGCTCCATGAGGCCTTCTTCGCTGTTCTGCTTTAGTTTCACGGTAGTAAGCTTTCCAACATTCCTAGGGACTTTGCTTAAGCAACCGTTTCGGTACCAGAACACTGCGTAGAGACAGTAAGCTCTGGTCCTGCGTGTATGCTGCGTGTCAACCTAGAAATTGGAGACTGATGGCATAAGGCTTCTTTTCCCATTATGAAAGCTCCGTTCATGCGGCCTCGAAGCTACCTGAAAAGCATTGTTGTTGCCGGGGTTTTCCTCACTGCCGGCATGGTTCTGAGAAGAAAATGAGTTTTCTCCTAAGAAACCTTGGGGTTCCAGTTCCTTGTTGGAAGCTCACCCTGCTCTGCGCTATACCTAAAGTGAAAGTCAACGTGAGCCCAAGCTTCGAAGTAAGGCCCTGATTATCCTTGCAAAACGAGAGGCGTGCAGCAGCTCCATGAGGCCTTCATCGTTGTTCTGCTTTAGTTTCAAGGTAGTAAGCTTTTCAACACTCCTAGGGGCCTTGCTTCAGCACCCGTTTCAGTACCAGAACACTGCGTAGAACCAGGAAGCTCTGCTCCTGCGTGTATGCTGCGTGTCAACCTAGAAATTAGAGACTGACGGCACAAGGCTAGTTTTCCCATTATGAAAGCTCCGTTGATGCGGCCCCGAAGCTACCTGAAAAGCACTGTTGTTACCGTGCTTTTACTTACAGCCGGCATGGTTCATAGAAGAAAATGAGTTTTCTCGAAAGAAACCTTGTGCTTCCAGTTCCTAGTTGGAAGCTCACCCGGCTCCGCTCTATACCAAACGTGAAAGTCAATGTGAGCACTAGCCTCGAAGTAAGGCCCTGATTATCCGGGCAAAACGGGAGGCGTGCAGCAGCTCCATGAGGCCTTCATCGCTGTTCTGCTTTAGTTTCACGGTAGTAAGCTTTCCAACATTCCTAGGGACTTTGCTTAAGCAACCGTTTCGGTACCAGAACACTGCGTAGAGACAGTAAGCTCTGGTCCTGCGTGTATGCTGCGTGTCAACCTAGAAATTGGAGACTGATGGCATAAGGCTTCTTTTCCCATTATGAAAGCTCCATTCATGCGGCCTCGAAGCTACCTGAAAAGCATTGTTGTTGCCGGGGTTTTCCTCACTGCCGGCATGGTTCTGAGAAGAAAATGAGTTTTCTCCTAAGAAACCTTGGGGTTCCAGTTCCTTGTTGGAAGCTCACCCTGCTCTAAGCTATACCTAAAGTGAAAGTCAACGTGAGCCCAAGCTTCGAAGTAAGGCCCTGATTATCCTTGCAAAACGAGAGGCGTGCAGCAGCTCCATGAGGCCTTCATCGTCGTTCTGCTTTAGTTTCAAGGTAGTAAGCTTTTCAACACTCCTAGGGGCCTTGCTTCAGCACCCGTTTCAGTACCAGAACACTGCGTAGAACCAGGAAGCTCTGCTCCTGCGTGTATGCTGCGTGTCAACCTAGAAATTAGAGACTGACGGCACAAGGCTAGTTTTCCCATTATGAAAGCTCCCTTGATGCGGCCCCGAAGCTACCTGAAAAGCACTGTTGTTACCGTGCTTTTACTTACAGCCGGCATGGTTCATAGAAGAAAATGAGTTTTCTCGAAAGAAACCTTGTGCTTCCAGTTCCTAGTTGGAAGCTCACCCGGCTCCGCTCTATACCAAACGTGAAAGTCAATGTGAGCACTAGCCTCGAAGTAAGGCCCTGATTATCCGGGCAAAACGGGAGGCGTGCAGCAGCTCCATGAGGCCTTCATCGCTGTTCTGCTTTAGTTTCACGGTAGTAAGCTTTCCAACATTCCTAGGGACTTTGCTTAAGCAACCGTTTTGGTACCAGAACACTGCGTAGAGACAGTAAGCTCTGGTCCTGCGTGTATGCTGCGTGTCAACCTAGAAATTGGAGACTGATGGCATAAGGCTTCTTTTCCCATTATGAAAGCTCCGTTCATGCGGCCTCGAAGCTACCTGAAAAGCATTGTTGTTGCCGGGGTTTTCCTCACTGCCGGCATGGTTCTGAGAAGAAAATGAGTTTTCTCCTAAGAAACCTTGGGGTTCCAGTTCCTTGTTGGAAGCTCACCCTGCTCTGCGCTATACCCAAAGTGAAAGTCAACGTGAGCCCAAGCTTCGAAGTAAGGCCCTGATTATCCTTGCAAAACGAGAGGCGTGCAGCAGCTCCATGAGGCCTTCATCGTCGTTCTGCTTTAGTTTCAAGGTAGTAAGCTTTTCAACACTCCTAGGGGCCTTGCTTCAGCACCCGTTTCAGTACCAGAACACTGCGTAGAACCAGGAAGCTCTGGTCCTGCGTGTATGCTGCGTGTCAACCTAGAAATTAGAGACTGACGGCACAAGGCTAGTTTTCCCATTATGAAAGCTCCGTTGATGCGGCCCCGAAGCTACCTGAAAAGCACTGTTGTTACCGTGCTTTTACTTACAGCCGGCATGGTTCATAGAAGAAAATGAGTTTTCTCCTAAGAAACCTTGGGGTTCCAGTTCCTTGTTGGAAGCTCACCCTGCTCTAAGCTATACCCAAAGTGAAAGTCAACGTGAGCCCAAGCTTCGAAGTAAGGCCCTGATTATCCTTGCAAAACGAGAGGCGTGCAGCAGCTCCATGAGGCCTTCATCGTCGTTCTGCTTTAGTTTCAAGGTAGTAAGCTTTTCAACACTCCTAGGGGCCTTGCTTCAGCACCCGTTTCAGTACCAGAACACTGCGTAGAACCAGGAAGCTCTGCTCCTGCGTGTATGCTGCGTGTCAACCTAGAAATTAGAGACTGACGGCACAAGGCTAGTTTTCCCATTATGAAAGCTCCGTTGATGCGGCCCCGAAGCTACCTGAAAAGCACTGTTGTTACCGTGCTTTTACTTACAGCCGGCATGGTTCATAGAAGAAAATGAGTTTTCTCCTAAGAAACCTTGGGGTTCCAGTTCCTTGTTGGAAGCTCACCCTGCTCTAAGCTATACCCAAAGTGAAAGTCAACGTGAGCCCAAGCTTCGAAGTAAGGCCCTGATTATCCTTGCAAAACGAGAGGCGTGCAGCAGCTCCATGAGGCCTTCATCGTCGTTCTGCTTTAGTTTCAAGGTAGTAAGCTTTTCAACACTCCTAGGGGCCTTGCTTCAGCACCCGTTTCAGTACCAGAACACTGCGTAGAACCAGGAAGCTCTGCTCCTGCGTGTATGCTGCGTGTCAACCTAGAAATTAGAGACTGACGGCACAAGGCTAGTTTTCCCATTATGAAAGCTCCGTTGATGCGGCCCCGAAGCTACCTGAAAAGCACTGTTGTTACCGTGCTTTTACTTACAGCCGGCATGGTTCATAGAAGAAAATGAGTTTTCTCGAAAGAAACCTTGTGCTTCCAGTTCCTAGTTGGAAGCTCACCCGGCTCCGCTCTATACCAAACGTGAAAGTCAATGTGAGCACTAGCCTCGAAGTAAGGCCCTGATTATCCGGGCAAAACGGGAGGCGTGCAGCAGCTCCATGAGGCCTTCATCGCTGTTCTGCTTTAGTTTCACGGTAGTAAGCTTTCCAACATTCCTAGGGACTTTGCTTAAGCAACCGTTTCGGTACCAGAACACTGCGTAGAGACAGTAAGCTCTGGTCCTGCGTGTATGCTGCGTGTCAACCTAGAAATTGGAGACTGATGGCATAAGGCTTCTTTTCCCATTATGAAAGCTCCGTTCATGCGGCCTCGAAGCTACCTGAAAAGCATTGTTGTTGCCGGGGTTTTCCTCACTGCCGGCATGGTTCTGAGAAGAAAATGAGTTTTCTCCTAAGAAACCTTGGGGTTCCAGTTCCTTGTTGGAAGCTCACCCTGCTCTGCGCTATACCTAAAGTGAAAGTCAACGTGAGCCCAAGCTTCGAAGTAAGGCCCTGATTATCCTTGCAAAACGAGAGGCGTGCAGCAGCTCCATGAGGCCTTCATCGTCGTTCTGCTTTAGTTTCAAGGTAGTAAGCTTTTCAACACTCCTAGGGGCCTTGCTTCAGCACCCGTTTCAGTACCAGAACACTGCGTAGAACCAGGAAGCTCTGCTCCTGCGTGTATGCTGCGTGTCAACCTAGAAATTAGAGACTGACGGCACAAGGCTAGTTTTCCCATTATGAAAGCTCCGTTGATGCGGCCCCGAAGCTACCTGAAAAGCACTGTTGTTACCGTGCTTTTACTTACAGCCGGCATGGTTCATAGAAGCAAATGAGTTTTCTCGAAAGAAACCTTGTGCTTCCAGTTCCTAGTTGGAAGCTCACCCGGCTCTGCTCTATACCAAACGTGAAAGTCAATGTGAGCACTAGCCTCGAAGTAAGGCCCTGATTATCCTGGCAAAACGGGAGGCGTGCAGCAGCTCCATGAGGCCTTCTTCGCTGTTCTGCTTTAGTTTCACGGTAGTAAGCTTTCCAACATTCCTAGGGACTTTGCTTAAGCAACCGTTTCGGTACCAGAACACTGCGTAGAGACAGTAAGCTCTGGTCCTGCGTGTATGCTGCGTGTCAACCTAGAAATTGGAGACTGATGGCATAAGGCTTCTTTTCCCATTATGAAAGCTCCGTTCATGCGGCCTCGAAGCTACCTGAAAAGCATTGTTGTTGCCGGGGTTTTCCTCACTGCCGGCATGGTTCTGAGAAGAAAATGAGTTTTCTCCTAAGAAACCTTGGGGTTCCAGTTCCTTGTTGGAAGCTCACCCTGCTCTGCGCTATACCTAAAGTGAAAGTCAACGTGAGCCCAAGCTTCGAAGTAAGGCCCTGATTATCCTTGCAAAACGAGAGGCGTGCAGCAGCTCCATGAGGCCTTCATCGTTGTTCTGCTTTAGTTTCAAGGTAGTAAGCTTTTCAACACTGCTAGGGGCCTTGCTTCAGCACCCGTTTCAGTACCAGAACACTGCGTAGAACCAGGAAGCTCTGCTCCTGCGTGTATGCTGCGTGTCAACCTAGAAATTAGAGAATGACGGCACAAGGCTAGTTTTCCCATTATGAAAGCTCCGTTGATGCGGCCCCGAAGCTACCTGAAAAGCACTGTTGTTACCGTGCTTTTACTTACAGCCGGCATGGTTCATAGAAGAAAATGAGTTTTCTCGAAAGAAACCTTGTGCTTCCAGTTCCTAGTTGGAAGCTCACCCGGCTCCGCTCTATACCAAACGTGAAAGTCAATGTGAGCACTAGCCTCGAAGTAAGGCCCTGATTATCCGGGCAAAACGGGAGGCGTGCAGCAGCTCCATGAGGCCTTCTTCGCTGTTCTGCTTTAGTTTCACGGTAGTGAGCTTTCCAACATTCCTAGGGACTTTGCTTAAGCAACCGTTTCGGTACCAGAACACTGCGTAGAGACAGTAAGCTCTGGTCCTGCGTGTATGCTGCGTGTCAACCTAGAAATTGGAGACTGATGGCATAAGGCTTCTTTTCCCATTATGAAAGCTCCG
Organism: Eubalaena glacialis; assembly: GCF_028564815.1. NCBI lineage: Eukaryota > Metazoa > Chordata > Mammalia > Artiodactyla > Balaenidae > Eubalaena > Eubalaena glacialis. Next base: position 29,299,015 of record NC_083725.1, read on the forward strand.
TTCATGCGGCCTCGAAGCTACCTGAAAAGCATTGTTGTTGCCGGGGTTTTCCTCACTGCCGGCATGGTTCTGAGAAGAAAATGAGTTTTCTCCTAAGAAACCTTGGGGTTCCAGTTCCTTGTTGGAAGCTCACCCTGCTCTGCGCTATACCTAAAGTGAAAGTCAACGTGAGCCCAAGCTTCGAAGTAAGGCCCTGATTATCCTTGCAAAACGAGAGGCGTGCAGCAGCTCCATGAGGCCTTCATCGTCGTTCTGCTTTAGTTTCAAGGTAGTAAGCTTTTCAACACTCCTAGGGGCCTTGCTTCAGCACCCGTTTCAGTACCAGAACACTGCGTAGAACCAGGAAGCTCTGCTCCTGCGTGTATGCTGCGTGTCAACCTAGAAATTAGAGACTGACGGCACAAGGCTAGTTTTCCCATTATGAAAGCTCCGTTGATGCGGCCCCGAAGCTACCTGAAAAGCACTGTTGTTACCGTGCTTTTACTTACAGCCGGCATGGTTCATAGAAGCAAATGAGTTTTCTCGAAAGAAACCTTGTGCTTCCAGTTCCTAGTTGGAAGCTCACCCGGCTCCGCTCTATACCAAACGTGAAAGTCAATGTGAGCACTAGCCTCGAAGTAAGGCCCTGATTATCCTGGCAAAACGGGAGGCGTGCAGCAGCTCCATGAGGCCTTCTTCGCTGTTCTGCTTTAGTTTCACGGTAGTAAGCTTTCCAACATTCCTAGGGACTTTGCTTAAGCAACCGTTTCGGTACCAGAACACTGCGTAGAGACAGTAAGCTCTGGTCCTGCGTGTATGCTGCGTGTCAACCTAGAAATTGGAGACTGATGGCATAAGGCTTCTTTTCCCATTATGAAAGCTCCGTTCATGCGGCCTCGAAGCTACCTGAAAAGCATTGTTGTTGCCGGGGTTTTCCTCACTGCCGGCATGGTTCTGAGAAGAAAATGAGTTTTCTCCTAAGAAACCTTGGGGTTCCAGTTCCTTGTTGGAAGCTCACCCTGCTCTGCGCTATACCTAAAGTGAAAGTCAACGTGAGCCCAAGCTTCGAAGTAAGGCCCTGATTATCCTTGCAAAACGAGAGGCGTGCAGCAGCTCCATGAGGCCTTCATCGTTGTTCTGCTTTAGTTTCAAGGTAGTAAGCTTTTCAACACTGCTAGGGGCCTTGCTTCAGCACCCGTTTCAGTACCAGAACACTGCGTAGAACCAGGAAGCTCTGCTCCTGCGTGTATGCTGCGTGTCAACCTAGAAATTAGAGAATGACGGCACAAGGCTAGTTTTCCCATTATGAAAGCTCCGTTGATGCGGCCCCGAAGCTACCTGAAAAGCACTGTTGTTACCGTGCTTTTACTTACAGCCGGCATGGTTCATAGAAGAAAATGAGTTTTCTCGAAAGAAACCTTGTGCTTCCAGTTCCTAGTTGGAAGCTCACCCGGCTCTGCTCTATACCAAACGTGAAAGTCAATGTGAGCACTAGCCTCGAAGTAAGGCCCTGATTATCCTGGCAAAACGGGAGGCGTGCAGCAGCTCCATGAGGCCTTCTTCGCTGTTCTGCTTTAGTTTCACGGTAGTAAGCTTTCCAACATTCCTAGGGACTTTGCTTAAGCAACCGTTTCGGTACCAGAACACTGCGTAGAGACAGTAAGCTCTGGTCCTGCGTGTATGCTGCGTGTCAACCTAGAAATTGGAGACTGATGGCATAAGGCTTCTTTTCCCATTATGAAAGCTCCGTTCATGCGGCCTCGAAGCTACCTGAAAAGCATTGTTGTTGCCGGGGTTTTCCTCACTGCCGGCATGGTTCTGAGAAGAAAATGAGTTTTCTCCTAAGAAACCTTGGGGTTCCAGTTCCTTGTTGGAAGCTCACCCTGCTCTGCGCTATACCTAAAGTGAAAGTCAACGTGAGCCCAAGCTTCGAAGTAAGGCCCTGATTATCCTTGCAAAACGAGAGGCGTGCAGCAGCTCCATGAGGCCTTCATCGTTGTTCTGCTTTAGTTTCAAGGTAGTAAGCTTTTCAACACTCCTAGGGGCCTTGCTTCAGCACCCGTTTCAGTACCAGAACACTGCGTAGAACCAGGAAGCTCTGCTCCTGCGTGTATGCTGCGTGTCAACCTAGAAATTAGAGACTGACGGCACAAGGCTAGTTTTCCCATTATGAAAGCTCCGTTGATGCGGCCCCGAAGCTACCTGAAAAGCACTGTTGTTACCGTGCTTTTACTTACAGCCGGCATGGTTCATAGAAGAAAATGAGTTTTCTCGAAAGAAACCTTGTGCTTCCAGTTCCTAGTTGGAAGCTCACCCGGCTCCGCTCTATACCAAACGTGAAAGTCAATGTGAGCACTAGCCTCGAAGTAAGGCCCTGATTATCCGGGCAAAACGGGAGGCGTGCAGCAGCTCCATGAGGCCTTCATCGCTGTTCTGCTTTAGTTTCACGGTAGTAAGCTTTCCAACATTCCTAGGGACTTTGCTTAAGCAACCGTTTCGGTACCAGAACACTGCGTAGAGACAGTAAGCTCTGGTCCTGCGTGTATGCTGCGTGTCAACCTAGAAATTGGAGACTGATGGCATAAGGCTTCTTTTCCTATTATGAAAGCTCCATTCATGCGGCCTCGAAGCTACCTGAAAAGCATTGTTGTTGCCGGGGTTTTCCTCACTGCCGGCATGGTTCTGAGAAGAAAATGAGTTTTCTCCTAAGAAACCTTGGGGTTCCAGTTCCTTGTTGGAAGCTCACCCTGCTCTAAGCTATACCTAAAGTGAAAGTCAACGTGAGCCCAAGCTTCGAAGTAAGGCCCTGATTATCCTTGCAAAACGAGAGGCGTGCAGCAGCTCCATGAGGCCTTCATCGTCGTTCTGCTTTAGTTTCAAGGTAGTAAGCTTTTCAACACTCCTAGGGGCCTTGCTTCAGCACCCGTTTCAGTACCAGAACACTGCGTAGAACCAGGAAGCTCTGCTCCTGCGTGTATGCTGCGTGTCAACCTAGAAATTAGAGACTGACGGCACAAGGCTAGTTTTCCCATTATGAAAGCTCCCTTGATGCGGCCCCGAAGCTACCTGAAAAGCACTGTTGTTACCGTGCTTTTACTTACAGCCGGCATGGTTCATAGAAGAAAATGAGTTTTCTCGAAAGAAACCTTGTGCTTCCAGTTCCTAGTTGGAAGCTCACCCGGCTCCGCTCTATACCAAACGTGAAAGTCAATGTGAGCACTAGCCTCGAAGTAAGGCCCTGATTATCCGGGCAAAACGGGAGGCGTGCAGCAGCTCCATGAGGCCTTCATCGCTGTTCTGCTTTAGTTTCACGGTAGTAAGCTTTCCAACATTCCTAGGGACTTTGCTTAAGCAACCGTTTCGGTACCAGAACACTGCGTAGAGACAGTAAGCTCTGGTCCTGCGTGTATGCTGCGTGTCAACCTAGAAATTGGAGACTGATGGCATAAGGCTTCTTTTCCCATTATGAAAGCTCCGTTCATGCGGCCTCGAAGCTACCTGAAAAGCATTGTTGTTGCCGGGGTTTTCCTCACTGCCGGCATGGTTCTGAGAAGAAAATGAGTTTTCTCCTAAGAAACCTTGGGGTTCCAGTTCCTTGTTGGAAGCTCACCCTGCTCTGCGCTATACCCAAAGTGAAAGTCAACGTGAGCCCAAGCTTCGAAGTAAGGCCCTGATTATCCTTGCAAAACGAGAGGCGTGCAGCAGCTCCATGAGGCCTTCATCGTCGTTCTGCTTTAGTTTCAAGGTAGTAAGCTTTTCAACACTCCTAGGGGCCTTGCTTCAGCACCCGTTTCAGTACCAGAACACTGCGTAGAACCAGGAAGCTCTGGTCCTGCGTGTATGCTGCGTGTCAACCTAGAAATTAGAGACTGACGGCACAAGGCTAGTTTTCCCATTATGAAAGCTCCGTTGATGCGGCCCCGAAGCTACCTGAAAAGCACTGTTGTTACCGTGCTTTTACTTACAGCCGGCATGGTTCATAGAAGAAAATGAGTTTTCTCCTAAGAAACCTTGGGGTTCCAGTTCCTTGTTGGAAGCTCACCCTGCTCTAAGCTATACCCAAAGTGAAAGTCAACGTGAGCCCAAGCTTCGAAGTAAGGCCCTGATTATCCTTGCAAAACGAGAGGCGTGCAGCAGCTCCATGAGGCCTTCATCGTCGTTCTGCTTTAGTTTGAAGGTAGTAAGCTTTTCAACACTCCTAGGGGCCTTGCTTCAGCACCCGTTTCAGTACCAGAACACTGCGTAGAACCAGGAAGCTCTGCTCCTGCGTGTATGCTGCGTGTCAACCTAGAAATTAGAGACTGACGGCACAAGGCTAGTTTTCCCATTATGAAAGCTCCGTTGATGCGGCCCCGAAGCTACCTGAAAAGCACTGTTGTTACCGTGCTTTTACTTACAGCCGGCATGGTTCATAGAAGAAAATGAGTTTTCTCCTAAGAAACCTTGGGGTTCCAGTTCCTTGTTGGAAGCTCACCCTGCTCTAAGCTATACCCAAAGTGAAAGTCAACGTGAGCCCAAGCTTCGAAGTAAGGCCCTGATTATCCTTGCAAAACGAGAGGCGTGCAGCAGCTCCATGAGGCCTTCATCGTCGTTCTGCTTTAGTTTCAAGGTAGTAAGCTTTTCAACACTCCTAGGGGCCTTGCTTCAGCACCCGTTTCAGTACCAGAACACTGCGTAGAACCAGGAAGCTCTGCTCCTGCGTGTATGCTGCGTGTCAACCTAGAAATTAGAGACTGACGGCACAAGGCTAGTTTTCCCATTATGAAAGCTCCGTTGATGCGGCCCCGAAGCTACCTGAAAAGCACTGTTGTTACCGTGCTTTTACTTACAGCCGGCATGGTTCATAGAAGAAAATGAGTTTTCTCGAAAGAAACCTTGTGCTTCCAGTTCCTAGTTGGAAGCTCACCCGGCTCCGCTCTATACCAAACGTGAAAGTCAATGTGAGCACTAGCCTCGAAGTAAGGCCCTGATTATCCGGGCAAAACGGGAGGCGTGCAGCAGCTCCATGAGGCCTTCATCGCTGTTCTGCTTTAGTTTCACGGTAGTAAGCTTTCCAACATTCCTAGGGACTTTGCTTAAGCAACCGTTTCGGTACCAGAACACTGCGTAGAGACAGTAAGCTCTGGTCCTGCGTGTATGCTGCGTGTCAACCTAGAAATTGGAGACTGATGGCATAAGGCTTCTTTTCCCATTATGAAAGCTCCGTTCATGCGGCCTCGAAGCTACCTGAAAAGCATTGTTGTTGCCGGGGTTTTCCTCACTGCCGGCATGGTTCTGAGAAGAAAATGAGTTTTCTCCTAAGAAACCTTGGGGTTCCAGTTCCTTGTTGGAAGCTCACCCTGCTCTGCGCTATACCTAAAGTGAAAGTCAACGTGAGCCCAAGCTTCGAAGTAAGGCCCTGATTATCCTTGCAAAACGAGAGGCGTGCAGCAGCTCCATGAGGCCTTCATCGTCGTTCTGCTTTAGTTTCAAGGTAGTAAGCTTTTCAACACTCCTAGGGGCCTTGCTTCAGCACCCGTTTCAGTACCAGAACACTGCGTAGAACCAGGAAGCTCTGCTCCTGCGTGTATGCTGCGTGTCAACCTAGAAATTAGAGACTGACGGCACAAGGCTAGTTTTCCCATTATGAAAGCTCCGTTGATGCGGCCCCGAAGCTACCTGAAAAGCACTGTTGTTACCGTGCTTTTACTTACAGCCGGCATGGTTCATAGAAGCAAATGAGTTTTCTCGAAAGAAACCTTGTGCTTCCAGTTCCTAGTTGGAAGCTCACCCGGCTCTGCTCTATACCAAACGTGAAAGTCAATGTGAGCACTAGCCTCGAAGTAAGGCCCTGATTATCCTGGCAAAACGGGAGGCGTGCAGCAGCTCCATGAGGCCTTCTTCGCTGTTCTGCTTTAGTTTCACGGTAGTAAGCTTTCCAACATTCCTAGGGACTTTGCTTAAGCAACCGTTTCGGTACCAGAACACTGCGTAGAGACAGTAAGCTCTGGTCCTGCGTGTATGCTGCGTGTCAACCTAGAAATTGGAGACTGATGGCATAAGGCTTCTTTTCCCATTATGAAAGCTCCGTTCATGCGGCCTCGAAGCTACCTGAAAAGCATTGTTGTTGCCGGGGTTTTCCTCACTGCCGGCATGGTTCTGAGAAGAAAATGAGTTTTCTCCTAAGAAACCTTGGGGTTCCAGTTCCTTGTTGGAAGCTCACCCTGCTCTGCGCTATACCTAAAGTGAAAGTCAACGTGAGCCCAAGCTTCGAAGTAAGGCCCTGATTATCCTTGCAAAACGAGAGGCGTGCAGCAGCTCCATGAGGCCTTCATCGTTGTTCTGCTTTAGTTTCAAGGTAGTAAGCTTTTCAACACTGCTAGGGGCCTTGCTTCAGCACCCGTTTCAGTACCAGAACACTGCGTAGAACCAGGAAGCTCTGCTCCTGCGTGTATGCTGCGTGTCAACCTAGAAATTAGAGAATGACGGCACAAGGCTAGTTTTCCCATTATGAAAGCTCCGTTGATGCGGCCCCGAAGCTACCTGAAAAGCACTGTTGTTACCGTGCTTTTACTTACAGCCGGCATGGTTCATAGAAGAAAATGAGTTTTCTCGAAAGAAACCTTGTGCTTCCAGTTCCTAGTTGGAAGCTCACCCGGCTCTGCTCTATACCAAACGTGAAAGTCAATGTGAGCACTAGCCTCGAAGTAAGGCCCTGATTATCCGGGCAAAACGGGAGGCGTGCAGCAGCTCCATGAGGCCTTCTTCGCTGTTCTGCTTTAGTTTCACGGTAGTGAGCTTTCCAACATTCCTAGGGACTTTGCTTAAGCAACCGTTTCGGTACCAGAACACTGCGTAGAGACAGTAAGCTCTGGTCCTGCGTGTATGCTGCGTGTCAACCTAGAAATTGGAGACTGATGGCATAAGGCTTCTTTTCCCATTATGAAAGCTCCGTTCATGCGGCCTCGAAGCTACCTGAAAAGCATTGTTGTTGCCGGGGTTTTCCTCACTGCCGGCATGGTTCTGAGAAGAAAATGAGTTTTCTCCTAAGAAACCTTGGGGTTCCAGTTCCTTGTTGGAAGCTCACCCTGCTCTGCGCTATACCTAAAGTGAAAGTCAACGTGAGCCCAAGCTTCGAAGTAAGGCCCTGATTATCCTTGCAAAACGAGAGGCGTGCAGCAGCTCCATGAGGCCTTCATCGTCGTTCTGCTTTAGTTTCAAGGTAGTAAGCTTTTCAACACTCCTAGGGGCCTTGCTTCAGCACCCGTTTCAGTACCAGAACACTGCGTAGAACCAGGAAGCTCTGCTCCTGCGTGTATGCTGCGTGTCAACCTAGAAATTAGAGACTGACGGCACAAGGCTAGTTTTCCCATTATGAAAGCTCCGTTGATGCGGCCCCGAAGCTACCTGAAAAGCACTGTTGTTACCGTGCTTTTACTTACAGCCGGCATGGTTCATAGAAGAAAATGAGTTTTCTCGAAAGAAACCTTGTGCTTCCAGTTCCTAGTTGGAAGCTCACCCGGCTCCGCTCTATACCAAACGTGAAAGTCAATGTGAGCACTAGCCTCGAAGTAAGGCCCTGATTATCCGGGCAAAACGGGAGGCGTGCAGCAGCTCCATGAGGCCTTCATCGCTGTTCTGCTTTAGTTTCACGGTAGTAAGCTTTCCAACATTCCTAGGGACTTTGCTTAAGCAACCGTTTCGGTACCAGAACACTGCGTAGAGACAGTAAGCTCTGGTCCTGCGTGTATGCTGCGTGTCAACCTAGAAATTGGAGACTGATGGCATAAGGCTTCTTTTCCCATTATGAAAGCTCCATTCATGCGGCCTCGAAGCTACCTGAAAAGCATTGTTGTTGCCGGGGTTTTCCTCACTGCCGGCATGGTTCTGAGAAGAAAATGAGTTTTCTCCTAAGAAACCTTGGGGTTCCAGTTCCTTGTTGGAAGCTCACCCTGCTCTAAGCTATACCTAAAGTGAAAGTCAACGTGAGCCCAAGCTTCGAAGTAAGGCCCTGATTATCCTTGCAAAACGAGAGGCGTGCAGCAGCTCCATGAGGCCTTCATCGTCGTTCTGCTTTAGTTTCAAGGTAGTAAGCTTTTCAACACTCCTAGGGGCCTTGCTTCAGCACCCGTTTCAGTACCAGAACACTGCGTAGAACCAGGAAGCTCTGCTCCTGCGTGTATGCTGCGTGTCAACCTAGAAATTAGAGACTGACGGCACAAGGCTAGTTTTCCCATTATGAAAGCTCCCTTGATGCGGCCCCGAAGCTACCTGAAAAGCACTGTTGTTACCGTGCTTTTACTTACAGCCGGCATGGTTCATAGAAGAAAATGAGTTTTCTCGAAAGAAACCTTGTGCTTCCAGTTCCTAGTTGGAAGCTCACCCGGCTCCGCTCTATACCAAACGTGAAAGTCAATGTGAGCACTAGCCTCGAAGTAAGGCCCTGATTATCCGGGCAAAACGGGAGGCGTGCAGCAGCTCCATGAGGCCTTCATCGCTGTTCTGCTTTAGTTTCACGGTAGTAAGCTTTCCAACATTCCTAGGGACTTTGCTTAAGCAACCGTTTCGGTACCAGAACACTGCGTAGAGACAGTAAGCTCTGGTCCTGCGTGTATGCTGCGTGTCAACCTAGAAATTGGAGACTGATGGCATAAGGCTTCTTTTCCCATTATGAAAGCTCCGTTCATGCGGCCTCGAAGCTACCTGAAAAGCATTGTTGTTGCCGGGGTTTTCCTCACTGCCGGCATGGTTCTGAGAAGAAAATGAGTTTTCTCCTAAGAAACCTTGGGGTTCCAGTTCCTTGTTGGAAGCTCACCCTGCTCTGCGCTATACCCAAAGTGAAAGTCAACGTGAGCCCAAGCTTCGAAGTAAGGCCCTGATTATCCTTGCAAAACGAGAGGCGTGCAGCAGCTCCATGAGGCCTTCATCGTCGTTCTGCTTTAGTTTCAAGGTAGTAAGCTTTTCAACACTCCTAGGGGCCTTGCTTCAGCACCCGTTTCAGTACCAGAACACTGCGTAGAACCAGGAAGCTCTGCTCCTGCGTGTATGCTGCGTGTCAACCTAGAAATTAGAGACTGACGGCACAAGGCTAGTTTTCCCATTATGAAAGCTCCGTTGATGCGGCCCCGAAGCTACCTGAAAAGCACTGTTGTTACCGTGCTTTTACTTACAGCCGGCATGGTTCATAGAAGAAAATGAGTTTTCTCCTAAGAAACCTTGGGGTTCCAGTTCCTTGTTGGAAGCTCACCCTGCTCTAAGCTATACCCAAAGTGAAAGTCAACGTGAGCCCAAGCTTCGAAGTAAGGCCCTGATTATCCTTGCAAAACGAGAGGCGTGCAGCAGCTCCATGAGGCCTTCATCGTCGTTCTGCTTTAGTTTCAAGGTAGTAAGCTTTTCAACACTCCTAGGGGCCTTGCTTCAGCACCCGTTTCAGTACCAGAACACTGCGTAGAACCAGGAAGCTCTGCTCCTGCGTGTATGCTGCGTGTCAACCTAGAAATTAGAGACTGACGGCACAAGGCTAGTTTTCCCATTATGAAAGCTCCGTTGATGCGGCCCCGAAGCTACCTGAAAAGCACTGTTGTTACCGTGCTTTTACTTACAGCCGGCATGGTTCATAGAAGCAAATGAGTTTTCTCGAAAGAAACCTTGTGCTTCCAGTTCCTAGTTGGAAGCTCACCCGGCTCCGCTCTATACCAAACGTGAAAGTCAATGTGAGCACTAGCCTCGAAGTAAGGCCCTGATTATCCGGGCAAAACGGGAGGCGTGCAGCAGCTCCATGAGGCCTTCATCGCTGTTCTGCTTTAGTTTCACGGTAGTAAGCTTTCCAACATTCCTAGGGACTTTGCTTAAGCAACCGTTTCGGTACCAGAACACTGCGTAGAGACAGTAAGCTCTGGTCCTGCGTGTATGCTGCGTGTCAACCTAGAAATTGGAGACTGATGGCATAAGGCTTCTTTTCCCATTATGAAAGCTCCGTTCATGCGGCCTCGAAGCTACCTGAAAAGCATTGTTGTTGCCGGGGTTTTCCTCACTGCCGGCATGGTTCTGAGAAGAAAATGAGTTTTCTCCTAAGAAACCTTGGGGTTCCAGTTCCTTGTTGGAAGCTCACCCTGCTCTGCGCTATACCTAAAGTGAAAGTCAACGTGAGCCCAAGCTTCGAAGTAAGGCCCTGATTATCCTTGCAAAACGAGAGGCGTGCAGCAGCTCCATGAGGCCTTCATCGTCGTTCTGCTTTAGTTTCAAGGTAGTAAGCTTTTCAACACTCCTAGGGGCCTTGCTTCAGCACCCGTTTCAGTACCAGAACACTGCGTAGAACCAGGAAGCTCTGCTCCTGCGTGTATGCTGCGTGTCAACCTAGAAATTAGAGACTGACGGCACAAGGCTAGTTTTCCCATTATGAAAGCTCCGTTGATGCGGCCCCGAAGCTACCTGAAAAGCACTGTTGTTACCGTGCTTTTACTTACAGCCGGCATGGTTCATAGAAGCAAATGAGTTTTCTCGAAAGAAACCTTGTGCTTCCAGTTCCTAGTTGGAAGCTCACCCGGCTCTGCTCTATACCAAACGTGAAAGTCAATGTGAGCACTAGCCTCGAAGTAAGGCCCTGATTATCCTGGCAAAACGGGAGGCGTGCAGCAGCTCCATGAGGCCTTCTTCGCTGTTCTGCTTTAGTTTCACGGTAGTAAGCTTTCCAACATTCCTAGGGACTTTGCTTAAGCAACCGTTTCGGTACCAGAACACTGCGTAGAGACAGTAAGCTCTGGTCCTGCGTGTATGCTGCGTGTCAACCTAGAAATTGGAGACTGATGGCATAAGGCTTCTTTTCCCATTATGAAAGCTCCGTTCATGCGGCCTCGAAGCTACCTGAAAAGCATTGTTGTTGCCGGGGTTTTCCTCACTGCCGGCATGGTTCTGAGAAGAAAATGAGTTTTCTCCTAAGAAACCTTGGGGTTCCAGTTCCTTGTTGGAAGCTCACCCTGCTCTGCGCTATACCTAAAGTGAAAGTCAACGTGAGCCCAAGCTTCGAAGTAAGGCCCTGATTATCCTTGCAAAACGAGAGGCGTGCAGCAGCTCCATGAGGCCTTCATCGTTGTTCTGCTTTAGTTTCAAGGTAGTAAGCTTTTCAACACTGCTAGGGGCCTTGCTTCAGCACCCGTTTCAGTACCAGAACACTGCGTAGAACCAGGAAGCTCTGCTCCTGCGTGTATGCTGCGTGTCAACCTAGAAATTAGAGAATGACGGCACAAGGCTAGTTTTCCCATTATGAAAGCTCCGTTGATGCGGCCCCGAAGCTACCTGAAAAGCACTGTTGTTACCGTGCTTTTACTTACAGCCGGCATGGTTCATAGAAGAAAATGAGTTTTCTCGAAAGAAACCTTGTGCTTCCAGTTCCTAGTTGGAAGCTCACCCGGCTCTGCTCTATACCAAACGTGAAAGTCAATGTGAGCACTAGCCTCGAAGTAAGGCCCTGATTATCCGGGCAAAACGGGAGGCGTGCAGCAGCTCCATGAGGCCTTCTTCGCTGTTCTGCTTTAGTTTCACGGTAGTGAGCTTTCCAACATTCCTAGGGACTTTGCTTAAGCAACCGTTTCGGTACCAGAACACTGCGTAGAGACAGTAAGCTCTGGTCCTGCGTGTATGCTGCGTGTCAACCTAGAAATTGGAGACTGATGGCATAAGGCTTCTTTTCCCATTATGAAAGCTCCGTTCATGCGGCCTCGAAGCTACCTGAAAAGCATTGTTGTTGCCGGGGTTTTCCTCACTGCCGGCATGGTTCTGAGAAGAAAATGAGTTTTCTCCTAAGAAACCTTGGGGTTCCAGTTCCTTGTTGGAAGCTCACCCTGCTCTGCGCTATACCTAAAGTGAAAGTCAACGTGAGCCCAAGCTTCGAAGTAAGGCCCTGATTATCCTTGCAAAACGAGAGGCGTGCAGCAGCTCCATGAGGCCTTCATCGTCGTTCTGCTTTAGTTTCAAGGTAGTAAGCTTTTCAACACTCCTAGGGGCCTTGCTTCAGCACCCGTTTCAGTACCAGAACACTGCGTAGAACCAGGAAGCTCTGCTCCTGCGTGTATGCTGCGTGTCAACCTAGAAATTAGAGACTGACGGCACAAGGCTAGTTTTCCCATTATGAAAGCTCCGTTGATGCGGCCCCGAAGCTACCTGAAAAGCACTGTTGTTACCGTGCTTTTACTTACAGCCGGCATGGTTCATAGAAGAAAATGAGTTTTCTCGAAAGAAACCTTGTGCTTCCAGTTCCTAGTTGGAAGCTCACCCGGCTCCGCTCTATACCAAACGTGAAAGTCAATGTGAGCACTAGCCTCGAAGTAAGGCCCTGATTATCCGGGCAAAACGGGAGGCGTGCAGCAGCTCCATGAGGCCTTCATCGCTGTTCTGCTTTAGTTTCACGGTAGTAAGCTTTCCAACATTCCTAGGGACTTTGCTTAAGCAACCGTTTCGGTACCAGAACACTGCGTAGAGACAGTAAGCTCTGGTCCTGCGTGTATGCTGCGTGTCAACCTAGAAATTGGAGACTGATGGCATAAGGCTTCTTTTCCCATTATGAAAGCTCCATTCATGCGGCCTCGAAGCTACCTGAAAAGCATTGTTGTTGCCGGGGTTTTCCTCACTGCCGGCATGGTTCTGAGAAGAAAATGAGTTTTCTCCTAAGAAACCTTGGGGTTCCAGTTCCTTGTTGGAAGCTCACCCTGCTCTAAGCTATACCTAAAGTGAAAGTCAACGTGAGCCCAAGCTTCGAAGTAAGGCCCTGATTATCCTTGCAAAACGAGAGGCGTGCAGCAGCTCCATGAGGCCTTCATCGTCGTTCTGCTTTAGTTTCAAGGTAGTAAGCTTTTCAACACTCCTAGGGGCCTTGCTTCAGCACCCGTTTCAGTACCAGAACACTGCGTAGAACCAGGAAGCTCTGCTCCTGCGTGTATGCTGCGTGTCAACCTAGAAATTAGAGACTGACGGCACAAGGCTAGTTTTCCCATTATGAAAGCTCCCTTGATGCGGCCCCGAAGCTACCTGAAAAGCACTGTTGTTACCGTGCTTTTACTTACAGCCGGCATGGTTCATAGAAGAAAATGAGTTTTCTCGAAAGAAACCTTGTGCTTCCAGTTCCTAGTTGGAAGCTCACCCGGCTCCGCTCTATACCAAACGTGAAAGTCAATGTGAGCACTAGCCTCGAAGTAAGGCCCTGATTATCCGGGCAAAACGGGAGGCGTGCAGCAGCTCCATGAGGCCTTCATCGCTGTTCTGCTTTAGTTTCACGGTAGTAAGCTTTCCAACATTCCTAGGGACTTTGCTTAAGCAACCGTTTCGGTACCAGAACACTGCGTAGAGACAGTAAGCTCTGGTCCTGCGTGTATGCTGCGTGTCAACCTAGAAATTGGAGACTGATGGCATAAGGCTTCTTTTCCCATTATGAAAGCTCCGTTCATGCGGCCTCGAAGCTACCTGAAAAGCATTGTTGTTGCCGGGGTTTTCCTCACTGCCGGCATGGTTCTGAGAAGAAAATGAGTTTTCTCCTAAGAAACCTTGGGGTTCCAGTTCCTTGTTGGAAGCTCACCCTGCTCTGCGCTATACCCAAAGTGAAAGTCAACGTGAGCCCAAGCTTCGAAGTAAGGCCCTGATTATCCTTGCAAAACGAGAGGCGTGCAGCAGCTCCATGAGGCCTTCATCGTCGTTCTGCTTTAGTTTCAAGGTAGTAAGCTTTTCAACACTCCTAGGGGCCTTGCTTCAGCACCCGTTTCAGTACCAGAACACTGCGTAGAACCAGGAAGCTCTGCTCCTGCGTGTATGCTGCGTGTCAACCTAGAAATTAGAGACTGACGGCACAAGGCTAGTTTTCCCATTATGAAAGCTCCGTTGATGCGGCCCCGAAGCTACCTGAAAAGCACTGTTGTTACCGTGCTTTTACTTACAGCCGGCATGGTTCATAGAAGAAAATGAGTTTTCTCCTAAGAAACCTTGGGGTTCCAGTTCCTTGTTGGAAGCTCACCCTGCTCTAAGCTATACCCAAAGTGAAAGTCAACGTGAGCCCAAGCTTCGAAGTAAGGCCCTGATTATCCTTGCAAAACGAGAGGCGTGCAGCAGCTCCATGAGGGCCTTCATCGTCGTTCTGCTTTAGTTTCAAGGTAGTAAGCTTTTCAACACTCCTAGGGGCCTTGCTTCAGCACCCGTTTCAGTACCAGAACACTGCGTAGAACCAGGAAGCTCTGCTCCTGCGTGTATGCTGCGTGTCAACCTAGAAATTAGAGACTGACGGCACAAGGCTAGTTTTCCCATTATGAAAGCTCCGTTGATGCGGCCCCGAAGCTACCTGAAAAGCACTGTTGTTACCGTGCTTTTACTTACAGCCGGCATGGTTCATAGAAGAAAATGAGTTTTCTCCTAAGAAACCTTGGGGTTCCAGTTCCTTGTTGGAAGCTCACCCTGCTCTAAGCTATACCCAAAGTGAAAGTCAACGTGAGCCCAAGCTTCGAAGTAAGGCCCTGATTATCCTTGCAAAACGAGAGGCGTGCAGCAGCTCCATGAGGCCTTCATCGTCGTTCTGCTTTAGTTTCAAGGTAGTAAGCTTTTCAACACTCCTAGGGGCCTTGCTTCAGCACCCGTTTCAGTACCAGAACACTGCGTAGAACCAGGAAGCTCTGCTCCTGCGTGTATGCTGCGTGTCAACCTAGAAATTAGAGACTGACGGCACAAGGCTAGTTTTCCCATTATGAAAGCTCCGTTGATGCGGCCCCGAAGCTACCTGAAAAGCACTGTTGTTACCGTGCTTTTACTTACAGCCGGCATGGTTCATAGAAGAAAATGAGTTTTCTCGAAAGAAACCTTGTGCTTCCAGTTCCTAGTTGGAAGCTCACCCGGCTCCGCTCTATACCAAACGTGAAAGTCAATGTGAGCACTAGCCTCGAAGTAAGGCCCTGATTATCCGGGCAAAACGGGAGGCGTGCAGCAGCTCCATGAGGCCTTCATCGCTGTTCTGCTTTAGTTTCACGGTAGTAAGCTTTCCAACATTCCTAGGGACTTTGCTTAAGCAACCGTTTCGGTACCAGAACACTGCGTAGAGACAGTAAGCTCTGGTCCTGCGTGTATGCTGCGTGTCAACCTAGAAATTGGAGACTGATGGCATAAGGCTTCTTTTCCCATTATGAAAGCTCCGTTCATGCGGCCTCGAAGCTACCTGAAAAGCATTGTTGTTGCCGGGGTTTTCCTCACTGCCGGCATGGTTCTGAGAAGAAAATGAGTTTTCTCCTAAGAAACCTTGGGGTTCCAGTTCCTTGTTGGAAGCTCACCCTGCTCTGCGCTATACCTAAAGTGAAAGTCAACGTGAGCCCAAGCTTCGAAGTAAGGCCCTGATTATCCTTGCAAAACGAGAGGCGTGCAGCAGCTCCATGAGGCCTTCATCGTCGTTCTGCTTTAGTTTCAAGGTAGTAAGCTTTTCAACACTCCTAGGGGCCTTGCTTCAGCACCCGTTTCAGTCCAGAACACTGCGTAGAACCAGGAAGCTCTGCTCCTGCGTGTATGCTGCGTGTCAACCTAGAAATTAGAGACTGACGGCACAAGGCTAGTTTTCCCATTATGAAAGCTCCGTTGATGCGGCCCCGAAGCTACCTGAAAAGCACTGTTGTTACCGTGCTTTTACTTACAGCCGGCATGGTTCATAGAAGCAAATGAGTTTTCTCGAAAGAAACCTTGTGCTTCCAGTTCCTAGTTGGAAGCTCACCCGGCTCTGCTCTATACCAAACGTGAAAGTCAATGTGAGCACTAGCCTCGAAGTAAGGCCCTGATTATCCTGGCAAAACGGGAGGCGTGCAGCAGCTCCATGAGGCCTTCTTCGCTGTTCTGCTTTAGTTTCACGGTAGTAAGCTTTCCAACATTCCTAGGGACTTTGCTTAAGCAACCGTTTCGGTACCAGAACACTGCGTAGAGACAGTAAGCTCTGGTCCTGCGTGTATGCTGCGTGTCAACCTAGAAATTGGAGACTGATGGCATAAGGCTTCTTTTCCCATTATGAAAGCTCCGTTCATGCGGCCTCGAAGCTACCTGAAAAGCATTGTTGTTGCCGGGGTTTTCCTCACTGCCGGCATGGTTCTGAGAAGAAAATGAGTTTTCTCCTAAGAAACCTTGGGGTTCCAGTTCCTTGTTGGAAGCTCACCCTGCTCTGCGCTATACCTAAAGTGAAAGTCAACGTGAGCCCAAGCTTCGAAGTAAGGCCCTGATTATCCTTGCAAAACGAGAGGCGTGCAGCAGCTCCATGAGGCCTTCATCGTTGTTCTGCTTTAGTTTCAAGGTAGTAAGCTTTTCAACACTGCTAGGGGCCTTGCTTCAGCACCCGTTTCAGTACCAGAACACTGCGTAGAACCAGGAAGCTCTGCTCCTGCGTGTATGCTGCGTGTCAACCTAGAAATTAGAGAATGACGGCACAAGGCTAGTTTTCCCATTATGAAAGCTCCGTTGATGCGGCCCCGAAGCTACCTGAAAAGCACTGTTGTTACCGTGCTTTTACTTACAGCCGGCATGGTTCATAGAAGAAAATGAGTTTTCTCGAAAGAAACCTTGTGCTTCCAGTTCCTAGTTGGAAGCTCACCCGGCTCTGCTCTATACCAAACGTGAAAGTCAATGTGAGCACTAGCCTCGAAGTAAGGCCCTGATTATCCGGGCAAAACGGGAGGCGTGCAGCAGCTCCATGAGGCCTTCTTCGCTGTTCTGCTTTAGTTTCACGGTAGTAAGCTTTCCAACATTCCTAGGGACTTTGCTTAAGCAACCGTTTCGGTACCAGAACACTGCGTAGAGACAGTAAGCTCTGGTCCTGCGTGTATGCTGCGTGTCAACCTAGAAATTGGAGACTGATGGCATAAGGCTTCTTTTCCCATTATGAAAGCTCCGTTCATGCGGCCTCGAAGCTACCTGAAAAGCATTGTTGTTGCCGGGGTTTTCCTCACTGCCGGCATGGTTCTGAGAAGAAAATGAGTTTTCTCCTAAGAAACCTTGGGGTTCCAGTTCCTTGTTGGAAGCTCACCCTGCTCTGCGCTATACCTAAAGTGAAAGTCAACGTGAGCCCAAGCTTCGAAGTAAGGCCCTGATTATCCTTGCAAAACGAGAGGCGTGCAGCAGCTCCATGAGGCCTTCATCGTTGTTCTGCTTTAGTTTCAAGGTAGTAAGCTTTTCAACACTCCTAGGGGCCTTGCTTCAGCACCCGTTTCAGTACCAGAACACTGCGTAGAACCAGGAAGCTCTGCTCCTGCGTGTATGCTGCGTGTCAACCTAGAAATTAGAGACTGACGGCACAAGGCTAGTTTTCCCATTATGAAAGCTCCGTTGATGCGGCCCCGAAGCTACCTGAAAAGCACTGTTGTTACCGTGCTTTTACTTACAGCCGGCATGGTTCATAGAAGAAAATGAGTTTTCTCGAAAGAAACCTTGTGCTTCCAGTTCCTAGTTGGAAGCTCACCCGGCTCCGCTCTATACCAAACGTGAAAGTCAATGTGAGCACTAGCCTCGAAGTAAGGCCCTGATTATCCGGGCAAAACGGGAGGCGTGCAGCAGCTCCATGAGGCCTTCATCGCTGTTCTGCTTTAGTTTCACGGTAGTAAGCTTTCCAACATTCCTAGGGACTTTGCTTAAGCAACCGTTTCGGTACCAGAACACTGCGTAGAGACAGTAAGCTCTGGTCCTGCGTGTATGCTGCGTGTCAACCTAGAAATTGGAGACTGATGGCATAAGGCTTCTTTTCCCATTATGAAAGCTCCATTCATGCGGCCTCGAAGCTACCTGAAAAGCATTGTTGTTGCCGGGGTTTTCCTCACTGCCGGCATGGTTCTGAGAAGAAAATGAGTTTTCTCCTAAGAAACCTTGGGGTTCCAGTTCCTTGTTGGAAGCTCACCCTGCTCTAAGCTATACCCAAAGTGAAAGTCAACGTGAGCCCAAGCTTCGAAGTAAGGCCCTGATTATCCTTGCAAAACGAGAGGCGTGCAGCAGCTCCATGAGGCCTTCATCGTCGTTCTGCTTTAGTTTCAAGGTAGTAAGCTTTTCAACACTCCTAGGGGCCTTGCTTCAGCACCCGTTTCAGTACCAGAACACTGCGTAGAACCAGGAAGCTCTGCTCCTGCGTGTATGCTGCGTGTCAACCTAGAAATTAGAGACTGACGGCACAAGGCTAGTTTTCCCATTATGAAAGCTCCGTTGATGCGGCCCCGAAGCTACCTGAAAAGCACTGTTGTTACCGTGCTTTTACTTACAGCCGGCATGGTTCATAGAAGCAAATGAGTTTTCTCGAAAGAAACCTTGTGCTTCCAGTTCCTAGTTGGAAGCTCACCCGGCTCCGCTCTATACCAAACGTGAAAGTCAATGTGAGCACTAGCCTCGAAGTAAGGCCCTGATTATCCTGGCAAAACGGGAGGCGTGCAGCAGCTCCATGAGGCCTTCATCGCTGTTCTGCTTTAGTTTCACGGTAGTAAGCTTTCCAACATTCCTAGGGACTTTGCTTAAGCAACCGTTTCGGTACCAGAACACTGCGTAGAGACAGTAAGCTCTGGTCCTGCGTGTATGCTGCGTGTCAACCTAGAAATTGGAGACTGATGGCATAAGGCTTCTTTTCCCATTATGAAAGCTCCGTTCATGCGGCCTCGAAGCTACCTGAAAAGCATTGTTGTTGCCGGGGTTTTCCTCACTGCCGGCATGGTTCTGAGAAGAAAATGAGTTTTCTCCTAAGAAACCTTGGGGTTCCAGTTCCTTGTTGGAAGCTCACCCTGCTCTGCGCTATACCCAAAGTGAAAGTCAACGTGAGCCCAAGCTTCGAAGTAAGGCCCTGATTATCCTTGCAAAACGAGAGGCGTGCAGCAGCTCCATGAGGCCTTCATCGTCGTTCTGCTTTAGTTTCAAGGTAGTAAGCTTTTCAACACTCCTAGGGGCCTTGCTTCAGCACCCGTTTCAGTACCAGAACACTGCGTAGAACCAGGAAGCTCTGCTCCTGCGTGTATGCTGCGTGTCAACCTAGAAATTAGAGACTGACGGCACAAGGCTAGTTTTCCCATTATGAAAGCTCCGTTGATGCGGCCCCGAAGCTACCTGAAAAGCACTGTTGTTACCGTGCTTTTACTTACCGCCGGCATGGTTCATAGAAGAAAATGAGTTTTCTCCTAAGAAACCTTGGGGTTCCAGTTCCTTGTTGGAAGCTCACCCTGCTCTAAGCTATACCCAAAGTGAAAGTCAACGTGAGCCCAAGCTTCGAAGTAAGGCCCTGATTATCCTTGCAAAACGAGAGGCGTGCAGCAGCTCCATGAGGCCTTCATCGTCGTTCTGCTTTAGTTTCAAGGTAGTAAGCTTTTCAACACTCCTAGGGGCCTTGCTTCAGCACCCGTTTCAGTAGCAGAACACTGCGTAGAACCAGGAAGCTCTGCTCCTGCGTGTATGCTGCGTGTCAACCTAGAAATTAGAGACTGACGGCACAAGGCTAGTTTTCCCATTATGAAAGCTCCGTTGATGCGGCCCCGAAGCTACCTGAAAAGCACTGTTGTTACCGTGCTTTTACTTACAGCCGGCATGGTTCATAGAAGAAAATGAGTTTTCTCGAAAGAAACCTTGTGCTTCCAGTTCCTAGTTGGAAGCTCACCCGGCTCCGCTCTATACCAAACGTGAAAGTCAATGTGAGCACTAGCCTCGAAGTAAGGCCCTGATTATCCGGGCAAAACGGGAGGCGTGCAGCAGCTCCATGAGGCCTTCATCGCTGTTCTGCTTTAGTTTCACGGTAGTAAGCTTTCCAACATTCCTAGGGACTTTGCTTAAGCAACCGTTTCGGTACCAGAACACTGCGTAGAGACAGTAAGCTCTGGTCCTGCGTGTATGCTGCGTGTCAACCTAGAAATTGGAGACTGATGGCATAAGGCTTCTTTTCCCATTATGAAAGCTCCGTTCATGCGGCCTCGAAGCTACCTGAAAAGCATTGTTGTTGCCGGGGTTTTCCTCACTGCCGGCATGGTTCTGAGAAGAAAATGAGTTTTCTCCTAAGAAACCTTGGGGTTCCAGTTCCTTGTTGGAAGCTCACCCTGCTCTGCGCTATACCTAAAGTGAAAGTCAACGTGAGCCCAAGCTTCGAAGTAAGGCCCTGATTATCCTTGCAAAACGAGAGGCGTGCAGCAGCTCCATGAGGCCTTCATCGTCGTTCTGCTTTAGTTTCAAGGTAGTAAGCTTTTCAACACTCCTAGGGGCCTTGCTTCAGCACCCGTTTCAGTACCAGAACACTGCGTAGAACCAGGAAGCTCTGCTCCTGCGTGTATGCTGCGTGTCAACCTAGAAATTAGAGACTGACGGCACAAGGCTAGTTTTCCCATTATGAAAGCTCCGTTGATGCGGCCCCGAAGCTACCTGAAAAGCACTGTTGTTACCGTGCTTTTACTTACAGCCGGCATGGTTCATAGAAGAAAATGAGTTTTCTCGAAAGAAACCTTGTGCTTCCAGTTCCTAGTTGGAAGCTCACCCGGCTCTGCTCTATACCAAACGTGAAAGTCAATGTGAGCACTAGCCTCGAAGTAAGGCCCTGATTATCCTGGCAAAACGGGAGGCGTGCAGCAGCTCCATGAGGCCTTCTTCGCTGTTCTGCTTTAGTTTCACGGTAGTAAGCTTTCCAACATTCCTAGGGACTTTGCTTAAGCAACCGTTTCGGTACCAGAACACTGCGTAGAGACAGTAAGCTCTGGTCCTGCGTGTATGCTGCGTGTCAACCTAGAAATTGGAGACTGATGGCATAAGGCTTCTTTTCCCATTATGAAAGCTCCGTTCATGCGGCCTCGAAGCTACCTGAAAAGCATTGTTGTTGCCGGGGTTTTCCTCACTGCCGGCATGGTTCTGAGAAGAAAATGAGTTTTCTCCTAAGAAACCTTGGGGTTCCAGTTCCTTGTTGGAAGCTCACCCTGCTCTGCGCTATACCTAAAGTGAAAGTCAACGTGAGCCCAAGCTTCGAAGTAAGGCCCTGATTATCCTTGCAAAACGAGAGGCGTGCAGCAGCTCCATGAGGCCTTCATCGTTGTTCTGCTTTAGTTTCAAGGTAGTAAGCTTTTCAACACTGCTAGGGGCCTTGCTTCAGCACCCGTTTCAGTACCAGAACACTGCGTAGAACCAGGAAGCTCTGCTCCTGCGTGTATGCTGCGTGTCAACCTAGAAATTAGAGACTGACGGCACAAGGCTAGTTTTCCCATTATGAAAGCTCCGTTGATGCGGCCCCGAAGCTACCTGAAAAGCACTGTTGTTACCGTGCTTTTACTTACAGCCGGCATGGTTCATAGAAGAAAATGAGTTTTCTCGAAAGAAACCTTGTGCTTCCAGTTCCTAGTTGGAAGCTCACCCGGCTCTGCTCTATACCAAACGTGAAAGTCAATGTGAGCACTAGCCTCGAAGTAAGGCCCTGATTATCCGGGCAAAACGGGAGGCGTGCAGCAGCTCCATGAGGCCTTCTTCGCTGTTCTGCTTTAGTTTCACGGTAGTAAGCTTTCCAACATTCCTAGGGACTTTGCTTAAGCAACCGTTTCGGTACCAGAACACTGCGTAGAGACAGTAAGCTCTGGTCCTGCGTGTATGCTGCGTGTCAACCTAGAAATTGGAGACTGATGGCATAAGGCTTCTTTTCCCATTATGAAAGCTCCGTTCATGCGGCCTCGAAGCTACCTGAAAAGCATTGTTGTTGCCGGGGTTTTCCTCACTGCCGGCATGGTTCTGAGAAGAAAATGAGTTTTCTCCTAAGAAACCTTGGGGTTCCAGTTCCTTGTTGGAAGCTCACCCTGCTCTGCGCTATACCTAAAGTGAAAGTCAACGTGAGCCCAAGCTTCGAAGTAAGGCCCTGATTATCCTTGCAAAACGAGAGGCGTGCAGCAGCTCCATGAGGCCTTCATCGTCGTTCTGCTTTAGTTTCAAGGTAGTAAGCTTTTCAACACTCCTAGGGGCCTTGCTTCAGCACCCGTTTCAGTACCAGAACACTGCGTAGAACCAGGAAGCTCTGCTCCTGCGTGTATGCTGCGTGTCAACCTAGAAATTAGAGACTGACGGCACAAGGCTAGTTTTCCCATTATGAAAGCTCCGTTGATGCGGCCCCGAAGCTACCTGAAAAGCACTGTTGTTACCGTGCTTTTACTTACAGCCGGCATGGTTCATAGAAGAAAATGAGTTTTCTCCTAAGAAACCTTGGGGTTCCAGTTCCTTGTTGGAAGCTCACCCTGCTCTAAGCTATACCCAAAGTGAAAGTCAACGTGAGCCCAAGCTTCGAAGTAAGGCCCTGATTATCCTTGCAAAACGAGAGGCGTGCAGCAGCTCCATGAGGCCTTCATCGTCGTTCTGCTTTAGTTTCAAGGTAGTAAGCTTTTCAACACTCCTAGGGGCCTTGCTTCAGCACCCGTTTCAGTACCAGAACACTGCGTAGAACCAGGAAGCTCTGCTCCTGCGTGTATGCTGCGTGTCAACCTAGAAATTAGAGACTGACGGCACAAGGCTAGTTTTCCCATTATGAAAGCTCCGTTGATGCGGCCCCGAAGCTACCTGAAAAGCACTGTTGTTACCGTGCTTTTACTTACAGCCGGCATGGTTCATAGAAGAAAATGAGTTTTCTCCTAAGAAACCTTGGGGTTCCAGTTCCTTGTTGGAAGCTCACCCTGCTCTAAGCTATACCCAAAGTGAAAGTCAACGTGAGCCCAAGCTTCGAAGTAAGGCCCTGATTATCCTTGCAAAACGAGAGGCGTGCAGCAGCTCCATGAGGCCTTCATCGTCGTTCTGCTTTAGTTTCAAGGTAGTAAGCTTTTCAACACTCCTAGGGGCCTTGCTTCAGCACCCGTTTCAGTACCAGAACACTGCGTAGAACCAGGAAGCTCTGCTCCTGCGTGTATGCTGCGTGTCAACCTAGAAATTGGAGACTGATGGCATAAGGCTTCTTTTCCCATTATGAAAGCTCCGTTCATGCGGCCTCGAAGCTACCTGAAAAGCATTGTTGTTGCCGGGGTTTTCCTCACTGCCGGCATGGTTCTGAGAAGAAAATGAGTTTTCTCCTAAGAAACCTTGGGGTTCCAGTTCCTTGTTGGAAGCTCACCCTGCTCTGCGCTATACCCAAAGTGAAAGTCAACGTGAGCCCAAGCTTCGAAGTAAGGCCCTGATTATCCTTGCAAAACGAGAGGCGTGCAGCAGCTCCATGAGGCCTTCATCGTCGTTCTGCTTTAGTTTCAAGGTAGTAAGCTTTTCAACACTCCTAGGGGCCTTGCTTCAGCACCCGTTTCAGTACCAGAACACTGCGTAGAACCAGGAAGCTCTGCTCCTGCGTGTATGCTGCGTGTCAACCTAGAAATTAGAGACTGACGGCACAAGGCTAGTTTTCCCATTATGAAAGCTCCGTTGATGCGGCCCCGAAGCTACCTGAAAAGCACTGTTGTTACCGTGCTTTTACTTACAGCCGGCATGGTTCATAGAAGAAAATGAGTTTTCTCGAAAGAAACCTTGTGCTTCCAGTTCCTAGTTGGAAGCTCACCCGGCTCCGCTCTATACCAAACGTGAAAGTCAATGTGAGCACTAGCCTCGAAGTAAGGCCCTGATTATCCGGGCAAAACGGGAGGCGTGCAGCAGCTCCATGAGGCCTTCATCGCTGTTCTGCTTTAGTTTCACGGTAGTAAGCTTTCCAACATTCCTAGGGACTTTGCTTAAGCAACCGTTTCGGTACCAGAACACTGCGTAGAGACAGTAAGCTCTGGTCCTGCGTGTATGCTGCGTGTCAACCTAGAAATTGGAGACTGATGGCATAAGGCTTCTTTTCCCATTATGAAAGCTCCGTTCATGCGGCCTCGAAGCTACCTGAAAAGCATTGTTGTTGCCGGGGTTTTCCTCACTGCCGGCATGGTTCTGAGAAGAAAATGAGTTTTCTCCTAAGAAACCTTGGGGTTCCAGTTCCTTGTTGGAAGCTCACCCTGCTCTGCGCTATACCCAAAGTGAAAGTCAACGTGAGCCCAAGCTTCGAAGTAAGGCCCTGATTATCCTTGCAAAACGAGAGGCGTGCAGCAGCTCCATGAGGCCTTCATCGTCGTTCTGCTTTAGTTTCAAGGTAGTAAGCTTTTCAACACTCCTAGGGGCCTTGCTTCAGCACCCGTTTCAGTACCAGAACACTGCGTAGAACCAGGAAGCTCTGCTCCTGCGTGTATGCTGCGTGTCAACCTAGAAATTAGAGACTGACGGCACAAGGCTAGTTTTCCCATTATGAAAGCTCCGTTGATGCGGCCCCGAAGCTACCTGAAAAGCACTGTTGTTACCGTGCTTTTACTTACAGCCGGCATGGTTCATAAAAGAAAATGAGTTTTCTCCTAAGAAACCTTGGGGTTCCAGTTCCTTGTTGGAAGCTCACCCTGCTCTAAGCTATACCCAAAGTGAAAGTCAACGTGAGCCCAAGCTTCGAAGTAAGGCCCTGATTATCCTTGCAAAACGAGAGGCGTGCAGCAGCTCCATGAGGCCTTCATCGTCGTTCTGCTTTAGTTTCAAGGTAGTAAGCTTTTCAACACTCCTAGGGGCCTTGCTTCAGCACCCGTTTCAGTACCAGAACACTGCGTAGAACCAGGAAGCTCTGCTCCTGCGTGTATGCTGCGTGTCAACCTAGAAACTAGAGACTGACGGCACAAGGCTAGTTTTCCCATTATGAAAGCTCCGTTGATGCGGCCCCGAAGCTACCTGAAAAGCACTGTTGTTACCGTGCTTTTACTTACAGCCGGCATGGTTCATAGAAGAAAATGAGTTTTCTCCTAAGAAACCTTGGGGTTCCAGTTCCTTGTTGGAAGCTCACCCTGCTCTAAGCTATACCCAAAGTGAAAGTCAACGTGAGCCCAAGCTTCGAAGTAAGGCCCTGATTATCCTTGCAAAACGAGAGGCGTGCAGCAGCTCCATGAGGCCTTCATCGTCGTTCTGCTTTAGTTTGAAGGTAGTAAGCTTTTCAACACTCCTAGGGGCCTTGCTTCAGCACCCGTTTCAGTACCAGAACACTGCGTAGAACCAGGAAGCTCTGCTCCTGCGTGTATGCTGCGTGTCAACCTAGAAATTAGAGACTGACGGCACAAGGCTAGTTTTCCCATTATGAAAGCTCCGTTGATGCGGCCCCGAAGCTACCTGAAAAGCACTGTTGTTACCGTGCTTTTACTTACAGCCGGCATGGTTCATAGAAGAAAATGAGTTTTCTCCTAAGAAACCTTGGGGTTCCAGTTCCTTGTTGGAAGCTCACCCTGCTCTAAGCTATACCCAAAGTGAAAGTCAACGTGAGCCCAAGCTTCGAAGTAAGGCCCTGATTATCCTTGCAAAACGAGAGGCGTGCAGCAGCTCCATGAGGCCTTCATCGTCGTTCTGCTTTAGTTTCAAGGTAGTAAGCTTTTCAACACTCCTAGGGGCCTTGCTTCAGCACCCGTTTCAGTACCAGAACACTGCGTAGAACCAGGAAGCTCTGCTCCTGCGTGTATGCTGCGTGTCAACCTAGAAATTGGAGACTGATGGCATAAGGCTTCTTTTCCCATTATGAAAGCTCCGTTCATGCGGCCTCGAAGCTACCTGAAAAGCATTGTTGTTGCCGGGGTTTTCCTCACTGCCGGCATGGTTCTGAGAAGAAAATGAGTTTTCTCCTAAGAAACCTTGGGGTTCCAGTTCCTTGTTGGAAGCTCACCCTGCTCTGCGCTATACCCAAAGTGAAAGTCAACGTGAGCCCAAGCTTCGAAGTAAGGCCCTGATTATCCTTGCAAAACGAGAGGCGTGCAGCAGCTCCATGAGGCCTTCATCGTCGTTCTGCTTTAGTTTCAAGGTAGTAAGCTTTTCAACACTCCTAGGGGCCTTGCTTCAGCACCCGTTTCAGTACCAGAACACTGCGTAGAACCAGGAAGCTCTGCTCCTGCGTGTATGCTGCGTGTCAACCTAGAAATTAGAGACTGACGGCACAAGGCTAGTTTTCCCATTATGAAAGCTCCGTTGATGCGGCCCCGAAGCTACCTGAAAAGCACTGTTGTTACCGTGCTTTTACTTACAGCCGGCATGGTTCATAGAAGAAAATGAGTTTTCTCGAAAGAAACCTTGTGCTTCCAGTTCCTAGTTGGAAGCTCACCCGGCTCCGCTCTATACCAAACGTGAAAGTCAATGTGAGCACTAGCCTCGAAGTAAGGCCCTGATTATCCGGGCAAAACGGGAGGCGTGCAGCAGCTCCATGAGGCCTTCATCGCTGTTCTGCTTTAGTTTCACGGTAGTAAGCTTTCCAACATTCCTAGGGACTTTGCTTAAGCAACCGTTTCGGTACCAGAACACTGCGTAGAGACAGTAAGCTCTGGTCCTGCGTGTATGCTGCGTGTCAACCTAGAAATTGGAGACTGATGGCATAAGGCTTCTTTTCCCATTATGAAAGCTCCGTTCATGCGGCCTCGAAGCTACCTGAAAAGCATTGTTGTTGCCGGGGTTTTCCTCACTGCCGGCATGGTTCTGAGAAGAAAATGAGTTTTCTCCTAAGAAACCTTGGGGTTCCAGTTCCTTGTTGGAAGCTCACCCTGCTCTGCGCTATACCCAAAGTGAAAGTCAACGTGAGCCCAAGCTTCGAAGTAAGGCCCTGATTATCCTTGCAAAACGAGAGGCGTGCAGCAGCTCCATGAGGCCTTCATCGTCGTTCTGCTTTAGTTTCAAGGTAGTAAGCTTTTCAACACTCCTAGGGGCCTTGCTTCAGCACCCGTTTCAGTACCAGAACACTGCGTAGAACCAGGAAGCTCTGCTCCTGCGTGTATGCTGCGTGTCAACCTAGAAATTAGAGACTGACGGCACAAGGCTAGTTTTCCCATTATGAAAGCTCCGTTGATGCGGCCCCGAAGCTACCTGAAAAGCACTGTTGTTACCGTGCTTTTACTTACAGCCGGCATGGTTCATAGAAGAAAATGAGTTTTCTCGAAAGAAACCTTGTGCTTCCAGTTCCTAGTTGGAAGCTCACCCGGCTCCGCTCTATACCAAACGTGAAAGTCAATGTGAGCACTAGCCTCGAAGTAAGGCCCTGATTATCCGGGCAAAACGGGAGGCGTGCAGCAGCTCCATGAGGCCTTCATCGCTGTTCTGCTTTAGTTTCACGGTAGTAAGCTTTCCAACATTCCTAGGGACTTTGCTTAAGCAACCGTTTCGGTACCAGAACACTGCGTAGAGACAGTAAGCTCTGGTCCTGCGTGTATGCTGCGTGTCAACCTAGAAATTGGAGACTGATGGCATAAGGCTTCTTTTCCCATTATGAAAGCTCCGTTCATGCGGCCTCGAAGCTACCTGAAAAGCATTGTTGTTGCCGGGGTTTTCCTCACTGCCGGCATGGTTCTGAGAAGAAAATGAGTTTTCTCCTAAGAAACCTTGGGGTTCCAGTTCCTTGTTGGAAGCTCACCCTGCTCTGCGCTATACCTAAAGTGAAAGTCAACGTGAGCCCAAGCTTCGAAGTAAGGCCCTGATTATCCTTGCAAAACGAGAGGCGTGCAGCAGCTCCATGAGGCCTTCATCGTCGTTCTGCTTTAGTTTGAAGGTAGTAAGCTTTTCAACACTCCTAGGGGCCTTGCTTCAGCACCCGTTTCAGTACCAGAACACTGCGTAGAACCAGGAAGCTCTGCTCCTGCGTGTATGCTGCGTGTCAACCTAGAAATTAGAGACTGACGGCACAAGGCTAGTTTTCCCATTATGAAAGCTCCGTTGATGCGGCCCCGAAGCTACCTGAAAAGCACTGTTGTTACCGTGCTTTTACTTACAGCCGGCATGGTTCATAGAAGCAAATGAGTTTTCTCGAAAGAAACCTTGTGCTTCCAGTTCCTAGTTGGAAGCTCACCCGGCTCTGCTCTATACCAAACGTGAAAGTCAATGTGAGCACTAGCCTCGAAGTAAGGCCCTGATTATCCTGGCAAAACGGGAGGCGTGCAGCAGCTCCATGAGGCCTTCTTCGCTGTTCTGCTTTAGTTTCACGGTAGTAAGCTTTCCAACATTCCTAGGGACTTTGCTTAAGCAACCGTTTCGGTACCAGAACACTGCGTAGAGACAGTAAGCTCTGGTCCTGCGTGTATGCTGCGTGTCAACCTAGAAATTGGAGACTGATGGCATAAGGCTTCTTTTCCCATTATGAAAGCTCCGTTCATGCGGCCTCGAAGCTACCTGAAAAGCATTGTTGTTGCCGGGGTTTTCCTCACTGCCGGCATGGTTCTGAGAAGAAAATGAGTTTTCTCCTAAGAAACCTTGGGGTTCCAGTTCCTTGTTGGAAGCTCACCCTGCTCTGCGCTATACCTAAAGTGAAAGTCAACGTGAGCCCAAGCTTCGAAGTAAGGCCCTGATTATCCTTGCAAAACGAGAGGCGTGCAGCAGCTCCATGAGGCCTTCATCGTTGTTCTGCTTTAGTTTCAAGGTAGTAAGCTTTTCAACACTCCTAGGGGCCTTGCTTCAGCACCCGTTTCAGTACCAGAACACTGCGTAGAACCAGGAAGCTCTGCTCCTGCGTGTATGCTGCGTGTCAACCTAGAAATTAGAGACTGACGGCACAAGGCTAGTTTTCCCATTATGAAAGCTCCGTTGATGCGGCCCCGAAGCTACCTGAAAAGCACTGTTGTTACCGTGCTTTTACTTACAGCCGGCATGGTTCATAGAAGAAAATGAGTTTTCTCGAAAGAAACCTTGTGCTTCCAGTTCCTAGTTGGAAGCTCACCCGGCTCTGCTCTATACCAAACGTGAAAGTCAATGTGAGCACTAGCCTCGAAGTAAGGCCCTGATTATCCGGGCAAAACGGGAGGCGTGCAGCAGCTCCATGAGGCCTTCTTCGCTGTTCTGCTTTAGTTTCACGGTAGTAAGCTTTCCAACATTCCTAGGGACTTTGCTTAAGCAACCGTTTCGGTACCAGAACACTGCGTAGAGACAGTAAGCTCTGGTCCTGCGTGTATGCTGCGTGTCAACCTAGAAATTGGAGACTGATGGCATAAGGCTTCTTTTCCCATTATGAAAGCTCCGTTCATGCGGCCTCGAAGCTACCTGAAAAGCATTGTTGTTGCCGGGGTTTTCCTCACTGCCGGCATGGTTCTGAGAAGAAAATGAGTTTTCTCCTAAGAAACCTTGGGGTTCCAGTTCCTTGTTGGAAGCTCACCCTGCTCTGCGCTATACCTAAAGTGAAAGTCAACGTGAGCCCAAGCTTCGAAGTAAGGCCCTGATTATCCTTGCAAAACGAGAGGCGTGCAGCAGCTCCATGAGGCCTTCATCGTTGTTCTGCTTTAGTTTCAAGGTAGTAAGCTTTTCAACACTCCTAGGGGCCTTGCTTCAGCACCCGTTTCAGTACCAGAACACTGCGTAGAACCAGGAAGCTCTGCTCCTGCGTGTATGCTGCGTGTCAACCTAGAAATTAGAGACTGACGGCACAAGGCTAGTTTTCCCATTATGAAAGCTCCGTTGATGCGGCCCCGAAGCTACCTGAAAAGCACTGTTGTTACCGTGCTTTTACTTACAGCCGGCATGGTTCATAGAAGAAAATGAGTTTTCTCGAAAGAAACCTTGTGCTTCCAGTTCCTAGTTGGAAGCTCACCCGGCTCCGCTCTATACCAAACGTGAAAGTCAATGTGAGCACTAGCCTCGAAGTAAGGCCCTGATTATCCGGGCAAAACGGGAGGCGTGCAGCAGCTCCATGAGGCCTTCATCGCTGTTCTGCTTTAGTTTCACGGTAGTAAGCTTTCCAACATTCCTAGGGACTTTGCTTAAGCAACCGTTTCGGTACCAGAACACTGCGTAGAGACAGTAAGCTCTGGTCCTGCGTGTATGCTGCGTGTCAACCTAGAAATTGGAGACTGATGGCATAAGGCTTCTTTTCCCATTATGAAAGCTCCATTCATGCGGCCTCGAAGCTACCTGAAAAGCATTGTTGTTGCCGGGGTTTTCCTCACTGCCGGCATGGTTCTGAGAAGAAAATGAGTTTTCTCCTAAGAAACCTTGGGGTTCCAGTTCCTTGTTGGAAGCTCACCCTGCTCTAAGCTATACCCAAAGTGAAAGTCAACGTGAGCCCAAGCTTCGAAGTAAGGCCCTGATTATCCTTGCAAAACGAGAGGCGTGCAGCAGCTCCATGAGGCCTTCATCGTCGTTCTGCTTTAGTTTCAAGGTAGTAAGCTTTTCAACACTCCTAGGGGCCTTGCTTCAGCACCCGTTTCAGTACCAGAACACTGCGTAGAACCAGGAAGCTCTGCTCCTGCGTGTATGCTGCGTGTCAACCTAGAAATTAGAGACTGACGGCACAAGGCTAGTTTTCCCATTATGAAAGCTCCGTTGATGCGGCCCCGAAGCTACCTGAAAAGCACTGTTGTTACCGTGCTTTTACTTACAGCCGGCATGGTTCATAGAAGAAAATGAGTTTTCTCGAAAGAAACCTTGTGCTTCCAGTTCCTAGTTGGAAGCTCACCCGGCTCCGCTGTATACCAAACGTGAAAGTCAATGTGAGCACTAGACTCGAAGTAAGGCCCTGATTATCCGGGCAAAACGGGAGGCGTGCAGCAGCTCCATGAGGCCTTCATCGCTGTTCTGCTTTAGTTTCACGGTAGTAAGCTTTCCAACATTCCTAGGGACTTTGCTTAAGCAACCGTTTCGGTACCAGAACACTGCGTAGAGACAGTAAGCTCTGGTCCTGCGTGTATGCTGCGTGTCAACCTAGAAATTGGAGACTGATGGCATAAGGCTTCTTTTCCCATTATGAAAGCTCCGTTCATGCGGCCTCGAAGCTACCTGAAAAGCATTGTTGTTGCCGGGGTTTTCCTCACTGCCGGCATGGTTCTGAGAAGAAAATGAGTTTTCTCCTAAGAAACCTTGGGGTTCCAGTTCCTTGTTGGAAGCTCACCCTGCTCTGCGCTATACCCAAAGTGAAAGTCAACGTGAGCCCAAGCTTCGAAGTAAGGCCCTGATTATCCTTGCAAAACGAGAGGCGTGCAGCAGCTCCATGAGGCCTTCATCGTTGTTCTGCTTTAGTTTCAAGGTAGTAAGCTTTTCAACACTCCTAGGGGCCTTGCTTCAGCACCCGTTTCAGTACCAGAACACTGCGTAGAACCAGGAAGCTCTGCTCCTGCGTGTATGCTGCGTGTCAACCTAGAAATTAGAGACTGACGGCACAAGGCTAGTTTTCCCATTATGAAAGCTCCGTTGATGCGGCCCCGAAGCTACCTGAAAAGCACTGTTGTTACCGTGCTTTTACTTACAGCCGGCATGGTTCATAGAAGAAAATGAGTTTTCTCGAAAGAAACCTTGTGCTTCCAGTTCCTAGTTGGAAGCTCACCCGGCTCCGCTCTATACCAAACGTGAAAGTCAATGTGAGCACTAGCCTCGAAGTAAGGCCCTGATTATCCGGGCAAAACGGGAGGCGTGCAGCAGCTCCATGAGGCCTTCATCGCTGTTCTGCTTTAGTTTCACGGTAGTAAGCTTTCCAACATTCCTAGGGACTTTGCTTAAGCAACCGTTTCGGTACCAGAACACTGCGTAGAGACAGTAAGCTCTGGTCCTGCGTGTATGCTGCGTGTCAACCTAGAAATTGGAGACTGATGGCATAAGGCTTCTTTTCCCATTATGAAAGCTCCGTTCATGCGGCCTCGAAGCTACCTGAAAAGCATTGTTGTTGCCGGGGTTTTCCTCACTGCCGGCATGGTTCTGAGAAGAAAATGAGTTTTCTCCTAAGAAACCTTGGGGTTCCAGTTCCTTGTTGGAAGCTCACCCTGCTCTGCGCTATACCCAAAGTGAAAGTCAACGTGAGCCCAAGCTTCGAAGTAAGGCCCTGATTATCCTTGCAAAACGAGAGGCGTGCAGCAGCTCCATGAGGCCTTCATCGTCGTTCTGCTTTAGTTTCAAGGTAGTAAGCTTTTCAACACTCCTAGGGGCCTTGCTTCAGCACCCGTTTCAGTACCAGAACACTGCGTAGAACCAGGAAGCTCTGCTCCTGCGTGTATGCTGCGTGTCAACCTAGAAATTAGAGACTGACGGCACAAGGCTAGTTTTCCCATTATGAAAGCTCCGTTGATGCGGCCCCGAAGCTACCTGAAAAGCACTGTTGTTACCGTGCTTTTACTTACAGCCGGCATGGTTCATAGAAGAAAATGAGTTTTCTCGAAAGAAACCTTGTGCTTCCAGTTCCTAGTTGGAAGCTCACCCGGCTCCGCTCTATACCAAACGTGAAAGTCAATGTGAGCACTAGCCTCGAAGTAAGGCCCTGATTATCCGGGCAAAACGGGAGGCGTGCAGCAGCTCCATGAGGCCTTCATCGCTGTTCTGCTTTAGTTTCACGGTAGTAAGCTTTCCAACATTCCTAGGGACTTTGCTTAAGCAACCGTTTCGGTACCAGAACACTGCGTAGAGACAGTAAGCTCTGGTCCTGCGTGTATGCTGCGTGTCAACCTAGAAATTGGAGACTGATGGCATAAGGCTTCTTTTCCCATTATGAAAGCTCCGTTCATGCGGCCTCGAAGCTACCTGAAAAGCATTGTTGTTGCCGGGGTTTTCCTCACTGCCGGCATGGTTCTGAGAAGAAAATGAGTTTTCTCCTAAGAAACCTTGGGGTACCAGTTCCTTGATGGAAGCTCACCCTGCTCTGCGCTATACCTAAAGTGAAAGTCAACGTGAGCCCAAGCTTCGAAGTAAGGCCCTGATTATCCTTGCAAAACGAGAGACGTGCAGCAGCTCCATGAGGCCTTCATCGTCGTTCTGCTTTAGTTTCAAGGTAGTAAGCTTTTCAACACTCCTAGGGGCCTTGCTTCAGCACCCGTTTCAGTACCAGAACACTGCGTAGAACCAGGAAGCTCTGCTCCTGCGTGTATGCTGCGTGTCAACCTAGAAATTAGAGACTGACGGCACAAGGCTAGTTTTCCCATTATGAAAGCTCCGTTGATGCGGCCCCGAAGCTACCTGAAAAGCACTGTTGTTACCGTGCTTTTACTTACAGCCGGCATGGTTCATAGAAGCAAATGAGTTTTCTCGAAAGAAACCTTGTGCTTCCAGTTCCTAGTTGGAAGCTCACCCGGCTCTGCTCTATACCAAACGTGAAAGTCAATGTGAGCACTAGCCTCGAAGTAAGGCCCTGATTATCCTGGCAAAACGGGAGGCGTGCAGCAGCTCCATGAGGCCTTCTTCGCTGTTCTGCTTTAGTTTCACGGTAGTAAGCTTTCCAACATTCCTAGGGACTTTGCTTAAGCAACCGTTTCGGTACCAGAACACTGCGTAGAGACAGTAAGCTCTGGTCCTGCGTGTATGCTGCGTGTCAACCTAGAAATTGGAGACTGATGGCATAAGGCTTCTTTTCCCATTATGAAAGCTCCGTTCATGCGGCCTCGAAGCTACCTGAAAAGCATTGTTGTTGCCGGGGTTTTCCTCACTGCCGGCATGGTTCTGAGAAGAAAATGAGTTTTCTCCTAAGAAACCTTGGGGTTCCAGTTCCTTGTTGGAAGCTCACCCTGCTCTGCGCTATACCTAAAGTGAAAGTCAACGTGAGCCCAAGCTTCGAAGTAAGGCCCTGATTATCCTTGCAAAACGAGAGGCGTGCAGCAGCTCCATGAGGCCTTCATCGTTGTTCTGCTTTAGTTTCAAGGTAGTAAGCTTTTCAACACTGCTAGGGGCCTTGCTTCAGCACCCGTTTCAGTACCAGAACACTGCGTAGAACCAGGAAGCTCTGCTCCTGCGTGTATGCTGCGTGTCAACCTAGAAATTAGAGACTGACGGCACAAGGCTAGTTTTCCCATTATGAAAGCTCCGTTGATGCGGCCCCGAAGCTACCTGAAAAGCACTGTTGTTACCGTGCTTTTACTTACAGCCGGCATGGTTCATAGAAGAAAATGAGTTTTCTCGAAAGAAACCTTGTGCTTCCAGTTCCTAGTTGGAAGCTCACCCGGCTCTGCTCTATACCAAACGTGAAAGTCAATGTGAGCACTAGCCTCGAAGTAAGGCCCTGATTATCCGGGCAAAACGGGAGGCGTGCAGCAGCTCCATGAGGCCTTCTTCGCTGTTCTGCTTTAGTTTCACGGTAGTAAGCTTTCCAACATTCCTAGGGACTTTGCTTAAGCAACCGTTTCGGTACCAGAACACTGCGTAGAGACAGTAAGCTCTGGTCCTGCGTGTATGCTGCGTGTCAACCTAGAAATTGGAGACTGATGGCATAAGGCTTCTTTTCCCATTATGAAAGCTCCGTTCATGCGGCCTCGAAGCTACCTGAAAAGCATTGTTGTTGCCGGGGTTTTCCTCACTGCCGGCATGGTTCTGAGAAGAAAATGAGTTTTCTCCTAAGAAACCTTGGGGTTCCAGTTCCTTGTTGGAAGCTCACCCTGCTCTGCGCTATACCTAAAGTGAAAGTCAACGTGAGCCCAAGCTTCGAAGTAAGGCCCTGATTATCCTTGCAAAACGAGAGGCGTGCAGCAGCTCCATGAGGCCTTCATCGTTGTTCTGCTTTAGTTTCAAGGTAGTAAGCTTTTCAACACTCCTAGGGGCCTTGCTTCAGCACCCGTTTCAGTACCAGAACACTGCGTAGAACCAGGAAGCTCTGCTCCTGCGTGTATGCTGCGTGTCAACCTAGAAATTAGACACTGACGGCACAAGGCTAGTTTTCCCATTATGAAAGCTCCGTTGATGCGGCCCCGAAGCTACCTGAAAAGCACTGTTGTTACCGTGCTTTTACTTACAGCCGGCATGGTTCATAGAAGAAAATGAGTTTTCTCGAAAGAAACCTTGTGCTTCCAGTTCCTAGTTGGAAGCTCACCCGGCTCCGCTCTATACCAAACGTGAAAGTCAATGTGAGCACTAGCCTCGAAGTAAGGCCCTGATTATCCGGGCAAAACGGGAGGCGTGCAGCAGCTCCATGAGGCCTTCATCGCTGTTCTGCTTTAGTTTCACGGTAGTAAGCTTTCCAACATTCCTAGGGACTTTGCTTAAGCAACCGTTTCGGTACCAGAACACTGCGTAGAGACAGTAAGCTCTGGTCCTGCGTGTATGCTGCGTGTCAACCTAGAAATTGGAGACTGATGGCATAAGGCTTCTTTTCCCATTATGAAAGCTCCATTCATGCGGCCTCGAAGCTACCTGAAAAGCATTGTTGTTGCCGGGGTTTTCCTCACTGCCGGCATGGTTCTGAGAAGAAAATGAGTTTTCTCCTAAGAAACCTTGGGGTTCCAGTTCCTTGTTGGAAGCTCACCCTGCTCTAAGCTATACCCAAAGTGAAAGTCAACGTGAGCCCAAGCTTCGAAGTAAGGCCCTGATTATCCTTGCAAAACGAGAGGCGTGCAGCAGCTCCATGAGGCCTTCATCGTCGTTCTGCTTTAGTTTCAAGGTAGTAAGCTTTTCAACACTCCTAGGGGCCTTGCTTCAGCACCCGTTTCAGTACCAGAACACTGCGTAGAACCAGGAAGCTCTGCTCCTGCGTGTATGCTGCGTGTCAACCTAGAAATTAGAGACTGACGGCACAAGGCTAGTTTTCCCATTATGAAAGCTCCGTTGATGCGGCCCCGAAGCTACCTGAAAAGCACTGTTGTTACCGTGCTTTTACTTACAGCCGGCATGGTTCATAGAAGCAAATGAGTTTTCTCGAAAGAAACCTTGTGCTTCCAGTTCCTAGTTGGAAGCTCACCCGGCTCCGCTCTATACCAAACGTGAAAGTCAATGTGAGCACTAGCCTCGAAGTAAGGCCCTGATTATCCTGGCAAAACGGGAGGCGTGCAGCAGCTCCATGAGGCCTTCATCGCTGTTCTGCTTTAGTTTCACGGTAGTAAGCTTTCCAACATTCCTAGGGACTTTGCTTAAGCAACCGTTTCGGTACCAGAACACTGCGTAGAGACAGTAAGCTCTGGTCCTGCGTGTATGCTGCGTGTCAACCTAGAAATTGGAGACTGATGGCATAAGGCTTCTTTTCCCATTATGAAAGCTCCGTTCATGCGGCCTCGAAGCTACCTGAAAAGCATTGTTGTTGCCGGGGTTTTCCTCACTGCCGGCATGGTTCTGAGAAGAAAATGAGTTTTCTCCTAAGAAACCTTGGGGTTCCAGTTCCTTGTTGGAAGCTCACCCTGCTCTGCGCTATACCCAAAGTGAAAGTCAACGTGAGCCCAAGCTTCGAAGTAAGGCCCTGATTATCCTTGCAAAACGAGAGGCGTGCAGCAGCTCCATGAGGCCTTCATCGTCGTTCTGCTTTAGTTTCAAGGTAGTAAGCTTTTCAACACTCCTAGGGGCCTTGCTTCAGCACCCGTTTCAGTACCAGAACACTGCGTAGAACCAGGAAGCTCTGCTCCTGCGTGTATGCTGCGTGTCAACCTAGAAATTAGAGACTGACGGCACAAGGCTAGTTTTCCCATTATGAAAGCTCCGTTGATGCGGCCCCGAAGCTACCTGAAAAGCACTGTTGTTACCGTGCTTTTACTTACAGCCGGCATGGTTCATAGAAGAAAATGAGTTTTCTCCTAAGAAACCTTAGGGTTCCAGTTCCTTGTTGGAAGCTCACCCTGCTCTAAGCTATACCCAAAGTGAAAGTCAACGTGAGCCCAAGCTTCGAAGTAAGGCCCTGATTATCCTTGCAAAACGAGAGGCGTGCAGCAGCTCCATGAGGCCTTCATCGTCGTTCTGCTTTAGTTTCAAGGTAGTAAGCTTTTCAACACTCCTAGGGGCCTTGCTTCAGCACCCGTTTCAGTACCAGAACACTGCGTAGAACCAGGAAGCTCTGCTCCTGCGTGTATGCTGCGTGTCAACCTAGAAATTAGAGACTGACGGCACAAGGCTAGTTTTCCCATTATGAAAGCTCCGTTGATGCGGCCCCGAAGCTACCTGAAAAGCACTGTTGTTACCGTGCTTTTACTTACCGCCGGCATGGTTCATAGAAGAAAATGAGTTTTCTCCTAAGAAACCTTGGGGTTCCAGTTCCTTGTTGGAAGCTCACCCTGCTCTAAGCTATACCCAAAGTGAAAGTCAACGTGAGCCCAAGCTTCGAAGTAAGGCCCTGATTATCCTTGCAAAACGAGAGGCGTGCAGCAGCTCCATGAGGCCTTCATCGTCGTTCTGCTTTAGTTTCAAGGTAGTAAGCTTTTCAACACTCCTAGGGGCCTTGCTTCAGCACCCGTTTCAGTAGCAGAACACTGCGTAGAACCAGGAAGCTCTGCTCCTGCGTGTATGCTGCGTGTCAACCTAGAAATTAGAGACTGACGGCACAAGGCTAGTTTTCCCATTATGAAAGCTCCGTTGATGCGGCCCCGAAGCTACCTGAAAAGCACTGTTGTTACCGTGCTTTTACTTACAGCCGGCATGGTTCATAGAAGAAAATGAGTTTTCTCGAAAGAAACCTTGTGCTTCCAGTTCCTAGTTGGAAGCTCACCCGGCTCCGCTCTATACCAAACGTGAAAGTCAATGTGAGCACTAGCCTCGAAGTAAGGCCCTGATTATCCGGGCAAAACGGGAGGCGTGCAGCAGCTCCATGAGGCCTTCATCGCTGTTCTGCTTTAGTTTCACGGTAGTAAGCTTTCCAACATTCCTAGGGACTTTGCTTAAGCAACCGTTTCGGTACCAGAACACTGCGTAGAGACAGTAAGCTCTGGTCCTGCGTGTATGCTGCGTGTCAACCTAGAAATTGGAGACTGATGGCATAAGGCTTCTTTTCCCATTATGAAAGCTCCGTTCATGCGGCCTCGAAGCTACCTGAAAAGCATTGTTGTTGCCGGGGTTTTCCTCACTGCCGGCATGGTTCTGAGAAGAAAATGAGTTTTCTCCTAAGAAACCTTGGGGTTCCAGTTCCTTGTTGGAAGCTCACCCTGCTCTGCGCTATACCTAAAGTGAAAGTCAACGTGAGCCCAAGCTTCGAAGTAAGGCCCTGATTATCCTTGCAAAACGAGAGGCGTGCAGCAGCTCCATGAGGCCTTCATCGTCGTTCTGCTTTAGTTTCAAGGTAGTAAGCTTTTCAACACTCCTAGGGGCCTTGCTTCAGCACCCGTTTCAGTACCAGAACACTGCGTAGAACCAGGAAGCTCTGCTCCTGCGTGTATGCTGCGTGTCAACCTAGAAATTAGAGACTGACGGCACAAGGCTAGTTTTCCCATTATGAAAGCTCCGTTGATGCGGCCCCGAAGCTACCTGAAAAGCACTGTTGTTACCGTGCTTTTACTTACAGCCGGCATGGTTCATAGAAGAAAATGAGTTTTCTCGAAAGAAACCTTGTGCTTCCAGTTCCTAGTTGGAAGCTCACCCGGCTCTGCTCTATACCAAACGTGAAAGTCAATGTGAGCACTAGCCTCGAAGTAAGGCCCTGATTATCCTGGCAAAACGGGAGGCGTGCAGCAGCTCCATGAGGCCTTCTTCGCTGTTCTGCTTTAGTTTCACGGTAGTAAGCTTTCCAACATTCCTAGGGACTTTGCTTAAGCAACCGTTTCGGTACCAGAACACTGCGTAGAGACAGTAAGCTCTGGTCCTGCGTGTATGCTGCGTGTCAACCTAGAAATTGGAGACTGATGGCATAAGGCTTCTTTTCCCATTATGAAAGCTCCGTTCATGCGGCCTCGAAGCTACCTGAAAAGCATTGTTGTTGCCGGGGTTTTCCTCACTGCCGGCATGGTTCTGAGAAGAAAATGAGTTTTCTCCTAAGAAACCTTGGGGTTCCAGTTCCTTGTTGGAAGCTCACCCTGCTCTGCGCTATACCTAAAGTGAAAGTCAACGTGAGCCCAAGCTTCGAAGTAAGGCCCTGATTATCCTTGCAAAACGAGAGGCGTGCAGCAGCTCCATGAGGCCTTCATCGTTGTTCTGCTTTAGTTTCAAGGTAGTAAGCTTTTCAACACTGCTAGGGGCCTTGCTTCAGCACCCGTTTCAGTACCAGAACACTGCGTAGAACCAGGAAGCTCTGCTCCTGCGTGTATGCTGCGTGTCAACCTAGAAATTAGAGACTGACGGCACAAGGCTAGTTTTCCCATTATGAAAGCTCCGTTGATGCGGCCCCGAAGCTACCTGAAAAGCACTGTTGTTACCGTGCTTTTACTTACAGCCGGCATGGTTCATAGAAGAAAATGAGTTTTCTCGAAAGAAACCTTGTGCTTCCAGTTCCTAGTTGGAAGCTCACCCGGCTCTGCTCTATACCAAACGTGAAAGTCAATGTGAGCACTAGCCTCGAAGTAAGGCCCTGATTATCCGGGCAAAACGGGAGGCGTGCAGCAGCTCCATGAGGCCTTCTTCGCTGTTCTGCTTTAGTTTCACGGTAGTAAGCTTTCCAACATTCCTAGGGACTTTGCTTAAGCAACCGTTTCGGTACCAGAACACTGCGTAGAGACAGTAAGCTCTGGTCCTGCGTGTATGCTGCGTGTCAACCTAGAAATTGGAGACTGATGGCATAAGGCTTCTTTTCCCATTATGAAAGCTCCGTTCATGCGGCCTCGAAGCTACCTGAAAAGCATTGTTGTTGCCGGGGTTTTCCTCACTGCCGGCATGGTTCTGAGAAGAAAATGAGTTTTCTCCTAAGAAACCTTGGGGTTCCAGTTCCTTGTTGGAAGCTCACCCTGCTCTGCGCTATACCTAAAGTGAAAGTCAACGTGAGCCCAAGCTTCGAAGTAAGGCCCTGATTATCCTTGCAAAACGAGAGGCGTGCAGCAGCTCCATGAGGCCTTCATCGTCGTTCTGCTTTAGTTTCAAGGTAGTAAGCTTTTCAACACTCCTAGGGGCCTTGCTTCAGCACCCGTTTCAGTACCAGAACACTGCGTAGAACCAGGAAGCTCTGCTCCTGCGTGTATGCTGCGTGTCAACCTAGAAATTAGAGACTGACGGCACAAGGCTAGTTTTCCCATTATGAAAGCTCCGTTGATGCGGCCCCGAAGCTACCTGAAAAGCACTGTTGTTACCGTGCTTTTACTTACAGCCGGCATGGTTCATAGAAGAAAATGAGTTTTCTCCTAAGAAACCTTGGGGTTCCAGTTCCTTGTTGGAAGCTCACCCTGCTCTAAGCTATACCCAAAGTGAAAGTCAACGTGAGCCCAAGCTTCGAAGTAAGGCCCTGATTATCCTTGCAAAACGAGAGGCGTGCAGCAGCTCCATGAGGCCTTCATCGTCGTTCTGCTTTAGTTTCAAGGTAGTAAGCTTTTCAACACTCCTAGGGGCCTTGCTTCAGCACCCGTTTCAGTACCAGAACACTGCGTAGAACCAGGAAGCTCTGCTCCTGCGTGTATGCTGCGTGTCAACCTAGAAATTAGAGACTGACGGCACAAGGCTAGTTTTCCCATTATGAAAGCTCCGTTGATGCGGCCCCGAAGCTACCTGAAAAGCACTGTTGTTACCGTGCTTTTACTTACAGCCGGCATGGTTCATAGAAGAAAATGAGTTTTCTCCTAAGAAACCTTGGGGTTCCAGTTCCTTGTTGGAAGCTCACCCTGCTCTAAGCTATACCCAAAGTGAAAGTCAACGTGAGCCCAAGCTTCGAAGTAAGGCCCTGATTATCCTTGCAAAACGAGAGGCGTGCAGCAGCTCCATGAGGCCTTCATCGTCGTTCTGCTTTAGTTTCAAGGTAGTAAGCTTTTCAACACTCCTAGGGGCCTTGCTTCAGCACCCGTTTCAGTACCAGAACACTGCGTAGAACCAGGAAGCTCTGCTCCTGCGTGTATGCTGCGTGTCAACCTAGAAATTGGAGACTGATGGCATAAGGCTTCTTTTCCCATTATGAAAGCTCCGTTCATGCGGCCTCGAAGCTACCTGAAAAGCATTGTTGTTGCCGGGGTTTTCCTCACTGCCGGCATGGTTCTGAGAAGAAAATGAGTTTTCTCCTAAGAAACCTTGGGGTTCCAGTTCCTTGTTGGAAGCTCACCCTGCTCTGCGCTATACCCAAAGTGAAAGTCAACGTGAGCCCAAGCTTCGAAGTAAGGCCCTGATTATCCTTGCAAAACGAGAGGCGTGCAGCAGCTCCATGAGGCCTTCATCGTCGTTCTGCTTTAGTTTCAAGGTAGTAAGCTTTTCAACACTCCTAGGGGCCTTGCTTCAGCACCCGTTTCAGTACCAGAACACTGCGTAGAACCAGGAAGCTCTGCTCCTGCGTGTATGCTGCGTGTCAACCTAGAAATTAGAGACTGACGGCACAAGGCTAGTTTTCCCATTATGAAAGCTCCGTTGATGCGGCCCCGAAGCTACCTGAAAAGCACTGTTGTTACCGTGCTTTTACTTACAGCCGGCATGGTTCATAGAAGAAAATGAGTTTTCTCGAAAGAAACCTTGTGCTTCCAGTTCCTAGTTGGAAGCTCACCCGGCTCCGCTCTATACCAAACGTGAAAGTCAATGTGAGCACTAGCCTCGAAGTAAGGCCCTGATTATCCGGGCAAAACGGGAGGCGTGCAGCAGCTCCATGAGGCCTTCATCGCTGTTCTGCTTTAGTTTCACGGTAGTAAGCTTTCCAACATTCCTAGGGACTTTGCTTAAGCAACCGTTTCGGTACCAGAACACTGCGTAGAGACAGTAAGCTCTGGTCCTGCGTGTATGCTGCGTGTCAACCTAGAAATTGGAGACTGATGGCATAAGGCTTCTTTTCCCATTATGAAAGCTCCGTTCATGCGGCCTCGAAGCTACCTGAAAAGCATTGTTGTTGCCGGGGTTTTCCTCACTGCCGGCATGGTTCTGAGAAGAAAATGAGTTTTCTCCTAAGAAACCTTGGGGTTCCAGTTCCTTGTTGGAAGCTCACCCTGCTCTGCGCTATACCCAAAGTGAAAGTCAACGTGAGCCCAAGCTTCGAAGTAAGGCCCTGATTATCCTTGCAAAACGAGAGGCGTGCAGCAGCTCCATGAGGCCTTCATCGTCGTTCTGCTTTAGTTTCAAGGTAGTAAGCTTTTCAACACTCCTAGGGGCCTTGCTTCAGCACCCGTTTCAGTACCAGAACACTGCGTAGAACCAGGAAGCTCTGCTCCTGCGTGTATGCTGCGTGTCAACCTAGAAATTAGAGACTGACGGCACAAGGCTAGTTTTCCCATTATGAAAGCTCCGTTGATGCGGCCCCGAAGCTACCTGAAAAGCACTGTTGTTACCGTGCTTTTACTTACAGCCGGCATGGTTCATAGAAGAAAATGAGTTTTCTCGAAAGAAACCTTGTGCTTCCAGTTCCTAGTTGGAAGCTCACCCGGCTCCGCTCTATACCAAACGTGAAAGTCAATGTGAGCACTAGCCTCGAAGTAAGGCCCTGATTATCCGGGCAAAA
This sequence comes from Eubalaena glacialis, assembly GCF_028564815.1. Taxonomy (NCBI): domain Eukaryota; kingdom Metazoa; phylum Chordata; class Mammalia; order Artiodactyla; family Balaenidae; genus Eubalaena; species Eubalaena glacialis. The sequence goes on from NC_083725.1 coordinate 29,341,130, forward strand.
CGGGAGGCGTGCAGCAGCTCCATGAGGCCTTCATCGCTGTTCTGCTTTAGTTTCACGGTAGTGAGCTTTCCAACATTCCTAGGGACTTTGCTTAAGCAACCGTTTCGGTACCAGAACACTGCGTAGAGACAGTAAGCTCTGGTCCTGCGTGTATGCTGCGTGTCAACCTAGAAATTGGAGACTGATGGCATAAGGCTTCTTTTCCCATTATGAAAGCTCCGTTCATGCGGCCTCGAAGCTACCTGAAAAGCATTGTTGTTGCCGGGGTTTTCCTCACTGCCGGCATGGTTCTGAGAAGAAAATGAGTTTTCTCCTAAGAAACCTTGGGGTACCAGTTCCTTGATGGAAGCTCACCCTGCTCTGCGCTATACCTAAAGTGAAAGTCAACGTGAGCCCAAGCTTCGAAGTAAGGCCCTGATTATCCTTGCAAAACGAGAGACGTGCAGCAGCTCCATGAGGCCTTCATCGTCGTTCTGCTTTAGTTTCAAGGTAGTAAGCTTTTCAACACTCCTAGGGGCCTTGCTTCAGCACCCGTTTCAGTACCAGAACACTGCGTAGAACCAGGAAGCTCTGCTCCTGCGTGTATGCTGCGTGTCAACCTAGAAATTAGAGACTGACGGCACAAGGCTAGTTTTCCCATTATGAAAGCTCCGTTGATGCGGCCCCGAAGCTACCTGAAAAGCACTGTTGTTACCGTGCTTTTACTTACAGCCGGCATGGTTCATAGAAGCAAATGAGTTTTCTCGAAAGAAACCTTGTGCTTCCAGTTCCTAGTTGGAAGCTCACCCGGCTCTGCTCTATACCAAACGTGAAAGTCAATGTGAGCACTAGCCTCGAAGTAAGGCCCTGATTATCCTGGCAAAACGGGAGGCGTGCAGCAGCTCCATGAGGCCTTCTTCGCTGTTCTGCTTTAGTTTCACGGTAGTAAGCTTTCCAACATTCCTAGGGACTTTGCTTAAGCAACCGTTTCGGTACCAGAACACTGCGTAGAGACAGTAAGCTCTGGTCCTGCGTGTATGCTGCGTGTCAACCTAGAAATTGGAGACTGATGGCATAAGGCTTCTTTTCCCATTATGAAAGCTCCGTTCATGCGGCCTCGAAGCTACCTGAAAAGCATTGTTGTTGCCGGGGTTTTCCTCACTGCCGGCATGGTTCTGAGAAGAAAATGAGTTTTCTCCTAAGAAACCTTGGGGTTCCAGTTCCTTGTTGGAAGCTCACCCTGCTCTGCGCTATACCTAAAGTGAAAGTCAACGTGAGCCCAAGCTTCGAAGTAAGGCCCTGATTATCCTTGCAAAACGAGAGGCGTGCAGCAGCTCCATGAGGCCTTCATCGTTGTTCTGCTTTAGTTTCAAGGTAGTAAGCTTTTCAACACTGCTAGGGGCCTTGCTTCAGCACCCGTTTCAGTACCAGAACACTGCGTAGAACCAGGAAGCTCTGCTCCTGCGTGTATGCTGCGTGTCAACCTAGAAATTAGAGACTGACGGCACAAGGCTAGTTTTCCCATTATGAAAGCTCCGTTGATGCGGCCCCGAAGCTACCTGAAAAGCACTGTTGTTACCGTGCTTTTACTTACAGCCGGCATGGTTCATAGAAGAAAATGAGTTTTCTCGAAAGAAACCTTGTGCTTCCAGTTCCTAGTTGGAAGCTCACCCGGCTCTGCTCTATACCAAACGTGAAAGTCAATGTGAGCACTAGCCTCGAAGTAAGGCCCTGATTATCCGGGCAAAACGGGAGGCGTGCAGCAGCTCCATGAGGCCTTCTTCGCTGTTCTGCTTTAGTTTCACGGTAGTAAGCTTTCCAACATTCCTAGGGACTTTGCTTAAGCAACCGTTTCGGTACCAGAACACTGCGTAGAGACAGTAAGCTCTGGTCCTGCGTGTATGCTGCGTGTCAACCTAGAAATTGGAGACTGATGGCATAAGGCTTCTTTTCCCATTATGAAAGCTCCGTTCATGCGGCCTCGAAGCTACCTGAAAAGCATTGTTGTTGCCGGGGTTTTCCTCACTGCCGGCATGGTTCTGAGAAGAAAATGAGTTTTCTCCTAAGAAACCTTGGGGTTCCAGTTCCTTGTTGGAAGCTCACCCTGCTCTGCGCTATACCTAAAGTGAAAGTCAACGTGAGCCCAAGCTTCGAAGTAAGGCCCTGATTATCCTTGCAAAACGAGAGGCGTGCAGCAGCTCCATGAGGCCTTCATCGTTGTTCTGCTTTAGTTTCAAGGTAGTAAGCTTTTCAACACTCCTAGGGGCCTTGCTTCAGCACCCGTTTCAGTACCAGAACACTGCGTAGAACCAGGAAGCTCTGCTCCTGCGTGTATGCTGCGTGTCAACCTAGAAATTAGAGACTGACGGCACAAGGCTAGTTTTCCCATTATGAAAGCTCCGTTGATGCGGCCCCGAAGCTACCTGAAAAGCACTGTTGTTACCGTGCTTTTACTTACAGCCGGCATGGTTCATAGAAGAAAATGAGTTTTCTCGAAAGAAACCTTGTGCTTCCAGTTCCTAGTTGGAAGCTCACCCGGCTCCGCTCTATACCAAACGTGAAAGTCAATGTGAGCACTAGCCTCGAAGTAAGGCCCTGATTATCCGGGCAAAACGGGAGGCGTGCAGCAGCTCCATGAGGCCTTCATCGCTGTTCTGCTTTAGTTTCACGGTAGTAAGCTTTCCAACATTCCTAGGGACTTTGCTTAAGCAACCGTTTCGGTACCAGAACACTGCGTAGAGACAGTAAGCTCTGGTCCTGCGTGTATGCTGCGTGTCAACCTAGAAATTGGAGACTGATGGCATAAGGCTTCTTTTCCCATTATGAAAGCTCCATTCATGCGGCCTCGAAGCTACCTGAAAAGCATTGTTGTTGCCGGGGTTTTCCTCACTGCCGGCATGGTTCTGAGAAGAAAATGAGTTTTCTCCTAAGAAACCTTGGGGTTCCAGTTCCTTGTTGGAAGCTCACCCTGCTCTAAGCTATACCCAAAGTGAAAGTCAACGTGAGCCCAAGCTTCGAAGTAAGGCCCTGATTATCCTTGCAAAACGAGAGGCGTGCAGCAGCTCCATGAGGCCTTCATCGTCGTTCTGCTTTAGTTTCAAGGTAGTAAGCTTTTCAACACTCCTAGGGGCCTTGCTTCAGCACCCGTTTCAGTACCAGAACACTGCGTAGAACCAGGAAGCTCTGCTCCTGCGTGTATGCTGCGTGTCAACCTAGAAATTAGAGACTGACGGCACAAGGCTAGTTTTCCCATTATGAAAGCTCCGTTGATGCGGCCCCGAAGCTACCTGAAAAGCACTGTTGTTACCGTGCTTTTACTTACAGCCGGCATGGTTCATAGAAGCAAATGAGTTTTCTCGAAAGAAACCTTGTGCTTCCAGTTCCTAGTTGGAAGCTCACCCGGCTCCGCTCTATACCAAACGTGAAAGTCAATGTGAGCACTAGCCTCGAAGTAAGGCCCTGATTATCCTGGCAAAACGGGAGGCGTGCAGCAGCTCCATGAGGCCTTCATCGCTGTTCTGCTTTAGTTTCACGGTAGTAAGCTTTCCAACATTCCTAGGGACTTTGCTTAAGCAACCGTTTCGGTACCAGAACACTGCGTAGAGACAGTAAGCTCTGGTCCTGCGTGTATGCTGCGTGTCAACCTAGAAATTGGAGACTGATGGCATAAGGCTTCTTTTCCCATTATGAAAGCTCCGTTCATGCGGCCTCGAAGCTACCTGAAAAGCATTGTTGTTGCCGGGGTTTTCCTCACTGCCGGCATGGTTCTGAGAAGAAAATGAGTTTTCTCCTAAGAAACCTTGGGGTTCCAGTTCCTTGTTGGAAGCTCACCCTGCTCTGCGCTATACCCAAAGTGAAAGTCAACGTGAGCCCAAGCTTCGAAGTAAGGCCCTGATTATCCTTGCAAAACGAGAGGCGTGCAGCAGCTCCATGAGGCCTTCATCGTCGTTCTGCTTTAGTTTCAAGGTAGTAAGCTTTTCAACACTCCTAGGGGTCTTGCTTCAGCACCCGTTTCAGTACCAGAACACTGCGTAGAACCAGGAAGCTCTGCTCCTGCGTGTATGCTGCGTGTCAACCTAGAAATTAGAGACTGACGGCACAAGGCTAGTTTTCCCATTATGAAAGCTCCGTTGATGCGGCCCCGAAGCTACCTGAAAAGCACTGTTGTTACCGTGCTTTTACTTACAGCCGGCATGGTTCATAGAAGAAAATGAGTTTTCTCCTAAGAAACCTTAGGGTTCCAGTTCCTTGTTGGAAGCTCACCCTGCTCTAAGCTATACCCAAAGTGAAAGTCAACGTGAGCCCAAGCTTCGAAGTAAGGCCCTGATTATCCTTGCAAAACGAGAGGCGTGCAGCAGCTCCATGAGGCCTTCATCGTCGTTCTGCTTTAGTTTCAAGGTAGTAAGCTTTTCAACACTCCTAGGGGCCTTGCTTCAGCACCCGTTTCAGTACCAGAACACTGCGTAGAACCAGGAAGCTCTGCTCCTGCGTGTATGCTGCGTGTCAACCTAGAAATTAGAGACTGACGGCACAAGGCTAGTTTTCCCATTATGAAAGCTCCGTTGATGCGGCCCCGAAGCTACCTGAAAAGCACTGTTGTTACCGTGCTTTTACTTACCGCCGGCATGGTTCATAGAAGAAAATGAGTTTTCTCCTAAGAAACCTTGGGGTTCCAGTTCCTTGTTGGAAGCTCACCCTGCTCTAAGCTATACCCAAAGTGAAAGTCAACGTGAGCCCAAGCTTCGAAGTAAGGCCCTGATTATCCTTGCAAAACGAGAGGCGTGCAGCAGCTCCATGAGGCCTTCATCGTCGTTCTGCTTTAGTTTCAAGGTAGTAAGCTTTTCAACACTCCTAGGGGCCTTGCTTCAGCACCCGTTTCAGTAGCAGAACACTGCGTAGAACCAGGAAGCTCTGCTCCTGCGTGTATGCTGCGTGTCAACCTAGAAATTAGAGACTGACGGCACAAGGCTAGTTTTCCCATTATGAAAGCTCCGTTGATGCGGCCCCGAAGCTACCTGAAAAGCACTGTTGTTACCGTGCTTTTACTTACAGCCGGCATGGTTCATAGAAGAAAATGAGTTTTCTCGAAAGAAACCTTGTGCTTCCAGTTCCTAGTTGGAAGCTCACCCGGCTCCGCTCTATACCAAACGTGAAAGTCAATGTGAGCACTAGCCTCGAAGTAAGGCCCTGATTATCCGGGCAAAACGGGAGGCGTGCAGCAGCTCCATGAGGCCTTCATCGCTGTTCTGCTTTAGTTTCACGGTAGTAAGCTTTCCAACATTCCTAGGGACTTTGCTTAAGCAACCGTTTCGGTACCAGAACACTGCGTAGAGACAGTAAGCTCTGGTCCTGCGTGTATGCTGCGTGTCAACCTAGAAATTGGAGACTGATGGCATAAGGCTTCTTTTCCCATTATGAAAGCTCCGTTCATGCGGCCTCGAAGCTACCTGAAAAGCATTGTTGTTGCCGGGGTTTTCCTCACTGCCGGCATGGTTCTGAGAAGAAAATGAGTTTTCTCCTAAGAAACCTTGGGGTTCCAGTTCCTTGTTGGAAGCTCACCCTGCTCTGCGCTATACCTAAAGTGAAAGTCAACGTGAGCCCAAGCTTCGAAGTAAGGCCCTGATTATCCTTGCAAAACGAGAGGCGTGCAGCAGCTCCATGAGGCCTTCATCGTCGTTCTGCTTTAGTTTCAAGGTAGTAAGCTTTTCAACACTCCTAGGGGCCTTGCTTCAGCACCCGTTTCAGTACCAGAACACTGCGTAGAACCAGGAAGCTCTGCTCCTGCGTGTATGCTGCGTGTCAACCTAGAAATTAGAGACTGACGGCACAAGGCTAGTTTTCCCATTATGAAAGCTCCGTTGATGCGGCCCCGAAGCTACCTGAAAAGCACTGTTGTTACCGTGCTTTTACTTACAGCCGGCATGGTTCATAGAAGAAAATGAGTTTTCTCGAAAGAAACCTTGTGCTTCCAGTTCCTAGTTGGAAGCTCACCCGGCTCTGCTCTATACCAAACGTGAAAGTCAATGTGAGCACTAGCCTCGAAGTAAGGCCCTGATTATCCTGGCAAAACGGGAGGCGTGCAGCAGCTCCATGAGGCCTTCTTCGCTGTTCTGCTTTAGTTTCACGGTAGTAAGCTTTCCAACATTCCTAGGGACTTTGCTTAAGCAACCGTTTCGGTACCAGAACACTGCGTAGAGACAGTAAGCTCTGGTCCTGCGTGTATGCTGCGTGTCAACCTAGAAATTGGAGACTGATGGCATAAGGCTTCTTTTCCCATTATGAAAGCTCCGTTCATGCGGCCTCGAAGCTACCTGAAAAGCATTGTTGTTGCCGGGGTTTTCCTCACTGCCGGCATGGTTCTGAGAAGAAAATGAGTTTTCTCCTAAGAAACCTTGGGGTTCCAGTTCCTTGTTGGAAGCTCACCCTGCTCTGCGCTATACCTAAAGTGAAAGTCAACGTGAGCCCAAGCTTCGAAGTAAGGCCCTGATTATCCTTGCAAAACGAGAGGCGTGCAGCAGCTCCATGAGGCCTTCATCGTTGTTCTGCTTTAGTTTCAAGGTAGTAAGCTTTTCAACACTGCTAGGGGCCTTGCTTCAGCACCCGTTTCAGTACCAGAACACTGCGTAGAACCAGGAAGCTCTGCTCCTGCGTGTATGCTGCGTGTCAACCTAGAAATTAGAGACTGACGGCACAAGGCTAGTTTTCCCATTATGAAAGCTCCGTTGATGCGGCCCCGAAGCTACCTGAAAAGCACTGTTGTTACCGTGCTTTTACTTACAGCCGGCATGGTTCATAGAAGAAAATGAGTTTTCTCGAAAGAAACCTTGTGCTTCCAGTTCCTAGTTGGAAGCTCACCCGGCTCTGCTCTATACCAAACGTGAAAGTCAATGTGAGCACTAGCCTCGAAGTAAGGCCCTGATTATCCGGGCAAAACGGGAGGCGTGCAGCAGCTCCATGAGGCCTTCTTCGCTGTTCTGCTTTAGTTTCACGGTAGTAAGCTTTCCAACATTCCTAGGGACTTTGCTTAAGCAACCGTTTCGGTACCAGAACACTGCGTAGAGACAGTAAGCTCTGGTCCTGCGTGTATGCTGCGTGTCAACCTAGAAATTGGAGACTGATGGCATAAGGCTTCTTTTCCCATTATGAAAGCTCCGTTCATGCGGCCTCGAAGCTACCTGAAAAGCATTGTTGTTGCCGGGGTTTTCCTCACTGCCGGCATGGTTCTGAGAAGAAAATGAGTTTTCTCCTAAGAAACCTTGGGGTTCCAGTTCCTTGTTGGAAGCTCACCCTGCTCTGCGCTATACCTAAAGTGAAAGTCAACGTGAGCCCAAGCTTCGAAGTAAGGCCCTGATTATCCTTGCAAAACGAGAGGCGTGCAGCAGCTCCATGAGGCCTTCATCGTCGTTCTGCTTTAGTTTCAAGGTAGTAAGCTTTTCAACACTCCTAGGGGCCTTGCTTCAGCACCCGTTTCAGTACCAGAACACTGCGTAGAACCAGGAAGCTCTGCTCCTGCGTGTATGCTGCGTGTCAACCTAGAAATTAGAGACTGACGGCACAAGGCTAGTTTTCCCATTATGAAAGCTCCGTTGATGCGGCCCCGAAGCTACCTGAAAAGCACTGTTGTTACCGTGCTTTTACTTACAGCCGGCATGGTTCATAGAAGAAAATGAGTTTTCTCCTAAGAAACCTTGGGGTTCCAGTTCCTTGTTGGAAGCTCACCCTGCTCTAAGCTATACCCAAAGTGAAAGTCAACGTGAGCCCAAGCTTCGAAGTAAGGCCCTGATTATCCTTGCAAAACGAGAGGCGTGCAGCAGCTCCATGAGGCCTTCATCGTCGTTCTGCTTTAGTTTCAAGGTAGTAAGCTTTTCAACACTCCTAGGGGCCTTGCTTCAGCACCCGTTTCAGTACCAGAACACTGCGTAGAACCAGGAAGCTCTGCTCCTGCGTGTATGCTGCGTGTCAACCTAGAAATTAGAGACTGACGGCACAAGGCTAGTTTTCCCATTATGAAAGCTCCGTTGATGCGGCCCCGAAGCTACCTGAAAAGCACTGTTGTTACCGTGCTTTTACTTACAGCCGGCATGGTTCATAGAAGAAAATGAGTTTTCTCCTAAGAAACCTTGGGGTTCCAGTTCCTTGTTGGAAGCTCACCCTGCTCTAAGCTATACCCAAAGTGAAAGTCAACGTGAGCCCAAGCTTCGAAGTAAGGCCCTGATTATCCTTGCAAAACGAGAGGCGTGCAGCAGCTCCATGAGGCCTTCATCGTCGTTCTGCTTTAGTTTCAAGGTAGTAAGCTTTTCAACACTCCTAGGGGCCTTGCTTCAGCACCCGTTTCAGTACCAGAACACTGCGTAGAACCAGGAAGCTCTGCTCCTGCGTGTATGCTGCGTGTCAACCTAGAAATTGGAGACTGATGGCATAAGGCTTCTTTTCCCATTATGAAAGCTCCGTTCATGCGGCCTCGAAGCTACCTGAAAAGCATTGTTGTTGCCGGGGTTTTCCTCACTGCCGGCATGGTTCTGAGAAGAAAATGAGTTTTCTCCTAAGAAACCTTGGGGTTCCAGTTCCTTGTTGGAAGCTCACCCTGCTCTGCGCTATACCCAAAGTGAAAGTCAACGTGAGCCCAAGCTTCGAAGTAAGGCCCTGATTATCCTTGCAAAACGAGAGGCGTGCAGCAGCTCCATGAGGCCTTCATCGTCGTTCTGCTTTAGTTTCAAGGTAGTAAGCTTTTCAACACTCCTAGGGGCCTTGCTTCAGCACCCGTTTCAGTACCAGAACACTGCGTAGAACCAGGAAGCTCTGCTCCTGCGTGTATGCTGCGTGTCAACCTAGAAATTAGAGACTGACGGCACAAGGCTAGTTTTCCCATTATGAAAGCTCCGTTGATGCGGCCCCGAAGCTACCTGAAAAGCACTGTTGTTACCGTGCTTTTACTTACAGCCGGCATGGTTCATAGAAGAAAATGAGTTTTCTCGAAAGAAACCTTGTGCTTCCAGTTCCTAGTTGGAAGCTCACCCGGCTCCGCTCTATACCAAACGTGAAAGTCAATGTGAGCACTAGCCTCGAAGTAAGGCCCTGATTATCCGGGCAAAACGGGAGGCGTGCAGCAGCTCCATGAGGCCTTCATCGCTGTTCTGCTTTAGTTTCACGGTAGTAAGCTTTCCAACATTCCTAGGGACTTTGCTTAAGCAACCGTTTCGGTACCAGAACACTGCGTAGAGACAGTAAGCTCTGGTCCTGCGTGTATGCTGCGTGTCAACCTAGAAATTGGAGACTGATGGCATAAGGCTTCTTTTCCCATTATGAAAGCTCCGTTCATGCGGCCTCGAAGCTACCTGAAAAGCATTGTTGTTGCCGGGGTTTTCCTCACTGCCGGCATGGTTCTGAGAAGAAAATGAGTTTTCTCCTAAGAAACCTTGGGGTTCCAGTTCCTTGTTGGAAGCTCACCCTGCTCTGCGCTATACCCAAAGTGAAAGTCAACGTGAGCCCAAGCTTCGAAGTAAGGCCCTGATTATCCTTGCAAAACGAGAGGCGTGCAGCAGCTCCATGAGGCCTTCATCGTCGTTCTGCTTTAGTTTCAAGGTAGTAAGCTTTTCAACACTCCTAGGGGCCTTGCTTCAGCACCCGTTTCAGTACCAGAACACTGCGTAGAACCAGGAAGCTCTGCTCCTGCGTGTATGCTGCGTGTCAACCTAGAAATTAGAGACTGACGGCACAAGGCTAGTTTTCCCATTATGAAAGCTCCGTTGATGCGGCCCCGAAGCTACCTGAAAAGCACTGTTGTTACCGTGCTTTTACTTACAGCCGGCATGGTTCATAGAAGAAAATGAGTTTTCTCCTAAGAAACCTTGGGGTTCCAGTTCCTTGTTGGAAGCTCACCCTGCTCTAAGCTATACCCAAAGTGAAAGTCAACGTGAGCCCAAGCTTCGAAGTAAGGCCCTGATTATCCTTGCAAAACGAGAGGCGTGCAGCAGCTCCATGAGGCCTTCATCGTCGTTCTGCTTTAGTTTCAAGGTAGTAAGCTTTTCAACACTCCTAGGGGCCTTGCTTCAGCACCCGTTTCAGTACCAGAACACTGCGTAGAACCAGGAAGCTCTGCTCCTGCGTGTATGCTGCGTGTCAACCTAGAAACTAGAGACTGACGGCACAAGGCTAGTTTTCCCATTATGAAAGCTCCGTTGATGCGGCCCCGAAGCTACCTGAAAAGCACTGTTGTTACCGTGCTTTTACTTACAGCCGGCATGGTTCATAGAAGAAAATGAGTTTTCTCCTAAGAAACCTTGGGGTTCCAGTTCCTTGTTGGAAGCTCACCCTGCTCTAAGCTATACCCAAAGTGAAAGTCAACGTGAGCCCAAGCTTCGAAGTAAGGCCCTGATTATCCTTGCAAAACGAGAGGCGTGCAGCAGCTCCATGAGGCCTTCATCGTCGTTCTGCTTTAGTTTGAAGGTAGTAAGCTTTTCAACACTCCTAGGGGCCTTGCTTCAGCACCCGTTTCAGTACCAGAACACTGCGTAGAACCAGGAAGCTCTGCTCCTGCGTGTATGCTGCGTGTCAACCTAGAAATTAGAGACTGACGGCACAAGGCTAGTTTTCCCATTATGAAAGCTCCGTTGATGCGGCCCCGAAGCTACCTGAAAAGCACTGTTGTTACCGTGCTTTTACTTACAGCCGGCATGGTTCATAGAAGAAAATGAGTTTTCTCCTAAGAAACCTTGGGGTTCCAGTTCCTTGTTGGAAGCTCACCCTGCTCTAAGCTATACCCAAAGTGAAAGTCAACGTGAGCCCAAGCTTCGAAGTAAGGCCCTGATTATCCTTGCAAAACGAGAGGCGTGCAGCAGCTCCATGAGGCCTTCATCGTCGTTCTGCTTTAGTTTCAAGGTAGTAAGCTTTTCAACACTCCTAGGGGCCTTGCTTCAGCACCCGTTTCAGTACCAGAACACTGCGTAGAACCAGGAAGCTCTGCTCCTGCGTGTATGCTGCGTGTCAACCTAGAAATTGGAGACTGATGGCATAAGGCTTCTTTTCCCATTATGAAAGCTCCGTTCATGCGGCCTCGAAGCTACCTGAAAAGCATTGTTGTTGCCGGGGTTTTCCTCACTGCCGGCATGGTTCTGAGAAGAAAATGAGTTTTCTCCTAAGAAACCTTGGGGTTCCAGTTCCTTGTTGGAAGCTCACCCTGCTCTGCGCTATACCCAAAGTGAAAGTCAACGTGAGCCCAAGCTTCGAAGTAAGGCCCTGATTATCCTTGCAAAACGAGAGGCGTGCAGCAGCTCCATGAGGCCTTCATCGTCGTTCTGCTTTAGTTTCAAGGTAGTAAGCTTTTCAACACTCCTAGGGGCCTTGCTTCAGCACCCGTTTCAGTACCAGAACACTGCGTAGAACCAGGAAGCTCTGCTCCTGCGTGTATGCTGCGTGTCAACCTAGAAATTAGAGACTGACGGCACAAGGCTAGTTTTCCCATTATGAAAGCTCCGTTGATGCGGCCCCGAAGCTACCTGAAAAGCACTGTTGTTACCGTGCTTTTACTTACAGCCGGCATGGTTCATAGAAGAAAATGAGTTTTCTCGAAAGAAACCTTGTGCTTCCAGTTCCTAGTTGGAAGCTCACCCGGCTCCGCTCTATACCAAACGTGAAAGTCAATGTGAGCACTAGCCTCGAAGTAAGGCCCTGATTATCCGGGCAAAACGGGAGGCGTGCAGCAGCTCCATGAGGCCTTCATCGCTGTTCTGCTTTAGTTTCACGGTAGTAAGCTTTCCAACATTCCTAGGGACTTTGCTTAAGCAACCGTTTCGGTACCAGAACACTGCGTAGAGACAGTAAGCTCTGGTCCTGCGTGTATGCTGCGTGTCAACCTAGAAATTGGAGACTGATGGCATAAGGCTTCTTTTCCCATTATGAAAGCTCCGTTCATGCGGCCTCGAAGCTACCTGAAAAGCATTGTTGTTGCCGGGGTTTTCCTCACTGCCGGCATGGTTCTGAGAAGAAAATGAGTTTTCTCCTAAGAAACCTTGGGGTTCCAGTTCCTTGTTGGAAGCTCACCCTGCTCTGCGCTATACCCAAAGTGAAAGTCAACGTGAGCCCAAGCTTCGAAGTAAGGCCCTGATTATCCTTGCAAAACGAGAGGCGTGCAGCAGCTCCATGAGGCCTTCATCGTCGTTCTGCTTTAGTTTCAAGGTAGTAAGCTTTTCAACACTCCTAGGGGCCTTGCTTCAGCACCCGTTTCAGTACCAGAACACTGCGTAGAACCAGGAAGCTCTGCTCCTGCGTGTATGCTGCGTGTCAACCTAGAAATTAGAGACTGACGGCACAAGGCTAGTTTTCCCATTATGAAAGCTCCGTTGATGCGGCCCCGAAGCTACCTGAAAAGCACTGTTGTTACCGTGCTTTTACTTACAGCCGGCATGGTTCATAGAAGAAAATGAGTTTTCTCCTAAGAAACCTTGGGGTTCCAGTTCCTTGTTGGAAGCTCACCCTGCTCTAAGCTATACCCAAAGTGAAAGTCAACGTGAGCCCAAGCTTCGAAGTAAGGCCCTGATTATCCTTGCAAAACGAGAGGCGTGCAGCAGCTCCATGAGGCCTTCATCGTCGTTCTGCTTTAGTTTCAAGGTAGTAAGCTTTTCAACACTCCTAGGGGCCTTGCTTCAGCACCCGTTTCAGTACCAGAACACTGCGTAGAACCAGGAAGCTCTGCTCCTGCGTGTATGCTGCGTGTCAACCTAGAAATTGGAGACTGATGGCATAAGGCTTCTTTTCCCATTATGAAAGCTCCGTTCATGCGGCCTCGAAGCTACCTGAAAAGCATTGTTGTTGCCGGGGTTTTCCTCACTGCCGGCATGGTTCTGAGAAGAAAATGAGTTTTCTCCTAAGAAACCTTGGGGTTCCAGTTCCTTGTTGGAAGCTCACCCTGCTCTGCGCTATACCCAAAGTGAAAGTCAACGTGAGCCCAAGCTTCGAAGTAAGGCCCTGATTATCCTTGCAAAACGAGAGGCGTGCAGCAGCTCCATGAGGCCTTCATCGTCGTTCTGCTTTAGTTTCAAGGTAGTAAGCTTTTCAACACTCCTAGGGGCCTTGCTTCAGCACCCGTTTCAGTACCAGAACACTGCGTAGAACCAGGAAGCTCTGCTCCTGCGTGTATGCTGCGTGTCAACCTAGAAATTAGAGACTGACGGCACAAGGCTAGTTTTCCCATTATGAAAGCTCCGTTGATGCGGCCCCGAAGCTACCTGAAAAGCACTGTTGTTACCGTGCTTTTACTTACAGCCGGCATGGTTCATAGAAGAAAATGAGTTTTCTCGAAAGAAACCTTGTGCTTCCAGTTCCTAGTTGGAAGCTCACCCGGCTCCGCTCTATACCAAACGTGAAAGTCAATGTGAGCACTAGCCTCGAAGTAAGGCCCTGATTATCCGGGCAAAACGGGAGGCGTGCAGCAGCTCCATGAGGCCTTCATCGCTGTTCTGCTTTAGTTTCACGGTAGTAAGCTTTCCAACATTCCTAGGGACTTTGCTTAAGCAACCGTTTCGGTACCAGAACACTGCGTAGAGACAGTAAGCTCTGGTCCTGCGTGTATGCTGCGTGTCAACCTAGAAATTGGAGACTGATGGCATAAGGCTTCTTTTCCCATTATGAAAGCTCCGTTCATGCGGCCTCGAAGCTACCTGAAAAGCATTGTTGTTGCCGGGGTTTTCCTCACTGCCGGCATGGTTCTGAGAAGAAAATGAGTTTTCTCCTAAGAAACCTTGGGGTTCCAGTTCCTTGTTGGAAGCTCACCCTGCTCTGCGCTATACCCAAAGTGAAAGTCAACGTGAGCCCAAGCTTCGAAGTAAGGCCCTGATTATCCTTGCAAAACGAGAGGCGTGCAGCAGCTCCATGAGGCCTTCATCGTCGTTCTGCTTTAGTTTCAAGGTAGTAAGCTTTTCAACACTCCTAGGGGCCTTGCTTCAGCACCCGTTTCAGTACCAGAACACTGCGTAGAACCAGGAAGCTCTGCTCCTGCGTGTATGCTGCGTGTCAACCTAGAAATTAGAGACTGACGGCACAAGGCTAGTTTTCCCATTATGAAAGCTCCGTTGATGCGGCCCCGAAGCTACCTGAAAAGCACTGTTGTTACCGTGCTTTTACTTACAGCCGGCATGGTTCATAGAAGAAAATGAGTTTTCTCCTAAGAAACCTTGGGGTTCCAGTTCCTTGTTGGAAGCTCACCCTGCTCTAAGCTATACCCAAAGTGAAAGTCAACGTGAGCCCAAGCTTCGAAGTAAGGCCCTGATTATCCTTGCAAAACGAGAGGCGTGCAGCAGCTCCATGAGGCCTTCATCGTCGTTCTGCTTTAGTTTCAAGGTAGTAAGCTTTTCAACACTCCTAGGGGCCTTGCTTCAGCACCCGTTTCAGTACCAGAACACTGCGTAGAACCAGGAAGCTCTGCTCCTGCGTGTATGCTGCGTGTCAACCTAGAAACTAGAGACTGACGGCACAAGGCTAGTTTTCCCATTATGAAAGCTCCGTTGATGCGGCCCCGAAGCTACCTGAAAAGCACTGTTGTTACCGTGCTTTTACTTACAGCCGGCATGGTTCATAGAAGAAAATGAGTTTTCTCCTAAGAAACCTTGGGGTTCCAGTTCCTTGTTGGAAGCTCACCCTGCTCTAAGCTATACCCAAAGTGAAAGTCAACGTGAGCCCAAGCTTCGAAGTAAGGCCCTGATTATCCTTGCAAAACGAGAGGCGTGCAGCAGCTCCATGAGGCCTTCATCGTCGTTCTGCTTTAGTTTGAAGGTAGTAAGCTTTTCAACACTCCTAGGGGCCTTGCTTCAGCACCCGTTTCAGTACCAGAACACTGCGTAGAACCAGGAAGCTCTGCTCCTGCGTGTATGCTGCGTGTCAACCTAGAAATTAGAGACTGACGGCACAAGGCTAGTTTTCCCATTATGAAAGCTCCGTTGATGCGGCCCCGAAGCTACCTGAAAAGCACTGTTGTTACCGTGCTTTTACTTACAGCCGGCATGGTTCATAGAAGAAAATGAGTTTTCTCCTAAGAAACCTTGGGGTTCCAGTTCCTTGTTGGAAGCTCACCCTGCTCTAAGCTATACCCAAAGTGAAAGTCAACGTGAGCCCAAGCTTCGAAGTAAGGCCCTGATTATCCTTGCAAAACGAGAGGCGTGCAGCAGCTCCATGAGGCCTTCATCGTCGTTCTGCTTTAGTTTCAAGGTAGTAAGCTTTTCAACACTCCTAGGGACCTTGCTTCAGCACCCGTTTCAGTACCAGAACACTGCGTAGAACCAGGAAGCTCTGCTCCTGCGTGTATGCTGCGTGTCAACCTAGAAATTGGAGACTGATGGCATAAGGCTTCTTTTCCCATTATGAAAGCTCCGTTCATGCGGCCTCGAAGCTACCTGAAAAGCATTGTTGTTGCCGGGGTTTTCCTCACTGCCGGCATGGTTCTGAGAAGAAAATGAGTTTTCTCCTAAGAAACCTTGGGGTTCCAGTTCCTTGTTGGAAGCTCACCCTGCTCTGCGCTATACCCAAAGTGAAAGTCAACGTGAGCCCAAGCTTCGAAGTAAGGCCCTGATTATCCTTGCAAAACGAGAGGCGTGCAGCAGCTCCATGAGGCCTTCATCGTCGTTCTGCTTTAGTTTCAAGGTAGTAAGCTTTTCAACACTCCTAGGGGCCTTGCTTCAGCACCCGTTTCAGTACCAGAACACTGCGTAGAACCAGGAAGCTCTGCTCCTGCGTGTATGCTGCGTGTCAACCTAGAAATTAGAGACTGACGGCACAAGGCTAGTTTTCCCATTATGAAAGCTCCGTTGATGCGGCCCCGAAGCTACCTGAAAAGCACTGTTGTTACCGTGCTTTTACTTACAGCCGGCATGGTTCATAGAAGAAAATGAGTTTTCTCGAAAGAAACCTTGTGCTTCCAGTTCCTAGTTGGAAGCTCACCCGGCTCCGCTCTATACCAAACGTGAAAGTCAATGTGAGCACTAGCCTCGAAGTAAGGCCCTGATTATCCGGGCAAAACGGGAGGCGTGCAGCAGCTCCATGAGGCCTTCATCGCTGTTCTGCTTTAGTTTCACGGTAGTAAGCTTTCCAACATTCCTAGGGACTTTGCTTAAGCAACCGTTTCGGTACCAGAACACTGCGTAGAGACAGTAAGCTCTGGTCCTGCGTGTATGCTGCGTGTCAACCTAGAAATTGGAGACTGATGGCATAAGGCTTCTTTTCCCATTATGAAAGCTCCGTTCATGCGGCCTCGAAGCTACCTGAAAAGCATTGTTGTTGCCGGGGTTTTCCTCACTGCCGGCATGGTTCTGAGAAGAAAATGAGTTTTCTCCTAAGAAACCTTGGGGTTCCAGTTCCTTGTTGGAAGCTCACCCTGCTCTGCGCTATACCCAAAGTGAAAGTCAACGTGAGCCCAAGCTTCGAAGTAAGGCCCTGATTATCCTTGCAAAACGAGAGGCGTGCAGCAGCTCCATGAGGCCTTCATCGTCGTTCTGCTTTAGTTTCAAGGTAGTAAGCTTTTCAACACTCCTAGGGGCCTTGCTTCAGCACCCGTTTCAGTACCAGAACACTGCGTAGAACCAGGAAGCTCTGCTCCTGCGTGTATGCTGCGTGTCAACCTAGAAATTAGAGACTGACGGCACAAGGCTAGTTTTCCCATTATGAAAGCTCCGTTGATGCGGCCCCGAAGCTACCTGAAAAGCACTGTTGTTACCGTGCTTTTACTTACAGCCGGCATGGTTCATAGAAGAAAATGAGTTTTCTCGAAAGAAACCTTGTGCTTCCAGTTCCTAGTTGGAAGCTCACCCGGCTCCGCTCTATACCAAACGTGAAAGTCAATGTGAGCACTAGCCTCGAAGTAAGGCCCTGATTATCCGGGCAAAACGGGAGGCGTGCAGCAGCTCCATGAGGCCTTCATCGCTGTTCTGCTTTAGTTTCACGGTAGTAAGCTTTCCAACATTCCTAGGGACTTTGCTTAAGCAACCGTTTCGGTACCAGAACACTGCGTAGAGACAGTAAGCTCTGGTCCTGCGTGTATGCTGCGTGTCAACCTAGAAATTGGAGACTGATGGCATAAGGCTTCTTTTCCCATTATGAAAGCTCCGTTCATGCGGCCTCGAAGCTACCTGAAAAGCATTGTTGTTGCCGGGGTTTTCCTCACTGCCGGCATGGTTCTGAGAAGAAAATGAGTTTTCTCCTAAGAAACCTTGGGGTTCCAGTTCCTTGTTGGAAGCTCACCCTGCTCTGCGCTATACCTAAAGTGAAAGTCAACGTGAGCCCAAGCTTCGAAGTAAGGCCCTGATTATCCTTGCAAAACGAGAGGCGTGCAGCAGCTCCATGAGGCCTTCATCGTCGTTCTGCTTTAGTTTGAAGGTAGTAAGCTTTTCAACACTCCTAGGGGCCTTGCTTCAGCACCCGTTTCAGTACCAGAACACTGCGTAGAACCAGGAAGCTCTGCTCCTGCGTGTATGCTGCGTGTCAACCTAGAAATTAGAGACTGACGGCACAAGGCTAGTTTTCCCATTATGAAAGCTCCGTTGATGCGGCCCCGAAGCTACCTGAAAAGCACTGTTGTTACCGTGCTTTTACTTACAGCCGGCATGGTTCATAGAAGCAAATGAGTTTTCTCGAAAGAAACCTTGTGCTTCCAGTTCCTAGTTGGAAGCTCACCCGGCTCTGCTCTATACCAAACGTGAAAGTCAATGTGAGCACTAGCCTCGAAGTAAGGCCCTGATTATCCTGGCAAAACGGGAGGCGTGCAGCAGCTCCATGAGGCCTTCTTCGCTGTTCTGCTTTAGTTTCACGGTAGTAAGCTTTCCAACATTCCTAGGGACTTTGCTTAAGCAACCGTTTCGGTACCAGAACACTGCGTAGAGACAGTAAGCTCTGGTCCTGCGTGTATGCTGCGTGTCAACCTAGAAATTGGAGACTGATGGCATAAGGCTTCTTTTCCCATTATGAAAGCTCCGTTCATGCGGCCTCGAAGCTACCTGAAAAGCATTGTTGTTGCCGGGGTTTTCCTCACTGCCGGCATGGTTCTGAGAAGAAAATGAGTTTTCTCCTAAGAAACCTTGGGGTTCCAGTTCCTTGTTGGAAGCTCACCCTGCTCTGCGCTATACCTAAAGTGAAAGTCAACGTGAGCCCAAGCTTCGAAGTAAGGCCCTGATTATCCTTGCAAAACGAGAGGCGTGCAGCAGCTCCATGAGGCCTTCATCGTTGTTCTGCTTTAGTTTCAAGGTAGTAAGCTTTTCAACACTCCTAGGGGCCTTGCTTCAGCACCCGTTTCAGTACCAGAACACTGCGTAGAACCAGGAAGCTCTGCTCCTGCGTGTATGCTGCGTGTCAACCTAGAAATTAGAGACTGACGGCACAAGGCTAGTTTTCCCATTATGAAAGCTCCGTTGATGCGGCCCCGAAGCTACCTGAAAAGCACTGTTGTTACCGTGCTTTTACTTACAGCCGGCATGGTTCATAGAAGAAAATGAGTTTTCTCGAAAGAAACCTTGTGCTTCCAGTTCCTAGTTGGAAGCTCACCCGGCTCTGCTCTATACCAAACGTGAAAGTCAATGTGAGCACTAGCCTCGAAGTAAGGCCCTGATTATCCGGGCAAAACGGGAGGCGTGCAGCAGCTCCATGAGGCCTTCTTCGCTGTTCTGCTTTAGTTTCACGGTAGTAAGCTTTCCAACATTCCTAGGGACTTTGCTTAAGCAACCGTTTCGGTACCAGAACACTGCGTAGAGACAGTAAGCTCTGGTCCTGCGTGTATGCTGCGTGTCAACCTAGAAATTGGAGACTGATGGCATAAGGCTTCTTTTCCCATTATGAAAGCTCCGTTCATGCGGCCTCGAAGCTACCTGAAAAGCATTGTTGTTGCCGGGGTTTTCCTCACTGCCGGCATGGTTCTGAGAAGAAAATGAGTTTTCTCCTAAGAAACCTTGGGGTTCCAGTTCCTTGTTGGAAGCTCACCCTGCTCTGCGCTATACCTAAAGTGAAAGTCAACGTGAGCCCAAGCTTCGAAGTAAGGCCCTGATTATCCTTGCAAAACGAGAGGCGTGCAGCAGCTCCATGAGGCCTTCATCGTTGTTCTGCTTTAGTTTCAAGGTAGTAAGCTTTTCAACACTCCTAGGGGCCTTGCTTCAGCACCCGTTTCAGTACCAGAACACTGCGTAGAACCAGGAAGCTCTGCTCCTGCGTGTATGCTGCGTGTCAACCTAGAAATTAGAGACTGACGGCACAAGGCTAGTTTTCCCATTATGAAAGCTCCGTTGATGCGGCCCCGAAGCTACCTGAAAAGCACTGTTGTTACCGTGCTTTTACTTACAGCCGGCATGGTTCATAGAAGAAAATGAGTTTTCTCGAAAGAAACCTTGTGCTTCCAGTTCCTAGTTGGAAGCTCACCCGGCTCCGCTCTATACCAAACGTGAAAGTCAATGTGAGCACTAGCCTCGAAGTAAGGCCCTGATTATCCGGGCAAAACGGGAGGCGTGCAGCAGCTCCATGAGGCCTTCATCGCTGTTCTGCTTTAGTTTCACGCTAGTAAGCTTTCCAACATTCCTAGGGACTTTGCTTAAGCAACCGTTTCGGTACCAGAACACTGCGTAGAGACAGTAAGCTCTGGTCCTGCGTGTATGCTGCGTGTCAACCTAGAAATTGGAGACTGATGGCATAAGGCTTCTTTTCCCATTATGAAAGCTCCATTCATGCGGCCTCGAAGCTACCTGAAAAGCATTGTTGTTGCCGGGGTTTTCCTCACTGCCGGCATGGTTCTGAGAAGAAAATGAGTTTTCTCCTAAGAAACCTTGGGGTTCCAGTTCCTTGTTGGAAGCTCACCCTGCTCTAAGCTATACCCAAAGTGAAAGTCAACGTGAGCCCAAGCTTCGAAGTAAGGCCCTGATTATCCTTGCAAAACGAGAGGCGTGCAGCAGCTCCATGAGGCCTTCATCGTCGTTCTGCTTTAGTTTCAAGGTAGTAAGCTTTTCAACACTCCTAGGGGCCTTGCTTCAGCACCCGTTTCAGTACCAGAACACTGCGTAGAACCAGGAAGCTCTGCTCCTGCGTGTATGCTGCGTGTCAACCTAGAAATTAGAGACTGACGGCACAAGGCTAGTTTTCCCATTATGAAAGCTCCGTTGATGCGGCCCCGAAGCTACCTGAAAAGCACTGTTGTTACCGTGCTTTTACTTACAGCCGGCATGGTTCATAGAAGAAAATGAGTTTTCTCGAAAGAAACCTTGTGCTTCCAGTTCCTAGTTGGAAGCTCACCCGGCTCCGCTGTATACCAAACGTGAAAGTCAATGTGAGCACTAGACTCGAAGTAAGGCCCTGATTATCCGGGCAAAACGGGAGGCGTGCAGCAGCTCCATGAGGCCTTCATCGCTGTTCTGCTTTAGTTTCACGGTAGTAAGCTTTCCAACATTCCTAGGGACTTTGCTTAAGCAACCGTTTCGGTACCAGAACACTGCGTAGAGACAGTAAGCTCTGGTCCTGCGTGTATGCTGCGTGTCAACCTAGAAATTGGAGACTGATGGCATAAGGCTTCTTTTCCCATTATGAAAGCTCCGTTCATGCGGCCTCGAAGCTACCTGAAAAGCATTGTTGTTGCCGGGGTTTTCCTCACTGCCGGCATGGTTCTGAGAAGAAAATGAGTTTTCTCCTAAGAAACCTTGGGGTTCCAGTTCCTTGTTGGAAGCTCACCCTGCTCTGCGCTATACCCAAAGTGAAAGTCAACGTGAGCCCAAGCTTCGAAGTAAGGCCCTGATTATCCTTGCAAAACGAGAGGCGTGCAGCAGCTCCATGAGGCCTTCATCGTTGTTCTGCTTTAGTTTCAAGGTAGTAAGCTTTTCAACACTCCTAGGGGCCTTGCTTCAGCACCCGTTTCAGTACCAGAACACTGCGTAGAACCAGGAAGCTCTGCTCCTGCGTGTATGCTGCGTGTCAACCTAGAAATTAGAGACTGACGGCACAAGGCTAGTTTTCCCATTATGAAAGCTCCGTTGATGCGGCCCCGAAGCTACCTGAAAAGCACTGTTGTTACCGTGCTTTTACTTACAGCCGGCATGGTTCATAGAAGAAAATGAGTTTTCTCGAAAGAAACCTTGTGCTTCCAGTTCCTAGTTGGAAGCTCACCCGGCTCCGCTCTATACCAAACGTGAAAGTCAATGTGAGCACTAGCCTCGAAGTAAGGCCCTGATTATCCGGGCAAAACGGGAGGCGTGCAGCAGCTCCATGAGGCCTTCATCGCTGTTCTGCTTTAGTTTCACGGTAGTAAGCTTTCCAACATTCCTAGGGACTTTGCTTAAGCAACCGTTTCGGTACCAGAACACTGCGTAGAGACAGTAAGCTCTGGTCCTGCGTGTATGCTGCGTGTCAACCTAGAAATTGGAGACTGATGGCATAAGGCTTCTTTTCCCATTATGAAAGCTCCGTTCATGCGGCCTCGAAGCTACCTGAAAAGCATTGTTGTTGCCGGGGTTTTCCTCACTGCCGGCATGGTTCTGAGAAGAAAATGAGTTTTCTCCTAAGAAACCTTGGGGTTCCAGTTCCTTGTTGGAAGCTCACCCTGCTCTGCGCTATACCCAAAGTGAAAGTCAACGTGAGCCCAAGCTTCGAAGTAAGGCCCTGATTATCCTTGCAAAACGAGAGGCGTGCAGCAGCTCCATGAGGCCTTCATCGTCGTTCTGCTTTAGTTTCAAGGTAGTAAGCTTTTCAACACTCCTAGGGGCCTTGCTTCAGCACCCGTTTCAGTACCAGAACACTGCGTAGAACCAGGAAGCTCTGCTCCTGCGTGTATGCTGCGTGTCAACCTAGAAATTAGAGACTGACGGCACAAGGCTAGTTTTCCCATTATGAAAGCTCCGTTGATGCGGCCCCGAAGCTACCTGAAAAGCACTGTTGTTACCGTGCTTTTACTTACAGCCGGCATGGTTCATAGAAGAAAATGAGTTTTCTCGAAAGAAACCTTGTGCTTCCAGTTCCTAGTTGGAAGCTCACCCGGCTCCGCTCTATACCAAACGTGAAAGTCAATGTGAGCACTAGCCTCGAAGTAAGGCCCTGATTATCCGGGCAAAACGGGAGGCGTGCAGCAGCTCCATGAGGCCTTCATCGCTGTTCTGCTTTAGTTTCACGGTAGTAAGCTTTCCAACATTCCTAGGGACTTTGCTTAAGCAACCGTTTCGGTACCAGAACACTGCGTAGAGACAGTAAGCTCTGGTCCTGCGTGTATGCTGCGTGTCAACCTAGAAATTGGAGACTGATGGCATAAGGCTTCTTTTCCCATTATGAAAGCTCCGTTCATGCGGCCTCGAAGCTACCTGAAAAGCATTGTTGTTGCCGGGGTTTTCCTCACTGCCGGCATGGTTCTGAGAAGAAAATGAGTTTTCTCCTAAGAAACCTTGGGGTTCCAGTTCCTTGTTGGAAGCTCACCCTGCTCTGCGCTATACCTAAAGTGAAAGTCAACGTGAGCCCAAGCTTCGAAGTAAGGCCCTGATTATCCTTGCAAAACGAGAGGCGTGCAGCAGCTCCATGAGGCCTTCATCGTCGTTCTGCTTTAGTTTGAAGGTAGTAAGCTTTTCAACACTCCTAGGGGCCTTGCTTCAGCACCCGTTTCAGTACCAGAACACTGCGTAGAACCAGGAAGCTCTGCTCCTGCGTGTATGCTGCGTGTCAACCTAGAAATTAGAGACTGACGGCACAAGGCTAGTTTTCCCATTATGAAAGCTCCGTTGATGCGGCCCCGAAGCTACCTGAAAAGCACTGTTGTTACCGTGCTTTTACTTACAGCCGGCATGGTTCATAGAAGCAAATGAGTTTTCTCGAAAGAAACCTTGTGCTTCCAGTTCCTAGTTGGAAGCTCACCCGGCTCTGCTCTATACCAAACGTGAAAGTCAATGTGAGCACTAGCCTCGAAGTAAGGCCCTGATTATCCTGGCAAAACGGGAGGCGTGCAGCAGCTCCATGAGGCCTTCTTCGCTGTTCTGCTTTAGTTTCACGGTAGTAAGCTTTCCAACATTCCTAGGGACTTTGCTTAAGCAACCGTTTCGGTACCAGAACACTGCGTAGAGACAGTAAGCTCTGGTCCTGCGTGTATGCTGCGTGTCAACCTAGAAATTGGAGACTGATGGCATAAGGCTTCTTTTCCCATTATGAAAGCTCCGTTCATGCGGCCTCGAAGCTACCTGAAAAGCATTGTTGTTGCCGGGGTTTTCCTCACTGCCGGCATGGTTCTGAGAAGAAAATGAGTTTTCTCCTAAGAAACCTTGGGGTTCCAGTTCCTTGTTGGAAGCTCACCCTGCTCTGCGCTATACCTAAAGTGAAAGTCAACGTGAGCCCAAGCTTCGAAGTAAGGCCCTGATTATCCTTGCAAAACGAGAGGCGTGCAGCAGCTCCATGAGGCCTTCATCGTTGTTCTGCTTTAGTTTCAAGGTAGTAAGCTTTTCAACACTCCTAGGGGCCTTGCTTCAGCACCCGTTTCAGTACCAGAACACTGCGTAGAACCAGGAAGCTCTGCTCCTGCGTGTATGCTGCGTGTCAACCTAGAAATTAGAGACTGACGGCACAAGGCTAGTTTTCCCATTATGAAAGCTCCGTTGATGCGGCCCCGAAGCTACCTGAAAAGCACTGTTGTTACCGTGCTTTTACTTACAGCCGGCATGGTTCATAGAAGAAAATGAGTTTTCTCGAAAGAAACCTTGTGCTTCCAGTTCCTAGTTGGAAGCTCACCCGGCTCTGCTCTATACCAAACGTGAAAGTCAATGTGAGCACTAGCCTCGAAGTAAGGCCCTGATTATCCGGGCAAAACGGGAGGCGTGCAGCAGCTCCATGAGGCCTTCTTCGCTGTTCTGCTTTAGTTTCACGGTAGTAAGCTTTCCAACATTCCTAGGGACTTTGCTTAAGCAACCGTTTCGGTACCAGAACACTGCGTAGAGACAGTAAGCTCTGGTCCTGCGTGTATGCTGCGTGTCAACCTAGAAATTGGAGACTGATGGCATAAGGCTTCTTTTCCCATTATGAAAGCTCCGTTCATGCGGCCTCGAAGCTACCTGAAAAGCATTGTTGTTGCCGGGGTTTTCCTCACTGCCGGCATGGTTCTGAGAAGAAAATGAGTTTTCTCCTAAGAAACCTTGGGGTTCCAGTTCCTTGTTGGAAGCTCACCCTGCTCTGCGCTATACCTAAAGTGAAAGTCAACGTGAGCCCAAGCTTCGAAGTAAGGCCCTGATTATCCTTGCAAAACGAGAGGCGTGCAGCAGCTCCATGAGGCCTTCATCGTTGTTCTGCTTTAGTTTCAAGGTAGTAAGCTTTTCAACACTCCTAGGGGCCTTGCTTCAGCACCCGTTTCAGTACCAGAACACTGCGTAGAACCAGGAAGCTCTGCTCCTGCGTGTATGCTGCGTGTCAACCTAGAAATTAGAGACTGACGGCACAAGGCTAGTTTTCCCATTATGAAAGCTCCGTTGATGCGGCCCCGAAGCTACCTGAAAAGCACTGTTGTTACCGTGCTTTTACTTACAGCCGGCATGGTTCATAGAAGAAAATGAGTTTTCTCGAAAGAAACCTTGTGCTTCCAGTTCCTAGTTGGAAGCTCACCCGGCTCCGCTCTATACCAAACGTGAAAGTCAATGTGAGCACTAGCCTCGAAGTAAGGCCCTGATTATCCGGGCAAAACGGGAGGCGTGCAGCAGCTCCATGAGGCCTTCATCGCTGTTCTGCTTTAGTTTCACGGTAGTAAGCTTTCCAACATTCCTAGGGACTTTGCTTAAGCAACCGTTTCGGTACCAGAACACTGCGTAGAGACAGTAAGCTCTGGTCCTGCGTGTATGCTGCGTGTCAACCTAGAAATTGGAGACTGATGGCATAAGGCTTCTTTTCCCATTATGAAAGCTCCATTCATGCGGCCTCGAAGCTACCTGAAAAGCATTGTTGTTGCCGGGGTTTTCCTCACTGCCGGCATGGTTCTGAGAAGAAAATGAGTTTTCTCCTAAGAAACCTTGGGGTTCCAGTTCCTTGTTGGAAGCTCACCCTGCTCTAAGCTATACCTAAAGTGAAAGTCAACGTGAGCCCAAGCTTCGAAGTAAGGCCCTGATTATCCTTGCAAAACGAGAGGCGTGCAGCAGCTCCATGAGGCCTTCATCGTCGTTCTGCTTTAGTTTCAAGGTAGTAAGCTTTTCAACACTCCTAGGGGCCTTGCTTCAGCACCCGTTTCAGTACCAGAACACTGCGTAGAACCAGGAAGATCTGCTCCTGCGTGTATGCTGCGTGTCAACCTAGAAATTAGAGACTGACGGCACAAGGCTAGTTTTCCCATTATGAAAGCTCCGTTGATGCGGCCCCGAAGCTACCTGAAAAGCACTGTTGTTACCGTGCTTTTACTTACAGCCGGCATGGTTCATAGAAGAAAATGAGTTTTCTCGAAAGAAACCTTGTGCTTCCAGTTCCTAGTTGGAAGCTCACCCGGCTCCGCTGTATACCAAACGTGAAAGTCAATGTGAGCACTAGACTCGAAGTAAGGCCCTGATTATCCGGGCAAAACGGGAGGCGTGCAGCAGCTCCATGAGGCCTTCATCGCTGTTCTGCTTTAGTTTCACGGTAGTAAGCTTTCCAACATTCCTAGGGACTTTGCTTAAGCAACCGTTTCGGTACCAGAACACTGCGTAGAGACAGTAAGCTCTGGTCCTGCGTGTATGCTGCGTGTCAACCTAGAAATTGGAGACTGATGGCATAAGGCTTCTTTTCCCATTATGAAAGCTCCGTTCATGCGGCCTCGAAGCTACCTGAAAAGCATTGTTGTTGCCGGGGTTTTCCTCACTGCCGGCATGGTTCTGAGAAGAAAATGAGTTTTCTCCTAAGAAACCTTGGGGTTCCAGTTCCTTGTTGGAAGCTCACCCTGCTCTGCGCTATACCCAAAGTGAAAGTCAACGTGAGCCCAAGCTTCGAAGTAAGGCCCTGATTATCCTTGCAAAACGAGAGGCGTGCAGCAGCTCCATGAGGCCTTCATCGTTGTTCTGCTTTAGTTTCAAGGTAGTAAGCTTTTCAACACTCCTAGGGGCCTTGCTTCAGCACCCGTTTCAGTACCAGAACACTGCGTAGAACCAGGAAGCTCTGCTCCTGCGTGTATGCTGCGTGTCAACCTAGAAATTAGAGACTGACGGCACAAGGCTAGTTTTCCCATTATGAAAGCTCCGTTGATGCGGCCCCGAAGCTACCTGAAAAGCACTGTTGTTACCGTGCTTTTACTTACAGCCGGCATGGTTCATAGAAGAAAATGAGTTTTCTCGAAAGAAACCTTGTGCTTCCAGTTCCTAGTTGGAAGCTCACCCGGCTCCGCTCTATACCAAACGTGAAAGTCAATGTGAGCACTAGCCTCGAAGTAAGGCCCTGATTATCCGGGCAAAACGGGAGGCGTGCAGCAGCTCCATGAGGCCTTCATCGCTGTTCTGCTTTAGTTTCACGGTAGTAAGCTTTCCAACATTCCTAGGGACTTTGCTTAAGCAACCGTTTCGGTACCAGAACACTGCGTAGAGACAGTAAGCTCTGGTCCTGCGTGTATGCTGCGTGTCAACCTAGAAATTGGAGACTGATGGCATAAGGCTTCTTTTCCCATTATGAAAGCTCCGTTCATGCGGCCTCGAAGCTACCTGAAAAGCATTGTTGTTGCCGGGGTTTTCCTCACTGCCGGCATGGTTCTGAGAAGAAAATGAGTTTTCTCCTAAGAAACCTTGGGGTTCCAGTTCCTTGTTGGAAGCTCACCCTGCTCTGCGCTATACCCAAAGTGAAAGTCAACGTGAGCCCAAGCTTCGAAGTAAGGCCCTGATTATCCTTGCAAAACGAGAGGCGTGCAGCAGCTCCATGAGGCCTTCATCGTCGTTCTGCTTTAGTTTCAAGGTAGTAAGCTTTTCAACACTCCTAGGGGCCTTGCTTCAGCACCCGTTTCAGTACCAGAACACTGCGTAGAACCAGGAAGCTCTGCTCCTGCGTGTATGCTGCGTGTCAACCTAGAAATTAGAGACTGACGGCACAAGGCTAGTTTTCCCATTATGAAAGCTCCGTTGATGCGGCCCCGAAGCTACCTGAAAAGCACTGTTGTTACCGTGCTTTTACTTACAGCCGGCATGGTTCATAGAAGAAAATGAGTTTTCTCGAAAGAAACCTTGTGCTTCCAGTTCCTAGTTGGAAGCTCACCCGGCTCCGCTCTATACCAAACGTGAAAGTCAATGTGAGCACTAGCCTCGAAGTAAGGCCCTGATTATCCGGGCAAAACGGGAGGCGTGCAGCAGCTCCATGAGGCCTTCATCGCTGTTCTGCTTTAGTTTCACGGTAGTAAGCTTTCCAACATTCCTAGGGACTTTGCTTAAGCAACCGTTTCGGTACCAGAACACTGCGTAGAGACAGTAAGCTCTGGTCCTGCGTGTATGCTGCGTGTCAACCTAGAAATTGGAGACTGATGGCATAAGGCTTCTTTTCCCATTATGAAAGCTCCGTTCATGCGGCCTCGAAGCTACCTGAAAAGCATTGTTGTTGCCGGGGTTTTCCTCACTGCCGGCATGGTTCTGAGAAGAAAATGAGTTTTCTCCTAAGAAACCTTGGGGTACCAGTTCCTTGATGGAAGCTCACCCTGCTCTGCGCTATACCTAAAGTGAAAGTCAACGTGAGCCCAAGCTTCGAAGTAAGGCCCTGATTATCCTTGCAAAACGAGAGGCGTGCAGCAGCTCCATGAGGCCTTCATCGTCGTTCTGCTTTAGTTTCAAGGTAGTAAGCTTTTCAACACTCCTAGGGGCCTTGCTTCAGCACCCGTTTCAGTACCAGAACACTGCGTAGAACCAGGAAGCTCTGCTCCTGCGTGTATGCTGCGTGTCAACCTAGAAATTAGAGACTGACGGCACAAGGCTAGTTTTCCCATTATGAAAGCTCCGTTGATGCGGCCCCGAAGCTACCTGAAAAGCACTGTTGTTACCGTGCTTTTACTTACAGCCGGCATGGTTCATAGAAGAAAATGAGTTTTCTCGAAAGAAACCTTGTGCTTCCAGTTCCTAGTTGGAAGCTCACCCGGCTCTGCTCTATACCAAACGTGAAAGTCAATGTGAGCACTAGCCTCGAAGTAAGGCCCTGATTATCCGGGCAAAACGGGAGGCGTGCAGCAGCTCCATGAGGCCTTCATCGCTGTTCTGCTTTAGTTTCACGGTAGTAAGCTTTCCAACATTCCTAGGGACTTTGCTTAAGCAACCGTTTCGGTACCAGAACACTGCGTAGAGACAGTAAGCTCTGGTCCTGCGTGTATGCTGCGTGTCAACCTAGAAATTGGAGACTGATGGCATAAGGCTTCTTTTCCCATTATGAAAGCTCCGTTCATGCGGCCTCGAAGCTACCTGAAAAGCATTGTTGTTGCCGGGGTTTTCCTCACTGCCGGCATGGTTCTGAGAAGAAAATGAGTTTTCTCCTAAGAAACCTTGGGGTTCCAGTTCCTTGTTGGAAGCTCACCCTGCTCTGCGCTATACCTAAAGTGAAAGTCAACGTGAGCCCAAGCTTCGAAGTAAGGCCCTGATTATCCTTGCAAAACGAGAGGCGTGCAGCAGCTCCATGAGGCCTTCATCGTTGTTCTGCTTTAGTTTCAAGGTAGTAAGCTTTTCAACACTGCTAGGGGCCTTGCTTCAGCACCCGTTTCAGTACCAGAACACTGCGTAGAACCAGGAAGCTCTGCTCCTGCGTGTATGCTGCGTGTCAACCTAGAAATTAGAGACTGACGGCACAAGGCTAGTTTTCCCATTATGAAAGCTCCGTTGATGCGGCCCCGAAGCTACCTGAAAAGCACTGTTGTTACCGTGCTTTTACTTACAGCCGGCATGGTTCATAGAAGAAAATGAGTTTTCTCGAAAGAAACCTTGTGCTTCCAGTTCCTAGTTGGAAGCTCACCCGGCTCTGCTCTATACCAAACGTGAAAGTCAATGTGAGCACTAGCCTCGAAGTAAGGCCCTGATTATCCGGGCAAAACGGGAGGCGTGCAGCAGCTCCATGAGGCCTTCTTCGCTGTTCTGCTTTAGTTTCACGGTAGTAAGCTTTCCAACATTCCTAGGGACTTTGCTTAAGCAACCGTTTCGGTACCAGAACACTGCGTAGAGACAGTAAGCTCTGGTCCTGCGTGTATGCTGCGTGTCAACCTAGAAATTGGAGACTGATGGCATAAGGCTTCTTTTCCCATTATGAAAGCTCCGTTCATGCGGCCTCGAAGCTACCTGAAAAGCATTGTTGTTGCTGGGGTTTTCCTCACTGCCGGCATGGTTCTGAGAAGAAAATGAGTTTTCTCCTAAGAAACCTTGGGGTTCCAGTTCCTTGTTGGAAGCTCACCCTGCTCTGCGCTATACCTAAAGTGAAAGTCAACGTGAGCCCAAGCTTCGAAGTAAGGCCCTGATTATCCTTGCAAAACGAGAGGCGTGCAGCAGCTCCATGAGGCCTTCATCGTTGTTCTGCTTTAGTTTCAAGGTAGTAAGCTTTTCAACACTCCTAGGGGCCTTGCTTCAGCACCCGTTTCAGTACCAGAACACTGCGTAGAACCAGGAAGCTCTGCTCCTGCGTGTATGCTGCGTGTCAACCTAGAAATTAGAGACTGACGGCACAAGGCTAGTTTTCCCATTATGAAAGCTCCGTTGATGCGGCCCCGAAGCTACCTGAAAAGCACTGTTGTTACCGTGCTTTTACTTACAGCCGGCATGGTTCATAGAAGCAAATGAGTTTTCTCGAAAGAAACCTTGTGCTTCCAGTTCCTAGTTGGAAGCTCACCCGGCTCTGCTCTATACCAAACGTGAAAGTCAATGTGAGCACTAGCCTCGAAGTAAGGCCCTGATTATCCTGGCAAAACGGGAGGCGTGCAGCAGCTCCATGAGGCCTTCTTCGCTGTTCTGCTTTAGTTTCACGGTAGTAAGCTTTCCAACATTCCTAGGGACTTTGCTTAAGCAACCGTTTCGGTACCAGAACACTGCGTAGAGACAGTAAGCTCTGGTCCTGCGTGTATGCTGCGTGTCAACCTAGAAATTGGAGACTGATGGCATAAGGCTTCTTTTCCCATTATGAAAGCTCCGTTCATGCGGCCTCGAAGCTACCTGAAAAGCATTGTTGTTGCCGGGGTTTTCCTCACTGCCGGCATGGTTCTGAGAAGAAAATGAGTTTTCTCCTAAGAAACCTTGGGGTTCCAGTTCCTTGTTGGAAGCTCACCCTGCTCTGCGCTATACCTAAAGTGAAAGTCAACGTGAGCCCAAGCTTCGAAGTAAGGCCCTGATTATCCTTGCAAAACGAGAGGCGTGCAGCAGCTCCATGAGGCCTTCATCGTTGTTCTGCTTTAGTTTCAAGGTAGTAAGCTTTTCAACACTGCTAGGGGCCTTGCTTCAGCACCCGTTTCAGTACCAGAACACTGCGTAGAACCAGGAAGCTCTGCTCCTGCGTGTATGCTGCGTGTCAACCTAGAAATTAGAGACTGACGGCACAAGGCTAGTTTTCCCATTATGAAAGCTCCGTTGATGCGGCCCCGAAGCTACCTGAAAAGCACTGTTGTTACCGTGCTTTTACTTACAGCCGGCATGGTTCATAGAAGAAAATGAGTTTTCTCGAAAGAAACCTTGTGCTTCCAGTTCCTAGTTGGAAGCTCACCCGGCTCTGCTCTATACCAAACGTGAAAGTCAATGTGAGCACTAGCCTCGAAGTAAGGCCCTGATTATCCGGGCAAAACGGGAGGCGTGCAGCAGCTCCATGAGGCCTTCTTCGCTGTTCTGCTTTAGTTTCACGGTAGTAAGCTTTCCAACATTCCTAGGGACTTTGCTTAAGCAACCGTTTCGGTACCAGAACACTGCGTAGAGACAGTAAGCTCTGGTCCTGCGTGTATGCTGCGTGTCAACCTAGAAATTGGAGACTGATGGCATAAGGCTTCTTTTCCCATTATGAAAGCTCCGTTCATGCGGCCTCGAAGCTACCTGAAAAGCATTGTTGTTGCTGGGGTTTTCCTCACTGCCGGCATGGTTCTGAGAAGAAAATGAGTTTTCTCCTAAGAAACCTTGGGGTTCCAGTTCCTTGTTGGAAGCTCACCCTGCTCTGCGCTATACCTAAAGTGAAAGTCAACGTGAGCCCAAGCTTCGAAGTAAGGCCCTGATTATCCTTGCAAAACGAGAGGCGTGCAGCAGCTCCATGAGGCCTTCATCGTTGTTCTGCTTTAGTTTCAAGGTAGTAAGCTTTTCAACACTCCTAGGGGCCTTGCTTCAGCACCCGTTTCAGTACCAGAACACTGCGTAGAACCAGGAAGCTCTGCTCCTGCGTGTATGCTGCGTGTCAACCTAGAAATTAGAGACTGACGGCACAAGGCTAGTTTTCCCATTATGAAAGCTCCGTTGATGCGGCCCCGAAGCTACCTGAAAAGCACTGTTGTTACCGTGCTTTTACTTACAGCCGGCATGGTTCATAGAAGCAAATGAGTTTTCTCGAAAGAAACCTTGTGCTTCCAGTTCCTAGTTGGAAGCTCACCCGGCTCCGCTCTATACCAAACGTGAAAGTCAATGTGAGCACTAGCCTCGAAGTAAGGCCCTGATTATCCGGGCAAAACGGGAGGCGTGCAGCAGCTCCATGAGGCCTTCATCGCTGTTCTGCTTTAGTTTCACGGTAGTAAGCTTTCCAACATTCCTAGGGACTTTGCTTAAGCAACCGTTTCGGTACCAGAACACTGCGTAGAGACAGTAAGCTCTGGTCCTGCGTGTATGCTGCGTGTCAACCTAGAAATTGGAGACTGATGGCATAAGGCTTCTTTTCCCATTATGAAAGCTCCGTTCATGCGGCCTCGAAGCTACCTGAAAAGCATTGTTGTTGCCGGGGTTTTCCTCACTGCCGGCATGGTTCTGAGAAGAAAATGAGTTTTCTCCTAAGAAACCTTGGGTTTCCAGTTCCTTGTTGGAAGCTCACCCTGCTCTGCGCTATACCTAAAGTGAAAGTCAACGTGAGCCCAAGCTTCGAAGTAAGGCCCTGATTATCCTTGCAAAACGAGAGGCGTGCAGCAGCTCCATGAGGCCTTCATCGTCGTTCTGCTTTAGTTTCAAGGTAGTAAGCTTTTCAACACTCCTAGGGGCCTTGCTTCAGCACCCGTTTCAGTACCAGAACACTGCGTAGAACCAGGAAGCTCTGCTCCTGCGTGTATGCTGCGTGTCAACCTAGAAATTAGAGACTGACGGCACAAGGCTAGTTTTCCCATTATGAAAGCTCCGTTGATGCGGCCCCGAAGCTACCTGAAAAGCACTGTTGTTACCGTGCTTTTACTTACAGCCGGCATGGTTCATAGAAGAAAATGAGTTTCCTCGAAAGAAACCTTGTGCTTCCAGTTCCTAGTTGGAAGCTCACCCGGCTCCGCTCTATACCAAACGTGAAAGTCAATGTGAGCACTAGCCTCGAAGTAAGGCCCTGATTATCCGGGCAAAACGGGAGGCGTGCAGCAGCTCCATGAGGCCTTCATCGCTGTTCTGCTTTAGTTTCACGGTAGTAAGCTTTCCAACATTCCTAGGGACTTTGCTTAAGCAACCGTTTCGGTACCAGAACACTGCGTAGAGACAGTAAGCTCTGGTCCTGCGTGTATGCTGCGTGTCAACCTAGAAATTGGAGACTGATGGCATAAGGCTTCTTTTCCCATTATGAAAGCTCCGTTCATGCGGCCTCGAAGCTACCTGAAAAGCATTGTTGTTGCCGGGGTTTTCCTCACTGCCGGCATGGTTCTGAGAAGAAAATGAGTTTTCTCCTAAGAAACCTTGGGGTTCCAGTTCCTTGTTGGAAGCTCACCCTGCTCTGCGCTATACCTAAAGTGAAAGTCAACGTGAGCCCAAGCTTCGAAGTAAGGCCCTGATTATCCTTGCAAAACGAGAGGCGTGCAGCAGCTCCATGAGGCCTTCATCGTCGTTCTGCTTTAGTTTCAAGGTAGTAAGCTTTTCAACACTCCTAGGGGCCTTGCTTCAGCACCCGTTTCAGTACCAGAACACTGCGTAGAACCAGGAAGCTCTGCTCCTGCGTGTATGCTGCGTGTCAACCTAGAAATTAGAGACTGACGGCACAAGGCTAGTTTTCCCATTATGAAAGCTCCGTTGATGCGGCCCCGAAGCTACCTGAAAAGCACTGTTGTTACCGTGCTTTTACTTACAGCCGGCATGGTTCATAGAAGAAAATGAGTTTTCTCGAAAGAAACCTTGTGCTTCCAGTTCCTAGTTGGAAGCTCACCCGGCTCTGCTCTATACCAAACGTGAAAGTCAATGTGAGCACTAGCCTCGAAGTAAGGCCCTGATTATCCTGGCAAAACGGGAGGCGTGCAGCAGCTCCATGAGGCCTTCTTCGCTGTTCTGCTTTAGTTTCACGGTAGTAAGCTTTCCAACATTCCTAGGGACGTTGCTTAAGCAACCGTTTCGGTACCAGAACACTGCGTAGAGACAGTAAGCTCTGGTCCTGCGTGTATGCTGCGTGTCAACCTAGAAATTGGAGACTGATGGCATAAGGCTTCTTTTCCCATTATGAAAGCTCCGTTCATGCGGCCTCGAAGCTACCTGAAAAGCATTGTTGTTGCCGGGGTTTTCCTCACTGCCGGCATGGTTCTGAGAAGAAAATGAGTTTTCTCCTAAGAAACCTTGGGGTTCCATTTCCTTGTTGGAAGCTCACCCTGCTCTGCGCTATACCTAAAGTGAAAGTCAACGTGAGCCCAAGCTTCGAAGTAAGGCCCTGATTATCCTTGCAAAACGAGAGGCGTGCAGCAGCTCCATGAGGCCTTCATCGTCGTTCTGCTTTAGTTTCAAGGTAGTAAGCTTTTCAACACTCCTAGGGGCCTTGCTTCAGCACCCGTTTCAGTACCAGAACACTGCGTAGAACCAGGAAGCTCTGCTCCTGCGTGTATGCTGCGTGTCAACCTAGAAATTAGAGACTGACGGCACAAGGCTAGTTTTCCCATTATGAAAGCTCCGTTGATGCGGCCCCGAAGCTACCTGAAAAGCACTGTTGTTACCGTGCTTTTACTTACAGCCGGCATGGTTCATAGAAGAAAATGAGTTTTCTCCTAAGAAACCTTGGGGTTCCAGTTCCTTGTTGGAAGCTCACCCTGCTCTAAGCTATACCCAAAGTGAAAGTCAACGTGAGCCCAAGCTTCGAAGTAAGGCCCTGATTATCCTTGCAAAACGAGAGGCGTGCAGCAGCTCCATGAGGCCTTCATCGTCGTTCTGCTTTAGTTTCAAGGTAGTAAGCTTTTCAACACTCCTAGGGGCCTTGCTTCAGCACCCGTTTCAGTACCAGAACACTGCGTAGAACCAGGAAGCTCTGCTCCTGCGTGTATGCTGCGTGTCAACCTAGAAATTAGAGACTGACGGCACAAGGCTAGTTTTCCCATTATGAAAGCTCCTTTGATGCGGCCCCGAAGCTACCTGAAAAGCACTGTTGTTACCGTGCTTTTACTTACAGCCGGCATGGTTCATAGAAGCAAATGAGTTTTCTCGAAAGAAACCTTGTGCTTCCAGTTCCTAGTTGGAAGCTCACCCGGCTCCGCTCTATACCAAACGTGAAAGTCAATGTGAGCACTAGCCTCGAAGTAAGGCCCTGATTATCCGGGCAAAACGGGAGGCGTGCAGCAGCTCCATGAGGCCTTCATCGCTGTTCTGCTTTAGTTTCACGGTAGTAAGCTTTCCAACATTCCTAGGGACTTTGCTTAAGCAACCGTTTCGGTACCAGAACACTGCGTAGAGACAGTAAGCTCTGGTCCTGCGTGTATGCTGCGTGTCAACCTAGAAATTGGAGACTGATGGCATAAGGCTTCTTTTCCCATTATGAAAGCTCCGTTCATGCGGCCTCGAAGCTACCTGAAAAGCATTGTTGTTGCCGGGGTTTTCCTCACTGCCGGCATGGTTCTGAGAAGAAAATGAGTTTTCTCCTAAGAAACCTTGGGGTTCCAGTTCCTTGTTGGAAGCTCACCCTGCTCTGCGCTATACCCAAAGTGAAAGTCAACGTGAGCCCAAGCTTCGAAGTAAGGCCCTGATTATCCTTGCAAAACGAGAGGCGTGCAGCAGCTCCATGAGGCCTTCATCGTCGTTCTGCTTTAGTTTCAAGGTAGTAAGCTTTTCAACACTCCTAGGGGCCTTGCTTCAGCACCCGTTTCAGTACCAGAACACTGCGTAGAACCAGGAAGCTCTGCTCCTGCGTGTATGCTGCGTGTCAACCTAGAAATTAGAGACTGACGGCACAAGGCTAGTTTTCCCATTATGAAAGCTCCGTTGATGCGGCCCCGAAGCTACCTGAAAAGCACTGTTGTTACCGTGCTTTTACTTACAGCCGGCATGGTTCATAGAAGAAAATGAGTTTCCTCGAAAGAAACCTTGTGCTTCCAGTTCCTAGTTGGAAGCTCACCCGGCTCCGCTCTATACCAAACGTGAAAGTCAATGTGAGCACTAGCCTCGAAGTAAGGCCCTGATTATCCTGGCAAAACGGGAGGCGTGCAGCAGCTCCATGAGGCCTTCATCGCTGTTCTGCTTTAGTTTCACGGTAGTAAGCTTTCCAACATTCCTAGGGACTTTGCTTAAGCAACCGTTTCGGTACCAGAACACTGCGTAGAGACAGTAAGCTCTGGTCCTGCGTGTATGCTGCGTGTCAACCTAGAAATTGGAGACTGATGGCATAAGGCTTCTTTTCCCATTATGAAAGCTCCGTTCATGCGGCCTCGAAGCTACCTGAAAAGCATTGTTGTTGCCGGGGTTTTCCTCACTGCCGGCATGGTTCTGAGAAGAAAATGAGTTTTCTCCTAAGAAACCTTGGGCTTCCAGTTCCTTGTTGGAAGCTCACCCTGCTCTGCGCTATACCTAAAGTGAAAGTCAACGTGAGCCCAAGCTTCGAAGTAAGGCCCTGATTATCCTTGCAAAACGAGAGGCGTGCAGCAGCTCCATGAGGCCTTCATCGTCGTTCTGCTTTAGTTTCAAGGTAGTAAGCTTTTCAACACTCCTAGGGGCCTTGCTTCAGCACCCGTTTCAGTACCAGAACACTGCGTAGAACCAGGAAGCTCTGCTCCTGCGTGTATGCTGCGTGTCAACCTAGAAATTAGAGACTGACGGCACAAGGCTAGTTTTCCCATTATGAAAGCTCCGTTGATGCGGCCCCGAAGCTACCTGAAAAGCACTGTTGTTACCGTGCTTTTACTTACAGCCGGCATGGTTCATAGAAGAAAATGAGTTTCCTCGAAAGAAACCTTGTGCTTCCAGTTCCTAGTTGGAAGCTCACCCGGCTCCGCTCTATACCAAACGTGAAAGTCAATGTGAGCACTAGCCTCGAAGTAAGGCCCTGATTATCCTGGCAAAACGGGAGGCGTGCAGCAGCTCCATGAGGCCTTCATCGCTGTTCTGCTTTAGTTTCACGGTAGTAAGCTTTCCAACATTCCTAGGGACTTTGCTTAAGCAACCGTTTCGGTACCAGAACACTGCGTAGAGACAGTAAGCTCTGGTCCTGCGTGTATGCTGCGTGTCAACCTAGAAATTGGAGACTGATGGCATAAGGCTTCTTTTCCCATTATGAAAGCTCCGTTCATGCGGCCTCGAAGCTACCTGAAAAGCATTGTTGTTGCCGGGGTTTTCCTCACTGCCGGCATGGTTCTGAGAAGAAAATGAGTTTTCTCCTAAGAAACCTTGGGCTTCCAGTTCCTTGTTGGAAGCTCACCCTGCTCTGCGCTATACCTAAAGTGAAAGTCAACGTGAGCCCAAGCTTCGAAGTAAGGCCCTGATTATCCTTGCAAAACGAGAGGCGTGCAGCAGCTCCATGAGGCCTTCATCGTCGTTCTGCTTTAGTTTCAAGGTAGTAAGCTTTTCAACACTCCTAGGGGCCTTGCTTCAGCACCCGTTTCAGTACCAGAACACTGCGTAGAACCAGGAAGCTCTGCTCCTGCGTGTATGCTGCGTGTCAACCTAGAAATTAGAGACTGACGGCACAAGGCTAGTTTTCCCATTATGAAAGCTCCGTTGATGCGGCCCCGAAGCTACCTGAAAAGCACTGTTGTTACCGTGCTTTTACTTACAGCCGGCATGGTTCATAGAAGAAAATGAGTTTTCTCGAAAGAAACCTTGTGCTTCCAGTTCCTAGTTGGAAGCTCACCCGGCTCTGCTCTATACCAAACGTGAAAGTCAATGTGAGCACTAGCCTCGAAGTAAGGCCCTGATTATCCTGGCAAAACGGGAGGCGTGCAGCAGCTCCATGAGGCCTTCTTCGCTGTTCTGCTTTAGTTTCACGGTAGTAAGCTTTCCAACATTCCTAGGGACTTTGCTTAAGCAACCGTTTCGGTACCAGAACACTGCGTAGAGACAGTAAGCTCTGGTCCTGCGTGTATGCTGCGTGTCAACCTAGAAATTGGAGACTGATGGCATAAGGCTTCTTTTCCCATTATGAAAGCTCCGTTCATGCGGCCTCGAAGCTACCTGAAAAGCATTGTTGTTGCCGGGGTTTTCCTCACTGCCGGCATGGTTCTGAGAAGAAAATGAGTTTTCTCCTAAGAAACCTTGGGGTTCCAGTTCCTTGTTGGAAGCTCACCCTGCTCTGCGCTATACCTAAAGTGAAAGTCAACGTGAGCCCAAGCTTCGAAGTAAGGCCCTGATTATCCTTGCAAAACGAGAGGCGTGCAGCAGCTCCATGAGGCCTTCATCGTCGTTCTGCTTTAGTTTCAAGGTAGTAAGCTTTTCAACACTCCTAGGGGCCTTGCTTCAGCACCCGTTTCAGTACCAGAACACTGCGTAGAACCAGGAAGCTCTGCTCCTGCGTGTATGCTGCGTGTCAACCTAGAAATTAGAGACTGACGGCACAAGGCTAGTTTTCCCATTATGAAAGCTCCGTTGATGCGGCCCCGAAGCTACCTGAAAAGCACTGTTGTTACCGTGCTTTTACTTACAGCCGGCATGGTTCATAGAAGAAAATGAGTTTTCTCGAAAGAAACCTTGTGCTTCCAGTTCCTAGTTGGAAGCTCACCCGGCTCCGCTCTATACCAAACGTGAAAGTCAATGTGAGCACTAGCCTCGAAGTAAGGCCCTGATTATCCGGGCAAAACGGGAGGCGTGCAGCAGCTCCATGAGGCCTTCTTCGCTGTTCTGCTTTAGTTTCACGGTAGTAAGCTTTCCAACATTCCTAGGGACTTTGCTTAAGCAACCGTTTCGGTACCAGAACACTGCGTAGAGACAGTAAGCTCTGGTCCTGCGTGTATGCTGCGTGTCAACCTAGAAATTGGAGACTGATGGCATAAGGCTTCTTTTCCCATTATGAAAGCTCCGTTCATGCGGCCTCGAAGCTACCTGAAAAGCATTGTTGTTGCCGGGGTTTTCCTCACTGCCGGCATGGTTCTGAGAAGAAAATGAGTTTTCTCCTAAGAAACCTTGGGGTTCCAGTTCCTTGTTGGAAGCTCACCCTGCTCTGCGCTATACCTAAAGTGAAAGTCAACGTGAGCCCAAGCTTCGAAGTAAGGCCCTGATTATCCTTGCAAAACGAGAGGCGTGCAGCAGCTCCATGAGGCC
This sequence comes from Eubalaena glacialis, assembly GCF_028564815.1. Classification (NCBI taxonomy): domain Eukaryota; kingdom Metazoa; phylum Chordata; class Mammalia; order Artiodactyla; family Balaenidae; genus Eubalaena; species Eubalaena glacialis. Next base: position 29,379,607 of record NC_083725.1, read on the forward strand.
TTCATCGTCGTTCTGCTTTAGTTTCAAGGTAGTAAGCTTTTCAACACTCCTAGGGGCCTTGCTTCAGCACCCGTTTCAGTACCAGAACACTGCGTCGAACCAGGAAGCTCTGCTCCTGCGTGTATGCTGCGTGTCAACCTAGAAATTAGAGACTGACGGCACAAGGCTAGTTTTCCCATTATGAAAGCTCCGTTGATGCGGCCCCGAAGCTACCTGAAAAGCACTGTTGTTACCGTGCTTTTACTTACAGCCGGCATGGTTCATAGAAGCAAATGAGTTTTCTCGAAAGAAACCTTGTGCTTCCAGTTCCTAGTTGGAAGCTCACCCGGCTCTGCTCTATACCAAACGTGGAAGTCAATGTGAGCACTAGCCTCGAAGTAAGGCCCTGATTATCCTGGCAAAACGGGAGGCGTGCAGCAGCTCCATGAGGCCTTCTTCGCTGTTCTGCTTTAGTTTCACGGTAGTAAGCTTTCCAACATTCCTAGGGACTTTGCTTAAGCAACCGTTTCGGTACCAGAACACTGCGTAGAGACAGTAAGCTCTGGTCCTGCGTGTATGCTGCGTGTCAACCTAGAAATTGGAGACTGATGGCATAAGGCTTCTTTTCCCATTATGAAAGCTCCGTTCATGCGGCCTCGAAGCTACCTGAAAAGCATTGTTGTTGCCGGGGTTTTCCTCACTGCCGGCATGGTTCTGAGAAGAAAATGAGTTTTCTCCTAAGAAACCTTGGGGTTCCAGTTCCTTGTTGGAAGCTCACCCTGCTCTGCGCTATACCTAAAGTGAAAGTCAACGTGAGCCCAAGCTTCGAAGTAAGGCCCTGATTATCCTTGCAAAACGAGAGGCGTGCAGCAGCTCCATGAGGCCTTCATCGTCGTTCTGCTTTAGTTTCAAGGTAGTAAGCTTTTCAACACTCCTAGGGGCCTTGCTTCAGCACCCGTTTCAGTACCAGAACACTGCGTAGAACCAGGAAGCTCTGCTCCTGCGTGTATGCTGCGTGTCAACCTAGAAATTAGAGACTGACGGCACAAGGCTAGTTTTCCCATTATGAAAGCTCCGTTGATGCGGCCCCGAAGCTACCTGAAAAGCACTGTTGTTACCGTGCTTTTACTTACAGCCGGCATGGTTCATAGAAGCAAATGAGTTTTCTCGAAAGAAACCTTGTGCTTCCAGTTCCTAGTTGGAAGCTCACCCGGCCCTGCTCTATGCCAAACGTGAAAGTCAATGTGAGCACTAGCCTCGAAGTAAGGCCCTGATTATCCTGGCAAAATGGGAGGCGTGCAGCAGCTCCATGAGGCCTTCTTCGCTGTTCTGCTTTAGTTTCACGGTAGTAAGCTTTCCAACATTCCTAGGGACTTTGCTTAAGCAACCGTTTCGGTACCAGAACACTGCGTAGAGACAGTAAGCTCTGGTCCTGCGTGTATGCTGCGTGTCAACCTAGAAATTGGAGACTGATGGCATAAGGCTTCTTTTCCCATTATGAAAGCTCCGTTCATGCGGCCTCGAAGCTACCTGAAAAGCATTGTTGTTGCCGGGGTTTTCCTCACTGCCGGCATGGTTCTGAGAAGAAAATGAGTTTTCTCCTAAGAAACCTTGGGGTTCCAGTTCCTTTTTGGAAGCTCACCCTGCTCTGCACTATACCTAAAGTGAAAGTCAACGTGAGCCCAAGCTTCGAAGTAAGGCCCTGATTATCCTTGCAAAACGAGAGGCGTGCAGCAGCTCCATGAGGCCTTCATCGTTGTTCTGCTTTAGTTTCAAGGTAGTAAGCTTTTCAACACTCCTAGGGGCCTTGCTTCAGCACCCGTTTCAGTACCAGAACACTGCGTAGAACCAGGAAGCTCTGCTCCTGCGTGTATGCTGCGTGTCAACCTAGAAATTAGAGACTGACGGCACAAGGCTAGTTTTCCCATTATGAAAGCTCCGTTGATGCGGCCCCGAAGCTACCTGAAAAGCACTGTTGTTACTGTGCTTTTACTTACAGCCGGCATGGTTCATAGAAGAAAATGAGTTTCCTCGAAAGAAACCTTGTGCTTCCAGTTCCTAGTTGGAAGCTCACCCGGCTCCGCTCTATACCAAACGTGAAAGTCAATGTGAGCACTAGCCTCGAAGTAAGGCCCTGATTATCCGGGCAAAACGGGAGGCGTGCAGCAGCTCCATGAGGCCTTCATCGCTGTTCTGCTTTAGTTTCACGGTAGTAAGCTTTCCAACATTCCTAGGGACTTTGCTTAAGCAACCGTTTCGGTACCAGAACACTGCGTAGAGACAGTAAGCTCTGGTCCTGCGTGTATGCTGCGTGTCAACCTAGAAATTGGAGACTGATGGCATAAGGCTTCTTTTCCCATTATGAAAGCTCCGTTCATGCGGCCTCGAAGCTACCTGAAAAGCATTGTTGTTGCCGGGGTTTTCCTCACTGCCGGCATGGTTCTGAGAAGAAAATGAGTTTTCTCCTAAGAAACCTTGGGGTTCCAGTTCCTTGTTGGAAGCTCACCCTGCTCTGCGCTATACCTAAAGTGAAAGTCAACGTGAGCCCAAGCTTCGAAGTAAGGCCCTGATTATCCTTGCAAAACGAGAGGCGTGCAGCAGCTCCATGAGGCCTTCATCGTCGTTCTGCTTTAGTTTCAAGGTAGTAAGCTTTTCAACACTCCTAGGGGCCTTGCTTCAGCACCCGTTTCAGTACCAGAACACTGCGTAGAACCAGGAAGCTCTGCTCCTGCGTGTATGCTGCGTGTCAACCTACAAATTAGAGACTGACGGCACAAGGCTAGTTTTCCCATTATGAAAGCTCCGTTGATGCGGCCCCGAAGCTACCTGAAAAGCACTGTTGTTACCGTGCTTTTACTTACAGCCGGCATGGTTCATAGAAGAAAATGAGTTTCCTCGAAAGAAACCTTGTGCTTCCAGTTCCTAGTTGGAAGCTCACCCGGCTCCGCACTATACCAAACGTGAAAGTCAATGTGAGCACTAGCCTCGAAGTAAGGCCCTGATTATCCGGGCAAAACGGGAGGCGTGCAGCAGCTCCATGAGGCCTTCATCGCTGTTCTGCTTTAGTTTCACGGTAGTAAGCTTTCCAACATTCCTAGGGACTTTGCTTAAGCAACCGTTTCGGTACCAGAACACTGCGTAGAGACAGTAAGCTCTGGTCCTGCGTGTATGCTGCGTGTCAACCTAGAAATTGGAGACTGATGGCATAAGGCTTCTTTTCCCATTATGAAAGCTCCGTTCATGCGGCCTCGAAGCTACCTGAAAAGCATTGTTGTTGCCGGGGTTTTCCTCACTGCCGGCATGGTTCTGAGAAGAAAATGAGTTTTCTCCTAAGAAACCTTGGGGTTCCAGTTCCTTGTTGGAAGCTCACCCTGCTCTGCGCTATACCTAAAGTGAAAGTCAACGTGAGCCCAAGCTTCGAAGTAAGGCCCTGATTATCCTTGCAAAACGAGAGGCGTGCAGCAGCTCCATGAGGCCTTCATCGTCGTTCTGCTTTAGTTTCAAGGTAGTAAGCTTTTCAACACTCCTAGGGGCCTTGCTTCAGCACCCGTTTCAGTACCAGAACACTGCGTAGAACCAGGAAGCTCTGCTCCTGCGTGTATGCTGCGTGTCAACCTAGAAATTAGAGACTGACGGCACAAGGCTAGTTTTCCCATTATGAAAGCTCCGTTGATGCGGCCCCGAAGCTACCTGAAAAGCACTGTTGTTACCGTGCTTTTACTTACAGCCGGCATGGTTCATAGAAGCAAATGAGTTTTCTCGAAAGAAACCTTGTGCTTCCAGTTCCTAGTTGGAAGCTCACCCGGCTCTGCTCTATACCAAACGTGAAAGTCAATGTGAGCACTAGCCTCGAAGTAAGGCCCTGATTATCCTGGCAAAACGGGAGGCGTGCAGCAGCTCCATGAGGCCTTCATCGCTATTCTGCTTTAGTTTCACGGTAGTAAGCTTTCCAACATTCCTAGGGACTTTGCTTAAGCAACCGTTTCGGTACCAGAACACTGCGTAGAGACAGTAAGCTCTGGTCCTGCGTGTATGCTGCGTGTCAACCTAGAAATTGGAGACTGATGGCATAAGGCTTCTTTTCCCATTATGAAAGCTCCGTTCATGCGGCCTCGAACCTACCTGAAAAGCATTGTTGTTGCCGGGGTTTTCCTCACTGCCGGCATGGTTCTGAGAAGAAAATGAGTTTTCTCCTAAGAAACCTTGGGGTTCCAGTTCCTTGTTGGAAGCTCACCCTGCTCTGCGCTATACCTAAAGTGAAAGTCAACGTGAGCCCAAGCTTCGAAGTAAGGCCCTGATTATCCTTGCAAAACGAGAGGCGTGCAGCAGCTCCATGAGGCCTTCATCGTTGTTCTGCTTTAGTTTCAAGGTAGTAAGCTTTTCAACACTCCTAGGGGCCTTGCTTCAGCACCCGTTTCAGTACCAGAACACTGCGTAGAACCAGGAAGCTCTGCTCCTGCGTGTATGCTGCGTGTCAACCTAGAAATTAGAGACTGACGGCACAAGGCTAGTTTTCCCATTATGAAAGCTCCGTTGATGCGGCCCCGAAGCTACCTGAAAAGCACTGTTGTTACCGTGCTTTTACTTACAGCCGGCATGGTTCATAGAAGAAAATGAGTTTTCTCGAAAGAAACCTTGTGCTTCCAGTTCCTAGTTGGAAGCTCACCCGGCTCTGCTCTATACCAAACGTGAAAGTCAATGTGAGCACTAGCCTCGAAGTAAGGCCCTGATTATCCGGGCAAAACGGGAGGCGTGCAGCAGCTCCATGAGGCCTTCTTCGCTGTTCTGCTTTAGTTTCACGGTAGTAAGCTTTCCAACATTCCTAGGGACTTTGCTTAAGCAACCGTTTCGGTACCAGAACACTGCGTAGAGACAGTAAGCTCTGGTCCTGCGTGTATGCTGCGTGTCAACCTAGAAATTGGAGACTGATGGCATAAGGCTTCTTTTACCATTATGAAAGCTCCGTTCATGCGGCCTCGAACCTACCTGAAAAGCATTGTTGTTGCCGGGGTTTTCCTCACTGCCGGCATGGTTCTGAGAAGAAAATGAGTTTTCTCCTAAGAAACCTTGGGGTTCCAGTTCCTTGTTGGAGGCTCACCCTGCTCTGCGCTATACCTAAAGTGAAAGTCAACGTGAGCCCAAGCTTCGAAGTAAGGCCCTGATTATCCTTGCAAAACGAGAGGCTTGCAGCAGCTCCATGAGGCCTTCATCGTTGTTCTGCTTTAGTTTCAAGGTAGTAAGCTTTTCAACACTCCTAGGGGACTTGCTTCAGCACCCGTTTCAGTACCAGAACACTGCGTAGAACCAGGAAGCTCTGCTCCTGCGTGTATGCTGCGTGTCAACCTACAAATTAGAGACTGACGGCACAAGGCTAGTTTTCCCATTATGAAAGCTCCGTTGATGCGGCCCCGAAGCTACCTGAAAAGCACTGTTGTTACCGTGCTTTTACTTACAGCCGGCATGGTTCATAGAAGAAAATGAGTTTTCTCGAAAGAAACCTTGTGCTTCCAGTTCCTAGTTGGAAGCTCACCCGGCTCTGCTCTATACCAAACGTGAAAGTCAATGTGAGCACTAGCCTCGAAGTAAGGCCCTGATTATCCTGGCAAAACGGGAGGCGTGCAGCAGCTCCATGAGGCCTTCTTCGCTGTTCTGCTTTAGTTTCACGGTAGTAAGCTTTCCAACATTCCTAGGGACTTTGCTTAAGCAACCGTTTCGGTACCAGAACACTGCGTAGAGACAGTAAGCTCTGGTCCTGCGTGTATGCTGCGTGTCAACCTAGAAATTGGAGACTGATGGCATAAGGCTTCTTTTCCCATTATGAAAGCTCCGTTCATGCGGCCTCGAAGCTACCTGAAAAGCATTGTTGTTGCCGGGGTTTTCCTCACTGCCGGCATGGTTCTGAGAAGAAAATGAGTTTTCTCCTAAGAAACCTTGGGGTTCCAGTTCCTTGTTGGAAGCTCACCCTGCTCTGCGCTATACCTAAAGTGAAAGTCAACGTGAGCCCAAGCTTCGAAGTAAGGCCCTGATTATCCTTGCAAAACGAGAGGCGTGCAGCAGCTCCATGAGGCCTTCATCGTCGTTCTGCTTTAGTTTCAAGGTAGTAAGCTTTTCAACACTCCTAGGGGCCTTGCTTCAGCACCCGTTTCAGTACCAGAACACTGCGTAGAACCAGGAAGCTCTGCTCCTGCGTGTATGCTGCGTGTCAACCTACAAATTAGAGACTGACGGCACAAGGCTAGTTTTCCCATTATGAAAGCTCCGTTGATGCGGCCCCGAAGCTACCTGAAAAGCACTGTTGTTACCGTGCTTTTACTTACAGCCGGCATGGTTCATAGAAGAAAATGAGTTTCCTCGAAAGAAACCTTGTGCTTCCAGTTCCTAGTTGGAAGCTCACCCGGCTCCGCTATATACCAAACGTGAAAGTCAATGTGAGCACTAGCCTCGAAGTAAGGCCCTGATTATCCGGGCAAAACGGGAGGCGTGCAGCAGCTCCATGAGGCCTTCATCGCTGTTCTGCTTTAGTTTCACGGTAGTAAGCTTTCCAACATTCCTAGGGACTTTGCTTAAGCAACCGTTTCGGTACCAGAACACTGCGTAGAGACAGTAAGCTCTGGTCCTGCGTGTATGCTGCGTGTCAACCTAGAAATTGGAGACTGATGGCATAAGGCTTCTTTTCCCATTATGAAAGCTCCGTTCATGCGGCCTCGAAGCTACCTGAAAAGCATTGTTGTTGCCGGGGTTTTCCTCACTGCCGGCATGGTTCTGAGAAGAAAATGAGTTTTCTCCTAAGAAACCTTGGGGTTCCAGTTCCTTGTTGGAAGCTCACCCTGCTCTGCGCTATACCTAAAGTGAAAGTCAACGTGAGCCCAAGCTTCGAAGTAAGGCCCTGATTATCCTTGCAAAACGAGAGGCGTGCAGCAGCTCCATGAGGCCTTCATCGTCGTTCTGCTTTAGTTTCAAGGTAGTAAGCTTTTCAACACTCCTAGGGGCCTTGCTTCAGCACCCGTTTCAGTACCAGAACACTGCGTAGAACCAGGAAGCTCTGCTCCTGCGTGTATGCTGCGTGTCAACCTAGAAATTAGAGACTGACGGCACAAGGCTAGTTTTCCCATTATGAAAGCTCCGTTGATGCGGCCCCGAAGCTACCTGAAAAGCACTGTTGTTACCGTGCTTTTACTTACAGCCGGCATGGTTCATAGAAGAAAATGAGTTTCCTCGAAAGAAACCTTGTGCTTCCAGTTCCTAGTTGGAAGCTCACCCGGCTCTGCTCTATACCAAACGTGAAAGTCAATGTGAGCACTAGCCTCGAAGTAAGGCCCTGATTATCCGGGCAAAACGGGAGGCGTGCAGCAGCTCCATGAGGCCTTCATCGCTGTTCTGCTTTAGTTTCACGGTAGTAAGCTTTCCAACATTCCTAGGGACTTTGCTTAAGCAACCGTTTCGGTACCAGAACACTGCGTAGAGACAGTAAGCTCTGGTCCTGCGTGTATGCTGCGTGTCAACCTAGAAATTGGAGACTGATGGCATAAGGCTTCTTTTCCCATTATGAAAGCTCCGTTCATGCGGCCTCGAAGCTACCTGAAAAGCATTGTTGTTGCCGGGGTTTTCCTCACTGCCGGCATGGTTCTGAGAAGAAAATGAGTTTTCTCCTAAGAAACCTTGGGGTTCCAGTTCCTTGTTGGAAGCTCACCCTGCTCTGCGCTATACCTAAAGTGAAAGTCAACGTGAGCCCAAGCTTCGAAGTAAGGCCCTGATTATCCTTGCAAAACGAGAGGCGTGCAGCAGCTCCATGAGGCCTTCATCGTCGTTCTGCTTTAGTTTCAAGGTAGTAAGCTTTTCAACACTCCTAGGGGCCTTGCTTCAGCACCCGTTTCAGTACCAGAACACTGCGTAGAACCAGGAAGCTCTGCTCCTGCGTGTATGCTGCGTGTCAACCTAGAAATTAGAGACTGACGGCACAAGGCTAGTTTTCCCATTATGAAAGCTCCGTTGATGCGGCCCCGAAGCTACCTGAAAAGCACTGTTGTTACCGTGCTTTTACTTACAGCCGGCATGGTTCATAGAAGCAAATGAGTTTTCTCGAAAGAAACCTTGTGCTTCCAGTTCCTAGTTGGAAGCTCACCCGGCTCTGCTCTATACCAAACGTGAAAGTCAATGTGAGCACTAGCCTCGAAGTAAGGCCCTGATTATCCTGGCAAAACGGGAGGCGTGCAGCAGCTCCATGAGGCCTTCTTCGCTGTTCTGCTTTAGTTTCACGGTAGTAAGCTTTCCAACATTCCTAGGGACTTTGCTTAAGCAACCGTTTCGGTACCAGAACACTGCGTAGAGACAGTAAGCTCTGGTCCTGCGTGTATGCTGCGTGTCAACCTAGAAATTGGAGACTGATGGCATAAGGCTTCTTTTCCCATTATGAAAGCTCCGTTCATGCGGCCTCGAAGCTACCTGAAAAGCATTGTTGTTGCCGGGGTTTTCCTCACTGCCGGCATGGTTCTGAGAAGAAAATGAGTTTTCTCCTAAGAAACCTTGGGTTTCCAGTTCCTTGTTGGAAGCTCACCCTGCTCTGCGCTATACCTAAAGTGAAAGTCAACGTGAGCCCAAGCTTCGAAGTAAGGCCCTGATTATCCTTGCAAAACGAGAGGCGTGCAGCAGCTCCATGAGGCCTTCATCGTCGTTCTGCTTTAGTTTCAAGGTAGTAAGCTTTTCAACACTCCTAGGGGCCTTGCTTCAGCACCCGTTTCAGTACCAGAACACTGCGTAGAACCAGGAAGCTCTGCTCCTGCGTGTATGCTGCGTGTCAACCTACAAATTAGAGACTGACGGCACAAGGCTAGTTTTCCCATTATGAAAGCTCCGTTGATGCGGCCCCGAAGCTACCTGAAAAGCACTGTTGTTACCGTGCTTTTACTTACAGCCGGCATGGTTCATAGAAGAAAATGAGTTTCCTCGAAAGAAACCTTGTGCTTCCAGTTCCTAGTTGGAAGCTCACCCGGCTCCGCTCTATACCAAACGTGAAAGTCAATGTGAGCACTAGCCTCGAAGTAAGGCCCTGATTATCCGGGCAAAACGGGAGGCGTGCAGCAGCTCCATGAGGCCTTCATCGCTGTTCTGCTTTAGTTTCACGGTAGTAAGCTTTCCAACATTCCTAGGGACTTTGCTTAAGCAACCGTTTCGGTACCAGAACACTGCGTAGAGACAGTAAGCTCTGGTCCTGCGTGTATGCTGCGTGTCAACCTAGAAATTGGAGACTGATGGCATAAGGCTTCTTTTCCCATTATGAAAGCTCCGTTCATGCGGCCTCGAAGCTACCTGAAAAGCATTGTTGTTGCCGGGGTTTTCCTCACTGCCGGCATGGTTCTGAGAAGAAAATGAGTTTTCTCCTAAGAAACCTTGGGGTTCCAGTTCCTTGTTGGAAGCTCACCCTGCTCTGCGCTATACCTAAAGTGAAAGTCAACGTGAGCCCAAGCTTCGAAGTAAGGCCCTGATTATCCTTGCAAAACGAGAGGCGTGCAGCAGCTCCATGAGGCCTTCATCGTCGTTCTGCTTTAGTTTCAAGGTAGTAAGCTTTTCAACACTCCTAGGGGCCTTGCTTCAGCACCCGTTTCAGTACCAGAACACTGCGTAGAACCAGGAAGCTCTGCTCCTGCGTGTATGCTGCGTGTCAACCTAGAAATTAGAGACTGACGGCACAAGGCTAGTTTTCCCATTATGAAAGCTCCGTTGATGCGGCCCCGAAGCTACCTGAAAAGCACTGTTGTTACCGTGCTTTTACTTACAGCCGGCATGGTTCATAGAAGCAAATGAGTTTTCTCGAAAGAAACCTTGTGCTTCCAGTTCCTAGTTGGAAGCTCACCCGGCTCTGCTCTATACCAAACGTGAAAGTCAATGTGAGCACTAGCCTCGAAGTAAGGCCCTGATTATCCTGGCAAAACGGGAGGCGTGCAGCAGCTCCATGAGGCCTTCTTCGCTGTTCTGCTTTAGTTTCACGGTAGTAAGCTTTCCAACATTCCTAGGGACTTTGCTTAAGCAACCGTTTCGGTACCACAACACTGCGTAGAGACAGTAAGCTCTGGTCCTGCGTGTATGCTGCGTGTCAACCTAGAAATTGCAGACTGATGGCATAAGGCTTCTTTTCCCATTATGAAAGCTCCGTTCATGCGGCCTCGAACCTACCTGAAAAGCATTGTTGTTGCCGGGGTTTTCCTCACTGCCGGCATGGTTCTGAGAAGAAAATGAGTTTTCTCCTAAGAAACCTTGGGGTTCCAGTTCCTTGTTGGAGGCTCACCCTGCTCTGCGCTATACCTAAAGTGAAAGTCAACGTGAGCCCAAGCTTCGAAGTAAGGCCCTGATTATCCTTGCAAAACGAGAGGCGTGCAGCAGCTCCATGAGGCCTTCATCGTTGTTCTGCTTTAGTTTCAAGGTAGTAAGCTTTTCAACACTCCTAGGGGACTTGCTTCAGCACCCGTTTCAGTACCAGAACACTGCGTAGAACCAGGAAGCTCTGCTCCTGCGTGTATGCTGCGTGTCAACCTAGAAATTAGAGACTGACGGCACAAGGCTAGTTTTCCCATTATGAAAGCTCCGTTGATGCGGCCCCGAATCTACCTGAAAAGCACTGTTGTTACCGTGCTTTTACTTACAGCCGGCATGGTTCATAGAAGAAAATGAGTTTTCTCGAAAGAAACCTTGTGCTTCCAGTTCCTAGTTGGAAGCTCACCCGGCTCTGCTCTATACCAAACTTGAAAGTCAATGTGAGCACTAGCCTCGAAGTAAGGCCCTGATTATCCGGGCAAAACGGGAGGCGTGCAGCAGCTCCATGAGGCCTTCATCGCTGTTCTGCTTTAGTTTCACGGTAGTAAGCTTTCCAACATTCCTAGGGACTTTGCTTAAGCAACCGTTTCGGTACCAGAACACTGCGTAGAGACAGTAAGCTCTGGTCCTGCGTGTATGCTGCGTGTCAACCTAGAAATTGGAGACTGATGGCATAAGGCTTCTTTTCCCATTATGAAAGCTCCGTTCATGCGGCCTCGAAGCTACCTGAAAAGCATTGTTGTTGCCGGGGTTTTCCTCACTGCCGGCATGGTTCTGAGAAGAAAATGAGTTTTCTCCTAAGAAACCTTGGGGTTCCAGTTCCTTGTTGGAAGCTCACCCTGCTCTGCGCTATACCTAAAGTGAAAGTCAACGTGAGCCCAAGCTTCGAAGTAAGGCCCTGATTATCCTTGCAAAACGAGAGGCGTGCAGCAGCTCCATGAGGCCTTCATCGTTGTTCTGCTTTAGTTTCAAGGTAGTAAGCTTTTCAACACTCCTAGGGGCCTTGCTTCAGCACCCGTTTCAGTACCAGAACACTGCGTAGAACCAGGAAGCTCTGCTCCTGCGTGTATGCTGCGTGTCAACCTAGAAATTAGAGACTGACGGCACAAGGCTAGTTTTCCCATTATGAAAGCTCCGTTGATGCGGCCCCGAAGCTACCTGAAAAGCACTGTTGTTACCGTGCTTTTACTTACAGCCGGCATGGTTCATAGAAGAAAATGAGTTTTCTCGAAAGAAACCTTGTGCTTCCAGTTCCTAGTTGGAAGCTCACCCGGCTCTGCTCTATACCAAACGTGAAAGTCAATGTGAGCACTAGCCTCGAAGTAAGGCCCTGATTATCCTGGCAAAACGGGAGGCGTGCAGCAGCTCCATGAGGCCTTCTTCGCTGTTCTGCTTTAGTTTCACGGTAGTAAGCTTTCCAACATTCCTAGGGACTTTGCTTAAGCAACCGTTTCGGTACCAGAACACTGCGTAGAGACAGTAAGCTCTGGTCCTGCGTGTATGCTGCGTGTCAACCTAGAAATTGGAGACTGATGGCATAAGGCTTCTTTTCCCATTATGAAAGCTCCGTTCATGCGGCCTCGAAGCTACCTGAAAAGCATTGTTGTTGCCGGGGTTTTCCTCACTGCCGGCATGGTTCTGAGAAGAAAATGAGTTTTCTCCTAAGAAACCTTGGGGTTCCAGTTCCTTTTTGGAAGCTCACCCTGCTCTGCACTATACCTAAAGTGAAAGTCAACGTGAGCCCAAGCTTCGAAGTAAGGCCCTGATTATCCTTGCAAAACGAGAGGCGTGCAGCAGCTCCATGAGGCCTTCATCGTTGTTCTGCTTTAGTTTCAAGGTAGTAAGCTTTTCAACACTCCTAGGGGCCTTGCTTCAGCACCCGTTTCAGTACCAGAACACTGCGTAGAACCAGGAAGCTCTGCTCCTGCGTGTATGCTGCGTGTCAACCTAGAAATTAGAGACTGACGGCACAAGGCTAGTTTTCCCATTATGAAAGCTCCGTTGATGCGGCCCCGAAGCTACCTGAAAAGCACTGTTGTTACCGTGCTTTTACTTACAGCCGGCATGGTTCATAGAAGAAAATGAGTTTCCTCGAAAGAAACCTTGTGCTTCCAGTTCCTAGTTGGAAGCTCACCCGGCTCCGCTCTATACCAAACGTGAAAGTCAATGTGAGCACTAGCCTCGAAGTAAGGCCCTGATTATCCGGGCAAAACGGGAGGCGTGCAGCAGCTCCATGAGGCCTTCATCGCTGTTCTGCTTTAGTTTCACGGTAGTAAGCTTTCCAACATTCCTAGGGACTTTGCTTAAGCAACCGTTTCGGTACCAGAACACTGCGTAGAGACAGTAAGCTCTGGTCCTGCGTGTATGCTGCGTGTCAACCTAGAAATTGGAGACTGATGGCATAAGGCTTCTTTTCCCATTATGAAAGCTCCGTTCATGCGGCCTCGAAGCTACCTGAAAAGCATTGTTGTTGCCGGGGTTTTCCTCACTGCCGGCATGGTTCTGAGAAGAAAATGAGTTTTCTCCTAAGAAACCTTGGGGTTCCAGTTCCTTGTTGGAAGCTCACCCTGCTCTGCGCTATACCTAAAGTGAAAGTCAACGTGAGCCCAAGCTTCGAAGTAAGGCCCTGATTATCCTTGCAAAACGAGAGGCGTGCAGCAGCTCCATGAGGCCTTCATCGTCGTTCTGCTTTAGTTTCAAGGTAGTAAGCTTTTCAACACTCCTAGGGGCCTTGCTTCAGCACCCGTTTCAGTACCAGAACACTGCGTAGAACCAGGAAGCTCTGCTCCTGCGTGTATGCTGCGTGTCAACCTACAAATTAGAGACTGACGGCACAAGGCTAGTTTTCCCATTATGAAAGCTCCGTTGATGCGGCCCCGAAGCTACCTGAAAAGCACTGTTGTTACCGTGCTTTTACTTACAGCCGGCATGGTTCATAGAAGAAAATGAGTTTCCTCGAAAGAAACCTTGTGCTTCCAGTTCCTAGTTGGAAGCTCACCCGGCTCCGCACTATACCAAACGTGAAAGTCAATGTGAGCACTAGCCTCGAAGTAAGGCCCTGATTATCCGGGCAAAACGGGAGGCGTGCAGCAGCTCCATGAGGCCTTCATCGCTGTTCTGCTTTAGTTTCACGGTAGTAAGCTTTCCAACATTCCTAGGGACTTTGCTTAAGCAACCGTTTCGGTACCAGAACACTGCGTAGAGACAGTAAGCTCTGGTCCTGCGTGTATGCTGCGTGTCAACCTAGAAATTGGAGACTGATGGCATAAGGCTTCTTTTCCCATTATGAAAGCTCCGTTCATGCGGCCTCGAAGCTACCTGAAAAGCATTGTTGTTGCCGGGGTTTTCCTCACTGCCGGCATGGTTCTGAGAAGAAAATGAGTTTTCTCCTAAGAAACCTTGGGGTTCCAGTTCCTTGTTGGAAGCTCACCCTGCTCTGCGCTATACCTAAAGTGAAAGTCAACGTGAGCCCAAGCTTCGAAGTAAGGCCCTGATTATCCTTGCAAAACGAGAGGCGTGCAGCAGCTCCATGAGGCCTTCATCGTCGTTCTGCTTTAGTTTCAAGGTAGTAAGCTTTTCAACACTCCTAGGGGCCTTGCTTCAGCACCCGTTTCAGTACCAGAACACTGCGTAGAACCAGGAAGCTCTGCTCCTGCGTGTATGCTGCGTGTCAAACTAGAAATTAGAGACTGACGGCACAAGGCTAGTTTTCCCATTATGAAAGCTCCGTTGATGCGGCCCCGAAGCTACCTGAAAAGCACTGTTGTTACCGTGCTTTTACTTACAGCCGGCATGGTTCATAGAAGCAAATGAGTTTTCTCGAAAGAAACCTTGTGCTTCCAGTTCCTAGTTGGAAGCTCACCCGGCTCTGCTCTATACCAAACGTGAAAGTCAATGTGAGCACTAGCCTCGAAGTAAGGCCCTGATTATCCTGGCAAAACGGGAGGCGTGCAGCAGCTCCATGAGGCCTTCATCGCTGTTCTGCTTTAGTTTCACGGTAGTAAGCTTTCCAACATTCCTAGGGACTTTGCTTAAGCAACCGTTTCGGTACCAGAACACTGCGTAGAGACAGTAAGCTCTGGTCCTGCGTGTATGCTGCGTGTCAACCTAGAAATTGGAGACTGATGGCATAAGGCTTCTTTTCCCATTATGAAAGCTCCGTTCATGCGGCCTCGAACCTACCTGAAAAGCATTGTTGTTGCCGGGGTTTTCCTCACTGCCGGCATGGTTCTGAGAAGAAAATGAGTTTTCTCCTAAGAAACCTTGGGGTTCCAGTTCCTTGTTGGAAGCTCACCCTGCTCTGCGCTATACCTAAAGTGAAAGTCAACGTGAGCCCAAGCTTCGAAGTAAGGCCCTGATTATCCTTGCAAAACGAGAGGCGTGCAGCAGCTCCATGAGGCCTTCATCGTTGTTCTGCTTTAGTTTCAAGGTAGTAAGCTTTTCAACACTCCTAGGGGCCTTGCTTCAGCACCCGTTTCAGTACCAGAACACTGCGTAGAACCAGGAAGCTCTGCTCCTGCGTGTATGCTGCGTGTCAACCTAGAAATTAGAGACTGACGGCACAAGGCTAGTTTTCCCATTATGAAAGCTCCGTTGATGCGGCCCCGAAGCTACCTGAAAAGCACTGTTGTTACCGTGCTTTTACTTACAGCCGGCATGGTTCATAGAAGCAAATGAGTTTTCTCGAAAGAAACCTTGTGCTTCCAGTTCCTAGTTGGAAGCTCACCCGGCTCTGCTCTATACCAAACGTGAAAGTCAATGTGAGCACTAGCCTCGAAGTAAGGCCCTGATTATCCGGGCAAAACGGGAGGCGTGCAGCAGCTCCATGAGGCCTTCTTCGCTGTTCTGCTTTAGTTTCACGGTAGTAAGCTTTCCAACATTCCTAGGGACTTTGCTTAAGCAACCGTTTCGGTACCAGAACACTGCGTAGAGACAGTAAGCTCTGGTCCTGCGTGTATGCTGCGTGTCAACCTAGAAATTGGAGACTGATGGCATAAGGCTTCTTTTACCATTATGAAAGCTCCGTTCATGCGGCCTCGAACCTACCTGAAAAGCATTGTTGTTGCCGGGGTTTTCCTCACTGCCGGCATGGTTCTGAGAAGAAAATGAGTTTTCTCCTAAGAAACCTTGGGGTTCCAGTTCCTTGTTGGAGGCTCACCCTGCTCTGCGCTATACCTAAAGTGAAAGTCAACGTGAGCCCAAGCTTCGAAGTAAGGCCCTGATTATCCTTGCAAAACGAGAGGCTTGCAGCAGCTCCATGAGGCCTTCATCGTTGTTCTGCTTTAGTTTCAAGGTAGTAAGCTTTTCAACACTCCTAGGGGACTTGCTTCAGCACCCGTTTCAGTACCAGAACACTGCGTAGAACCAGGAAGCTCTGCTCCTGCGTGTATGCTGCGTGTCAACCTACAAATTAGAGACTGACGGCACAAGGCTAGTTTTCCCATTATGAAAGCTCCGTTGATGCGGCCCCGAAGCTACCTGAAAAGCACTGTTGTTACCGTGCTTTTACTTACAGCCGGCATGGTTCATAGAAGAAAATGAGTTTTCTCGAAAGAAACCTTGTGCTTCCAGTTCCTAGTTGGAAGCTCACCCGGCTCTGCTCTATACCAAACGTGAAAGTCAATGTGAGCACTAGCCTCGAAGTAAGGCCCTGATTATCCTGGCAAAACGGGAGGCGTGCAGCAGCTCCATGAGGCCTTCTTCGCTGTTCTGCTTTAGTTTCACGGTAGTAAGCTTTCCAACATTCCTAGGGACTTTGCTTAAGCAACCGTTTCGGTACCAGAACACTGCGTAGAGACAGTAAGCTCTGGTCCTGCGTGTATGCTGCGTGTCAACCTAGAAATTGGAGACTGATGGCATAAGGCTTCTTTTCCCATTATGAAAGCTCCGTTCATGCGGCCTCGAAGCTACCTGAAAAGCATTGTTGTTGCCGGGGTTTTCCTCACTGCCGGCATGGTTCTGAGAAGAAAATGAGTTTTCTCCTAAGAAACCTTGGGGTTCCAGTTCCTTGTTGGAAGCTCACCCTGCTCTGCGCTATACCTAAAGTGAAAGTCAACGTGAGCCCAAGCTTCGAAGTAAGGCCCTGATTATCCTTGCAAAACGAGAGGCGTGCAGCAGCTCCATGAGGCCTTCATCGTCGTTCTGCTTTAGTTTCAAGGTAGTAAGCTTTTCAACACTCCTAGGGGCCTTGCTTCAGCACCCGTTTCAGTACCAGAACACTGCGTAGAACCAGGAAGCTCTGCTCCTGCGTGTATGCTGCGTGTCAACCTACAAATTAGAGACTGACGGCACAAGGCTAGTTTTCCCATTATGAAAGCTCCGTTGATGCGGCCCCGAAGCTACCTGAAAAGCACTGTTGTTACCGTGCTTTTACTTACAGCCGGCATGGTTCATAGAAGAAAATGAGTTTCCTCGAAAGAAACCTTGTGCTTCCAGTTCCTAGTTGGAAGCTCACCCGGCTCCGCTATATACCAAACGTGAAAGTCAATGTGAGCACTAGCCTCGAAGTAAGGCCCTGATTATCCGGGCAAAACGGGAGGCGTGCAGCAGCTCCATGAGGCCTTCATCGCTGTTCTGCTTTAGTTTCACGGTAGTAAGCTTTCCAACATTCCTAGGGACTTTGCTTAAGCAACCGTTTCGGTACCAGAACACTGCGTAGAGACAGTAAGCTCTGGTCCTGCGTGTATGCTGCGTGTCAACCTAGAAATTGGAGACTGATGGCATAAGGCTTCTTTTCCCATTATGAAAGCTCCGTTCATGCGGCCTCGAAGCTACCTGAAAAGCATTGTTGTTGCCGGGGTTTTCCTCACTGCCGGCATGGTTCTGAGAAGAAAATGAGTTTTCTCCTAAGAAACCTTGGGGTTCCAGTTCCTTGTTGGAAGCTCACCCTGCTCTGCGCTATACCTAAAGTGAAAGTCAACGTGAGCCCAAGCTTCGAAGTAAGGCCCTGATTATCCTTGCAAAACGAGAGGCGTGCAGCAGCTCCATGAGGCCTTCATCGTCGTTCTGCTTTAGTTTCAAGGTAGTAAGCTTTTCAACACTCCTAGGGGCCTTGCTTCAGCACCCGTTTCAGTACCAGAACACTGCGTAGAACCAGGAAGCTCTGCTCCTGCGTGTATGCTGCGTGTCAACCTAGAAATTAGAGACTGACGGCACAAGGCTAGTTTTCCCATTATGAAAGCTCCGTTGATGCGGCCCCGAAGCTACCTGAAAAGCACTGTTGTTACCGTGCTTTTACTTACAGCCGGCATGGTTCATAGAAGAAAATGAGTTTCCTCGAAAGAAACCTTGTGCTTCCAGTTCCTAGTTGGAAGCTCACCCGGCTCCGCTCTATACCAAACGTGAAAGTCAATGTGAGCACTAGCCTCGAAGTAAGGCCCTGATTATCCGGGCAAAACGGGAGGCGTGCAGCAGCTCCATGAGGCCTTCATCGCTGTTCTGCTTTAGTTTCACGGTAGTAAGCTTTCCAACATTCCTAGGGACTTTGCTTAAGCAACCGTTTCGGTACCAGAACACTGCGTAGAGACAGTAAGCTCTGGTCCTGCGTGTATGCTGCGTGTCAACCTAGAAATTGGAGACTGATGGCATAAGGCTTCTTTTCCCATTATGAAAGCTCCGTTCATGCGGCCTCGAAGCTACCTGAAAAGCATTGTTGTTGCCGGGGTTTTCCTCACTGCCGGCATGGTTCTGAGAAGAAAATGAGTTTTCTCCTAAGAAACCTTGGGGTTCCAGTTCCTTGTTGGAAGCTCACCCTGCTCTGCGCTATACCTAAAGTGAAAGTCAACGTGAGCCCAAGCTTCGAAGTAAGGCCCTGATTATCCTTGCAAAACGAGAGGCGTGCAGCAGCTCCATGAGGCCTTCATCGTCGTTCTGCTTTAGTTTCAAGGTAGTAAGCTTTTCAACACTCCTAGGGGCCTTGCTTCAGCACCCGTTTCAGTACCAGAACACTGCGTAGAACCAGGAAGCTCTGCTCCTGCGTGTATGCTGCGTGTCAACCTAGAAATTAGAGACTGACGGCACAAGGCTAGTTTTCCCATTATGAAAGCTCCGTTGATGCGGCCCCGAAGCTACCTGAAAAGCACTGTTGTTACCGTGCTTTTACTTACAGCCGGCATGGTTCATAGAAGCAAATGAGTTTTCTCGAAAGAAACCTTGTGCTTCCAGTTCCTAGTTGGAAGCTCACCCGGCTCTGCTCTATACCAAACGTGAAAGTCAATGTGAGCACTAGCCTCGAAGTAAGGCCCTGATTATCCTGGCAAAACGGGAGGCGTGCAGCAGCTCCATGAGGCCTTCTTCGCTGTTCTGCTTTAGTTTCACGGTAGTAAGCTTTCCAACATTCCTAGGGACTTTGCTTAAGCAACCGTTTCGGTACCAGAACACTGCGTAGAGACAGTAAGCTCTGGTCCTGCGTGTATGCTGCGTGTCAACCTAGAAATTGGAGACTGATGGCATAAGGCTTCTTTTCCCATTATGAAAGCTCCGTTCATGCGGCCTCGAAGCTACCTGAAAAGCATTGTTGTTGCCGGGGTTTTCCTCACTGCCGGCATGGTTCTGAGAAGAAAATGAGTTTTCTCCTAAGAAACCTTGGGGTTCCAGTTCCTTGTTGGAAGCTCACCCTGCTCTGCGCTATACCTAAAGTGAAAGTCAACGTGAGCCCAAGCTTCGAAGTAAGGCCCTGATTATCCTTGCAAAACGAGAGGCGTGCAGCAGCTCCATGAGGCCTTCATCGTCGTTCTGCTTTAGTTTCAAGGTAGTAAGCTTTTCAACACTCCTAGGGGCCTTGCTTCAGCACCCGTTTCAGTACCAGAACACTGCGTAGAACCAGGAAGCTCTGCTCCTGCGTGTATGCTGCGTGTCAACCTACAAATTAGAGACTGACGGCACAAGGCTAGTTTTCCCATTATGAAAGCTCCGTTGATGCGGCCCCGAAGCTACCTGAAAAGCACTGTTGTTACCGTGCTTTTACTTACAGCCGGCATGGTTCATAGAAGAAAATGAGTTTCCTCGAAAGAAACCTTGTGCTTCCAGTTCCTAGTTGGAAGCTCACCCGGCTCCGCTCTATACCAAACGTGAAAGTCAATGTGAGCACTAGCCTCGAAGTAAGGCCCTGATTATCCGGGCAAAACGGGAGGCGTGCAGCAGCTCCATGAGGCCTTCATCGCTGTTCTGCTTTAGTTTCACGGTAGTAAGCTTTCCAACATTCCTAGGGACTTTGCTTAAGCAACCGTTTCGGTACCAGAACACTGCGTAGAGACAGTAAGCTCTGGTCCTGCGTGTATGCTGCGTGTCAACCTAGAAATTGGAGACTGATGGCATAAGGCTTCTTTTCCCATTATGAAAGCTCCGTTCATGCGGCCTCGAAGCTACCTGAAAAGCATTGTTGTTGCCGGGGTTTTCCTCACTGCCGGCATGGTTCTGAGAAGAAAATGAGTTTTCTCCTAAGAAACCTTGGGGTTCCAGTTCCTTGTTGGAAGCTCACCCTGCTCTGCGCTATACCTAAAGTGAAAGTCAACGTGAGCCCAAGCTTCGAAGTAAGGCCCTGATTATCCTTGCAAAACGAGAGGCGTGCAGCAGCTCCATGAGGCCTTCATCGTCGTTCTGCTTTAGTTTCAAGGTAGTAAGCTTTTCAACACTCCTAGGGGCCTTGCTTCAGCACCCGTTTCAGTACCAGAACACTGCGTAGAACCAGGAAGCTCTGCTCCTGCGTGTATGCTGCGTGTCAACCTAGAAATTAGAGACTGACGGCACAAGGCTAGTTTTCCCATTATGAAAGCTCCGTTGATGCGGCCCCGAAGCTACCTGAAAAGCACTGTTGTTACCGTGCTTTTACTTACAGCCGGCATGGTTCATAGAAGCAAATGAGTTTTCTCGAAAGAAACCTTGTGCTTCCAGTTCCTAGTTGGAAGCTCACCCGGCTCTGCTCTATACCAAACGTGAAAGTCAATGTGAGCACTAGCCTCGAAGTAAGGCCCTGATTATCCTGGCAAAACGGGAGGCGTGCAGCAGCTCCATGAGGCCTTCTTCGCTGTTCTGCTTTAGTTTCACGGTAGTAAGCTTTCCAACATTCCTAGGGACTTTGCTTAAGCAACCGTTTCGGTACCACAACACTGCGTAGAGACAGTAAGCTCTGGTCCTGCGTGTATGCTGCGTGTCAACCTAGAAATTGCAGACTGATGGCATAAGGCTTCTTTTCCCATTATGAAAGCTCCGTTCATGCGGCCTCGAACCTACCTGAAAAGCATTGTTGTTGCCGGGGTTTTCCTCACTGCCGGCATGGTTCTGAGAAGAAAATGAGTTTTCTCCTAAGAAACCTTGGGGTTCCAGTTCCTTGTTGGAGGCTCACCCTGCTCTGCGCTATACCTAAAGTGAAAGTCAACGTGAGCCCAAGCTTCGAAGTAAGGCCCTGATTATCCTTGCAAAACGAGAGGCGTGCAGCAGCTCCATGAGGCCTTCATCGTCGTTCTGCTTTAGTTTCAAGGTAGTAAGCTTTTCAACACTCCTAGGGGCCTTGCTTCAGCACCCGTTTCAGTACCAGAACACTGCGTAGAACCAGGAAGCTCTGCTCCTGCGTGTATGCTGCGTGTCAACCTAGAAATTAGAGACTGACGGCACAAGGCTAGTTTTCCCATTATGAAAGCTCCGTTGATGCGGCCCCGAAGCTACCTGAAAAGCACTGTTGTTACCGTGCTTTTACTTACAGCCGGCATGGTTCATAGAAGAAAATGAGTTTTCTCGAAAGAAACCTTGTGCTTCCAGTTCCTAGTTGGAAGCTCACCCGGCTCTGCTCTATACCAAACGTGAAAGTCAATGTGAGCACTAGCCTCGAAGTAAGGCCCTGATTATCCGGGCAAAACGGGAGGCGTGCAGCAGCTCCATGAGGCCTTCTTCGCTGTTCTGCTTTAGTTTCACGGTAGTAAGCTTTCCAACATTCCTAGGGACTTTGCTTAAGCAACCGTTTCGGTACCAGAACACTGCGTAGAGACAGTAAGCTCTGGTCCTGCGTGTATGCTGCGTGTCAACCTAGAAATTGGAGACTGATGGCATAAGGCTTCTTTTCCCATTATGAAAGCTCCGTTCATGCGGCCTCGAACCTACCTGAAAAGCATTGTTGTTGCCGGGGTTTTCCTCACTGCCGGCATGGTTCTGAGAAGAAAATGAGTTTTCTCCTAAGAAACCTTGGGGTTCCAGTTCCTTGTTGGAGGCTCACCCTGCTCTGCGCTATACCTAAAGTGAAAGTCAACGTGAGCCCAAGCTTCGAAGTAAGGCCCTGATTATCCTTGCAAAACGAGAGGCGTGCAGCAGCTCCATGAGGCCTTCATCGTTGTTCTGCTTTAGTTTCAAGGTAGTAAGCTTTTCAACACTCCTAGGGGACTTGCTTCAGCACCCGTTTCAGTACCAGAACACTGCGTAGAACCAGGAAGCTCTGCTCCTGCGTGTATGCTGCGTGTCAACCTAGAAATTAGAGACTGACGGCACAAGGCTAGTTTTCCCATTATGAAAGCTCCGTTGATGCGGCCCCGAAGCTACCTGAAAAGCACTGTTGTTACCGTGCTTTTACTTACAGCCGGCATGGTTCATAGAAGAAAATGAGTTTTCTCGAAAGAAACCTTGTGCTTCCAGTTCCTAGTTGGAAGCTCACCCGGCTCTGCTCTATACCAAACTTGAAAGTCAATGTGAGCACTAGCCTCGAAGTAAGGCCCTGATTATCCGGGCAAAACGGGAGGCGTGCAGCAGCTCCATGAGGCCTTCATCGCTGTTCTGCTTTAGTTTCACGGTAGTAAGCTTTCCAACATTCCTAGGGACTTTGCTTAAGCAACCGTTTCGGTACCAGAACACTGCGTAGAGACAGTAAGCTCTGGTCCTGCGTGTATGCTGCGTGTCAACCTAGAAATTGGAGACTGATGGCATAAGGCTTCTTTTCCCATTATGAAAGCTCCGTTCATGCGGCCTCGAAGCTACCTGAAAAGCATTGTTGTTGCCGGGGTTTTCCTCACTGCCGGCATGGTTCTGAGAAGAAAATGAGTTTTCTCCTAAGAAACCTTGGGGTTCCAGTTCCTTGTTGGAAGCTCACCCTGCTCTGCGCTATACCTAAAGTGAAAGTCAACGTGAGCCCAAGCTTCGAAGTAAGGCCCTGATTATCCTTGCAAAACGAGAGGCGTGCAGCAGCTCCATGAGGCCTTCATCGTTGTTCTGCTTTAGTTTCAAGGTAGTAAGCTTTTCCACACTCCTAGGGGCCTTGCTTCAGCACCCGTTTCAGTACCAGAACACTGCGTAGAACCAGGAAGCTCTGCTCCTGCGTGTATGCTGCGTGTCAACCTAGAAATTAGAGACTGACGGCACAAGGCTAGTTTTCCCATTATGAAAGCTCCGTTGATGCGGCCCCGAAGCTACCTGAAAAGCACTGTTGTTACCGTGCTTTTACTTACAGCCGGCATGGTTCATAGAAGAAAATGAGTTTTCTCGAAAGAAACCTTGTGCTTCCAGTTCCTAGTTGGAAGCTCACCCGGCTCTGCTCTATACCAAACGTGAAAGTCAATGTGAGCATTAGCCTCGAAGTAAGGCCCTGATTATCCGGGCAAAACGGGAGGCGTGCAGCAGCTCCATGAGGCCTTCATCGCTGTTCTGCTTTAGTTTCACGGTAGTAAGCTTTCCAACATTCCTAGGGACTTTGCTTAAGCAACCGTTTCGGTACCAGAACACTGCGTAGAGACAGTAAGCTCTGGTCCTGCGTGTATGCTGCGTGTCAACCTAGAAATTGGAGACTGATGGCATAAGGCTTCTTTTCCCATTATGAAAGCTCCGTTCATGCGGCCTCGAAGCTACCTGAAAAGCATTGTTGTTGCCGGGGTTTTCCTCACTGCCGGCATGGTTCTGAGAAGAAAATGAGTTTTCTCCTAAGAAACCTTGGGGTTCCAGTTCCTTGTTGGAAGCTCACCCTGCTCTGCGCTATACCTAAAGTGAAAGTCAACGTGAGCCCAAGCTTCGAAGTAAGGCCCTGATTATCCTTGCAAAACGAGAGGCGTGCAGCAGCTCCATGAGGCCTTCATCGTTGTTCTGCTTTAGTTTCAAGGTAGTAAGCTTTTCAACACTCCTAGGGGCCTTGCTTCAGCACCCGTTTCAGTACCAGAACACTGCGTAGAACCAGGAAGCTCTGCTCCTGCGTGTATGCTGCGTGTCAACCTAGAAATTAGAGACTGACGGCACAAGGCTAGTTTTCCCATTATGAAAGCTCCGTTGATGCGGCCCCGAAGCTACCTGAAAAGCACTGTTGTTACCGTGCTTTTACTTACAGCCGGCATGGTTCATAGAAGAAAATGAGTTTTCTCGAAAGAAACCTTGTGCTTCCAGTTCCTAGTTGGAAGCTCACCCGGCTCTGCTCTATACCAAACGTGAAAGTCAATGTGAGCACTAGCCTCGAAGTAAGGCCCTGATTATCCGGGCAAAACGGGAGGCGTGCAGCAGCTCCATGAGGCCTTCTTCGCTGTTCTGCTTTAGTTTCACGGTAGTAAGCTTTCCAACATTCCTAGGGACTTTGCTTAAGCAACCGTTTCGGTACCAGAACACTGCGTAGAGACAGTAAGCTCTGGTCCTGCGTGTATGCTGCGTGTCAACCTAGAAATTGGAGACTGATGGCATAAGGCTTCTTTTCCCATTATGAAAGCTCCGTTCATGCGGCCTCGAAGCTACCTGAAAAGCATTGTTGTTGCCGGGGTTTTCCTCACTGCCGGCATGGTTCTGAGAAGAAAATGAGTTTTCTCCTAAGAAACCTTGGGGTTCCAGTTCCTTGTTGGAAGCTCACCCTGCTCTGCGCTATACCTAAAGTGAAAGTCAACGTGAGCCCAAGCTTCGAAGTAAGGCCCTGATTATCCTTGCAAAACGAGAGGCGTGCAGCAGCTCCATGAGGCCTTCATCGTTGTTCTGCTTTAGTTTCAAGGTAGTAAGCTTTTCAACACTCCTAGGGGCCTTGCTTCAGCACCCGTTTCAGTACCAGAACACTGCGTAGAACCAGGAAGCTCTGCTCCTGCGTGTATGCTGCGTGTCAACCTAGAAATTAGAGACTGACGGCACAAGGCTAGTTTTCCCATTATGAAAGCTCCGTTGATGCGGCCCCGAAGCTACCTGAAAAGCACTGTTGTTACCGTGCTTTTACTTACAGCCGGCATGGTTCATAGAAGAAAATGAGTTTTCTCGAAAGAAACCTTGTGCTTCCAGTTCCTAGTTGGAAGCTCACCCGGCTCTGCTCTATACCAAACGTGAAAGTCAATGTGAGCACTAGCCTCGAAGTAAGGCCCTGATTATCCGGGCAACACGGGAGGCGTGCAGCAGCTCCATGAGGCCTTCATCGCTGTTCTGCTTTAGTTTCACGGTAGTAAGCTTTCCAACATTCCTAGGGACTTTGCTTAAGCAACCGTTTCGGTACCAGAACACTGCGTAGAGACAGTAAGCTCTGGTCCTGCGTGTATGCTGCGTGTCAACCTAGAAATTGGAGACTGATGGCATAAGGCTTCTTTTCCCATTATGAAAGCTCCGTTCACGCGGCCTCGAAGCTACCTGAAAAGCATTGTTGTTGCCGGGGTTTTCCTCACTGCCGGCATGGTTCTGAGAAGAAAATGAGTTTTCTCCTAAGAAACCTTGGGGTTCCAGTTCCTTGTTGGAAGCTCACCCTGCTCTGCGCTATACCTAAAGTGAAAGTCAACGTGAGCCCAAGCTTCGAAGTAAGGCCCTGATTATCCTTGCAAAACGAGAGGCGTGCAGCAGCTCCATGAGGCCTTCATCGTTGTTCTGCTTTAGTTTCAAGGTAGTAAGCTTTTCCACACTCCTAGGGGCCTTGCTTCAGCACCCGTTTCAGTACCAGAACACTGCGTAGAACCAGGAATCTCTGCTCCTGCGTGTATGCTGCGTGTCAACCTAGAAATTAGAGACTGACGGCACAAGGCTAGTTTTCCCATTATGAAAGCTCCGTTGATGCGGCCCCGAAGCTCCCTGAAAAGCACTGTTGTTACCGTGCTTTTACTTACAGCCGGCATGGTTCATAGAAGAAAATGAGTTTTCTCGAAAGAAACCTTGTGCTTCCAGTTCCTAGTTGGAAGCTCACCCGGCTCCGCTCTATACCAAACGTGAAAGTCAATGTGAGCACTAGCCTCGAAGTAAGGCCCTGATTATCCTGGCAAAACGGGAGGCGTGCAGCAGCTCCATGAGGCCTTCATCGCTGTTCTGCTTTAGTTTCACGGTAGTAAGCTTTCCAACATTCCTAGGGACTTTGCTTAAGCAACCGTTTCGGTACCAGAACACTGCGTAGAGACAGTAAGCTCTGGTCCTGCGTGTATGCTGCATGTCAACCTAGAAATTGGAGACTGATGGCATAAGGCTTCTTTTCCCATTATGAAAGCTCCGTTCATGCGGCCTCGAAGCTACCTGAAAAGCATTGTTGTTGCCGGGGTTTTCCTCACTGCCGGCATGGTTCTGGGGAGAAAATGAGTTTTCTCCTAAGAAACCTTGGGGTTCCAGTTCCTTGTTGGAAGCTCACCCTGCTCTGCGCTATACCTAAAGTGAAAGTCAACGTGAGCCCAAGCTTCGAAGTAAGGCCCTGATTATCCTTGCAAAACGAGAGGCGTGCAGCAGCTCCATGAGGCCTTCATCGTTGTTCTGCTTTAGTTTCAAGGTAGTAAGCTTTTCAACACTCCTAGGGGCCTTGCTTCAGCACCCGTTTCAGTACCAGAACACTGCGTAGAACCAGGAAGCTCTGCTCCTGCGTGTATGCTGCGTGTCAACCTAGAAATTAGAGACTGACGGCACAAGGCTAGTTTTCCCATTATGAAAGCTCCGTTGATGCGGCCCCGAAGCTACCTGAAAAGCACTGTTGTTACCGTGCTTTTACTTACAGCCGGCATGGTTCATAGAAGAAAATGAGTTTTCTCGAAAGAAACCTTGTGCTTCCAGTTCCTAGTTGGAAGCTCACCCGGCTCTGCTCTATACCAAACGTGAAAGTCAATGTGAGCACTAGCCTCGAAGTAAGGCCCTGATTATCCGGGCAAAACGGGAGGCGTGCAGCAGCTCCATGAGGCCTTCTTCGCTGTTCTGCTTTAGTTTCACGGTAGTAAGCTTTCCAACATTCCTAGGGACTTTGCTTAAGCAACCGTTTCGGTACCAGAACACTGCGTAGAGACAGTAAGCTCTGGTCCTGCGTGTATGCTGCGTGTCAACCTAGAAATTGGAGACTGATGGCATAAGGCTTCTTTTCCCATTATGAAAGCTCCGTTCATGCGGCCTCGAAGCTACCTGAAAAGCATTGTTGTTGCCGGGGTTTTCCTCACTGCCGGCATGGTTCTGAGAAGAAAATGAGTTTTCTCCTAAGAAACCTTGGGGTTCCAGTTCCTTGTTGGAAGCTCACCCTGCTCTGCGCTATACCTAAAGTGAAAGTCAACGTGAGCCCAAGCTTCGAAGTAAGGCCCTGATTATCCTTGCAAAACGAGAGGCGTGCAGCAGCTCCATGAGGCCTTCATCGTTGTTCTGCTTTAGTTTCAAGGTAGTAAGCTTTTCAACACTCCTAGGGGCCTTGCTTCAGCACCCGTTTCAGTACCAGAACACTGCGTAGAACCAGGAAGCTCTGCTCCTGCGTGTATGCTGCGTGTCAACCTAGAAATTAGAGACTGACGGCACAAGGCTAGTTTTCCCATTATGAAAGCTCCGTTGATGCGGCCCCGAAGCTACCTGAAAAGCACTGTTGTTACCGTGCTTTTACTTACAGCCGGCATGGTTCATAGAAGAAAATGAGTTTTCTCGAAAGAAACCTTGTGCTTCCAGTTCCTAGTTGGAAGCTCACCCGGCTCTGCTCTATACCAAACGTGAAAGTCAATGTGAGCACTAGCCTCGAAGTAAGGCCCTGATTATCCGGGCAACACGGGAGGCGTGCAGCAGCTCCATGAGGCCTTCATCGCTGTTCTGCTTTAGTTTCACGGTAGTAAGCTTTCCAACATTCCTAGGGACTTTGCTTAAGCAACCGTTTCGGTACCAGAACACTGCGTAGAGACAGTAAGCTCTGGTCCTGCGTGTATGCTGCGTGTCAACCTAGAAATTGGAGACTGATGGCATAAGGCTTCTTTTCCCATTATGAAAGCTCCGTTCACGCGGCCTCGAAGCTACCTGAAAAGCATTGTTGTTGCCGGGGTTTTCCTCACTGCCGGCATGGTTCTGAGAAGAAAATGAGTTTTCTCCTAAGAAACCTTGGGGTTCCAGTTCCTTGTTGGAAGCTCACCCTGCTCTGCGCTATACCTAAAGTGAAAGTCAACGTGAGCCCAAGCTTCGAAGTAAGGCCCTGATTATCCTTGCAAAACGAGAGGCGTGCAGCAGCTCCATGAGGCCTTCATCGTTGTTCTGCTTTAGTTTCAAGGTAGTAAGCTTTTCCACACTCCTAGGGGCCTTGCTTCAGCACCCGTTTCAGTACCAGAACACTGCGTAGAACCAGGAAGCTCTGCTCCTGCGTGTATGCTGCGTGTCAACCTAGAAATTAGAGACTGATGGCACAAGGCTAGTTTTCCCATTATGAAAGCTCCGTTGATGCGGCCCCGAAGCTACCTGAAAAGCACTGTTGTTACCGTGCTTTTACTTACAGCCGGCATGGTTCATAGAAGAAAATGAGTTTTCTCGAAAGAAACCTTGTGCTTCCAGTTCCTAGTTGGAAGCTCACCCGGCTCCGCTCTATACCAAACGTGAAAGTCAATGTGAGCACTAGCCTCGAAGTAAGGCCCTGATTATCCTGGCAAAACGGGAGGCGTGCAGCAGCTCCATGAGGCCTTCATCGCTGTTCTGCTTTAGTTTCACGGTAGTAAGCTTTCCAACATTCCTAGGGACTTTGCTTAAGCAACCGTTTCGGTACCAGAACACTGCGTAGAGACAGTAAGCTCTGGTCCTGCGTGTATGCTGCATGTCAACCTAGAAATTGGAGACTGATGGCATAAGGCTTCTTTTCCCATTATGAAAGCTCCGTTCATGCGGCCTCGAAGCTACCTGAAAAGCATTGTTGTTGCCGGGGTTTTCCTCACTGCCGGCATGGTTCTGGGGAGAAAATGAGTTTTCTCCTAAGAAACCTTGGGGTTCCAGTTCCTTGTTGGAAGCTCACCCTGCTCTGCGCTATACCTAAAGTGAAAGTCAACGTGAGCCCAAGCTTCGAAGTAAGGCCCTGATTATCCTTGCAAAACGAGAGGCGTGCAGCAGCTCCATGAGGCCTTCATCGTTGTTCTGCTTTAGTTTCAAGGTAGTAAGCTTTTCAACACTCCTAGGGGCCTTGCTTCAGCACCCGTTTCAGTACCAGAACACTGCGTAGAACCAGGAAGCTCTGCTCCTGCGTGTATGCTGCGTGTCAACCTAGAAATTAGAGACTGACGGCACAAGGCTAGTTTTCCCATTATGAAAGCTCCGTTGATGCGGCCCCGAAGCTACCTGAAAAGCACTGTTGTTACCGTGCTTTTACTTACAGCCGGCATGGTTCATAGAAGAAAATGAGTTTTCTCGAAAGAAACCTTGTGCTTCCAGTTCCTAGTTGGAAGCTCACCCGGCTCTGCTCTATACCAAACGTGAAAGTCAATGTGAGCACTAGCCTCGAAGTAAGGCCCTGATTATCCGGGCAAAACGGGAGGCGTGCAGCAGCTCCATGAGGCCTTCATCGCTGTTCTGCTTTAGTTTCACGGTAGTAAGCTTTCCAACATTCCTAGGGACTTTGCTTAAGCAACCGTTTCGGTACCAGAACACTGCGTAGAGACAGTAAGCTCTGGTCCTGCGTGTATGCTGCGTGTCAACCTAGAAATTGGAGACTGATGGCATAAGGCTTCTTTTCCCATTATGAAAGCTCCGTTCATGCGGCCTCGAAGCTACCTGAAAAGGATTGTTGTTGCCGGGGTTTTCCTCACTGCCGGCATGGTTCTGAGAAGAAAATGAGTTTTCTCCTAAGAAACCTTGGGGTTCCAGTTCCTTGTTGGAAGCTCACCCTGCTCTGCGCTATACCTAAAGTGAAAGTCAACGTGAGCCCAAGCTTCGAAGTAAGGCCCTGATTATCCTTGCAAAACGAGAGGCGTGCAGCAGCTCCATGAGGCCTTCATCGTTGTTCTGCTTTAGTTTCAAGGTAGTAAGCTTTTCAACACTCCTAGGGGCCTTGCTTCAGCACCCGTTTCAGTACCAGAACACTGCGTAGAACCAGGAAGCTCTGCTCCTGCGTGTATGCTGCGTGTCAACCTAGAAATTAGAGACTGACGGCACAAGGCTAGTTTTCCCATTATGAAAGCTCCGTTGATGCGGCCCCGAAGCTACCTGAAAAGCACTGTTGTTACCGTGCTTTTACTTACAGCCGGCATGGTTCATAGAAGCAAATGAGTTTTCTCGAAAGAAACCTTGTGCTTCCAGTTCCTAGTTGGAAGCTCACCCGGCTCTGCTCTATACCAAACGTGAAAGTCAATGTGAGCACTAGCCTCGAAGTAAGGCCCTGATTATCCTGGCAAAACGGGAGGCGTGCAGCAGCTCCATGAGGCCTTCATCGCTGTTCTGCTTTAGTTTCACGGTAGTAAGCTTTCCAACATTCCTAGGGACTTTGCTTAAGCAACCGTTTCGGTACCAGAACACTGCGTAGAGACAGTAAGCTCTGGTCCTGCGTGTATGCTGCGTGTCAACCTAGAAATTGGAGACTGATGGCATAAGGCTTCTTTTCCCATTATGAAAGCTCCGTTCATGCGGCCTCGAAGCTACCTGAAAAGCATTGTTGTTGCCGGGGTTTTCCTCACTGCCGGCATGGTTCTGAGAAGAAAATGAGTTTTCTCCTAAGAAACCTTGGGTTTCCAGTTCCTTGTTGGAAGCTCACCCTGCTCTGCGCTATACCTAAAGTGAAAGTCAACGTGAGCCCAAGCTTCGAAGTAAGGCCCTGATTATCCTTGCAAAACGAGAGGCGTGCAGCAGCTCCATGAGGCCTTCATCGTTGTTCTGCTTTAGTTTCAAGGTAGTAAGCTTTTCAACACTCCTAGGGGCCTTGCTTCAGCACCCGTTTCAGTACCAGAACACTGCGTAGAACCAGGAAGCTCTGCTCCTGCGTGTATGCTGCGTGTCAACCTAGAAATTAGAGACTGACGGCACAAGGCTAGTTTTCCCATTATGAAAGCTCCGTTGATGCGGCCCCGAAGCTACCTGAAAAGCACTGTTGTTACCGTGCTTTTACTTACAGCCGGCATGGTTCATAGAAGCAAATGAGTTTTCTCGAAAGAAACCTTGTGCTTCCAGTTCCTAGTTGGAAGCTCACCCGGCTCTGCTCTATACCAAACGTGAAAGTCAATGTGAGCACTAGCCTCGAAGTAAGGCCCTGATTATCCTGGCAAAACGGGAGGCGTGCAGCAGCTCCATGAGGCCTTCTTCGCTGTTCTGCTTTAGTTTCACGGTAGTAAGCTTTCCAACATTCCTAGGGACTTTGCTTAAGCAACCGTTTCGGTACCAGAACACTGCGTAGAGACAGTAAGCTCTGGTCCTGCGTGTATGCTGCGTGTCAACCTAGAAATTGGAGACTGATGGCATAAGGCTTCTTTTGCCATTATGAAAGCTCCGTTCATGCGGCCTCGAAGCTACCTGAAAAGCATTGTTGTTGCCGGGGTTTTCCTCACTGCCGGCATGGTTCTGAGAAGAAAATGAGTTTTCTCCTAAGAAACCTTGGGGTTCCAGTTCCTTGTTGGAAGCTCACCCTGCTCTGAGCTATACCTAAAGTGAAAGTCAACGTGAGCCCAAGCTTCGAAGTAAGGCCCTGATTATCCTTGCAAAACGAGAGGCGTGCAGCAGCTCCATGAGGCCTTCATCGTTGTTCTGCTTTAGTTTCAAGGTAGTAAGCTTTTCCACACTCCTAGGGGCCTTGCTTCAGCACCCGTTTCAGTACCAGAACACTGCGTAGAACCAGGAAGCTCTGCTCCTGCGTGTATGCTGCGTGTCAACCTAGAAATTAGAGACTGACGGCACAAGGCTAGTTTTCCCATTATGAAAGCTCCGTTGATGCGGCCCCGAAGCTACCTGAAAAGCACTGTTGTTACCGTGCTTTTACTTACAGCCGGCATGGTTCATAGAAGAAAATGAGTTTTCTCGAAAGAAACCTTGTGCTTCCAGTTCCTAGTTGGAAGCTCACCCGGCTCTGCTCTATACCAAACGTGAAAGTCAATGTGAGCATTAGCCTCGAAGTAAGGCCCTGATTATCCGGGCAAAACGGGAGGCGTGCAGCAGCTCCATGAGGCCTTCATCGCTGTTCTGCTTTAGTTTCACGGTAGTAAGCTTTCCAACATTCCTAGGGACTTTGCTTAAGCAACCGTTTCGGTACCAGAACACTGCGTAGAGACAGTAAGCTCTGGTCCTGCGTGTATGCTGCGTGTCAACCTAGAAATTGGAGACTGATGGCATAAGGCTTCTTTTCCCATTATGAAAGCTCCGTTCATGCGGCCTCGAAGCTACCTGAAAAGCATTGTTGTTGCCGGGGTTTTCCTCACTGCCGGCATGGTTCTGAGAAGAAAATGAGTTTTCTCCTAAGAAACCTTGGGGTTCCAGTTCCTTGTTGGAAGCTCACCCTGCTCTGCGCTATACCTAAAGTGAAAGTCAACGTGAGCCCAAGCTTCGAAGTAAGGCCCTGATTATCCTTGCAAAACGAGAGGCGTGCAGCAGCTCCATGAGGCCTTCATCGTTGTTCTGCTTTAGTTTCAAGGTAGTAAGCTTTTCAACACTCCTAGGGGCCTTGCTTCAGCACCCGTTTCAGTACCAGAACACTGCGTAGAACCAGGAAGCTCTGCTCCTGCGTGTATGCTGCGTGTCAACCTAGAAATTAGAGACTGACGGCACAAGGCTAGTTTTCCCATTATGAAAGCTCCGTTGATGCGGCCCCGAAGCTACCTGAAAAGCACTGTTGTTACCGTGCTTTTACTTACAGCCGGCATGGTTCATAGAAGAAAATGAGTTTTCTCGAAAGAAACCTTGTGCTTCCAGTTCCTAGTTGGAAGCTCACCCGGCTCTGCTCTATACCAAACGTGAAAGTCAATGTGAGCACTAGCCTCGAAGTAAGGCCCTGATTATCCTGGCAAAACGGGAGGCGTGCAGCAGCTCCATGAGGCCTTCATCGCTGTTCTGCTTTAGTTTCACGGTAGTAAGCTTTCCAACATTCCTAGGGACTTTGCTTAAGCAACCGTTTCGGTACCAGAACACTGCGTAGAGACAGTAAGCTCTGGTCCTGCGTGTATGCTGCGTGTCAACTTAGAAATTGGAGACTGATGGCATAAGGCTTCTTTTCCCATTATGAAAGCTCCGTTCATGCGGCCTCGAAGCTACCTGAAAAGGATTGTTGTTGCCGGGGTTTTCCTCACTGCCGGCATGGTTCTGAGAAGAAAATGAGTTTTCTCCTAAGAAACCTTGGGGTTCCAGTTCCTTGTTGGAAGCTCACCCTGCTCTGCGCTATACCTAAAGTGAAAGTCAACGTGAGCCCAAGCTTCGAAGTAAGGCCCTGATTATCCTTGCAAAACGAGAGGCGTGCAGCAGCTCCATGAGGCCTTCATCGTTGTTCTGCTTTAGTTTCAAGGTAGTAAGCTTTTCAACACTCCTAGGGGCCTTGCTTCAGCACCCGTTTCAGTACCAGAACACTGCGTAGAACCAGGAAGCTCTGCTCCTGCGTGTATGCTGCGTGTCAACCTAGAAATTAGAGACTGACGGCACAAGGCTAGTTTTCCCATTATGAAAGCTCCGTTGATGCGGCCCCGAAGCTACCTGAAAAGCACTGTTGTTACCGTGCTTTTACTTACAGCCGGCATGGTTCATAGAAGAAAATGAGTTTTCTCGAAAGAAACCTTGTGCTTCCAGTTCCTAGTTGGAAGCTCACCCGGCTCTGCTCTATACCAAACGTGAAAGTCAATGTGAGCACTAGCCTCGAAGTAAGGCCCTGATTATCCTGGCAAAACGGGAGGCGTGCAGCAGCTCCATGAGGCCTTCATCGCTGTTCTGCTTTAGTTTCACGGTAGTAAGCTTTCCAACATTCCTAGGGACTTTGCTTAAGCAACCGTTTCGGTACCAGAACACTGCGTAGAGACAGTAAGCTCTGGTCCTGCGTGTATGCTGCGTGTCAACTTAGAAATTGGAGACTGATGGCATAAGGCTTCTTTTCCCATTATGAAAGCTCCGTTCATGCGGCCTCGAAGCTACCTGAAAAGGATTGTTGTTGCCGGGGTTTTCCTCACTGCCGGCATGGTTCTGAGAAGAAAATGAGTTTTCTCCTAAGAAACCTTGGGGTTCCAGTTCCTTGTTGGAAGCTCACCCTGCTCTGCGCTATACCTAAAGTGAAAGTCAACGTGAGCCCAAGCTTCGAAGTAAGGCCCTGATTATCCTTGCAAAACGAGAGGCGTGCAGCAGCTCCATGAGGCCTTCATCGTTGTTCTGCTTTAGTTTCAAGGTAGTAAGCTTTTCAACACTCCTAGGGGCCTTGCTTCAGCACCCGTTTCAGTACCAGAACACTGCGTAGAACCAGGAAGCTCTGCTCCTGCGTGTATGCTGCGTGTCAACCTAGAAATTAGAGACTGACGGCACAAGGCTAGTTTTCCCATTATGAAAGCTCCGTTGATGCGGCCCCGAAGCTACCTGAAAAGCACTGTTGTTACCGTGCTTTTACTTACAGCCGGCATGGTTCATAGAAGCAAATGAGTTTTCTCGAAAGAAACCTTGTGCTTCCAGTTCCTAGTTGGAAGCTCACCCGGCTCTGCTCTATACCAAACGTGAAAGTCAATGTGAGCACTAGCCTCGAAGTAAGGCCCTGATTATCCGGGCAAAACGGGAGGCGTGCAGCAGCTCCATGAGGCCTTCTTCGCTGTTCTGCTTTAGTTTCACGGTAGTAAGCTTTCCAACATTCCTAGGGACTTTGCTTAAGCAACCGTTTCGGTACCAGAACACTGCGTAGAGACAGTAAGCTCTGGTCCTGCGTGTATGCTGCGTGTCAACCTAGAAATTGGAGACTGATGGCATAAGGCTTCTTTTCCCATTATGAAAGCTCCGTTCATGCGGCCTCGAAGCTACCTGAAAAGCATTGTTGTTGCCGGGGTTTTCCTCACTGCCGGCATGGTTCTGAGAAGAAAATGAGTTTTCTCCTAAGAAACCTTGGGGTTCCAGTTCCTTGTTGGAAGCTCACCCTGCTCTGCGCTATACCTAAAGTGAAAGTCAACGTGAGCCCAAGCTTCGAAGTAAGGCCCTGATTATCCTTGCAAAACGAGAGGCGTGCAGCAGCTCCATGAGGCCTTCATCGTTGTTCTGCTTTAGTTTCAAGGTAGTAAGCTTTTCAACACTCCTAGGGGCCTTGCTTCAGCACCCGTTTCAGTACCAGAACACTGCGTAGAACCAGGAAGCTCTGCTCCTGCGTGTATGCTGCGTGTCAACCTAGAAATTAGAGACTGACGGCACAAGGCTAGTTTTCCCATTATGAAAGCTCCGTTGATGCGGCCCCGAAGCTACCTGAAAAGCACTGTTGTTACCGTGCTTTTACTTACAGCCGGCATGGTTCATAGAAGAAAATGAGTTTTCTCGAAAGAAACCTTGTGCTTCCAGTTCCTAGTTGGAAGCTCACCCGGCTCTGCTCTATACCAAACTTGAAAGTCAATGTGAGCACTAGCCTCGAAGTAAGGCCCTGATTATCCGGGCAAAACGGGAGGCGTGCAGCAGCTCCATGAGGCCTTCATCGCTGTTCTGCTTTAGTTTCACGGTAGTAAGCTTTCCAACATTCCTAGGGACTTTGCTTAAGCAACCGTTTCGGTACCAGAACACTGCGTAGAGACAGTAAGCTCTGGTCCTGCGTGTATGCTGCGTGTCAACCTAGAAATTGGAGACTGATGGCATAAGGCTTCTTTTCCCATTATGAAAGCTCCGTTCACGCGGCCTCGAAGCTACCTGAAAAGCATTGTTGTTGCCGGGGTTTTCCTCACTGCCGGCATGGTTCTGAGAAGAAAAT
Source organism: Eubalaena glacialis (assembly GCF_028564815.1). NCBI lineage: Eukaryota > Metazoa > Chordata > Mammalia > Artiodactyla > Balaenidae > Eubalaena > Eubalaena glacialis. The sequence continues at coordinate 29,414,873 of NC_083725.1, forward strand.
GAGTTTTCTCCTAAGAAACCTTGGGGTTCCAGTTCCTTGTTGGAAGCTCACCCTGCTCTGCGCTATACCTAAAGTGAAAGTCAACGTGAGCCCAAGCTTCGAAGTAAGGCCCTGATTATCCTTGCAAAACGAGAGGCGTGCAGCAGCTCCATGAGGCCTTCATCGTTGTTCTGCTTTAGTTTCAAGGTAGTAAGCTTTTCCACACTCCTAGGGGCCTTGCTTCAGCACCCGTTTCAGTACCAGAACACTGCGTAGAACCAGGAAGCTCTGCTCCTGCGTGTATGCTGCGTGTCAACCTAGAAATTAGAGACTGATGGCACAAGGCTAGTTTTCCCATTATGAAAGCTCCGTTGATGCGGCCCCGAAGCTACCTGAAAAGCACTGTTGTTACCGTGCTTTTACTTACAGCCGGCATGGTTCATAGAAGAAAATGAGTTTTCTCGAAAGAAACCTTGTGCTTCCAGTTCCTAGTTGGAAGCTCACCCGGCTCCGCTCTATACCAAACGTGAAAGTCAATGTGAGCACTAGCCTCGAAGTAAGGCCCTGATTATCCTGGCAAAACGGGAGGCGTGCAGCAGCTCCATGAGGCCTTCATCGCTGTTCTGCTTTAGTTTCACGGTAGTAAGCTTTCCAACATTCCTAGGGACTTTGCTTAAGCAACCGTTTCGGTACCAGAACACTGCGTAGAGACAGTAAGCTCTGGTCCTGCGTGTATGCTGCATGTCAACCTAGAAATTGGAGACTGATGGCATAAGGCTTCTTTTCCCATTATGAAAGCTCCGTTCATGCGGCCTCGAAGCTACCTGAAAAGCATTGTTGTTGCCGGGGTTTTCCTCACTGCCGGCATGGTTCTGGGGAGAAAATGAGTTTTCTCCTAAGAAACCTTGGGGTTCCAGTTCCTTGTTGGAAGCTCACCCTGCTCTGCGCTATACCTAAAGTGAAAGTCAACGTGAGCCCAAGCTTCGAAGTAAGGCCCTGATTATCCTTGCAAAACGAGAGGCGTGCAGCAGCTCCATGAGGCCTTCATCGTTGTTCTGCTTTAGTTTCAAGGTAGTAAGCTTTTCAACACTCCTAGGGGCCTTGCTTCAGCACCCGTTTCAGTACCAGAACACTGCGTAGAACCAGGAAGCTCTGCTCCTGCGTGTATGCTGCGTGTCAACCTAGAAATTAGAGACTGACGGCACAAGGCTAGTTTTCCCATTATGAAAGCTCCGTTGATGCGGCCCCGAAGCTACCTGAAAAGCACTGTTGTTACCGTGCTTTTACTTACAGCCGGCATGGTTCATAGAAGAAAATGAGTTTTCTCGAAAGAAACCTTGTGCTTCCAGTTCCTAGTTGGAAGCTCACCCGGCTCTGCTCTATACCAAACTTGAAAGTCAATGTGAGCACTAGCCTCGAAGTAAGGCCCTGATTATCCGGGCAAAACGGGAGGCGTGCAGCAGCTCCATGAGGCCTTCATCGCTGTTCTGCTTTAGTTTCACGGTAGTAAGCTTTCCAACATTCCTAGGGACTTTGCTTAAGCAACCGTTTCGGTACCAGAACACTGCGTAGAGACAGTAAGCTCTGGTCCTGCGTGTATGCTGCGTGTCAACCTAGAAATTGGAGACTGATGGCATAAGGCTTCTTTTCCCATTATGAAAGCTCCGTTCATGCGGCCTCGAAGCTACCTGAAAAGGATTGTTGTTGCCGGGGTTTTCCTCACTGCCGGCATGGTTCTGAGAAGAAAATGAGTTTTCTCCTAAGAAACCTTGGGGTTCCAGTTCCTTGTTGGAAGCTCACCCTGCTCTGCGCTATACCTAAAGTGAAAGTCAACGTGAGCCCAAGCTTCGAAGTAAGGCCCTGATTATCCTTGCAAAACGAGAGGCGTGCAGCAGCTCCATGAGGCCTTCATCGTTGTTCTGCTTTAATTTCAAGGTAGTAAGCTTTTCAACACTCCTAGGGGCCTTGCTTCAGCACCCGTTTCAGTACCAGAACACTGCGTAGAACCAGGAAGCTCTGCTCCTGCGTGTATGCTGCGTGTCAACCTACAAATTAGAGACTGACGGCACAAGGCTAGTTTTCCCATTATGAAAGCTCCGTTGATGCGGCCCCGAAGCTACCTGAAAAGCACTGTTGTTACCGTGCTTTTACTTACAGCCGGCATGGTTCATAGAAGCAAATGAGTTTTCTCGAAAGAAACCTTGTGCTTCAAGTTCCTAGTTGGAAGCTCACCCGGCTCTGCTCTATACCAAACGTGAAAGTCAATGTGAGCACTAGCCTCGAAGTAAGGCCCTGATTATCCTGGCAAAACGGGAGGCGTGCAGCAGCTCCATGAGGCCTTCATCGCTGTTCTGCTTTAGTTTCACGGTAGTAAGCTTTCCAACATTCCTAGGGACTTTGCTTAAGCAACCGTTTCGGTACCAGAACACTGCGTAGAGACAGTAAGCTCTGGTCCTGCGTGTATGCTGCGTGTCAACCTAGAAATTAGAGACTGACGGCACAAGGCTAGTTTTCCCATTATGAAAGCTCCGTTGATGCGGCCCCGTAGCTATCTGAAAAGCACTGTTGTTACCGTGCTTTTACTTACAGCCGGCATGGTTCATAAAAGAAAATGAGTTTTCTCGAAAGAAACCTTGTGCTTCCAGTTCCTAGTTGGAAGCTCACCCGGCTCTGCTCTATACCAAACTTGAAAGTCAATGTGAGCACTAGCCTCGAAGTAAGGCCCTGATTATCCTGGCAAAACGGGAGGCGTGCAGCAGCTCCATGAGGCCTTCATCGCTGTTCTGCTTTAGTTTCACGGTAGTAAGCTTTCCAACATTCCTAGGGACTTTGCTTAAGCAACCGTTTCGGTACCAGAACACTGCGTAGAGACAGTAAGCTCTGGTCCTGCGTGTATGCTGCGTGTCAACCTAGAAATTGGAGACTGATGGCATAAGGCTTCTTTTCCCATTATGAAAGCTCCGTTCATGCGGCCTCGAAGCTACCTGAAAAGCATTGTTGTTGCCGGGGTTTTCCTCACTGCCGGCATGGTTCTGAGAAGAAAATGAGTTTTCTCCTAAGAAACCTTGGGGTTCCAGTTCCTTGTTGGAAGCTCACCCTGCTCTGCGCTATACCTAAAGTGAAAGTCAACGTGAGCCCAAGCTTCGAAGTAAGGCCCTGATTATCCTTGCAAAACGAGAGGCGTGCAGCAGCTCCATGAGGCCTTCATCGTTGTTCTGCTTTAGTTTCAAGGTAGTAAGCTTTTCAACACTCCTAGGGGCCTTGCTTCAGCACCCGTTTCAGTACCAGAACACTGCGTAGAACCAGGAAGCTCTGCTCCTGCGTGTATGCTGCGTGTCAACCTAGAAATTAGAGACTGACGGCACAAGGCTAGTTTTCCCATTATGAAAGCTCCGTTGATGCGGCCCCGAAGCTACCTGAAAAGCACTGTTGTTACCGTGCTTTTACTTACAGCCGGCATGGTTCATAGAAGAAAATGAGTTTTCTCGAAAGAAACCTTGTGCTTCCAGTTCCTAGTTGGAAGCTCACCCGGCTCTGCTCTATACCAAACGTGAAAGTCAATGTGAGCACTAGCCTCGAAGTAAGGCCCTGATTATCCGGGCAAAACGGGAGGCGTGCAGCAGCTCCATGAGGCCTTCATCGCTGTTCTGCTTTAGTTTCACGGTAGTAAGCTTTCCAACATTCCTAGGGACTTTGCTTAAGCAACCGTTTCGGTACCAGAACACTGCGTAGAGACAGTAAGCTCTGGTCCTGCGTGTATGCTGCGTGTCAACCTAGAAATTGGAGACTGATGGCATAAGGCTTCTTTTCCCATTATGAAAGCTCCGTTCATGCGGCCTCGAAGCTACCTGAAAAGCATTGTTGTTGCCGGGGTTTTCCTCACTGCCGGCATGGTTCTGAGAAGAAAATGAGTTTTCTCCTAAGAAACCTTGGGGTTCCAGTTCCTTGTTGGAAGCTCACCCTGCTCTGCGCTATACCTAAAGTGAAAGTCAACGTGAGCCCAAGCTTCGAAGTAAGGCCCTGATTATCCTTGCAAAACGAGAGGCGTGCAGCAGCTCCATGAGGCCTTCATCGTTGTTCTGCTTTAGTTTCAAGGTAGTAAGCTTTTCAACACTCCTAGGGGCCTTGCTTCAGCACCCGTTTCAGTACCAGAACACTGCGTAGAACCAGGAAGCTCTGCTCCTGCGTGTATGCTGCGTGTCAACCTAGAAATTAGAGACTGACGGCACAAGGCTAGTTTTCCCATTATGAAAGCTCCGTTGATGCGGCCCCGAAGCTACCTGAAAAGCACTGTTGTTACCGTGCTTTTACTTACAGCCGGCATGGTTCATAGAAGAAAATGAGTTTTCTCGAAAGAAACCTTGTGCTTCCAGTTCCTAGTTGGAAGCTCACCCGGCTCTGCTCTATACCAAACGTGAAAGTCAATGTGAGCACTAGCCTCGAAGTAAGGCCCTGATTATCCTGGCAAAACGGGAGGCGTGCAGCATCTCCATGAGGCCTTCTTCGCTGTTCTGCTTTAGTTTCATGGTAGTAAGCTTTCCAACATTCCTAGGGACTTTGCTTAAGCAACCGTTTCGGTACCAGAACACTGCGTAGAGACAGTAAGCTCTGGTCCTGCGTGTATGCTGCGTGTCAACCTAGAAATTGGAGACTGATGGCATAAGGCTTCTTTTCCCATTATGAAAGCTCCGTTCATGCGGCCTCGAAGCTACCTGAAAAGCATTGTTGTTGCCGGGGTTTTCCTCACTGCCGGCATGGTTCTGAGAAGAAAATGAGTTTTCTCCTAAGAAACCTTGGGGTTCCAGTTCCTTGTTGGAAGCTCACCCTGCTCTGCGCTATACCTAAAGTGAAAGTCAACGTGAGCCCAAGCTTCGAAGTAAGGCCCTGATTATCCTTGCAAAACGAGAGGCGTGCAGCAGCTCCATGAGGCCTTCATCGTTGTTCTGCTTTAGTTTCAAGGTAGTAAGCTTTTCAACACTCCTAGGGGCCTTGCTTCAGCACCCGTTTCAGTACCAGAACACTGCGTAGAACCAGGAAGCTCTGCTCCTGCGTGTATGCTGCGTGTCAACCTAGAAATTAGAGACTGACGGCACAAGGCTAGTTTTCCCATTATGAAAGCTCCGTTGATGCGGCCCCGAAGCTACCTGAAAAGCACTGTTGTTACCGTGCTTTTACTTACAGCCGGCATGGTTCATAGAAGAAAATGAGTTTTCTCGAAAGAAACCTTGTGCTTCCAGTTCCTAGTTGGAAGCTCACCCGGCTCTGCTCTATACCAAACTTGAAAGTCAATGTGAGCACTAGCCTCGAAGTAAGGCCCTGATTATCCGGGCAAAACGGGAGGCGTGCAGCAGCTCCATGAGGCCTTCATCGCTGTTCTGCTTTAGTTTCACGGTAGTAAGCTTTCCAACATTCCTAGGGACTTTGCTTAAGCAACCGTTTCGGTACCAGAACACTGCGTAGAGACAGTAAGCTCTGGGCCTGCGTGTATGCTGCGTGTCAACCTAGAAATTGGAGACTGATGGCATAAGGCTTCTTTTCCCATTATGAAAGCTCCGTTCATGCGGCCTCGAAGCTACCTGAAAAGGATTGTTGTTGCCGGGGTTTTCCTCACTGCCGGCATGGTTCTGAGAAGAAAATGAGTTTTCTCCTAAGAAACCTTGGGTTTCCAGTTCCTTGTTGGAAGGTCACCCTGCTCTGCGCTATACCTAAAGTGAAAGTCAACGTGAGCCCATGCTTCGAAGTAAGGCCCTGATTATCCTTGCAAAACGAGAGGCGTGCAGCAGCTCCATGAGGCCTTCATCGTTGTTCTGCTTTAGTTTCAAGGTAGTAAGCTTTTCAACACTCCTAGGGGCCTTGCTTCAGCACCCGTTTCAGTACCAGAACACTGCGTAGAACCAGGAAGCTCTGCTCCTGCGTGTATGCTGCGTGTCAACCTAGAAATTAGAGACTGACGGCACAAGGCTAGTTTTCCCATTATGAAAGCTCCGTTGATGCGGCCCCGAAGCTACCTGAAAAGCACTGTTGTTACCGTGCTTTTACTTACAGCCGGCATGGTTCATAGAAGAAAATGAGTTTTCTCGAAAGAAACCTTGTGCTTCCAGTTCCTAGTTGGAAGCTCACCCGGCTCTGCTCTATACCAAACGTGAAAGTCAATGTGAGCACTAGCCTCGAAGTAAGGCCCTGATTATCCGGGCAAAACGGGAGGCGTGCAGCAGCTCCATGAGGCCTTCATCGCTGTTCTGTTTAGTTTCACGGTAGTAAGCTTTCCAACATTCCTAGGGACTTTGCTTAAGCAACCGTTTCGGTACCAGAACACTGCGTAGAGACAGTAAGCTCTGGTCCTGCGTGTATGCTGCGTGTCAACCTAGAAATTGGAGACTGATGGCATAAGGCTTCTTTTCCCATTATGAAAGCTCCGTTCATGCGGCCTCGAAGCTACCTGAAAAGGATTGTTGTTGCCGGGGTTTTCCTCACTGCCGGCATGGTTCTGAGAAGAAAATGAGTTTTCTCCTAAGAAACCTTGGGGTTCCAGTTCCTTGTTGGAAGCTCACCCTGCTCTGCGCTATACCTAAAGTGAAAGTCAACGTGAGCCCAAGCTTCGAAGTAAGGCCCTGATTATCCTTGCAAAACGAGAGGCGTGCAGCAGCTCCATGAGGCCTTCATCGTTGTTCTGCTTTAGTTTCAAGGTAGTAAGCTTTTCAACACTCCTAGGGGCCTTGCTTCAGCACCCGTTTCAGTACCAGAACACTGCGTAGAACCAGGAAGCTCTGCTCCTGCGTGTATGCTGCGTGTCAACCTAGAAATTAGAGACTGACGGCACAAGGCTAGTTTTCCCATTATGAAAGCTCCGTTGATGCGACCCGAAGCTACCTGAAAAGCACTGTTGTTACCGTGCTTTTACTTACAGCCGGCATGGTTCATAGAAGAAAATGAGTTTTCTCGAAAGAAACCTTGTGCTTCCAGTTCCTAGTTGGAAGCTCACCCGGCTCTGCTCTATACCAAACGTGAAAGTCAATGTGAGAACTAGCCTCGAAGTAAGGCCCTGATTATCCGGGCAAAACGGGAGGCGTGCAGCAGCTCCATGAGGCCTTCATCGCTGTTCTGCTTTAGTTTCACGGTAGTAAGCTTTCCAACATTCCTAGGGACTTTGCTTAAGCAACCGTTTCGGTACCAGAACACTGCGTAGAGACAGTAAGCTCTGGTCCTGCGTGTATGCTGCGTGTCAACCTAGAAATTGGAGACTGATGGCATAAGGCTTCTTTTCCCATTATGAAAGCTCCGTTCATGCGGCCTCGAAGCTACCTGAAAAGCATTGTTGTTGCCGGGGTTTTCCTCACTGCCGGCATGGTTCTGAGAAGAAAATGAGTTTTCTCCTAAGAAACCTTGGGGTTCCAGTTCCTTGTTGGAAGCTCACCCTGCTCTGCGCTATACCTAAAGTGAAAGTCAACGTGAGCCCAAGCTTCGAAGTAAGGCCCTGATTATCCTTGCAAAACGAGAGGCGTGCAGCAGCTCCATGAGGCCTTCATCGTTGTTCTGCTTTAGTTTCAAGGTAGTAAGCTTTTCAACACTCCTAGGGGCCTTGCTTCAGCACCCGTTTCAGTACCAGAACACTGCGTAGAACCAGGAAGCTCTGCTCCTGCGTGTATGCTGCGTGTCAACCTAGAAATTAGAGACTGACGGCACAAGGCTAGTTTTCCCATTATGAAAGCTCCGTTGATGCGGCCCCGAAGCTACCTGAAAAGCACTGTTGTTACCGTGCTTTTACTTACAGCCGGCATGGTTCATAGAAGAAAATGAGTTTTCTCGAAAGAAACCTTGTGCTTCCAGTTCCTAGTTGGAAGCTCACCCGGCTCTGCTCTATACCAAACGTGAAAGTCAATGTGAGCACTAGCCTCGAAGTAAGGCCCTGATTATCCTGGCAAAACGGGAGGCGTGCAGCAGCTCCATGAGGCCTTCATCGCTGTTCTGCTTTAGTTTCACGGTAGTAAGCTTTCCAACATTCCTAGGGACTTTGCTTAAGCAACCGTTTCGGTACCAGAACACTGCGTAGAGACAGTAAGCTCTGGTCCTGCGTGTATGCTGCGTGTCAACCTAGAAATTGGAGACTGATGGCATAAGGCTTCTTTTCCCATTATGAAAGCTCCGTTCATGCGGCCTCGAAGCTACCTGAAAAGGATTGTTGTTGCCGGGGTTTTCCTCACTGCCGGCATGGTTCTGAGAAGAAAATGAGTTTTCTCCTAAGAAACCTTGGGTTTCCAGTTCCTTGTTGGAAGCTCACCCTGCTCTGCGCTATACCTAAAGTGAAAGTCAACGTGAGCCCAAGCTTCGAAGTAAGGCCCTGATTATCCTTGCAAAACGAGAGGCGTGCAGCAGCTCCATGAGGCCTTCATCGTTGTTCTGCTATAGTTTCAAGGTAGTAAGCTTTTCAACACTCCTAGGGGACTTGCTTCAGCACCCGTTTCAGTACCAGAACACTGCGTAGAACCAGGAAGCTCTGCTCCTGCGTGTATGCTGCGTGTCAACCTAGAAATTAGAGACTGATGGCACAAGGCTAGTTTTCCCATTATGAAAGCTCCGTTGATGCGGCCCCGAAGCTACCTGAAAAGCACTGTTGTTACCGTGCTTTTACTTACAGCCGGCATGGTTCATAGAAGCAAATGAGTTTTCTCGAAAGAAACCTTGTGCTTCCAGTTCCTAGTTGGAAGCTCACCCGGCTCTGCTCTATACCAAACGTGAAAGTCAATGTGAGCACTAGCCTCGAAGTAAGGCCCTGATTATCCGGGCAAAACGGGAGGCGTGCAGCAGCTCCATGAGGCCTTCATCGCTGTTCTGCTTTAGTTTCACGGTAGTAAGCTTTCCAACATTCCTAGGGACTTTGCTTAAGCAACCGTTTCGGTACCAGAACACTGCGTAGAGACAGTAAGCTCTGGTCCTGCGTGTATGCTGCGTGTCAACCTAGAAATTGGAGACTGATGGCATAAGGCTTCTTTTCCCATTATGAAAGCTCCGTTCATGCGGCCTCGAAGCTACCTGAAAAGCATTGTTGTTGCCGGGGTTTTCCTCACTGCCGGCATGGTTCTGAGAAGAAAATGAGTTTTCTCCTAAGAAACCTTGGGGTTCCAGTTCCTTGTTGGAAGCTCACCCTGCTCTGCGCTATACCTAAAGTGAAAGTCAACGTGAGCCCAAGCTTCGAAGTAAGGCCCTGATTATCCTTGCAAAACGAGAGGCGTGCAGCAGCTCCATGAGGCCTTCATCGTTGTTCTGCTTTAGTTTCAAGGTAGTAAGCTTTTCAACACTCCTAGGGGCCTTGCTTCAGCACCCGTTTCAGTACCAGAACAGTGCGTAGAACCAGGAAGCTCTGCTCCTGCGTGTATGATGCGTGTCAACCTAGAAATTAGAGACTGACGGCACAAGGCTAGTTTTCCCATTATGAAAGCTCCGTTGATGCGGCCCCGAAGCTACCTGAAAAGCACTGTTGTTACCGTGCTTTTACTTACAGCCGGCATGGTTCATAGAAGAAAATGAGTTTTCTCGAAAGAAACCTTGTGCTTCCAGTTCCTAGTTGGAAGCTCACTCGGCTCTGCTCTATACCAAATGTGAAAGTCAAAGTGAGCACTAGCCTCGAAGTAAGGCCCTGATTATCCTGGCAAAACGGGAGGCGTGCAGCAGCTCCATGAGGCCTTCATCGTTGTTCTGCTTTAGTTTCAAGGTAGTAAGCTTTTCAACACTCCTAGGGGACTTGCTTCAGCACCCGTTTCAGTACCAGAACACTGCGTAGAACCAGGAAGCTCTGCTCCTGCGTGTATGCTGCGTGTCAACCTAGAAATTAGAGACTGATGGCACAAGGCTAGTTTTCCCATTATGAAAGCTCCGTTGATGCGGCCCCGAAGCTACCTGAAAAGCACTGTTGTTACCGTGCTTTTACTTACAGCCGGCATGGTTCATAGAAGAAAATGAGTTTTCTCGAAAGAAACCTTGTGCTTCCAGTTCCTAGTTGGAAGCTCACCCGGCTCTGCTCTATACCAAACGTGAAAGTCAATGTGAGCACTAGCCTCGAAGTAAGGCCCTGATTATCCGGGCAAAACGGGAGGCGTGCAGCAGCTCCATGAGGCCTTCATCGCTGTTCTGCTTTAGTTTCACGGTAGTAAGCTTTCCAACATTCCTAGGGACTTTGCTTAAGCAACCGTTTCGGTACCAGAACACTGCGTAGAGACAGTAAGCTCTGGTCCTGCGTGTATGCTGCGTGTCAACCTAGAAATTGGAGACTGATGGCATAAGGCTTCTTTTGCCATTATGAAAGCTCCGTTCATGCGGCCTCGAAGCTACCTGAAAAGGATTGTTGTTGCCGGGGTTTTCCTCACTGCCGGCATGGTTCTGAGAAGAAAATGAGTTTTCTCCTAAGAAACCTTGGGTTTCCAGTTCCTTGTTGGAAGCTCACCCTGCTCTGCGCTATACCTAAAGTGAAAGTCAACGTGAGCCCAAGCTTCGAAGTAACGCCCTGATTATCCTTGCAAAACGAGAGGCGTGCAGCAGCTCCATGAGGCCTTCATCGTTGTTCTGCTTTAGTTTCAAGGTAGTAAGCTTTTCAACACTCCTAGGGGCCTTGCTTCAGCACCCGTTTCAGTACCAGAACACTGCGTAGAACCAGGAAGCTCTGCTCCTGCGTGTATGCTGCGTGTCAACCTAGAAATTAGAGACTGACGGCACAAGGCTAGTTTTCCCATTATGAAAGCTCCGTTGATGCGGCCCCGAAGCTACCTGAAAAGCACTGTTGTTACCGTGCTTTTACTTACAGCCGGCATGGTTCATAGAAGCAAATGAGTTTTCTCGAAAGAAACCTTGTGCTTCCAGTTCCTAGTTGGAAGCTCACCCGGCTCCGCTCTATACCAAACGTGAAAGTCAATGTGAGCACTAGCCTCGAGGTAAGGCCCTGATTATCCGGGCAAAACGGGAGGCGTGCAGCAGCTCCATGAGGCCTTCATCGCTGTTCTGCTTTAGTTTCACGGTAGTAAGCTTTCCAACATTCCTAGGGACTTTGCTTAAGCAACCGTTTCGGTACCAGAACACTGCGTAGAGACAGTAAGCTCTGGTCCTGCGTGTATGCTGCGTGTCAACCTAGAAATTGCAGACTGATGGCATAAGGCTTCTTTTGCCATTATGAAAGCTCCGTTCATGCGGCCTCGAAGCTACCTGAAAAGCATTGTTGTTGCCGGGGTTTTCCTCACTGCCGGCATGGTTCTGAGAAGAAAATGAGTTTTCTCCTAAGAAACCTTGGGGTTCCAGTTCCTTGTTGGAAGCTCACCCTGCTCTGCGCTATACCTAAAGTGAAAGTCAACGTGAGCCCAAGCTTCGAAGTAAGGCCCTGATTATCCTTGCAAAACGAGAGGCGTGCAGCAGCTCCATGAGGCCTTCATCGTTGTTCTGCTTTAGTTTCAAGGTAGTAAGCTTTTCAACACTCCTAGGGGCCTTGCTTCAGCACCCGTTTCAGTACCAGAACACTGCGTAGAACCAGGAAGCTCTGCTCCTGCGTGTATGCTGCGTGTCAACCTAGAAATTAGAGACTGACGGCACAAGGCTAGTTTTCCCATTATGAAAGCTCCGTTGATGCGGCCCCGAAGCTACCTGAAAAGCACTGTTGTTACCGTGCTTTTACTTACAGCCGGCATGGTTCATAGAAGCAAATGAGTTTTCTCGAAAGAAACCTTGTGCTTCCAGTTCCTAGTTGGAAGCTCACCCGGCTCCGCTCTATACCAAACGTGAAAGTCAATGTGAGCACTAGCCTCGAAGTAAGGCCCTGATTATCCTGGCAAAACGAGAGGCGTGCAGCAGCTCCATGAGGCCTTCATCGTTGTTCTGCTTTAGTTTCAAGGTAGTAACCTTTTCAACACTCCTAGGGGCCTTGCTTCAGCACCCGTTTCAGTACCAGAACACTGCGTAGAACCAGGAAGCTCTGCTCCTGCGTGTATGCTGCGTGTCAACCTAGAAATTAGAGACTGACGGCACAAGGCTAGTTTTCCCATTATGAAAGCTCCGTTGATGCGACCCCGAAGCTACCTGAAAAGCACTGTTGTTACCGTGCTTTTACTTACAGCCGGCATGGTTCATAGAAGAAAATGAGTTTTCTCGAAAGAAACCTTGTGCTTCCAGTTCCTAGTTGGAAGCTCACCCGGCTCTGCTCTATACCAAACGTGAGAGTCAATGTGAGCACTAGCCTCGAAGTAAGGCCCTGATTATCCTGGCAAAACGGGAGGCGTGCAGCAGCTCCATGAGGCCTTCATCGCTGTTCTGCTTTAGTTTCACGGTAGTAAGCTTTCCAACATTCCTAGGGACTTTGCTTAAGCAACCGTTTCGGTACCAGAACACTGCGTAGAGACAGTAAGCTCCTGGGCCTGCGTGTATGCTGCGTGTCAACCTAGAAATTGGAGACTGATGGCATAAGGCTTCTTTTCCCATTATGAAAGCTCCGTTCATGCGGCCTCGAAGCTACCTGAAAAGCATTGTTGTTGCCGGGGTTTTCCTCACTGCCGGCATGGTTCTGGGAAGAAAATGAGTTTTCTCCTAAGAAACCTTGGGGTTCCAGTTCCTTGTTGGAAGCTCACCCTGCTCTGCGCTATACCTAAAGTGAAAGTCAACGTGAGCCCAAGCTTCGAAGTAAGGCCCTGATTATCCTTGCAAAACGAGAGGCGTGCAGCAGCTCCATGAGGCCTTCATCGTTGTTCTGCTTTAGTTTCAAGGTAGTAAGCTTTTCAACACTCCTAGGGGCCTTGCTTCAGCACCCGTTTCAGTACCAGAACACTGCGTAGAACCAGGAAGCTCTGCTCCTGCGTGTATGCTGCGTGTCAACCTAGAAATTAGAGACTGACGGCACAAGGCTAGTTTTCCCATTATGAAAGCTCCGTTGATGCGGCCCCGAAGCTACCTGAAAAGCACTGTTGTTACCGTGCTTTTACTTACAGCCGGCATGGTTCATAGAAGAAAATGAGTTTTCTCGAAAGAAACCTTGTGCTTCCAATTCCTAGTTGGAAGCTCACTCGGCTCTGCTCTATACCAAATGTGAAAGTCAAAGTGAGCACTAGCCTCGAAGTAAGGCCCTGATTATCCTGGCAAAACGGGAGGCGTGCAGCAGCTCCATGAGGCCTTCATCGTTGTTCTGCTTTAGTTTCAAGGTAGTAAGCTTTTCAACACTCCTAGGGGACTTGCTTCAGCACCCGTTTCAGTACCAGAACACTGCGTAGAACCAGGAAGCTCTGCTCCTGCGTGTATGCTGCGTGTCAACCTAGAAATTAGAGACTGATGGCACAAGGCTAGTTTTCCCATTATGAAAGCTCCGTTGATGCGGCCCCGAAGCTACCTGAAAAGCACTGTTGTTACCGTGCTTTTACTTACAGCCGGCATGGTTCATAGAAGCAAATGAGTTTTCTCGAAAGAAACCTTGTGCTTCCAGTTCCTAGTTGGAAGCTCACCCGGCTCTGCTCTATACCAAACGTGAAAGTCAATGTGAGCACTAGCCTCGAAGTAAGGCCCTGATTATCCGGGCAAAACGGGAGGCGTGCAGCAGCTCCATGAGGCCTTCATCGCTGTTCTGCTTTAGTTTCACGGTAGTAAGCTTTCCAACATTCCTAGGGACTTTGCTTAAGCAACCGTTTCGGTACCAGAACACTGCGTAGAGACAGTAAGCTCTGGTCCTGCGTGTATGCTGCGTGTCAACCTAGAAATTGGAGACTGATGGCATAAGGCTTCTTTTCCCATTATGAAAGCTCCGTTCATGCGGCCTCGAAGCTACCTGAAAAGGATTGTTGTTGCCGGGGTTTTCCTCACTGCCGGCATGGTTCTGAGAAGAAAATGAGTTTTCTCCTAAGAAACCTTGGGTTTCCAGTTCCTTATTGGAAGCTCACCCTGCTCTGCGCTATACCTAAAGTGAAAGTCAACGTGAGCCCAAGCTTCGAAGTAACGCCCTGATTATCCTTGCAAAACGAGAGGCGTGCAGCAGCTCCATGAGGCCTTCATCGTTGTTCTGCTTTAGTTTCAAGGTAGTAAGCTTTTCAACACTCCTAGGGGCCTTGCTTCAGCACCCGTTTCAGTACCAGAACACTGCGTAGAACCAGGAAGCTCTGCTCCTGCGTGTATGCTGCGTGTCAACCTAGAAATTAGAGACTGACGGCACAAGGCTAGTTTTCCCATTATGAAAGCTCCGTTGATGCGGCCCCAAAGCTACCTGAAAAGCACTGTTGTTACCGTGCTTTTACTTACAGCCGGCATGGTTCATAGAAGAAAATGAGTTTTCTCGAAAGAAACCTTGTGCTTCCAGTTCCTAGTTGGAAGCTCACCCGGCTCTGCTCTATACCAAACGTGAAAGTCAATGTGAGCACTAGCCTCGAAGTAAGGCCCTGATTATCCGGGCAAAACGGGAGGCGTGCAGCAGCTCCATGAGGCCTTCATCGCTGTTCTGCTTTAGTTTCACGGTAGTAAGCTTTCCAACATTCCTAGGGACTTTGCTTAAGCAACCGTTTCGGTACCAGAACACTGCGTAGAGACAGTAAGCTCTGGTCCTGCGTGTATGCTGCGTGTCAACCTAGAAATTGGAGACTGATGGCATAAGGCTTCTTTTGCCATTATGAAAGCTCCGTTCATGCGGCCTCGAAGCTACCTGAAAAGCATTGTTGTTGCCGGGGTTTTCCTCACTGCCGGCATGGTTCTGAGAAGAAAATGAGTTTTCTCCTAAGAAACCTTGGGGTTCCAGTTCCTTGTTGGAAGCTCACCCTGCTCTGCGCTATACCTAAAGTGAAAGTCAACGTGAGCCCAAGCTTCGAAGTAAGGCCCTGATTATCCTTGCAAAACGAGAGGCGTGCAGCAGCTCCATGAGGCCTTCATCGTTGTTCTGCTTTAGTTTCAAGGTAGTAAGCTTTTCAACACTCCTAGGGGCCTTGCTTCAGCACCCGTTTCAGTACCAGAACACTGCGTAGAACCAGGAAGCTCTGCTCCTGCGTGTATGCTGCGTGTCAACCTAGAAATTAGAGACTGACGGCACAAGGCTAGTTTTCCCATTATGAAAGCTCCGTTGATGCGGCCCCGAAGCTACCTGAAAAGCACTGTTGTTACCGTGCTTTTACTTACAGCCGGCATGGTTCATAGAAGAAAATGAGTTTTCTCGAAAGAAACCTTGTGCTTCCAGTTCCTAGTTGGAAGCTCACTCGGCTCTGCTCTATACCAAATGTGAAAGTCAAAGTGAGCACTAGCCTCGAAGTAAGGCCCTGATTATCCTGGCAAAACGGGAGGCGTGCAGCAGCTCCATGAGGCCTTCATCGTTGTTCTGCTTTAGTTTCAAGGTAGTAAGCTTTTCAACACTCCTAGGGGCCTTGCTTCAGCACCCGTTTCAGTACCAGAACACTGCGTAGAACCAGGAAGCTCTGCTCCTGCGTGTATGCTGCGTGTCAACCTAGAAATTAGAGACTGACGGCACAAGGCTAGTTTTCCCATTATGAAAGCTCCGTTGATGCGGCCCCGAAGCTACCTGAAAAGCACTGTTGTTACCGTGCTTTTACTTACAGCCGGCATGGTTCATAGAAGCAAATGAGTTTTCTCGAAAGAAACCTTGTGCTTCCAGTTCCTAGTTGGAAGCTCACCCGGCTCCGCTTTATACCAAACGTGAAAGTCAATGTGAGCACTAGCCTCGAAGTAAGGCCCTGATTATCCGGGCAAAACGGGAGGCGTGCAGCAGCTCCATGAGGCCTTCATCGCTGTTCTGCTTTAGTTTCACGGTAGTAAGCTTTCCAACATTCCTAGGGACTTTGCTTAAGCAACCGTTTCGGTACCAGAACACTGCGTAGAGACAGTAAGCTCTGGTCCTGCGTGTATGCTGCGTGTCAACCTAGAAATTGGAGACTGATGGCATAAGGCTTCTTTTGCCATTATGAAAGCTCCGTTCATGCGGCCTCGAAGCTACCTGAAAAGCATTGTTGTTGCCGGGGTTTTCCTCACTGCCGGCATGGTTGTGGGAAGAAAATGAGTTTTCTCCTAAGAAACCTTGGGGTTCCAGTTCCTTGTTGGAAGCTCACCCTGCTCTGCGCTATACCTAAAGTGAAAGTCAACGTGAGCCCAAGCTTCGAAGTAAGGCCCTGATTATTCTTGCAAAACGAGAGGCGTGCAGCAGCTCCATGAGGCCTTCATCGTTGTTCTGCTTTAGTTTCAAGGTAGTAAGCTTTTCAACACTCCTAGGGGCCTTGCTTCAGCACCCGTTTCAGTACCAGAACACTGCGTAGAACCAGGAAGCTCTGCTCCTGCGTGTATGCTGCGTGTCAACCTAGAAATTAGAGACTGACGGCACAAGGCTAGTTTTCCCATTATGAAAGCTCCGTTGATGCGGCCCCGAAGCTACCTGAAAAGCACTGTTGTTACCGTGCTTTTACTTACAGCCGGCATGGTTCATAGAAGCAAATGAGTTTTCTCGAAAGAAACCTTGTGCTTCCAGTTCCTAGTTGGAAGCTCACCCGGCTCCGCTCTATACCAAACGTGAAAGTCAATGTGAGCACTAGCCTCGAAGTAAGGCCCTGATTATCCTGGCAAAACGGGAGGCGTGCAGCAGCTCCATGAGGCCTTCATCGCTGTTCTGCTTTAGTTTCACGGTAGTAAGCTTTCCAACATTCCTAGGGACTTTGCTTAAGCAACCGTTTCGGTACCAGAACACTGCGTAGAGACAGTAAGCTCTGGTCCTGCGTGTATGCTGCGTGTCAACCTAGAAATTGCAGACTGATGGCATAAGGCTTCTTTTCCCATTATGAAAGCTCCGTTCATGCGGCCTCGAAGCTACCTGAAAAGCATTGTTGTTGCCGGGGTTTTCCTCACTGCCGGCATGGTTCTGAGAAGAAAATGAGATTTCTCCTAAGAAACCTTGGGGTTCCAGTTCCTTGTTGGAAGCTCACCCTGCTCTGCGCTATACCTAAAGTGAAAGTCAACGTGAGCCCAAGCTTCGAAGTAAGGCCCTGATTATCCTTGCAAAACGAGAGGCGTGCTGCAGCTCCATGAGGCCTTCATCGTTGTTCTGCTTTAGTTTCAAGGTAGTAAGCTTTTCAACACTCCTAGGGGCCTTGCTTCAGCACCCGTTTCAGTACCAGAACACTGCGTAGAACCAGGAAGCTCTGCTCCTGCGTGTATGCTGCGTGTCAACCTAGAAATTAGAGACTGACGGCACAAGGCTAGTTTTCCCATTATGAAAGCTCCGTTGATGCGGCCCCGAAGCTACCTGAAAAGCACTGTTGTTACCGTGCTTTTACTTACAGCCGGCATGGTTCATAGAAGCAAATGAGTTTTCTCGAAAGAAACCTTGTGCTTCCAGTTCCTAGTTGGAAGCTCACCCGGCTCCGCTCTATACCAAACTTGAAAGTCAATGTGAGCACTAGCCTCGAAGTAAGGCCCTGATTATCCGGGCAAAACGGGAGGCGTGCAGCAGCTCCATGAGGCCTTCATCGCTGTTCTGCTTTAGTTTCACGGTAGTAAGCTTTCCAACATTCCTAGGGACTTTGCTTAAGCAACCGTTTCGGTACCAGAACACTGCGTAGAGACAGTAAGCTCTGGTCCTGCGTGTATGCTGCGTGTCAACCTAGAAATTGGAGACTGATGGCATAAGGCTTCTTTTGCCATTATGAAAGCTCCGTTCATGCGGCCTCGAAGCTACCTGAAAAGCATTGTTGTTGCCGGGGTTTTCCTCACTGCCGGCATGGTTCTGAGAAGAAAATGAGTTTTCTCCTAAGAAACCTTGGGGTTCCAGTTCCTTGTTGGAAGCTCACCCTGCTCTGCGCTATACCTAAAGTGAAAGTCAACGTGAGCCCAAGCTTCGAAGTAAGGCCCTGATTATCCTTGCAAAACGAGAGGCGTGCAGCAGCTCCATGAGGCCTTCATCGTTGTTCTGCTTTAGTTTCAAGGTAGTAAGCTTTTCAACACTCCTAGGGGCCTTGCTTCAGCACCCGTTTCAGTACCAGAACACTGCGTAGAACCAGGAAGCTCTGCTCCTGCGTGTATGCTGCGTGTCAACCTAGAAATTAGAGACTGACGGCACAAGGCTAGTTTTCCCATTATGAAAGCTCCGTTGATGCGGCCCCGAAGCTACCTGAAAAGCACTGTTTTTACCGTGCTTTTACTTACAGCCGGCATGGTTCATAGAAGAAAATGAGTTTTCTCGAAAGAAACCTTGTGCTTCCAGTTCCTAGTTGGAAGCTCACCCGGCTCCGCTCTATACCAAACGTGAAAGTCAATGTGAGCACTAGCCTCGAAGTAAGGCCCTGATTATCCTGGCAAAACGGGAGGCGTGCAGCAGCTCCATGAGGCCTTCATCGCTGTTCTGCTTTAGTTTCACGGTAGTAAGCTTTCCAACATTCCTAGGGACTTTGCTTAAGCAACCGTTTCGGTACCAGAACACTGCGTAGAGACAGTAAGCTCTGGTCCTGCGTGTATGCTGCGTGTCAACCTAGAAATTGCAGACTGATGGCATAAGGCTTCTTTTCCCATTATGAAAGCTCCGTTCATGCGGCCTCGAAGCTACCTGAAAAGCATTGTTGTTGCCGGGGTTTTCCTCACTGCCGGCATGGTTCTGAGAAGAAAATGAGTTTTCTCCTAAGAAACCTTGGGGTTCCAGTTCCTTGTTGGAAGCTCACCCTGCTCTGCGCTATACCTAAAGTGAAAGTCAACGTGAGCCCAAGCTTCGAAGTAAGGCCCTGATTATCCTTGCAAAACGAGAGGCGTGCAGCAGCTCCATGAGGCCTTCATCGTTGTTCTGCTTTAGTTTCAAGGTAGTAAGCATTTCAACACTCCTAGGGGCCTTGCTTCAGCACCCGTTTCAGTACCAGAACACTGCGTAGAACCAGGAAGCTCTGCTCCTGCGTGTATGCTGCGTGTCAACCTAGAAATTAGAGACTGACGGCACAAGGCTAGTTTTCCCATTATGAAAGCTCCGTTGATGCGGCCCCGAAGCTACCTGAAAAGCACTGTTGTTACCGTGCTTTTACTTACAGCCGGCATGGTTCATAGAAGCAAATGAGTTTTCTCGAAAGAAACCTTGTGCTTCCAGTTCCTAGTTGGAAGCTCACCCGGCTCCGCTCTATACCAAACTTGAAAGTCAATGTGAGCACTAGCCTCGAAGTAAGGCCCTGATTATCCGGGCAAAACGGGAGGCGTGCAGCAGCTCCATGAGGCCTTCATCGCTGTTCTGCTTTAGTTTCACGGTAGTAAGCTTTCCAACATTCCTAGGGACTTTGCTTAAGCAACCGTTTCGGTACCAGAACACTGCGTAGAGACAGTAAGCTCTGGTCCTGCGTGTATGCTGCGTGTCAACCTAGAAATTGGAGACTGATGGCATAAGGCTTCTTTTGCCATTATGAAAGCTCCGTTCATGCGGCCTCGAAGCTACCTGAAAAGCATTGTTGTTGCCGGGGTTTTCCTCACTGCCGGCATGGTTCTGAGAAGAAAATGAGTTTTCTCCTAAGAAACCTTGGGGTTCCAGTTCCTTGTTGGAAGCTCACCCTGCTCTGCGCTATACCTAAAGTGAAAGTCAACGTGAGCCCAAGCTTCGAAGTAAGGCCCTGATTATCCTTGCAAAACGAGAGGCGTGCAGCAGCTCCATGAGGCCTTCATCGTTGTTCTGCTTTAGTTTCAAGGTAGTAAGCTTTTCAACACTCCTAGGGGCCTTGCTTCAGCACCCGTTTCAGTACCAGAACACTGCGTAGAACCAGGAAGCTCTGCTCCTGCGTGTATGCTGCGTGTCAACCTAGAAATTAGAGACTGACGGCACAAGGCTAGTTTTCCCATTATGAAAGCTCCGTTGATGCGGCCCCGAAGCTACCTGAAAAGCACTGTTGTTACCGTGCTTTTACTTACAGCCGGCATGGTTCATAGAAGCAAATGAGTTTTCTCGAAAGAAACCTTGTGCTTCCAGTTCCTAGTTGGAAGCTCACCCGGCTCCGCTCTATACCAAACTTGAAAGTCAATGTGAGCACTAGCCTCGAAGTAAGGCCCTGATTATCCGGGCAAAACGGGAGGCGTGCAGCAGCTCCATGAGGCCTTCATCGCTGTTCTGCTTTAGTTTCACGGTAGTAAGCTTTCCAACATTCCTAGGGACTTTGCTTAAGCAACCGTTTCGGTACCAGAACACTGCGTAGAGACAGTAAGCTCTGGTCCTGCGTGTATGCTGCGTGTCAACCTAGAAATTGGAGACTGATGGCATAAGGCTTCTTTTGCCATTATGAAAGCTCCGTTCATGCGGCCTCGAAGCTACCTGAAAAGCATTGTTGTTGCCGGGGTTTTCCTCACTGCCGGCATGGTTCTGAGAAGAAAATGAGTTTTCTCCTAAGAAACCTTGGGGTTCCAGTTCCTTGTTGGAAGCTCACCCTGCTCTGCGCTATACCTAAAGTGAAAGTCAACGTGAGCCCAAGCTTCGAAGTAAGGCCCTGATTATCCTTGCAAAACGAGAGGCGTGCAGCAGCTCCATGAGGCCTTCATCGTTGTTCTGCTTTAGTTTCAAGGTAGTAAGCTTTTCAACACTCCTAGGGGCCTTGCTTCAGCACCCGTTTCAGTACCAGAACACTGCGTAGAACCAGGAAGCTCTGCTCCTGCGTGTATGCTGCGTGTCAACCTAGAAATTAGAGACTGACGGCACAAGGCTAGTTTTCCCATTATGAAAGCTCCGTTGATGCGGCCCCGAAGCTACCTGAAAAGCACTGTTGTTACCGTGCTTTTACTTACAGCCGGCATGGTTCATAGAAGAAAATGAGTTTTCTCGAAAGAAACCTTGTGCTTCCAGTTCCTAGTTGGAAGCTCACCCGGCTCTGCTCTATACCAAACGTGAAAGTCAATGTGAGCACTAGCCTCGAAGTAAGGCCCTGATTATCCGGGCAAAACGGGAGGCGTGCAGCAGCTCCATGAGGCCTTCATCGCTGTTCTGCTTTAGTTTCACGGTAGTAAGCTTTCCAACATTCCTAGGGACTTTGCTTAAGCAACCGTTTCGGTACCAGAACACTGCGTAGAGACAGTAAGCTCTGGTCCTGCGTGTATGCTGCGTGTCAACCTAGAAATTGGAGACTGATGGCATAAGGCTTCTTTTGCCATTATGAAAGCTCCGTTCATGCGGCCTCGAAGCTACCTGAAAAGCATTGTTGTTGCCGGGGTTTTCCTCACTGCCGGCATGGTTCTGAGAAGAAAATGAGTTTTCTCCTAAGAAACCTTGGGGTTCCAGTTCCTTGTTGGAAGCTCACCCTGCTCTGCGCTATACCTAAAGTGAAAGTCAACGTGAGCCCAAGCTTCGAAGTAAGGCCCTGATTATCCTTGCAAAACGAGAGGCGTGCAGCAGCTCCATGAGGCCTTCATCGTTGTTCTGCTTTAGTTTCAAGGTAGTAAGCATTTCAACACTCCTAGGGGCCTTGCTTCAGCACCCGTTTCAGTACCAGAACACTGCGTAGAACCAGGAAGCTCTGCTCCTGCGTGTATGCTGCGTGTCAACCTAGAAATTAGAGACTGACGGCACAAGGCTAGTTTTCCCATTATGAAAGCTCCGTTGATGCGGCCCCGAAGCTACCTGAAAAGCACTGTTGTTACCGTGCTTTTACTTACAGCCGGCATGGTTCATAGAAGCAAATGAGTTTTCTCGAAAGAAACCTTGTGCTTCCAGTTCCTAGTTGGAAGCTCACCCGGCTCCGCTCTATACCAAACGTGAAAGTCAATGTGAGCACTAGCCTCGAAGTAAGGCCCTGATTATCCTGGCAAAACGGGAGGCGTGCAGCAGCTCCATGAGGCCTTCATCGCTGTTCTGCTTTAGTTTCACGGTAGTAAGCTTTCCAACATTCCTAGGGACTTTGCTTAAGCAACCGTTTCGGTACCAGAACACTGCGTAGAGACAGTAAGCTCTGGTCCTGCGTGTATGCTGCGTGTCAACCTAGAAATTGCAGACTGATGGCATAAGGCTTCTTTTCCCATTATGAAAGCTCCGTTCATGCGGCCTCGAAGCTACCTGAAAAGCATTGTTGTTGCCGGGGTTTTCCTCACTGCCGGCATGGTTCTGAGAAGAAAATGAGTTTTCTCCTAAGAAACCTTGGGGTTCCAGTTCCTTGTTGGAAGCTCACCCTGCTCTGCGCTATACCTAAAGTGAAAGTCAACGTGAGCCCAAGCTTCGAAGTAAGGCCCTGATTATCCTTGCAAAACGAGAGGCGTGCAGCAGCTCCATGAGGCCTTCATCGTCGTTCTGCTTTAGTTTCAAGGTAGTAAGCTTTTCAACACTCCTAGGGGCCTTGCTTCAGCACCCGTTTCAGTACCAGAACACTGCGTAGAACCAGGAAGCTCTGCTCCTGCGTGTATGCTGCGTGTCAACCTAGAAATTAGAGACTGACGGCACAAGGCTAGTTTTCCCATTATGAAAGCTCCGTTGATGCGGCCCCGAAGCTACCTGAAAAGCACTGTTGTTACCGTGCTTTTACTTACAGCCGGCATGGTTCATAGAAGAAAATGAGTTTTCTCGAAAGAAACCTTGTGCTTCCAGTTCCTAGTTGGAAGCTCACCCGGCTCTGCTCTATACCAAACGTGAAAGTCAATGTGAGCACTAGCCTCGAAGTAAGGCCCTGATTATCCGGGCAAAACGGGAGGCGTGCAGCAGCTCCATGAGGCCTTCATCGCTGTTCTGCTTTAGTTTCACGGTAGTAAGCTTTCCAACATTCCTAGGGACTTTGCTTAAGCAACCGTTTCGGTACC
This sequence comes from Eubalaena glacialis, assembly GCF_028564815.1. Classification (NCBI taxonomy): domain Eukaryota; kingdom Metazoa; phylum Chordata; class Mammalia; order Artiodactyla; family Balaenidae; genus Eubalaena; species Eubalaena glacialis. The sequence goes on from NC_083725.1 coordinate 29,437,577, forward strand.
AGAACACTGCGTAGAGACAGTAAGCTCTGGTCCTGCGTGTATGCTGCGTGTCAACCTAGAAATTGGAGACTGATGGCATAAGGCTTCTTTTCCCATTATGAAAGCTCCGTTCATGCGGCCTCGAAGCTACCTGAAAAGCATTGTTGTTGCCGGGGTTTTCCTCACTGCCGGCATGGTTCTGAGAAGAAAATGAGTTTTCTCCTAAGAAACCTTGGGGTTCCAGTTCCTTGTTGGAAGCTCACCCTGCTCTGCGCTATACCTAAAGTGAAAGTCAACGTGAGCCCAAGCTTCGAAGTAAGGCCCTGATTATCCTTGCAAAACGAGAGGCGTGCAGCAGCTCCATGAGGCCTTCATCGTCGTTCTGCTTTAGTTTCAAGGTAGTAAGCTTTTCAACACTCCTAGGGGCCTTGCTTCAGCACCCGTTTCAGTACCAGAACACTGCGTAGAACCAGGAAGCTCTGCTCCTGCGTGTATGCTGCGTGTCAACCTAGAAATTAGAGACTGACGGCACAAGGCTAGTTTTCCCATTATGAAAGCTCCGTTGATGCGGCCCCGAAGCTACCTGAAAAGCACTGTTGTTACCGTGCTTTTACTTACAGCCGGCATGGTTCATAGAAGAAAATGAGTTTTCTCGAAAGAAACCTTGTGCTTCCAGTTCCTAGTTGGAAGCTCACCCGGCTCTGCTCTATACCAAACGTGAAAGTCAATGTGAGCACTAGCCTCGAAGTAAGGCCCTGATTATCCGGGCAAAACGGGAGGCGTGCAGCAGCTCCATGAGGCCTTCATCGCTGTTCTGCTTTAGTTTCACGGTAGTAAGCTTTCCAACATTCCTAGGGACTTTGCTTAAGCAACCGTTTCGGTACCAGAACACTGCGTAGAGACAGTAAGCTCTGGTCCTGCGTGTATGCTGCGTGTCAACCTAGAAATTGGAGACTGATGGCATAAGGCTTCTTTTCCCATTATGAAAGCTCCGTTCATGCGGCCTCGAAGCTACCTGAAAAGCATTGTTGTTGCCGGGGTTTTCCTCACTGCCGGCATGGTTCTGAGAAGAAAATGAGTTTTCTCCTAAGAAACCTTGGGGTTCCAGTTCCTTGTTGGAAGCTCACCCTGCTCTGCGCTATACCTAAAGTGAAAGTCAACGTGAGCCCAAGCTTCGAAGTAAGGCCCTGATTATCCTTGCAAAACGAGAGGCGTGCAGCAGCTCCATGAGGCCTTCATCGTCGTTCTGCTTTAGTTTCAAGGTAGTAAGCTTTTCAACACTCCTAGGGGCCTTGCTTCAGCACCCGTTTCAGTACCAGAACACTGCGTAGAACCAGGAAGCTCTGCTCCTGCGTGTATGCTGCGTGTCAACCTAGAAATTAGAGACTGACGGCACAAGGCTAGTTTTCCCATTATGAAAGCTCCGTTGATGCGGCCCCGAAGCTACCTGAAAAGCACTGTTGTTACCGTGCTTTTACTTACAGCCGGCATGGTTCATAGAAGAAAATGAGTTTTCTCGAAAGAAACCTTGTGCTTCCAGTTCCTAGTTGGAAGCTCACCCGGCTCTGCTCTATACCAAACGTGAAAGTCAATGTGAGCACTAGCCTCGAAGTAAGGCCCTGATTATCCGGGCAAAACGGGAGGCGTGCAGCAGCTCCATGAGTCCTTCATCGCTGTTCTGCTTTAGTTTCACGGTAGTAAGCTTTCCAACATTCCTAGGGACTTTGCTTAAGCAACCGTTTCGGTACCAGAACACTGCGTAGAGACAGTAAGCTCTGGTCCTGCGTGTATGCTGCGTGTCAACCTAGAAATTGGAGACTGATGGCATAAGGCTTCTTTTCCCATTATGAAAGCTCCGTTCATGCGGCCTCGAAGCTACCTGAAAAGCATTGTTGTTGCCGGGGTTTTCCTCACTGCCGGCATGGTTCTGAGAAGAAAATGAGTTTTCTCCTAAGAAACCTTGGGGTTCCAGTTCCTTGTTGGAAGCTCACCCTGCTCTGCGCTATACCTAAAGTGAAAGTCAACGTGAGCCCAAGCTTCGAAGTAAGGCCCTGATTATCCTTGCAAAACGAGAGGCGTGCAGCAGCTCCATGAGGCCTTCATCGTCGTTCTGCTTTAGTTTCAAGGTAGTAAGCTTTTCAACACTCCTAGGGGCCTTGCTTCAGCACCCGTTTCAGTACCAGAACACTGCGTAGAACCAGGAAGCTCTGCTCCTGCGTGTATGCTGCGTGTCAACCTAGAAATTAGAGACTGACGGCACAAGGCTAGTTTTCCCATTATGAAAGCTCCGTTGATGCGGCCCCGAAGCTACCTGAAAAGCACTGTTGTTACCGTGCTTTTACTTACAGCCGGCATGGTTCATAGAAGAAAATGAGTTTTCTCGAAAGAAACCTTGTGCTTCCAGTTCCTAGTTGGAAGCTCACCCGGCTCCGCTCTATACCAAACGTGAAAGTCAATGTGAGCACTAGCCTCGAAGTAAGGCCCTGATTATCCGGGCAAAACGGGAGGCGTGCAGCAGCTCCATGAGGCCTTCATCGCTGTTCTGCTTTAGTTTCACGGTAGTAAGCTTTCCAACATTCCTAGGGACTTTGCTTAAGCAACCGTTTCGGTACCAGAACACTGCGTAGAGACAGTAAGCTCTGGTCCTGCGTGTATGCTGCGTGTCAACCTAGAAATTGGAGACTGATGGCATAAGGCTTCTTTTCCCATTATGAAAGCTCCGTTCATGCGGCCTCGAAGCTACCTGAAAAGCATTGTTGTTGCCGGGGTTTTCCTCACTGCCGGCATGGTTCTGAGAAGAAAATGAGTTTTCTCCTAAGAAACCTTGGGGTTCCAGTTCCTTGTTGGAAGCTCACCCTGCTCTGCGCTATACCTAAAGTGAAAGTCAACGTGAGCCCAAGCTTCGAAGTAAGGCCCTGATTATCCTTGCAAAACGAGAGGCGTGCAGCAGCTCCATTAGGCCTTCATCGTCGTTCTGCTTTAGTTTCAAGGTAGTAAGCTTTTCAACACTCCTAGGGGCCTTGCTTCAGCACCCGTTTCAGTACCAGAACACTGCGTAGAACCAGGAAGCTCTGCTCCTGCGTGTATGCTGTGTGTCAACCTAGAAATTAGAGACTGACGGCACAAGGCTAGTTTTCCCATTATGAAAGCTCCGTTGATGCGGCCCCGAAGCTACCTGAAAAGCACTGTTGTTACCGTGCTTTTACTTACAGCCGGCATGGTTCATAGAAGAAAATGAGTTTTCTCAAAAGAAACCTTGTGCTTCCAGTTCCTAGTTGGAAGCTCACCCGGCTCTGCTCTATACCAAACGTGAAAGTCAATGTGAGCACTAGCCTCGAAGTAAGGCCCTGATTATCCGGGCAAAACGGGAGGCGTGCAGCAGCTCCATGAGGCCTTCATCGCTGTTCTGCTTTAGTTTCACGGTAGTAAGCTTTCCAACATTCCTAGGGACTTTGCTTAAGCAACCGTTTCGGTACCAGAACACTGCGTAGAGACAGTAAGCTCTGGTCCTGCGTGTATGCTGCGTGTCAACCTAGAAATTGGAGACTGATGGCATAAGGCTTCTTTTGCCATTATGAAAGCTCCGTTCATGCGGCCTCGAAGCTACCTGAAAAGCATTGTTGTTGCCGGGGTTTTCCTCACTGCCGGCATGGTTCTGAGAAGAAAATGAGTTTTCTCCTAAGAAACCTTGGGGTTCCAGTTCCTTGTTGGAAGCTCACCCTGCTCTGCGCTATACCTAAAGTGAAAGTCAACGTGAGCCCAAGCTTCGAAGTAAGGCCCTGATTATCCTTGCAAAACGAGAGGCGTGCAGCAGCTCCATGAGGCCTTCATCGTTGTTCTGCTTTAGTTTCAAGGTAGTAAGCATTTCAACACTCCTAGGGGCCTTGCTTCAGCACCCGTTTCAGTACCAGAACACTGCGTAGAACCAGGAAGCTCTGCTCCTGCGTGTATGCTGCGTGTCAACCTAGAAATTAGAGACTGACGGCACAAGGCTAGTTTTCCCATTATGAAAGCTCCGTTGATGCGGCCCCGAAGCTACCTGAAAAGCACTGTTGTTACCGTGCTTTTACTTACAGCCGGCATGGTTCATAGAAGCAAATGAGTTTTCTCGAAAGAAACCTTGTGCTTCCAGTTCCTAGTTGGAAGCTCACCCGGCTCCGCTCTATACCAAACGTGAAAGTCAATGTGAGCACTAGCCTCGAAGTAAGGCCCTGATTATCCGGGCAAAACGGGAGGCGTGCAGCAGCTCCATGAGGCCTTCATCGCTGTTCTGCTTTAGTTTCACGGTAGTAAGCTTTCCAACATTCCTAGGGACTTTGCTTAAGCAACCGTTTCGGTACCAGAACACTGCGTAGAGACAGTAAGCTCTGGTCCTGCGTGTATGCTGCGTGTCAACCTAGAAATTGCAGACTGATGGCATAAGGCTTCTTTTCCCATTATGAAAGCTCCGTTCATGCGGCCTCGAAGCTACCTGAAAAGCATTGTTGTTGCCGGGGTTTTCCTCACTGCCGGCATGGTTCTGAGAAGAAAATGAGTTTTCTCCTAAGAAACCTTGGGGTTCCAGTTCCTTGTTGGAAGCTCACCCTGCTCTGCGCTATACCTAAAGTGAAAGTCAACGTGAGCACTAGCCTCGAAGTAAGGCCCTGATTATCCTTGCAAAACGAGAGGCATGCAGCAGCTCCATGAGGCCTTCATCGTTGTTCTGCTTTAGTTTCAAGGTAGTAAGCTTTTCAACACTCCTTGGGGACTTGCTTCAGCACCCGTTTCAGTACCAGAACACTGCGTAGAACCAGGAAGCTCTGCTCCTGCGTGTATGTTGCGTGTCAACCTAGAAATTAGAGACTGACGGCACAAGGCTAGTTTTCCCATTATGAAAGCTCCATTGATGCAGCCCCGAAGCTACCTGAAAAGCACTGTTGTTACCGTGCTTTTACTTACAGCCGGCATGGTTCATAGAAGAAAATGAGTTTTCTCGAAAGAAACCTTGTGCTTCCAGTTCCTAGTTGGAAGCTCACCCGGCTCTGCTCTATACCAAACGTGAAAGTCAATGTGAGCACTAGCCTCGAAGTAAGGCCCTGATTATCCGGGCAAAACGGGAGGCGTGCAGCAGCTCCATGAGGCCTTCATCGCTGTTCTGCTTTAGTTTCACGGTAGTAAGCTTTCCAACATTCCTAGGGAGTTTGCTTAAGCAACCGTTTCGGTACCAGAACACTGCGTAGAGACAGTAAGCTCTGGTCCTGCGTGTATGCTGCGTGTCAACCTAGAAATTGGAGACTGATGGCATAAGGCTTCTTTTCCCATTATGAAAGCTCCGTTCATGCGGCCTCGAAGCTACCTGAAAAGCATTGTTGTTGCCGGGGTTTTCCTCACTGCCGGCATGGTTCTGAGAAGAAAATGAGTTTTCTCCTAAGAAACCTTGGGGTTCCAGTTCCTTGTTGGAAGCTCACCCTGCTCTGCGCTATACCTAAAGTGAAAGTCAACGTGAGCCCAAGCTTCGAAGTAAGGCCCTGATTATCCTTGCAAAACGAGAGGCGTGCAGCAGCTCCATGAGGCCTTCATCGTCGTTCTGCTTTAGTTTCAAGGTAGTAAGCTTTTCAACACTCCTAGGGGCCTTGCTTCAGCACCCGTTTCAGTACCAGAACACTGCGTAGAACCAGGAAGCTCTGCTCCTGCGTGTATGCTGCGTGTCAACCTAGAAATTAGAGACTGACGGCACAAGGCTAGTTTTCCCATTATGAAAGCTCCGTTGATGCGGCCCCGAAGCTACCTGAAAAGCACTGTTGTTAACGTGCTTTTACTTACAGCCGGCATGGTTCATAGAAGAAAATGAGTTTTCTCGAAAGAAACCTTGTGCTTCCAGTTCCTAGTTGGAAGCTCACCCGGCTCTGCTCTATACCAAACGTGAAAGTCAATGTGAGCACTAGCCTCGAAGTAAGGCCCTGATTATCCGGGCAAAACGGGAGGCGTGCAGCAGCTCCATGAGTCCTTCATCGCTGTTCTGCTTTAGTTTCACGGTAGTAAGCTTTCCAACATTCCTAGGGACTTTGCTTAAGCAACCGTTTCGGTACCAGAACACTGCGTAGAGACAGTAAGCTCTGGTCCTGCGTGTATGCTGCGTGTCAACCTAGAAATTGCAGACTGATGGCATAAGGCTTCTTTTCCCATTATGAAAGCTCCGTTCATGCGGCCTCGAAGCTACCTGAAAAGCATTTTTGTTGCCGGGGTTTTCCTCACTGCCGGCATGGTTCTGAGAAGAAAATGAGTTTTCTCCTAAGAAACCTTGGGGTTCCAGTTCCTTGTTGGAAGCTCACCCTGCTCTGCGCTATACCTAAAGTGAAAGTCAACGTGAGCCCAAGCTTCGAAGTAAGGCCCTGATTATCCTTGCAAAACGAGAGGCGTGCAGCAGCTCCATGAGGCCTTCATCGTCGTTCTGCTTTAGTTTCAAGGTAGTAAGCTTTTCAACACTCCTAGGGGCCTTGCTTCAGCACCCGTTTCAGTACCAGAACACTGCGTAGAACCAGGAAGCTCTGCTCCTGCGTGTATGCTGCGTGTCAACCTAGAAATTAGAGACTGACGGCACAAGGCTAGTTTTCCCATTATGAAAGCTCCGTTGATGCGGCCCCGAAGCTACCTGAAAAGCACTGTTGTTACCGTGCTTTTACTTACAGCCGGCATGGTTCATAGAAGCAAATGAGTTTTCTCGAAAGAAACCTTGTGCTTCCAGTTCCTAGTTGGAAGCTCACCCGGCTCCGCTCTATACCAAACGTGAAAGTCAATGTGAGCACTAGCCTCGAAGTAAGGCCCTGATTATCCGGGCAAAACGGGAGGCGTGCAGCAGCTCCATGAGGCCTTCATCGCTGTTCTGCTTTAGTTTCACGGTAGTAAGCTTTCCAACATTCCTAGGGAGTTTGCTTAAGCAACCGTTTCGGTACCAGAACACTGCGTAGAGACAGTAAGCTCTGGTCCTGCGTGTATGCTGCGTGTCAACCTAGAAATTGCAGACTGATGGCATAAGGCTTCTTTTCCCATTATGAAAGCTCCGTTCATGCGGCCTCGAAGCTACCTGAAAAGCATTGTTGTTGCCGGGGTTTTCCTCACTGCCGGCATGGTTCTGAGAAGAAAATGAGTTTTCTCCTAAGAAACCTTGGGGTTCCAGTTCCTTGTTGGAAGCTCACCCTGCTCTGCGCTATACCTAAAGTGAAAGTCAACGTGAGCACTAGCCTCGAAGTAAGGCCCTGATTATCCTTGCAAAACGAGAGGCATGCAGCAGCTCCATGAGGCCTTCATCGTTGTTCTGCTTTAGTTTCAAGGTAGTAAGCTTTTCAACACTCCTTGGGGACTTGCTTCAGCACCCGTTTCAGTACCAGAACACTGCGTAGAACCAGGAAGCTCTGCTCCTGCGTGTATGTTGCGTGTCAACCTAGAAATTAGAGACTGACGGCACAAGGCTAGTTTTCCCATTATGAAAGCTCCGTTGATGCAGCCCCGAAGCTACCTGAAAAGCACTGTTGTTACCGTGCTTTTACTTACAGCCGGCATGGTTCATAGAAGAAAATGAGTTTTCTCGAAAGAAACCTTGTGCTTCCAGTTCCTAGTTGGAAGCTCACCCGGCTCTGCTCTATACCAAACGTGAAAGTCAATGTGAGCACTAGCCTCGAAGTAAGGCCCTGATTATCCGGGCAAAACGGGAGGCGTGCAGCAGCTCCATGAGGCCTTCATCGCTGTTCTGCTTTAGTTTCACGGTAGTAAGCTTTCCAACATTCCTAGGGAGTTTGCTTAAGCAACCGTTTCGGTACCAGAACACTGCGTAGAGACAGTAAGCTCTGGTCCTGCGTGTATGCTGCGTGTCAACCTAGAAATTGGAGACTGATGGCATAAGGCTTCTTTTCCCATTATGAAAGCTCCGTTCATGCGGCCTCGAAGCTACCTGAAAAGCATTGTTGTTGCCGGGGTTTTCCTCACTGCCGGCATGGTTCTGAGAAGAAAATGAGTTTTCTCCTAAGAAACCTTGGGGTTCCAGTTCCTTGTTGGAAGCTCACCCTGCTCTGCGCTATACCTAAAGTGAAAGTCAACGTGAGCCCAAGCTTCGAAGTAAGGCCCTGATTATCCTTGCAAAACGAGAGGCGTGCAGCAGCTCCATGAGGCCTTCATCGTCGTTCTGCTTTAGTTTCAAGGTAGTAAGCTTTTCAACACTCCTAGGGGCCTTGCTTCAGCACCCGTTTCAGTACCAGAACACTGCGTAGAACCAGGAAGCTCTGCTCCTGCGTGTATGCTGCGTGTCAACCTAGAAATTAGAGACTGACGGCACAAGGCTAGTTTTCCCATTATGAAAGCTCCGTTGATGCGGCCCCGAAGCTACCTGAAAAGCACTGTTGTTAACGTGCTTTTACTTACAGCCGGCATGGTTCATAGAAGAAAATGAGTTTTCTCGAAAGAAACCTTGTGCTTCCAGTTCCTAGTTGGAAGCTCACCCGGCTCTGCTCTATACCAAACGTGAAAGTCAATGTGAGCACTAGCCTCGAAGTAAGGCCCTGATTATCCGGGCAAAACGGGAGGCGTGCAGCAGCTCCATGAGTCCTTCATCGCTGTTCTGCTTTAGTTTCACGGTAGTAAGCTTTCCAACATTCCTAGGGACTTTGCTTAAGCAACCGTTTCGGTACCAGAACACTGCGTAGAGACAGTAAGCTCTGGTCCTGCGTGTATGCTGCGTGTCAACCTAGAAATTGCAGACTGATGGCATAAGGCTTCTTTTCCCATTATGAAAGCTCCGTTCATGCGGCCTCGAAGCTACCTGAAAAGCATTGTTGTTGCCGGGGTTTTCCTCACTGCCGGCATGGTTCTGAGAAGAAAATGAGTTTTCTCCTAAGAAACCTTGGGGTTCCAGTTCCTTGTTGGAAGCTCACCCTGCTCTGCGCTATACCTAAAGTGAAAGTCAACGTGAGCCCAAGCTTCGAAGTAAGGCCCTGATTATCCTTGCAAAACGAGAGGCGTGCAGCAGCTCCATGAGGCCTTCATCGTCGTTCTGCTTTAGTTTCAAGGTAGTAAGCTTTTCAACACTCCTAGGGGCCTTGCTTCAGCACCCGTTTCAGTACCAGAACACTGCGTAGAACCAGGAAGCTCTGCTCCTGCGTGTATGCTGCGTGTCAACCTAGAAATTAGAGACTGACGGCACAAGGCTAGTTTTCCCATTATGAAAGCTCCGTTGATGCGGCCCCGAAGCTACCTGAAAAGCACTGTTGTTACCGTGCTTTTACTTACAGCCGGCATGGTTCATAGAAGAAAATGAGTTTTCTCGAAAGAAACCTTGTGCTTCCAGTTCCTAGTTGGAAGCTCACCCGGCTCCGCTCTATACCAAACGTGAAAGTCAATGTGAGCACTAGCCTCGAAGTAAGGCCCTGATTATCCGGGCAAAACGGGAGGCGTGCAGCAGCTCCATGAGGCCTTCATCGCTGTTCTGCTTTAGTTTCACGGTAGTAAGCTTTCCAACATTCCTAGGGACTTTGCTTAAGCAACCGTTTCGGTACCAGAACACTGCGTAGAGACAGTAAGCTCTGGTCCTGCGTGTATGCTGCGTGTCAACCTAGAAATTGGAGACTGATGGCATAAGGCTTCTTTTCCCATTATGAAAGCTCCGTTCATGCGGCCTCGAAGCTACCTGAAAAGCATTGTTGTTGCCGGGGTTTTCCTCACTGCCGGCATGGTTCTGAGAAGAAAATGAGTTTTCTCCTAAGAAACCTTGGGGTTCCAGTTCCTTGTTGGAAGCTCACCCTGCTCTGCGCTATACCTAAAGTGAAAGTCAACGTGAGCCCAAGCTTCGAAGTAAGGCCCTGATTATCCTTGCAAAACGAGAGGCGTGCAGCAGCTCCATGAGGCCTTCATCGTCGTTCTGCTTTAGTTTCAAGGTAGTAAGCTTTTCAACACTCCTAGGGGCCTTGCTTCAGCACCCGTTTCAGTACCAGAACACTGCGTAGAACCAGGAAGCTCTGCTCCTGCGTGTATGCTGTGTGTCAACCTAGAAATTAGAGACTGACGGCACAAGGCTAGTTTTCCCATTATGAAAGCTCCGTTGATGCGGCCCCGAAGCTACCTGAAAAGCACTGTTGTTACCGTGCTTTTACTTACAGCCGGCATGGTTCATAGAAGAAAATGAGTTTTCTCGAAAGAAACCTTGTGCTTCCAGTTCCTAGTTGGAAGCTCACCCGGCTCTGCTCTATACCAAACGTGAAAGTCAATGTGAGCACTAGCCTCGAAGTAAGGCCCTGATTATCCGGGCAAAACGGGAGGCGTGCAGCAGCTCCATGAGGCCTTCATCGCTGTTCTGCTTTAGTTTCACGGTAGTAAGCTTTCCAACATTCCTAGGGACTTTGCTTAAGCAACCGTTTCGGTACCAGAACACTGCGTAGAGACAGTAAGCTCTGGTCCTGCGTGTATGCTGCGTGTCAACCTAGAAATTGGAGACTGATGGCATAAGGCTTCTTTTGCCATTATGAAAGCTCCGTTCATGCGGCCTCGAAGCTACCTGAAAAGCATTGTTGTTGCCGGGGTTTTCCTCACTGCCGGCATGGTTCTGAGAAGAAAATGAGTTTTCTCCTAAGAAACCTTGGGGTTCCAGTTCCTTGTTGGAAGCTCACCCTGCTCTGCGCTATACCTAAAGTGAAAGTCAACGTGAGCCCAAGCTTCGAAGTAAGGCCCTGATTATCCTTGCAAAACGAGAGGCGTGCAGCAGCTCCATGAGGCCTTCATCGTTGTTCTGCTTTAGTTTCAAGGTAGTAAGCTTTTCAACACTCCTAGGGGCCTTGCTTCAGCACCCGTTTCAGTACCAGAACACTGCGTAGAACCAGGAAGCTCTGCTCCTGCGTGTATGCTGCGTGTCAACCTAGAAATTAGAGACTGACGGCACAAGGCTAGTTTTCCCATTATGAAAGCTCCGTTGATGCGGCCCCGAAGCTACCTGAAAAGCACTGTTGTTACCGTGCTTTTACTTACAGCCGGCATGGTTCATAGAAGAAAATGAGTTTTCTCGAAAGAAACCTTGTGCTTCCAGTTCCTAGTTGGAAGCTCACCCGGCTCTGCTCTATACCAAACGTGAAAGTCAATGTGAGCACTAGCCTCGAAGTAAGGCCCTGATTATCCGGGCAAAACGGGAGGCGTGCAGCAGCTCCATGAGGCCTTCATCGCTGTTCTGCTTTAGTTTCACGGTAGTAAGCTTTCCAACATTCCTAGGGACTTTGCTTAAGCAACCGTTTCGGTACCAGAACACTGCGTAGAGACAGTAAGCTCTGGTCCTGCGTGTATGCTGCGTGTCAACCTAGAAATTGGAGACTGATGGCATAAGGCTTCTTTTCCCATTATGAAAGCTCCGTTCATGCGGCCTCGAAGCTACCTGAAAAGCATTGTTGTTGCCGGGGTTTTCCTCACTGCCGGCATGGTTCTGAGAAGAAAATGAGTTTTCTCCTAAGAAACCTTGGGGTTCCAGTTCCTTGTTGGAAGCTCACCCTGCTCTGCGCTATACCTAAAGTGAAAGTCAACGTGAGCCCAAGCTTCGAAGTAAGGCCCTGATTATCCTTGCAAAACGAGAGGCGTGCAGCAGCTCCATGAGGCCTTCATCGTCGTTCTGCTTTAGTTTCAAGGTAGTAAGCTTTTCAACACTCCTAGGGGCCTTGCTTCAGCACCCGTTTCAGTACCAGAACACTGCGTAGAACCAGGAAGCTCTGCTCCTGCGTGTATGCTGCGTGTCAACCTAGAAATTAGAGACTGACGGCACAAGGCTAGTTTTCCCATTATGAAAGCTCCGTTGATGCGGCCCCGAAGCTACCTGAAAAGCACTGTTGTTACCGTGCTTTTACTTACAGCCGGCATGGTTCATAGAAGAAAATGAGTTTTCTCGAAAGAAACCTTGTGCTTCCAGTTCCTAGTTGGAAGCTCACCCGGCTCTGCTCTATACCAAACGTGAAAGTCAATGTGAGCACTAGCCTCGAAGTAAGGCCCTGATTATCCGGGCAAAACGGGAGGCGTGCAGCAGCTCCATGAGTCCTTCATCGCTGTTCTGCTTTAGTTTCACGGTAGTAAGCTTTCCAACATTCCTAGGGACTTTGCTTAAGCAACCGTTTCGGTACCAGAACACTGCGTAGAGACAGTAAGCTCTGGTCCTGCGTGTATGCTGCGTGTCAACCTAGAAATTGGAGACTGATGGCATAAGGCTTCTTTTCCCATTATGAAAGCTCCGTTCATGCGGCCTCGAAGCTACCTGAAAAGCATTGTTGTTGCCGGGGTTTTCCTCACTGCCGGCATGGTTCTGAGAAGAAAATGAGTTTTCTCCTAAGAAACCTTGGGGTTCCAGTTCCTTGTTAGAAGCTCACCCTGCTCTGCGCTATACCTAAAGTGAAAGTCAACGTGAGCCCAAGCTTCGAAGTAAGGCCCTGATTATCCTTGCAAAACGAGAGGCGTGCAGCAGCTCCATGAGGCCTTCATCGTCGTTCTGCTTTAGTTTCAAGGTAGTAAGCTTTTCAACACTCCTAGGGGCCTTGCTTCAGCACCCGTTTCAGTACCAGAACACTGCGTAGAACCAGGAAGCTCTGCTCCTGCGTGTATGCTGCGTGTCAACCTAGAAATTAGAGACTGACGGCACAAGGCTAGTTTTCCCATTATGAAAGCTCCGTTGATGCGGCCCCGAAGCTACCTGAAAAGCACTGTTGTTACCGTGCTTTTACTTACAGCCGGCATGGTTCATAGAAGAAAATGAGTTTTCTCGAAAGAAACCTTGTGCTTCCAGTTCCTAGTTGGAAGCTCACCCGGCTCCGCTCTATACCAAACGTGAAAGTCAATGTGAGCACTAGCCTCGAAGTAAGGCCCTGATTATCCGGGCAAAACGGGAGGCGTGCAGCAGCTCCATGAGGCCTTCATCGCTGTTCTGCTTTAGTTTCACGGTAGTAAGCTTTCCAACATTCCTAGGGACTTTGCTTAAGCAACCGTTTCGGTACCAGAACACTGCGTAGAGACAGTAAGCTCTGGTCCTGCGTGTATGCTGCGTGTCAACCTAGAAATTGGAGACTGATGGCATAAGGCTTCTTTTCCCATTATGAAAGCTCCGTTCATGCGGCCTCGAAGCTACCTGAAAAGCATTGTTGTTGCCGGGGTTTTCCTCACTGCCGGCATGGTTCTGAGAAGAAAATGAGTTTTCTCCTAAGAAACCTTGGGGTTCCAGTTCCTTGTTGGAAGCTCACCCTGCTCTGCGCTATACCTAAAGTGAAAGTCAACGTGAGCCCAAGCTTCGAAGTAAGGCCCTGATTATCCTTGCAAAACGAGAGGCGTGCAGCAGCTCCATGAGGCCTTCATCGTCGTTCTGCTTTAGTTTCAAGGTAGTAAGCTTTTCAACACTCCTAGGGGCCTTGCTTCAGCACCCGTTTCAGTACCAGAACACTGCGTAGAACCAGGAAGCTCTGCTCCTGCGTGTATGCTGCGTGTCAACCTAGAAATTAGAGACTGACGGCACAAGGCTAGTTTTCCCATTATGAAAGCTCCGTTGATGCGGCCCCGAAGCTACCTGAAAAGCACTGTTGTTACCGTGCTTTTACTTACAGCCGGCATGGTTCATAGAAGAAAATGAGTTTTCTCAAAAGAAACCTTGTGCTTCCAGTTCCTAGTTGGAAGCTCACCCGGCTCTGCTCTATACCAAACGTGAAAGTCAATGTGAGCACTAGCCTCGAAGTAAGGCCCTGATTATCCGGGCAAAACGGGAGGCGTGCAGCAGCTCCATGAGGCCTTCATCGCTGTTCTGCTTTAGTTTCACGGTAGTAAGCTTTCCAACATTCCTAGGGACTTTGCTTAAGCAACCGTTTCGGTACCAGAACACTGCGTAGAGACAGTAAGCTCTGGTCCTGCGTGTATGCTGCGTGTCAACCTAGAAATTGGAGACTGATGGCATAAGGCTTCTTTTGCCATTATGAAAGCTCCGTTCATGCGGCCTCGAAGCTACCTGAAAAGCATTGTTGTTGCCGGGGTTTTCCTCACTGCCGGCATGGTTCTGAGAAGAAAATGAGTTTTCTCCTAAGAAACCTTGGGGTTCCAGTTCCTTGTTGGAAGCTCACCCTGCTCTGCGCTATACCTAAAGTGAAAGTCAACGTGAGCCCAAGCTTCGAAGTAAGGCCCTGATTATCCTTGCAAAACGAGAGGCGTGCAGCAGCTCCATGAGGCCTTCATCGTCGTTCTGCTTTAGTTTCAAGGTAGTAAGCTTTTCAACACTCCTAGGGGCCTTGCTTCAGCACCCGTTTCAGTACCAGAACACTGCGTAGAACCAGGAAGCTCTGCTCCTGCGTGTATGCTGCGTGTCAACCTAGAAATTAGAGACTGACGGCACAAGGCTAGTTTTCCCATTATGAAAGCTCCGTTGATGCGGCCCCGAAGCTACCTGAAAAGCACTGTTGTTACCGTGCTTTTACTTACAGCCGGCATGGTTCATAGAAGAAAATGAGTTTTCTCGAAAGAAACCTTGTGCTTCCAGTTCCTAGTTGGAAGCTCACCCGGCTCCGCTCTATACCAAACGTGAAAGTCAATGTGAGCACTAGCCTCGAAGTAAGGCCCTGATTATCCGGGCAAAACGGGAGGCGTGCAGCAGCTCCATGAGGCCTTCATCGCTGTTCTGCTTTAGTTTCACGGTAGTAAGCTTTCCAACATTCCTAGGGACTTTGCTTAAGCAACCGTTTCGGTACCAGAACACTGCGTAGAGACAGTAAGCTCTGGTCCTGCGTGTATGCTGCGTGTCAACCTAGAAATTGGAGACTGATGGCATAAGGCTTCTTTTCCCATTATGAAAGCTCCGTTCATGCGGCCTCGAAGCTACCTGAAAAGCATTGTTGTTGCCGGGGTTTTCCTCACTGCCGGCATGGTTCTGAGAAGAAAATGAGTTTTCTCCTAAGAAACCTTGGGGTTCCAGTTCCTTGTTGGAAGCTCACCCTGCTCTGCGCTATACCTAAAGTGAAAGTCAACGTGAGCCCAAGCTTCGAAGTAAGGCCCTGATTATCCTTGCAAAACGAGAGGCGTGCAGCAGCTCCATGAGGCCTTCATCGTCGTTCTGCTTTAGTTTCAAGGTAGTAAGCTTTTCAACACTCCTAGGGGCCTTGCTTCAGCACCCGTTTCAGTACCAGAACACTGCGTAGAACCAGGAAGCTCTGCTCCTGCGTGTATGCTGCGTGTCAACCTAGAAATTAGAGACTGACGGCACAAGGCTAGTTTTCCCGTTTTGAAAGCGCCGTTGATGCGGCCCCGAAGCTACCTGAAAACCACTGTTGTTACCGTGCTTTTACTTACACCCGGCATGGTTCATAGAAGAAAATGAGTTTTCTCGAAAGAAACCTTGTGCTTCCAGTTCCTAGTTGGAAGCTCACCCTGCTCTGCTCTATACCAAACGTGAAAGTCAATGTGAGCACTAGCCTCGAAGTAAGGCCCTGATTATGCTGGCAAAACGGGAGGCGTGCAGCAGTTCCATGAGGCCTTCATCGCTGTTCTGCTTTAGTTTCACGCTAGTAAGCTTTCCAACATTCCTAGGGACTTTGCTTAAGCAACCGTTTCGGTACCAGAACACTGCGTAGAGACAGTAAGCTCTGGTCCTGCGTGTATGCTGCGTGTCAACCTAGAAATTGGAGACTGATGGCATAAGGCTTCTTTTCCCATTATGAAAGCTCCGTTCATGCGGCCTCGAAGCTACCTGAAAAGCATTGTTGTTGCCGGGGTTTTCCTCACTGCCGGCATGGTTCTGAGAAGAAACTGAGTTTTCTCCTAAGAAACCTTGGGTTTCCAGTTCCTTGTTGGAAGCTCACCCTGCTCTGCGCTATACCTAAAGTGAAAGTCAACGTGAGCCCAAGCTTCGAAGTAAGGCCCTGATTATCCTTGCAAAACGAGAGGCGTGCAGCAGCTCCATGAGGCCTTCATCGTTGTTCTGCTTTAGTTTCAAGGTAGTAAGCTTTTCAACACTCCTAGGGGACTTGCTTCAGCACCCGTTTCAGTACCAGAACACTGCGTAGAACCAGGAAGCTCTGCTCCTGCGTGTATGCTGCGTGTCAACCTAGAAATTAGAGACTGACGGCACAAGGCTTGTTTTCCCGTTTTGAAAGCGCCGTTGATGCGGCCCCGAAGCTACCTGAAAACCACTGTTGTTACCGTGCTTTTACTTACAGCCGGCATGGTTCATAGAAGAAAATGAGTTTTCTCGAAAGAAACCTTGTGCTTCCAGTTCCTAGTTGGAAGCTCACCCGGCTCCGCTCTATACCAAACGTGAAAGTCAATGTGAGCACTAGCCTCGAAGTAAGGCCCTGATTATCCGGGCAAAACGGGAGGCGTGCAGCAGCTCCATGAGGCCTTCATCGCTGTTCTGCTTTAGTTTCACGGTAGTAAGCTTTCCAACATTCCTAGGGACTTTGCTTAAGCAACCGTTTCGGTACCAGAACACTGCGTAGAGACAGTAAGCTCTGGTCCTGCGTGTATGCTGCGTGTCAACCTAGAAATTGGAGACTGATGGCATAAGGCTTCTTTTGCCATTATGAAAGCTACGTTCATGCGGCCTCGAAGCTACCTGAAAAGCATTGTTGTTGCCGGGGTTTTCCTCACTGCCGGCATGGTTCTGAGAAGAAAATGAGTTTTCTCCTAAGAAACCTTGGGGTTCCAGTTCCTTGTTGGAAGCTCACCCTGCTCTGCGCTATACCTAAAGTGAAAGTCAACGTGAGCCCAAGCTTCGAAGTAAGGCCCTGATTATCCTTGCAAAACGAGAGGCGTGCAGCAGCTCCATGAGGCCTTCATCGTTGTTCTGCTTTAGTTTCAAGGTAGTAAGCATTTCAACACTCCTAGGGGCCTTGCTTCAGCACCCGTTTCAGTACCAGAACACTGCGTAGAACCAGGAAGCTCTGCTCCTGCGTGTATGCTGCGTGTCAACCTAGAAATTAGAGACTGACGGCACAAGGCTAGTTTTCCCATTATGAAAGCTCCGTTGATGCGGCCCCGAAGCTACCTGAAAAGCACTGTTGTTACCGTGCTTTTACTTACAGCCGGCATGGTTCATAGAAGCAAATGAGTTTTCTCGAAAGAAACCTTGTGCTTCCAGTTCCTAGTTGGAAGCTCACCCGGCTCCGCTCTATACCAAACGTGAAAGTCAATGTGAGCACTAGCCTCGAAGTAAGGCCCTGATTATCCGGGCAAAACGGGAGGCGTGCAGCAGCTCCATGAGGCCTTCATCGCTGTTCTGCTTTAGTTTCACGGTAGTAAGCTTTCCAACATTCCTAGGGACTTTGCTTAAGCAACCGTTTCGGTACCAGAACACTGCGTAGAGACAGTAAGCTCTGGTCCTGCGTGTATGCTGCGTGTCAACCTAGAAATTGGAGACTGATGGCATAAGGCTTCTTTTGCCATTATGAAAGCTCCGTTCATGCGGCCTCGAAGCTACCTGAAAAGCATTGTTGTTGCCGGGGTTTTCCTCACTGCCGGCATGGTTCTGAGAAGAAAATGAGTTTTCTCCTAAGAAACCTTGGGGTTCCAGTTCCTTGTTGGAAGCTCACCCTGCTCTGCGCTATACCTAAAGTGAAAGTCAACGTGAGCCCAAGCTTCGAAGTAAGGCCCTGATTATCCTTGCAAAACGAGAGGCGTGCAGCAGCTCCATGAGGCCTTCATCGTTGTTCTGCTTTAGTTTCAAGGTAGTAAGCTTTTCAACACTCCTAGGGGCCTTGCTTCAGCACCCGTTTCAGTACCAGAACACTGCGTAGAACCAGGAAGCTCTGCTCCTGCGTGTATGCTGCGTGTCAACCTAGAAATTAGAGACTGACGGCACAAGGCTAGTTTTCCCATTATGAAAGCTCCGTTGATGCGGCCCCGAAGCTACCTGAAAAGCACTGTTGTTACCGTGCTTTTACTTACAGCCGGCATGGTTCATAGAAGAAAATGAGTTTTCTCGAAAGAAACCTTGTGCTTCCAGTTCCTAGTTGGAAGCTCACCCGGCTCTGCTCTATACCAAACGTGAAAGTCAATGTGAGCACTAGCCTCGAAGTAAGGCCCTGATTATCCGGGCAAAACGGGAGGCGTGCAGCAGCTCCATGAGGCCTTCATCGCTGTTCTGCTTTAGTTTCACGGTAGTAAGCTTTCCAACATTCCTAGGGACTTTGCTTAAGCAACCGTTTCGGTACCAGAACACTGCGTAGAGACAGTAAGCTCTGGTCCTGCGTGTATGCTGCGTGTCAACCTAGAAATTGGAGACTGATGGCATAAGGCTTCTTTTGCCATTATGAAAGCTCCGTTCATGCGGCCTCGAAGCTACCTGAAAAGCATTGTTGTTGCCGGGGTTTTCCTCACTGCCGGCATGGTTCTGAGAAGAAAATGAGTTTTCTCCTAAGAAACCTTGGGGTTCCAGTTCCTTGTTGGAAGCTCACCCTGCTCTGCGCTATACCTAAAGTGAAAGTCAACGTGAGCCCAAGCTTCGAAGTAAGGCCCTGATTATCCTTGCAAAACGAGAGGCGTGCAGCAGCTCCATGAGGCCTTCATCGTTGTTCTGCTTTAGTTTCAAGGTAGTAAGCATTTCAACACTCCTAGGGGCCTTGCTTCAGCACCCGTTTCAGTACCAGAACACTGCGTAGAACCAGGAAGCTCTGCTCCTGCGTGTATGCTGCGTGTCAACCTAGAAATTAGAGACTGACGGCACAAGGCTAGTTTTCCCATTATGAAAGCTCCGTTGATGCGGCCCCGAAGCTACCTGAAAAGCACTGTTGTTACCGTGCTTTTACTTACAGCCGGCATGGTTCATAGAAGCAAATGAGTTTTCTCGAAAGAAACCTTGTGCTTCCAGTTCCTAGTTGGAAGCTCACCCGGCTCTGCTCTATACCAAACGTGAAAGTCAATGTGAGCACTAGCCTCGAAGTAAGGCCCTGATTATCCGGGCAAAACGGGAGGCGTGCAGCAGCTCCATGAGTCCTTCATCGCTGTTCTGCTTTAGTTTCACGGTAGTAAGCTTTCCAACATTCCTAGGGACTTTGCTTAAGCAACCGTTTCGGTACCAGAACACTGCGTAGAGACAGTAAGCTCTGGTCCTGCGTGTATGCTGCGTGTCAACCTAGAAATTGCAGACTGATGGCATAAGGCTTCTTTTCCCATTATGAAAGCTCCGTTCATGCGGCCTCGAAGCTACCTGAAAAGCATTGTTGTTGCCGGGGTTTTCCTCACTGCCGGCATGGTTCTGAGAAGAAAATGAGTTTTCTCCTAAGAAACCTTGGGGTTCCAGTTCCTTGTTGGAAGCTCACCCTGCTCTGCGCTATACCTAAAGTGAAAGTCAACGTGAGCCCAAGCTTCGAAGTAAGGCCCTGATTATCCTTGCAAAACGAGAGGCGTGCAGCAGCTCCATGAGGCCTTCATCGTCGTTCTGCTTTAGTTTCAAGGTAGTAAGCTTTTCAACACTCCTAGGGGCCTTGCTTCAGCACCCGTTTCAGTACCAGAACACTGCGTAGAACCAGGAAGCTCTGCTCCTGCGTGTATGCTGCGTGTCAACCTAGAAATTAGAGACTGACGGCACAAGGCTAGTTTTCCCATTATGAAAGCTCCGTTGATGCGGCCCCGAAGCTACCTGAAAAGCACTGTTGTTACCGTGCTTTTACTTACAGCCGGCATGGTTCATAGAAGAAAATGAGTTTTCTCGAAAGAAACCTTGTGCTTCCAGTTCCTAGTTGGAAGCTCACCCGGCTCCGCTCTATACCAAACGTGAAAGTCAATGTGAGCACTAGCCTCGAAGTAAGGCCCTGATTATCCGGGCAAAACGGGAGGCGTGCAGCAGCTCCATGAGGCCTTCATCGCTGTTCTGCTTTAGTTTCACGGTAGTAAGCTTTCCAACATTCCTAGGGACTTTGCTTAAGCAACCGTTTCGGTACCAGAACACTGCGTAGAGACAGTAAGCTCTGGTCCTGCGTGTATGCTGCGTGTCAACCTAGAAATTGGAGACTGATGGCATAAGGCTTCTTTTCCCATTATGAAAGCTCCGTTCATGCGGCCTCGAAGCTACCTGAAAAGCATTGTTGTTGCCGGGGTTTTCCTCACTGCCGGCATGGTTCTGAGAAGAAAATGAGTTTTCTCCTAAGAAACCTTGGGGTTCCAGTTCCTTGTTGGAAGCTCACCCTGCTCTGCGCTATACCTAAAGTGAAAGTCAACGTGAGCCCAAGCTTCGAAGTAAGGCCCTGATTATCCTTGCAAAACGAGAGGCGTGCAGCAGCTCCATGAGGCCTTCATCGTCGTTCTGCTTTAGTTTCAAGGTAGTAAGCTTTTCAACACTCCTAGGGGCCTTGCTTCAGCACCCGTTTCAGTACCAGAACACTGCGTAGAACCAGGAAGCTCTGCTCCTGCGTGTATGCTGTGTGTCAACCTAGAAATTAGAGACTGACGGCACAAGGCTAGTTTTCCCATTATGAAAGCTCCGTTGATGCGGCCCCGAAGCTACCTGAAAAGCACTGTTGTTACCGTGCTTTTACTTACAGCCGGCATGGTTCATAGAAGAAAATGAGTTTTCTCGAAAGAAACCTTGTGCTTCCAGTTCCTAGTTGGAAGCTCACCCGGCTCTGCTCTATACCAAACGTGAAAGTCAATGTGAGCACTAGCCTCGAAGTAAGGCCCTGATTATCCGGGCAAAACGGGAGGCGTGCAGCAGCTCCATGAGGCCTTCATCGCTGTTCTGCTTTAGTTTCACGGTAGTAAGCTTTCCAACATTCCTAGGGACTTTGCTTAAGCAACCGTTTCGGTACCAGAACACTGCGTAGAGACAGTAAGCTCTGGTCCTGCGTGTATGCTGCGTGTCAACCTAGAAATTGGAGACTGATGGCATAAGGCTTCTTTTGCCATTATGAAAGCTCCGTTCATGCGGCCTCGAAGCTACCTGAAAAGCATTGTTGTTGCCGGGGTTTTCCTCACTGCCGGCATGGTTCTGAGAAGAAAATGAGTTTTCTCCTAAGAAACCTTGGGGTTCCAGTTCCTTGTTGGAAGCTCACCCTGCTCTGCGCTATACCTAAAGTGAAAGTCAACGTGAGCCCAAGCTTCGAAGTAAGGCCCTGATTATCCTTGCAAAACGAGAGGCGTGCAGCAGCTCCATGAGGCCTTCATCGTTGTTCTGCTTTAGTTTCAAGGTAGTAAGCTTTTCAACACTCCTAGGGGCCTTGCTTCAGCACCCGTTTCAGTACCAGAACACTGCGTAGAACCAGGAGGCTCTGCTCCTGCGTGTATGCTGCGTGTCAACCTAGAAATTAGAGACTGACGGCACAAGGCTAGTTTTCCCATTATGAAAGCTCCGTTGATGCGGCCCCGAAGCTACCTGAAAAGCACTGTTGTTACCGTGCTTTTACTTACAGCCGGCATGGTTCATAGAAGAAAATGAGTTTTCTCGAAAGAAACCTTGTGCTTCCAGTTCCTAGTTGGAAGCTCACCCGGCTCTGCTCTATACCAAACGTGAAAGTCAATGTGAGCACTAGCCTCGAAGTAAGGCCCTGATTATCCGGGCAAAACGGGAGGCGTGCAGCAGCTCCATGAGGCCTTCATCGCTGTTCTGCTTTAGTTTCACGGTAGTAAGCTTTCCAACATTCCTAGGGACTTTGCTTAAGCAACCGTTTCGGTACCAGAACACTGCGTAGAGACAGTAAGCTCTGGTCCTGCGTGTATGCTGCGTGTCAACCTAGAAATTGGAGACTGATGGCATAAGGCTTCTTTTCCCATTATGAAAGCTCCGTTCATGCGGCCTCGAAGCTACCTGAAAAGCATTGTTGTTGCCGGGGTTTTCCTCACTGCCGGCATGGTTCTGAGAAGAAAATGAGTTTTCTCCTAAGAAACCTTGGGGTTCCAGTTCCTTGTTGGAAGCTCACCCTGCTCTGCGCTATACCTAAAGTGAAAGTCAACGTGAGCCCAAGCTTCGAAGTAAGGCCCTGATTATCCTTGCAAAACGAGAGGCGTGCAGCAGCTCCATGAGGCCTTCATCGTCGTTCTGCTTTAGTTTCAAGGTAGTAAGCTTTTCAACACTCCTAGGGGCCTTGCTTCAGCACCCGTTTCAGTACCAGAACACTGCGTAGAACCAGGAAGCTCTGCTCCTGCGTGTATGCTGCGTGTCAACCTAGAAATTAGAGACTGACGGCACAAGGCTAGTTTTCCCATTATGAAAGCTCCGTTGATGCGGCCCCGAAGCTACCTGAAAAGCACTGTTGTTACCGTGCTTTTACTTACAGCCGGCATGGTTCATAGAAGAAAATGAGTTTTCTCGAAAGAAACCTTGTGCTTCCAGTTCCTAGTTGGAAGCTCACCCGGCTCTGCTCTATACCAAACGTGAAAGTCAATGTGAGCACTAGCCTCGAAGTAAGGCCCTGATTATCCGGGCAAAACGGGAGGCGTGCAGCAGCTCCATGAGTCCTTCATCGCTGTTCTGCTTTAGTTTCACGGTAGTAAGCTTTCCAACATTCCTAGGGACTTTGCTTAAGCAACCGTTTCGGTACCAGAACACTGCGTAGAGACAGTAAGCTCTGGTCCTGCGTGTATGCTGCGTGTCAACCTAGAAATTGGAGACTGATGGCATAAGGCTTCTTTTCCCATTATGAAAGCTCCGTTCATGCGGCCTCGAAGCTACCTGAAAAGCATTGTTGTTGCCGGGGTTTTCCTCACTGCCGGCATGGTTCTGAGAAGAAAATGAGTTTTCTCCTAAGAAACCTTGGGGTTCCAGTTCCTTGTTAGAAGCTCACCCTGCTCTGCGCTATACCTAAAGTGAAAGTCAACGTGAGCCCAAGCTTCGAAGTAAGGCCCTGATTATCCTTGCAAAACGAGAGGCGTGCAGCAGCTCCATGAGGCCTTCATCGTCGTTCTGCTTTAGTTTCAAGGTAGTAAGCTTTTCAACACTCCTAGGGGCCTTGCTTCAGCACCCGTTTCAGTACCAGAACACTGCGTAGAACCAGGAAGCTCTGCTCCTGCGTGTATGCTGCGTGTCAACCTAGAAATTAGAGACTGACGGCACAAGGCTAGTTTTCCCATTATGAAAGCTCCGTTGATGCGGCCCCGAAGCTACCTGAAAAGCACTGTTGTTACCGTGCTTTTACTTACAGCCGGCATGGTTCATAGAAGAAAATGAGTTTTCTCGAAAGAAACCTTGTGCTTCCAGTTCCTAGTTGGAAGCTCACCCGGCTCCGCTCTATACCAAACGTGAAAGTCAATGTGAGCACTAGCCTCGAAGTAAGGCCCTGATTATCCGGGCAAAACGGGAGGCGTGCAGCAGCTCCATGAGGCCTTCATCGCTGTTCTGCTTTAGTTTCACGGTAGTAAGCTTTCCAACATTCCTAGGGACTTTGCTTAAGCAACCGTTTCGGTACCAGAACACTGCGTAGAGACAGTAAGCTCTGGTCCTGCGTGTATGCTGCGTGTCAACCTAGAAATTGGAGACTGATGGCATAAGGCTTCTTTTGCCATTATGAAAGCTCCGTTCATGCGGCCTCGAAGCTACCTGAAAAGCATTGTTGTTGCCGGGGTTTTCCTCACTGCCGGCATGGTTCTGAGAAGAAAATGAGTTTTCTCCTAAGAAACCTTGGGGTTCCAGTTCCTTGTTGGAAGCTCACCCTGCTCTGCGCTATACCTAAAGTGAAAGTCAACGTGAGCCCAAGCTTCGAAGTAAGGCCCTGATTATCCTTGCAAAACGAGAGGCGTGCAGCAGCTCCATGAGGCCTTCATCGTCGTTCTGCTTTAGTTTCAAGGTAGTAAGCTTTTCAACACTCCTAGGGGCCTTGCTTCAGCACCCGTTTCAGTACCAGAACACTGCGTAGAACCAGGAAGCTCTGCTCCTGCGTGTATGCTGCGTGTCAACCTAGAAATTAGAGACTGACGGCACAAGGCTAGTTTTCCCATTATGAAAGCTCCGTTGATGCGGCCCCGAAGCTACCTGAAAAGCACTGTTGTTACCGTGCTTTTACTTACAGCCGGCATGGTTCATAGAAGAAAATGAGTTTTCTCAAAAGAAACCTTGTGCTTCCAGTTCCTAGTTGGAAGCTCACCCGGCTCTGCTCTATACCAAACGTGAAAGTCAATGTGAGCACTAGCCTCGAAGTAAGGCCCTGATTATCCGGGCAAAACGGGAGGCGTGCAGCAGCTCCATGAGTCCTTCATCGCTGTTCTGCTTTAGTTTCACGGTAGTAAGCTTTCCAACATTCCTAGGGACTTTGCTTAAGCAACCGTTTCGGTACCAGAACACTGCGTAGAGACAGTAAGCTCTGGTCCTGCGTGTATGCTGCGTGTCAACCTAGAAATTGCAGACTGATGGCATAAGGCTTCTTTTCCCATTATGAAAGCTCCGTTCATGCGGCCTCGAAGCTACCTGAAAAGCATTGTTGTTGCCGGGGTTTTCCTCACTGCCGGCATGGTTCTGAGAAGAAAATGAGTTTTCTCCTAAGAAACCTTGGGGTTCCAGTTCCTTGTTGGAAGCTCACCCTGCTCTGCGCTATACCTAAAGTGAAAGTCAACGTGAGCCCAAGCTTCGAAGTAAGGCCCTGATTATCCTTGCAAAACGAGAGGCGTGCAGCAGCTCCATGAGGCCTTCATCGTCGTTCTGCTTTAGTTTCAAGGTAGTAAGCTTTTCAACACTCCTAGGGGCCTTGCTTCAGCACCCGTTTCAGTACCAGAACACTGCGTAGAACCAGGAAGCTCTGCTCCTGCGTGTATGCTGCGTGTCAACCTAGAAATTAGAGACTGACGGCACAAGGCTAGTTTTCCCATTATGAAAGCTCCGTTGATGCGGCCCCGAAGCTACCTGAAAAGCACTGTTGTTACCGTGCTTTTACTTACAGCCGGCATGGTTCATAGAAGAAAATGAGTTTTCTCGAAAGAAACCTTGTGCTTCCAGTTCCTAGTTGGAAGCTCACCCGGCTCCGCTCTATACCAAACGTGAAAGTCAATGTGAGCACTAGCCTCGAAGTAAGGCCCTGATTATCCGGGCAAAACGGGAGGCGTGCAGCAGCTCCATGAGGCCTTCATCGCTGTTCTGCTTTAGTTTCACGGTAGTAAGCTTTCCAACATTCCTAGGGACTTTGCTTAAGCAACCGTTTCGGTACCAGAACACTGCGTAGAGACAGTAAGCTCTGGTCCTGCGTGTATGCTGCGTGTCAACCTAGAAATTGGAGACTGATGGCATAAGGCTTCTTTTGCCATTATGAAAGCTCCGTTCATGCGGCCTCGAAGCTACCTGAAAAGCATTGTTGTTGCCGGGGTTTTCCTCACTGCCGGCATGGTTCTGAGAAGAAAATGAGTTTTCTCCTAAGAAACCTTGGGGTTCCAGTTCCTTGTTGGAAGCTCACCCTGCTCTGCGCTATACCTAAAGTGAAAGTCAACGTGAGCCCAAGCTTCGAAGTAAGGCCCTGATTATCCTTGCAAAACGAGAGGCGTGCAGCAGCTCCATGAGGCCTTCATCGTCGTTCTGCTTTAGTTTCAAGGTAGTAAGCTTTTCAACACTCCTAGGGGCCTTGCTTCAGCACCCGTTTCAGTACCAGAACACTGCGTAGAACCAGGAAGCTCTGCTCCTGCGTGTATGCTGTGTGTCAACCTAGAAATTAGAGACTGACGGCACAAGGCTAGTTTTCCCATTATGAAAGCTCCGTTGATGCGGCCCCGAAGCTACCTGAAAAGCACTGTTGTTACCGTGCTTTTACTTACAGCCGGCATGGTTCATAGAAGAAAATGAGTTTTCTCGAAAGAAACCTTGTGCTTCCAGTTCCTAGTTGGAAGCTCACCCGGCTCTGCTCTATACCAAACGTGAAAGTCAATGTGAGCACTAGCCTCGAAGTAAGGCCCTGATTATCCGGGCAAAACGGGAGGCGTGCAGCAGCTCCATGAGGCCTTCATCGCTGTTCTGCTTTAGTTTCACGGTAGTAAGCTTTCCAACATTCCTAGGGACTTTGCTTAAGCAACCGTTTCGGTACCAGAACACTGCGTAGAGACAGTAAGCTCTGGTCCTGCGTGTATGCTGCGTGTCAACCTAGAAATTGGAGACTGATGGCATAAGGCTTCTTTTGCCATTATGAAAGCTCCGTTCATGCGGCCTCGAAGCTACCTGAAAAGCATTGTTGTTGCCGGGGTTTTCCTCACTGCCGGCATGGTTCTGAGAAGAAAATGAGTTTTCTCCTAAGAAACCTTGGGGTTCCAGTTCCTTGTTGGAAGCTCACCCTGCTCTGCGCTATACCTAAAGTGAAAGTCAACGTGAGCCCAAGCTTCGAAGTAAGGCCCTGATTATCCTTGCAAAACGAGAGGCGTGCAGCAGCTCCATGAGGCCTTCATCGTTGTTCTGCTTTAGTTTCAAGGTAGTAAGCTTTTCAACACTCCTAGGGGCCTTGCTTCAGCACCCGTTTCAGTACCAGAACACTGCGTAGAACCAGGAGGCTCTGCTCCTGCGTGTATGCTGCGTGTCAACCTAGAAATTAGAGACTGACGGCACAAGGCTAGTTTTCCCATTATGAAAGCTCCGTTGATGCGGCCCCGAAGCTACCTGAAAAGCACTGTTGTTACCGTGCTTTTACTTACAGCCGGCATGGTTCATAGAAGAAAATGAGTTTTCTCGAAAGAAACCTTGTGCTTCCAGTTCCTAGTTGGAAGCTCACCCGGCTCTGCTCTATACCAAACGTGAAAGTCAATGTGAGCACTAGCCTCGAAGTAAGGCCCTGATTATCCGGGCAAAACGGGAGGCGTGCAGCAGCTCCATGAGGCCTTCATCGCTGTTCTGCTTTAGTTTCACGGTAGTAAGCTTTCCAACATTCCTAGGGACTTTGCTTAAGCAACCGTTTCGGTACCAGAACACTGCGTAGAGACAGTAAGCTCTGGTCCTGCGTGTATGCTGCGTGTCAACCTAGAAATTGGAGACTGATGGCATAAGGCTTCTTTTCCCATTATGAAAGCTCCGTTCATGCGGCCTCGAAGCTACCTGAAAAGCATTGTTGTTGCCGGGGTTTTCCTCACTGCCGGCATGGTTCTGAGAAGAAAATGAGTTTTCTCCTAAGAAACCTTGGGGTTCCAGTTCCTTGTTGGAAGCTCACCCTGCTCTGCGCTATACCTAAAGTGAAAGTCAACGTGAGCCCAAGCTTCGAAGTAAGGCCCTGATTATCCTTGCAAAACGAGAGGCGTGCAGCAGCTCCATGAGGCCTTCATCGTCGTTCTGCTTTAGTTTCAAGGTAGTAAGCTTTTCAACACTCCTAGGGGCCTTGCTTCAGCACCCGTTTCAGTACCAGAACACTGCGTAGAACCAGGAAGCTCTGCTCCTGCGTGTATGCTGCGTGTCAACCTAGAAATTAGAGACTGACGGCACAAGGCTAGTTTTCCCATTATGAAAGCTCCGTTGATGCGGCCCCGAAGCTACCTGAAAAGCACTGTTGTTACCGTGCTTTTACTTACAGCCGGCATGGTTCATAGAAGAAAATGAGTTTTCTCGAAAGAAACCTTGTGCTTCCAGTTCCTAGTTGGAAGCTCACCCGGCTCTGCTCTATACCAAACGTGAAAGTCAATGTGAGCACTAGCCTCGAAGTAAGGCCCTGATTATCCGGGCAAAACGGGAGGCGTGCAGCAGCTCCATGAGTCCTTCATCGCTGTTCTGCTTTAGTTTCACGGTAGTAAGCTTTCCAACATTCCTAGGGACTTTGCTTAAGCAACCGTTTCGGTACCAGAACACTGCGTAGAGACAGTAAGCTCTGGTCCTGCGTGTATGCTGCGTGTCAACCTAGAAATTGGAGACTGATGGCATAAGGCTTCTTTTCCCATTATGAAAGCTCCGTTCATGCGGCCTCGAAGCTACCTGAAAAGCATTGTTGTTGCCGGGGTTTTCCTCACTGCCGGCATGGTTCTGAGAAGAAAATGAGTTTTCTCCTAAGAAACCTTGGGGTTCCAGTTCCTTGTTAGAAGCTCACCCTGCTCTGCGCTATACCTAAAGTGAAAGTCAACGTGAGCCCAAGCTTCGAAGTAAGGCCCTGATTATCCTTGCAAAACGAGAGGCGTGCAGCAGCTCCATGAGGCCTTCATCGTCGTTCTGCTTTAGTTTCAAGGTAGTAAGCTTTTCAACACTCCTAGGGGCCTTGCTTCAGCACCCGTTTCAGTACCAGAACACTGCGTAGAACCAGGAAGCTCTGCTCCTGCGTGTATGCTGCGTGTCAACCTAGAAATTAGAGACTGACGGCACAAGGCTAGTTTTCCCATTATGAAAGCTCCGTTGATGCGGCCCCGAAGCTACCTGAAAAGCACTGTTGTTACCGTGCTTTTACTTACAGCCGGCATGGTTCATAGAAGAAAATGAGTTTTCTCGAAAGAAACCTTGTGCTTCCAGTTCCTAGTTGGAAGCTCACCCGGCTCCGCTCTATACCAAACGTGAAAGTCAATGTGAGCACTAGCCTCGAAGTAAGGCCCTGATTATCCGGGCAAAACGGGAGGCGTGCAGCAGCTCCATGAGGCCTTCATCGCTGTTCTGCTTTAGTTTCACGGTAGTAAGCTTTCCAACATTCCTAGGGACTTTGCTTAAGCAACCGTTTCGGTACCAGAACACTGCGTAGAGACAGTAAGCTCTGGTCCTGCGTGTATGCTGCGTGTCAACCTAGAAATTGGAGACTGATGGCATAAGGCTTCTTTTCCCATTATGAAAGCTCCGTTCATGCGGCCTCGAAGCTACCTGAAAAGCATTGTTGTTGCCGGGGTTTTCCTCACTGCCGGCATGGTTCTGAGAAGAAAATGAGTTTTCTCCTAAGAAACCTTGGGGTTCCAGTTCCTTGTTGGAAGCTCACCCTGCTCTGCGCTATACCTAAAGTGAAAGTCAACGTGAGCCCAAGCTTCGAAGTAAGGCCCTGATTATCCTTGCAAAACGAGAGGCGTGCAGCAGCTCCATGAGGCCTTCATCGTCGTTCTGCTTTAGTTTCAAGGTAGTAAGCTTTTCAACACTCCTAGGGGCCTTGCTTCAGCACCCGTTTCAGTACCAGAACACTGCGTAGAACCAGGAAGCTCTGCTCCTGCGTGTATGCTGCGTGTCAACCTAGAAATTAGAGACTGACGGCACAAGGCTAGTTTTCCCATTATGAAAGCTCCGTTGATGCGGCCCCGAAGCTACCTGAAAAGCACTGTTGTTACCGTGCTTTTACTTACAGCCGGCATGGTTCATAGAAGAAAATGAGTTTTCTCAAAAGAAACCTTGTGCTTCCAGTTCCTAGTTGGAAGCTCACCCGGCTCTGCTCTATACCAAACGTGAAAGTCAATGTGAGCACTAGCCTCGAAGTAAGGCCCTGATTATCCGGGCAAAACGGGAGGCGTGCAGCAGCTCCATGAGGCCTTCATCGCTGTTCTGCTTTAGTTTCACGGTAGTAAGCTTTCCAACATTCCTAGGGACTTTGCTTAAGCAACCGTTTCGGTACCAGAACACTGCGTAGAGACAGTAAGCTCTGGTCCTGCGTGTATGCTGCGTGTCAACCTAGAAATTGCAGACTGATGGCATAAGGCTTCTTTTCCCATTATGAAAGCTCCGTTCATGCGGCCTCGAAGCTACCTGAAAAGCATTGTTGTTGCCGGGGTTTTCCTCACTGCCGGCATGGTTCTGAGAAGAAAATGAGTTTTCTCCTAAGAAACCTTGGGGTTCCAGTTCCTTGTTGGAAGCTCACCCTGCTCTGCGCTATACCTAAAGTGAAAGTCAACGTGAGCCCAAGCTTCGAAGTAAGGCCCTGATTATCCTTGCAAAACGAGAGGCGTGCAGCAGCTCCATGAGGCCTTCATCGTCGTTCTGCTTTAGTTTCAAGGTAGTAAGCTTTTCAACACTCCTAGGGGCCTTGCTTCAGCACCCGTTTCAGTACCAGAACACTGCGTAGAACCAGGAAGCTCTGCTCCTGCGTGTATGCTGTGTGTCAACCTAGAAATTAGAGACTGACGGCACAAGGCTAGTTTTCCCATTATGAAAGCTCCGTTGATGCGGCCCCGAAGCTACCTGAAAAGCACTGTTGTTACCGTGCTTTTACTTACAGCCGGCATGGTTCATAGAAGAAAATGAGTTTTCTCGAAAGAAACCTTGTGCTTCCAGTTCCTAGTTGGAAGCTCACCCGGCTCTGCTCTATACCAAACGTGAAAGTCAATGTGAGCACTAGCCTCGAAGTAAGGCCCTGATTATCCGGGCAAAACGGGAGGCGTGCAGCAGCTCCATGAGGCCTTCATCGCTGTTCTGCTTTAGTTTCACGGTAGTAAGCTTTCCAACATTCCTAGGGACTTTGCTTAAGCAACCGTTTCGGTACCAGAACACTGCGTAGAGACAGTAAGCTCTGGTCCTGCGTGTATGCTGCGTGTCAACCTAGAAATTGGAGACTGATGGCATAAGGCTTCTTTTGCCATTATGAAAGCTCCGTTCATGCGGCCTCGAAGCTACCTGAAAAGCATTGTTGTTGCCGGGGTTTTCCTCACTGCCGGCATGGTTCTGAGAAGAAAATGAGTTTTCTCCTAAGAAACCTTGGGGTTCCAGTTCCTTGTTGGAAGCTCACCCTGCTCTGCGCTATACCTAAAGTGAAAGTCAACGTGAGCCCAAGCTTCGAAGTAAGGCCCTGATTATCCTTGCAAAACGAGAGGCGTGCAGCAGCTCCATGAGGCCTTCATCGTT
The DNA here is from genome assembly GCF_028564815.1 of Eubalaena glacialis. NCBI lineage: Eukaryota > Metazoa > Chordata > Mammalia > Artiodactyla > Balaenidae > Eubalaena > Eubalaena glacialis. Next base: position 29,468,175 of record NC_083725.1, read on the forward strand.
GTTCTGCTTTAGTTTCAAGGTAGTAAGCTTTTCAACACTCCTAGGGGCCTTGCTTCAGCACCCGTTTCAGTACCAGAACACTGCGTAGAACCAGGAGGCTCTGCTCCTGCGTGTATGCTGCGTGTCAACCTAGAAATTAGAGACTGACGGCACAAGGCTAGTTTTCCCATTATGAAAGCTCCGTTGATGCGGCCCCGAAGCTACCTGAAAAGCACTGTTGTTACCGTGCTTTTACTTACAGCCGGCATGGTTCATAGAAGAAAATGAGTTTTCTCGAAAGAAACCTTGTGCTTCCAGTTCCTAGTTGGAAGCTCACCCGGCTCTGCTCTATACCAAACGTGAAAGTCAATGTGAGCACTAGCCTCGAAGTAAGGCCCTGATTATCCGGGCAAAACGGGAGGCGTGCAGCAGCTCCATGAGGCCTTCATCGCTGTTCTGCTTTAGTTTCACGGTAGTAAGCTTTCCAACATTCCTAGGGACTTTGCTTAAGCAACCGTTTCGGTACCAGAACACTGCGTAGAGACAGTAAGCTCTGGTCCTGCGTGTATGCTGCGTGTCAACCTAGAAATTGGAGACTGATGGCATAAGGCTTCTTTTCCCATTATGAAAGCTCCGTTCATGCGGCCTCGAAGCTACCTGAAAAGCATTGTTGTTGCCGGGGTTTTCCTCACTGCCGGCATGGTTCTGAGAAGAAAATGAGTTTTCTCCTAAGAAACCTTGGGGTTCCAGTTCCTTGTTGGAAGCTCACCCTGCTCTGCGCTATACCTAAAGTGAAAGTCAACGTGAGCCCAAGCTTCGAAGTAAGGCCCTGATTATCCTTGCAAAACGAGAGGCGTGCAGCAGCTCCATGAGGCCTTCATCGTCGTTCTGCTTTAGTTTCAAGGTAGTAAGCTTTTCAACACTCCTAGGGGCCTTGCTTCAGCACCCGTTTCAGTACCAGAACACTGCGTAGAACCAGGAAGCTCTGCTCCTGCGTGTATGCTGCGTGTCAACCTAGAAATTAGAGACTGACGGCACAAGGCTAGTTTTCCCATTATGAAAGCTCCGTTGATGCGGCCCCGAAGCTACCTGAAAAGCACTGTTGTTACCGTGCTTTTACTTACAGCCGGCATGGTTCATAGAAGAAAATGAGTTTTCTCGAAAGAAACCTTGTGCTTCCAGTTCCTAGTTGGAAGCTCACCCGGCTCTGCTCTATACCAAACGTGAAAGTCAATGTGAGCACTAGCCTCGAAGTAAGGCCCTGATTATCCGGGCAAAACGGGAGGCGTGCAGCAGCTCCATGAGTCCTTCATCGCTGTTCTGCTTTAGTTTCACGGTAGTAAGCTTTCCAACATTCCTAGGGACTTTGCTTAAGCAACCGTTTCGGTACCAGAACACTGCGTAGAGACAGTAAGCTCTGGTCCTGCGTGTATGCTGCGTGTCAACCTAGAAATTGGAGACTGATGGCATAAGGCTTCTTTTCCCATTATGAAAGCTCCGTTCATGCGGCCTCGAAGCTACCTGAAAAGCATTGTTGTTGCCGGGGTTTTCCTCACTGCCGGCATGGTTCTGAGAAGAAAATGAGTTTTCTCCTAAGAAACCTTGGGGTTCCAGTTCCTTGTTAGAAGCTCACCCTGCTCTGCGCTATACCTAAAGTGAAAGTCAACGTGAGCCCAAGCTTCGAAGTAAGGCCCTGATTATCCTTGCAAAACGAGAGGCGTGCAGCAGCTCCATGAGGCCTTCATCGTCGTTCTGCTTTAGTTTCAAGGTAGTAAGCTTTTCAACACTCCTAGGGGCCTTGCTTCAGCACCCGTTTCAGTACCAGAACACTGCGTAGAACCAGGAAGCTCTGCTCCTGCGTGTATGCTGCGTGTCAACCTAGAAATTAGAGACTGACGGCACAAGGCTAGTTTTCCCATTATGAAAGCTCCGTTGATGCGGCCCCGAAGCTACCTGAAAAGCACTGTTGTTACCGTGCTTTTACTTACAGCCGGCATGGTTCATAGAAGAAAATGAGTTTTCTCGAAAGAAACCTTGTGCTTCCAGTTCCTAGTTGGAAGCTCACCCGGCTCCGCTCTATACCAAACGTGAAAGTCAATGTGAGCACTAGCCTCGAAGTAAGGCCCTGATTATCCGGGCAAAACGGGAGGCGTGCAGCAGCTCCATGAGGCCTTCATCGCTGTTCTGCTTTAGTTTCACGGTAGTAAGCTTTCCAACATTCCTAGGGACTTTGCTTAAGCAACCGTTTCGGTACCAGAACACTGCGTAGAGACAGTAAGCTCTGGTCCTGCGTGTATGCTGCGTGTCAACCTAGAAATTGGAGACTGATGGCATAAGGCTTCTTTTCCCATTATGAAAGCTCCGTTCATGCGGCCTCGAAGCTACCTGAAAAGCATTGTTGTTGCCGGGGTTTTCCTCACTGCCGGCATGGTTCTGAGAAGAAAATGAGTTTTCTCCTAAGAAACCTTGGGGTTCCAGTTCCTTGTTGGAAGCTCACCCTGCTCTGCGCTATACCTAAAGTGAAAGTCAACGTGAGCCCAAGCTTCGAAGTAAGGCCCTGATTATCCTTGCAAAACGAGAGGCGTGCAGCAGCTCCATGAGGCCTTCATCGTCGTTCTGCTTTAGTTTCAAGGTAGTAAGCTTTTCAACACTCCTAGGGGCCTTGCTTCAGCACCCGTTTCAGTACCAGAACACTGCGTAGAACCAGGAAGCTCTGCTCCTGCGTGTATGCTGCGTGTCAACCTAGAAATTAGAGACTGACGGCACAAGGCTAGTTTTCCCATTATGAAAGCTCCGTTGATGCGGCCCCGAAGCTACCTGAAAAGCACTGTTGTTACCGTGCTTTTACTTACAGCCGGCATGGTTCATAGAAGAAAATGAGTTTTCTCAAAAGAAACCTTGTGCTTCCAGTTCCTAGTTGGAAGCTCACCCGGCTCTGCTCTATACCAAACGTGAAAGTCAATGTGAGCACTAGCCTCGAAGTAAGGCCCTGATTATCCGGGCAAAACGGGAGGCGTGCAGCAGCTCCATGAGGCCTTCATCGCTGTTCTGCTTTAGTTTCACGGTAGTAAGCTTTCCAACATTCCTAGGGACTTTGCTTAAGCAACCGTTTCGGTACCAGAACACTGCGTAGAGACAGTAAGCTCTGGTCCTGCGTGTATGCTGCGTGTCAACCTAGAAATTGCAGACTGATGGCATAAGGCTTCTTTTCCCATTATGAAAGCTCCGTTCATGCGGCCTCGAAGCTACCTGAAAAGCATTGTTGTTGCCGGGGTTTTCCTCACTGCCGGCATGGTTCTGAGAAGAAAATGAGTTTTCTCCTAAGAAACCTTGGGGTTCCAGTTCCTTGTTGGAAGCTCACCCTGCTCTGCGCTATACCTAAAGTGAAAGTCAACGTGAGCCCAAGCTTCGAAGTAAGGCCCTGATTATCCTTGCAAAACGAGAGGCGTGCAGCAGCTCCATGAGGCCTTCATCGTCGTTCTGCTTTAGTTTCAAGGTAGTAAGCTTTTCAACACTCCTAGGGGCCTTGCTTCAGCACCCGTTTCAGTACCAGAACACTGCGTAGAACCAGGAAGCTCTGCTCCTGCGTGTATGCTGCGTGTCAACCTAGAAATTAGAGACTGACGGCACAAGGCTAGTTTTCCCATTATGAAAGCTCCGTTGATGCGGCCCCGAAGCTACCTGAAAAGCACTGTTGTTACCGTGCTTTTACTTACAGCCGGCATGGTTCATAGAAGAAAATGAGTTTTCTCGAAAGAAACCTTGTGCTTCCAGTTCCTAGTTGGAAGCTCACCCGGCTCCGCTCTATACCAAACGTGAAAGTCAATGTGAGCACTAGCCTCGAAGTAAGGCCCTGATTATCCGGGCAAAACGGGAGGCGTGCAGCAGCTCCATGAGGCCTTCATCGCTGTTCTGCTTTAGTTTCACGGTAGTAAGCTTTCCAACATTCCTAGGGACTTTGCTTAAGCAACCGTTTCGGTACCAGAACACTGCGTAGAGACAGTAAGCTCTGGTCCTGCGTGTATGCTGCGTGTCAACCTAGAAATTGGAGACTGATGGCATAAGGCTTCTTTTCCCATTATGAAAGCTCCGTTCATGCGGCCTCGAAGCTACCTGAAAAGCATTGTTGTTGCCGGGGTTTTCCTCACTGCCGGCATGGTTCTGAGAAGAAAATGAGTTTTCTCCTAAGAAACCTTGGGGTTCCAGTTCCTTGTTGGAAGCTCACCCTGCTCTGCGCTATACCTAAAGTGAAAGTCAACGTGAGCCCAAGCTTCGAAGTAAGGCCCTGATTATCCTTGCAAAACGAGAGGCGTGCAGCAGCTCCATGAGGCCTTCATCGTCGTTCTGCTTTAGTTTCAAGGTAGTAAGCTTTTCAACACTCCTAGGGGCCTTGCTTCAGCACCCGTTTCAGTACCAGAACACTGCGTAGAACCAGGAAGCTCTGCTCCTGCGTGTATGCTGCGTGTCAACCTAGAAATTAGAGACTGACGGCACAAGGCTAGTTTTCCCATTATGAAAGCTCCGTTGATGCGGCCCCGAAGCTACCTGAAAAGCACTGTTGTTACCGTGCTTTTACTTACAGCCGGCATGGTTCATAGAAGAAAATGAGTTTTCTCGAAAGAAACCTTGTGCTTCCAGTTCCTAGTTGGAAGCTCACCCGGCTCTGCTCTATACCAAACGTGAAAGTCAATGTGAGCACTAGCCTCGAAGTAAGGCCCTGATTATCCGGGCAAAACGGGAGGCGTGCAGCAGCTCCATGAGGCCTTCATCGCTGTTCTGCTTTAGTTTCACGGTAGTAAGCTTTCCAACATTCCTAGGGACTTTGCTTAAGCAACCGTTTCGGTACCAGAACACTGCGTAGAGACAGTAAGCTCTGGTCCTGCGTGTATGCTGCGTGTCAACCTAGAAATTGGAGACTGATGGCATAAGGCTTCTTTTGCCATTATGAAAGCTCCGTTCATGCGGCCTCGAAGCTACCTGAAAAGCATTGTTGTTGCCGGGGTTTTCCTCACTGCCGGCATGGTTCTGAGAAGAAAATGAGTTTTCTCCTAAGAAACCTTGGGGTTCCAGTTCCTTGTTGGAAGCTCACCCTGCTCTGCGCTATACCTAAAGTGAAAGTCAACGTGAGCCCAAGCTTCGAAGTAAGGCCCTGATTATCCTTGCAAAACGAGAGGCGTGCAGCAGCTCCATGAGGCCTTCATCGTCGTTCTGCTTTAGTTTCAAGGTAGTAAGCTTTTCAACACTCCTAGGGGCCTTGCTTCAGCACCCGTTTCAGTACCAGAACACTGCGTAGAACCAGGAAGCTCTGCTCCTGCGTGTATGCTGCGTGTCAACCTAGAAATTAGAGACTGACGGCACAAGGCTAGTTTTCCCATTATGAAAGCTCCGTTGATGCGGCCCCGAAGCTACCTGAAAAGCACTGTTGTTACCGTGCTTTTACTTACAGCCGGCATGGTTCATAGAAGAAAATGAGTTTTCTCGAAAGAAACCTTGTGCTTCCAGTTCCTAGTTGGAAGCTCACCCGGCTCCGCTCTATACCAAACGTGAAAGTCAATGTGAGCACTAGCCTCGAAGTAAGGCCCTGATTATCCGGGCAAAACGGGAGGCGTGCAGCAGCTCCATGAGGCCTTCATCGCTGTTCTGCTTTAGTTTCACGGTAGTAAGCTTTCCAACATTCCTAGGGACTTTGCTTAAGCAACCGTTTCGGTACCAGAACACTGCGTAGAGACAGTAAGCTCTGGTCCTGCGTGTATGCTGCGTGTCAACCTAGAAATTGGAGACTGATGGCATAAGGCTTCTTTTCCCATTATGAAAGCTCCGTTCATGCGGCCTCGAAGCTACCTGAAAAGCATTGTTGTTGCCGGGGTTTTCCTCACTGCCGGCATGGTTCTGAGAAGAAAATGAGTTTTCTCCTAAGAAACCTTGGGGTTCCAGTTCCTTGTTGGAAGCTCACCCTGCTCTGCGCTATACCTAAAGTGAAAGTCAACGTGAGCCCAAGCTTCGAAGTAAGGCCCTGATTATCCTTGCAAAACGAGAGGCGTGCAGCAGCTCCATGAGGCCTTCATCGTCGTTCTGCTTTAGTTTCAAGGTAGTAAGCTTTTCAACACTCCTAGGGGCCTTGCTTCAGCACCCGTTTCAGTACCAGAACACTGCGTAGAACCAGGAAGCTCTGCTCCTGCGTGTATGCTGCGTGTCAACCTAGAAATTAGAGACTGACGGCACAAGGCTAGTTTTCCCATTATGAAAGCTCCGTTGATGCGGCCCCGAAGCTACCTGAAAAGCACTGTTGTTACCGTGCTTTTACTTACAGCCGGCATGGTTCATAGAAGAAAATGAGTTTTCTCAAAAGAAACCTTGTGCTTCCAGTTCCTAGTTGGAAGCTCACCCGGCTCTGCTCTATACCAAACGTGAAAGTCAATGTGAGCACTAGCCTCGAAGTAAGGCCCTGATTATCCGGGCAAAACGGGAGGCGTGCAGCAGCTCCATGAGGCCTTCATCGCTGTTCTGCTTTAGTTTCACGGTAGTAAGCTTTCCAACATTCCTAGGGACTTTGCTTAAGCAACCGTTTCGGTACCAGAACACTGCGTAGAGACAGTAAGCTCTGGTCCTGCGTGTATGCTGCGTGTCAACCTAGAAATTGCAGACTGATGGCATAAGGCTTCTTTTCCCATTATGAAAGCTCCGTTCATGCGGCCTCGAAGCTACCTGAAAAGCATTGTTGTTGCCGGGGTTTTCCTCACTGCCGGCATGGTTCTGAGAAGAAAATGAGTTTTCTCCTAAGAAACCTTGGGGTTCCAGTTCCTTGTTGGAAGCTCACCCTGCTCTGCGCTATACCTAAAGTGAAAGTCAACGTGAGCCCAAGCTTCGAAGTAAGGCCCTGATTATCCTTGCAAAACGAGAGGCGTGCAGCAGCTCCATGAGGCCTTCATCGTCGTTCTGCTTTAGTTTCAAGGTAGTAAGCTTTTCAACACTCCTAGGGGCCTTGCTTCAGCACCCGTTTCAGTACCAGAACACTGCGTAGAACCAGGAAGCTCTGCTCCTGCGTGTATGCTGCGTGTCAACCTAGAAATTAGAGACTGACGGCACAAGGCTAGTTTTCCCATTATGAAAGCTCCGTTGATGCGGCCCCGAAGCTACCTGAAAAGCACTGTTGTTACCGTGCTTTTACTTACAGCCGGCATGGTTCATAGAAGAAAATGAGTTTTCTCGAAAGAAACCTTGTGCTTCCAGTTCCTAGTTGGAAGCTCACCCGGCTCCGCTCTATACCAAACGTGAAAGTCAATGTGAGCACTAGCCTCGAAGTAAGGCCCTGATTATCCGGGCAAAACGGGAGGCGTGCAGCAGCTCCATGAGGCCTTCATCGCTGTTCTGCTTTAGTTTCACGGTAGTAAGCTTTCCAACATTCCTAGGGACTTTGCTTAAGCAACCGTTTCGGTACCAGAACACTGCGTAGAGACAGTAAGCTCTGGTCCTGCGTGTATGCTGCGTGTCAACCTAGAAATTGGAGACTGATGGCATAAGGCTTCTTTTCCCATTATGAAAGCTCCGTTCATGCGGCCTCGAAGCTACCTGAAAAGCATTGTTGTTGCCGGGGTTTTCCTCACTGCCGGCATGGTTCTGAGAAGAAAATGAGTTTTCTCCTAAGAAACCTTGGGGTTCCAGTTCCTTGTTGGAAGCTCACCCTGCTCTGCGCTATACCTAAAGTGAAAGTCAACGTGAGCCCAAGCTTCGAAGTAAGGCCCTGATTATCCTTGCAAAACGAGAGGCGTGCAGCAGCTCCATGAGGCCTTCATCGTCGTTCTGCTTTAGTTTCAAGGTAGTAAGCTTTTCAACACTCCTAGGGGCCTTGCTTCAGCACCCGTTTCAGTACCAGAACACTGCGTAGAACCAGGAAGCTCTGCTCCTGCGTGTATGCTGCGTGTCAACCTAGAAATTAGAGACTGACGGCACAAGGCTAGTTTTCCCATTATGAAAGCTCCGTTGATGCGGCCCCGAAGCTACCTGAAAAGCACTGTTGTTACCGTGCTTTTACTTACAGCCGGCATGGTTCATAGAAGAAAATGAGTTTTCTCGAAAGAAACCTTGTGCTTCCAGTTCCTAGTTGGAAGCTCACCCGGCTCTGCTCTATACCAAACGTGAAAGTCAATGTGAGCACTAGCCTCGAAGTAAGGCCCTGATTATCCGGGCAAAACGGGAGGCGTGCAGCAGCTCCATGAGGCCTTCATCGCTGTTCTGCTTTAGTTTCACGGTAGTAAGCTTTCCAACATTCCTAGGGACTTTGCTTAAGCAACCGTTTCGGTACCAGAACACTGCGTAGAGACAGTAAGCTCTGGTCCTGCGTGTATGCTGCGTGTCAACCTAGAAATTGGAGACTGATGGCATAAGGCTTCTTTTGCCATTATGAAAGCTCCGTTCATGCGGCCTCGAAGCTACCTGAAAAGCATTGTTGTTGCCGGGGTTTTCCTCACTGCCGGCATGGTTCTGAGAAGAAAATGAGTTTTCTCCTAAGAAACCTTGGGGTTCCAGTTCCTTGTTGGAAGCTCACCCTGCTCTGCGCTATACCTAAAGTGAAAGTCAACGTGAGCCCAAGCTTCGAAGTAAGGCCCTGATTATCCTTGCAAAACGAGAGGCGTGCAGCAGCTCCATGAGGCCTTCATCGTCGTTCTGCTTTAGTTTCAAGGTAGTAAGCTTTTCAACACTCCTAGGGGCCTTGCTTCAGCACCCGTTTCAGTACCAGAACACTGCGTAGAACCAGGAAGCTCTGCTCCTGCGTGTATGCTGCGTGTCAACCTAGAAATTAGAGACTGACGGCACAAGGCTAGTTTTCCCATTATGAAAGCTCCGTTGATGCAGCCCCGAAGCTACCTGAAAAGCACTGTTATTACCGTGCTTTTACTTACAGCCGGCATGGTTCATAGAAGAAAATGAGTTTTCTCGAAAGAAACCTTGTGCTTCCAGTTCCTAGTTGGAAGCTCACCCGGCTCTGCTCTATACCAAACGTGAAAGTCAATGTGAGCACTAGCCTCGAAGTAAGGCCCTGATTATCCGGGCAAAACGGGAGGCGTGCAGCAGCTCCATGAGGCCTTCATCGCTGTTCTGCTTTAGTTTCACGGTAGTAAGCTTTCCAACATTCCTAGGGACTTTGCTTAAGCAACCGTTTCGGTACCAGAACACTGCGTAGAGACAGTAAGCTCTGGTCCTGCGTGTATGCTGCGTGTCAACCTAGAAATTGGAGACTGATGGCATAAGGCTTCTTTTCCCATTATGAAAGCTCCGTTCATGCGGCCTCGAAGCTACCTGAAAAGCATTGTTGTTGCCGGGGTTTTCCTCACTGCCGGCATGGTTCTGAGAAGAAAATGAGTTTTCTCCTAAGAAACCTTGGGGTTCCAGTTCCTTGTTGGAAGCTCACCCTGCTCTGCGCTATACCTAAAGTGAAAGTCAACGTGAGCCCAAGCTTCGAAGTAAGGCCCTGATTATCCTTGCAAAACGAGAGGCGTGCAGCAGCTCCATGAGGCCTTCATCGTCGTTCTGCTTTAGTTTCAAGGTAGTAAGCTTTTCAACACTCCTAGGGGCCTTGCTTCAGCACCCGTTTCAGTACCAGAACACTGCGTAGAACCAGGAAGCTCTGCTCCTGCGTGTATGCTGCGTGTCAACCTAGAAATTAGAGACTGACGGCACAAGGCTAGTTTTCCCGTTTTGAAAGCGCCGTTGATGCGGCCCCGAAGCTACCTGAAAACCACTGTTGTTACCGTGCTTTTACTTACACCCGGCATGGTTCATAGAAGAAAATGAGTTTTCTCGAAAGAAACCTTGTGCTTCCAGTTCCTAGTTGGAAGCTCACCCTGCTCTGCTCTATACCAAACGTGAAAGTCAATGTGAGCACTAGCCTCGAAGTAAGGCCCTGATTATGCTGGCAAAACGGGAGGCGTGCAGCAGTTCCATGAGGCCTTCATCGCTGTTCTGCTTTAGTTTCACGCTAGTAAGCTTTCCAACATTCCTAGGGACTTTGCTTAAGCAACCGTTTCGGTACCAGAACACTGCGTAGAGACAGTAAGCTCTGGTCCTGCGTGTATGCTGCGTGTCAACCTAGAAATTGGAGACTGATGGCATAAGGCTTCTTTTCCCATTATGAAAGCTCCGTTCATGCGGCCTCGAAGCTACCTGAAAAGCATTGTTGTTGCCGGGGTTTTCCTCACTGCCGGCATGGTTCTGAGAAGAAACTGAGTTTTCTCCTAAGAAACCTTGGGTTTCCAGTTCCTTGTTGGAAGCTCACCCTGCTCTGCGCTATACCTAAAGTGAAAGTCAACGTGAGCCCAAGCTTCGAAGTAAGGCCCTGATTATCCTTGCAAAACGAGAGGCGTGCAGCAGCTCCATGAGGCCTTCATCGTTGTTCTGCTTTAGTTTCAAGGTAGTAAGCTTTTCAACACTCCTAGGGGACTTGCTTCAGCACCCGTTTCAGTACCAGAACACTGCGTAGAACCAGGAAGCTCTGCTCCTGCGTGTATGCTGCGTGTCAACCTAGAAATTAGAGACTGACGGCACAAGGCTAGTTTTCCCGTTTTGAAAGCGCCGTTGATGCGGCCCCGAAGCTACCTGAAAACCACTGTTGTTACCGTGCTTTTACTTACAGCCGGCATGGTTCATAGAAGAAAATGAGTTTTCTCGAAAGAAACCTTGTGCTTCCAGTTCCTAGTTGGAAGCTCACCCGGCTCCGCTCTATACCAAACGTGAAAGTCAATGTGAGCACTAGCCTCGAAGTAAGGCCCTGATTATCCTGGCAAAACGGGAGGCGTGCAGCAGCTCCATGAGGCCTTCATCGCTGTTCTGCTTTAGTTTCACGGTAGTAAGCTTTCCAACATTCCTAGGGACTTTGCTTAAGCAACCGTTTCGGTACCAGAACACTGCGTAGAGACAGTAAGCTCTGGTCCTGCGTGTATGCTGCGTGTCAACCTAGAAATTGGAGACTGATGGCATAAGGCTTCTTTTGCCATTATGAAAGCTCCGTTCATGCGGCCTCGAAGCTACCTGAAAAGCATTGTTGTTGCCGGGGTTTTCCTCACTGCCGGCATGGTTCTGAGAAGAAAATGAGTTTTCTCCTAAGAAACCTTGGGGTTCCAGTTCCTTGTTGGAAGCTCACCCTGCTCTGCGCTATACCTAAAGTGAAAGTCAACGTGAGCCCAAGCTTCGAAGTAAGGCCCTGATTATCCTTGCAAAACGAGAGGCGTGCAGCAGCTCCATGAGGCCTTCATCGTCGTTCTGCTTTAGTTTCAAGGTAGTAAGCTTTTCAACACTCCTAGGGGCCTTGCTTCAGCACCCGTTTCAGTACCAGAACACTGCGTAGAACCAGGAAGCTCTGCTCCTGCGTGTATGCTGCGTGTCAACCTAGAAATTAGAGACTGACGGCACAAGGCTAGTTTTCCCATTATGAAAGCTCCGTTGATGCGGCCCCGAAGCTACCTGAAAAGCACTGTTGTTACCGTGCTTTTACTTACAGCCGGCATGGTTCATAGAAGAAAATGAGTTTTCTCGAAAGAAACCTTGTGCTTCCAGTTCCTAGTTGGAAGCTCACCCGGCTCCGCTCTATACCAAACGTGAAAGTCAATGTGAGCACTAGCCTCGAAGTAAGGCCCTGATTATCCGGGCAAAACGGGAGGCGTGCAGCAGCTCCATGAGGCCTTCATCGCTGTTCTGCTTTAGTTTCACGGTAGTAAGCTTTCCAACATTCCTAGGGACTTTGCTTAAGCAACCGTTTCGGTACCAGAACACTGCGTAGAGACAGTAAGCTCTGGTCCTGCGTGTATGCTGCGTGTCAACCTAGAAATTGGAGACTGATGGCATAAGGCTTCTTTTCCCATTATGAAAGCTCCGTTCATGCGGCCTCGAAGCTACCTGAAAAGCATTGTTGTTGCCGGGGTTTTCCTCACTGCCGGCATGGTTCTGAGAAGAAAATGAGTTTTCTCCTAAGAAACCTTGGGGTTCCAGTTCCTTGTTGGAAGCTCACCCTGCTCTGCGCTATACCTAAAGTGAAAGTCAACGTGAGCCCAAGCTTCGAAGTAAGGCCCTGATTATCCTTGCAAAACGAGAGGCGTGCAGCAGCTCCATGAGGCCTTCATCGTCGTTCTGCTTTAGTTTCAAGGTAGTAAGCTTTTCAACACTCCTAGGGGCCTTGCTTCAGCACCCGTTTCAGTACCAGAACACTGCGTAGAACCAGGAAGCTCTGCTCCTGCGTGTATGCTGCGTGTCAACCTAGAAATTAGAGACTGACGGCACAAGGCTAGTTTTCCCATTATGAAAGCTCCGTTGATGCGGCCCCGAAGCTACCTGAAAAGCACTGTTGTTACCGTGCTTTTACTTACAGCCGGCATGGTTCATAGAAGAAAATGAGTTTTCTCGAAAGAAACCTTGTGCTTCCAGTTCCTAGTTGGAAGCTCACCCGGCTCTGCTCTATACCAAACGTGAAAGTCAATGTGAGCACTAGCCTCGAAGTAAGGCCCTGATTATCCGGGCAAAACGGGAGGCGTGCAGCAGCTCCATGAGGCCTTCATCGCTGTTCTGCTTTAGTTTCACGGTAGTAAGCTTTCCAACATTCCTAGGGACTTTGCTTAAGCAACCGTTTCGGTACCAGAACACTGCGTAGAGACAGTAAGCTCTGGTCCTGCGTGTATGCTGCGTGTCAACCTAGAAATTGGAGACTGATGGCATAAGGCTTCTTTTGCCATTATGAAAGCTCCGTTCATGCGGCCTCGAAGCTACCTGAAAAGCATTGTTGTTGCCGGGGTTTTCCTCACTGCCGGCATGGTTCTGAGAAGAAAATGAGTTTTCTCCTAAGAAACCTTGGGGTTCCAGTTCCTTGTTGGAAGCTCACCCTGCTCTGCGCTATACCTAAAGTGAAAGTCAACGTGAGCCCAAGCTTCGAAGTAAGGCCCTGATTATCCTTGCAAAACGAGAGGCGTGCAGCAGCTCCATGAGGCCTTCATCGTTGTTCTGCTTTAGTTTCAAGGTAGTAAGCTTTTCAACACTCCTAGGGGACTTGCTTCAGCACCCGTTTCAGTACCAGAACACTGCGTAGAACCAGGAAGCTCTGCTCCTGCGTGTATGCTGCGTGTCAACCTAGAAATTAGAGACTGACGGCACAAGGCTAGTTTTCCCGTTTTGAAAGCGCCGTTGATGCGGCCCCGAAGCTACCTGAAAACCACTGTTGTTACCGTGCTTTTACTTACAGCCGGCATGGTTCATAGAAGAAAATGAGTTTTCTCGAAAGAAACCTTGTGCTTCCAGTTCCTAGTTGGAAGCTCACCCGGCTCCGCTCTATACCAAACGTGAAAGTCAATGTGAGCACTAGCCTCGAAGTAAGGCCCTGATTATCCTGGCAAAACGGGAGGCGTGCAGCAGCTCCATGAGGCCTTCATCGCTGTTCTGCTTTAGTTTCACGGTAGTAAGCTTTCCAACATTCCTAGGGACTTTGCTTAAGCAACCGTTTCGGTACCAGAACACTGCGTAGAGACAGTAAGCTCTGGTCCTGCGTGTATGCTGCGTGTCAACCTAGAAATTGGAGACTGATGGCATAAGGCTTCTTTTGCCATTATGAAAGCTCCGTTCATGCGGCCTCGAAGCTACCTGAAAAGCATTGTTGTTGCCGGGGTTTTCCTCACTGCCGGCATGGTTCTGAGAAGAAAATGAGTTTTCTCCTAAGAAACCTTGGGGTTCCAGTTCCTTGTTGGAAGCTCACCCTGCTCTGCGCTATACCTAAAGTGAAAGTCAACGTGAGCCCAAGCTTCGAAGTAAGGCCCTGATTATCCTTGCAAAACGAGAGGCGTGCAGCAGCTCCATGAGGCCTTCATCGTTGTTCTGCTTTAGTTTCAAGGTAGTAAGCTTTTCAACACTCCTAGGGGCCTTGCTTCAGCACCCGTTTCAGTACCAGAACACTGCGTAGAACCAGGAAGCTCTGCTCCTGCGTGTATGCTGCGTGTCAACCTAGAAATTAGAGACTGACGGCACAAGGCTAGTTTTCCCATTATGAAAGCTCCGTTGATGCGGCCCCGAAGCTACCTGAAAAGCACTGTTGTTACCGTGCTTTTACTTACAGCCGGCATGGTTCATAGAAGAAAATGAGTTTTCTCGAAAGAAACCTTGTGCTTCCAGTTCCTAGTTGGAAGCTCACCCGGCTCTGCTCTATACCAAACGTGAAAGTCAATGTGAGCACTAGCCTCGAAGTAAGGCCCTGATTATCCGGGCAAAACGGGAGGCGTGCAGCAGCTCCATGAGGCCTTCATCGCTGTTCTGCTTTAGTTTCACGGTAGTAAGCTTTCCAACATTCCTAGGGACTTTGCTTAAGCAACCGTTTCGGTACCAGAACACTGCGTAGAGACAGTAAGCTCTGGTCCTGCGTGTATGCTGCGTGTCAACCTAGAAATTGGAGACTGATGGCATAAGGCTTCTTTTGCCATTATGAAAGCTCCGTTCATGCGGCCTCGAAGCTACCTGAAAAGCATTGTTGTTGCCGGGGTTTTCCTCACTGCCGGCATGGTTCTGAGAAGAAAATGAGTTTTCTCCTAAGAAACCTTGGGGTTCCAGTTCCTTGTTGGAAGCTCACCCTGCTCTGCGCTATACCTAAAGTGAAAGTCAACGTGAGCCCAAGCTTCGAAGTAAGGCCCTGATTATCCTTGCAAAACGAGAGGCGTGCAGCAGCTCCATGAGGCCTTCATCGTTGTTCTGCTTTAGTTTCAAGGTAGTAAGCATTTCAACACTCCTAGGGGCCTTGCTTCAGCACCCGTTTCAGTACCAGAACACTGCGTAGAACCAGGAAGCTCTGCTCCTGCGTGTATGCTGCGTGTCAACCTAGAAATTAGAGACTGACGGCACAAGGCTAGTTTTCCCATTATGAAAGCTCCGTTGATGCGGCCCCGAAGCTACCTGAAAAGCACTGTTGTTACCGTGCTTTTACTTACAGCCGGCATGGTTCATAGAAGCAAATGAGTTTTCTCGAAAGAAACCTTGTGCTTCCAGTTCCTAGTTGGAAGCTCACCCGGCTCCGCTCTATACCAAACGTGAAAGTCAATGTGAGCACTAGCCTCGAAGTAAGGCCCTGATTATCCTGGCAAAACGGGAGGCGTGCAGCAGCTCCATGAGGCCTTCATCGCTGTTCTGCTTTAGTTTCACGGTAGTAAGCTTTCCAACATTCCTAGGGACTTTGCTTAAGCAACCGTTTCGGTACCAGAACACTGCGTAGAGACAGTAAGCTCTGGTCCTGCGTGTATGCTGCGTGTCAACCTAGAAATTGCAGACTGATGGCATAAGGCTTCTTTTCCCATTATGAAAGCTCCGTTCATGCGGCCTCGAAGCTACCTGAAAAGCATTGTTGTTGCCGGGGTTTTCCTCACTGCCGGCATGGTTCTGAGAAGAAAATGAGTTTTCTCCTAAGAAACCTTGGGGTTCCAGTTCCTTGTTGGAAGCTCACCCTGCTCTGCGCTATACCTAAAGTGAAAGTCAACGTGAGCCCAAGCTTCGAAGTAAGGCCCTGATTATCCTTGCAAAACGAGAGGCGTGCAGCAGCTCCATGAGGCCTTCATCGTCGTTCTGCTTTAGTTTCAAGGTAGTAAGCTTTTCAACACTCCTAGGGGCCTTGCTTCAGCACCCGTTTCAGTACCAGAACACTGCGTAGAACCAGGAAGCTCTGCTCCTGCGTGTATGCTGCGTGTCAACCTAGAAATTAGAGACTGACGGCACAAGGCTAGTTTTCCCATTATGAAAGCTCCGTTGATGCGGCCCCGAAGCTACCTGAAAAGCACTGTTGTTACCGTGCTTTTACTTACAGCCGGCATGGTTCATAGAAGAAAATGAGTTTTCTCGAAAGAAACCTTGTGCTTCCAGTTCCTAGTTGGAAGCTCACCCGGCTCTGCTCTATACCAAACGTGAAAGTCAATGTGAGCACTAGCCTCGAAGTAAGGCCCTGATTATCCGGGCAAAACGGGAGGCGTGCAGCAGCTCCATGAGGCCTTCATCGCTGTTCTGCTTTAGTTTCACGGTAGTAAGCTTTCCAACATTCCTAGGGACTTTGCTTAAGCAACCGTTTCGGTACCAGAACACTGCGTAGAGACAGTAAGCTCTGGTCCTGCGTGTATGCTGCGTGTCAACCTAGAAATTGCAGACTGATGGCATAAGGCTTCTTTTCCCATTATGAAAGCTCCGTTCATGCGGCCTCGAAGCTACCTGAAAAGCATTGTTGTTGCCGGGGTTTTCCTCACTGCCGGCATGGTTCTGAGAAGAAAATGAGTTTTCTCCTAAGAAACCTTGGGGTTCCAGTTCCTTGTTGGAAGCTCACCCTGCTCTGCGCTATACCTAAAGTGAAAGTCAACGTGAGCCCAAGCTTCGAAGTAAGGCCCTGATTATCCTTGCAAAACGAGAGGCGTGCAGCAGCTCCATGAGGCCTTCATCGTCGTTCTGCTTTAGTTTCAAGGTAGTAAGCTTTTCAACACTCCTAGGGGCCTTGCTTCAGCACCCGTTTCAGTACCAGAACACTGCGTAGAACCAGGAAGCTCTGCTCCTGCGTGTATGCTGCGTGTCAACCTAGAAATTAGAGACTGACGGCACAAGGCTAGTTTTCCCATTATGAAAGCTCCGTTGATGCGGCCCCGAAGCTACCTGAAAAGCACTGTTGTTACCGTGCTTTTACTTACAGCCGGCATGGTTCATAGAAGAAAATGAGTTTTCTTGAAAGAAACCTTGTGCTTCCAGTTCCTAGTTGGAAGCTCACCCGGCTCTGCTCTATACCAAACGTGAAAGTCAATGTGAGCACTAGCCTCGAAGTAAGGCCCTGATTATCCGGGCAAAACGGGAGGCGTGCAGCAGCTCCATGAGGCCTTCATCGCTGTTCTGCTTTAGTTTCACGGTAGTAAGCTTTCCAACATTCCTAGGGACTTTGCTTAAGCAACCGTTTCGGTACCAGAACACTGCGTAGAGACAGTAAGCTCTGGTCCTGCGTGTATGCTGCGTGTCAACCTAGAAATTGGAGACTGATGGCATAAGGCTTCTTTTCCCATTATGAAAGCTCCGTTCATGCGGCCTCGAAGCTACCTGAAAAGCATTGTTGTTGCCGGGGATTTCCTCACTGCCGGCATGGTTCTGAGAAGAAAATGAGTTTTCTCCTAAGAAACCTTGGGGTTCCAGTTCCTTGTTGGAAGCTCACCCTGCTCTGCGCTATACCTAAAGTGAAAGTCAACGTGAGCCCAAGCTTCGAAGTAAGGCCCTGATTATCCTTGCAAAACGAGAGGCGTGCAGCAGCTCCATGAGGCCTTCATCGTTGTTCTGCTTTAGTTTCAAGGTAGTAAGCATTTCAACACTCCTAGGGGCCTTGCTTCAGCACCCGTTTCAGTACCAGAACACTGCGTAGAACCAGGAAGCTCTGCTCCTGCGTGTATGCTGCGTGTCAACCTAGAAATTAGAGACTGACGGCACAAGGCTAGTTTTCCCATTATGAAAGCTCCGTTGATGCGGCCCCGAAGCTACCTGAAAAGCACTGTTGTTACCGTGCTTTTACTTACAGCCGGCATGGTTCATAGAAGCAAATGAGTTTTCTCGAAAGAAACCTTGTGCTTCCAGTTCCTAGTTGGAAGCTCACCCGGCTCCGCTCTATACCAAACGTGAAAGTCAATGTGAGCACTAGCCTCGAAGTAAGGCCCTGATTATCCTGGCAAAACGGGAGGCGTGCAGCAGCTCCATGAGGCCTTCATCGCTGTTCTGCTTTAGTTTCACGGTAGTAAGCTTTCCAACATTCCTAGGGACTTTGCTTAAGCAACCGTTTCGGTACCAGAACACTGCGTAGAGACAGTAAGCTCTGGTCCTGCGTGTATGCTGCGTGTCAACCTAGAAATTGGAGACTGATGGCATAAGGCTTCTTTTCCCATTATGAAAGCTCCGTTCATGCGGCCTCGAAGCTACCTGAAAAGCATTGTTGTTGCCGGGGTTTTCCTCACTGCCGGCATGGTTCTGAGAAGAAAATGAGTTTTCTCCTAAGAAACCTTGGGGTTCCAGTTCCTTGTTGGAAGCTCACCCTGCTCTGCGCTATACCTAAAGTGAAAGTCAACGTGAGCCCAAGCTTCGAAGTAAGGCCCTGATTATCCTTGCAAAACGAGAGGCGTGCAGCAGCTCCATGAGGCCTTCATCGTCGTTCTGCTTTAGTTTCAAGGTAGTAAGCTTTTCAACACTCCTAGGGGCCTTGCTTCAGCACCCGTTTCAGTACCAGAACACTGCGTAGAACCAGGAAGCTCTGCTCCTGCGTGTATGCTGCGTGTCAACCTAGAAATTAGAGACTGACGGCACAAGGCTAGTTTTCCCATTATGAAAGCTCCGTTGATGCGGCCCCGAAGCTACCTGAAAAGCACTGTTGTTACCGTGCTTTTACTTACAGCCGGCATGGTTCATAGAAGAAAATGAGTTTTCTCGAAAGAAACCTTGTGCTTCCAGTTCCTAGTTGGAAGCTCACCCGGCTCTGCTCTATACCAAACGTGAAAGTCAATGTGAGCACTAGCCTCGAAGTAAGGCCCTGATTATCCGGGCAAAACGGGAGGCGTGCAGCAGCTCCATGAGGCCTTCATCGCTGTTCTGCTTTAGTTTCACGGTAGTAAGCTTTCCAACATTCCTAGGGACTTTGCTTAAGCAACCGTTTCGGTACCAGAACACTGCGTAGAGACAGTAAGCTCTGGTCCTGCGTGTATGCTGCGTGTCAACCTAGAAATTGCAGACTGATGGCATAAGGCTTCTTTTCCCATTATGAAAGCTCCGTTCATGCGGCCTCGAAGCTACCTGAAAAGCATTGTTGTTGCCGGGGTTTTCCTCACTGCCGGCATGGTTCTGAGAAGAAAATGAGTTTTCTCCTAAGAAACCTTGGGGTTCCAGTTCCTTGTTGGAAGCTCACCCTGCTCTGCGCTATACCTAAAGTGAAAGTCAACGTGAGCCCAAGCTTCGAAGTAAGGCCCTGATTATCCTTGCAAAACGAGAGGCGTGCAGCAGCTCCATGAGGCCTTCATCGTCGTTCTGCTTTAGTTTCAAGGTAGTAAGCTTTTCAACACTCCTAGGGGCCTTGCTTCAGCACCCGTTTCAGTACCAGAACACTGCGTAGAACCAGGAAGCTCTGCTCCTGCGTGTATGCTGCGTGTCAACCTAGAAATTAGAGACTGACGGCACAAGGCTAGTTTTCCCATTATGAAAGCTCCGTTGATGCGGCCCCGAAGCTACCTGAAAAGCACTGTTGTTACCGTGCTTTTACTTACAGCCGGCATGGTTCATAGAAGAAAATGAGTTTTCTCGAAAGAAACCTTGTGCTTCCAGTTCCTAGTTGGAAGCTCACCCGGCTCTGCTCTATACCAAACGTGAAAGTCAATGTGAGCACTAGCCTCGAAGTAAGGCCCTGATTATCCGGGCAAAACGGGAGGCGTGCAGCAGCTCCATGAGGCCTTCATCGCTGTTCTGCTTTAGTTTCACGGTAGTAAGCTTTCCAACATTCCTAGGGACTTTGCTTAAGCAACCGTTTCGGTACCAGAACACTGCGTAGAGACAGTAAGCTCTGGTCCTGCGTGTATGCTGCGTGTCAACCTAGAAATTGGAGACTGATGGCATAAGGCTTCTTTTGCCATTATGAAAGCTCCGTTCATGCGGCCTCGAAGCTACCTGAAAAGCATTGTTGTTGCCGGGGTTTTCCTCACTGCCGGCATGGTTCTGAGAAGAAAATGAGTTTTCTCCTAAGAAACCTTGGGGTTCCAGTTCCTTGTTGGAAGCTCACCCTGCTCTGCGCTATACCTAAAGTGAAAGTCAACGTGAGCCCAAGCTTCGAAGTAAGGCCCTGATTATCCTTGCAAAACGAGAGGCGTGCAGCAGCTCCATGAGGCCTTCATCGTTGTTCTGCTTTAGTTTCAAGGTAGTAAGCATTTCAACACTCCTAGGGGCCTTGCTTCAGCACCCGTTTCAGTACCAGAACACTGCGTAGAACCAGGAAGCTCTGCTCCTGCGTGTATGCTGCGTGTCAACCTAGAAATTAGAGACTGACGGCACAAGGCTAGTTTTCCCATTATGAAAGCTCCGTTGATGCGGCCCCGAAGCTACCTGAAAAGCACTGTTGTTACCGTGCTTTTACTTACAGCCGGCATGGTTCATAGAAGCAAATGAGTTTTCTCGAAAGAAACCTTGTGCTTCCAGTTCCTAGTTGGAAGCTCACCCGGCTCCGCTCTATACCAAACGTGAAAGTCAATGTGAGCACTAGCCTCGAAGTAAGGCCCTGATTATCCGGGCAAAACGGGAGGCGTGCAGCAGCTCCATGAGGCCTTCATCGCTGTTCTGCTTTAGTTTCACGGTAGTAAGCTTTCCAACATTCCTAGGGACTTTGCTTAAGCAACCGTTTCGGTACCAGAACACTGCGTAGAGACAGTAAGCTCTGGTCCTGCGTGTATGCTGCGTGTCAACCTAGAAATTGCAGACTGATGGCATAAGGCTTCTTTTCCCATTATGAAAGCTCCGTTCATGCGGCCTCGAAGCTACCTGAAAAGCATTGTTGTTGCCGGGGTTTTCCTCACTGCCGGCATGGTTCTGAGAAGAAAATGAGTTTTCTCCTAAGAAACCTTGGGGTTCCAGTTCCTTGTTGGAAGCTCACCCTGCTCTGCGCTATACCTAAAGTGAAAGTCAACGTGAGCACTAGCCTCGAAGTAAGGCCCTGATTATCCTTGCAAAACGAGAGGCATGCAGCAGCTCCATGAGGCCTTCATCGTTGTTCTGCTTTAGTTTCAAGGTAGTAAGCTTTTCAACACTCCTTGGGGACTTGCTTCAGCACCCGTTTCAGTACCAGAACACTGCGTAGAACCAGGAAGCTCTGCTCCTGCGTGTATGTTGCGTGTCAACCTAGAAATTAGAGACTGACGGCACAAGGCTAGTTTTCCCATTATGAAAGCTCCGTTGATGCAGCCCCGAAGCTACCTGAAAAGCACTGTTGTTACCGTGCTTTTACTTACAGCCGGCATGGTTCATAGAAGAAAATGAGTTTTCTCGAAAGAAACCTTGTGCTTCCAGTTCCTAGTTGGAAGCTCACCCGGCTCTGCTCTATACCAAACGTGAAAGTCAATGTGAGCACTAGCCTCGAAGTAAGGCCCTGATTATCCGGGCAAAACGGGAGGCGTGCAGCAGCTCCATGAGGCCTTCATCGCTGTTCTGCTTTAGTTTCACGGTAGTAAGCTTTCCAACATTCCTAGGGAGTTTGCTTAAGCAACCGTTTCGGTACCAGAACACTGCGTAGAGACAGTAAGCTCTGGTCCTGCGTGTATGCTGCGTGTCAACCTAGAAATTGGAGACTGATGGCATAAGGCTTCTTTTGCCATTATGAAAGCTCCGTTCATGCGGCCTCGAAGCTACCTGAAAAGCATTGTTGTTGCCGGGGTTTTCCTCACTGCCGGCATGGTTCTGAGAAGAAAATGAGTTTTCTCCTAAGAAACCTTGGGGTTCCAGTTCCTTGTTGGAAGCTCACCCTGCTCTGCGCTATACCTAAAGTGAAAGTCAACGTGAGCCCAAGCTTCGAAGTAAGGCCCTGATTATCCTTGCAAAACGAGAGGCGTGCAGCAGCTCCATGAGGCCTTCATCGTTGTTCTGCTTTAGTTTCAAGGTAGTAAGCTTTTCAACACTCCTAGGGGCCTTGCTTCAGCACCCGTTTCAGTACCAGAACACTGCGTAGAACCAGGAAGCTCTGCTCCTGCGTGTATGCTGCGTGTCAACCTAGAAATTAGAGACTGACGGCACAAGGCTAGTTTTCCCATTATGAAAGCTCCGTTGATGCAGCCCCGAAGCTACCTGAAAAGCACTGTTATTACCGTGCTTTTACTTACAGCCGGCATGGTTCATAGAAGAAAATGAGTTTTCTCGAAAGAAACCTTGTGCTTCCAGTTCCTAGTTGGAAGCTCACCCGGCTCTGCTCTATACCAAACGTGAAAGTCAATGTGAGCACTAGCCTCGAAGTAAGGCCCTGATTATCCGGGCAAAACGGGAGGCGTGCAGCAGCTCCATGAGGCCTTCATCGCTGTTCTGCTTTAGTTTCACGGTAGTAAGCTTTCCAACATTCCTAGGGACTTTGCTTAAGCAACCGTTTCGGTACCAGAACACTGCGTAGAGACAGTAAGCTCTGGTCCTGCGTGTATGCTGCGTGTCAACCTAGAAATTGGAGACTGATGGCATAAGGCTTCTTTTCCCATTATGAAAGCTCCGTTCATGCGGCCTCGAAGCTACCTGAAAAGCATTGTTGTTGCCGGGGTTTTCCTCACTGCCGGCATGGTTCTGAGAAGAAAATGAGTTTTCTCCTAAGAAACCTTGGGGTTCCAGTTCCTTGTTGGAAGCTCACCCTGCTCTGCGCTATACCTAAAGTGAAAGTCAACGTGAGCCCAAGCTTCGAAGTAAGGCCCTGATTATCCTTGCAAAACGAGAGGCGTGCAGCAGCTCCATGAGGCCTTCATCGTCGTTCTGCTTTAGTTTCAAGGTAGTAAGCTTTTCAACACTCCTAGGGGCCTTGCTTCAGCACCCGTTTCAGTACCAGAACACTGCGTAGAACCAGGAAGCTCTGCTCCTGCGTGTATGCTGCGTGTCAACCTAGAAATTAGAGACTGACGGCACAAGGCTAGTTTTCCCATTATGAAAGCTCCGTTGATGCGGCCCCGAAGCTACCTGAAAAGCACTGTTGTTACCGTGCTTTTACTTACAGCCGGCATGGTTCATAGAAGAAAATGAGTTTTCTCGAAAGAAACCTTGTGCTTCCAGTTCCTAGTTGGAAGCTCACCCGGCTCTGCTCTATACCAAACGTGAAAGTCAATGTGAGCACTAGCCTCGAAGTAAGGCCCTGATTATCCGGGCAAAACGGGAGGCGTGCAGCAGCTCCATGAGTCCTTCATCGCTGTTCTGCTTTAGTTTCACGGTAGTAAGCTTTCCAACATTCCTAGGGACTTTGCTTAAGCAACCGTTTCGGTACCAGAACACTGCGTAGAGACAGTAAGCTCTGGTCCTGCGTGTATGCTGCGTGTCAACCTAGAAATTGCAGACTGATGGCATAAGGCTTCTTTTCCCATTATGAAAGCTCCGTTCATGCGGCCTCGAAGCTACCTGAAAAGCATTGTTGTTGCCGGGGTTTTCCTCACTGCCGGCATGGTTCTGAGAAGAAAATGAGTTTTCTCCTAAGAAACCTTGGGGTTCCAGTTCCTTGTTGGAAGCTCACCCTGCTCTGCGCTATACCTAAAGTGAAAGTCAACGTGAGCCCAAGCTTCGAAGTAAGGCCCTGATTATCCTTGCAAAACGAGAGGCGTGCAGCAGCTCCATGAGGCCTTCATCGTCGTTCTGCTTTAGTTTCAAGGTAGTAAGCTTTTCAACACTCCTAGGGGCCTTGCTTCAGCACCCGTTTCAGTACCAGAACACTGCGTAGAACCAGGAAGCTCTGCTCCTGCGTGTATGCTGCGTGTCAACCTAGAAATTAGAGACTGACGGCACAAGGCTAGTTTTCCCATTATGAAAGCTCCGTTGATGCGGCCCCGAAGCTACCTGAAAAGCACTGTTGTTACCGTGCTTTTACTTACAGCCGGCATGGTTCATAGAAGAAAATGAGTTTTCTCGAAAGAAACCTTGTGCTTCCAGTTCCTAGTTGGAAGCTCACCCGGCTCCGCTCTATACCAAACGTGAAAGTCAATGTGAGCACTAGCCTCGAAGTAAGGCCCTGATTATCCGGGCAAAACGGGAGGCGTGCAGCAGCTCCATGAGGCCTTCATCGCTGTTCTGCTTTAGTTTCACGGTAGTAAGCTTTCCAACATTCCTAGGGACTTTGCTTAAGCAACCGTTTCGGTACCAGAACACTGCGTAGAGACAGTAAGCTCTGGTCCTGCGTGTATGCTGCGTGTCAACCTAGAAATTGGAGACTGATGGCATAAGGCTTCTTTTCCCATTATGAAAGCTCCGTTCATGCGGCCTCGAAGCTACCTGAAAAGCATTGTTGTTGCCGGGGTTTTCCTCACTGCCGGCATGGTTCTGAGAAGAAAATGAGTTTTCTCCTAAGAAACCTTGGGGTTCCAGTTCCTTGTTGGAAGCTCACCCTGCTCTGCGCTATACCTAAAGTGAAAGTCAACGTGAGCCCAAGCTTCGAAGTAAGGCCCTGATTATCCTTGCAAAACGAGAGGCGTGCAGCAGCTCCATGAGGCCTTCATCGTCGTTCTGCTTTAGTTTCAAGGTAGTAAGCTTTTCAACACTCCTAGGGGCCTTGCTTCAGCACCCGTTTCAGTACCAGAACACTGCGTAGAACCAGGAAGCTCTGCTCCTGCGTGTATGCTGTGTGTCAACCTAGAAATTAGAGACTGACGGCACAAGGCTAGTTTTCCCATTATGAAAGCTCCGTTGATGCGGCCCCGAAGCTACCTGAAAAGCACTGTTGTTACCGTGCTTTTACTTACAGCCGGCATGGTTCATAGAAGAAAATGAGTTTTCTCGAAAGAAACCTTGTGCTTCCAGTTCCTAGTTGGAAGCTCACCCGGCTCTGCTCTATACCAAACGTGAAAGTCAATGTGAGCACTAGCCTCGAAGTAAGGCCCTGATTATCCGGGCAAAACGGGAGGCGTGCAGCAGCTCCATGAGGCCTTCATCGCTGTTCTGCTTTAGTTTCACGGTAGTAAGCTTTCCAACATTCCTAGGGACTTTGCTTAAGCAACCGTTTCGGTACCAGAACACTGCGTAGAGACAGTAAGCTCTGGTCCTGCGTGTATGCTGCGTGTCAACCTAGAAATTGGAGACTGATGGCATAAGGCTTCTTTTGCCATTATGAAAGCTCCGTTCATGCGGCCTCGAAGCTACCTGAAAAGCATTGTTGTTGCCGGGGTTTTCCTCACTGCCGGCATGGTTCTGAGAAGAAAATGAGTTTTCTCCTAAGAAACCTTGGGGTTCCAGTTCCTTGTTGGAAGCTCACCCTGCTCTGCGCTATACCTAAAGTGAAAGTCAACGTGAGCCCAAGCTTCGAAGTAAGGCCCTGATTATCCTTGCAAAACGAGAGGCGTGCAGCAGCTCCATGAGGCCTTCATCGTTGTTCTGCTTTAGTTTCAAGGTAGTAAGCTTTTCAACACTCCTAGGGGCCTTGCTTCAGCACCCGTTTCAGTACCAGAACACTGCGTAGAACCAGGAAGCTCTGCTCCTGCGTGTATGCTGCGTGTCAACCTAGAAATTAGAGACTGACGGCACAAGGCTAGTTTTCCCATTATGAAAGCTCCGTTGATGCGGCCCCGAAGCTACCTGAAAAGCACTGTTGTTACCGTGCTTTTACTTACAGCCGGCATGGTTCATAGAAGCAAATGAGTTTTCTCGAAAGAAACCTTGTGCTTCCAGTTCCTAGTTGGAAGCTCACCCGGCTCTGCTCTATACCAAACGTGAAAGTCAATGTGAGCACTAGCCTCGAAGTAAGGCCCTGATTATCCGGGCAAAACGGGAGGCGTGCAGCAGCTCCATGAGGCCTTCATCGCTGTTCTGCTTTAGTTTCACGGTAGTAAGCTTTCCAACATTCCTAGGGACTTTGCTTAAGCAACCGTTTCGGTACCAGAACACTGCGTAGAGACAGTAAGCTCTGGTCCTGCGTGTATGCTGCGTGTCAACCTAGAAATTGGAGACTGATGGCATAAGGCTTCTTTTCCCATTATGAAAGCTCCGTTCATGCGGCCTCGAAGCTACCTGAAAAGCATTGTTGTTGCCGGGGTTTTCCTCACTGCCGGCATGGTTCTGAGAAGAAAATGAGTTTTCTCCTAAGAAACCTTGGGGTTCCAGTTCCTTGTTGGAAGCTCACCCTGCTCTGCGCTATACCTAAAGTGAAAGTCAACGTGAGCCCAAGCTTCGAAGTAAGGCCCTGATTATCCTTGCAAAACGAGAGGCGTGCAGCAGCTCCATGAGGCCTTCATCGTCGTTCTGCTTTAGTTTCAAGGTAGTAAGCTTTTCAACACTCCTAGGGGCCTTGCTTCAGCACCCGTTTCAGTACCAGAACACTGCGTAGAACCAGGAAGCTCTGCTCCTGCGTGTATGCTGCGTGTCAACCTAGAAATTAGAGACTGACGGCACAAGGCTAGTTTTCCCATTATGAAAGCTCCGTTGATGCGGCCCCGAAGCTACCTGAAAAGCACTGTTGTTACCGTGCTTTTACTTACAGCCGGCATGGTTCATAGAAGAAAATGAGTTTTCTCGAAAGAAACCTTGTGCTTCCAGTTCCTAGTTGGAAGCTCACCCGGCTCTGCTCTATACCAAACGTGAAAGTCAATGTGAGCACTAGCCTCGAAGTAAGGCCCTGATTATCCGGGCAAAACGGGAGGCGTGCAGCAGCTCCATGAGTCCTTCATCGCTGTTCTGCTTTAGTTTCACGGTAGTAAGCTTTCCAACATTCCTAGGGACTTTGCTTAAGCAACCGTTTCGGTACCAGAACACTGCGTAGAGACAGTAAGCTCTGGTCCTGCGTGTATGCTGCGTGTCAACCTAGAAATTGGAGACTGATGGCATAAGGCTTCTTTTCCCATTATGAAAGCTCCGTTCATGCGGCCTCGAAGCTACCTGAAAAGCATTGTTGTTGCCGGGGTTTTCCTCACTGCCGGCATGGTTCTGAGAAGAAAATGAGTTTTCTCCTAAGAAACCTTGGGGTTCCAGTTCCTTGTTGGAAGCTCACCCTGCTCTGCGCTATACCTAAAGTGAAAGTCAACGTGAGCCCAAGCTTCGAAGTAAGGCCCTGATTATCCTTGCAAAACGAGAGGCGTGCAGCAGCTCCATGAGGCCTTCATCGTCGTTCTGCTTTAGTTTCAAGGTAGTAAGCTTTTCAACACTCCTAGGGGCCTTGCTTCAGCACCCGTTTCAGTACCAGAACACTGCGTAGAACCAGGAAGCTCTGCTCCTGCGTGTATGCTGCGTGTCAACCTAGAAATTAGAGACTGACGGCACAAGGCTAGTTTTCCCATTATGAAAGCTCCGTTGATGCGGCCCCGAAGCTACCTGAAAAGCACTGTTGTTACCGTGCTTTTACTTACAGCCGGCATGGTTCATAGAAGAAAATGAGTTTTCTCGAAAGAAACCTTGTGCTTCCAGTTCCTAGTTGGAAGCTCACCCGGCTCCGCTCTATACCAAACGTGAAAGTCAATGTGAGCACTAGCCTCGAAGTAAGGCCCTGATTATCCGGGCAAAACGGGAGGCGTGCAGCAGCTCCATGAGGCCTTCATCGCTGTTCTGCTTTAGTTTCACGGTAGTAAGCTTTCCAACATTCCTAGGGACTTTGCTTAAGCAACCGTTTCGGTACCAGAACACTGCGTAGAGACAGTAAGCTCTGGTCCTGCGTGTATGCTGCGTGTCAACCTAGAAATTGGAGACTGATGGCATAAGGCTTCTTTTCCCATTATGAAAGCTCCGTTCATGCGGCCTCGAAGCTACCTGAAAAGCATTGTTGTTGCCGGGGTTTTCCTCACTGCCGGCATGGTTCTGAGAAGAAAATGAGTTTTCTCCTAAGAAACCTTGGGGTTCCAGTTCCTTGTTGGAAGCTCACCCTGCTCTGCGCTATACCTAAAGTGAAAGTCAACGTGAGCCCAAGCTTCGAAGTAAGGCCCTGATTATCCTTGCAAAACGAGAGGCGTGCAGCAGCTCCATGAGGCCTTCATCGTCGTTCTGCTTTAGTTTCAAGGTAGTAAGCTTTTCAACACTCCTAGGGGCCTTGCTTCAGCACCCGTTTCAGTACCAGAACACTGCGTAGAACCAGGAAGCTCTGCTCCTGCGTGTATGCTGCGTGTCAACCTAGAAATTAGAGACTGACGGCACAAGGCTAGTTTTCCCATTATGAAAGCTCCGTTGATGCGGCCCCGAAGCTACCTGAAAAGCACTGTTGTTACCGTGCTTTTACTTACAGCCGGCATGGTTCATAGAAGAAAATGAGTTTTCTCAAAAGAAACCTTGTGCTTCCAGTTCCTAGTTGGAAGCTCACCCGGCTCTGCTCTATACCAAACGTGAAAGTCAATGTGAGCACTAGCCTCGAAGTAAGGCCCTGATTATCCGGGCAAAACGGGAGGCGTGCAGCAGCTCCATGAGGCCTTCATCGCTGTTCTGCTTTAGTTTCACGGTAGTAAGCTTTCCAACATTCCTAGGGACTTTGCTTAAGCAACCGTTTCGGTACCAGAACACTGCGTAGAGACAGTAAGCTCTGGTCCTGCGTGTATGCTGCGTGTCAACCTAGAAATTGGAGACTGATGGCATAAGGCTTCTTTTCCCATTATGAAAGCTCCGTTCATGCGGCCTCGAAGCTACCTGAAAAGCATTGTTGTTGCCGGGGTTTTCCTCACTGCCGCCATGGTTCTGAGAAGAAAATGAGTTTTCTCCTAAGAAACCTTGGGGTTCCAGTTCCTTGTTGGAAGCTCACCCTGCTCTGCGCTATACCTAAAGTGAAAGTCAACGTGAGCCCAAGCTTCGAAGTAAGGCCCTGATTATCCTTGCAAAACGAGAGGCGTGCAGCAGCTCCATGAGGCCTTCATCGTCGTTCTGCTTTAGTTTCAAGGTAGTAAGCTTTTCAACACTCCTAGGGGCCTTGCTTCAGCACCCGTTTCAGTACCAGAACACTGCGTAGAACCAGGAAGCTCTGCTCCTGCGTGTATGCTGCGTGTCAACCTAGAAATTAGAGACTGACGGCACAAGGCTAGTTTTCCCATTATGAAAGCTCCGTTGATGCGGCCCCGAAGCTACCTGAAAAGCACTGTTGTTACCGTGCTTTTACTTACAGCCGGCATGGTTCATAGAAGAAAATGAGTTTTCTCAAAAGAAACCTTGTGCTTCCAGTTCCTAGTTGGAAGCTCACCCGGCTCTGCTCTATACCAAACGTGAAAGTCAATGTGAGCACTAGCCTCGAAGTAAGGCCCTGATTATCCGGGCAAAACGGGAGGCGTGCAGCAGCTCCATGAGGCCTTCATCGCTGTTCTGCTTTAGTTTCACGGTAGTAAGCTTTCCAACATTCCTAGGGACTTTGCTTAAGCAACCGTTTCGGTACCAGAACACTGCGTAGAGACAGTAAGCTCTGGTCCTGCGTGTATGCTGCGTGTCAACCTAGAAATTGGAGACTGATGGCATAAGGCTTCTTTTGCCATTATGAAAGCTCCGTTCATGCGGCCTCGAAGCTACCTGAAAAGCATTGTTGTTGCCGGGGTTTTCCTCACTGCCGGCATGGTTCTGAGAAGAAAATGAGTTTTCTCCTAAGAAACCTTGGGGTTCCAGTTCCTTGTTGGAAGCTCACCCTGCTCTGCGCTATACCTAAAGTGAAAGTCAACGTGAGCCCAAGCTTCGAAGTAAGGCCCTGATTATCCTTGCAAAACGAGAGGCGTGCAGCAGCTCCATGAGGCCTTCATCGTCGTTCTGCTTTAGTTTCAAGGTAGTAAGCTTTTCAACACTCCTAGGGGCCTTGCTTCAGCACCCGTTTCAGTACCAGAACACTGCGTAGAACCAGGAAGCTCTGCTCCTGCGTGTATGCTGCGTGTCAACCTAGAAATTAGAGACTGACGGCACAAGGCTAGTTTTCCCATTATGAAAGCTCCGTTGATGCGGCCCCGAAGCTACCTGAAAAGCACTGTTGTTACCGTGCTTTTACTTACAGCCGGCATGGTTCATAGAAGAAAATGAGTTTTCTCGAAAGAAACCTTGTGCTTCCAGTTCCTAGTTGGAAGCTCACCCGGCTCCGCTCTATACCAAACGTGAAAGTCAATGTGAGCACTAGCCTCGAAGTAAGGCCCTGATTATCCGGGCAAAACGGGAGGCGTGCAGCAGCTCCATGAGGCCTTCATCGCTGTTCTGCTTTAGTTTCACGGTAGTAAGCTTTCCAACATTCCTAGGGACTTTGCTTAAGCAACCGTTTCGGTACCAGAACACTGCGTAGAGACAGTAAGCTCTGGGCCTGCGTGTATGCTGCGTGTCAACCTAGAAATTGGAGACTGATGGCATAAGGCTTCTTTTCCCATTATGAAAGCTCCGTTCATGCGGCCTCGAAGCTACCTGAAAAGCATTGTTGTTGCCGGGGTTTTCCTCACTGCCGGCATGGTTCTGAGAAGAAAATGAGTTTTCTCCTAAGAAACCTTGGGGTTCCAGTTCCTTGTTGGAAGCTCACCCTGCTCTGCGCTATACCTAAAGTGAAAGTCAACGTGAGCCCAAGCTTCGAAGTAAGGCCCTGATTATCCTTGCAAAACGAGAGGCGTGCAGCAGCTCCATGAGGCCTTCATCGTCGTTCTGCTTTAGTTTCAAGGTAGTAAGCTTTTCAACACTCCTAGGGGCCTTGCTTCAGCACCCGTTTCAGTACCAGAACACTGCGTAGAACCAGGAAGCTCTGCTCCTGCGTGTATGCTGCGTGTCAACCTAGAAATTAGAGACTGACGGCACAAGGCTAGTTTTCCCATTATGAAAGCTCCGTTGATGCGGCCCCGAAGCTACCTGAAAAGCACTGTTGTTACCGTGCTTTTACTTACAGCCGGCATGGTTCATAGAAGAAAATGAGTTTTCTCGAAAGAAACCTTGTGCTTCCAGTTCCTAGTTGGAAGCTCACCCGGCTCTGCTCTATACCAAACGTGAAAGTCAATGTGAGCACTAGCCTCGAAGTAAGGCCCTGATTATCCGGGCAAAACGGGAGGCGTGCAGCAGCTCCATGAGGCCTTCATCGCTGTTCTGCTTTAGTTTCACGGTAGTAAGCTTTCCAACATTCCTAGGGACTTTGCTTAAGCAACCGTTTCGGTACCAGAACACTGCGTAGAGACAGTAAGCTCTGGTCCTGCGTGTATGCTGCGTGTCAACCTAGAAATTGGAGACTGATGGCATAAGGCTTCTTTTGCCATTATGAAAGCTCCGTTCATGCGGCCTCGAAGCTACCTGAAAAGCATTGTTGTTGCCGGGGTTTTCCTCACTGCCGGCATGGTTCTGAGAAGAAAATGAGTTTTCTCCTAAGAAACCTTGGGGTTCCAGTTCCTTGTTGGAAGCTCACCCTGCTCTGCGCTATACCTAAAGTGAAAGTCAACGTGAGCCCAAGCTTCGAAGTAAGGCCCTGATTATCCTTGCAAAACGAGAGGCGTGCAGCAGCTCCATGAGGCCTTCATCGTCGTTCTGCTTTAGTTTCAAGGTAGTAAGCTTTTCAACACTCCTAGGGGCCTTGCTTCAGCACCCGTTTCAGTACCAGAACACTGCGTAGAACCAGGAAGCTCTGCTCCTGCGTGTATGCTGCGTGTCAACCTAGAAATTAGAGACTGACGGCACAAGGCTAGTTTTCCCATTATGAAAGCTCCGTTGATGCGGCCCCGAAGCTACCTGAAAAGCACTGTTGTTACCGTGCTTTTACTTACAGCCGGCATGGTTCATAGAAGAAAATGAGTTTTCTCAAAAGAAACCTTGTGCTTCCAGTTCCTAGTTGGAAGCTCACCCGGCTCTGCTCTATACCAAACGTGAAAGTCAATGTGAGCACTAGCCTCGAAGTAAGGCCCTGATTATCCGGGCAAAACGGGAGGCGTGCAGCAGCTCCATGAGGCCTTCATCGCTGTTCTGCTTTAGTTTCACGGTAGTAAGCTTTCCAACATTCCTAGGGACTTTGCTTAAGCAACCGTTTCGGTACCAGAACACTGCGTAGAGACAGTAAGCTCTGGTCCTGCGTGTATGCTGCGTGTCAACCTAGAAATTGGAGACTGATGGCATAAGGCTTCTTTTGCCATTATGAAAGCTCCGTTCATGCGGCCTCGAAGCTACCTGAAAAGCATTGTTGTTGCCGGGGTTTTCCTCACTGCCGGCATGGTTCTGAGAAGAAAATGAGTTTTCTCCTAAGAAACCTTGGGGTTCCAGTTCCTTGTTGGAAGCTCACCCTGCTCTGCGCTATACCTAAAGTGAAAGTCAACGTGAGCCCAAGCTTCGAAGTAAGGCCCTGATTATCCTTGCAAAACGAGAGGCGTGCAGCAGCTCCATGAGGCCTTCATCGTCGTTCTGCTTTAGTTTCAAGGTAGTAAGCTTTTCAACACTCCTAGGGGCCTTGCTTCAGCACCCGTTTCAGTACCAGAACACTGCGTAGAACCAGGAAGCTCTGCTCCTGCGTGTATGCTGCGTGTCAACCTAGAAATTAGAGACTGACGGCACAAGGCTAGTTTTCCCATTATGAAAGCTCCGTTGATGCGGCCCCGAAGCTACCTGAAAAGCACTGTTGTTACCGTGCTTTTACTTACAGCCGGCATGGTTCATAGAAGAAAATGAGTTTTCTCGAAAGAAACCTTGTGCTTCCAGTTCCTAGTTGGAAGCTCACCCGGCTCCGCTCTATACCAAACGTGAAAGTCAATGTGAGCACTAGCCTCGAAGTAAGGCCCTGATTATCCGGGCAAAACGGGAGGCGTGCAGCAGCTCCATGAGGCCTTCATCGCTGTTCTGCTTTAGTTTCACGGTAGTAAGCTTTCCAACATTCCTAGGGACTTTGCTTAAGCAACCGTTTCGGTACCAGAACACTGCGTAGAGACAGTAAGCTCTGGTCCTGCGTGTATGCTGCGTGTCAACCTAGAAATTGGAGACTGATGGCATAAGGCTTCTTTTCCCATTATGAAAGCTCCGTTCATGCGGCCTCGAAGCTACCTGAAAAGCATTGTTGTTGCCGGGGTTTTCCTCACTGCCGGCATGGTTCTGAGAAGAAAATGAGTTTTCTCCTAAGAAACCTTGGGGTTCCAGTTCCTTGTTGGAAGCTCACCCTGCTCTGCGCTATACCTAAAGTGAAAGTCAACGTGAGCCCAAGCTTCGAAGTAAGGCCCTGATTATCCTTGCAAAACGAGAGGCGTGCAGCAGCTCCATGAGGCCTTCATCGTCGTTCTGCTTTAGTTTCAAGGTAGTAAGCTTTTCAACACTCCTAGGGGCCTTGCTTCAGCACCCGTTTCAGTACCAGAACACTGCGTAGAACCAGGAAGCTCTGCTCCTGCGTGTATGCTGCGTGTCAACCTAGAAATTAGAGACTGACGGCACAAGGCTAGTTTTCCCATTATGAAAGCTCCGTTGATGCGGCCCCGAAGCTACCTGAAAAGCACTGTTGTTACCGTGCTTTTACTTACAGCCGGCATGGTTCATAGAAGAAAATGAGTTTTCTCGAAAGAAACCTTGTGCTTCCAGTTCCTAGTTGGAAGCTCACCCGGCTCTGCTCTATACCAAACGTGAAAGTCAATGTGAGCACTAGCCTCGAAGTAAGGCCCTGATTATCCGGGCAAAACGGGAGGCGTGCAGCAGCTCCATGAGGCCTTCATCGCTGTTCTGCTTTAGTTTCACGGTAGTAAGCTTTCCAACATTCCTAGGGACTTTGCTTAAGCAACCGTTTCGGTACCAGAACACTGCGTAGAGACAGTAAGCTCTGGTCCTGCGTGTATGCTGCGTGTCAACCTAGAAATTGGAGACTGATGGCATAAGGCTTCTTTTGCCATTATGAAAGCTCCGTTCATGCGGCCTCGAAGCTACCTGAAAAGCATTGTTGTTGCCGGGGTTTTCCTCACTGCCGGCATGGTTCTGAGAAGAAAATGAGTTTTCTCCTAAGAAACCTTGGGGTTCCAGTTCCTTGTTGGAAGCTCACCCTGCTCTGCGCTATACCTAAAGTGAAAGTCAACGTGAGCCCAAGCTTCGAAGTAAGGCCCTGATTATCCTTGCAAAACGAGAGGCGTGCAGCAGCTCCATGAGGCCTTCATCGTCGTTCTGCTTTAGTTTCAAGGTAGTAAGCTTTTCAACACTCCTAGGGGCCTTGCTTCAGCACCCGTTTCAGTACCAGAACACTGCGTAGAACCAGGAAGCTCTGCTCCTGCGTGTATGCTGCGTGTCAACCTAGAAATTAGAGACTGACGGCACAAGGCTAGTTTTCCCATTATGAAAGCTCCGTTGATGCAGCCCCGAAGCTACCTGAAAAGCACTGTTATTACCGTGCTTTTACTTACAGCCGGCATGGTTCATAGAAGAAAATGAGTTTTCTCGAAAGAAACCTTGTGCTTCCAGTTCCTAGTTGGAAGCTCACCCGGCTCTGCTCTATACCAAACGTGAAAGTCAATGTGAGCACTAGCCTCGAAGTAAGGCCCTGATTATCCGGGCAAAACGGGAGGCGTGCAGCAGCTCCATGAGGCCTTCATCGCTGTTCTGCTTTAGTTTCACGGTAGTAAGCTTTCCAACATTCCTAGGGACTTTGCTTAAGCAACCGTTTCGGTACCAGAACACTGCGTAGAGACAGTAAGCTCTGGTCCTGCGTGTATGCTGCGTGTCAACCTAGAAATTGGAGACTGATGGCATAAGGCTTCTTTTCCCATTATGAAAGCTCCGTTCATGCGGCCTCGAAGCTACCTGAAAAGCATTGTTGTTGCCGGGGTTTTCCTCACTGCCGGCATGGTTCTGAGAAGAAAATGAGTTTTCTCCTAAGAAACCTTGGGGTTCCAGTTCCTTGTTGGAAGCTCACCCTGCTCTGCGCTATACCTAAAGTGAAAGTCAACGTGAGCCCAAGCTTCGAAGTAAGGCCCTGATTATCCTTGCAAAACGAGAGGCGTGCAGCAGCTCCATGAGGCCTTCATCGTCGTTCTGCTTTAGTTTCAAGGTAGTAAGCTTTTCAACACTCCTAGGGGCCTTGCTTCAGCACCCGTTTCAGTACCAGAACACTGCGTAGAACCAGGAAGCTCTGCTCCTGCGTGTATGCTGCGTGTCAACCTAGAAATTAGAGACTGACGGCACAAGGCTAGTTTTCCCGTTTTGAAAGCGCCGTTGATGCGGCCCCGAAGCTACCTGAAAACCACTGTTGTTACCGTGCTTTTACTTACACCCGGCATGGTTCATAGAAGAAAATGAGTTTTCTCGAAAGAAACCTTGTGCTTCCAGTTCCTAGTTGGAAGCTCACCCTGCTCTGCTCTATACCAAACGTGAAAGTCAATGTGAGCACTAGCCTCGAAGTAAGGCCCTGATTATGCTGGCAAAACGGGAGGCGTGCAGCAGTTCCATGAGGCCTTCATCGCTGTTCTGCTTTAGTTTCACGCTAGTAAGCTTTCCAACATTCCTAGGGACTTTGCTTAAGCAACCGTTTCGGTACCAGAACACTGCGTAGAGACAGTAAGCTCTGGTCCTGCGTGTATGCTGCGTGTCAACCTAGAAATTGGAGACTGATGGCATAAGGCTTCTTTTCCCATTATGAAAGCTCCGTTCATGCGGCCTCGAAGCTACCTGAAAAGCATTGTTGTTGCCGGGGTTTTCCTCACTGCCGGCATGGTTCTGAGAAGAAACTGAGTTTTCTCCTAAGAAACCTTGGGTTTCCAGTTCCTTGTTGGAAGCTCACCCTGCTCTGCGCTATACCTAAAGTGAAAGTCAACGTGAGCCCAAGCTTCGAAGTAAGGCCCTGATTATCCTTGCAAAACGAGAGGCGTGCAGCAGCTCCATGAGGCCTTCATCGTTGTTCTGCTTTAGTTTCAAGGTAGTAAGCTTTTCAACACTCCTAGGGGACTTGCTTCAGCACCCGTTTCAGTACCAGAACACTGCGTAGAACCAGGAAGCTCTGCTCCTGCGTGTATGCTGCGTGTCAACCTAGAAATTAGAGACTGACGGCACAAGGCTAGTTTTCCCGTTTTGAAAGCGCCGTTGATGCGGCCCCGAAGCTACCTGAAAACCACTGTTGTTACCGTGCTTTTACTTACAGCTGGCATGGCACATAGAAGAAAATGAGTTTTCTCGAAAGAAACATTGTGCTTCCAGTTCCTAGTTGGAAGCTCACCCTGCTCTGCTCTATACCAAACGTGAAAGTCAATGTGAGCACTAGCCTCGAAGTAAGGCCCTGATTATCCTGGCAAAACGGGAGGCGTGCAGCAGCTCCATGAGGCCTTCATCGCTGTTCTGCTTTAGTTTCACGCTAGTAAGCTTTCCAAGACTCCTAGGGACTTTGCTTAAGCAACCGTTTCGGTACCAGAACACTGCGTAGAGACAGTAAGCTCTGGTCCTGCGTGTATGCTGCGTGTCAACCTAGAAATTGGAGACTGATGGCATAAGGCTTCTTTTCCCATTATGAAAGCTCCGTTCATGCGGCCTCGAAGCTACCTGAAAAGCATTGTTGTTGCCGGGGTTTTCCTCACTGCCGGCATGGTTCTGAGAAGAAAATGAGTTTTCTCCTAAGAAACCTTGGGTTTCCAGTTCCTTGTTGGAAGCTCACCCTGCTCTGCGCTATACCTAAAGTGAAAGTCAACGTGAGCCCAAGCTTCGAAGTAAGGCCCTGATTATCCTTGCAAAATGAGAGGCGTGCAGCAGCTCCATGAGGCCTTCATCGTTGTTCTGCTTTAGTTTCAAGGTAGTAAGCTTTTCAACACTCCTAGGGGACTTGCTTCAGCACCCGTTTCAGTACCAGAACACTGCGTAGAACCAGGAAGCTCTGCTCCTGCGTGTATGCTGCGTGTCAACCTAGAAATTAGAGACTGACGGCACAAGGCTAGTTTTCCCATTATGAAAGCCCCATTCATGCGGCCTCGAAGCTACCTGAAAACCACTGTTGTTACCGTGCTTTTACTTACAGCTGGCAGGGCACATAGAAGAAAATGAGTTTTCTCGAAAGAAACCTTGTGCTTCCAGTTCCTAGTTGGAAGCTCACCCTGCTCTGCTCTATACCAAACGTGAAAGTCAATGTGAGCACTAGCCTCGAAGTAAGGCCCTGATTATCCTGGCAAAACGGGAGGCGTGCAGCAGCTCCATGAGGCCTTCATCGCTGTTCTGCTTTAGTTTCACGGTAGTAAGCTTTCCAAGACTCCTAGGGACTTTGCTTAAGCAACCGTTTCGGTACCAGAACACTGCGTAGAGACAGTAAGCTCTGGTCCTGCGTGTATGCT
This sequence comes from Eubalaena glacialis, assembly GCF_028564815.1. Taxonomy (NCBI): domain Eukaryota; kingdom Metazoa; phylum Chordata; class Mammalia; order Artiodactyla; family Balaenidae; genus Eubalaena; species Eubalaena glacialis. The sequence continues at coordinate 29,505,014 of NC_083725.1, forward strand.
GCGTGTCAACCTAGAAATTGGAGACTGATGGCATAAGGCTTCTTTTGCCATTATGAAAGCTCCGTTCATGCGGCCTCGAAGCTACCTGAAAAGCATTGTTGTTGCCGGGGTTTTCCTCACTGCCGGCATGGTTCAGAGAAGAAAATGAGTTTTCTCCTAAGAAACCTTGGGCTTCCAGTTCCTTGTTGGAAGCTCACCCTGCTCTGCGCTATACCTAAAGTGAAAGTCAACGTGAGCCCAAGCTTCGAAGTAAGGCCCTGATTATCCTTGCAAAACGAGAGGCGTGCAGCAGCTCCATGAGGCCTTCATCGTTGTTCTGCTTTAGTTTCAAGGTAGTAAGCTTTTCAACACTCCTAGGGGCCTTGCTTCAGCACCCGTTTCAGTACCAGAACACTGCGTAGAACCAGGAAGCTCTGCTCCTGCGTGTATGCTGCGTGTCAACCTAGAAATTGGAGACTGATGGCACAAGGCTAGTTTTCCCATTATGAAAGCTCCGTGGATGCGGCCCCGAAGCTACCTGAAAAGCACTGTTGTTACCGTGCTTTTACTTACAGCTGGCATGGCACATAGAAGAAAATGAGTTTTCTCGAAAGAAACCTTGTGCTTCCAGTTCCTAGTTGGAAGCTCACCCTGCTCTGCTCTATACCAAACGTGAAAGTCAATGTGAGCACTAGCCTCGAAGTAAGGCCCTGATTATCCTGGCAAAACGGGAGGCGTGCAGCAGCTCCATGAGGCCTTCATCGCTGTTCTGCTTTAGTTTCACGGTAGTAAGCTTTCCAAGACTCCTAGGGACTTTGCTTAAGCAACCGTTTCGGTACCAGAACACTGCGTAGAGACAGTAAGCTCTGGTCCTGCGTGTATGCTGCGTGTCAACCTAGAAATTGGAGACTGATGGCATAAGGCTTCTTTTGCCATTATGAAAGCTCCGTTCATGCGGCCTCGAAGCTACCTGAAAAGCATTGTTGTTGCCGGGGTTTTCCTCACTGCCGGCATGGTTCAGAGAAGAAAATGAGTTTTCTCCTAAGAAACCTTGGGCTTCCAGTTCCTTGTTGGAAGCTCACCCTGCTCTGCGCTATACCTGAAGTGAAAGTCAACGTGAGCCCAAGCTTCGAAGTAAGGCCCTGATTATCCTTGCAAAACGAGAGGCGTGCAGCAGCTCCATGAGGCCTTCATCGTTGTTCTGCTTTAGTTTCAAGGTAGTAAGCTTTTCAACACTCCTAGGGGCCTTGCTTCAGCACCCGTTTCAGTACCAGAACACTGCGTAGAACCAGGAAGCTCTGCTCCTGCGTGTATGCTGCGTGTCAACCTAGAAATTGGAGACTGATGGCACAAGGCTAGTTTTCCCATTATGAAAGCGCCGTTGATGCGGCCCCGAAGCTACCTGAAAAGCACTGTTGTTACCGTGCTTTTACTTACAGCCGGCATGGTTCATAGAAGAAAATGAGTTTTCTCGAAAGAAACCTTGTGCTTCCAGTTCCTAGTTGGAAGCTCACCCGGCTCTGCTCTATACCAAACGTGAAAGTCAATGTGAGCACTAGCCTCGAAGTAAGGCCCTGATTATCCGGGCAAAACGGGAGGCGTGCAGCAGCTCCATGAGGCCTTCATCGCTGTTCTGCTTTAGTTTCACGGTAGTAAGCTTTCCAACATTCCTAGGGACTTTGCTTAAGCAACCGTTTCGGTACCAGAACACTGCGTAGAGACAGTAAGCTCTGGTCCTGCGTGTATGCTGCGTGTCAACCTAGAAATTGGAGACTGATGGCATAAGGCTTCTTTTCCCATTATGAAAGCTCCGTTCATGCGGCCTCGAAGCTACCTGAAAAGCATTGTTGTTGCCGGGGTTTGCCTCACTGCCGGCATGGTTCTGAGAAGAAAATGAGTTTTCTCCTAAGAAACCTTGGGGTTCCAGTTCCTTGTTGGAAGCTCACCCTGCTCTGCGCTATACCTAAAGTGAAAGTCAACGTGAGCCCAAGCTTCGAAGTAAGGCCCTGATTATCCTTGCAAAACGAGAGGCGTGCAGCAGCTCCATGAGGCCTTCATCGTCGTTCTGCTTTAGTTTCAAGGTAGTAAGCTTTTCAACACTCCTAGGGGCCTTGCTTCAGCACCCGTTTCAGTACCAGAACACTGCGTAGAACCAGGAAGCTCTGCTCCTGCGTGTATGCTGCGTGTCAACCTAGAAATTAGAGACTGACGGCACAAGGCTAGTTTTCCCATTATGAAAGCTCCGTTGATGCGGCCCCGAAGCTACCTGAAAAGCACTGTTGTTACCGTGCTTTTACTTACAGCCGGCATGGTTCATAGAAGCAAATGAGTTTTCTCGAAAGAAACCTTGTGCTTCCAGTTCCTAGTTGGAAGCTCACCCGGCTCCGCTCTATACCAAACGTGAAAGTCAATGTGAGCACTAGCCTCGAAGTAAGGCCCTGATTATCCGGGCAAAACGGGAGGCGTGCAGCAGCTCCATGAGGCCTTCATCGCTGTTCTGCTTTAGTTTCACGGTAGTAAGCTTTCCAACATTCCTAGGGACTTTGCTTAAGCAACCGTTTCGGTACCAGAACACTGCGTAGAGACAGTAAGCTCTGGTCCTGCGTGTATGCTGCGTGTCAACCTAGAAATTGGAGACTGATGGCATAAGGCTTCTTTTCCCATTATGAAAGCTCCGTTCATGCGGCCTCGAAGCTACCTGAAAAGCATTGTTGTTGCCGGGGTTTGCCTCACTGCCGGCATGGTTCTGAGAAGAAAATGAGTTTTCTCCTAAGAAACCTTGGGGTTCCAGTTCCTTGTTGGAAGCTCACCCTGCTCTGCGCTATACCTAAAGTGAAAGTCAACGTGAGCCCAAGCTTCGAAGTAAGGCCCTGATTATCCTTGCAAAACGAGAGGCGTGCAGCAGCTCCATGAGGCCTTCATCGTCGTTCTGCTTTAGTTTCAAGGTAGTAAGCTTTTCAACACTCCTAGGGGCCTTGCTTCAGCACCCGTTTCAGTACCAGAACACTGCGTAGAACCAGGAAGCTCTGCTCCTGCGTGTATGCTGCGTGTCAACCTAGAAATTAGAGACTGACGGCACAAGGCTAGTTTTCCCATTATGAAAGCTCCGTTGATGCGGCCCCGAAGCTACCTGAAAAGCACTGTTGTTACCGTGCTTTTACTTACAGCCGGCATGGTTCATAGAAGCAAATGAGTTTTCTCGAAAGAAACCTTGTGCTTCCAGTTCCTAGTTGGAAGCTCACCCGGCTCCGCTCTATACCAAACGTGAAAGTCAATGTGAGCACTAGCCTCGAAGTAAGGCCCTGATTATCCGGGCAAAACGGGAGGCGTGCAGCAGCTCCATGAGGCCTTCATCGCTGTTCTGCTTTAGTTTCACGGTAGTAAGCTTTCCAACATTCCTAGGGACTTTGCTTAAGCAACCGTTTCGGTACCAGAACACTGCGTAGAGACAGTAAGCTCTGGTCCTGCGTGTATGCTGCGTGTCAACCTAGAAATTGCAGACTGATGGCATAAGGCTTCTTTTCCCATTATGAAAGCTCCGTTCATGCGGCCTCGAAGCTACCTGAAAAGCATTGTTGTTGCCGGGGTTTGCCTCACTGCCGGCATGGTTCTGAGAAGAAAATGAGTTTTCTCCTAAGAAACCTTGGGGTTCCAGTTCCTTGTTGGAAGCTCACCCTGCTCTGCGCTATACCTAAAGTGAAAGTCAACGTGAGCCCAAGCTTCGAAGTAAGGCCCTGATTATCCTTGCAAAACGAGAGGCGTGCAGCAGCTCCATGAGGCCTTCATCGTCGTTCTGCTTTAGTTTCAAGGTAGTAAGCTTTTCAACACTCCTAGGGGCCTTGCTTCAGCACCCGTTTCAGTACCAGAACACTGCGTAGAACCAGGAAGCTCTGCTCCTGCGTGTATGCTGCGTGTCAACCTAGAAATTAGAGACTGACGGCACAAGGCTAGTTTTCCCATTATGAAAGCTCCGTTGATGCGGCCCCGAAGCTACCTGAAAAGCACTGTTGTTACCGTGCTTTTACTTACAGCCGGCATGGTTCATAGAAGCAAATGAGTTTTCTCGAAAGAAACCTTGTGCTTCCAGTTCCTAGTTGGAAGCTCACCCGGCTCCGCTCTATACCAAACGTGAAAGTCAATGTGAGCACTAGCCTCGAAGTAAGGCCCTGATTATCCGGGCAAAACGGGAGGCGTGCAGCAGCTCCATGAGGCCTTCATCGCTGTTCTGCTTTAGTTTCACGGTAGTAAGCTTTCCAACATTCCTAGGGACTTTGCTTAAGCAACCGTTTCGGTACCAGAACACTGCGTAGAGACAGTAAGCTCTGGTCCTGCGTGTATGCTGCGTGTCAACCTAGAAATTGGAGACTGATGGCATAAGGCTTCTTTTCCCATTATGAAAGCTCCGTTCATGCGGCCTCGAAGCTACCTGAAAAGCATTGTTGTTGCCGGGGTTTGCCTCACTGCCGGCATGGTTCTGAGAAGAAAATGAGTTTTCTCCTAAGAAACCTTGGGGTTCCAGTTCCTTGTTGGAAGCTCACCCTGCTCTGCGCTATACCTAAAGTGAAAGTCAACGTGAGCCCAAGCTTCGAAGTAAGGCCCTGATTATCCTTGCAAAACGAGAGGCGTGCAGCAGCTCCATGAGGCCTTCATCGTTGTTCTGCTTTAGTTTCAAGGTAGTAAGCTTTTCAACACTCCTAGGGGCCTTGCTTCAGCACCCGTTTCAGTACCAGAACACTGCGTAGAACCAGGAAGCTCTGCTCCTGCGTGTATGCTGCGTGTCAACCTAGAAATTAGAGACTGACGGCACAAGGCTAGTTTTCCCATTATGAAAGCTCCGTTGATGCGGCCCCGAAGCTACCTGAAAAGCACTGTTGTTACCGTGCTTTTACTTACAGCCGGCATGGTTCATAGAAGCAAATGAGTTTTCTCGAAAGAAACCTTGTGCTTCCAGTTCCTAGTTGGAAGCTCACCCGGCTCCGCTCTATACCAAACGTGAAAGTCAATGTGAGCACTAGCCTCGAAGTAAGGCCCTGATTATCCGGGCAAAACGGGAGGCGTGCAGCAGCTCCATGAGGCCTTCATCGCTGTTCTGCTTTAGTTTCACGGTAGTAAGCTTTCCAACATTCCTAGGGACTTTGCTTAAGCAACCGTTTCGGTACCAGAACACTGCGTAGAGACAGTAAGCTCTGGTCCTGCGTGTATGCTGCGTGTCAACCTAGAAATTGCAGACTGATGGCATAAGGCTTCTTTTCCCATTATGAAAGCTCCGTTCATGCGGCCTCGAAGCTACCTGAAAAGCATTGTTGTTGCCGGGGTTTGCCTCACTGCCGGCATGGTTCTGAGAAGAAAATGAGTTTTCTCCTAAGAAACCTTGGGGTTCCAGTTCCTTGTTGGAAGCTCACCCTGCTCTGCGCTATACCTAAAGTGAAAGTCAACGTGAGCCCAAGCTTCGAAGTAAGGCCCTGATTATCCTTGCAAAACGAGAGGCGTGCAGCAGCTCCATGAGGCCTTCATCGTTGTTCTGCTTTAGTTTCAAGGTAGTAAGCTTTTCAACACTCCTAGGGGCCTTGCTTCAGCACCCGTTTCAGTACCAGAACACTGCGTAGAACCAGGAAGCTCTGCTCCTGCGTGTATGCTGCGTGTCAACCTAGAAATTAGAGACTGACGGCACAAGGCTAGTTTTCCCATTATGAAAGCTCCGTTGATGCGGCCCCGAAGCTACCTGAAAAGCACTGTTGTTACCGTGCTTTTACTTACAGCCGACATGGTTCATAGAAGCAAATGAGTTTTCTCGAAAGAAACCTTGTGCTTCCAGTTCCTAGTTGGAAGCTCACCCGGCTCCGCTCTATACCAAACGTGAAAGTCAATGTGAGCACTAGCCTCGAAGTAAGGCCCTGATTATCCGGGCAAAACGGGAGGCGTGCAGCAGCTCCATGAGGCCTTCATCGCTGTTCTGCTTTAGTTTCACGGTAGTAAGCTTTCCAACATTCCTAGGGACTTTGCTTAAGCAACCGTTTCGGTACCAGAACACTGCGTAGAGACAGTAAGCTCTGGTCCTGCGTGTATGCTGCGTGTCAACCTAGAAATTGGAGACTGATGGCATAAGGCTTCTTTTCCCATTACGAAAGCTCCGTTCATGCGGCCTCGAAGCTACCTGAAAAGCATTGTTGTTGCCGGGGTTTTCCTCACTGCCGGCATGGTTCTGAGAAGAAAATGAGTTTTCTCCTAAGAAACCTTGGGGTTCCAGTTCCTTGTTGGAAGCTCACCCTGCTCTGCGCTATACCTAAAGTGAAAGTCAACGTGAGCCCAAGCTTCGAAGTAAGGCCCTGATTATCCTTGCAAAACGAGAGGCGTGCAGCAGCTCCATGAGGCCTTCATCGTTGTTCTGCTTTAGTTTCAAGGTAGTAAGCTTTTCAACACTCCTAGGGGCCTTGCTTCAGCACCCGTTTCAGTACCAGAACACTGCGTAGAACCAGGAAGCTCTGCTCCTGCGTGTATGCTGCGTGTCAACCTAGAAATTAGAGACTGACGGCACAAGGCCAGTTTTCCCATTCTGAAAGCTCCGTTGATGCGGCCCCGAAGCTACCTGAAAAGCACTGTTGTTACCGTGCTTTTACTTACAGCCGGCATGGTTCATAGAAGCAAATGAGTTTTCTCGAAAGAAACCTTGTGCTTCCAGTTCCTAGTTGGAAGCTCACCCGGCTCCGCTCTATACCAAACGTGAAAGTCAATGTGAGCACTAGCCTCGAAGTAAGGCCCTGATTATCCGGGCAAAACGGGAGGCGTGCAGCAGCTCCATGAGGCCTTCATCGCTGTTCTGCTTTAGTTTCACGGTAGTAAGCTTTCCAACATTCCTAGGGACTTTGCTTAAGCAACCGTTTCGGTACCAGAACACTGCGTAGAGACAGTAAGCTCTGGTCCTGCGTGTATGCTGCGTGTCAACCTAGAAATTGCAGACTGATGGCATAAGGCTTCTTTTCCCATTATGAAAGCTCCGTTCATGCGGCCTCGAAGCTACCTGAAAAGCATTGTTGTTGCCGGGGTTTTCCTCACTGCCGGCATGGTTCTGAGAAGAAAATGAGTTTTCTCCTAAGAAACCTTGGGGTTCCAGTTCCTTGTTGGAAGCTCACCCTGCTCTGCGCTATACCTAAAGTGAAAGTCAACGTGAGCCCAAGCTTCGAAGTAAGGCCCTGATTATCCTTGCAAAACGAGAGGCGTGCAGCAGCTCCATGAGGCCTTCATCGTTGTTCTGCTTTAGTTTCAAGGTAGTAAGCTTTTCAACACTCCTAGGGGCCTTGCTTCAGCACCCGTTTCAGTACCAGAACACTGCGTAGAACCAGGAAGCTCTGCTCCTGCGTGTATGCTGCGTGTCAACCTAGAAATTAGAGACTGACGGCACAAGGCTAGTTTTCCCATTATGAAAGCTCCGTTGATGCGGCCCCGAAGCTACCTGAAAAGCACTGTTGTTACCGTGCTTTTACTTACAGCCGGCATGGTTCATAGAAGCAAATGAGTTTTCTCGAAAGAAACCTTGTGCTTCCAGTTCCTAGTTGGAAGCTCACCCGGCTCCGCTCTATACCAAACGTGAAAGTCAATGTGAGCACTAGCCTCGAAGTAAGGCCCTGATTATCCGGGCAAAACGGGAGGCGTGCAGCAGCTCCATGAGGCCTTCATCGCTGTTCTGCTTTAGTTTCACGGTAGTAAGCTTTCCAACATTCCTAGGGACTTTGCTTAAGCAACCGTTTCGGTACCAGAACACTGCGTAGAGACAGTAAGCTCTGGTCCTGCGTGTATGCTGCGTGTCAACCTAGAAATTGCAGACTGATGGCATAAGGCTTCTTTTCCCATTATGAAAGCTCCGTTCATGCGGCCTCGAAGCTACCTGAAAAGCATTGTTGTTGCCGGGGTTTTCCTCACTGCCGGCATGGTTCTGAGAAGAAAATGAGTTTTCTCCTAAGAAACCTTGGGGTTCCAGTTCCCTGTTGGAAGCTCACCCTGCTCTGCGCTATACCTAAAGTGAAAGTCAACGTGAGCCCAAGCTTCGAAGTAAGGCCCTGATTATCCTTGCAAAACGAGAGGCGTGCAGCAGCTCCATGAGGCCTTCATCGTTGTTCTGCTTTAGTTTCAAGGTAGTAAGCTTTTCAACACTCCTAGGGGCCTTGCTTCAGCACCCGTTTCAGTACCAGAACACTGCGTAGAACCAGGAAGCTCTGCTCCTGCGTGTATGCTGCGTGTCAACCTAGAAATTAGAGACTGACGGCACAAGGCCAGTTTTCCCATTATGAAAGCTCCGTTGATGCGGCCCCGAAGCTACCTGAAAAGCACTGTTGTTACCGTGCTTTTACTTACAGCCGGCATGGTTCATAGAAGCAAATGAGTTTTCTCGAAAGAAACCTTGTGCTTCCAGTTCCTAGTTGGAAGCTCACCCGGCTCCGCTCTATACCAAACGTGAAAGTCAATGTGAGCACTAGCCTCGAAGTAAGGCCCTGATTATCCGGGCAAAACGGGAGGCGTGCAGCAGCTCCATGAGGCCTTCATCGCTGTTCTGCTTTAGTTTCACGGTAGTAAGCTTTCCAACATTCCTAGGGACTTTGCTTAAGCAACCGTTTCGGTACCAGAACACTGCGTAGAGACAGTAAGCTCTGGTCCTGCGTGTATGCTGCGTGTCAACCTAGAAATTGGAGACTGATGGCATAAGGCTTCTTTTCCCATTACGAAAGCTCCGTTCATGCGGCCTCGAAGCTACCTGAAAAGCATTGTTGTTGCCGGGGTTTTCCTCACTGCCGGCATGGTTCTGAGAAGAAAATGAGTTTTCTCCTAAGAAACCTTGGGGTTCCAGTTCCTTGTTGGAAGCTCACCCTGCTCTGCGCTATACCTAAAGTGAAAGTCAACGTGAGCCCAAGCTTCGAAGTAAGGCCCTGATCATCCTTGCAAAACGAGAGGCGTGCAGCAGCTCCATGAGGCCTTCATCGTTGTTCTGCTTTAGTTTCAAGGTAGTAAGCTTTTCAACACTCCTAGGGGCCTTGCTTCAGCACCCGTTTCAGTACCAGAACACTGCGTAGAACCAGGAAGCTCTGCTCCTGCGTGTATGCTGCGTGTCAACCTAGAAATTAGAGACTGACGGCACAAGGCTAGTTTTCCCATTATGAAAGCTCCGTTGATGCGGCCCCGAAGCTACCTGAAAAGCACTGTTGTTACCGTGCTTTTACTTACAGCCGGCATGGTTCATAGAAGCAAATGAGTTTTCTCGAAAGAAACCTTGTGCTTCCAGTTCCTAGTTGGAAGCTCACCCGGCTCCGCTCTATACCAAACGTGAAAGTCAATGTGAGCACTAGCCTCGAAGTAAGGCCCTGATTATCCGGGCAAAACGGGAGGCGTGCAGCAGCTCCATGAGGCCTTCATCGCTGTTCTGCTTTAGTTTCACGGTAGTAAGCTTTCCAACATTCCTAGGGACTTTGCTTAAGCAACCGTTTCGGTACCAGAACACTGCGTAGAGACAGTAAGCTCTGGTCCTGCGTGTATGCTGCGTGTCAACCTAGAAATTGGAGACTGATGGCATAAGGCTTCTTTTCCCATTATGAAAGCTCCGTTCATGCGGCCTCGAAGCTACCTGAAAAGCATTGTTGTTGCCGGGGTTTTCCTCACTGCCGGCATGGTTCTGAGAAGAAAATGAGTTTTCTCCTAAGAAACCTTGGGGTTCCAGTTCCTTGTTGGAAGCTCACCCTGCTCTGCGCTATACCTAAAGTGAAAGTCAACGTGAGCCCAAGCTTCGAAGTAAGGCCCTGATTATCCTTGCAAAACGAGAGGCGTGCAGCAGCTCCATGAGGCCTTCATCGTTGTTCTGCTTTAGTTTCAAGGTAGTAAGCTTTTCAACACTCCTAGGGGCCTTGCTTCAGCACCCGTTTCAGTACCAGAACACTGCGTAGAACCAGGAAGCTCTGCTCCTGCGTGTATGCTGCGTGTCAACCTAGAAATTAGAGACTGACGGCACAAGGCTAGTTTTCCCATTATGAAAGCTCCGTTGATGCGGCCCCGAAGCTACCTGAAAAGCACTGTTGTTACCGTGCTTTTACTTACAGCCGGCATGGTTCATAGAAGCAAATGAGTTTTCTCGAAAGAAACCTTGTGCTTCCAGTTCCTAGTTGGAAGCTCACCCGGCTCCGCTCTATACCAAACGTGAAAGTCAATGTGAGCACTAGCCTCGAAGTAAGGCCCTGATTATCCGGGCAAAACGGGAGGCGTGCAGCAGCTCCATGAGGCCTTCATCGCTATTCTGCTTTAGTTTCACGGTAGTAAGCTTTCCAACATTCCTAGGGACTTTGCTTAAGCAACCGTTTCGGTACCAGAACACTGCGTAGAGACAGTAAGCTCTGGTCCTGCGTGTATGCTGCGTGTCAACCTAGAAATTGGAGACTGATGGCATAAGGCTTCTTTTCCCATTACGAAAGCTCCGTTCATGCGGCCTCGAAGCTACCTGAAAAGCATTGTTGTTGCCGGGGTTTTCCTCACTGCCGGCATGGTTCTGAGAAGAAAATGAGTTTTCTCCTAAGAAACCTTGGGGTTCCAGTTCCTTGTTGGAAGCTCACCCTGCTCTGCGCTATACCTAAAGTGAAAGTCAACGTGAGCCCAAGCTTCGAAGTAAGGCCCTGATCATCCTTGCAAAACGAGAGGCGTGCAGCAGCTCCATGAGGCCTTCATCGTTGTTCTGCTTTAGTTTCAAGGTAGTAAGCTTTTCAACACTCCTAGGGGCCTTGCTTCAGCACCCGTTTCAGTACCAGAACACTGCGTAGAACCAGGAAGCTCTGCTCCTGCGTGTATGCTGCGTGTCAACCTAGAAATTAGAGACTGACGGCACAAGGCTAGTTTTCCCATTATGAAAGCTCCGTTGATGCGGCCCCGAAGCTACCTGAAAAGCACTGTTGTTACCGTGCTTTTACTTACAGCCGGCATGGTTCATAGAAGCAAATGAGTTTTCTCGAAAGAAACCTTGTGCTTCCAGTTCCTAGTTGGAAGCTCACCCGGCTCCGCTCTATACCAAACGTGAAAGTCAATGTGAGCACTAGCCTCGAAGTAAGGCCCTGATTATCCGGGCAAAACGGGAGGCGTGCAGCAGCTCCATGAGGCCTTCATCGCTGTTCTGCTTTAGTTTCACGGTAGTAAGCTTTCCAACATTCCTAGGGACTTTGCTTAAGCAACCGTTTCGGTACCAGAACACTGCGTAGAGACAGTAAGCTCTGGTCCTGCGTGTATGCTGCGTGTCAACCTAGAAATTGGAGACTGATGGCATAAGGCTTCTTTTCCCATTATGAAAGCTCCGTTCATGCGGCCTCGAAGCTACCTGAAAAGCATTGTTGTTGCCGGGGTTTTCCTCACTGCCGGCATGGTTCTGAGAAGAAAATGAGTTTTCTCCTAAGAAACCTTGGGGTTCCAGTTCCTTGTTGGAAGCTCACCCTGCTCTGCGCTATACCTAAAGTGAAAGTCAACGTGAGCCCAAGCTTCGAAGTAAGGCCCTGATTATCCTTGCAAAACGAGAGGCGTGCAGCAGCTCCATGAGGCCTTCATCGTTGTTCTGCTTTAGTTTCAAGGTAGTAAGCTTTTCAACACTCCTAGGGGCCTTGCTTCAGCACCCGTTTCAGTACCAGAACACTGCGTAGAACCAGGAAGCTCTGCTCCTGCGTGTATGCTGCGTGTCAACCTAGAAATTAGAGACTGACGGCACAAGGCTAGTTTTCCCATTATGAAAGCTCCGTTGATGCGGCCCCGAAGCTACCTGAAAAGCACTGTTGTTACCGTGCTTTTACTTACAGCCGGCATGGTTCATAGAAGAAAATGAGTTTTCTCGAAAGAAACCTTGTGCTTCCAGTTCCTAGTTGGAAGCTCACCCGGCTCCGCTCTATACCAAACGTGAAAGTCAATGTGAGCACTAGCCTCGAAGTAAGGCCCTGATTATCCGGGCAAAACGGGAGGCGTGCAGCAGCTCCATGAGGCCTTCATCGCTGTTCTGCTTTAGTTTCACGGTAGTAAGCTTTCCAACATTCCTAGGGACTTTGCTTAAGCAACCGTTTCGGTACCAGAACACTGCGTAGAGACAGTAAGCTCTGGTCCTGCGTGTATGCTGCGTGTCAACCTAGAAATTGGAGACTGATGGCATAAGGCTTCTTTTCCCATTACGAAAGCTCCGTTCATGCGGCCTCGAAGCTACCTGAAAAGCATTGTTGTTGCCGGGGTTTTCCTCACTGCCGGCATGGTTCTGAGAAGAAAATGAGTTTTCTCCTAAGAAACCTTGGGGTTCCAGTTCCTTGTTGGAAGCTCACCCTGCTCTGCGCTATACCTAAAGTGAAAGTCAACGTGAGCCCAAGCTTCGAAGTAAGGCCCTGATCATCCTTGCAAAACGAGAGGCGTGCAGCAGCTCCATGAGGCCTTCATCGTTGTTCTGCTTTAGTTTCAAGGTAGTAAGCTTTTCAACACTCCTAGGGGCCTTGCTTCAGCACCCGTTTCAGTACCAGAACACTGCGTAGAACCAGGAAGCTCTGCTCCTGCGTGTATGCTGCGTGTCAACCTAGAAATTAGAGACTGACGGCACAAGGCTAGTTTTCCCATTATGAAAGCTCCGTTGATGCGGCCCCGAAGCTACCTGAAAAGCACTGTTGTTACCGTGCTTTTACTTACAGCCGGCATGGTTCATAGAAGCAAATGAGTTTTCTCGAAAGAAACCTTGTGCTTCCAGTTCCTAGTTGGAAGCTCACCCGGCTCCGCTCTATACCAAACGTGAAAGTCAATGTGAGCACTAGCCTCGAAGTAAGGCCCTGATTATCCGGGCAAAACGGGAGGCGTGCAGCAGCTCCATGAGGCCTTCATCGCTGTTCTGCTTTAGTTTCACGGTAGTAAGCTTTCCAACATTCCTAGGGACTTTGCTTAAGCAACCGTTTCGGTACCAGAACACTGCGTAGAGACAGTAAGCTCTGGTCCTGCGTGTATGCTGCGTGTCAACCTAGAAATTGGAGACTGATGGCATAAGGCTTCTTTTCCCATTATGAAAGCTCCGTTCATGCGGCCTCGAAGCTACCTGAAAAGCATTGTTGTTGCCGGGGTTTTCCTCACTGCCGGCATGGTTCTGAGAAGAAAATGAGTTTTCTCCTAAGAAACCTTGGGGTTCCAGTTCCCTGTTGGAAGCTCACCCTGCTCTGCGCTATACCTAAAGTGAAAGTCAACGTGAGCCCAAGCTTCGAAGTAAGGCCCTGATTATCCTTGCAAAACGAGAGGCGTGCAGCAGCTCCATGAGGCCTTCATCGTCGTTCTGCTTTAGTTTCAAGGTAGTAAGCTTTTCAACACTCCTAGGGGCCTTGCTTCAGCACCCGTTTCAGTACCAGAACACTGCGTAGAACCAGGAAGCTCTGCTCCTGCGTGTATGCTGCGTGTCAACCTAGAAATTAGAGACTGACGGCACAAGGCCAGTTTTCCCATTATGAAAGCTCCGTTGATGCGGCCCCGAAGCTACCTGAAAAGCACTGTTGTTACCGTGCTTTTACTTACAGCCGGCATGGTTCATAGAAGAAAATGAGTTTTCTCGAAAGAAACCTTGTGCTTCCAGTTCCTAGTTGGAAGCTCACCCGGCTCCGCTCTATACCAAACGTGAAAGTCAATGTGAGCACTAGCCTCGAAGTAAGGCCCTGATTATCCGGGCAAAACGGGAGGCGTGCAGCAGCTCCATGAGGCCTTCATCGCTGTTCTGCTTTAGTTTCACGGTAGTAAGCTTTCCAACATTCCTAGGGACTTTGCTTAAGCAACCGTTTCGGTACCAGAACACTGCGTAGAGACAGTAAGCTCTGGTCCTGCGTGTATGCTGCGTGTCAACCTAGAAATTGGAGACTGATGGCATAAGGCTTCTTTTCCCATTATGAAAGCTCCGTTCATGCGGCCTCGAAGCTACCTGAAAAGCATTGTTGTTGCCGGGGTTTTCCTCACTGCCGGCATGGTTCTGAGAAGAAAATGAGTTTTCTCCTAAGAAACCTTGGGGTTCCAGTTCCTTGTTGGAAGCTCACCCTGCTCTGCGCTATACCTAAAGTGAAAGTCAACGTGAGCCCAAGCTTCGAAGTAAGGCCCTGATTATCCTTGCAAAACGAGAGGCGTGCAGCAGCTCCATGAGGCCTTCATCGTTGTTCTGCTTTAGTTTCAAGGTAGTAAGCTTTTCAACACTCCTAGGGGCCTTGCTTCAGCACCCGTTTCAGTACCAGAACACTGCGTAGAACCAGGAAGCTCTGCTCCTGCGTGTATGCTGCGTGTCAACCTAGAAATTAGAGACTGACGGCACAAGGCTAGTTTTCCCATTATGAAAGCTCCGTTGATGCGGCCCCGAAGCTACCTGAAAAGCACTGTTGTTACCGTGCTTTTACTTACAGCCGGCATGGTTCATAGAAGCAAATGAGTTTTCTCGAAAGAAACCTTGTGCTTCCAGTTCCTAGTTGGAAGCTCACCCGGCTCCGCTCTATACCAAACGTGAAAGTCAATGTGAGCACTAGCCTCGAAGTAAGGCCCTGATTATCCGGGCAAAACGGGAGGCGTGCAGCAGCTCCATGAGGCCTTCATCGCTGTTCTGCTTTAGTTTCACGGTAGTAAGCTTTCCAACATTCCTAGGGACTTTGCTTAAGCAACCGTTTCGGTACCAGAACACTGCGTAGAGACAGTAAGCTCTGGTCCTGCGTGTATGCTGCGTGTCAACCTAGAAATTGCAGACTGATGGCATAAGGCTTCTTTTCCCATTATGAAAGCTCCGTTCATGCGGCCTCGAAGCTACCTGAAAAGCATTGTTGTTGCCGGGGTTTTCCTCACTGCCGGCATGGTTCTGAGAAGAAAATGAGTTTTCTCCTAAGAAACCTTGGGGTTCCAGTTCCTTGTTGGAAGCTCACCCTGCTCTGCGCTATACCTAAAGTGAAAGTCAACGTGAGCCCAAGCTTCGAAGTAAGGCCCTGATCATCCTTGCAAAACGAGAGGCGTGGAGCAGCTCCATGAGGCCTTCATCGTTGTTCTGCTTTAGTTTCAAGGTACTAAGCTTTTCAACACTCCTAGGGGCCTTGCTTCAGCACCCGTTTCAGTACCAGAACACTGCGTAGAACCAGGAAGCTCTGCTCCTGCGTGTATGCTGCGTGTCAACCTAGAAATTAGAGACTGACGGCACAAGGCTAGTTTTCCCATTATGAAAGCTCCGTTGATGCGGCCCCGAAGCTACCTGAAAAGCACTGTTGTTACCGTGCTTTTACTTACAGCCGGCATGGTTCATAGAAGCAAATGAGTTTTCTCGAAAGAAACCTTGTGCTTCCAGTTCCTAGTTGGAAGCTCACCCGGCTCCGCTCTATACCAAACGTGAAAGTCAATGTGAGCACTAGCCTCGAAGTAAGGCCCTGATTATCCGGGCAAAACGGGAGGCGTGCAGCAGCTCCATGAGGCCTTCATCGCTGTTCTGCTTTAGTTTCACGGTAGTAAGCTTTCCAACATTCCTAGGGACTTTGCTTAAGCAACCGTTTCGGTACCAGAACACTGCGTAGAGACAGTAAGCTCTGGTCCTGCGTGTATGCTGCGTGTCAACCTAGAAATTGGAGACTGATGGCATAAGGCTTCTTTTCCCATTATGAAAGCTCCGTTCATGCGGCCTCGAAGCTACCTGAAAAGCATTGTTGTTGCCGGGGTTTTCCTCACTGCCGGCATGGTTCTGAGAAGAAAATGAGTTTTCTCCTAAGAAACCTTGGGGTTCCAGTTCCTTGTTGGAACCTCACCCTGCTCTGCGCTATACCTAAAGTGAAAGTCAACGTGAGCCCAAGCTTCGAAGTAAGGCCCTGATTATCCTTGCAAAACGAGAGGCGTGCAGCAGCTCCATGAGGCCTTCATCGTTGTTCTGCTTTAGTTTCAAGGTAGTAAGCTTTTCAACACTCCTAGGGGCCTTGCTTCAGCACCCGTTTCAGTACCAGAACACTGCGTAGAACCAGGAAGCTCTGCTCCTGCGTGTATGCTGCGTGTCAACCTAGAAATTAGAGACTGACGGCACAAGGCTAGTTTTCCCATTATGAAAGCTCCGTTGATGCGGCCCCGAAGCTACCTGAAAAGCACTGTTGTTACCGTGCTTTTACTTACAGCCGGCATGGTTCATAGAAGCAAATGAGTTTTCTCGAAAGAAACCTTGTGCTTCCAGTTCCTAGTTGGAAGCTCACCCGGCTCCGCTCTATACCAAACGTGAAAGTCAATGTGAGCACTAGCCTCGAAGTAAGGCCCTGATTATCCGGGCAAAACGGGAGGCGTGCAGCAGCTCCATGAGGCCTTCATCGCTGTTCTGCTTTAGTTTCACGGTAGTAAGCTTTCCAACATTCCTAGGGACTTTGCTTAAGCAACCGTTTCGGTACCAGAACACTGCGTAGAGACAGTAAGCTCTGGTCCTGCGTGTATGCTGCGTGTCAACCTAGAAATTGGAGACTGATGGCATAAGGCTTCTTTTCCCATTATGAAAGCTCCGTTCATGCGGCCTCGAAGCTACCTGAAAAGCATTGTTGTTGCCGGGGTTTTCCTCACTGCCGGCATGGTTCTGAGAAGAAAATGAGTTTTCTCCTAAGAAACCTTGGGGTTCCAGTTCCTTGTTGGAAGCTCACCCTGCTCTGCGCTATACCTAAAGTGAAAGTCAACGTGAGCCCAAGCTTCGAAGTAAGGCCCTGATCATCCTTGCAAAACGAGAGGCGTGCAGCAGCTCCATGAGGCCTTCATCGTTGTTCTGCTTTAGTTTCAAGGTAGTAAGCTTTTCAACACTCCTAGGGGCCTTGCTTCAGCACCCGTTTCAGTACCAGAACACTGCGTAGAACCAGGAAGCTCTGCTCCTGCGTGTATGCTGCGTGTCAACCTAGAAATTAGAGACTGACGGCACAAGGCTAGTTTTCCCATTATGAAAGCTCCGTTGATGCGGCCCCGAAGCTACCTGAAAAGCACTGTTGTTACCGTGCTTTTACTTACAGCCGGCATGGTTCATAGAAGAAAATGAGTTTTCTCGAAAGAAACCTTGTGCTTCCAGTTCCTAGTTGGAAGCTCTCCCGGCTCCGCTCTATACCAAACGTGAAAGTCAATGTGAGCACTAGCCTCGAAGTAAGGCCCTGATTATCCGGGCAAAACGGGAGGCGTGCAGCAGCTCCATGAGGCCTTCATCGCTGTTCTGCTTTAGTTTCACGGTAGTAAGCTTTCCAACATTCCTAGGGACTTTGCTTAAGCAACCGTTTCGGTACCAGAACACTGCGTAGAGACAGTAAGCTCTGGTCCTGCGTGTATGCTGCGTGTCAACCTAGAAATTGCAGACTGATGGCATAAGGCTTCTTTTCCCATTATGAAAGCTCCGTTCATGCGGCCTCGAAGCTACCTGAAAAGCATTGTTGTTGCCGGGGTTTTCCTCACTGCCGGCATGGTTCTGAGAAGAAAATGAGTTTTCTCCTAAGAAACCTTGGGGTTCCAGTTCCTTGTTGGAAGCTCACCCTGCTCTGCGCTATACCTAAAGTGAAAGTCAACGTGAGCCCAAGCTTCGAAGTAAGGCCCTGATTATCCTTGCAAAACGAGAGGCGTGCAGCAGCTCCATGAGGCCTTCATCGTTGTTCTGCTTTAGTTTCAAGGTAGTAAGCTTTTCAACACTCCTAGGGGCCTTGCTTCAGCACCCGTTTCAGTACCAGAACACTGCGTAGAACCAGGAAGCTCTGCTCCTGCGTGTATGCTGCGTGTCAACCTAGAAATTAGAGACTGACGGCACAAGGCTAGTTTTCCCATTATGAAAGCTCCGTTGATGCGGCCCCGAAGCTACCTGAAAAGCACTGTTGTTACCGTGCTTTTACTTACAGCCGGCATGGTTCATAGAAGCAAATGAGTTTTCTCGAAAGAAACCTTGTGCTTCCAGTTCCTAGTTGGAAGCTCACCCGGCTCCGCTCTATACCAAACGTGAAAGTCAATGTGAGCACTAGCCTCGAAGTAAGGCCCTGATTATCCGGGCAAAACGGGAGGCGTGCAGCAGCTCCATGAGGCCTTCATCGCTGTTCTGCTTTAGTTTCACGGTAGTAAGCTTTCCAACATTCCTAGGGACTTTGCTTAAGCAACCGTTTCGGTACCAGAACACTGCGTAGAGACAGTAAGCTCTGGTCCTGCGTGTATGCTGCGTGTCAACCTAGAAATTGGAGACTGATGGCATAAGGCTTCTTTTCCCATTATGAAAGCTCCGTTCATGCGGCCTCGAAGCTACCTGAAAAGCATTGTTGTTGCCGGGGTTTTCCTCACTGCCGGCATGGTTCTGAGAAGAAAATGAGTTTTCTCCTAAGAAACCTTGGGGTTCCAGTTCCTTGTTGGAAGCTCACCCTGCTCTGCGCTATACCTAAAGTGAAAGTCAACGTGAGCCCAAGCTTCGAAGTAAGGCCCTGATCATCCTTGCAAAACGAGAGGCGTGCAGCAGCTCCATGAGGCCTTCATCGTTGTTCTGCTTTAGTTTCAAGGTAGTAAGCTTTTCAACACTCCTAGGGGCCTTGCTTCAGCACCCGTTTCAGTACCAGAACACTGCGTAGAACCAGGAAGCTCTGCTCCTGCGTGTATGCTGCGTGTCAACCTAGAAATTAGAGACTGACGGCACAAGGCTAGTTTTCCCATTATGAAAGCTCCGTTGATGCGGCCCCGAAGCTACCTGAAAAGCACTGTTGTTACCGTGCTTTTACTTACAGCCGGCATGGTTCATAGAAGCAAATGAGTTTTCTCGAAAGAAACCTTGTGCTTCCAGTTCCTAGTTGGAAGCTCACCCGGCTCCGCTCTATACCAAACGTGAAAGTCAATGTGAGCACTAGCCTCGAAGTAAGGCCCTGATTATCCGGGCAAAACGGGAGGCGTGCAGCAGCTCCATGAGGCCTTCATCGCTGTTCTGCTTTAGTTTCACGGTAGTAAGCTTTCCAACATTCCTAGGGACTTTGCTTAAGCAACCGTTTCGGTACCAGAACACTGCGTAGAGACAGTAAGCTCTGGTCCTGCGTGTATGCTGCGTGTCAACCTAGAAATTGCAGACTGATGGCATAAGGCTTCTTTTCCCATTATGAAAGCTCCGTTCATGCGGCCTCGAAGCTACCTGAAAAGCATTGTTGTTGCCGGGGTTTTCCTCACTGCCGGCATGGTTCTGAGAAGAAAATGAGTTTTCTCCTAAGAAACCTTGGGGTTCCAGTTCCTTGTTGGAAGCTCACCCTGCTCTGCGCTATACCTAAAGTGAAAGTCAACGTGAGCCCAAGCTTCGAAGTAAGGCCCTGATCATCCTTGCAAAACGAGAGGCGTGGAGCAGCTCCATGAGGCCTTCATCGTTGTTCTGCTTTAGTTTCAAGGTACTAAGCTTTTCAACACTCCTAGGGGCCTTGCTTCAGCACCCGTTTCAGTACCAGAACACTGCGTAGAACCAGGAAGCTCTGCTCCTGCGTGTATGCTGCGTGTCAACCTAGAAATTAGAGACTGACGGCACAAGGCTAGTTTTCCCATTATGAAAGCTCCGTTGATGCGGCCCCGAAGCTACCTGAAAAGCACTGTTGTTACCGTGCTTTTACTTACAGCCGGCATGGTTCATAGAAGCAAATGAGTTTTCTCGAAAGAAACCTTGTGCTTCCAGTTCCTAGTTGGAAGCTCACCCGGCTCCGCTCTATACCAAACGTGAAAGTCAATGTGAGCACTAGCCTCGAAGTAAGGCCCTGATTATCCGGGCAAAACGGGAGGCGTGCAGCAGCTCCATGAGGCCTTCATCGCTGTTCTGCTTTAGTTTCACGGTAGTAAGCTTTCCAACATTCCTAGGGACTTTGCTTAAGCAACCGTTTCGGTACCAGAACACTGCGTAGAGACAGTAAGCTCTGGTCCTGCGTGTATGCTGCGTGTCAACCTAGAAATTGGAGACTGATGGCATAAGGCTTCTTTTCCCATTATGAAAGCTCCGTTCATGCGGCCTCGAAGCTACCTGAAAAGCATTGTTGTTGCCGGGGTTTTCCTCACTGCCGGCATGGTTCTGAGAAGAAAATGAGTTTTCTCCTAAGAAACCTTGGGGTTCCAGTTCCTTGTTGGAAGCTCACCCTGCTCTGCGCTATACCTAAAGTGAAAGTCAACGTGAGCCCAAGCTTCGAAGTAAGGCCCTGATTATCCTTGCAAAACGAGAGGCGTGCAGCAGCTCCATGAGGCCTTCATCGTTGTTCTGCTTTAGTTTCAAGGTAGTAAGCTTTTCAACACTCCTAGGGGCCTTGCTTCAGCACCCGTTTCAGTACCAGAACACTGCGTAGAACCAGGAAGCTCTGCTCCTGCGTGTATGCTGCGTGTCAACCTAGAAATTAGAGACTGACGGCACAAGGCTAGTTTTCCCATTATGAAAGCTCCGTTGATGCGGCCCCGAAGCTACCTGAAAAGCACTGTTGTTACCGTGCTTTTACTTACAGCCGGCATGGTTCATAGAAGCAAATGAGTTTTCTCGAAAGAAACCTTGTGCTTCCAGTTCCTAGTTGGAAGCTCACCCGGCTCCGCTCTATACCAAACGTGAAAGTCAATGTGAGCACTAGCCTCGAAGTAAGGCCCTGATTATCCGGGCAAAACGGGAGGCGTGCAGCAGCTCCATGAGGCCTTCATCGCTGTTCTGCTTTAGTTTCACGGTAGTAAGCTTTCCAACATTCCTAGGGACTTTGCTTAAGCAACCGTTTCGGTACCAGAACACTGCGTAGAGACAGTAAGCTCTGGTCCTGCGTGTATGCTGCGTGTCAACCTAGAAATTGCAGACTGATGGCATAAGGCTTCTTTTCCCATTATGAAAGCTCCGTTCATGCGGCCTCGAAGCTACCTGAAAAGCATTGTTGTTGCCGGGGTTTGCCTCACTGCCGGCATGGTTCTGAGAAGAAAATGAGTTTTCTCCTAAGAAACCTTGGGGTTCCAGTTCCTTGTTGGAAGCTCACCCTGCTCTGCGCTATACCTAAAGTGAAAGTCAACGTGAGCCCAAGCTTCGAAGTAAGGCCCTGATTATCCTTGCAAAACGAGAGGCGTGCAGCAGCTCCATGAGGCCTTCATCGTTGTTCTGCTTTAGTTTCAAGGTAGTAAGCTTTTCAACACTCCTAGGGGCCTTGCTTCAGCACCCGTTTCAGTACCAGAACACTGCGTAGAACCAGGAAGCTCTGCTCCTGCGTGTATGCTGCGTGTCAACCTAGAAATTAGAGACTGACGGCACAAGGCTAGTTTTCCCATTATGAAAGCTCCGTTGATGCGGCCCCGAAGCTACCTGAAAAGCACTGTTGTTACCGTGCTTTTACTTACAGCCGGCATGGTTCATAGAAGCAAATGAGTTTTCTCGAAAGAAACCTTGTGCTTCCAGTTCCTAGTTGGAAGCTCACCCGGCTCCGCTCTATACCAAACGTGAAAGTCAATGTGAGCACTAGCCTCGAAGTAAGGCCCTGATTATCCGGGCAAAACGGGAGGCGTGCAGCAGCTCCATGAGGCCTTCATCGCTGTTCTGCTTTAGTTTCACGGTAGTAAGCTTTCCAACATTCCTAGGGACTTTGCTTAAGCAACCGTTTCGGTACCAGAACACTGCGTAGAGACAGTAAGCTCTGGTCCTGCGTGTATGCTGCGTGTCAACCTAGAAATTGGAGACTGATGGCATAAGGCTTCTTTTCCCATTATGAAAGCTCCGTTCATGCGGCCTCGAAGCTACCTGAAAAGCATTGTTGTTGCCGGGGTTTTCCTCACTGCCGGCATGGTTCTGAGAAGAAAATGAGTTTTCTCCTAAGAAACCTTGGGGTTCCAGTTCCTTGTTGGAAGCTCACCCTGCTCTGCGCTATACCTAAAGTGAAAGTCAACGTGAGCCCAAGCTTCGAAGTAAGGCCCTGATCATCCTTGCAAAACGAGAGGCGTGCAGCAGCTCCATGAGGCCTTCATCGTTGTTCTGCTTTAGTTTCAAGGTAGTAAGCTTTTCAACACTCCTAGGGGCCTTGCTTCAGCACCCGTTTCAGTACCAGAACACTGCGTAGAACCAGGAAGCTCTGCTCCTGCGTGTATGCTGCGTGTCAACCTAGAAATTAGAGACTGACGGCACAAGGCTAGTTTTCCCATTATGAAAGCTCCGTTGATGCGGCCCCGAAGCTACCTGAAAAGCACTGTTGTTACCGTGCTTTTACTTACAGCCGGCATGGTTCATAGAAGAAAATGAGTTTTCTCGAAAGAAACCTTGTGCTTCCAGTTCCTAGTTGGAAGCTCTCCCGGCTCCGCTCTATACCAAACGTGAAAGTCAATGTGAGCACTAGCCTCGAAGTAAGGCCCTGATTATCCGGGCAAAACGGGAGGCGTGCAGCAGCTCCATGAGGCCTTCATCGCTGTTCTGCTTTAGTTTCACGGTAGTAAGCTTTCCAACATTCCTAGGGACTTTGCTTAAGCAACCGTTTCGGTACCAGAACACTGCGTAGAGACAGTAAGCTCTGGTCCTGCGTGTATGCTGCGTGTCAACCTAGAAATTGCAGACTGATGGCATAAGGCTTCTTTTCCCATTATGAAAGCTCCGTTCATGCGGCCTCGAAGCTACCTGAAAAGCATTGTTGTTGCCGGGGTTTTCCTCACTGCCGGCATGGTTCTGAGAAGAAAATGAGTTTTCTCCTAAGAAACCTTGGGGTTCCAGTTCCTTGTTGGAAGCTCACCCTGCTCTGCGCTATACCTAAAGTGAAAGTCAACGTGAGCCCAAGCTTCGAAGTAAGGCCCTGATTATCCTTGCAAAACGAGAGGCGTGCAGCAGCTCCATGAGGCCTTCATCGTTGTTCTGCTTTAGTTTCAAGGTAGTAAGCTTTTCAACACTCCTAGGGGCCTTGCTTCAGCACCCGTTTCAGTACCAGAACACTGCGTAGAACCAGGAAGCTCTGCTCCTGCGTGTATGCTGCGTGTCAACCTAGAAATTAGAGACTGACGGCACAAGGCTAGTTTTCCCATTATGAAAGCTCCGTTGATGCGGCCCCGAAGCTACCTGAAAAGCACTGTTGTTACCGTGCTTTTACTTACAGCCGGCATGGTTCATAGAAGCAAATGAGTTTTCTCGAAAGAAACCTTGTGCTTCCAGTTCCTAGTTGGAAGCTCACCCGGCTCCGCTCTATACCAAACGTGAAAGTCAATGTGAGCACTAGCCTCGAAGTAAGGCCCTGATTATCCGGGCAAAACGGGAGGCGTGCAGCAGCTCCATGAGGCCTTCATCGCTGTTCTGCTTTAGTTTCACGGTAGTAAGCTTTCCAACATTCCTAGGGACTTTGCTTAAGCAACCGTTTCGGTACCAGAACACTGCGTAGAGACAGTAAGCTCTGGTCCTGCGTGTATGCTGCGTGTCAACCTAGAAATTGGAGACTGATGGCATAAGGCTTCTTTTCCCATTATGAAAGCTCCGTTCATGCGGCCTCGAAGCTACCTGAAAAGCATTGTTGTTGCCGGGGTTTTCCTCACTGCCGGCATGGTTCTGAGAAGAAAATGAGTTTTCTCCTAAGAAACCTTGGGGTTCCAGTTCCTTGTTGGAAGCTCACCCTGCTCTGCGCTATACCTAAAGTGAAAGTCAACGTGAGCCCAAGCTTCGAAGTAAGGCCCTGATCATCCTTGCAAAACGAGAGGCGTGCAGCAGCTCCATGAGGCCTTCATCGTTGTTCTGCTTTAGTTTCAAGGTAGTAAGCTTTTCAACACTCCTAGGGGCCTTGCTTCAGCACCCGTTTCAGTACCAGAACACTGCGTAGAACCAGGAAGCTCTGCTCCTGCGTGTATGCTGCGTGTCAACCTAGAAATTAGAGACTGACGGCACAAGGCTAGTTTTCCCATTATGAAAGCTCCGTTGATGCGGCCCCGAAGCTACCTGAAAAGCACTGTTGTTACCGTGCTTTTACTTACAGCCGGCATGGTTCATAGAAGCAAATGAGTTTTCTCGAAAGAAACCTTGTGCTTCCAGTTCCTAGTTGGAAGCTCACCCGGCTCCGCTCTATACCAAACGTGAAAGTCAATGTGAGCACTAGCCTCGAAGTAAGGCCCTGATTATCCGGGCAAAACGGGAGGCGTGCAGCAGCTCCATGAGGCCTTCATCGCTGTTCTGCTTTAGTTTCACGGTAGTAAGCTTTCCAACATTCCTAGGGACTTTGCTTAAGCAACCGTTTCGGTACCAGAACACTGCGTAGAGACAGTAAGCTCTGGTCCTGCGTGTATGCTGCGTGTCAACCTAGAAATTGGAGACTGATGGCATAAGGCTTCTTTTCCCATTACGAAAGCTCCGTTCATGCGGCCTCGAAGCTACCTGAAAAGCATTGTTGTTGCCGGGGTTTTCCTCACTGCCGGCAAGGTTCTGAGAAGAAAATGAGTTTTCTCCTAAGAAACCTTGGGGTTCCAGTTCCCTGTTGGAAGCTCACCCTGCTCTGCGCTATACCTAAAGTGAAAGTCAACGTGAGCCCAAGCTTCGAAGTAAGGCCCTGATCATCCTTGCAAAACGAGAGGCGTGCAGCAGCTCCATGAGGCCTTCATCGTTGTTCTGCTTTAGTTTCAAGGTAGTAAGCTTTTCAACACTCCTAGGGGCCTTGCTTCAGCACCCGTTTCAGTACCAGAACACTGCGTAGAACCAGGAAGCTCTGCTCCTGCGTGTATGCTGCGTGTCAACCTAGAAATTAGAGACTGACGGCACAAGGCCAGTTTTCCCATTATGAAAGCTCCGTTGAGGCGGCCCCGAAGCTACCTGAAAAGCACTGTTGTTACCGTGCTTTTACTTACAGCCGGCATGGTTCATAGAAGAAAATGAGTTTTCTCGAAAGAAACCTTGTGCTTCCAGTTCCTAGTTGGAAGCTCACCCGGCTCCGCTCTATACCAAACGTGAAAGTCAATGTGAGCACTAGCCTCGAAGTAAGGCCCTGATTATCCGGGCAAAACGGGAGGCGTGCAGCAGCTCCATGAGGCCTTCATCGCTGTTCTGCTTTAGTTTCACGGTAGTAAGCTTTCCAACATTCCTAGGGACTTTGCTTAAGCAACCGTTTCGGTACCAGAACACTGCGTAGAGACAGTAAGCTCTGGTCCTGCGTGTATGCTGCGTGTCAACCTAGAAATTGGAGACTGATGGCATAAGGCTTCTTTTCCCATTATGAAAGCTCCGTTCATGCGGCCTCGAAGCTACCTGAAAAGCATTGTTGTTGCCGGGGTTTTCCTCACTGCCGGCATGGTTCTGGGAAGAAAATGAGTTTTCTCCTAAGAAACCTTGGGGTTCCAGTTCCTTGTTGGAAGCTCACCCTGCTCTGCGCTATACCTAAAGTGAAAGTCAACGTGAGCCCAAGCTTCGAAGTAAGGCCCTGATTATCCTTGCAAAACGAGAGGCGTGCAGCAGCTCCATGAGGCCTTCATCGTTGTTCTGCTTTAGTTTCAAGGTAGTAAGCTTTTCAACACTCCTAGGGGCCTTGCTTCAGCACCCGTTTCAGTACCAGAACACTGCGTAGAACCAGGAAGCTCTGCTCCTGCGTGTATGCTGCGTGTCAACCTAGAAATTAGAGACTGACGGCACAAGGCCAGTTTTCCCATTATGAAAGCTCCGTTGATGCGGCCCCGAAGCTACCTGAAAAGCACTGTTGTTACCGTGCTTTTACTTACAGCCGGCATGGTTCATAGAAGAAAATGAGTTTTCTCGAAAGAAACCTTGTGCTTCCAGTTCCTAGTTGGAAGCTCACCCGGCTCCGCTCTATACCAAACGTGAAAGTCAATGTGAGCACTAGCCTCGAAGTAAGGCCCTGATTATCCGGGCAAAACGGGAGGCGTGCAGCAGCTCCATGAGGCCTTCATCGCTGTTCTGCTTTAGTTTCACGGTAGTAAGCTTTCCAACATTCCTAGGGACTTTGCTTAAGCAACCGTTTCGGTACCAGAACACTGCGTAGAGACAGTAAGCTCTGGTCCTGCGTGTATGCTGCGTGTCAACCTAGAAATTGGAGACTGATGGCATAAGGCTTCTTTTGCCATTATGAAAGCTCCGTTCATGCGGCCTCGAAGCTACCTGAAAAGCATTGTTGTTGCCGGGGTTTTCCTCACTGCCGGCATGGTTCTGAGAAGAAAATGAGTTTTCTCCTAAGAAACCTTGGGGTTCCAGTTCCTTGTTGGAAGCTCACCCTGCTCTGCGCTATACCTAAAGTGAAAGTCAACGTGAGCCCAAGCTTCGAAGTAAGGCCCTGATCATCCTTGCAAAACGAGAGGCGTGCAGCAGCTCCATGAGGCCTTCATCGTTGTTCTGCTTTAGTTTCAAGGTAGTAAGCTTTTCAACACTCCTAGGGGCCTTGCTTCAGCACCCGTTTCAGTACCAGAACACTGCGTAGAACCAGGAAGCTCTGCTCCTGCGTGTATGCTGCGTGTCAACCTAGAAATTAGAGACTGACGGCACAAGGCTAGTTTTCCCATTATGAAAGCTCCGTTGATGCGGCCCCGAAGCTACCTGAAAAGCACTGTTGTTACCGTGCTTTTACTTACAGCCGGCATGGTTCATAGAAGAAAATGAGTTTTCTCGAAAGAAACCTTGTGCTTCCAGTTCCTAGTTGGAAGCTCACCCGGCTCCGCTCTATACCAAACGTGAAAGTCAATGTGAGCACTAGCCTCGAAGTAAGGCCCTGATTATCCGGGCAAAACGGGAGGCGTGCAGCAGCTCCATGAGGCCTTCATCGCTGTTCTGCTTTAGTTTCACGGTAGTAAGCTTTCCAACATTCCTAGGGACTTTGCTTAAGCAACCGTTTCGGTACCAGAACACTGCGTAGAGACAGTAAGCTCTGGTCCTGCGTGTATGCTGCGTGTCAACCTAGAAATTGGAGACTGATGGCATAAGGCTTCTTTTCCCATTATGAAAGCTCCGTTCATGCGGCCTCGAAGCTACCTGAAAAGCATTGTTGTTGCCGGGGTTTTCCTCACTGCCGGCATGGTTCTGAGAAGAAAATGAGTTTTCTCCTAAGAAACCTTGGGGTTCCAGTTCCTTGTTGGAAGCTCACCCTGCTCTGCGCTATACCTAAAGTGAAAGTCAACGTGAGCCCAAGCTTCGAAGTAAGGCCCTGATCATCCTTGCAAAACGAGAGGCGTGCAGCAGCTCCATGAGGCCTTCATCGTTGTTCTGCTTTAGTTTCAAGGTACTAAGCTTTTCAACACTCCTAGGGGCCTTGCTTCAGCACCCGTTTCAGTACCAGAACACTGCGTAGAACCAGGAAGCTCTGCTCCTGCGTGTATGCTGCGTGTCAACCTAGAAATTAGAGACTGACGGCACAAGGCTAGTTTTCCCATTATGAAAGCTCCGTTGATGCGGCCCCGAAGCTACCTGAAAAGCACTGTTGTTACCGTGCTTTTACTTACAGCCGGCATGGTTCATAGAAGCAAATGAGTTTTCTCGAAAGAAACCTTGTGCTTCCAGTTCCTAGTTGGAAGCTCACCCGGCTCCGCTCTATACCAAACGTGAAAGTCAATGTGAGCACTAGCCTCGAAGTAAGGCCCTGATTATCCGGGCAAAACGGGAGGCGTGCAGCAGCTCCATGAGGCCTTCATCGCTGTTCTGCTTTAGTTTCACGGTAGTAAGCTTTCCAACATTCCTAGGGACTTTGCTTAAGCAACCGTTTCGGTACCAGAACACTGCGTAGAGACAGTAAGCTCTGGTCCTGCGTGTATGCTGCGTGTCAACCTAGAAATTGGAGACTGATGGCATAAGGCTTCTTTTGCCATTATGAAAGCTCCGTTCATGCGGCCTCGAAGCTACCTGAAAAGCATTGTTGTTGCCGGGGTTTTCCTCACTGCCGGCATGGTTCTGAGAAGAAAATGAGTTTTCTCCTAAGAAACCTTGGGGTTCCAGTTCCTTGTTGGAAGCTCACCCTGCTCTGCGCTATACCTAAAGTGAAAGTCAACGTGAGCCCAAGCTTCGAAGTAAGGCCCTGATCATCCTTGCAAAACGAGAGGCGTGCAGCAGCTCCATGAGGCCTTCATCGTTGTTCTGCTTTAGTTTCAAGGTAGTAAGCTTTTCAACACTCCTAGGGGCCTTGCTTCAGCACCCGTTTCAGTACCAGAACACTGCGTAGAACCAGGAAGCTCTGCTCCTGCGTGTATGCTGCGTGTCAACCTAGAAATTAGAGACTGACGGCACAAGGCCAGTTTTCCCATTATGAAAGCTCCGTTGATGCGGCCCCGAAGCTACCTGAAAAGCACTGTTGTTACCGTGCTTTTACTTACAGCCGGCATGGTTCATAGAAGAAAATGAGTTTTCTCGAAAGAAACCTTGTGCTTCCAGTTCCTAGTTGGAAGCTCACCCGGCTCCGCTCTATACCAAACGTGAAAGTCAATGTGAGCACTAGCCTCGAAGTAAGGCCCTGATTATCCGGGCAAAACGGGAGGCGTGCAGCAGCTCCATGAGGCCTTCATCGCTGTTCTGCTTTAGTTTCACGGTAGTAAGCTTTCCAACATTCCTAGGGACTTTGCTTAAGCAACCGTTTTGGTACCAGAACACTGCGTAGAGACAGTAAGCTCTGGTCCTGCGTGTATGCTGCGTGTCAACCTAGAAATTGGAGACTGATGGCATAAGGCTTCTTTTCCCATTATGAAAGCTCCGTTCATGCGGCCTCGAAGCTACCTGAAAAGCATTGTTGTTGCCGGGGTTTTCCTCACTGCCGGCATGGTTCTGAGAAGAAAATGAGTTTTCTCCTAAGAAACCTTGGGGTTCCAGTTCCTTGTTGGAAGCTCACCCTGCTCTGCGCTATACCTAAAGTGAAAGTCAACGTGAGCCCAAGCTTCGAAGTAAGGCCCTGATTATCCTTGCAAAACGAGAGGCGTGCAGCAGCTCCATGAGGCCTTCATCGTTGTTCTGCTTTAGTTTCAAGGTAGTAAGCTTTTCAACACTCCTAGGGGCCTTGCTTCAGCACCCGTTTCAGTACCAGAACACTGCGTAGAACCAGGAAGCTCTGCTCCTGCGTGTATGCTGCGTGTCAACCTAGAAATTAGAGACTGACGGCACAAGGCTAGTTTTCCCATTATGAAAGCTCCGTTGATGCGGCCCCGAAGCTACCTGAAAAGCACTGTTGTTACCGTGCTTTTACTTACAGCCGGCATGGTTCATAGAAGCAAATGAGTTTTCTCGAAAGAAACCTTGTGCTTCCAGTTCCTAGTTGGAAGCTCACCCGGCTCCGCTCTATACCAAACGTGAAAGTCAATGTGAGCACTAGCCTCGAAGTAAGGCCCTGATTATCCGGGCAAAACGGGAGGCGTGCAGCAGCTCCATGAGGCCTTCATCGCTGTTCTGCTTTAGTTTCACGGTAGTAAGCTTTCCAACATTCCTAGGGACTTTGCTTAAGCAACCGTTTCGGTACCAGAACACTGCGTAGAGACAGTAAGCTCTGGTCCTGCGTGTATGCTGCGTGTCAACCTAGAAATTGGAGACTGATGGCATAAGGCTTCTTTTCCCATTATGAAAGCTCCGTTCATGCGGCCTCGAAGCTACCTGAAAAGCATTGTTGTTGCCGGGGTTTTCCTCACTGCCGGCATGGTTCTGAGAAGAAAATGAGTTTTCTCCTAAGAAACCTTGGGGTTCCAGTTCCTTGTTGGAAGCTCACCCTGCTCTGCGCTATACCTAAAGTGAAAGTCAACGTGAGCCCAAGCTTCGAAGTAAGGCCCTGATCATCCTTGCAAAACGAGAGGCGTGCAGCAGCTCCATGAGGCCTTCATCGTTGTTCTGCTTTAGTTTCAAGGTACTAAACTTTTCAACACTCCTAGGGGCCTTGCTTCAGCACCCGTTTCAGTACCAGAACACTGCGTAGAACCAGGAAGCTCTGCTCCTGCGTGTATGCTGCGTGTCAACCTAGAAATTAGAGACTGACGGCACAAGGCTAGTTTTCCCATTATGAAAGCTCCGTTGATGCGGCCCCGAAGCTACCTGAAAAGCACTGTTGTTACCGTGCTTTTACTTACAGCCGGCATGGTTCATAGAAGCAAATGAGTTTTCTCGAAAGAAACCTTGTGCTTCCAGTTCCTAGTTGGAAGCTCACCCGGCTCCGCTCTATACCAAACGTGAAAGTCAATGTGAGCACTAGCCTCGAAGTAAGGCCCTGATTATCCGGGCAAAACGGGAGGCGTGCAGCAGCTCCATGAGGCCTTCATCGCTGTTCTGCTTTAGTTTCACGGTAGTAAGCTTTCCAACATTCCTAGGGACTTTGCTTAAGCAACCGTTTCGGTACCAGAACACTGCGTAGAGACAGTAAGCTCTGGTCCTGCGTGTATGCTGCGTGTCAACCTAGAAATTGGAGACTGATGGCATAAGGCTTCTTTTGCCATTATGAAAGCTCCGTTCATGCGGCCTCGAAGCTACCTGAAAAGCATTGTTGTTGCCGGGGTTTTCCTCACTGCCGGCATGGTTCTGAGAAGAAAATGAGTTTTCTCCTAAGAAACCTTGGGGTTCCAGTTCCTTGTTGGAAGCTCACCCTGCTCTGCGCTATACCTAAAGTGAAAGTCAACGTGAGCCCAAGCTTCGAAGTAAGGCCCTGATCATCCTTGCAAAACGAGAGGCGTGCAGCAGCTCCATGAGGCCTTCATCGTTGTTCTGCTTTAGTTTCAAGGTAGTAAGCTTTTCAACACTCCTAGGGGCCTTGCTTCAGCACCCGTTTCAGTACCAGAACACTGCGTAGAACCAGGAAGCTCTGCTCCTGCGTGTATGCTGCGTGTCAACCTAGAAATTAGAGACTGACGGCACAAGGCTAGTTTTCCCATTATGAAAGCTCCGTTGATGCGGCCCCGAAGCTACCTGAAAAGCACTGTTGTTACCGTGCTTTTACTTACAGCCGGCATGGTTCATAGAAGAAAATGAGTTTTCTCGAAAGAAACCTTGTGCTTCCAGTTCCTAGTTGGAAGCTCACCCGGCTCCGCTCTATACCAAACGTGAAAGTCAATGTGAGCACTAGCCTCGAAGTAAGGCCCTGATTATCCGGGCAAAACGGGAGGCGTGCAGCAGCTCCATGAGGCCTTCATCGCTGTTCTGCTTTAGTTTCACGGTAGTAAGCTTTCCAACATTCCTAGGGACTTTGCTTAAGCAACCGTTTCGGTACCAGAACACTGCGTAGAGACAGTAAGCTCTGGTCCTGCGTGTATGCTGCGTGTCAACCTAGAAATTGGAGACTGATGGCATAAGGCTTCTTTTCCCATTATGAAAGCTCCGTTCATGCGGCCTCGAAGCTACCTGAAAAGCATTGTTGTTGCCGGGGTTTTCCTCACTGCCGGCATGGTTCTGAGAAGAAAATGAGTTTTCTCCTAAGAAACCTTGGGGTTCCAGTTCCTTGTTGGAAGCTCACCCTGCTCTGCGCTATACCTAAAGTGAAAGTCAACGTGAGCCCAAGCTTCGAAGTAAGGCCCTGATCATCCTTGCAAAACGAGAGGCGTGCAGCAGCTCCATGAGGCCTTCATCGTTGTTCTGCTTTAGTTTCAAGGTACTAAGCTTTTCAACACTCCTAGGGGCCTTGCTTCAGCACCCGTTTCAGTACCAGAACACTGCGTAGAACCAGGAAGCTCTGCTCCTGCGTGTATGCTGCGTGTCAACCTAGAAATTAGAGACTGACGGCACAAGGCTAGTTTTCCCATTATGAAAGCTCCGTTGATGCGGCCCCGAAGCTACCTGAAAAGCACTGTTGTTACCGTGCTTTTACTTACAGCCGGCATGGTTCATAGAAGCAAATGAGTTTTCTCGAAAGAAACCTTGTGCTTCCAGTTCCTAGTTGGAAGCTCACCCGGCTCCGCTCTATACCAAACGTGAAAGTCAATGTGAGCACTAGCCTCGAAGTAAGGCCCTGATTATCCGGGCAAAACGGGAGGCGTGCAGCAGCTCCATGAGGCCTTCATCGCTGTTCTGCTTTAGTTTCACGGTAGTAAGCTTTCCAACATTCCTAGGGACTTTGCTTAAGCAACCGTTTCGGTACCAGAACACTGCGTAGAGACAGTAAGCTCTGGTCCTGCGTGTATGCTGCGTGTCAACCTAGAAATTGGAGACTGATGGCATAAGGCTTCTTTTGCCATTATGAAAGCTCCGTTCATGCGGCCTCGAAGCTACCTGAAAAGCATTGTTGTTGCCGGGGTTTTCCTCACTGCCGGCATGGTTCTGAGAAGAAAATGAGTTTTCTCCTAAGAAACCTTGGGGTTCCAGTTCCTTGTTGGAAGCTCACCCTGCTCTGCGCTATACCTAAAGTGAAAGTCAACGTGAGCCCAAGCTTCGAAGTAAGGCCCTGATCATCCTTGCAAAACGAGAGGCGTGCAGCAGCTCCATGAGGCCTTCATCGTTGTTCTGCTTTAGTTTCAAGGTAGTAAGCTTTTCAACACTCCTAGGGGCCTTGCTTCAGCACCCGTTTCAGTACCAGAACACTGCGTAGAACCAGGAAGCTCTGCTCCTGCGTGTATGCTGCGTGTCAACCTAGAAATTAGAGACTGACGGCACAAGGCTAGTTTTCCCATTATGAAAGCTCCGTTGATGCGGCCCCGAAGCTACCTGAAAAGCACTGTTGTTACCGTGCTTTTACTTACAGCCGGCATGGTTCATAGAAGCAAATGAGTTTTCTCGAAAGAAACCTTGTGCTTCCAGTTCCTAGTTGGAAGCTCACCCTGCTCCGCTCTATACCAAACGTGAAAGTCAATGTGAGCACTAGCCTCGAAGTAAGGCCCTGATTATCCGGGCAAAACGGGAGGCGTGCAGCAGCTCCATGAGGCCTTCATCGCTGTTCTGCTTTAGTTTCACGGTAGTAAGCTTTCCAACATTCCTAGGGACTTTGCTTAAGCAACCGTTTCGGTACCAGAACACTGCGTAGAGACAGTAAGCTCTGGTCCTGCGTGTATGCTGCGTGTCAACCTAGAAATTGGAGACTGATGGCATAAGGCTTCTTTTGCCATTATGAAAGCTCCGTTCATGCGGCCTCGAAGCTACCTGAAAAGCATTGTTGTTGCCGGGGTTTTCCTCACTGCCGGCATGGTTCTGAGAAGAAAATGAGTTTTCTCCTAAGAAACCTTGGGGTTCCAGTTCCTTGTTGGAAGCTCACCCTGCTCTGCGCTATACCTAAAGTGAAAGTCAACGTGAGCCCAAGCTTCGAAGTAAGGCCCTGATTATCCTTGCAAAACGAGAGGCGTGCAGCAGCTCCATGAGGCCTTCATCGTTTTTCTGCTTTAGTTTCAAGGTAGTAAGCTTTTCAACACTCCTAGGGGCCTTGCTTCAGCACCCGTTTCAGTACCAGAACACTGCGTAGAACCAGGAAGCTCTGCTCCTGCGTGTATGCTGCGTGTCAACCTAGAAATTAGAGACTGACGGCACAAGGCTAGTTTTCCCATTATGAAAGCTCCGTTGATGCGGCCCCGAAGCTACCTGAAAAGCACTGTTGTTACCGTGCTTTTACTTACAGCCGGCATGGTTCATAGAAGCAAATGAGTTTTCTCGAAAGAAACCTTGTGCTTCCAGTTCCTAGTTGGAAGCTCACCCGGCTCCGCTCTATACCAAACGTGAAAGTCAATGTGAGCACTAGCCTCGAAGTAAGGCCCTGATTATCCGGGCAAAACGGGAGGCGTGCAGCAGCTCCATGAGGCCTTCATCGCTGTTCTGCTTTAGTTTCACGGTAGTAAGCTTTCCAACATTCCTAGGGACTTTGCTTAAGCAACCGTTTCGGTACCAGAACACTGCGTAGAGACAGTAAGCTCTGGTCCTGCGTGTATGCTGCGTGTCAACCTAGAAATTGGAGACTGATGGCATAAGGCTTCTTTTCCCATTACGAAAGCTCCGTTCATGCGGCCTCGAAGCTACCTGAAAAGCATTGTTGTTGCCGGGGTTTTCCTCACTGCCGGCATGGTTCTGGGAAGAAAATGAGTTTTCTCCTAAGAAACCTTGGGGTTCCAGTTCCTTGTTGGAAGCTCACCCTGCTCTGCGCTATACCTAAAGTGAAAGTCAACGTGAGCCCAAGCTTCGAAGTAAGGCCCTGATCATCCTTGCAAAACGAGAGGCGTGCAGCAGCTCCATGAGGCCTTCATCGTTGTTCTGCTTTAGTTTCAAGGTAGTAAGCTTTTCAACACTCCTAGGGGCCTTGCTTCAGCACCCGTTTCAGTACCAGAACACTGCGTAGAACCAGGAAGCTCTGCTCCTGCGTGTATGCTGCGTGTCAACCTAGAAATTAGAGACTGACGGCACAAGGCTAGTTTTCCCATTATGAAAGCTCCGTTGATGCGGCCCCGAAGCTACCTGAAAAGCACTGTTGTTACCGTGCTTTTACTTACAGCCGGCATGGTTCATAGAAGCAAATGAGTTTTCTCGAAAGAAACCTTGTGCTTCCAGTTCCTAGTTGGAAGCTCACCCGGCTCCGCTCTATACCAAACGTGAAAGTCAATGTGAGCACTAGCCTCGAAGTAAGGCCCTGATTATCCGGGCAAAACGGGAGGCGTGCAGCAGCTCCATGAGGCCTTCATCGCTGTTCTGCTTTAGTTTCACGGTAGTAAGCTTTCCAACATTCCTAGGGACTTTGCTTAAGCAACCGTTTCGGTACCAGAACACTGCGTAGAGACAGTAAGCTCTGGTCCTGCGTGTATGCTGCGTGTCAACCTAGAAATTGGAGACTGATGGCATAAGGCTTCTTTTGCCATTATGAAAGCTCCGTTCATGCGGCCTCGAAGCTACCTGAAAAGCATTGTTGTTGCCGGGGTTTTCCTCACTGCCGGCATGGTTCTGAGAAGAAAATGAGTTTTCTCCTAAGAAACCTTGGGGTTCCAGTTCCTTGTTGGAAGCTCACCCTGCTCTGCGCTATACCTAAAGTGAAAGTCAACGTGAGCCCAAGCTTCGAAGTAAGGCCCTGATTATCCTTGCAAAACGAGAGGCGTGCAGCAGCTCCATGAGGCCTTCATCGTTGTTCTGCTTTAGTTTCAAGGTAGTAAGCTTTTCAACACTCCTAGGGGCCTTGCTTCAGCACCCGTTTCAGTACCAGAACACTGCGTAGAACCAGGAAGCTCTGCTCCTGCGTGTATGCTGCGTGTCAACCTAGAAATTAGAGACTGACGGCACAAGGCTAGTTTTCCCATTATGAAAGCTCCGTTGATGCGGCCCCGAAGCTACCTGAAAAGCACTGTTGTTACCGTGCTTTTACTTACAGCCGGCATGGTTCATAGAAGCAAATGAGTTTTCTCGAAAGAAACCTTGTGCTTCCAGTTCCTAGTTGGAAGCTCACCCGGCTCCGCTCTATACCAAACGTGAAAGTCAATGTGAGCACTAGCCTCGAAGTAAGGCCCTGATTATCCGGGCAAAACGGGAGGCGTGCAGCAGCTCCATGAGGCCTTCATCGCTGTTCTGCTTTAGTTTCACGGTAGTAAGCTTTCCAACATTCCTAGGGACTTTGCTTAAGCAACCGTTTCGGTACCAGAACACTGCGTAGAGACAGTAAGCTCTGGTCCTGCGTGTATGCTGCGTGTCAACCTAGAAATTGGAGACTGATGGCATAAGGCTTCTTTTGCCATTATGAAAGCTCCGTTCATGCGGCCTCGAAGCTACCTGAAAAGCATTGTTGTTGCCGGGGTTTTCCTCACTGCCGGCATGGTTCTGAGAAGAAAATGAGTTTTCTCCTAAGAAACCTTGGGGTTCCAGTTCCTTGTTGGAAGCTCACCCTGCTCTGCGCTATACCTAAAGTGAAAGTCAACGTGAGCCCAAGCTTCGAAGTAAGGCCCTGATTATCCTTGCAAAACGAGAGGCGTGCAGCAGCTCCATGAGGCCTTCATCGTTGTTCTGCTTTAGTTTCAAGGTAGTAAGCTTTTCAACACTCCTAGGGGCCTTGCTTCAGCACCCGTTTCAGTACCAGAACACTGCGTAGAACCAGGAAGCTCTGCTCCTGCGTGTATGCTGCGTGTCAACCTAGAAATTAGAGACTGACGGCACAAGGCTAGTTTTCCCATTATGAAAGCTCCGTTGATGCGGCCCCGAAGCTACCTGAAAAGCACTGTTGTTACCGTGCTTTTACTTACAGCCGGCATGGTTCATAGAAGCAAATGAGTTTTCTCGAAAGAAACCTTGTGCTTCCAGTTCCTAGTTGGAAGCTCACCCGGCTCCGCTCTATACCAAACGTGAAAGTCAATGTGAGCACTAGCCTCGAAGTAAGGCCCTGATTATCCGGGCAAAACGGGAGGCGTGCAGCAGCTCCATGAGGCCTTCATCGCTGTTCTGCTTTAGTTTCACGGTAGTAAGCTTTCCAACATTCCTAGGGACTTTGCTTAAGCAACCGTTTCGGTACCAGAACACTGCGTAGAGACAGTAAGCTCTGGTCCTGCGTGTATGCTGCGTGTCAACCTAGAAATTGGAGACTGATGGCATAAGGCTTCTTTTGCCATTATGAAAGCTCCGTTCATGCGGCCTCGAAGCTACCTGAAAAGCATTGTTGTTGCCGGGGTTTTCCTCACTGCCGGCATGGTTCTGGGAAGAAAATGAGTTTTCTCCTAAGAAACCTTGGGGTTCCAGTTCCTTGTTGGAAGCTCACCCTGCTCTGCGCTATACCTAAAGTGAAAGTCAACGTGAGCCCAAGCTTCGAAGTAAGGCCCTGATTATCCTTGCAAAACGAGAGGCGTGCAGCAGCTCCATGAGGCCTTCATCGTTGTTCTGCTTTAGTTTCAAGGTAGTAAGCTTTTCAACGCTCCTAGGGGCCTTGCTTCAGCACCCGTTTCAGTACCAGAACACTGCGTAGAACCAGGAAGCTCTGCTCCTGCGTGTATGCTGCGTGTCAACCTAGAAATTAGAGACTGACGGCACAAGGCTAGTTTTCCCATTATGAAAGCTCCGTTGATGCGGCCCCGAAGCTACCTGAAAAGCACTGTTGTTACCGTGCTTTTACTTACAGCCGGCATGGTTCATAGAAGCAAATGAGTTTTCTCGAAAGAAACCTTGTGCTTCCAGTTCCTAGTTGGAAGCTCACCCGGCTCCGCTCTATACCAAACGTGAAAGTCAATGTGAGCACTAGCCTCGAAGTAAGGCCCTGATTATCCGGGCAAAACGGGAGGCGTGCAGCAGCTCCATGAGGCCTTCATCGCTGTTCTGCTTTAGTTTCACGGTAGTAAGCT
Organism: Eubalaena glacialis; assembly: GCF_028564815.1. Lineage (NCBI taxonomy): Eukaryota > Metazoa > Chordata > Mammalia > Artiodactyla > Balaenidae > Eubalaena > Eubalaena glacialis. The sequence goes on from NC_083725.1 coordinate 29,542,076, forward strand.
TTCCAACATTCCTAGGGACTTTGCTTAAGCAACCGTTTCGGTACCAGACCACTGCGTAGAGACAGTAAGCTCTGGTCCTGCGTGTATGCTGCGTGTCAACCTAGAAATTGGAGACTGATGGCATAAGGCTTCTTTTGCCATTATGAAAGCTCCGTTCATGCGGCCTCGAAGCTACCTGAAAAGCATTGTTGTTGCCGGGGTTTTCCTCACTGCCGGCATGGTTCTGAGAAGAAAATGAGTTTTCTCCTAAGAAACCTTGGGGTTCCAGTTCCTTGTTGGAAGCTCACCCTGCTCTGCGCTATACCTACAGTGAAAGTCAACGTGAGCCCAAGCTTCGAAGTAAGGCCCTGATTATCCTTGCAAAACGAGAGGCGTGCAGCAGCTCCATGAGGCCTTCATCGTTGTTCTGCTTTAGTTTCAAGGTAGTAAGCTTTTCAACACTCCTAGGGGCCTTGCTTCAGCACCCGTTTCAGTACCAGAACACTGCGTAGAACCAGGAAGCTCTGCTCCTGCGTGTATGCTGCGTGTCAACCTAGAAATTAGAGACTGACGGCACAAGGCTAGTTTTCCCATTATGAAAGCTCCGTTGATGCGGCCCCGAAGCTACCTGAAAAGCACTGTTGTTACCGTGCTTTTACTTACAGCCGGCATGGTTCATAGAAGCAAATGAGTTTTCTCGAAAGAAACCTTGTGCTTCCAGTTCCTAGTTGGAAGCTCACCCGGCTCCGCTCTATACCAAACGTGAAAGTCAATGTGAGCACTAGCCTCGAAGTAAGGCCCTGATTATCCGGGCAAAACGGGAGGCGTGCAGCAGCTCCATGAGGCCTTCATCGCTGTTCTGCTTTAGTTTCACGGTAGTAAGCTTTCCAACATTCCTAGGGACTTTGCTTAAGCAACCGTTTCGGTACCAGAACACTGCGTAGAGACAGTAAGCTCTGGTCCTGCGTGTATGCTGCGTGTCAACCTAGAAATTGGAGACTGATGGCATAAGGCTTCTTTTCCCATTATGAAAGCTCCGTTCATGCGGCCTCGAAGCTACCTGAAAAGCATTGTTGTTGCCGGGGTTTTCCTCACTGCCGGCATGGTTCTGGGAAGAAAATGAGTTTTCTCCTAAGAAACCTTGGGGTTCCAGTTCCTTGTTGGAAGCTCACCCTGCTCTGCGCTATACCTAAAGTGAAAGTCAACGTGAGCCCAAGCTTCGAAGTAAGGCCCTGATTATCCTTGCAAAACGAGAGGCGTGCAGCAGCTCCATGAGGCCTTCATCGTTGTTCTGCTTTAGTTTCAAGGTAGTAAGCTTTTCAACACTCCTAGGGGCCTTGCTTCAGCACCCGTTTCAGTACCAGAACACTGCGTAGAACCAGGAAGCTCTGCTCCTGCGTGTATGCTGCGTGTCAACCTAGAAATTAGAGACTGACGGCACAAGGCTAGTTTTCCCATTATGAAAGCTCCGTTGATGCGGCCCCGAAGCTACCTGAAAAGCACTGTTGTTACCGTGCTTTTACTTACAGCCGGCATGGTTCATAGAAGCAAATGAGTTTTCTCGAAAGAAACCTTGTGCTTCCAGTTCCTAGTTGGAAGCTCACCCGGCTCCGCTCTATACCAAACGTGAAAGTCAATGTGAGCACTAGCCTCGAAGTAAGGCCCTGATTATCCGGGCAAAACGGGAGGCGTGCAGCAGCTCCATGAGGCCTTCATCGCTGTTCTGCTTTAGTTTCACGGTAGTAAGCTTTCCAACATTCCTAGGGACTTTGCTTAAGCAACCGTTTCGGTACCAGAACACTGCGTAGAGACAGTAAGCTCTGGTCCTGCGTGTATGCTGCGTGTCAACCTAGAAATTGCAGACTGATGGCATAAGGCTTCTTTTGCCATTATGAAAGCTCCGTTCATGCGGCCTCGAAGCTACCTGAAAAGCATTGTTGTTGCCGGGGTTTTCCTCACTGCCGGCATGGTTCTGGGAAGAAAATGAGTTTTCTCCTAAGAAACCTTGGGGTTCCAGTTCCTTGTTGGAAGCTCACCCTGCTCTGCGCTATACCTACAGTGAAAGTCAACGTGAGCCCAAGCTTCGAAGTAAGGCCCTGATTATCCTTGCAAAACGAGAGGCGTGCAGCAGCTCCATGAGGCCTTCATCGTTGTTCTGCTTTAGTTTCAAGGTAGTAAGCTTTTCAACACTCCTAGGGGCCTTGCTTCAGCACCCGTTTCAGTACCAGAACACTGCGTAGAACCAGGAAGCTCTGCTCCTGCGTGTATGCTGCGTGTCAACCTAGAAATTAGAGACTGACGGCACAAGGCTAGTTTTCCCATTATGAAAGCTCCGTTGATGCGGCCCCGAAGCTACCTGAAAAGCACTGTTGTTACCGTGCTTTTACTTACAGCCGGCATGGTTCATAGAAGCAAATGAGTTTTCTCGAAAGAAACCTTGTGCTTCCAGTTCCTAGTTGGAAGCTCACCCGGCTCCGCTCTATACCAAACGTGAAAGTCAATGTGAGCACTAGCCTCGAAGTAAGGCCCTGATTATCCGGGCAAAACGGGAGGCGTGCAGCAGCTCCATGAGGCCTTCATCGCTGTTCTGCTTTAGTTTCACGGTAGTAAGCTTTCCAACATTCCTAGGGACTTTGCTTAAGCAACCGTTTCGGTACCAGAACACTGCGTAGAGACAGTAAGCTCTGGTCCTGCGTGTATGCTGCGTGTCAACCTAGAAATTGGAGACTGATGGCATAAGGCTTCTTTTCCCATTATGAAAGCTCCGTTCATGCGGCCTCGAAGCTACCTGAAAAGCATTGTTGTTGCCGGGGTTTTCCTCACTGCCGGCATGGTTCTGGGAAGAAAATGAGTTTTCTCCTAAGAAACCTTGGGGTTCCAGTTCCTTGTTGGAAGCTCACCCTGCTCTGCGCTATACCTACAGTGAAAGTCAACGTGAGCCCAAGCTTCGAAGTAAGGCCCTGATTATCCTTGCAAAACGAGAGGCGTGCAGCAGCTCCATGAGGCCTTCATCGTTGTTCTGCTTTAGTTTCAAGGTAGTAAGCTTTTCAACACTCCTAGGGGCCTTGCTTCAGCACCCGTTTCAGTACCAGAACACTGCGTAGAACCAGGAAGCTCTGCTCCTGCGTGTATGCTGCGTGTCAACCTAGAAATTAGAGACTGACGGCACAAGGCTAGTTTTCCCATTATGAAAGCTCCGTTGATGCGGCCCCGAAGCTACCTGAAAAGCACTGTTGTTACCGTGCTTTTACTTACAGCCGGCATGGTTCATAGAAGCAAATGAGTTTTCTCGAAAGAAACCTTGTGCTTCCAGTTCCTAGTTGGAAGCTCACCCGGCTCCGCTCTATACCAAACGTGAAAGTCAATGTGAGCACTAGCCTCGAAGTAAGGCCCTGATTATCCGGGCAAAACGGGAGGCGTGCAGCAGCTCCATGAGGCCTTCATCGCTGTTCTGCTTTAGTTTCACGGTAGTAAGCTTTCCAACATTCCTAGGGACTTTGCTTAAGCAACCGTTTCGGTACCAGAACACTGCGTAGAGACAGTAAGCTCTGGTCCTGCGTGTATGCTGCGTGTCAACCTAGAAATTGGAGACTGATGGCATAAGGCTTCTTTTCCCATTATGAAAGCTCCGTTCATGCGGCCTCGAAGCTACCTGAAAAGCATTGTTGTTGCCGGGGTTTTCCTCACTGCCGGCATGGTTCTGAGAAGAAAATGAGTTTTCTCCTAAGAAACCTTGGTGTTCCAGTTCCTTGTTGGAAGCTCACCCTGCTCTGCGCTATACCTAAAGTGAAAGTCAACGTGAGCCCAAGCTTCGAAGTAAGGCCCTGATTATCCTTGCAAAACGAGAGGCTTGCAACAGCTCCATGAGGCCTTCATCGTTGTTCTGCTTTAGTTTCAAGGTAGTAAGCTTTTCAACACTCCTAGGGGCCTTGCTTCAGCACCCGTTTCAGTACCAGAACACTGCGTAGAACCAGGAAGCTCTGCTCCTGCGTGTATGCTGCGTGTCAACCTAGAAATTAGAGACTGACGGCACAAGGCTAGTTTTCCCATTATGAAAGCTCCGTTGATGCGGCCCCGAAGCTACCTGAAAAGCACTGTTGTTACCGTGCTTTTACTTACAGCCGGCATGGTTCATAGAAGCAAATGAGTTTTCTCGAAAGAAACCTTGTGCTTCCAGTTCCTAGTTGGAAGCTCACCCGGCTCCGCTCTATACCAAACGTGAAAGTCAATGTGAGCACTAGCCTCGAAGTAAGGCCCTGATTATCCGGGCAAAACGGGAGGCGTGCAGCAGCTCCATGAGGCCTTCATCGCTGTTCTGCTTTAGTTTCACGGTAGTAAGCTTTCCAACATTCCTAGGGACTTTGCTTAAGCAACCGTTTCGGTACCAGAACACTGCGTAGAGACAGTAAGCTCTGGTCCTGCGTGTATGCTGCGTGTCAACCTAGAAATTGGAGACTGATGGCATAAGGCTTCTTTTCCCATTATGAAAGCTCCGTTCATGCGGCCTCGAAGCTACCTGAAAAGCATTGTTGTTGCCGGGGTTTTCCTCACTGCCGGCATGGTTCTGGGAAGAAAATGAGTTTTCTCCTAAGAAACCTTGGGGTTCCAGTTCCTTGTTGGAAGCTCACCCTGCTCTGCGCTATACCTAAAGTGAAAGTCAACGTGAGCCCAAGCTTCGAAGTAAGGCCCTGATTATCCTTGCAAAACGAGAGGCGTGCAGCAGCTCCATGAGGCCTTCATCGTTGTTCTGCTTTAGTTTCAAGGTAGTAAGCTTTTCAACACTCCTAGGGGCCTTGCTTCAGCACCCGTTTCAGTACCAGAACACTGCGTAGAACCAGGAAGCTCTGCTCCTGCGTGTATGCTGCGTGTCAACCTAGAAATTAGAGACTGACGGCACAAGGCTAGTTTTCCCATTATGAAAGCTCCGTTGATGCGGCCCCGAAGCTACCTGAAAAGCACTGTTGTTACCGTGCTTTTACTTACAGCCGGCATGGTTCATAGAAGCAAATGAGTTTTCTCGAAAGAAACCTTGTGCTTCCAGTTCCTAGTTGGAAGCTCACCCGGCTCCGCTCTATACCAAACGTGAAAGTCAATGTGAGCACTAGCCTCGAAGTAAGGCCCTGATTATCCGGGCAAAACGGGAGGCGTGCAGCAGCTCCATGAGGCCTTCATCGCTGTTCTGCTTTAGTTTCACGGTAGTAAGCTTTCCAACATTCCTAGGGACTTTGCTTAAGCAACCGTTTCGGTACCAGAACACTGCGTAGAGACAGTAAGCTCTGGTCCTGCGTGTATGCTGCGTGTCAACCTAGAAATTGGAGACTGATGGCATAAGGCTTCTTTTGCCATTATGAAAGCTCCGTTCATGCGGCCTCGAAGCTACCTGAAAAGCATTGTTGTTGCCGGGGTTTTCCTCACTGCCGGCATGGTTCTGGGAAGAAAATGAGTTTTCTCCTAAGAAACCTTGGGGTTCCAGTTCCTTGTTGGAAGCTCACCCTGCTCTGCGCTATACCTAAAGTGAAAGTCAACGTGAGCCCAAGCTTCGAAGTAAGGCCCTGATTATCCTTGCAAAACGAGAGGCGTGCAGCAGCTCCATGAGGCCTTCATCGTTGTTCTGCTTTAGTTTCAAGGTAGTAAGCTTTTCAACACTCCTAGGGGCCTTGCTTCAGCACCCGTTTCAGTACCAGAACACTGCGTAGAACCAGGAAGCTCTGCTCCTGCGTGTATGCTGCGTGTCAACCTAGAAATTAGAGACTGACGGCACAAGGCTAGTTTTCCCATTATGAAAGCTCCGTTGATGCGGCCCCGAAGCTACCTGAAAAGCACTGTTGTTACCGTGCTTTTACTTACAGCCGGCATGGTTCATAGAAGCAAATGAGTTTTCTCGAAAGAAACCTTGTGCTTCCAGTTCCTAGTTGGAAGCTCACCCGGCTCCGCTCTATACCAAACGTGAAAGTCAATGTGAGCACTAGCCTCGAAGTAAGGCCCTGATTATCCGGGCAAAACGGGAGGCGTGCAGCAGCTCCATGAGGCCTTCATCGCTGTTCTGCTTTAGTTTCACGGTAGTAAGCTTTCCAACATTCCTAGGGACTTTGCTTAAGCAACCGTTTCGGTACCAGAACACTGCGTAGAGACAGTAAGCTCTGGTCCTGCGTGTATGCTGCGTGTCAACCTAGAAATTGGAGACTGATGGCATAAGGCTTCTTTTCCCATTATGAAAGCTCCGTTCATGCGGCCTCGAAGCTACCTGAAAAGCATTGTTGTTGCCGGGGTTTTCCTCACTGCCGGCATGGTTCTGGGAAGAAAATGAGTTTTCTCCTAAGAAACCTTGGGGTTCCAGTTCCTTGTTGGAAGCTCACCCTGCTCTGCGCTATACCTACAGTGAAAGTCAACGTGAGCCCAAGCTTCGAAGTAAGGCCCTGATTATCCTTGCAAAACGAGAGGCGTGCAGCAGCTCCATGAGGCCTTCATCGTTGTTCTGCTTTAGTTTCAAGGTAGTAAGCTTTTCAACACTCCTAGGGGCCTTGCTTCAGCACCCGTTTCAGTACCAGAACACTGCGTAGAACCAGGAAGCTCTGCTCCTGCGTGTATGCTGCGTGTCAACCTAGAAATTAGAGACTGACGGCACAAGGCTAGTTTTCCCATTATGAAAGCTCCGTTGATGCGGCCCCGAAGCTACCTGAAAAGCACTGTTGTTACCGTGCTTTTACTTACAGCCGGCATGGTTCATAGAAGCAAATGAGTTTTCTCGAAAGAAACCTTGTGCTTCCAGTTCCTAGTTGGAAGCTCACCCGGCTCCGCTCTATACCAAACGTGAAAGTCAATGTGAGCACTAGCCTCGAAGTAAGGCCCTGATTATCCGGGCAAAACGGGAGGCGTGCAGCAGCTCCATGAGGCCTTCATCGCTGTTCTGCTTTAGTTTCACGGTAGTAAGCTTTCCAACATTCCTAGGGACTTTGCTTAAGCAACCGTTTCGGTACCAGAACACTGCGTAGAGACAGTAAGCTCTGGTCCTGCGTGTATGCTGCGTGTCAACCTAGAAATTGGAGACTGATGGCATAAGGCTTCTTTTGCCATTATGAAAGCTCCGTTCATGCGGCCTCGAAGCTACCTGAAAAGCATTGTTGTTGCCGGGGTTTTCCTCACTGCCGGCATGGTTCTGGGAAGAAAATGAGTTTTCTCCTAAGAAACCTTGGGGTTCCAGTTCCTTGTTGGAAGCTCACCCTGCTCTGCGCTATACCTAAAGTGAAAGTCAACGTGAGCCCAAGCTTCGAAGTAAGGCCCTGATTATCCTTGCAAAACGAGAGGCGTGCAGCAGCTCCATGAGGCCTTCATCGTTGTTCTGCTTTAGTTTCAAGGTAGTAAGCTTTTCAACACTCCTAGGGGCCTTGCTTCAGCACCCGTTTCAGTACCAGAACACTGCGTAGAACCAGGAAGCTCTGCTCCTGCGTGTATGCTGCGTGTCAACCTAGAAATTAGAGACTGACGGCACAAGGCTAGTTTTCCCATTATGAAAGCTCCGTTGATGCGGCCCCGAAGCTACCTGAAAAGCACTGTTGTTACCGTGCTTTTACTTACAGCCGGCATGGTTCATAGAAGCAAATGAGTTTTCTCGAAAGAAACCTTGTGCTTCCAGTTCCTAGTTGGAAGCTCACCCGGCTCCGCTCTATACCAAACGTGAAAGTCAATGTGAGCACTAGCCTCGAAGTAAGGCCCTGATTATCCGGGCAAAACGGGAGGCGTGCAGCAGCTCCATGAGGCCTTCATCGCTGTTCTGCTTTAGTTTCACGGTAGTAAGCTTTCCAACATTCCTAGGGACTTTGCTTAAGCAACCGTTTCGGTACCAGAACACTGCGTAGAGACAGTAAGCTCTGGTCCTGCGTGTATGCTGCGTGTCAACCTAGAAATTGGAGACTGATGGCATAAGGCTTCTTTTGCCATTATGAAAGCTCCGTTCATGCGGCCTCGAAGCTACCTGAAAAGCATTGTTGTTGCCGGGGTTTTCCTCACTGCCGGCATGGTTCTGGGAAGAAAATGAGTTTTCTCCTAAGAAACCTTGGGGTTCCAGTTCCTTGTTGGAAGCTCACCCTGCTCTGCGCTATACCTAAAGTGAAAGTCAACGTGAGCCCAAGCTTCGAAGTAAGGCCCTGATTATCCTTGCAAAACGAGAGGCGTGCAGCAGCTCCATGAGGCCTTCATCGTTGTTCTGCTTTAGTTTCAAGGTAGTAAGCTTTTCAACACTCCTAGGGGCCTTGCTTCAGCACCCGTTTCAGTACCAGAACACTGCGTAGAACCAGGAAGCTCTGCTCCTGCGTGTATGCTGCGTGTCAACCTAGAAATTAGAGACTGACGGCACAAGGCTAGTTTTCCCATTATGAAAGCTCCGTTGATGCGGCCCCGAAGCTACCTGAAAAGCACTGTTGTTACCGTGCTTTTACTTACAGCCGGCATGGTTCATAGAAGAAAATGAGTTTTCTCGAAAGAAACCTTGTGCTTCCAGTTCCTAGTTGGAAGCTCACCCGGCTCCGCTCTATACCAAACGTGAAAGTCAATGTGAGCACTAGCCTCGAAGTAAGGCCCTGATTATCCGGGCAAAACGGGAGGCGTGCAGCAGCTCCATGAGGCCTTCATCGCTGTTCTGCTTTAGTTTCACGGTAGTAAGCTTTCCAACATTCCTAGGGACTTTGCTTAAGCAACCGTTTCGGTACCAGAACACTGCGTAGAGACAGTAAGCTCTGGTCCTGCGTGTATGCTGCGTGTCAACCTAGAAATTGGAGACTGATGGCATAAGGCTTCTTTTCCCATTATGAAAGCTCCGTTCATGCGGCCTCGAAGCTACCTGAAAAGCATTGTTGTTGCCGGGGTTTTCCTCACTGCCGGCATGGTTCTGGGAAGAAAATGAGTTTTCTCCTAAGAAACCTTGGGGTTCCAGTTCCTTGTTGGAAGCTCACCCTGCTCTGCGCTATACCTAAAGTGAAAGTCAACGTGAGCCCAAGCTTCGAAGTAAGGCCCTGATTATCCTTGCAAAACGAGAGGCGTGCAGCAGCTCCATGAGGCCTTCATCGTTGTTCTGCTTTAGTTTCAAGGTAGTAAGCTTTTCAACACTCCTAGGGGCCTTGCTTCAGCACCCGTTTCAGTACCAGAACACTGCGTAGAACCAGGAAGCTCTGCTCCTGCGTGTATGCTGCGTGTCAACCTAGAAATTAGAGACTGACGGCACAAGGCTAGTTTTCCCATTATGAAAGCTCCGTTGATGCGGCCCCGAAGCTACCTGAAAAGCACTGTTGTTACCGTGCTTTTACTTACAGCCGGCATGGTTCATAGAAGCAAATGAGTTTTCTCGAAAGAAACCTTGTGCTTCCAGTTCCTAGTTGGAAGCTCACCCGGCTCCGCTCTATACCAAACGTGAAAGTCAATGTGAGCACTAGCCTCGAAGTAAGGCCCTGATTATCCGGGCAAAACGGGAGGCGTGCAGCAGCTCCATGAGGCCTTCATCGCTGTTCTGCTTTAGTTTCACGGTAGTAAGCTTTCCAACATTCCTAGGGACTTTGCTTAAGCAACCGTTTCGGTACCAGAACACTGCGTAGAGACAGTAAGCTCTGGTCCTGCGTGTATGCTGCGTGTCAACCTAGAAATTGGAGACTGATGGCATAAGGCTTCTTTTGCCATTATGAAAGCTCCGTTCATGCGGCCTCGAAGCTACCTGAAAAGCATTGTTGTTGCCGGGGTTTTCCTCACTGCCGGCATGGTTCTGAGAAGAAAATGAGTTTTCTCCTAAGAAACCTTGGGGTTCCAGTTCCTTGTTGGAAGCTCACCCTGCTCTGCGCTATACCTAAAGTGAAAGTCAACGTGAGCCCAAGCTTTGAAGTAAGGCCCTGATTATCCTTGCAAAACGAGAGGCGTGCAGCAGCTCCATGAGGCCTTCATCGTTGTTCTGCTTTAGTTTCAAGGTAGTAAGCTTTTCAACACTCCTAGGGGCCTTGCTTCAGCACCCGTTTCAGTACCAGAACACTGCGTAGAACCAGGAAGCTCTGCTCCTGCGTGTATGCTGCGTGTCAACCTAGAAATTAGAGACTGACGGCACAAGGCTAGTTTTCCCATTATGAAAGCTCCGTTGATGCGGCCCCGAAGCTACCTGAAAAGCACTGTTGTTACCGTGCTTTTACTTACAGCCGGCATGGTTCATAGAAGCAAATGAGTTTTCTCGAAAGAAACCTTGTGCTTCCAGTTCCTAGTTGGAAGCTCACCCGGCTCCGCTCTATACCAAACGTGAAAGTCAATGTGAGCACTAGCCTCGAAGTAAGGCCCTGATTATCCGGGCAAAACGGGAGGCGTGCAGCAGCTCCATGAGGCCTTCATCGCTGTTCTGCTTTAGTTTCACGGTAGTAAGCTTTCCAACATTCCTAGGGACTTTGCTTAAGCAACCGTTTCGGTACCAGAACACTGCGTAGAGACAGTAAGCTCTGGTCCTGCGTGTATGCTGCGTGTCAACCTAGAAATTGGAGACTGATGGCATAAGGCTTCTTTTCCCATTATGAAAGCTCCGTTCATGCGGCCTCGAAGCTACCTGAAAAGCATTGTTGTTGCCGGGGTTTTCCTCACTGCCGGCATGGTTCTGGGAAGAAAATGAGTTTTCTCCTAAGAAACCTTGGGGTTCCAGTTCCTTGTTGGAAGCTCACCCTGCTCTGCGCTATACCTAAAGTGAAAGTCAACGTGAGCCCAAGCTTCGAAGTAAGGCCCTGATTATCCTTGCAAAACGAGAGGCGTGCAGCAGCTCCATGAGGCCTTCATCGTTGTTCTGCTTTAGTTTCAAGGTAGTAAGCTTTTCAACACTCCTAGGGGCCTTGCTTCAGCACCCGTTTCAGTACCAGAACACTGCGTAGAACCAGGAAGCTCTGCTCCTGCGTGTATGCTGCGTGTCAACCTAGAAATTAGAGACTGACGGCACAAGGCTAGTTTTCCCATTATGAAAGCTCCGTTGATGCGGCCCCGAAGCTACCTGAAAAGCACTGTTGTTACCGTGCTTTTACTTACAGCCGGCATGGTTCATAGAAGCAAATGAGTTTTCTCGAAAGAAACCTTGTGCTTCCAGTTCCTAGTTGGAAGCTCACCCGGCTCCGCTCTATACCAAACGTGAAAGTCAATGTGAGCACTAGCCTCGAAGTAAGGCCCTGATTATCCGGGCAAAACGGGAGGCGTGCAGCAGCTCCATGAGGCCTTCATCGCTGTTCTGCTTTAGTTTCACGGTAGTAAGCTTTCCAACATTCCTAGGGACTTTGCTTAAGCAACCGTTTCGGTACCAGAACACTGCGTAGAGACAGTAAGCTCTGGTCCTGCGTGTATGCTGCGTGTCAACCTAGAAATTGGAGACTGATGGCATAAGGCTTCTTTTCCCATTATGAAAGCTCCGTTCATGCGGCCTCGAAGCTACCTGAAAAGCATTGTTGTTGCCGGGGTTTTCCTCACTGCCGGCATGGTTCTGGGAAGAAAATGAGTTTTCTCCTAAGAAACCTTGGGGTTCCAGTTCCTTGTTGGAAGCTCACCCTGCTCTGCGCTATACCTAAAGTGAAAGTCAACGTGAGCCCAAGCTTCGAAGTAAGGCCCTGATTATCCTTGCAAAACGAGAGGCGTGCAGCAGCTCCATGAGGCCTTCATCGTTGTTCTGCTTTAGTTTCAAGGTAGTAAGCTTTTCAACACTCCTAGGGGCCTTGCTTCAGCACCCGTTTCAGTACCAGAACACTGCGTAGAACCAGGAAGCTCTGCTCCTGCGTGTATGCTGCGTGTCAACCTAGAAATTAGAGACTGACGGCACAAGGCTAGTTTTCCCATTATGAAAGCTCCGTTGATGCGGCCCCGAAGCTACCTGAAAAGCACTGTTGTTACCGTGCTTTTACTTACAGCCGGCATGGTTCATAGAAGCAAATGAGTTTTCTCGAAAGAAACCTTGTGCTTCCAGTTCCTAGTTGGAAGCTCACCCGGCTCCGCTCTATACCAAACGTGAAAGTCAATGTGAGCACTAGCCTCGAAGTAAGGCCCTGATTATCCGGGCAAAACGGGAGGCGTGCAGCAGCTCCATGAGGCCTTCATCGCTGTTCTGCTTTAGTTTCACGGTAGTAAGCTTTCCAACATTCCTAGGGACTTTGCTTAAGCAACCGTTTCGGTACCAGAACACTGCGTAGAGACAGTAAGCTCTGGTCCTGCGTGTATGCTGCGTGTCAACCTAGAAATTGGAGACTGATGGCATAAGGCTTCTTTTGCCATTATGAAAGCTCCGTTCATGCGGCCTCGAAGCTACCTGAAAAGCATTGTTGTTGCCGGGGTTTTCCTCACTGCCGGCATGGTTCTGGGAAGAAAATGAGTTTTCTCCTAAGAAACCTTGGGGTTCCAGTTCCTTGTTGGAAGCTCACCCTGCTCTGCGCTATACCTAAAGTGAAAGTCAACGTGAGCCCAAGCTTCGAAGTAAGGCCCTGATTATCCTTGCAAAACGAGAGGCGTGCAGCAGCTCCATGAGGCCTTCATCGTTGTTCTGCTTTAGTTTCAAGGTAGTAAGCTTTTCAACACTCCTAGGGGCCTTGCTTCAGCACCCGTTTCAGTACCAGAACACTGCGTAGAACCAGGAAGCTCTGCTCCTGCGTGTATGCTGCGTGTCAACCTAGAAATTAGAGACTGACGGCACAAGGCTAGTTTTCCCATTATGAAAGCTCCGTTGATGCGGCCCCGAAGCTACCTGAAAAGCACTGTTGTTACCGTGCTTTTACTTACAGCCGGCATGGTTCATAGAAGCAAATGAGTTTTCTCGAAAGAAACCTTGTGCTTCCAGTTCCTAGTTGGAAGCTCACCCGGCTCCGCTCTATACCAAACGTGAAAGTCAATGTGAGCACTAGCCTCGAAGTAAGGCCCTGATTATCCGGGCAAAACGGGAGGCGTGCAGCAGCTCCATGAGGCCTTCATCGCTGTTCTGCTTTAGTTTCACGGTAGTAAGCTTTCCAACATTCCTAGGGACTTTGCTTAAGCAACCGTTTCGGTACCAGAACACTGCGTAGAGACAGTAAGCTCTGGTCCTGCGTGTATGCTGCGTGTCAACCTAGAAATTGGAGACTGATGGCATAAGGCTTCTTTTGCCATTATGAAAGCTCCGTTCATGCGGCCTCGAAGCTACCTGAAAAGCATTGTTGTTGCCGGGGTTTTCCTCACTGCCGGCATGGTTCTGGGAAGAAAATGAGTTTTCTCCTAAGAAACCTTGGGGTTCCAGTTCCTTGTTGGAAGCTCACCCTGCTCTGCGCTATACCTAAAGTGAAAGTCAACGTGAGCCCAAGCTTCGAAGTAAGGCCCTGATTATCCTTGCAAAACGAGAGGCGTGCAGCAGCTCCATGAGGCCTTCATCGTTGTTCTGCTTTAGTTTCAAGGTAGTAAGCTTTTCAACACTCCTAGGGGCCTTGCTTCAGCACCCGTTTCAGTACCAGAACACTGCGTAGAACCAGGAAGCTCTGCTCCTGCGTGTATGCTGCGTGTCAACCTAGAAATTAGAGACTGACGGCACAAGGCTAGTTTTCCCATTATGAAAGCTCCGTTGATGCGGCCCCGAAGCTACCTGAAAAGCACTGTTGTTACCGTGCTTTTACTTACAGCCGGCATGGTTCATAGAAGCAAATGAGTTTTCTCGAAAGAAACCTTGTGCTTCCAGTTCCTAGTTGGAAGCTCACCCGGCTCCGCTCTATACCAAACGTGAAAGTCAATGTGAGCACTAGCCTCGAAGTAAGGCCCTGATTATCCGGGCAAAACGGGAGGCGTGCAGCAGCTCCATGAGGCCTTCATCGCTGTTCTGCTTTAGTTTCACGGTAGTAAGCTTTCCAACATTCCTAGGGACTTTGCTTAAGCAACCGTTTCGGTACCAGAACACTGCGTAGAGACAGTAAGCTCTGGTCCTGCGTGTATGCTGCGTGTCAACCTAGAAATTGGAGACTGATGGCATAAGGCTTCTTTTGCCATTATGAAAGCTCCGTTCATGCGGCCTCGAAGCTACCTGAAAAGCATTGTTGTTGCCGGGGTTTTCCTCACTGCCGGCATGGTTCTGGGAAGAAAATGAGTTTTCTCCTAAGAAACCTTGGGGTTCCAGTTCCTTGTTGGAAGCTCACCCTGCTCTGCGCTATACCTAAAGTGAAAGTCAACGTGAGCCCAAGCTTCGAAGTAAGGCCCTGATTATCCTTGCAAAACGAGAGGCGTGCAGCAGCTCCATGAGGCCTTCATCGTTGTTCTGCTTTAGTTTCAAGGTAGTAAGCTTTTCAACACTCCTAGGGGCCTTGCTTCAGCACCCGTTTCAGTACCAGAACACTGCGTAGAACCAGGAAGCTCTGCTCCTGCGTGTATGCTGCGTGTCAACCTAGAAATTAGAGACTGACGGCACAAGGCTAGTTTTCCCATTATGAAAGCTCCGTTGATGCGGCCCCGAAGCTACCTGAAAAGCACTGTTGTTACCGTGCTTTTACTTACAGCCGGCATGGTTCATAGAAGCAAATGAGTTTTCTCGAAAGAAACCTTGTGCTTCCAGTTCCTAGTTGGAAGCTCACCCGGCTCCGCTCTATACCAAACGTGAAAGTCAATGTGAGCACTAGCCTCGAAGTAAGGCCCTGATTATCCGGGCAAAACGGGAGGCGTGCAGCAGCTCCATGAGGCCTTCATCGCTGTTCTGCTTTAGTTTCACGGTAGTAAGCTTTCCAACATTCCTAGGGACTTTGCTTAAGCAACCGTTTCGGTACCAGAACACTGCGTAGAGACAGTAAGCTCTGGTCCTGCGTGTATGCTGCGTGTCAACCTAGAAATTGGAGACTGATGGCATAAGGCTTCTTTTGCCATTATGAAAGCTCCGTTCATGCGGCCTCGAAGCTACCTGAAAAGCATTGTTGTTGCCGGGGTTTTCCTCACTGCCGGCATGGTTCTGGGAAGAAAATGAGTTTTCTCCTAAGAAACCTTGGGGTTCCAGTTCCTTGTTGGAAGCTCACCCTGCTCTGCGCTATACCTAAATTGAAAGTCAACGTGAGCCCAAGCTTCGAAGTAAGGCCCTGATTATCCTTGCAAAACGAGAGGCGTGCAGCAGCTCCATGAGGCCTTCATCGTTGTTCTGCTTTAGTTTCAAGGTAGTAAGCTTTTCAACACTCCTAGGGGCCTTGCTTCAGCACCCGTTTCAGTACCAGAACACTGCGTAGAACCAGGAAGCTCTGCTCCTGCGTGTATGCTGCGTGTCAACCTAGAAATTAGAGACTGACGGCACAAGGCTAGTTTTCCCATTATGAAAGCTCCGTTGATGCGGCCCCGAAGCTACCTGAAAAGCACTGTTGTTACCGTGCTTTTACTTACAGCCGGCATGGTTCATAGAAGCAAATGAGTTTTCTCGAAAGAAACCTTGTGCTTCCAGTTCCTAGTTGGAAGCTCACCCGGCTCCGCTCTATACCAAACGTGAAAGTCAATGTGAGCACTAGCCTCGAAGTAAGGCCCTGATTATCCGGGCAAAACGGGAGGCGTGCAGCAGCTCCATGAGGCCTTCATCGCTGTTCTGCTTTAGTTTCACGGTAGTAAGCTTTCCAACATTCCTAGGGACTTTGCTTAAGCAACCGTTTCGGTACCAGAACACTGCGTAGAGACAGTAAGCTCTGGTCCTGCGTGTATGCTGCGTGTCAACCTAGAAATTGGAGACTGATGGCATAAGGCTTCTTTTGCCATTATGAAAGCTCCGTTCATGCGGCCTCGAAGCTACCTGAAAAGCATTGTTGTTGCCGGGGTTTTCCTCACTGCCGGCATGGTTCTGGGAAGAAAATGAGTTTTCTCCTAAGAAACCTTGGGGTTCCAGTTCCTTGTTGGAAGCTCACCCTGCTCTGCGCTATACCTAAAGTGAAAGTCAACGTGAGCCCAAGCTTCGAAGTAAGGCCCTGATTATCCTTGCAAAACGAGAGGCGTGCAGCAGCTCCATGAGGCCTTCATCGTTGTTCTGCTTTAGTTTCAAGGTAGTAAGCTTTTCAACACTCCTAGGGGCCTTGCTTCAGCACCCGTTTCAGTACCAGAACACTGCGTAGAACCAGGAAGCTCTGCTCCTGCGTGTATGCTGCGTGTCAACCTAGAAATTAGAGACTGACGGCACAAGGCTAGTTTTCCCATTATGAAAGCTCCGTTGATGCGGCCCCGAAGCTACCTGAAAAGCACTGTTGTTACCGTGCTTTTACTTACAGCCGGCATGGTTCATAGAAGCAAATGAGTTTTCTCGAAAGAAACCTTGTGCTTCCAGTTCCTAGTTGGAAGCTCACCCGGCTCCGCTCTATACCAAACGTGAAAGTCAATGTGAGCACTAGCCTCGAAGTAAGGCCCTGATTATCCGGGCAAAACGGGAGGCGTGCAGCAGCTCCATGAGGCCTTCATCGCTGTTCTGCTTTAGTTTCACGGTAGTAAGCTTTCCAACATTCCTAGGGACTTTGCTTAAGCAACCGTTTCGGTACCAGAACACTGCGTAGAGACAGTAAGCTCTGGTCCTGCGTGTATGCTGCGTGTCAACCTAGAAATTGGAGACTGATGGCATAAGGCTTCTTTTGCCATTATGAAAGCTCCGTTCATGCGGCCTCGAAGCTACCTGAAAAGCATTGTTGTTGCCGGGGTTTTCCTCACTGCCGGCATGGTTCTGGGAAGAAAATGAGTTTTCTCCTAAGAAACCTTGGGGTTCCAGTTCCTTGTTGGAAGCTCACCCTGCTCTGCGCTATACCTAAAGTGAAAGTCAACGTGAGCCCAAGCTTCGAAGTAAGGCCCTGATTATCCTTGCAAAACGAGAGGCGTGCAGCAGCTCCATGAGGCCTTCATCGTTGTTCTGCTTTAGTTTCAAGGTAGTAAGCTTTTCAACACTCCTAGGGGCCTTGCTTCAGCACCCGTTTCAGTACCAGAACACTGCGTAGAACCAGGAAGCTCTGCTCCTGCGTGTATGCTGCGTGTCAACCTAGAAATTAGAGACTGACGGCACAAGGCTAGTTTTCCCATTATGAAAGCTCCGTTGATGCGGCCCCGAAGCTACCTGAAAAGCACTGTTGTTACCGTGCTTTTACTTACAGCCGGCATGGTTCATAGAAGCAAATGAGTTTTCTCGAAAGAAACCTTGTGCTTCCAGTTCCTAGTTGGAAGCTCACCCGGCTCCGCTCTATACCAAACGTGAAAGTCAATGTGAGCACTAGCCTCGAAGTAAGGCCCTGATTATCCGGGCAAAACGGGAGGCGTGCAGCAGCTCCATGAGGCCTTCATCGCTGTTCTGCTTTAGTTTCACGGTAGTAAGCTTTCCAACATTCCTAGGGACTTTGCTTAAGCAACCGTTTCGGTACCAGAACACTGCGTAGAGACAGTAAGCTCTGGTCCTGCGTGTATGCTGCGTGTCAACCTAGAAATTGGAGACTGATGGCATAAGGCTTCTTTTGCCATTATGAAAGCTCCGTTCATGCGGCCTCGAAGCTACCTGAAAAGCATTGTTGTTGCCGGGGTTTTCCTCACTGCCGGCATGGTTCTGGGAAGAAAATGAGTTTTCTCCTAAGAAACCTTGGGGTTCCAGTTCCTTGTTGGAAGCTCACCCTGCTCTGCGCTATACCTAAAGTGAAAGTCAACGTGAGCCCAAGCTTCGAAGTAAGGCCCTGATTATCCTTGCAAAACGAGAGGCGTGCAGCAGCTCCATGAGGCCTTCATCGTTGTTCTGCTTTAGTTTCAAGGTAGTAAGCTTTTCAACACTCCTAGGGGCCTTGCTTCAGCACCCGTTTCAGTACCAGAACACTGCGTAGAACCAGGAAGCTCTGCTCCTGCGTGTATGCTGCGTGTCAACCTAGAAATTAGAGACTGACGGCACAAGGCTAGTTTTCCCATTATGAAAGCTCCGTTGATGCGGCCCCGAAGCTACCTGAAAAGCACTGTTGTTACCGTGCTTTTACTTACAGCCGGCATGGTTCATAGAAGCAAATGAGTTTTCTCGAAAGAAACCTTGTGCTTCCAGTTCCTAGTTGGAAGCTCACCCGGCTCCGCTCTATACCAAACGTGAAAGTCAATGTGAGCACTAGCCTCGAAGTAAGGCCCTGATTATCCGGGCAAAACGGGAGGCGTGCAGCAGCTCCATGAGGCCTTCATCGCTGTTCTGCTTTAGTTTCACGGTAGTAAGCTTTCCAACATTCCTAGGGACTTTGCTTAAGCAACCGTTTCGGTACCAGAACACTGCGTAGAGACAGTAAGCTCTGGTCCTGCGTGTATGCTGCGTGTCAACCTAGAAATTGGAGACTGATGGCATAAGGCTTCTTTTGCCATTATGAAAGCTCCGTTCATGCGGCCTCGAAGCTACCTGAAAAGCATTGTTGTTGCCGGGGTTTTCCTCACTGCCGGCATGGTTCTGGGAAGAAAATGAGTTTTCTCCTAAGAAACCTTGGGGTTCCAGTTCCTTGTTGGAAGCTCACCCTGCTCTGCGCTATACCTAAAGTGAAAGTCAACGTGAGCCCAAGCTTCGAAGTAAGGCCCTGATTATCCTTGCAAAACGAGAGGCGTGCAGCAGCTCCATGAGGCCTTCATCGTTGTTCTGCTTTAGTTTCAAGGTAGTAAGCTTTTCAACACTCCTAGGGGCCTTGCTTCAGCACCCGTTTCAGTACCAGAACACTGCGTAGAACCAGGAAGCTCTGCTCCTGCGTGTATGCTGCGTGTCAACCTAGAAATTAGAGACTGACGGCACAAGGCTAGTTTTCCCATTATGAAAGCTCCGTTGATGCGGCCCCGAAGCTACCTGAAAAGCACTGTTGTTACCGTGCTTTTACTTACAGCCGGCATGGTTCACAGAAGCAAATGAGTTTTCTCGAAAGAAACCTTGTGCTTCCAGTTCCTAGTTGGAAGCTCACCCGGCTCCGCTCTATACCAAACGTGAAAGTCAATGTGAGCACTAGCCTCGAAGTAAGGCCCTGATTATCCGGGCAAAACGGGAGGCGTGCAGCAGCTCCATGAGGCCTTCATCGCTGTTCTGCTTTAGTTTCAAGGTAGTAAGCTTTCCAACATTCCTAGGGACTTTGCTTAAGCAACCGTTTCGGTACCAGAACACTGCGTAGAGACAGTAAGCTCTGGTCCTGCGTGTATGCTGCGTGTCAACCTAGAAATTGGAGACTGATGGCATAAGGCTTCTTTTCCCATTATGAAAGCTCCGTTCATGCGGCCTCGAAGCTACCTGAAAAGCATTGTTGTTGCCGGGGTTTTCCTCACTGCCGGCATGGTTCTGGGAAGAAAATGAGTTTTCTCCTAAGAAACCTTGGGGTTCCAGTTCCTTGTTGGAAGCTCACCCTGCTCTGCGCTATACCTAAAGTGAAAGTCAACGTGAGCCCAAGCTTCGAAGTAAGGCCCTGATTATCCTTGCAAAACGAGAGGCGTGCAGCAGCTCCATGAGGCCTTCATCGTTGTTCTGCTTTAGTTTCAAGGTAGTAAGCTTTTCAACACTCCTAGGGGCCTTGCTTCAGCACCCGTTTCAGTACCAGAACACTGCGTAGAACCAGGAAGCTCTGCTCCTGCGTGTATGCTGCGTGTCAACCTAGAAATTAGAGACTGACGGCACAAGGCTAGTTTTCCCATTATGAAAGCTCCGTTGATGCGGCCCCGAAGCTACCTGAAAAGCACTGTTGTTACCGTGCTTTTACTTACAGCCGGCATGGTTCATAGAAGCAAATGAGTTTTCTCGAAAGAAACCTTGTGCTTCCAGTTCCTAGTTGGAAGCTCACCCGGCTCCGCTCTATACCAAACGTGAAAGTCAATGTGAGCACTAGCCTCGAAGTAAGGCCCTGATTATCCGGGCAAAACGGGAGGCGTGCAGCAGCTCCATGAGGCCTTCATCGCTGTTCTGCTTTAGTTTCACGGTAGTAAGCTTTCCAACATTCCTAGGGACTTTGCTTAAGCAACCGTTTCGGTACCAGAACACTGCGTAGAGACAGTAAGCTCTGGTCCTGCGTGTATGCTGCGTGTCAACCTAGAAATTGGAGACTGATGGCATAAGGCTTCTTTTGCCATTATGAAAGCTCCGTTCATGCGGCCTCGAAGCTACCTGAAAAGCATTGTTGTTGCCGGGGTTTTCCTCACTGCCGGCATGGTTCTGGGAAGAAAATGAGTTTTCTCCTAAGAAACCTTGGGGTTCCAGTTCCTTGTTGGAAGCTCACCCTGCTCTGCGCTATACCTAAAGTGAAAGTCAACGTGAGCCCAAGCTTCGAAGTAAGGCCCTGATTATCCTTGCAAAACGAGAGGCGTGCAGCAGCTCCATGAGGCCTTCATCGTTGTTCTGCTTTAGTTTCAAGGTAGTAAGCTTTTCAACACTCCTAGGGGCCTTGCTTCAGCACCCGTTTCAGTACCAGAACACTGCGTAGAACCAGGAAGCTCTGCTCCTGCGTGTATGCTGCGTGTCAACCTAGAAATTAGAGACTGACGGCACAAGGCTAGTTTTCCCATTATGAAAGCTCCGTTGATGCGGCCCCGAAGCTACCTGAAAAGCACTGTTGTTACCGTGCTTTTACTTACAGCCGGCATGGTTCATAGAAGCAAATGAGTTTTCTCGAAAGAAACCTTGTGCTTCCAGTTCCTAGTTGGAAGCTCACCCGGCTCCGCTCTATACCAAACGTGAAAGTCAATGTGAGCACTAGCCTCGAAGTAAGGCCCTGATTATCCGGGCAAAACGGGAGGCGTGCAGCAGCTCCATGAGGCCTTCATCGCTGTTCTGCTTTAGTTTCACGGTAGTAAGCTTTCCAACATTCCTAGGGACTTTGCTTAAGCAACCGTTTCGGTACCAGAACACTGCGTAGAGACAGTAAGCTCTGGTCCTGCGTGTATGCTGCGTGTCAACCTAGAAATTGGAGACTGATGGCATAAGGCTTCTTTTGCCATTATGAAAGCTCCGTTCATGCGGCCTCGAAGCTACCTGAAAAGCATTGTTGTTGCCGGGGTTTTCCTCACTGCCGGCATGGTTCTGGGAAGAAAATGAGTTTTCTCCTAAGAAACCTTGGGGTTCCAGTTCCTTGTTGGAAGCTCACCCTGCTCTGCGCTATACCTAAAGTGAAAGTCAACGTGAGCCCAAGCTTCGAAGTAAGGCCCTGATTATCCTTGCAAAACGAGAGGCGTGCAGCAGCTCCATGAGGCCTTCATCGTTGTTCTGCTTTAGTTTCAAGGTAGTAAGCTTTTCAACACTCCTAGGGGCCTTGCTTCAGCACCCGTTTCAGTACCAGAACACTGCGTAGAACCAGGAAGCTCTGCTCCTGCGTGTATGCTGCGTGTCAACCTAGAAATTAGAGACTGACGGCACAAGGCTAGTTTTCCCATTATGAAAGCTCCGTTGATGCGGCCCCGAAGCTACCTGAAAAGCACTGTTGTTACCGTGCTTTTACTTACAGCCGGCATGGTTCATAGAAGCAAATGAGTTTTCTCGAAAGAAACCTTGTGCTTCCAGTTCCTAGTTGGAAGCTCACCCGGCTCCGCTCTATACCAAACGTGAAAGTCAATGTGAGCACTAGCCTCGAAGTAAGGCCCTGATTATCCGGGCAAAACGGGAGGCGTGCAGCAGCTCCATGAGGCCTTCATCGCTGTTCTGCTTTAGTTTCACGGTAGTAAGCTTTCCAACATTCCTAGGGACTTTGCTTAAGCAACCGTTTCGGTACCAGAACACTGCGTAGAGACAGTAAGCTCTGGTCCTGCGTGTATGCTGCGTGTCAACCTAGAAATTGGAGACTGATGGCATAAGGCTTCTTTTGCCATTATGAAAGCTCCGTTCATGCGGCCTCGAAGCTACCTGAAAAGCATTGTTGTTGCCGGGGTTTTCCTCACTGCCGGCATGGTTCTGGGAAGAAAATGAGTTTTCTCCTAAGAAACCTTGGGGTTCCAGTTCCTTGTTGGAAGCTCACCCTGCTCTGCGCTATACCTAAAGTGAAAGTCAACGTGAGCCCAAGCTTCGAAGTAAGGCCCTGATTATCCTTGCAAAACGAGAGGCGTGCAGCAGCTCCATGAGGCCTTCATCGTTGTTCTGCTTTAGTTTCAAGGTAGTAAGCTTTTCAACACTCCTAGGGGCCTTGCTTCAGCACCCGTTTCAGTACCAGAACACTGCGTAGAACCAGGAAGCTCTGCTCCTGCGTGTATGCTGCGTGTCAACCTAGAAATTAGAGACTGACGGCACAAGGCTAGTTTTCCCATTATGAAAGCTCCGTTGATGCGGCCCCGAAGCTACCTGAAAAGCACTGTTGTTACCGTGCTTTTACTTACAGCCGGCATGGTTCATAGAAGCAAATGAGTTTTCTCGAAAGAAACCTTGTGCTTCCAGTTCCTAGTTGGAAGCTCACCCGGCTCCGCTCTATACCAAACGTGAAAGTCAATGTGAGCACTAGCCTCGAAGTAAGGCCCTGATTATCCGGGCAAAACGGGAGGCGTGCAGCAGCTCCATGAGGCCTTCATCGCTGTTCTGCTTTAGTTTCACGGTAGTAAGCTTTCCAACATTCCTAGGGACTTTGCTTAAGCAACCGTTTCGGTACCAGAACACTGCGTAGAGACAGTAAGCTCTGGTCCTGCGTGTATGCTGCGTGTCAACCTAGAAATTGGAGACTGATGGCATAAGGCTTCTTTTGCCATTATGAAAGCTCCGTTCATGCGGCCTCGAAGCTACCTGAAAAGCATTGTTGTTGCCGGGGTTTTCCTCACTGCCGGCATGGTTCTGAGAAGAAAATGAGTTTTCTCCTAAGAAACCTTGGGGTTCCAGTTCCTTGTTGGAAGCTCACCCTGCTCTGCGCTATACCTAAAGTGAAAGTCAACGTGAGCCCAAGCTTCGAAGTAAGGCCCTGATTATCCTTGCAAAACGAGAGGCGTGCAGCAGCTCCATGAGGCCTTCATCGTTGTTCTGCTTTAGTTTCAAGGTAGTAAGCTTTTCAACACTCCTAGGGGACTTGCTTCAGCACCCGTTTCAGTACCAGAACACTGCGTAGAACCAGGAAGCTCTGCTCCTGCGTGTATGCTGCGTGTCAACCTAGAAATTAGAGACTGACGGCACAAGGCTAGTTTTCCCATTATGAAAGCTCCGTTGATGCGGCCCCGAAGCTACCTGAAAAGCACTGTTGTTACCGTGCTTTTACTTACAGCCGGCATGGTTCATAGAAGCAAATGAGTTTTCTCGAAAGAAACCTTGTGCTTCCAGTTCCTAGTTGGAAGCTCACCCGGCTCCGCTCTATACCAAACGTGAAAGTCAATGTGAGCACTAGCCTCGAAGTAAGGCCCTGATTATCCGGGCAAAACGGGAGGCGTGCAGCAGCTCCATGAGGCCTTCATCGCTGTTCTGCTTTAGTTTCACGGTAGTAAGCTTTCCAACATTCCTAGGGACTTTGCTTAAGCAACCGTTTCGGTACCAGAACACTGCGTAGAGACAGTAAGCTCTGGTCCTGCGTGTATGCTGCGTGTCAACCTAGAAATTGGAGACTGATGGCATAAGGCTTCTTTTGCCATTATGAAAGCTCCGTTCATGCGGCCTCGAAGCTACCTGAAAAGCATTGTTGTTGCCGGGGTTTTCCTCACTGCCGGCATGGTTCTGGGAAGAAAATGAGTTTTCTCCTAAGAAACCTTGGGGTTCCAGTTCCTTGTTGGAAGCTCACCCTGCTCTGCGCTATACCTAAAGTGAAAGTCAACGTGAGCCCAAGCTTCGAAGTAAGGCCCTGATTATCCTTGCAAAACGAGAGGCGTGCAGCAGCTCCATGAGGCCTTCATCGTTGTTCTGCTTTAGTTTCAAGGTAGTAAGCTTTTCAACACTCCTAGGGGCCTTGCTTCAGCACCCGTTTCAGTACCAGAACACTGCGTAGAACCAGGAAGCTCTGCTCCTGCGTGTATGCTGCGTGTCAACCTAGAAATTAGAGACTGACGGCACAAGGCTAGTTTTCCCATTATGAAAGCTCCGTTGATGCGGCCCCGAAGCTACCTGAAAAGCACTGTTGTTACCGTGCTTTTACTTACAGCCGGCATGGTTCATAGAAGAAAATGAGTTTTCTCGAAAGAAACCTTGTGCTTCCAGTTCCTAGTTGGAAGCTCACCCGGCTCCGCTCTATACCAAACGTGAAAGTCAATGTGAGCACTAGCCTCGAAGTAAGGCCCTGATTATCCGGGCAAAACGGGAGGCGTGCAGCAGCTCCATGAGGCCTTCATCGCTGTTCTGCTTTAGTTTCACGGTAGTAAGCTTTCCAACATTCCTAGGGACTTTGCTTAAGCAACCGTTTCGGTACCAGAACACTGCGTAGAGACAGTAAGCTCTGGTCCTGCGTGTATGCTGCGTGTCAACCTAGAAATTGGAGACTGATGGCATAAGGCTTCTTTTGCCATTATGAAAGCTCCGTTCATGCGGCCTCGAAGCTACCTGAAAAGCATTGTTGTTGCCGGGGTTTTCCTCACTGCCGGCATGGTTCTGGGAAGAAAATGAGTTTTCTCCTAAGAAACCTTGGGGTTCCAGTTCCTTGTTGGAAGCTCACCCTGCTCTGCGCTATACCTAAAGTGAAAGTCAACGTGAGCCCAAGCTTCGAAGTAAGGCCCTGATTATCCTTGCAAAACGAGAGGCGTGCAGCAGCTCCATGAGGCCTTCATCGTTGTTCTGCTTTAGTTTCAAGGTAGTAAGCTTTTCAACACTCCTAGGGGCCTTGCTTCAGCACCCGTTTCAGTACCAGAACACTGCGTAGAACCAGGAAGCTCTGCTCCTGCGTGTATGCTGCGTGTCAACCTAGAAATTAGAGACTGACGGCACAAGGCTAGTTTTCCCATTATGAAAGCTCCGTTGATGCGGCCCCGAAGCTACCTGAAAAGCACTGTTGTTACCGTGCTTTTACTTACAGCCGGCATGGTTCATAGAAGCAAATGAGTTTTCTCGAAAGAAACCTTGTGCTTCCAGTTCCTAGTTGGAAGCTCACCCGGCTCCGCTCTATACCAAACGTGAAAGTCAATGTGAGCACTAGCCTCGAAGTAAGGCCCTGATTATCCGGGCAAAACGGGAGGCGTGCAGCAGCTCCATGAGGCCTTCATCGCTGTTCTGCTTTAGTTTCACGGTAGTAAGCTTTCCAACATTCCTAGGGACTTTGCTTAAGCAACCGTTTCGGTACCAGAACACTGCGTAGAGACAGTAAGCTCTGGTCCTGCGTGTATGCTGCGTGTCAACCTAGAAATTGGAGACTGATGGCATAAGGCTTCTTTTGCCATTATGAAAGCTCCGTTCATGCGGCCTCGAAGCTACCTGAAAAGCATTGTTGTTGCCGGGGTTTTCCTCACTGCCGGCATGGTTCTGAGGAGAAAATGAGTTTTCTCCTAAGAAACCTTGGGGTTCCAGTTCCTTGTTGGAAGCTCACCCTGCTCTGCGCTATACCTAAAGTGAAAGTCAACGTGAGCCCAAGCTTCGAAGTAAGGCCCTGATTATCCTTGCAAAACGAGAGGCGTGCAGCAGCTCCATGAGGCCTTCATCGTTGTTCTGCTTTAGTTTCAAGGTAGTAAGCTTTTCAACACTCCTAGGGGCCTTGCTTCAGCACCCGTTTCAGTACCAGAACACTGCGTAGAACCAGGAAGCTCTGCTCCTGCGTGTATGCTGCGTGTCAACCTAGAAATTAGAGACTGACGGCACAAGGCTAGTTTTCCCATTATGAAAGCTCCGTTGATGCGGCCCCGAAGCTACCTGAAAAGCACTGTTGTTACCGTGCTTTTACTTACAGCCGGCATGGTTCATAGAAGAAAATGAGTTTTCTCGAAAGAAACCTTGTGCTTCCAGTTCCTAGTTGGAAGCTCACCCGGCTCCGCTCTATACCAAACGTGAAAGTCAATGTGAGCACTAGCCTCGAAGTAAGGCCCTGATTATCCGGGCAAAACGGGAGGCGTGCAGCAGCTCCATGAGGCCTTCATCGCTGTTCTGCTTTAGTTTCACGGTAGTAAGCTTTCCAACATTCCTAGGGACTTTGCTTAAGCAACCGTTTCGGTACCAGAACACTGCGTAGAGACAGTAAGCTCTGGTCCTGCGTGTATGCTGCGTGTCAACCTAGAAATTGGAGACTGATGGCATAAGGCTTCTTTTGCCATTATGAAAGCTCCGTTCATGCGGCCTCGAAGCTACCTGAAAAGCATTGTTGTTGCCGGGGTTTTCCTCACTGCCGGCATGGTTCTGGGAAGAAAATGAGTTTTCTCCTAAGAAACCTTGGGGTTCCAGTTCCTTGTTGGAAGCTCACCCTGCTCTGCGCTATACCTAAAGTGAAAGTCAACGTGAGCCCAAGCTTCGAAGTAAGGCCCTGATTATCCTTGCAAAACGAGAGGCGTGCAGCAGCTCCATGAGGCCTTCATCGTCGTTCTGCTTTAGTTTCAAGGTAGTAAGCTTTTCAACACTCCTAGGGGCCTTGCTTCAGCACCCGTTTCAGTACCAGAACACTGCGTAGAACCAGGAAGCTCTGCTCCTGCGTGTATGCTGCGTGTCAACCTAGAAATTAGAGACTGACGGCACAAGGCTAGTTTTCCCATTATGAAAGCTCCGTTGATGCGGCCCCGAAGCTACCTGAAAAGCACTGTTGTTACCGTGCTTTTACTTACAGCCGGCATGGTTCATAGAAGCAAATGAGTTTTCTCGAAAGAAACCTTGTGCTTCCAGTTCCTAGTTGGAAGCTCACCCGGCTCCGCTCTATACCAAACGTGAAAGTCAATGTGAGCACTAGCCTCGAAGTAAGGCCCTGATTATCCTGGCAAAACGGGAGGCGTGCAGCAGCTCCATGAGGCCTTCATCGCTGTTCTGCTTTAGTTTCACGGTAGTAAGCTTTCCAACATTCCTAGGGACTTTGCTTAAGCAACCGTTTCGGTACCAGAACACTGCGTAGAGACAGTAAGCTCTGGTCCTGCGTGTATGCTGCGTGTCAACCTAGAAATTGGAGACTGATGGCATAAGGCTTCTTTTCCCATTATGAAAGCTCCGTTCATGCGGCCTCGAAGCTACCTGAAAAGCATTGTTGTTGCCGGGGTTTTCCTCACTGCCGGCATGGTTCTGGGAAGAAAATGAGTTTTCTCCTAAGAAACCTTGGGGTTCCAGTTCCTTGTTGGAAGCTCACCCTGCTCTGCGCTATACCTAAAGTGAAAGTCAACGTGAGCCCAAGCTTCGAAGTAAGGCCCTGATTATCCTTGCAAAACGAGAGGCGTGCAGCAGCTCCATGAGGCCTTCATCGTTGTTCTGCTTTAGTTTCAAGGTAGTAAGCTTTTCAACACTCCTAGGGGCCTTGCTTCAGCACCCGTTTCAGTACCAGAACACTGCGTAGAACCAGGAAGCTCTGCTCCTGCGTGTATGCTGCGTGTCAACCTAGAAATTAGAGACTGACGGCACAAGGCCAGTTTTCCCATTATGAAAGCTCCGTTGATGCGGCCCCGAAGCTACCTGAAAAGCACTGTTGTTACCGTGCTTTTACTTACAGCCGGCATGGTTCATAGAAGCAAATGAGTTTTCTCGAAAGAAACCTTGTGCTTCCAGTTCCTAGTTGGAAGCTCACCCGGCTCCGCTCTATACCAAACGTGAAAGTCAATGTGAGCACTAGCCTCGAAGTAAGGCCCTGATTATCCTGGCAAAACGGGAGGCGTGCAGCAGCTCCATGAGGCCTTCATCGCTGTTCTGCTTTAGTTTCACGGTAGTAAGCTTTCCAACATTCCTAGGGACTTTGCTTAAGCAACCGTTTCGGTACCAGAACACTGCGTAGAGACAGTAAGCTCTGGTCCTGCGTGTATGCTGCGTGTCAACCTAGAAATTGGAGACTGATGGCATAAGGCTTCTTTTCCCATTATGAAAGCTCCGTTCATGCGGCCTCGAAGCTACCTGAAAAGCATTGTTGTTGCCGGGGTTTTCCTCACTGCCGGCATGGTTCTGGGAAGAAAATGAGTTTTCTCCTAAGAAACCTTGGGGTTCCAGTTCCTTGTTGGAAGCTCACCCTGCTCTGCGCTATACCTAAAGTGAAAGTCAACGTGAGCCCAAGCTTCGAAGTAAGGCCCTGATTATCCTTGCAAAACGAGAGGCGTGCAGCAGCTCCATGAGGCCTTCATCGTCGTTCTGCTTTAGTTTCAAGGTAGTAAGCTTTTCAACACTCCTAGGGGCCTTGCTTCAGCACCCGTTTCAGTACCAGAACACTGCGTAGAACCAGGAAGCTCTGCTCCTGCGTGTATGCTGCGTGTCAACCTAGAAATTAGAGACTGACGGCACAAGGCCAGTTTTCCCATTATGAAAGCTCCGTTGATGCGGCCCCGAAGCTACCTGAAAAGCACTGTTGTTACCGTGCTTTTACTTACAGCCGGCATGGTTCATAGAAGCAAATGAGTTTTCTCGAAAGAAACCTTGTGCTTCCAGTTCCTAGTTGGAAGCTCACCCGGCTCCGCTCTATACCAAACGTGAAAGTCAATGTGAGCACTAGCCTCGAAGTAAGGCCCTGATTATCCGGGCAAAACGGGAGGCGTGCAGCAGCTCCATGAGGCCTTCATCGCTGTTCTGCTTTAGTTTCACGGTAGTAAGCTTTCCAACATTCCTAGGGACTTTGCTTAAGCAACCGTTTCGGTACCAGAACACTGCGTAGAGACAGTAAGCTCTGGTCCTGCGTGTATGCTGCGTGTCAACCTAGAAATTGGAGACTGATGGCATAAGGCTTCTTTTCCCATTATGAAAGCTCCGTTCATGCGGCCTCGAAGCTACCTGAAAAGCATTGTTGTTGCCGGGGTTTTCCTCACTGCCGGCATGGTTCTGGGAAGAAAATGAGTTTTCTCCTAAGAAACCTTGGGGTTCCAGTTCCTTGTTGGAAGCTCACCCTGCTCTGCGCTATACCTAAAGTGAAAGTCAACGTGAGCCCAAGCTTCGAAGTAAGGCCCTGATTATCCTTGCAAAACGAGAGGCGTGCAGCAGCTCCATGAGGCCTTCATCGTCGTTCTGCTTTAGTTTCAAGGTAGTAAGCTTTTCAACACTCCTAGGGGCCTTGCTTCAGCACCCGTTTCAGTACCAGAACACTGCGTAGAACCAGGAAGCTCTGCTCCTGCGTGTATGCTGCGTGTCAACCTAGAAATTAGAGACTGACGGCACAAGGCTAGTTTTCCCATTATGAAAGCTCCGTTGATGCGGCCCCGAAGCTACCTGAAAAGCACTGTTGTTACCGTGCTTTTACTTACAGCCGGCATGGTTCATAGAAGCAAATGAGTTTTCTCGAAAGAAACCTTGTGCTTCCAGTTCCTAGTTGGAAGCTCACCCAGTTCCGCTCTATACCAAACGTGAAAGTCAATGTGAGCACTAGCCTCGAAGTAAGGCCCTGATTATCCTGGCAAAACGGGAGGCGTGCAGCAGCTCCATGAGGCCTTCATCGCTGTTCTGCTTTAGTTTCACGGTAGTAAGCTTTCCAACATTCCTAGGGACTTTGCTTAAGCAACCGTTTCGGTACCAGAACACTGCGTAGAGACAGTAAGCTCTGGTCCTGCGTGTATGCTGCGTGTCAACCTAGAAATTGCAGACTGATGGCATAAGGCTTCTTTTCCCATTATGAAAGCTCCGTTCATGCGGCCTCGAAGCTACCTGAAAAGCATTGTTGTTGCCGGGGTTTTCCTCACTGCCGGCATGGTTCTGGGAAGAAAATGAGTTTTCTCCTAAGAAACCTTGGGGTTCCAGTTCCTTGTTGGAAGCTCACCCTGCTCTGCGCTATACCTAAAGTGACAGTCAACGTGAGCCCAAGCTTCGAAGTAAGGCCCTGATTATCCTTGCAAAACGAGAGGCGTGCAGCAGCTCCATGAGGCCTTCATCGTTGTTCTGCTTTAGTTTCAAGGTAGTAAGCTTTTCAACACTCCTAGGGGCCTTGCTTCAGCACCCGTTTCAGTACCAGAACACTGCGTAGAACCAGGAAGCTCTGCTCCTGCGTGTATGCTGCGTGTCAACCTAGAAATTAGAGACTGACGGCACAAGGCCAGTTTTCCCATTATGAAAGCTCCGTTGATGCGGCCCCGAAGCTACCTGAAAAGCACTGTTGTTACCGTGCTTTTACTTACAGCCGGCATGGTTCATAGAAGCAAATGAGTTTTCTCGAAAGAAACCTTGTGCTTCCAGTTCCTAGTTGGAAGCTCACCCGGCTCCGCTCTATACCAAACGTGAAAGTCAATGTGAGCACTAGCCTCGAAGTAAGGCCCTGATTATCCGGGCAAAACGGGAGGCGTGCAGCAGCTCCATGAGGCCTTCATCGCTGTTCTGCTTTAGTTTCACGGTAGTAAGCTTTCCAACATTCCTAGGGACTTTGCTTAAGCAACCGTTTCGGTACCAGAACACTGCGTAGAGACAGTAAGCTCTGGTCCTGCGTGTATGCTGCGTGTCAACCTAGAAATTGGAGACTGATGGCATAAGGCTTCTTTTGCCATTATGAAAGCTCCGTTCATGCGGCCTCGAAGCTACCTGAAAAGCATTGTTGTTGCCGGGGTTTTCCTCACTGCCGGCATGGTTCTGGGAAGAAAATGAGTTTTCTCCTAAGAAACCTTGGGGTTCCAGTTCCTTGTTGGAAGCTCACCCTGCTCTGCGCTATACCTAAAGTGAAAGTCAACGTGAGCCCAAGCTTCGAAGTAAGGCCCTGATTATCCTTGCAAAACGAGAGGCGTGCAGCAGCTCCATGAGGCCTTCATCGTCGTTCTGCTTTAGTTTCAAGGTAGTAAGCTTTTCAACACTCCTAGGGGCCTTGCTTCAGCACCCGTTTCAGTACCAGAACACTGCGTAGAACCAGGAAGCTCTGCTCCTGCGTGTATGCTGCGTGTCAACCTAGAAATTAGAGACTGACGGCACAAGGCTAGTTTTCCCATTATGAAAGCTCCGTTGATGCGGCCCCGAAGCTACCTGAAAAGCACTGTTGTTACCGTGCTTTTACTTACAGCCGGCATGGTTCATAGAAGCAAATGAGTTTTCTCGAAAGAAACCTTGTGCTTCCAGTTCCTAGTTGGAAGCTCACCCAGTTCCGCTCTATACCAAACGTGAAAGTCAATGTGAGCACTAGCCTCGAAGTAAGGCCCTGATTATCCTGGCAAAACGGGAGGCGTGCAGCAGCTCCATGAGGCCTTCATCGCTGTTCTGCTTTAGTTTCACGGTAGTAAGCTTTCCAACATTCCTAGGGACTTTGCTTAAGCAACCGTTTCGGTACCAGAACACTGCGTAGAGACAGTAAGCTCTGGTCCTGCGTGTATGCTGCGTGTCAACCTAGAAATTGCAGACTGATGGCATAAGGCTTCTTTTCCCATTATGAAAGCTCCGTTCATGCGGCCTCGAAGCTACCTGAAAAGCATTGTTGTTGCCGGGGTTTTCCTCACTGCCGGCATGGTTCTGGGAAGAAAATGAGTTTTCTCCTAAGAAACCTTGGGGTTCCAGTTCCTTGTTGGAAGCTCACCCTGCTCTGCGCTATACCTAAAGTGACAGTCAACGTGAGCCCAAGCTTCGAAGTAAGGCCCTGATTATCCTTGCAAAACGAGAGGCGTGCAGCAGCTCCATGAGGCCTTCATCGTTGTTCTGCTTTAGTTTCAAGGTAGTAAGCTTTTCAACACTCCTAGGGGCCTTGCTTCAGCACCCGTTTCAGTACCAGAACACTGCGTAGAACCAGGAAGCTCTGCTCCTGCGTGTATGCTGCGTGTCAACCTAGAAATTAGAGACTGACGGCACAAGGCTAGTTTTCCCATTATGAAAGCTCCGTTGATGCGGCCCCGAAGCTACCTGAAAAGCACTGTTGTTACCGTGCTTTTACTTACAGCCGGCATGGTTCATAGAAGCAAATGAGTTTTCTCGAAAGAAACCTTGTGCTTCCAGTTCCTAGTTGGAAGCTCACCCGGCTCCGCTCTATACCAAACGTGAAAGTCAATGTGAGCACTAGCCTCGAAGTAAGGCCCTGATTATCCTGGTAAAACGGGAGGCGTGCAGCAGCTCCATGAGGCCTTCATCGCTGTTCTGCTTTAGTTTCACGGTAGTAAGCTTTCCAACATTCCTAGGGACTTTGCTTAAGCAACCGTTTCGGTACCAGAACACTGCGTAGAGACAGTAAGCTCTGGTCCTGCGTGTATGCTGCGTGTCAACCTAGAAATTGGAGACTGATGGCATAAGGCTTCTTTTGCCATTATGAAAGCTCCGTTCATGCGGCCTCGAAGCTACCTGAAAAGCATTGTTGTTGCCGGGGTTTTCCTCACTGCCGGCATGGTTCTGGGAAGAAAATGAGTTTTCTCCTAAGAAACCTTGGGGTTCCAGTTCCTTGTTGGAAGCTCACCCTGCTCTGCGCTATACCTAAAGTGAAAGTCAACGTGAGCCCAAGCTTCGAAGTAAGGCCCTGATTATCCTTGCAAAACGAGAGGCGTGCAGCAGCTCCATGAGGCCTTCATCGTTGTTCTGCTTTAGTTTCAAGGTAGTAAGCTTTTCAACACTCCTAGGGGCCTTGCTTCAGCACCCGTTTCAGTACCAGAACACTGCGTAGAACCAGGAAGCTCTGCTCCTGCGTGTATGCTGCGTGTCAACCTAGAAATTAGAGACTGACGGCACAAGGCCAGTTTTCCCATTATGAAAGCTCCGTTGATGCGGCCCCGAAGCTACCTGAAAAGCACTGTTGTTACCGTGCTTTTACTTACAGCCGGCATGGTTCATAGAAGCAAATGAGTTTTCTCGAAAGAAACCTTGTGCTTCCAGTTCCTAGTTGGAAGCTCACCCGGCTCCGCTCTATACCAAACGTGAAAGTCAATGTGAGCACTAGCCTCGAAGTAAGGCCCTGATTATCCTGGCAAAACGGGAGGCGTGCAGCAGCTCCATGAGGCCTTCATCGCTGTTCTGCTTTAGTTTCACGGTAGTAAGCTTTCCAACATTCCTAGGGACTTTGCTTAAGCAACCGTTTCGGTACCAGAACACTGCGTAGAGACAGTAAGCTCTGGTCCTGCGTGTATGCTGCGTGTCAACCTAGAAATTGGAGACTGATGGCATAAGGCTTCTTTTCCCATTATGAAAGCTCCGTTCATGCGGCCTCGAAGCTACCTGAAAAGCATTGTTGTTGCCGGGGTTTTCCTCACTGCCGGCATGGTTCTGAGAAGAAAATGAGTTTTCTCCTAAGAAACCTTGGGGTTCCAGTTCCTTGTTGGAAGCTCACCCTGCTCTGCGCTATACCTAAAGTGAAAGTCAACGTGAGCCCAAGCTTCGAAGTAAGGCCCTGATTATCCTTGCAAAACGAGAGGCGTGCAGCAGCTCCATGAGGCCTTCATCGTCGTTCTGCTTTAGTTTCAAGGTAGTAAGCTTTTCAACACTCCTAGGGGCCTTGCTTCAGCACCCGTTTCAGTACCAGAACACTGCGTAGAACCAGGAAGCTCTGCTCCTGCGTGTATGCTGCGTGTCAACCTAGAAATTAGAGACTGACGGCACAAGGCTAGTTTTCCCATTATGAAAGCTCCGTTGATGCGGCCCCGAAGCTACCTGAAAAGCACTGTTGTTACCGTGCTTTTACTTACAGCCGGCATGGTTCATAGAAGCAAATGAGTTTTCTCGAAAGAAACCTTGTGCTTCCAGTTCCTAGTTGGAAGCTCACCCAGTTCCGCTCTATACCAAACGTGAAAGTCAATGTGAGCACTAGCCTCGAAGTAAGGCCCTGATTATCCTGGCAAAACGGGAGGCGTGCAGCAGCTCCATGAGGCCTTCATCGCTGTTCTGCTTTAGTTTCACGGTAGTAAGCTTTCCAACATTCCTAGGGACTTTGCTTAAGCAACCGTTTCGGTACCAGAACACTGCGTAGAGACAGTAAGCTCTGGTCCTGCGTGTATGCTGCGTGTCAACCTAGAAATTGCAGACTGATGGCATAAGGCTTCTTTTCCCATTATGAAAGCTCCGTTCATGCGGCCTCGAAGCTACCTGAAAAGCATTGTTGTTGCCGGGGTTTTCCTCACTGCCGGCATGGTTCTGGGAAGAAAATGAGTTTTCTCCTAAGAAACCTTGGGGTTCCAGTTCCTTGTTGGAAGCTCACCCTGCTCTGCGCTATACCTAAAGTGACAGTCAACGTGAGCCCAAGCTTCGAAGTAAGGCCCTGATTATCCTTGCAAAACGAGAGGCGTGCAGCAGCTCCATGAGGCCTTCATCGTTGTTCTGCTTTAGTTTCAAGGTAGTAAGCTTTTCAACACTCCTAGGGGCCTTGCTTCAGCACCCGTTTCAGTACCAGAACACTGCGTAGAACCAGGAAGCTCTGCTCCTGCGTGTATGCTGCGTGTCAACCTAGAAATTAGAGACTGACGGCACAAGGCTAGTTTTCCCATTATGAAAGCTCCGTTGATGCGGCCCCGAAGCTACCTGAAAAGCACTGTTGTTACCGTGCTTTTACTTACAGCCGGCATGGTTCATAGAAGCAAATGAGTTTTCTCGAAAGAAACCTTGTGCTTCCAGTTCCTAGTTGGAAGCTCACCCGGCTCCGCTCTATACCAAACGTGAAAGTCAATGTGAGCACTAGCCTCGAAGTAAGGCCCTGATTATCCTGGTAAAACGGGAGGCGTGCAGCAGCTCCATGAGGCCTTCATCGCTGTTCTGCTTTAGTTTCACGGTAGTAAGCTTTCCAACATTCCTAGGGACTTTGCTTAAGCAACCGTTTCGGTACCAGAACACTGCGTAGAGACAGTAAGCTCTGGTCCTGCGTGTATGCTGCGTGTCAACCTAGAAATTGGAGACTGATGGCATAAGGCTTCTTTTGCCATTATGAAAGCTCCGTTCATGCGGCCTCGAAGCTACCTGAAAAGCATTGTTGTTGCCGGGGTTTTCCTCACTGCCGGCATGGTTCTGGGAAGAAAATGAGTTTTCTCCTAAGAAACCTTGGGGTTCCAGTTCCTTGTTGGAAGCTCACCCTGCTCTGCGCTATACCTAAAGTGAAAGTCAACGTGAGCCCAAGCTTCGAAGTAAGGCCCTGATTATCCTTGCAAAACGAGAGGCGTGCAGCAGCTCCATGAGGCCTTCATCGTCGTTCTGCTTTAGTTTCAAGGTAGTAAGCTTTTCAACACTCCTAGGGGCCTTGCTTCAGCACCCGTTTCAGTACCAGAACACTGCGTAGAACCAGGAAGCTCTGCTCCTGCGTGTATGCTGCGTGTCAACCTAGAAATTAGAGACTGACGGCACAAGGCCAGTTTTCCCATTATGAAAGCTCCGTTGATGCGGCCCCGAAGCTACCTGAAAAGCACTGTTGTTACCGTGCTTTTACTTACAGCCGGCATGGTTCATAGAAGCAAATGAGTTTTCTCGAAAGAAACCTTGTGCTTCCAGTTCCTAGTTGGAAGCTCACCCGGCTCCGCTCTATACCAAACGTGAAAGTCAATGTGAGCACTAGCCTCGAAGTAAGGCCCTGATTATCCGGGCAAAACGGGAGGCGTGCAGCAGCTCCATGAGGCCTTCATCGCTGTTCTGCTTTAGTTTCACGGTAGTAAGCTTTCCAACATTCCTAGGGACTTTGCTTAAGCAACCGTTTCGGTACCAGAACACTGCGTAGAGACAGTAAGCTCTGGTCCTGCGTGTATGCTGCGTGTCAACCTAGAAATTGGAGACTGATGGCATAAGGCTTCTTTTCCCATTATGAAAGCTCCGTTCATGCGGCCTCGAAGCTACCTGAAAAGCATTGTTGTTGCCGGGGTTTTCCTCACTGCCGGCATGGTTCTGAGAAGAAAATGAGTTTTCTCCTAAGAAACCTTGGGGTTCCAGTTCCTTGTTGGAAGCTCACCCTGCTCTGCGCTATACCTAAAGTGAAAGTCAACGTGAGCCCAAGCTTCGAAGTAAGGCCCTGATTATCCTTGCAAAACGAGAGGCGTGCAGCAGCTCCATGAGGCCTTCATCGTCGTTCTGCTTTAGTTTCAAGGTAGTAAGCTTTTCAACACTCCTAGGGGCCTTGCTTCAGCACCCGTTTCAGTACCAGAACACTGCGTAGAACCAGGAAGCTCTGCTCCTGCGTGTATGCTGCGTGTCAACCTAGAAATTAGAGACTGACGGCACAAGGCTAGTTTTCCCATTATGAAAGCTCCGTTGATGCGGCCCCGAAGCTACCTGAAAAGCACTGTTGTTACCGTGCTTTTACTTACAGCCGGCATGGTTCATAGAAGCAAATGAGTTTTCTCGAAAGAAACCTTGTGCTTCCAGTTCCTAGTTGGAAGCTCACCCGGCTCCGCTCTATACCAAACGTGAAAGTCAATGTGAGCACTAGCCTCGAAGTAAGGCCCTGATTATCCTGGTAAAACGGGAGGCGTGCAGCAGCTCCATGAGGCCTTCATCGCTGTTCTGCTTTAGTTTCACGGTAGTAAGCTTTCCAACATTCCTAGGGACTTTGCTTAAGCAACCGTTTCGGTACCAGAACACTGCGTAGAGACAGTAAGCTCTGGTCCTGCGTGTATGCTGCGTGTCAACCTAGAAATTGGAGACTGATGGCATAAGGCTTCTTTTGCCATTATGAAAGCTCCGTTCATGCGGCCTCGAAGCTACCTGAAAAGCATTGTTGTTGCCGGGGTTTTCCTCACTGCCGGCATGGTTCTGGGAAGAAAATGAGTTTTCTCCTAAGAAACCTTGGGGTTCCAGTTCCTTGTTGGAAGCTCACCCTGCTCTGCGCTATACCTAAAGTGAAAGTCAACGTGAGCCCAAGCTTCGAAGTAAGGCCCTGATTATCCTTGCAAAACGAGAGGCGTGCAGCAGCTCCATGAGGCCTTCATCGTTGTTCTGCTTTAGTTTCAAGGTAGTAAGCTTTTCAACACTCCTAGGGGCCTTGCTTCAGCACCCGTTTCAGTACCAGAACACTGCGTAGAACCAGGAAGCTCTGCTCCTGCGTGTATGCTGCGTGTCAACCTAGAAATTAGAGACTGACGGCACAAGGCCAGTTTTCCCATTATGAAAGCTCCGTTGATGCGGCCCCGAAGCTACCTGAAAAGCACTGTTGTTACCGTGCTTTTACTTACAGCCGGCATGGTTCATAGAAGCAAATGAGTTTTCTCGAAAGAAACCTTGTGCTTCCAGTTCCTAGTTGGAAGCTCACCCGGCTCCGCTCTATACCAAACGTGAAAGTCAATGTGAGCACTAGCCTCGAAGTAAGGCCCTGATTATCCGGGCAAAACGGGAGGCGTGCAGCAGCTCCATGAGGCCTTCATCGCTGTTCTGCTTTAGTTTCACGGTAGTAAGCTTTCCAACATTCCTAGGGACTTTGCTTAAGCAACCGTTTCGGTACCAGAACACTGCGTAGAGACAGTAAGCTCTGGTCCTGCGTGTATGCTGCGTGTCAACCTAGAAATTGGAGACTGATGGCATAAGGCTTCTTTTCCCATTATGAAAGCTCCGTTCATGCGGCCTCGAAGCTACCTGAAAAGCATTGTTGTTGCCGGGGTTTTCCTCACTGCCGGCATGGTTCTGAGAAGAAAATGAGTTTTCTCCTAAGAAACCTTGGGGTTCCAGTTCCTTGTTGGAAGCTCACCCTGCTCTGCGCTATACCTAAAGTGAAAGTCAACGTGAGCCCAAGCTTCGAAGTAAGGCCCTGATTATCCTTGCAAAACGAGAGGCGTGCAGCAGCTCCATGAGGCCTTCATCGTCGTTCTGCTTTAGTTTCAAGGTAGTAAGCTTTTCAACACTCCTAGGGGCCTTGCTTCAGCACCCGTTTCAGTACCAGAACACTGCGTAGAACCAGGAAGCTCTGCTCCTGCGTGTATGCTGCGTGTCAACCTAGAAATTAGAGACTGACGGCACAAGGCTAGTTTTCCCATTATGAAAGCTCCGTTGATGCGGCCCCGAAGCTACCTGAAAAGCACTGTTGTTACCGTGCTTTTACTTACAGCCGGCATGGTTCATAGAAGCAAATGAGTTTTCTCGAAAGAAACCTTGTGCTTCCAGTTCCTAGTTGGAAGCTCACCCGGTTCCGCTCTATACCAAACGTGAAAGTCAATGTGAGCACTAGCCTCGAAGTAAGGCCCTGATTATCCTGGCAAAACGGGAGGCGTGCAGCAGCTCCATGAGGCCTTCATCGCTGTTCTGCTTTAGTTTCACGGTAGTAAGCTTTCCAACATTCCTAGGGACTTTGCTTAAGCAACCGTTTCGGTACCAGAACACTGCGTAGAGACAGTAAGCTCTGGTCCTGCGTGTATGCTGCGTGTCAACCTAGAAATTGCAGACTGATGGCATAAGGCTTCTTTTCCCATTATGAAAGCTCCGTTCATGCGGCCTCGAAGCTACCTGAAAAGCATTGTTGTTGCCGGGGTTTTCCTCACTGCCGGCATGGTTCTGGGAAGAAAATGAGTTTTCTCCTAAGAAACCTTGGGGTTCCAGTTCCTTGTTGGAAGCTCACCCTGCTCTGCGCTATACCTAAAGTGACAGTCAACGTGAGCCCAAGCTTCGAAGTAAGGCCCTGATTATCCTTGCAAAACGAGAGGCGTGCAGCAGCTCCATGAGGCCTTCATCGTTGTTCTGCTTTAGTTTCAAGGTAGTAAGCTTTTCAACACTCCTAGGGGCCTTGCTTCAGCACCCGTTTCAGTACCAGAACACTGCGTAGAACCAGGAAGCTCTGCTCCTGCGTGTATGCTGCGTGTCAACCTAGAAATTAGAGACTGACGGCACAAGGCTAGTTTTCCCATTATGAAAGCTCCGTTGATGCGGCCCCGAAGCTACCTGAAAAGCACTGTTGTTACCGTGCTTTTACTTACAGCCGGCATGGTTCATAGAAGCAAATGAGTTTTCTCGAAAGAAACCTTGTGCTTCCAGTTCCTAGTTGGAAGCTCACCCGGCTCCGCTCTATACCAAACGTGAAAGTCAATGTGAGCACTAGCCTCGAAGTAAGGCCCTGATTATCCTGGCAAAACGGGAGGCGTGCAGCAGCTCCATGAGGCCTTCATCGCTGTTCTGCTTTAGTTTCACGGTAGTAAGCTTTCCAACATTCCTAGGGACTTTGCTTAAGCAACCGTTTCGGTACCAGAACACTGCGTAGAGACAGTAAGCTCTGGTCCTGCGTGTATGCTGCGTGTCAACCTAGAAATTGGAGACTGATGGCATAAGGCTTCTTTTCCCATTATGAAAGCTCCGTTCATGCGGCCTCGAAGCTACCTGAAAAGCATTGTTGTTGCCGGGGTTTTCCTCACTGCCGGCATGGTTCTGGGAAGAAAATGAGTTTTCTCCTAAGAAACCTTGGGGTTCCAGTTCCTTGTTGGAAGCTCACCCTGCTCTGCGCTATACCTAAAGTGAAAGTCAACGTGAGCCCAAGCTTCGAAGTAAGGCCCTGATTATCCTTGCAAAACGAGAGGCGTGCAGCAGCTCCATGAGGCCTTCATCGTTGTTCTGCTTTAGTTTCAAGGTAGTAAGCTTTTCAACACTCCTAGGGGCCTTGCTTCAGCACCCGTTTCAGTACCAGAACACTGCGTAGAACCAGGAAGCTCTGCTCCTGCGTGTATGCTGCGTGTCAACCTAGAAATTAGAGACTGACGGCACAAGGCTAGTTTTCCCATTATGAAAGCTCCGTTGATGCGGCCCCGAAGCTACCTGAAAAGCACTGTTGTTACCGTGCTTTTACTTACAGCCGGCATGGTTCATAGAAGCAAATGAGTTTTCTCGAAAGAAACCTTGTGCTTCCAGTTCCTAGTTGGAAGCTCACCCGGCTCCGCTCTATACCAAACGTGAAAGTCAATGTGAGCACTAGCCTCGAAGTAAGGCCCTGATTATCCTGGCAAAACGGGAGGCGTGCAGCAGCTCCATGAGGCCTTCATCGCTGTTCTGCTTTAGTTTCACGGTAGTAAGCTTTCCAACATTCCTAGGGAGTTTGCTTAAGCAACCGTTTCGGTACCAGAACACTGCGTAGAGACAGTAAGCTCTGGTCCTGCGTGTATGCTGCGTGTCAACCTAGAAATTGGAGACTGATGGCATAAGGCTTCTTTTCCCATTATGAAAGCTCCGTTCATGCGGCCTCGAAGCTACCTGAAAAGCATTGTTGTTGCCGGGGTTTTCCTCACTGCCGGCATGGTTCTGAGAAGAAAATGAGTTTTCTCCTAAGAAACCTTGGGGTTCCAGTTCCTTGTTGGAAGCTCACCCTGCTCTGCGCTATACCTAAAGTGAAAGTCAACGTGAGCCCAAGCTTCGAAGTAAGGCCCTGATTATCCTTGCAAAACGAGAGGCGTGCAGCAGCTCCATGAGGCCTTCATCGTTGTTCTGCTTTAGTTTCAAGGTAGTAAGCTTTTCAACACTCCTAGGGGCCTTGCTTCAGCACCCGTTTCAGTACCAGAACACTGCGTAGAACCAGGAAGCTCTGCTCCTGCGTGTATGCTGCGTGTCAACCTAGAAATTAGAGACTGACGGCACAAGGTTAGTTTTCCCATTATGAAAGCTCCGTTGATGCGGCCCCGAAGCTACCTGAAAAGCACTGTTGTTACCGTGCTTTTACTTACAGCCGGCATGGTTCATAGAAGCAAATGAGTTTTCTCGAAAGAAACCTTGTGCTTCCAGTTCCTAGTTGGAAGCTCACCCGGCTCCGCTCTATACCAAACGTGAAAGTCAATGTGAGCACTAGCCTCGAAGTAAGGCCCTGATTATCCGGGCAAAACGGGAGGCGTGCAGCAGCTCCATGAGGCCTTCATCGCTGTTCTGCTTTAGTTTCACGGTAGTAAGCTTTCCAACATTCCTAGGGACTTTGCTTAAGCAACCGTTTCGGTACCAGAACACTGCGTAGAGACAGTAAGCTCTGGTCCTGCGTGTATGCTGCGTGTCAACCTAGAAATTGCAGACTGATGGCATAAGGCTTCTTTTCCCATTATGAAAGCTCCGTTCATGCGGCCTCGAAGCTACCTGAAAAGCATTGTTGTTGCCGGGGTTTTCCTCACTGCCGGCATGGTTCTGGGAAGAAAATGAGTTTTCTCCTAAGAAACCTTGGGGTTCCAGTTCCTTGTTGGAAGCTCACCCTGCTCTGCGCTATACCTAAAGTGAAAGTCAACGTGAGCCCAAGCTTCGAAGTAAGGCCCTGATTATCCTTGCAAAACGAGAGGCGTGCAGCAGCTCCATGAGGCCTTCATCGTCGTTCTGCTTTAGTTTCAAGGTAGTAAGCTTTTCAACACTCCTAGGGGCCTTGCTTCAGCACCCGTTTCAGTACCAGAACACTGCGTAGAACCAGGAAGCTCTGCTCCTGCGTGTATGCTGCGTGTCAACCTAGAAATTGCAGACTGATGGCATAAGGCTTCTTTTCCCATTATGAAAGCTCCGTTCATGCGGCCTCGAAGCTACCTGAAAAGCATTGTTGTTGCCGGGGTTTTCCTCACTGCCGGCATGGTTCTGGGAAGAAAATGAGTTTTCTCCTAAGAAACCTTGGGGTTCCAGTTCCTTGTTGGAAGCTCACCCTGCTCTGCGCTATACCTAAAGTGACAGTCAACGTGAGCCCAAGCTTCGAAGTAAGGCCCTGATTATCCTTGCAAAACGAGAGGCGTGCAGCAGCTCCATGAGGCCTTCATCGTTGTTCTGCTTTAGTTTCAAGGTAGTAAGCTTTTCAACACTCCTAGGGGCCTTGCTTCAGCACCCGTTTCAGTACCAGAACACTGCGTA
Organism: Eubalaena glacialis; assembly: GCF_028564815.1. NCBI lineage: Eukaryota > Metazoa > Chordata > Mammalia > Artiodactyla > Balaenidae > Eubalaena > Eubalaena glacialis. Next base: position 29,583,606 of record NC_083725.1, read on the forward strand.
GAACCAGGAAGCTCTGCTCCTGCGTGTATGCTGCGTGTCAACCTAGAAATTAGAGACTGACGGCACAAGGCTAGTTTTCCCATTATGAAAGCTCCGTTGATGCGGCCCCGAAGCTACCTGAAAAGCACTGTTGTTACCGTGCTTTTACTTACAGCCGGCATGGTTCATAGAAGCAAATGAGTTTTCTCGAAAGAAACCTTGTGCTTCCAGTTCCTAGTTGGAATCTCACCCGGCTCCGCTCTATACCAAACGTGAAAGTCAATGTGAGCACTAGCCTCGAAGTAAGGCCCTGATTATCCGGGCAAAACGGGAGGCGTGCAGCAGCTCCATGAGGCCTTCATCGCTGTTCTGCTTTAGTTTCACGGTAGTAAGCTTTCCAACATTCCTAGGGACTTTGCTTAAGCAACCGTTTCGGTACCAGAACACTGCGTAGAGACAGTAAGCTCTGGTCCTGCGTGTATGCTGCGTGTCAACCTAGAAATTGGAGACTGATGGCATAAGGCTTCTTTTCCCATTATGAAAGCTCCGTTCATGCGGCCTCGAAGCTACCTGAAAAGCATTGTTGTTGCCGGGGTTTTCCTCACTGCCGGCATGGTTCTGGGAAGAAAATGAGTTTTCTCCTAAGAAACCTTGGGGTTCCAGTTCCTTGTTGGAAGCTCACCCTGCTCTGCGCTATACCTAAAGTGAAAGTCAACGTGAGCCCAAGCTTCGAAGTAAGGCCCTGATTATCCTTGCAAAACGAGAGGCGTGCAGCAGCTCCATGAGGCCTTCATCGTTGTTCTGCTTTAGTTTCAAGGTAGTAAGCTTTTCAACACTCCTAGGGGCCTTGCTTCAGCACCCGTTTCAGTACCAGAACACTGCGTAGAACCAGGAAGCTCTGCTCCTGCGTGTATGCTGCGTGTCAACCTAGAAATTAGAGACTGACGGCACAAGGCCAGTTTTCCCATTATGAAAGCTCCGTTGATGCGGCCCCGAAGCTACCTGAAAAGCACTGTTGTTACCGTGCTTTTACTTACAGCCGGCATGGTTCATAGAAGCAAATGAGCTTTCTCGAAAGAAACCTTGTGCTTCCAGTTCCTAGTTGGAAGCTCACCCGGCTCCGCTCTATACCAAACGTGAAAGTCAATGTGAGCACTAGCCTCGAAGTAAGGCCCTGATTATCCGGGCAAAACGGGAGGCGTGCAGCAGCTCCATGAGGCCTTCATCGCTGTTCTGCTTTAGTTTCACGGTAGTAAGCTTTCCAACATTCCTAGGGACTTTGCTTAAGCAACCGTTTCGGTACCAGAACACTGCATAGAGACAGTAAGCTCTGGTCCTGCGTGTATGCTGCGTGTCAACCTAGAAATTGGAGACTGATGGCATAAGGCTTCTTTTCCCATTATGAAAGCTCCGTTCATGCGGCCTCGAAGCTACCTGAAAAGCATTGTTGTTGCCGGGGTTTTCCTCACTGCCGGCATGGTTCTGAGAAGAAAATGAGTTTTCTCCTAAGAAACCTTGGGGTTCCAGTTCCTTGTTGGAAGCTCACCCTGCTCTGCGCTATACCTAAAGTGAAAGTCAACGTGAGCCCAAGCTTCGAAGTAAGGCCCTGATTATCCTTGCAAAACGAGAGGCGTGCAGCAGCTCCATGAGGCCTTCATCGTCGTTCTGCTTTAGTTTCAAGGTAGTAAGCTTTTCAACACTCCTAGGGGCCTTGCTTCAGCACCCGTTTCAGTACCAGAACACTGCGTAGAACCAGGAAGCTCTGCTCCTGCGTGTATGCTGCGTGTCAACCTAGAAATTAGAGACTGACGGCACAAGGCTAGTTTTCCCATTATGAAAGCTCCGTTGATGCGGCCCCGAAGCTACCTGAAAAGCACTGTTGTTACCGTGCTTTTACTTACAGCCGGCATGGTTCATAGAAGCAAATGAGTTTTCTCGAAAGAAACCTTGTGCTTCCAGTTCCTAGTTGGAAGCTCACCCGGTTCCGCTCTATACCAAACGTGAAAGTCAATGTGAGCACTAGCCTCGAAGTAAGGCCCTGATTATCCTGGCAAAACGGGAGGCGTGCAGCAGCTCCATGAGGCCTTCATCGCTGTTCTGCTTTAGTTTCACGGTAGTAAGCTTTCCAACATTCCTAGGGACTTTGCTTAAGCAACCGTTTCGGTACCAGAACACTGCGTAGAGACAGTAAGCTCTGGTCCTGCGTGTATGCTGCGTGTCAACCTAGAAATTGCAGACTGATGGCATAAGGCTTCTTTTCCCATTATGAAAGCTCCGTTCATGCGGCCTCGAAGCTACCTGAAAAGCATTGTTGTTGCCGGGGTTTTCCTCACTGCCGGCATGGTTCTGGGAAGAAAATGAGTTTTCTCCTAAGAAACCTTGGGGTTCCAGTTCCTTGTTGGAAGCTCACCCTGCTCTGCGCTATACCTAAAGTGACAGTCAACGTGAGCCCAAGCTTCGAAGTAAGGCCCTGATTATCCTTGCAAAACGAGAGGCGTGCAGCAGCTCCATGAGGCCTTCATCGTTGTTCTGCTTTAGTTTCAAGGTAGTAAGCTTTTCAACACTCCTAGGGGCCTTGCTTCAGCACCCGTTTCAGTACCAGAACACTGCGTAGAACCAGGAAGCTCTGCTCCTGCGTGTATGCTGCGTGTCAACCTAGAAATTAGAGACTGACGGCACAAGGCTAGTTTTCCCATTATGAAAGCTCCGTTGATGCGGCCCCGAAGCTACCTGAAAAGCACTGTTGTTACCGTGCTTTTACTTACAGCCGGCATGGTTCATAGAAGCAAATGAGTTTTCTCGAAAGAAACCTTGTGCTTCCAGTTCCTAGTTGGAAGCTCACCCGGCTCCGCTCTATACCAAACGTGAAAGTCAATGTGAGCACTAGACTCGAAGTAAGGCCCTGATTATCCGGGCAAAACGGGAGGCGTGCAGCAGCTCCATGAGGCCTTCATCGCTGTTCTGCTTTAGTTTCACGGTAGTAAGCTTTCCAACATTCCTAGGGACTTTGCTTAAGCAACCGTTTCGGTACCAGAACACTGCGTAGAGACAGTAAGCTCTGGTCCTGCGTGTATGCTGCGTGTCAACCTAGAAATTGGAGACTGATGGCATAAGGCTTCTTTTCCCATTATGAAAGCTCCGTTCATGCGGCCTCGAAGCTACCTGAAAAGCATTGTTGTTGCCGGGGTTTTCCTCACTGCCGGCATGGTTCTGGGAAGAAAATGAGTTTTCTCCTAAGAAACCTTGGGGTTCCAGTTCCTTGTTGGAAGCTCACCCTGCTCTGCGCTATACCTAAAGTGAAAGTCAACGTGAGCCCAAGCTTCGAAGTAAGGCCCTGATTATCCTTGCAAAACGAGAGGCGTGCAGCAGCTCCATGAGGCCTTCATCGTTGTTCTGCTTTAGTTTCAAGGTAGTAAGCTTTTCAACACTCCTAGGGGCCTTGCTTCAGCACCCGTTTCAGTACCAGAACACTGCGTAGAACCAGGAAGCTCTGCTCCTGCGTGTATGCTGCGTGTCAACCTAGAAATTAGAGACTGACGGCACAAGGCTAGTTTTCCCATTATGAAAGCTCCGTTGATGCGGCCCCGAAGCTACCTGAAAAGCACTGTTGTTACCGTGCTTTTACTTACAGCCGGCATGGTTCATAGAAGCAAATGAGTTTTCTCGAAAGAAACCTTGTGCTTCCAGTTCCTAGTTGGAAGCTCACCCGGCTCCGCTCTATACCAAACGTGAAAGTCAATGTGAGCACTAGCCTCGAAGTAAGGCCCTGATTATCCTGGCAAAACGGGAGGCGTGCAGCAGCTCCATGAGGCCTTCATCGCTGTTCTGCTTTAGTTTCACGGTAGTAAGCTTTCCAACATTCCTAGGGACTTTGCTTAAGCAACCGTTTCGGTACCAGAACACTGCGTAGAGACAGTAAGCTCTGGTCCTGCGTGTATGCTGCGTGTCAACCTAGAAATTGGAGACTGATGGCATAAGGCTTCTTTTCCCATTATGAAAGCTCCGTTCATGCGGCCTCGAAGCTACCTGAAAAGCATTGTTGTTGCCGGGGTTTTCCTCACTGCCGGCATGGTTCTGGGAAGAAAATGAGTTTTCTCCTAAGAAACCTTGGGGTTCCAGTTCCTTGTTGGAAGCTCACCCTGCTCTGCGCTATACCTAAAGTGAAAGTCAACGTGAGCCCAAGCTTCGAAGTAAGGCCCTGATTATCCTTGCAAAACGAGAGGCGTGCAGCAGCTCCATGAGGCCTTCATCGTTGTTCTGCTTTAGTTTCAAGGTAGTAAGCTTTTCAACACTCCTAGGGGCCTTGCTTCAGCACCCGTTTCAGTACCAGAACACTGCGTAGAACCAGGAAGCTCTGCTCCTGCGTGTATGCTGCGTGTCAACCTAGAAATTAGAGACTGACGGCACAAGGCTAGTTTTCCCATTATGAAAGCTCCGTTGATGCGGCCCCGAAGCTACCTGAAAAGCACTGTTGTTACCGTGCTTTTACTTACAGCCGGCATGGTTCATAGAAGAAAATGAGTTTTCTCGAAAGAAACCTTGTGCTTCCAGTTCCTAGTTGGAAGCTCACCCGGCTCCGCTCTATACCAAACGTGAAAGTCAATGTGAGCACTAGCCTCGAAGTAAGGCCCTGATTATCCTGGCAAAACGGGAGGCGTGCAGCAGCTCCATGAGGCCTTCATCGCTGTTCTGCTTTAGTTTCACGGTAGTAAGCTTTCCAACATTCCTAGGGACTTTGCTTAAGCAACCGTTTCGGTACCAGAACACTGCGTAGAGACAGTAAGCTCTGGTCCTGCGTGTATGCTGCGTGTCAACCTAGAAATTGCAGACTGATGGCATAAGGCTTCTTTTCCCATTATGAAAGCTCCGTTCATGCGGCCTCGAAGCTACCTGAAAAGCATTGTTGTTGCCGGGGTTTTCCTCACTGCCGGCATGGTTCTGGGAAGAAAATGAGTTTTCTCCTAAGAAACCTTGGGGTTCCAGTTCCTTGTTGGAAGCTCACCCTGCTCTGCGCTATACCTAAAGTGAAAGTCAACGTGAGCCCAAGCTTCGAAGTAAGGCCCTGATTATCCTTGCAAAACGAGAGGCGTGCATCAGCTCCATGAGGCCTTCATCGTCGTTCTGCTTTAGTTTCAAGGTAGTAAGCTTTTCAACACTCCTAGGGGCCTTGCTTCAGCACCCGTTTCAGTACCAGAACACTGCGTAGAACCAGGAAGCTCTGCTCCTGCGTGTATGCTGCGTGTCAACCTAGAAATTAGAGACTGACGGCACAAGGCTAGTTTTCCCATTATGAAAGCTCCGTTGATGCGGCCCCGAAGCTACCTGAAAAGCACTGTTGTTACCGTGCTTTTACTTACAGCCGGCATGGTTCATAGAAGCAAATGAGTTTTCTCGAAAGAAACCTTGTGCTTCCAGTTCCTAGTTGGAAGCTCACCCGGCTCCGCTCTATACCAAACGTGAAAGTCAATGTGAGCACTAGCCTCGAAGTAAGGCCCTGATTATCCGGGCAAAACGGGAGGCGTGCAGCAGCTCCATGAGGCCTTCATCGCTGTTCTGCTTTAGTTTCACGGTAGTAAGCTTTCCAACATTCCTAGGGACTTTGCTTAAGCAACCGTTTCGGTACCAGAACACTGCGTAGAGACAGTAAGCTCTGGTCCTGCGTGTATGCTGCGTGTCAACCTAGAAATTGGAGACTGATGGCATAAGGCTTCTTTTCCCATTATGAAAGCTCCGTTCATGCGGCCTCGAAGCTACCTGAAAAGCATTGTTGTTGCCGGGGTTTTCCTCACTGCCGGCATGGTTCTGGGAAGAAAATGAGTTTTCTCCTAAGAAACCTTGGGGTTCCAGTTCCTTGTTGGAAGCTCACCCTGCTCTGCGCTATACCTAAAGTGACAGTCAACGTGAGCCCAAGCTTCGAAGTAAGGCCCTGATTATCCTTGCAAAACGAGAGGCGTGCAGCAGCTCCATGAGGCCTTCATCGTTGTTCTGCTTTAGTTTGAAGGTAGTAAGCTTTTCAACACTCCTAGGGGCCTTGCTTCAGCACCCGTTTCAGTACCAGAACACTGCGTAGAACCAGGAAGCTCTGCTCCTGCGTGTATGCTGCGTGTCAACCTAGAAATTAGAGACTGACGGCACAAGGCTAGTTTTCCCATTATGAAAGCTCCGTTGATGCGGCCCCGAAGCTACCTGAAAAGCACTGTTGTTACCGTGCTTTTACTTACAGCCGGCATGGTTCATAGAAGCAAATGAGTTTTCTCGAAAGAAACCTTGTGCTTCCAGTTCCTAGTTGGAAGCTCACCCGGCTCCGCTCTATACCAAACGTGAAAGTCAATGTGAGCACTAGCCTCGAAGTAAGGCCCTGATTATCCTGGCAAAACGGGAGGCGTGCAGCAGCTCCATGAGGCCTTCATCGCTGTTCTGCTTTAGTTTCACGGTAGTAAGCTTTCCAACATTCCTAGGGACTTTGCTTAAGCAACCGTTTCGGTACCAGAACACTGCGTAGAGACAGTAAGCTCTGGTCCTGCGTGTATGCTGCGTGTCAACCTAGAAATTGCAGACTGATGGCATAAGGCTTCTTTTCCCATTATGAAAGCTCCGTTCATGCGGCCTCGAAGCTACCTGAAAAGCATTGTTGTTGCCGGGGTTTTCCTCACTGCCGGCATGGTTCTGGGAAGAAAATGAGTTTTCTCCTAAGAAACCTTGGGGTTCCAGTTCCTTGTTGGAAGCTCACCCTGCTCTGCGCTATACCTAAAGTGAAAGTCAACGTGAGCCCAAGCTTCGAAGTAAGGCCCTGATTATCCTTGCAAAACGAGAGGCGTGCAGCAGCTCCATGAGGCCTTCATCGTCGTTCTGCTTTAGTTTCAAGGTAGTAAGCTTTTCAACACTCCTAGGGGCCTTGCTTCAGCACCCGTTTCAGTACCAGAACACTGCGTAGAACCAGGAAGCTCTGCTCCTGCGTGTATGCTGCGTGTCAACCTAGAAATTAGAGACTGACGGCACAAGGCTAGTTTTCCCATTATGAAAGCTCCGTTGATGCGGCCCCGAAGCTACCTGAAAAGCACTGTTGTTACCATGCTTTTACTTACAGCCGGCATGGTTCATAGAAGCAAATGAGTTTTCTCGAAAGAAACCTTGTGCTTCCAGTTCCTAGTTGGAAGCTCACCCGGCTCCGCTCTATACCAAACGTGAAAGTCAATGTGAGCACTAGCCTCGAAGTAAGGCCCTGATTATCCTGGCAAAACGGGAGGCGTGCAGCAGCTCCATGAGGCCTTCATCGCTGTTCTGCTTTAGTTTCACGGTAGTAAGCTTTCCAACATTCCTAGGGACTTTGCTTAAGCAACCGTTTCGGTACCAGAACACTGCGTAGAGACAGTAAGCTCTGGTCCTGCGTGTATGCTGCGTGTCAACCTAGAAATTGGAGACTGATGGCATAAGGCTTCTTTTCCCATTATGAAAGCTCCGTTCATGCGGCCTCGAAGCTACCTGAAAAGCATTGTTGTTGCCGGGGTTTTCCTCACTGCCGGCATGGTTCTGGGAAGAAAATGAGTTTTCTCCTAAGAAACCTTGGGGTTCCAGTTCCTTGTTGGAAGCTCACCCTGCTCTGCGCTATACCTAAAGTGAAAGTCAACGTGAGCCCAAGCTTCGAAGTAAGGCCCTGATTATCCTTGCAAAACGAGAGGCGTGCAGCAGCTCCATGAGGCCTTCATCGTTGTTCTGCTTTAGTTTCAAGGTAGTAAGCTTTTCAACACTCCTAGGGGCCTTGCTTCAGCACCCGTTTCAGTACCAGAACACTGCGTAGAACCAGGAAGCTCTGCTCCTGCGTGTATGCTGCGTGTCAACCTAGAAATTAGAGACTGACGGCACAAGGCTAGTTTTCCCATTATGAAAGCTCCGTTGATGCGGCCCCGAAGCTACCTGAAAAGCACTGTTGTTACCGTGCTTTTACTTACAGCCGGCATGGTTCATAGAAGCAAATGAGTTTTCTCGAAAGAAACCTTGTGCTTCCAGTTCCTAGTTGGAAGCTCACCCGGCTCCGCTCTATACCAAACGTGAAAGTCAATGTGAGCACTAGCCTCGAAGTAAGGCCCTGATTATCCTGGCAAAACGGGAGGCGTGCAGCAGCTCCATGAGGCCTTCATCGCTGTTCTGCTTTAGTTTCACGGTAGTAAGCTTTCCAACATTCCTAGGGACTTTGCTTAAGCAACCGTTTCGGTACCAGAACACTGCGTAGAGACAGTAAGCTCTGGTCCTGCGTGTATGCTGCGTGTCAACCTAGAAATTGCAGACTGATGGCATAAGGCTTCTTTTCCCATTATGAAAGCTCCGTTCATGCGGCCTCGAAGCTACCTGAAAAGCATTGTTGTTGCCGGGGTTTTCCTCACTGCCGGCATGGTTCTGGGAAGAAAATGAGTTTTCTCCTAAGAAACCTTGGGGTTCCAGTTCCTTGTTGGAAGCTCACCCTGCTCTGCGCTATACCTAAAGTGAAAGTCAACGTGAGCCCAAGCTTCGAAGTAAGGCCCTGATTATCCTTGCAAAACGAGAGGCGTGCAGCAGCTCCATGAGGCCTTCATCGTCGTTCTGCTTTAGTTTCAAGGTAGTAAGCTTTTCAACACTCCTAGGGGCCTTGCTTCAGCACCCGTTTCAGTACCAGAACACTGCGTAGAACCAGGAAGCTCTGCTCCTGCGTGTATGCTGCGTGTCAACCTAGAAATTAGAGACTGACGGCACAAGGCTAGTTTTCCCATTATGAAAGCTCCGTTGATGCGGCCCCGAAGCTACCTGAAAAGCACTGTTGTTACCATGCTTTTACTTACAGCCGGCATGGTTCATAGAAGCAAATGAGTTTTCTCGAAAGAAACCTTGTGCTTCCAGTTCCTAGTTGGAAGCTCACCCGGCTCCGCTCTATACCAAACGTGAAAGTCAATGTGAGCACTAGCCTCGAAGTAAGGCCCTGATTATCCGGGCAAAACGGGAGGCGTGCAGCAGCTCCATGAGGCCTTCATCGCTGTTCTGCTTTAGTTTCACGGTAGTAAGCTTTCCAACATTCCTAGGGACTTTGCTTAAGCAACCGTTTCGGTACCAGAACACTGCGTAGAGACAGTAAGCTCTGGTCCTGCGTGTATGCTGCGTGTCAACCTAGAAATTGGAGACTGATGGCATAAGGCTTCTTTTCCCATTATGAAAGCTCCGTTCATGCGGCCTCGAAGCTACCTGAAAAGCATTGTTGTTGCCGGGGTTTTCCTCACTGCCGGCATGGTTCTGGGAAGAAAATGAGTTTTCTCCTAAGAAACCTTGGGGTTCCAGTTCCTTGTTGGAAGCTCACCCTGCTCTGCGCTATACCTAAAGTGACAGTCAACGTGAGCCCAAGCTTCGAAGTAAGGCCCTGATTATCCTTGCAAAACGAGAGGCGTGCAGCAGCTCCATGAGGCCTTCATCGTTGTTCTGCTTTAGTTTCAAGGTAGTAAGCTTTTCAACACTCCTAGGGGCCTTGCTTCAGCACCCGTTTCAGTACCAGAACACTGCGTAGAACCAGGAAGCTCTGCTCCTGCGTGTATGCTGCGTGTCAACCTAGAAATTAGAGACTGACGGCACAAGGCTAGTTTTCCCATTATGAAAGCTCCGTTGATGCGGCCCCGAAGCTACCTGAAAAGCACTGTTGTTACCGTGCTTTTACTTACAGCCGGCATGGTTCATAGAAGCAAATGAGTTTTCTCGAAAGAAACCTTGTGCTTCCAGTTCCTAGTTGGAAGCTCACCCGGCTCCGCTCTATACCAAACGTGAAAGTCAATGTGAGCACTAGCCTCGAAGTAAGGCCCTGATTATCCTGGCAAAACGGGAGGCGTGCAGCAGCTCCATGAGGCCTTCATCGCTGTTCTGCTTTAGTTTCACGGTAGTAAGCTTTCCAACATTCCTAGGGACTTTGCTTAAGCAACCGTTTCGGTACCAGAACACTGCGTAGAGACAGTAAGCTCTGGTCCTGCGTGTATGCTGCGTGTCAACCTAGAAATTGCAGACTGATGGCATAAGGCTTCTTTTCCCATTATGAAAGCTCCGTTCATGCGGCCTCGAAGCTACCTGAAAAGCATTGTTGTTGCCGGGGTTTTCCTCACTGCCGGCATGGTTCTGGGAAGAAAATGAGTTTTCTCCTAAGAAACCTTGGGGTTCCAGTTCCTTGTTGGAAGCTCACCCTGCTCTGCGCTATACCTAAAGTGAAAGTCAACGTGAGCCCAAGCTTCGAAGTAAGGCCCTGATTATCCTTGCAAAACGAGAGGCGTGCAGCAGCTCCATGAGGCCTTCATCGTCGTTCTGCTTTAGTTTCAAGGTAGTAAGCTTTTCAACACTCCTAGGGGCCTTGCTTCAGCACCCGTTTCAGTACCAGAACACTGCGTAGAACCAGGAAGCTCTGCTCCTGCGTGTATGCTGCGTGTCAACCTAGAAATTAGAGACTGACGGCACAAGGCTAGTTTTCCCATTATGAAAGCTCCGTTGATGCGGCCCCGAAGCTACCTGAAAAGCACTGTTGTTACCGTGCTTTTACTTACAGCCGGCATGGTTCATAGAAGCAAATGAGTTTTCTCGAAAGAAACCTTGTGCTTCCAGTTCCTAGTTGGAAGCTCACCCGGCTCCGCTCTATACCAAACGTGAAAGTCAATGTGAGCACTAGCCTCGAAGTAAGGCCCTGATTATCCTGGCAAAACGGGAGGCGTGCAGCAGCTCCATGAGGCCTTCATCGCTGTTCTGCTTTAGTTTCACGGTAGTAAGCTTTCCAACATTCCTAGGGACTTTGCTTAAGCAACCGTTTCGGTACCAGAACACTGCGTAGAGACAGTAAGCTCTGGTCCTGCGTGTATGCTGCGTGTCAACCTAGAAATTGGAGACTGATGGCATAAGGCTTCTTTTCCCATTATGAAAGCTCCGTTCATGCGGCCTCGAAGCTACCTGAAAAGCATTGTTGTTGCCGGGGTTTTCCTCACTGCCGGCATGGTTCTGGGAAGAAAATGAGTTTTCTCCTAAGAAACCTTGGGGTTCCAGTTCCTTGTTGGAAGCTCACCCTGCTCTGCACTATACCTAAAGTGACAGTCAACGTGAGCCCAAGCTTCGAAGTAAGGCCCTGATTATCCTTGCAAAACGAGAGGCGTGCAGCAGCTCCATGAGGCCTTCATCGTTGTTCTGCTTTAGTTTCAAGGTAGTAAGCTTTTCAACACTCCTAGGGGCCTTGCTTCAGCACCCGTTTCAGTACCAGAACACTGCGTAGAACCAGGAAGCTCTGCTCCTGCGTGTATGCTGCGTGTCAACCTAGAAATTAGAGACTGACGGCACAAGGCTAGTTTTCCCATTATGAAAGCTCCGTTGATGCGGCCCCGAAGCTACCTGAAAAGCACTGTTGTTACCGTGCTTTTACTTACAGCCGGCATGGTTCATAGAAGCAAATGAGTTTTCTCGAAAGAAACCTTGTGCTTCCAGTTCCTAGTTGGAAGCTCACCCGGCTCCGCTCTATACCAAACGTGAAAGTCAATGTGAGCACTAGCCTCGAAGTAAGGCCCTGATTATCCTGGCAAAACGGGAGGCGTGCAGCAGCTCCATGAGGCCTTCATCGCTGTTCTGCTTTAGTTTCACGGTAGTAAGCTTTCCAACATTCCTAGGGACTTTGCTTAAGCAACCGTTTCGGTACCAGAACACTGCGTAGAGACAGTAAGCTCTGGTCCTGCGTGTATGCTGCGTGTCAACCTAGAAATTGCAGACTGATGGCATAAGGCTTCTTTTCCCATTATGAAAGCTCCGTTCATGCGGCCTCGAAGCTACCTGAAAAGCATTGTTGTTGCCGGGGTTTTCCTCACTGCCGGCATGGTTCTGGGAAGAAAATGAGTTTTCTCCTAAGAAACCTTGGGGTTCCAGTTCCTTGTTGGAAGCTCACCCTGCTCTGCGCTATACCTAAAGTGAAAGTCAACGTGAGCCCAAGCTTCGAAGTAAGGCCCTGATTATCCTTGCAAAACGAGAGGCGTGCAGCAGCTCCATGAGGCCTTCATCGTCGTTCTGCTTTAGTTTCAAGGTAGTAAGCTTTTCAACACTCCTAGGGGCCTTGCTTCAGCACCCGTTTCAGTACCAGAACACTGCGTAGAACCAGGAAGCTCTGCTCCTGCGTGTATGCTGCGTGTCAACCTAGAAATTAGAGACTGACGGCACAAGGCTAGTTTTCCCATTATGAAAGCTCCGTTGATGCGGCCCCGAAGCTACCTGAAAAGCACTGTTGTTACCGTGCTTTTACTTACAGCCGGCATGGTTCATAGAAGCAAATGAGTTTTCTCGAAAGAAACCTTGTGCTTCCAGTTCCTAGTTGGAAGCTCACCCGGCTCCGCTCTATACCAAACGTGAAAGTCAATGTGAGCACTAGCCTCGAAGTAAGGCCCTGATTATCCGGGCAAAACGGGAGGCGTGCAGCAGCTCCATGAGGCCTTCATCGCTGTTCTGCTTTAGTTTCACGGTAGTAAGCTTTCCAACATTCCTAGGGACTTTGCTTAAGCAACCGTTTCGGTACCAGAACACTGCGTAGAGACAGTAAGCTCTGGTCCTGCGTGTATGCTGCGTGTCAACCTAGAAATTGGAGACTGATGGCATAAGGCTTCTTTTCCCATTATGAAAGCTCCGTTCATGCGGCCTCGAAGCTACCTGAAAAGCATTGTTGTTGCCGGGGTTTTCCTCACTGCCGGCATGGTTCTGGGAAGAAAATGAGTTTTCTCCTAAGAAACCTTGGGGTTCCAGTTCCTTGTTGGAAGCTCACCCTGCTCTGCGCTATACCTAAAGTGACAGTCAACGTGAGCCCAAGCTTCGAAGTAAGGCCCTGATTATCCTTGCAAAACGAGAGGCGTGCAGCAGCTCCATGAGGCCTTCATCGTTGTTCTGCTTTAGTTTCAAGGTAGTAAGCTTTTCAACACTCCTAGGGGCCTTGCTTCAGCACCCGTTTCAGTACCAGAACACTGCGTAGAACCAGGAAGCTCTGCTCCTGCGTGTATGCTGCGTGTCAACCTAGAAATTAGAGACTGACGGCACAAGGCTAGGTTTCCCATTATGAAAGCTCCGTTGATGCGGCCCCGAAGCTACCTGAAAAGCACTGTTGTTACCGTGCTTTTACTTACAGCCGGCATGGTTCATAGAAGCAAATGAGTTTTCTCGAAAGAAACCTTGTGCTTCCAGTTCCTAGTTGGAAGCTCACCCGGCTCCGCTCTATACCAAACGTGAAAGTCAATGTGAGCACTAGCCTCGAAGTAAGGCCCTGATTATCCTGGCAAAACGGGAGGCGTGCAGCAGCTCCATGAGGCCTTCATCGCTGTTCTGCTTTAGTTTCACGGTAGTAAGCTTTCCAACATTCCTAGGGACTTTGCTTAAGCAACCGTTTCGGTACCAGAACACTGCGTAGAGACAGTAAGCTCTGGTCCTGCGTGTATGCTGCGTGTCAACCTAGAAATTGCAGACTGATGGCATAAGGCTTCTTTTCCCATTATGAAAGCTCCGTTCATGCGGCCTCGAAGCTACCTGAAAAGCATTGTTGTTGCCGGGGTTTTCCTCACTGCCGGCATGGTTCTGGGAAGAAAATGAGTTTTCTCCTAAGAAACCTTGGGGTTCCAGTTCCTTGTTGGAAGCTCACCCTGCTCTGCGCTATACCTAAAGTGAAAGTCAACGTGAGCCCAAGCTTCGAAGTAAGGCCCTGATTATCCTTGCAAAACGAGAGGCGTGCAGCAGCTCCATGAGGCCTTCATCGTCGTTCTGCTTTAGTTTCAAGGTAGTAAGCTTTTCAACACTCCTAGGGGCCTTGCTTCAGCACCCGTTTCAGTACCAGAACACTGCGTAGAACCAGGAAGCTCTGCTCCTGCGTGTATGCTGCGTGTCAACCTAGAAATTAGAGACTGACGGCACAAGGCTAGTTTTCCCATTATGAAAGCTCCGTTGATGCGGCCCCGAAGCTACCTGAAAAGCACTGTTGTTACCGTGCTTTTACTTACAGCCGGCATGGTTCATAGAAGCAAATGAGTTTTCTCGAAAGAAACCTTGTGCTTCCAGTTCCTAGTTGGAAGCTCACCCGGCTCCGCTCTATACCAAACGTGAAAGTCAATGTGAGCACTAGCCTCGAAGTAAGGCCCTGATTATCCGGGCAAAACGGGAGGCGTGCAGCAGCTCCATGAGGCCTTCATCGCTGTTCTGCTTTAGTTTCACGGTAGTAAGCTTTCCAACATTCCTAGGGACTTTGCTTAAGCAACCGTTTCGGTACCAGAACACTGCGTAGAGACAGTAAGCTCTGGTCCTGCGTGTATGCTGCGTGTCAACCTAGAAATTGGAGACTGATGGCATAAGGCTTCTTTTCCCATTATGAAAGCTCCGTTCATGCGGCCTCGAAGCTACCTGAAAAGCATTGTTGTTGCCGGGGTTTTCCTCACTGCCGGCATGGTTCTGGGAAGAAAATGAGTTTTCTCCTAAGAAACCTTGGGGTTCCAGTTCCTTGTTGGAAGCTCACCCTGCTCTGCGCTATACCTAAAGTGACAGTCAACGTGAGCCCAAGCTTCGAAGTAAGGCCCTGATTATCCTTGCAAAACGAGAGGCGTGCAGCAGCTCCATGAGGCCTTCATCGTTGTTCTGCTTTAGTTTCAAGGTAGTAAGCTTTTCAACACTCCTAGGGGCCTTGCTTCAGCACCCGTTTCAGTACCAGAACACTGCGTAGAACCAGGAAGCTCTGCTCCTGCGTGTATGCTGCGTGTCAACCTAGAAATTAGAGACTGACGGCACAAGGCTAGTTTTCCCATTATGAAAGCTCCGTTGATGCGGCCCCGAAGCTACCTGAAAAGCACTGTTGTTACCGTGCTTTTACTTACAGCCGGCATGGTTCATAGAAGAAAATGAGTTTTCTCGAAAGAAACCTTGTGCTTCCAGTTCCTAGTTGGAAGCTCACCCGGCTCCGCTCTATACCAAACGTGAAAGTCAATGTGAGCACTAGCCTCGAAGTAAGGCCCTGATTATCCTGGCAAAACGGGAGGCGTGCAGCAGCTCCATGAGGCCTTCATCGCTGTTCTGCTTTAGTTTCACGGTAGTAAGCTTTCCAACATTCCTAGGGACTTTGCTTAAGCAACCGTTTCGGTACCAGAACACTGCGTAGAGACAGTAAGCTCTGGTCCTGCGTGTATGCTGCGTGTCAACCTAGAAATTGGAGACTGATGGCATAAGGCTTCTTTTCCCATTATGAAAGCTCCGTTCATGCGGCCTCGAAGCTACCTGAAAAGCATTGTTGTTGCCGGGGTTTTCCTCACTGCCGGCATGGTTCTGGGAAGAAAATGAGTTTTCTCCTAAGAAACCTTGGGGTTCCAGTTCCTTGTTGGAAGCTCACCCTGCTCTGCGCTATACCTAAAGTGAAAGTCAACGTGAGCCCAAGCTTCGAAGTAAGGCCCTGATTATCCTTGCAAAACGAGAGGCGTGCAGCAGCTCCATGAGGCCTTCATCGTTGTTCTGCTTTAGTTTCAAGGTAGTAAGCTTTTCAACACTCCTAGGGGCCTTGCTTCAGCACCCGTTTCAGTACCAGAACACTGCGTAGAACCAGGAAGCTCTGCTCCTGCGTGTATGCTGCGTGTCAACCTAGAAATTAGAGACTGACGGCACAAGGCTAGTTTTCCCATTATGAAAGCTCCGTTGATGCGGCCCCGAAGCTACCTGAAAAGCACTGTTGTTACCGTGCTTTTACTTACAGCCGGCATGGTTCATAGAAGCAAATGAGTTTTCTCGAAAGAAACCTTGTGCTTCCAGTTCCTAGTTGGAAGCTCACCCGGCTCCGCTCTATACCAAACGTGAAAGTCAATGTGAGCACTAGCCTCGAAGTAAGGCCCTGATTATCCTGGCAAAACGGGAGGCGTGCAGCAGCTCCATGAGGCCTTCATCGCTGTTCTGCTTTAGTTTCACGGTAGTAAGCTTTCCAACATTCCTAGGGACTTTGCTTAAGCAACCGTTTCGGTACCAGAACACTGCGTAGAGACAGTAAGCTCTGGTCCTGCGTGTATGCTGCGTGTCAACCTAGAAATTGGAGACTGATGGCATAAGGCTTCTTTTCCCATTATGAAAGCTCCGTTCATGCGGCCTCGAAGCTACCTGAAAAGCATTGTTGTTGCCGGGGTTTTCCTCACTGCCGGCATGGTTCTGGGAAGAAAATGAGTTTTCTCCTAAGAAACCTTGGGGTTCCAGTTCCTTGTTGGAAGCTCACCCTGCTCTGCGCTATACCTAAAGTGACAGTCAACGTGAGCCCAAGCTTCGAAGTAAGGCCCTGATTATCCTTGCAAAACGAGAGGCGTGCAGCAGCTCCATGAGGCCTTCATCGTTGTTCTGCTTTAGTTTCAAGGTAGTAAGCTTTTCAACACTCCTAGGGGCCTTGCTTCAGCACCCGTTTCAGTACCAGAACACTGCGTAGAACCAGGAAGCTCTGCTCCTGCGTGTATGCTGCGTGTCAACCTAGAAATTAGAGACTGACGGCACAAGGCTAGTTTTCCCATTATGAAAGCTCCGTTGATGCGGCCCCGAAGCTACCTGAAAAGCACTGTTGTTACCGTGCTTTTACTTACAGCCGGCATGGTTCATAGAAGCAAATGAGTTTTCTCGAAAGAAACCTTGTGCTTCCAGTTCCTAGTTGGAAGCTCACCCGGCTCCGCTCTATACCAAACGTGAAAGTCAATGTGAGCACTAGCCTCGAAGTAAGGCCCTGATTATCCTGGCAAAACGGGAGGCGTGCAGCAGCTCCATGAGGCCTTCATCGCTGTTCTGCTTTAGTTTCACGGTAGTAAGCTTTCCAACATTCCTAGGGACTTTGCTTAAGCAACCGTTTCGGTACCAGAACACTGCGTAGAGACAGTAAGCTCTGGTCCTGCGTGTATGCTGCGTGTCAACCTAGAAATTGCAGACTGATGGCATAAGGCTTCTTTTCCCATTATGAAAGCTCCGTTCATGCGGCCTCGAAGCTACCTGAAAAGCATTGTTGTTGCCGGGGTTTTCCTCACTGCCGGCATGGTTCTGGGAAGAAAATGAGTTTTCTCCTAAGAAACCTTGGGGTTCCAGTTCCTTGTTGGAAGCTCACCCTGCTCTGCGCTATACCTAAAGTGAAAGTCAACGTGAGCCCAAGCTTCGAAGTAAGGCCCTGATTATCCTTGCAAAACGAGAGGCGTGCAGCAGCTCCATGAGGCCTTCATCGTCGTTCTGCTTTAGTTTCAAGGTAGTAAGCTTTTCAACACTCCTAGGGGCCTTGCTTCAGCACCCGTTTCAGTACCAGAACACTGCGTAGAACCAGGAAGCTCTGCTCCTGCGTGTATGCTGCGTGTCAACCTAGAAATTAGAGACTGACGGCACAAGGCTAGTTTTCCCATTATGAAAGCTCCGTTGATGCGGCCCCGAAGCTACCTGAAAAGCACTGTTGTTACCGTGCTTTTACTTACAGCCGGCATGGTTCATAGAAGCAAATGAGTTTTCTCGAAAGAAACCTTGTGCTTCCAGTTCCTAGTTGGAAGCTCACCCGGCTCCGCTCTATACCAAACGTGAAAGTCAATGTGAGCACTAGCCTCGAAGTAAGGCCCTGATTATCCGGGCAAAACGGGAGGCGTGCAGCAGCTCCATGAGGCCTTCATCGCTGTTCTGCTTTAGTTTCACGGTAGTAAGCTTTCCAACATTCCTAGGGACTTTGCTTAAGCAACCGTTTCGGTACCAGAACACTGCGTAGAGACAGTAAGCTCTGGTCCTGCGTGTATGCTGCGTGTCAACCTAGAAATTGGAGACTGATGGCATAAGGCTTCTTTTCCCATTATGAAAGCTCCGTTCATGCGGCCTCGAAGCTACCTGAAAAGCATTGTTGTTGCCGGGGTTTTCCTCACTGCCGGCATGGTTCTGGGAAGAAAATGAGTTTTCTCCTAAGAAACCTTGGGGTTCCAGTTCCTTGTTGGAAGCTCACCCTGCTCTGCGCTATACCTAAAGTGACAGTCAACGTGAGCCCAAGCTTCGAAGTAAGGCCCTGATTATCCTTGCAAAACGAGAGGCGTGCAGCAGCTCCATGAGGCCTTCATCGTTGTTCTGCTTTAGTTTCAAGGTAGTAAGCTTTTCAACACTCCTAGGGGCCTTGCTTCAGCACCCGTTTCAGTACCAGAACACTGCGTAGAACCAGGAAGCTCTGCTCCTGCGTGTATGCTGCGTGTCAACCTAGAAATTAGAGACTGACGGCACAAGGCTAGTTTTCCCATTATGAAAGCTCCGTTGATGCGGCCCCGAAGCTACCTGAAAAGCACTGTTGTTACCGTGCTTTTACTTACAGCCGGCATGGTTCATAGAAGCAAATGAGTTTTCTCGAAAGAAACCTTGTGCTTCCAGTTCCTAGTTGGAAGCTCACCCGGCTCCGCTCTATACCAAACGTGAAAGTCAATGTGAGCACTAGCCTCGAAGTAAGGCCCTGATTATCCTGGCAAAACGGGAGGCGTGCAGCAGCTCCATGAGGCCTTCATCGCTGTTCTGCTTTAGTTTCACGGTAGTAAGCTTTCCAACATTCCTAGGGACTTTGCTTAAGCAACCGTTTCGGTACCAGAACACTGCGTAGAGACAGTAAGCTCTGGTCCTGCGTGTATGCTGCGTGTCAACCTAGAAATTGCAGACTGATGGCATAAGGCTTCTTTTCCCATTATGAAAGCTCCGTTCATGCGGCCTCGAAGCTACCTGAAAAGCATTGTTGTTGCCGGGGTTTTCCTCACTGCCGGCATGGTTCTGGGAAGAAAATGAGTTTTCTCCTAAGAAACCTTGGGGTTCCAGTTCCTTGTTGGAAGCTCACCCTGCTCTGCGCTATACCTAAAGTGAAAGTCAACGTGAGCCCAAGCTTCGAAGTAAGGCCCTGATTATCCTTGCAAAACGAGAGGCGTGCAGCAGCTCCATGAGGCCTTCATCGTCGTTCTGCTTTAGTTTCAAGGTAGTAAGCTTTTCAACACTCCTAGGGGCCTTGCTTCAGCACCCGTTTCAGTACCAGAACACTGCGTAGAACCAGGAAGCTCTGCTCCTGCGTGTATGCTGCGTGTCAACCTAGAAATTAGAGACTGACGGCACAAGGCTAGTTTTCCCATTATGAAAGCTCCGTTGATGCGGCCCCGAAGCTACCTGAAAAGCACTGTTGTTACCATGCTTTTACTTACAGCCGGCATGGTTCATAGAAGCAAATGAGTTTTCTCGAAAGAAACCTTGTGCTTCCAGTTCCTAGTTGGAAGCTCACCCGGCTCCGCTCTATACCAAACGTGAAAGTCAATGTGAGCACTAGCCTCGAAGTAAGGCCCTGATTATCCGGGCAAAACGGGAGGCGTGCAGCAGCTCCATGAGGCCTTCATCGCTGTTCTGCTTTAGTTTCACGGTAGTAAGCTTTCCAACATTCCTAGGGACTTTGCTTAAGCAACCGTTTCGGTACCAGAACACTGCGTAGAGACAGTAAGCTCTGGTCCTGCGTGTATGCTGCGTGTCAACCTAGAAATTGGAGACTGATGGCATAAGGCTTCTTTTCCCATTATGAAAGCTCCGTTCATGCGGCCTCGAAGCTACCTGAAAAGCATTGTTGTTGCCGGGGTTTTCCTCACTGCCGGCATGGTTCTGGGAAGAAAATGAGTTTTCTCCTAAGAAACCTTGGGGTTCCAGTTCCTTGTTGGAAGCTCACCCTGCTCTGCGCTATACCTAAAGTGACAGTCAACGTGAGCCCAAGCTTCGAAGTAAGGCCCTGATTATCCTTGCAAAACGAGAGGCGTGCAGCAGCTCCATGAGGCCTTCATCGTTGTTCTGCTTTAGTTTCAAGGTAGTAAGCTTTTCAACACTCCTAGGGGCCTTGCTTCAGCACCCGTTTCAGTACCAGAACACTGCGTAGAACCAGGAAGCTCTGCTCCTGCGTGTATGCTGCGTGTCAACCTAGAAATTAGAGACTGACGGCACAAGGCTAGTTTTCCCATTATGAAAGCTCCGTTGATGCGGCCCCGAAGCTACCTGAAAAGCACTGTTGTTACCGTGCTTTTACTTACAGCCGGCATGGTTCATAGAAGCAAATGAGTTTTCTCGAAAGAAACCTTGTGCTTCCAGTTCCTAGTTGGAAGCTCACCCGGCTCCGCTCTATACCAAACGTGAAAGTCAATGTGAGCACTAGCCTCGAAGTAAGGCCCTGATTATCCTGGCAAAACGGGAGGCGTGCAGCAGCTCCATGAGGCCTTCATCGCTGTTCTGCTTTAGTTTCACGGTAGTAAGCTTTCCAACATTCCTAGGGACTTTGCTTAAGCAACCGTTTCGGTACCAGAACACTGCGTAGAGACAGTAAGCTCTGGTCCTGCGTGTATGCTGCGTGTCAACCTAGAAATTGGAGACTGATGGCATAAGGCTTCTTTTCCCATTATGAAAGCTCCGTTCATGCGGCCTCGAAGCTACCTGAAAAGCATTGTTGTTGCCGGGGTTTTCCTCACTGCCGGCATGGTTCTGGGAAGAAAATGAGTTTTCTCCTAAGAAACCTTGGGGTTCCAGTTCCTTGTTGGAAGCTCACCCTGCTCTGCGCTATACCTAAAGTGAAAGTCAACGTGAGCCCAAGCTTCGAAGTAAGGCCCTGATTATCCTTGCAAAACGAGAGGCGTGCAGCAGCTCCATGAGGCCTTCATCGTTGTTCTGCTTTAGTTTCAAGGTAGTAAGCTTTTCAACACTCCTAGGGGCCTTGCTTCAGCACCCGTTTCAGTACCAGAACACTGCGTAGAACCAGGAAGCTCTGCTCCTGCGTGTATGCTGCGTGTCAACCTAGAAATTAGAGACTGACGGCACAAGGCTAGTTTTCCCATTATGAAAGCTCCGTTGATGCGGCCCCGAAGCTACCTGAAAAGCACTGTTGTTACCGTGCTTTTACTTACAGCCGGCATGGTTCATAGAAGCAAATGAGTTTTCTCGAAAGAAACCTTGTGCTTCCAGTTCCTAGTTGGAAGCTCACCCGGCTCCGCTCTATACCAAACGTGAAAGTCAATGTGAGCACTAGCCTCGAAGTAAGGCCCTGATTATCCTGGCAAAACGGGAGGCGTGCAGCAGCTCCATGAGGCCTTCATCGCTGTTCTGCTTTAGTTTCACGGTAGTAAGCTTTCCAACATTCCTAGGGACTTTGCTTAAGCAACCGTTTCGGTACCAGAACACTGCGTAGAGACAGTAAGCTCTGGTCCTGCGTGTATGCTGCGTGTCAACCTAGAAATTGGAGACTGATGGCATAAGGCTTCTTTTCCCATTATGAAAGCTCCGTTCATGCGGCCTCGAAGCTACCTGAAAAGCATTGTTGTTGCCGGGGTTTTCCTCACTGCCGGCATGGTTCTGGGAAGAAAATGAGTTTTCTCCTAAGAAACCTTGGGGTTCCAGTTCCTTGTTGGAAGCTCACCCTGCTCTGCGCTATACCTAAAGTGAAAGTCAACGTGAGCCCAAGCTTCGAAGTAAGGCCCTGATTATCCTTGCAAAACGAGAGGCGTGCAGCAGCTCCATGAGGCCTTCATCGTTGTTCTGCTTTAGTTTCAAGGTAGTAAGCTTTTCAACACTCCTAGGGGCCTTGCTTCAGCACCCGTTTCAGTACCAGAACACTGCGTAGAACCAGGAAGCTCTGCTCCTGCGTGTATGCTGCGTGTCAACCTAGAAATTAGAGACTGACGGCACAAGGCTAGTTTTCCCATTATGAAAGCTCCGTTGATGCGGCCCCGAAGCTACCTGAAAAGCACTGTTGTTACCGTGCTTTTACTTACAGCCGGCATGGTTCATAGAAGCAAATGAGTTTTCTCGAAAGAAACCTTGTGCTTCCAGTTCCTAGTTGGAAGCTCACCCGGCTCCGCTCTATACCAAACGTGAAAGTCAATGTGAGCACTAGCCTCGAAGTAAGGCCCTGATTATCCTGGCAAAACGGGAGGCGTGCAGCAGCTCCATGAGGCCTTCATCGCTGTTCTGCTTTAGTTTCACGGTAGTAAGCTTTCCAACATTCCTAGGGACTTTGCTTAAGCAACCGTTTCGGTACCAGAACACTGCGTAGAGACAGTAAGCTCTGGTCCTGCGTGTATGCTGCGTGTCAACCTAGAAATTGGAGACTGATGGCATAAGGCTTCTTTTCCCATTATGAAAGCTCCGTTCATGCGGCCTCGAAGCTACCTGAAAAGCATTGTTGTTGCCGGGGTTTTCCTCACTGCCGGCATGGTTCTGGGAAGAAAATGAGTTTTCTCCTAAGAAACCTTGGGGTTCCAGTTCCTTGTTGGAAGCTCACCCTGCTCTGCACTATACCTAAAGTGACAGTCAACGTGAGCCCAAGCTTCGAAGTAAGGCCCTGATTATCCTTGCAAAACGAGAGGCGTGCAGCAGCTCCATGAGGCCTTCATCGTTGTTCTGCTTTAGTTTCAAGGTAGTAAGCTTTTCAACACTCCTAGGGGCCTTGCTTCAGCACCCGTTTCAGTACCAGAACACTGCGTAGAACCAGGAAGCTCTGCTCCTGCGTGTATGCTGCGTGTCAACCTAGAAATTAGAGACTGACGGCACAAGGCTAGTTTTCCCATTATGAAAGCTCCGTTGATGCGGCCCCGAAGCTACCTGAAAAGCACTGTTGTTACCGTGCTTTTACTTACAGCCGGCATGGTTCATAGAAGCAAATGAGTTTTCTCGAAAGAAACCTTGTGCTTCCAGTTCCTAGTTGGAAGCTCACCCGGCTCCGCTCTATACCAAACGTGAAAGTCAATGTGAGCACTAGCCTCGAAGTAAGGCCCTGATTATCCTGGCAAAACGGGAGGCGTGCAGCAGCTCCATGAGGCCTTCATCGCTGTTCTGCATTAGTTTCACGGTAGTAAGCTTTCCAACATTCCTAGGGACTTTGCTTAAGCAACCGTTTCGGTACCAGAACACTGCGTAGAGACAGTAAGCTCTGGTCCTGCGTGTATGCTGCGTGTCAACCTAGAAATTGCAGACTGATGGCATAAGGCTTCTTTTCCCATTATGAAAGCTCCGTTCATGCGGCCTCGAAGCTACCTGAAAAGCATTGTTGTTGCCGGGGTTTTCCTCACTGCCGGCATGGTTCTGGGAAGAAAATGAGTTTTCTCCTAAGAAACCTTGGGGTTCCAGTTCCTTGTTGGAAGCTCACCCTGCTCTGCGCTATACCTAAAGTGAAAGTCAACGTGAGCCCAAGCTTCGAAGTAAGGCCCTGATTATCCTTGCAAAACGAGAGGCGTGCAGCAGCTCCATGAGGCCTTCATCGTCGTTCTGCTTTAGTTTCAAGGTAGTAAGCTTTTCAACACTCCTAGGGGCCTTGCTTCAGCACCCGTTTCAGTACCAGAACACTGCGTAGAACCAGGAAGCTCTGCTCCTGCGTGTATGCTGCGTGTCAACCTAGAAATTAGAGACTGACGGCACAAGGCTAGTTTTCCCATTATGAAAGCTCCGTTGATGCGGCCCCGAAGCTACCTGAAAAGCACTGTTGTTACCGTGCTTTTACTTACAGCCGGCATGGTTCATAGAAGCAAATGAGTTTTCTCGAAAGAAACCTTGTGCTTCCAGTTCCTAGTTGGAAGCTCACCCGGCTCCGCTCTATACCAAACGTGAAAGTCAATGTGAGCACTAGCCTCGAAGTAAGGCCCTGATTATCCTGGCAAAACGGGAGGCGTGCAGCAGCTCCATGAGGCCTTCATCGCTGTTCTGCTTTAGTTTCACGGTAGTAAGCTTTCCAACATTCCTAGGGACTTTGCTTAAGCAACCGTTTCGGTACCAGAACACTGCGTAGAGACAGTAAGCTCTGGTCCTGCGTGTATGCTGCGTGTCAACCTAGAAATTGGAGACTGATGGCATAAGGCTTCTTTTCCCATTATGAAAGCTCCGTTCATGCGGCCTCGAAGCTACCTGAAAAGCATTGTTGTTGCCGGGGTTTTCCTCACTGCCGGCATGGTTCTGGGAAGAAAATGAGTTTTCTCCTAAGAAACCTTGGGGTTCCAGTTCCTTGTTGGAAGCTCACCCTGCTCTGCGCTATACCTAAAGTGACAGTCAACGTGAGCCCAAGCTTCGAAGTAAGGCCCTGATTATCCTTGCAAAACGAGAGGCGTGCAGCAGCTCCATGAGGCCTTCATCGTTGTTCTGCTTTAGTTTCAAGGTAGTAAGCTTTTCAACACTCCTAGGGGCCTTGCTTCAGCACCCGTTTCAGTACCAGAACACTGCGTAGAACCAGGAAGCTCTGCTCCTGCGTGTATGCTGCGTGTCAACCTAGAAATTAGAGACTGACGGCACAAGGCTAGTTTTCCCATTATGAAAGCTCCGTTGATGCGGCCCCGAAGCTACCTGAAAAGCACTGTTGTTACCGTGCTTTTACTTACAGCCGGCATGGTTCATAGAAGAAAATGAGTTTTCTCGAAAGAAACCTTGTGCTTCCAGTTCCTAGTTGGAAGCTCACCCGGCTCCGCTCTATACCAAACGTGAAAGTCAATGTGAGCACTAGCCTCGAAGTAAGGCCCTGATTATCCTGGCAAAACGGGAGGCGTGCAGCAGCTCCATGAGGCCTTCATCGCTGTTCTGCATTAGTTTCACGGTAGTAAGCTTTCCAACATTCCTAGGGACTTTGCTTAAGCAACCGTTTCGGTACCAGAACACTGCGTAGAGACAGTAAGCTCTGGTCCTGCGTGTATGCTGCGTGTCAACCTAGAAATTGCAGACTGATGGCATAAGGCTTCTTTTCCCATTATGAAAGCTCCGTTCATGCGGCCTCGAAGCTACCTGAAAAGCATTGTTGTTGCCGGGGTTTTCCTCACTGCCGGCATGGTTCTGGGAAGAAAATGAGTTTTCTCCTAAGAAACCTTGGGGTTCCAGTTCCTTGTTGGAAGCTCACCCTGCTCTGCGCTATACCTAAAGTGAAAGTCAACGTGAGCCCAAGCTTCGAAGTAAGGCCCTGATTATCCTTGCAAAACGAGAGGCGTGCAGCAGCTCCATGAGGCCTTCATCGTTGTTCTGCTTTAGTTTCAAGGTAGTAAGCTTTTCAACACTCCTAGGGGCCTTGCTTCAGCACCCGTTTCAGTACCAGAACACTGCGTAGAACCAGGAAGCTCTGCTCCTGCGTGTATGCTGCGTGTCAACCTAGAAATTAGAGACTGACGGCACAAGGCTAGTTTTCCCATTATGAAAGCTCCGTTGATGCGGCCCCGAAGCTACCTGAAAAGCACTGTTGTTACCGTGCTTTTACTTACAGCCGGCATGGTTCATAGAAGCAAATGAGTTTTCTCGAAAGAAACCTTGTGCTTCCAGTTCCTAGTTGGAAGCTCACCCGGCTCCGCTCTATACCAAACGTGAAAGTCAATGTGAGCACTAGCCTCGAAGTAAGGCCCTGATTATCCGGGCAAAACGGGAGGCGTGCAGCAGCTCCATGAGGCCTTCATCGCTGTTCTGCTTTAGTTTCACGGTAGTAAGCTTTCCAACATTCCTAGGGACTTTGCTTAAGCAACCGTTTCGGTACCAGAACACTGCGTAGAGACAGTAAGCTCTGGTCCTGCGTGTATGCTGCGTGTCAACCTAGAAATTGGAGACTGATGGCATAAGGCTTCTTTTCCCATTATGAAAGCTCCGTTCATGCGGCCTCGAAGCTACCTGAAAAGCATTGTTGTTGCCGGGGTTTTCCTCACTGCCGGCATGGTTCTGGGAAGAAAATGAGTTTTCTCCTAAGAAACCTTGGGGTTCCAGTTCCTTGTTGGAAGCTCACCCTGCTCTGCGCTATACCTAAAGTGAAAGTCAACGTGAGCCCAAGCTTCGAAGTAAGGCCCTGATTATCCTTGCAAAACGAGAGGCGTGCAGCAGCTCCATGAGGCCTTCATCGTTGTTCTGCTTTAGTTTCAAGGTAGTAAGCTTTTCAACACTCCTAGGGGCCTTGCTTCAGCACCCGTTTCAGTACCAGAACACTGCGTAGAACCAGGAAGCTCTGCTCCTGCGTGTATGCTGCGTGTCAACCTAGAAATTAGAGACTGACGGCACAAGGCTAGTTTTCCCATTATGAAAGCTCCGTTGATGCGGCCCCGAAGCTACCTGAAAAGCACTGTTGTTACCGTGCTTTTACTTACAGCCGGCATGGTTCATAGAAGCAAATGAGTTTTCTCGAAAGAAACCTTGTGCTTCCAGTTCCTAGTTGGAAGCTCACCCGGCTCCGCTCTATACCAAACGTGAAAGTCAATGTGAGCACTAGCCTCGAAGTAAGGCCCTGATTATCCGGGCAAAACGGGAGGCGTGCAGCAGCTCCATGAGGCCTTCATCGCTGTTCTGCTTTAGTTTCACGGTAGTAAGCTTTCCAACATTCCTAGGGACTTTGCTTAAGCAACCGTTTCGGTACCAGAACACTGCGTAGAGACAGTAAGCTCTGGTCCTGCGTGTATGCTGCGTGTCAACCTAGAAATTGGAGACTGATGGCATAAGGCTTCTTTTGCCATTATGAAAGCTCCGTTCATGCGGCCTCGAAGCTACCTGAAAAGCATTGTTGTTGCCGGGGTTTTCCTCACTGCCGGCATGGTTCTGGGAAGAAAATGAGTTTTCTCCTAAGAAACCTTGGGGTTCCAGTTCCTTGTTGGAAGCTCACCCTGCTCTGCGCTATACCTAAAGTGAAAGTCAACGTGAGCCCAAGCTTCGAAGTAAGGCCCTGATTATCCTTGCAAAACGAGAGGCGTGCAGCAGCTCCATGAGGCCTTCATCGTTGTTCTGCTTTAGTTTCAAGGTAGTAAGCTTTTCAACACTCCTAGGGGCCTTGCTTCAGCACCCGTTTCAGTACCAGAACACTGCGTAGAACCAGGAAGCTCTGCTCCTGCGTGTATGCTGCGTGTCAACCTAGAAATTAGAGACTGACGGCACAAGGCTAGTTTTCCCATTATGAAAGCTCCGTTGATGCGGCCCCGAAGCTACCTGAAAAGCACTGTTGTTACCGTGCTTTTACTTACAGCCGGCATGGTTCATAGAAGCAAATGAGTTTTCTCGAAAGAAACCTTGTGCTTCCAGTTCCTAGTTGGAAGCTCACCCGGCTCCGCTCTATACCAAACGTGAAAGTCAATGTGAGCACTAGCCTCGAAGTAAGGCCCTGATTATCCTGGCAAAACGGGAGGCGTGCAGCAGCTCCATGAGGCCTTCATCGCTGTTCTGCTTTAGTTTCACGGTAGTAAGCTTTCCAACATTCCTAGGGACTTTGCTTAAGCAACCGTTTCGGTACCAGAACACTGCGTAGAGACAGTAAGCTCTGGTCCTGCGTGTATGCTGCGTGTCAACCTAGAAATTGGAGACTGATGGCATAAGGCTTCTTTTCCCATTATGAAAGCTCCGTTCATGCGGCCTCGAAGCTACCTGAAAAGCATTGTTGTTGCCGGGGTTTTCCTCACTGCCGGCATGGTTCTGGGAAGAAAATGAGTTTTCTCCTAAGAAACCTTGGGGTTCCAGTTCCTTGTTGGAAGCTCACCCTGCTCTGCGCTATACCTAAAGTGAAAGTCAACGTGAGCCCAAGCTTCGAAGTAAGGCCCTGATTATCCTTGCAAAACGAGAGGCGTGCAGCAGCTCCATGAGGCCTTCATCGTTGTTCTGCTTTAGTTTCAAGGTAGTAAGCTTTTCAACACTCCTAGGGGCCTTGCTTCAGCACCCGTTTCAGTACCAGAACACTGCGTAGAACCAGGAAGCTCTGCTCCTGCGTGTATGCTGCGTGTCAACCTAGAAATTAGAGACTGACGGCACAAGGCTAGTTTTCCCATTATGAAAGCTCCGTTGATGCGGCCCCGAAGCTACCTGAAAAGCACTGTTGTTACCGTGCTTTTACTTACAGCCGGCATGGTTCATAGAAGCAAATGAGTTTTCTCGAAAGAAACCTTGTGCTTCCAGTTCCTAGTTGGAAGCTCACCCGGCTCCGCTCTATACCAAACGTGAAATTCAATGTGAGCACTAGCCTCGAAGTAAGGCCCTGATTATCCTGGCAAAACGGGAGGCGTGCAGCAGCTCCATGAGGCCTTCATCGCTGTTCTGCTTTAGTTTCACGGTAGTAAGCTTTCCAACATTCCTAGGGACTTTGCTTAAGCAACCGTTTCGGTACCAGAACACTGCGTAGAGACAGTAAGCTCTGGTCCTGCGTGTATGCTGCGTGTCAACCTAGAAATTGCAGACTGATGGCATAAGGCTTCTTTTTCCATTATGAAAGCTCCGTTCATGCGGCCTCGAAGCTACCTGAAAAGCATTGTTGTTGCCGGGGTTTTCCTCACTGCCGGCATGGTTCTGGGAAGAAAATGAGTTTTCTCCTAAGAAACCTTGGGGTTCCAGTTCCTTGTTGGAAGCTCACCCTGCTCTGCGCTATACCTAAAGTGAAAGTCAACGTGAGCCCAAGCTTCGAAGTAAGGCCCTGATTATCCTTGCAAAACGAGAGGCGTGCAGCAGCTCCATGAGGCCTTCATCGTCGTTCTGCTTTAGTTTCAAGGTAGTAAGCTTTTCAACACTCCTAGGGGCCTTGCTTCAGCACCCGTTTCAGTACCAGAACACTGCGTAGAACCAGGAAGCTCTGCTCCTGCGTGTATGCTGCGTGTCAACCTAGAAATTAGAGACTGACGGCACAAGGCTAGTTTTCCCATTATGAAAGCTCCGTTGATGCGGCCCCGAAGCTACCTGAAAAGCACTGTTGTTACCGTGCTTTTACTTACAGCCGGCATGGTTCATAGAAGAAAATGAGTTTTCTCGAAAGAAACCTTGTGCTTCCAGTTCCTAGTTGGAAGCTCACCCGGCTCCGCTCTATACCAAACGTGAAAGTCAATGTGAGCACTAGCCTCGAAGTAAGGCCCTGATTATCCGGGCAAAACGGGAGGCGTGCAGCAGCTCCATGAGGCCTTCATCGCTGTTCTGCTTTAGTTTCACGGTAGTAAGCTTTCCAACATTCCTAGGGACTTTGCTTAAGCAACCGTTTCGGTACCAGAACACTGCGTAGAGACAGTAAGCTCTGGTCCTGCGTGTATGCTGCGTGTCAACCTAGAAATTGCAGACTGATGGCATAAGGCTTCTTTTCCCATTATGAAAGCTCCGTTCATGCGGCCTCGAAGCTACCTGAAAAGCATTGTTGTTGCCGGGGTTTTCCTCACTGCCGGCATGGTTCTGGGAAGAAAATGAGTTTTCTCCTAAGAAACCTTGGGGTTCCAGTTCCTTGTTGGAAGCTCACCCTGCTCTGCGCTATACCTAAAGTGAAAGTCAACGTGAGCCCAAGCTTCGAAGTAAGGCCCTGATTATCCTTGCAAAACGAGAGGCGTGCAGCAGCTCCATGAGGCCTTCATCGTTGTTCTGCTTTAGTTTCAAGGTAGTAAGCTTTTCAACACTCCTAGGGGCCTTGCTTCAGCACCCGTTTCAGTACCAGAACACTGCGTAGAACCAGGAAGCTCTGCTCCTGCGTGTATGCTGCGTGTCAACCTAGAAATTAGAGACTGACGGCACAAGGCTAGTTTTCCCATTATGAAAGCTCCGTTGATGCGGCCCCGAAGCTACCTGAAAAGCACTGTTGTTACCGTGCTTTTACTTACAGCCGGCATGGTTCATAGAAGCAAATGAGTTTTCTCGAAAGAAACCTTGTGCTTCCAGTTCCTAGTTGGAAGCTCACCCGGCTCCGCTCTATACCAAACGTGAAAGTCAATGTGAGCACTAGCCTCGAAGTAAGGCCCTGATTATCCGGGCAAAACGGGAGGCGTGCAGCAGCTCCATGAGGCCTTCATCGCTGTTCTGCTTTAGTTTCACGGTAGTAAGCTTTCCAACATTCCTAGGGACTTTGCTTAAGCAACCGTTTCGGTACCAGAACACTGCGTAGAGACAGTAAGCTCTGGTCCTGCGTGTATGCTGCGTGTCAACCTAGAAATTGCAGACTGATGGCATAAGGCTTCTTTTTCCATTATGAAAGCTCCGTTCATGCGGCCTCGAAGCTACCTGAAAAGCATTGTTGTTGCCGGGGTTTTCCTCACTGCCGGCATGGTTCTGGGAAGAAAATGAGTTTTCTCCTAAGAAACCTTGGGGTTCCAGTTCCTTGTTGGAAGCTCACCCTGCTCTGCGCTATACCTAAAGTGAAAGTCAACGTGAGCCCAAGCTTCGAAGTAAGGCCCTGATTATCCTTGCAAAACGAGAGGCGTGCAGCAGCTCCATGAGGCCTTCATCGTTGTTCTGCTTTAGTTTCAAGGTAGTAAGCTTTTCAACACTCCTAGGGGCCTTGCTTCAGCACCCGTTTCAGTACCAGAACACTGCGTAGAACCAGGAAGCTCTGCTCCTGCGTGTATGCTGCGTGTCAACCTAGAAATTAGAGACTGACGGCACAAGGCTAGTTTTCCCATTATGAAAGCTCCGTTGATGCGGCCCCGAAGCTACCTGAAAAGCACTGTTGTTACCGTGCTTTTACTTACAGCCGGCATGGTTCATAGAAGCAAATGAGTTTTCTCGAAAGAAACCTTGTGCTTCCAGTTCCTAGTTGGAAGCTCACCCGGCTCCGCTCTATACCAAACGTGAAAGTCAATGTGAGCACTAGCCTCGAAGTAAGGCCCTGATTATCCGGGCAAAACGGGAGGCGTGCAGCAGCTCCATGAGGCCTTCATCGCTGTTCTGCTTTAGTTTCACGGTAGTAAGCTTTCCAACATTCCTAGGGACTTTGCTTAAGCAACCGTTTCGGTACCAGAACACTGCGTAGAGACAGTAAGCTCTGGTCCTGCGTGTATGCTGCGTGTCAACCTAGAAATTGCAGACTGATGGCATAAGGCTTCTTTTCCCATTATGAAAGCTCCGTTCATGCGGCCTCGAAGCTACCTGAAAAGCATTGTTGTTGCCGGGGTTTTCCTCACTGCCGGCATGGTTCTGGGAAGAAAATGAGTTTTCTCCTAAGAAACCTTGGGGTTCCAGTTCCTTGTTGGAAGCTCACCCTGCTCTGCGCTATACCTAAAGTGAAAGTCAACGTGAGCCCAAGCTTCGAAGTAAGGCCCTGATTATCCTTGCAAAACGAGAGGCGTGCAGCAGCTCCATGAGGCCTTCATCGTTGTTCTGCTTTAGTTTCAAGGTAGTAAGCTTTTCAACACTCCTAGGGGCCTTGCTTCAGCACCCGTTTCAGTACCAGAACACTGCGTAGAACCAGGAAGCTCTGCTCCTGCGTGTATGCTGCGTGTCAACCTAGAAATTAGAGACTGACGGCACAAGGCTAGTTTTCCCATTATGAAAGCTCCGTTGATGCGGCCCCGAAGCTACCTGAAAAGCACTGTTGTTACCGTGCTTTTACTTACAGCCGGCATGGTTCATAGAAGCAAATGAGTTTTCTCGAAAGAAACCTTGTGCTTCCAGTTCCTAGTTGGAAGCTCACCCGGCTCCGCTCTATACCAAACGTGAAAGTCAATGTGAGCACTAGCCTCGAAGTAAGGCCCTGATTATCCTGGCAAAACGGGAGGCGTGCAGCAGCTCCATGAGGCCTTCATCGCTGTTCTGCTTTAGTTTCACGGTAGTAAGCTTTCCAACATTCCTAGGGACTTTGCTTAAGCAACCGTTTCGGTACCAGAACACTGCGTAGAGACAGTAAGCTCTGGTCCTGCGTGTATGCTGCGTGTCAACCTAGAAATTGGAGACTGATGGCATAAGGCTTCTTTTGCCATTATGAAAGCTCCGTTCATGCGGCCTCGAAGCTACCTGAAAAGCATTGTTGTTGCCGGGGTTTTCCTCACTGCCGGCATGGTTCTGGGAAGAAAATGAGTTTTCTCCTAAGAAACCTTGGGGTTCCAGTTCCTTGTTGGAAGCTCACCCTGCTCTGCGCTATACCTAAAGTGAAAGTCAACGTGAGCCCAAGCTTCGAAGTAAGGCCCTGATTATCCTTGCAAAACGAGAGGCGTGCAGCAGCTCCATGAGGCCTTCATCGTTGTTCTGCTTTAGTTTCAAGGTAGTAAGCTTTTCAACACTCCTAGGGGCCTTGCTTCAGCACCCGTTTCAGTACCAGAACACTGCGTAGAACCAGGAAGCTCTGCTCCTGCGTGTATGCTGCGTGTCAACCTAGAAATTAGAGACTGACGGCACAAGGCTAGTTTTCCCATTATGAAAGCTCCGTTGATGCGGCCCCGAAGCTACCTGAAAAGCACTGTTGTTACCGTGCTTTTACTTACAGCCGGCATGGTTCATAGAAGCAAATGAGTTTTCTCGAAAGAAACCTTGTGCTTCCAGTTCCTAGTTGGAAGCTCACCCGGCTCCGCTCTATACCAAACGTGAAATTCAATGTGAGCACTAGCCTCGAAGTAAGGCCCTGATTATCCGGGCAAAACGGGAGGCGTGCAGCAGCTCCATGAGGCCTTCATCGCTGTTCTGCTTTAGTTTCACGGTAGTAAGCTTTCCAACATTCCTAGGGACTTTGCTTAAGCAACCGTTTCGGTACCAGAACACTGCGTAGAGACAGTAAGCTCTGGTCCTGCGTGTATGCTGCGTGTCAACCTAGAAATTGGAGACTGATGGCATAAGGCTTCTTTTCCCATTATGAAAGCTCCGTTCATGCGGCCTCGAAGCTACCTGAAAAGCATTGTTGTTGCCGGGGTTTTCCTCACTGCCGGCATGGTTCTGAGAAGAAAATGAGTTTTCTCCTAAGAAACCTTGGGGTTCCAGTTCCTTGTTGGAAGCTCACCCTGCTCTGCGCTATACCTAAAGTGAAAGTCAACGTGAGCCCAAGCTTCGAAGTAAGGCCCTGATTATCCTTGCAAAACGAGAGGCGTGCAGCAGCTCCATGAGGCCTTCATCGTCGTTCTGCTTTAGTTTCAAGGTAGTAAGCTTTTCAACACTCCTAGGGGCCTTGCTTCAGCACCCGTTTCAGTACCAGAACACTGCGTAGAACCAGGAAGCTCTGCTCCTGCGTGTATGCTGCGTGTCAACCTAGAAATTAGAGACTGACGGCACAAGGCTAGTTTTCCCATTATGAAAGCTCCGTTGATGCGGCCCCGAAGCTACCTGAAAAGCACTGTTGTTACCGTGCTTTTACTTACAGCCGGCATGGTTCATAGAAGCAAATGAGTTTTCTCGAAAGAAACCTTGTGCTTCCAGTTCCTAGTTGGAAGCTCACCCGGCTCCGCTCTATACCAAACGTGAAATTCAATGTGAGCACTAGCCTCGAAGTAAGGCCCTGATTATCCTGGCAAAACGGGAGGCGTGCAGCAGCTCCATGAGGCCTTCATCGCTGTTCTGCTTTAGTTTCACGGTAGTAAGCTTTCCAACATTCCTAGGGACTTTGCTTAAGCAACCGTTTCGGTACCAGAACACTGCGTAGAGACAGTAAGCTCTGGTCCTGCGTGTATGCTGCGTGTCAACCTAGAAATTGCAGACTGATGGCATAAGGCTTCTTTTCCCATTATGAAAGCTCCGTTCATGCGGCCTCGAAGCTACCTGAAAAGCATTGTTGTTGCCGGGGTTTTCCTCACTGCCGGCATGGTTCTGGGAAGAAAATGAGTTTTCTCCTAAGAAACCTTGGGGTTCCAGTTCCTTGTTGGAAGCTCACCCTGCTCTGCGCTATACCTAAAGTGAAAGTCAACGTGAGCCCAAGCTTCGAAGTAAGGCCCTGATTATCCTTGCAAAACGAGAGGCGTGCAGCAGCTCCATGAGGCCTTCATCGTTGTTCTGCTTTAGTTTCAAGGTAGTAAGCTTTTCAACACTCCTAGGGGCCTTGCTTCAGCACCCGTTTCAGTACCAGAACACTGCGTAGAACCAGGAAGCTCTGCTCCTGCGTGTATGCTGCGTGTCAACCTAGAAATTAGAGACTGACGGCACAAGGCTAGTTTTCCCATTATGAAAGCTCCGTTGATGCGGCCCCGAAGCTACCTGAAAAGCACTGTTGTTACCGTGCTTTTACTTACAGCCGGCATGGTTCATAGAAGCAAATGAGTTTTCTCGAAAGAAACCTTGTGCTTCCAGTTCCTAGTTGGAAGCTCACCCGGCTCCGCTCTATACCAAACGTGAAAGTCAATGTGAGCACTAGCCTCGAAGTAAGGCCCTGATTATCCGGGCAAAACGGGAGGCGTGCAGCAGCTCCATGAGGCCTTCATCGCTGTTCTGCTTTAGTTTCACGGTAGTAAGCTTTCCAACATTCCTAGGGACTTTGCTTAAGCAACCGTTTCGGTACCAGAACACTGCGTAGAGACAGTAAGCTCTGGTCCTGCGTGTATGCTGCGTGTCAACCTAGAAATTGCAGACTGATGGCATAAGGCTTCTTTTGCCATTATGAAAGCTCCGTTCATGCGGCCTCGAAGCTACCTGAAAAGCATTGTTGTTGCCGGGGTTTTCCTCACTGCCGGCATGGTTCTGGGAAGAAAATGAGTTTTCTCCTAAGAAACCTTGGGGTTCCAGTTCCTTGTTGGAAGCTCACCCTGCTCTGCGCTATACCTAAAGTGAAAGTCAACGTGAGCCCAAGCTTCGAAGTAAGGCCCTGATTATCCTTGCAAAATGAGAGGCGTGCAGCAGCTCCATGAGGCCTTCATCGTTGTTCTGCTTTAGTTTCAAGGTAGTAAGCTTTTCAACACTCCTAGGGGCCTTGCTTCAGCACCCGTTTCAGTACCAGAACACTGCGTAGAACCAGGAAGCTCTGCTCCTGCGTGTATGCTGCGTGTCAACCTAGAAATTAGAGACTGACGGCACAAGGCTAGTTTTCCCATTATGAAAGCTCCGTTGATGCGGCCCCGAAGCTACCTGAAAAGCACTGTTGTTACCGTGCTTTTACTTACAGCCGGCATGGTTCATAGAAGCAAATGAGTTTTCTCGAAAGAAACCTTGTGCTTCCAGTTCCTAGTTGGAAGCTCACCCGGCTCCGCTCTATACCAAACGTGAAAGTCAATGTGAGCACTAGCCTCGAAGTAAGGCCCTGATTATCCTGGCAAAACGGGAGGCGTGCAGCAGCTCCATGAGGCCTTCATCGCTGTTCTGCTTTAGTTTCACGGTAGTAAGCTTTCCAACATTCCTAGGGACTTTGCTTAAGCAACCGTTTCGGTACCAGAACACTGCGTAGAGACAGTAAGCTCTGGTCCTGCGTGTATGCTGCGTGTCAACCTAGAAATTGGAGACTGATGGCATAAGGCTTCTTTTGCCATTATGAAAGCTCCGTTCATGCGGCCTCGAAGCTACCTGAAAAGCATTGTTGTTGCCGGGGTTTTCCTCACTGCCGGCATGGTTCTGGGAAGAAAATGAGTTTTCTCCTAAGAAACCTTGGGGTTCCAGTTCCTTGTTGGAAGCTCACCCTGCTCTGCGCTATACCTAAAGTGAAAGTCAACGTGAGCCCAAGCTTCGAAGTAAGGCCCTGATTATCCTTGCAAAACGAGAGGCGTGCAGCAGCTCCATGAGGCCTTCATCGTTGTTCTGCTTTAGTTTCAAGGTAGTAAGCTTTTCAACACTCCTAGGGGCCTTGCTTCAGCACCCGTTTCAGTACCAGAACACTGCGTAGAACCAGGAAGCTCTGCTCCTGCGTGTATGCTGCGTGTCAACCTAGAAATTAGAGACTGACGGCACAAGGCTAGTTTTCCCATTATGAAAGCTCCGTTGATGCGGCCCCGAAGCTACCTGAAAAGCACTGTTGTTACCGTGCTTTTACTTACAGCCGGCATGGTTCATAGAAGCAAATGAGTTTTCTCGAAAGAAACCTTGTGCTTCCAGTTCCTAGTTGGAAGCTCACCCGGCTCCGCTCTATACCAAACGTGAAAGTCAATGTGAGCACTAGCCTCGAAGTAAGGCCCTGATTATCCGGGCAAAACGGGAGGCGTGCAGCAGCTCCATGAGGCCTTCATCGCTGTTCTGCTTTAGTTTCACGGTAGTAAGCTTTCCAACATTCCTAGGGATTTTGCTTAAGCAACCGTTTCGGTACCAGAACACTGCGTAGAGACAGTAAGCTCTGGTCCTGCGTGTATGCTGCGTGTCAACCTAGAAATTGGAGACTGATGGCATAAGGCTTCTTTTCCCATTATGAAAGCTCCGTTCATGCGGCCTCGAAGCTACCTGAAAAGCATTGTTGTTGCCGGGGTTTTCCTCACTGCCGGCATGGTTCTGAGAAGAAAATGAGTTTTCTCCTAAGAAACCTTGGGGTTCCAGTTCCTTGTTGGAAGCTCACCCTGCTCTGCGCTATACCTAAAGTGAAAGTCAACGTGAGCCCAAGCTTCGAAGTAAGGCCCTGATTATCCTTGCAAAACGAGAGGCGTGCAGCAGCTCCATGAGGCCTTCATCGTTGTTCTGCTTTAGTTTCAAGGTAGTAAGCTTTTCAACACTCCTAGGGGCCTTGCTTCAGCACCCGTTTCAGTACCAGAACACTGCGTAGAACCAGGAAGCTCTGCTCCTGCGTGTATGCTGCGTGTCAACCTAGAAATTAGAGACTGACGGCACAAGGCTAGTTTTCCCATTATGAAAGCTCCGTTGATGCGGCCCCGAAGCTACCTGAAAAGCACTGTTGTTACCGTGCTTTTACTTACAGCCGGCATGGTTCATAGAAGCAAATGAGTTTTCTCGAAAGAAACCTTGTGCTTCCAGTTCCTAGTTGGAAGCTCACCCGGCTCCGCTCTATACCAAACGTGAA
Organism: Eubalaena glacialis; assembly: GCF_028564815.1. NCBI lineage: Eukaryota > Metazoa > Chordata > Mammalia > Artiodactyla > Balaenidae > Eubalaena > Eubalaena glacialis. Next base: position 29,620,150 of record NC_083725.1, read on the forward strand.
AGTCAATGTGAGCACTAGCCTCGAAGTAAGGCCCTGATTATCCGGGCAAAACGGGAGGCGTGCAGCAGCTCCATGAGGCCTTCATCGCTGTTCTGCTTTAGTTTCACGGTAGTAAGCTTTCCAACATTCCTAGGGACTTTGCTTAAGCAACCGTTTCGGTACCAGAACACTGCGTAGAGACAGTAAGCTCTGGTCCTGCGTGTATGCTGCGTGTCAACCTAGAAATTGCAGACTGATGGCATAAGGCTTCTTTTCCCATTATGAAAGCTCCGTTCATGCGGCCTCGAAGCTACCTGAAAAGCATTGTTGTTGCCGGGGTTTTCCTCACTGCCGGCATGGTTCTGGGAAGAAAATGAGTTTTCTCCTAAGAAACCTTGGGGTTCCAGTTCCTTGTTGGAAGCTCACCCTGCTCTGCGCTATACCTAAAGTGAAAGTCAACGTGAGCCCAAGCTTCGAAGTAAGGCCCTGATTATCCTTGCAAAACGAGAGGCGTGCAGCAGCTCCATGAGGCCTTCATCGTTGTTCTGCTTTAGTTTCAAGGTAGTAAGCTTTTCAACACTCCTAGGGGCCTTGCTTCAGCACCCGTTTCAGTACCAGAACACTGCGTAGAACCAGGAAGCTCTGCTCCTGCGTGTATGCTGCGTGTCAACCTAGAAATTAGAGACTGACGGCACAAGGCTAGTTTTCCCATTATGAAAGCTCCGTTGATGCGGCCCCGAAGCTACCTGAAAAGCACTGTTGTTACCGTGCTTTTACTTACAGCCGGCATGGTTCATAGAAGCAAATGAGTTTTCTCGAAAGAAACCTTGTGCTTCCAGTTCCTAGTTGGAAGCTCACCCGGCTCCGCTCTATACCAAACGTGAAAGTCAATGTGAGCACTAGCCTCGAAGTAAGGCCCTGATTATCCTGGCAAAACGGGAGGCGTGCAGCAGCTCCATGAGGCCTTCATCGCTGTTCTGCTTTAGTTTCACGGTAGTAAGCTTTCCAACATTCCTAGGGACTTTGCTTAAGCAACCGTTTCGGTACCAGAACACTGCGTAGAGACAGTAAGCTCTGGTCCTGCGTGTATGCTGCGTGTCAACCTAGAAATTGGAGACTGATGGCATAAGGCTTCTTTTGCCATTATGAAAGCTCCGTTCATGCGGCCTCGAAGCTACCTGAAAAGCATTGTTGTTGCCGGGGTTTTCCTCACTGCCGGCATGGTTCTGAGAAGAAAATGAGTTTTCTCCTAAGAAACCTTGGGGTTCCAGTTCCTTGTTGGAAGCTCACCCTGCTCTGCGCTATACCTAAAGTGAAAGTCAACGTGAGCCCAAGCTTCGAAGTAAGGCCCTGATTATCCTTGCAAAACGAGAGGCGTGCAGCAGCTCCATGAGGCCTTCATCGTTGTTCTGCTTTAGTTTCAAGGTAGTAAGCTTTTCAACACTCCTAGGGGCCTTGCTTCAGCACCCGTTTCAGTACCAGAACACTGCGTAGAACCAGGAAGCTCTGCTCCTGCGTGTATGCTGCGTGTCAACCTAGAAATTAGAGACTGACGGCACAAGGCTAGTTTTCCCATTATGAAAGCTCCGTTGATGCGGCCCCGAAGCTACCTGAAAAGCACTGTTGTTACCGTGCTTTTACTTACAGCCGGCATGGTTCATAGAAGCAAATGAGTTTTCTCGAAAGAAACCTTGTGCTTCCAGTTCCTAGTTGGAAGCTCACCCGGCTCCGCTCTATACCAAACGTGAAAGTCAATGTGAGCACTAGCCTCGAAGTAAGGCCCTGATTATCCTGGCAAAACGGGAGGCGTGCAGCAGCTCCATGAGGCCTTCATCGCTGTTCTGCTTTAGTTTCACGGTAGTAAGCTTTCCAACATTCCTAGGGACTTTGCTTAAGCAACCGTTTCGGTACCAGAACACTGCGTAGAGACAGTAAGCTCTGGTCCTGCGTGTATGCTGCGTGTCAACCTAGAAATTGGAGACTGATGGCATAAGGCTTCTTTTCCCATTATGAAAGCTCCGTTCATGCGGCCTCGAAGCTACCTGAAAAGCATTGTTGTTGCCGGGGTTTTCCTCACTGCCGGCATGGTTCTGGGAAGAAAATGAGTTTTCTCCTAAGAAACCTTGGGGTTCCAGTTCCTTGTTGGAAGCTCACCCTGCTCTGCGCTATACCTAAAGTGAAAGTCAACGTGAGCCCAAGCTTCGAAGTAAGGCCCTGATTATCCTTGCAAAACGAGAGGCGTGCAGCAGCTCCATGAGGCCTTCATCGTTGTTCTGCTTTAGTTTCAAGGTAGTAAGCTTTTCAACACTCCTAGGGGCCTTGCTTCAGCACCCGTTTCAGTACCAGAACACTGCGTAGAACCAGGAAGCTCTGCTCCTGCGTGTATGCTGCGTGTCAACCTAGAAATTAGAGACTGACGGCACAAGGCTAGTTTTCCCATTATGAAAGCTCCGTTGATGCGGCCCCGAAGCTACCTGAAAAGCACTGTTGTTACCGTGCTTTTACTTACAGCCGGCATGGTTCATAGAAGCAAATGAGTTTTCTCGAAAGAAACCTTGTGCTTCCAGTTCCTAGTTGGAAGCTCACCCGGCTCCGCTCTATACCAAACGTGAAAGTCAATGTGAGCACTAGCCTCGAAGTAAGGCCCTGATTATCCTGGCAAAACGGGAGGCGTGCAGCAGCTCCATGAGGCCTTCATCGCTGTTCTGCTTTAGTTTCACGGTAGTAAGCTTTCCAACATTCCTAGGGACTTTGCTTAAGCAACCGTTTCGGTACCAGAACACTGCGTAGAGACAGTAAGCTCTGGTCCTGCGTGTATGCTGCGTGTCAACCTAGAAATTGCAGACTGATGGCATAAGGCTTCTTTTCCCATTATGAAAGCTCCGTTCATGCGGCCTCGAAGCTACCTGAAAAGCATTGTTGTTGCCGGGGTTTTCCTCACTGCCGGCATGGTTCTGGGAAGAAAATGAGTTTTCTCCTAAGAAACCTTGGGGTTCCAGTTCCTTGTTGGAAGCTCACCCTGCTCTGCGCTATACCTAAAGTGAAAGTCAACGTGAGCCCAAGCTTCGAAGTAAGGCCCTGATTATCCTTGCAAAACGAGAGGCGTGCAGCAGCTCCATGAGGCCTTCATCGTTGTTCTGCTTTAGTTTCAAGGTAGTAAGCTTTTCAACACTCCTAGGGGCCTTGCTTCAGCACCCGTTTCAGTACCAGAACACTGCGTAGAACCAGGAAGCTCTGCTCCTGCGTGTATGCTGCGTGTCAACCTAGAAATTAGAGACTGACGGCACAAGGCTAGTTTTCCCATTATGAAAGCTCCGTTGATGCGGCCCCGAAGCTACCTGAAAAGCACTGTTGTTACCGTGCTTTTACTTACAGCCGGCATGGTTCATAGAAGAAAATGAGTTTTCTCGAAAGAAACCTTGTGCTTCCAGTTCCTAGTTGGAAGCTCACCCGGCTCCGCTCTATACCAAACGTGAAAGTCAATGTGAGCACTAGCCTCGAAGTAAGGCCCTGATTATCCTGGCAAAACGGGAGGCGTGCAGCAGCTCCATGAGGCCTTCATCGCTGTTCTGCTTTAGTTTCACGGTAGTAAGCTTTCCAACATTCCTAGGGACTTTGCTTAAGCAACCGTTTCGGTACCAGAACACTGCGTAGAGACAGTAAGCTCTGGTCCTGCGTGTATGCTGCGTGTCAACCTAGAAATTGCAGACTGATGGCATAAGGCTTCTTTTCCCATTATGAAAGCTCCGTTCATGCGGCCTCGAAGCTACCTGAAAAGCATTGTTGTTGCCGGGGTTTTCCTCACTGCCGGCATGGTTCTGAGAAGAAAATGAGTTTTCTCCTAAGAAACCTTGGGGTTCCAGTTCCTTGTTGGAAGCTCACCCTGCTCTGCGCTATACCTAAAGTGAAAGTCAACGTGAGCCCAAGCTTCGAAGTAAGGCCCTGATTATCCTTGCAAAACGAGAGGCGTGCAGCAGCTCCATGAGGCCTTCATCGTTGTTCTGCTTTAGTTTCAAGGTAGTAAGCTTTTCAACACTCCTAGGGGCCTTGCTTCAGCACCCGTTTCAGTACCAGAACACTGCGTAGAACCAGGAAGCTCTGCTCCTGCGTGTATGCTGCGTGTCAACCTAGAAATTAGAGACTGACGGCACAAGGCTCGTTTTCCCATTATGAAAGCTCCGTTGATGCGGCCCCGAAGCTACCTGAAAAGCACTGTTGTTACCGTGCTTTTACTTACAGCCGGCATGGTTCATAGAAGCAAATGAGTTTTCTCGAAAGAAACCTTGTGCTTCCAGTTCCTAGTTGGAAGCTCACCCGGCTCCGCTCTATACCAAACGTGAAAGTCAATGTGAGCACTAGCCTCGAAGTAAGGCCCTGATTATCCGGGCAAAACGGGAGGCGTGCAGCAGCTCCATGAGGCCTTCATCGCTGTTCTGCTTTAGTTTCACGGTAGTAAGCTTTCCAACATTCCTAGGGACTTTGCTTAAGCAACCGTTTCGGTACCAGAACACTGCGTAGAGACAGTAAGCTCTGGTCCTGCGTGTATGCTGCGTGTCAACCTAGAAACTGGAGACTGATGGCATAAGGCTTCTTTTCCCATTATGAAAGCTCCGTTCATGCGGCCTCGAAGCTACCTGAAAAGCATTGTTGTTGCCGGGGTTTTCCTCACTGCCGGCATGGTTCTGGGAAGAAAATGAGTTTTCTCCTAAGAAACCTTGGGGTTCCAGTTCCTTGTTGGAAGCTCACCCTGCTCTGCGCTATACCTAAAGTGAAAGTCAACGTGAGCCCAAGCTTCGAAGTAAGGCCCTGATTATCCTTGCAAAACGAGAGGCGTGCAGCAGCTCCATGAGGCCTTCATCGTTGTTCTGCTTTAGTTTCAAGGTAGTAAGCTTTTCAACACTCCTAGGGGCCTTGCTTCAGCACCCGTTTCAGTACCAGAACACTGCGTAGAACCAGGAAGCTCTGCTCCTGCGTGTATGCTGCGTGTCAACCTAGAAATTAGAGACTGACGGCACAAGGCTAGTTTTCCCATTATGAAAGCTCCGTTGATGCGGCCCCGAAGCTACCTGAAAAGCACTGTTGTTACCGTGCTTTTACTTACAGCCGGCATGGTTCATAGAAGCAAATGAGTTTTCTCGAAAGAAACCTTGTGCTTCCAGTTCCTAGTTGGAAGCTCACCCGGCTCCGCTCTATACCAAACGTGAAAGTCAATGTGAGCACTAGCCTCGAAGTAAGGCCCTGATTATCCTGGCAAAACGGGAGGCGTGCAGCAGCTCCATGAGGCCTTCATCGCTGTTCTGCTTTAGTTTCACGGTAGTAAGCTTTCCAACATTCCTAGGGACTTTGCTTAAGCAACCGTTTCGGTACCAGAACACTGCGTAGAGACAGTAAGCTCTGGTCCTGCGTGTATGCTGCGTGTCAACCTAGAAACTGGAGACTGATGGCATAAGGCTTCTTTTCCCATTATGAAAGCTCCGTTCATGCGGCCTCGAAGCTACCTGAAAAGCATTGTTGTTGCCGGGGTTTTCCTCACTGCCGGCATGGTTCTGGGAAGAAAATGAGTTTTCTCCTAAGAAACCTTGGGGTTCCAGTTCCTTGTTGGAAGCTCACCCTGCTCTGCGCTATACCTAAAGTGAAAGTCAACGTGAGCCCAAGCTTCGAAGTAAGGCCCTGATTATCCTTGCAAAACGAGAGGCGTGCAGCAGCTCCATGAGGCCTTCATCGTTGTTCTGCTTTAGTTTCAAGGTAGTAAGCTTTTCAACACTCCTAGGGGCCTTGCTTCAGCACCCGTTTCAGTACCAGAACACTGCGTAGAACCAGGAAGCTCTGCTCCTGCGTGTATGCTGCGTGTCAACCTAGAAATTAGAGACTGACGGCACAAGGCTAGTTTTCCCATTATGAAAGCTCCGTTGATGCGGCCCCGAAGCTACCTGAAAAGCACTGTTGTTACCGTGCTTTTACTTACAGCCGGCATGGTTCATAGAAGCAAATGAGTTTTCTCGAAAGAAACCTTGTGCTTCCAGTTCCTAGTTGGAAGCTCACCCGGCTCCGCTCTATACCAAACGTGAAAGTCAATGTGAGCACTAGCCTCGAAGTAAGGCCCTGATTATCCTGGCAAAACGGGAGGCGTGCAGCAGCTCCATGAGGCCTTCATCGCTGTTCTGCTTTAGTTTCACGGTAGTAAGCTTTCCAACATTCCTAGGGACTTTGCTTAAGCAACCGTTTCGGTACCAGAACACTGCGTAGAGACAGTAAGCTCTGGTCCTGCGTGTATGCTGCGTGTCAACCTAGAAACTGGAGACTGATGGCATAAGGCTTCTTTTCCCATTATGAAAGCTCCGTTCATGCGGCCTCGAAGCTACCTGAAAAGCATTGTTGTTGCCGGGGTTTTCCTCACTGCCGGCATGGTTCTGGGAAGAAAATGAGTTTTCTCCTAAGAAACCTTGGGGTTCCAGTTCCTTGTTGGAAGCTCACCCTGCTCTGCGCTATACCTAAAGTGAAAGTCAACGTGAGCCCAAGCTTCGAAGTAAGGCCCTGATTATCCTTGCAAAACGAGAGGCGTGCAGCAGCTCCATGAGGCCTTCATCGTTGTTCTGCTTTAGTTTCAAGGTAGTAAGCTTTTCAACACTCCTAGGGGCCTTGCTTCAGCACCCGTTTCAGTACCAGAACACTGCGTAGAACCAGGAAGCTCTGCTCCTGCGTGTATGCTGCGTGTCAACCTAGAAATTAGAGACTGACGGCACAAGGCTAGTTTTCCCATTATGAAAGCTCCGTTGATGCGGCCCCGAAGCTACCTGAAAAGCACTGTTGTTACCGTGCTTTTACTTACAGCCGGCATGGTTCATAGAAGCAAATGAGTTTTCTCGAAAGAAACCTTGTGCTTCCAGTTCCTAGTTGGAAGCTCACCCGGCTCCGCTCTATACCAAACGTGAAAGTCAATGTGAGCACTAGCCTCGAAGTAAGGCCCTGATTATCCTGGCAAAACGGGAGGCGTGCAGCAGCTCCATGAGGCCTTCATCGCTGTTCTGCTTTAGTTTCACGGTAGTAAGCTTTCCAACATTCCTAGGGACTTTGCTTAAGCAACCGTTTCGGTACCAGAACACTGCGTAGAGACAGTAAGCTCTGGTCCTGCGTGTATGCTGCGTGTCAACCTAGAAATTGCAGACTGATGGCATAAGGCTTCTTTTCCCATTATGAAAGCTCCGTTCATGCGGCCTCGAAGCTACCTGAAAAGCATTGTTGTTGCCGGGGTTTTCCTCACTGCCGGCATGGTTCTGAGAAGAAAATGAGTTTTCTCCTAAGAAACCTTGGGGTTCCAGTTCCTTGTTGGAAGCTCACCCTGCTCTGCGCTATACCTAAAGTGAAAGTCAACGTGAGCCCAAGCTTCGAAGTAAGGCCCTGATTATCCTTGCAAAACGAGAGGCGTGCAGCAGCTCCATGAGGCCTTCATCGTTGTTCTGCTTTAGTTTCAAGGTAGTAAGCTTTTCAACACTCCTAGGGGCCTTGCTTCAGCACCCGTTTCAGTACCAGAACACTGCGTAGAACCAGGAAGCTCTGCTCCTGCGTGTATGCTGCGTGTCAACCTAGAAATTAGAGACTGACGGCACAAGGCTCGTTTTCCCATTATGAAAGCTCCGTTGATGCGGCCCCGAAGCTACCTGAAAAGCACTGTTGTTACCGTGCTTTTACTTACAGCCGGCATGGTTCATAGAAGAAAATGAGTTTTCTCGAAAGAAACCTTGTGCTTCCAGTTCCTAGTTGGAAGCTCACCCGGCTCCGCTCTATACCAAACGTGAAAGTCAATGTGAGCACTAGCCTCGAAGTAAGGCCCTGATTATCCTGGCAAAACGGGAGGCGTGCAGCAGCTCCATGAGGCCTTCATCGCTGTTCTGCTTTAGTTTCACGGTAGTAAGCTTTCCAACATTCCTAGGGACTTTGCTTAAGCAACCGTTTCGGTACCAGAACACTGCGTAGAGACAGTAAGCTCTGGTCCTGCGTGTATGCTGCGTGTCAACCTAGAAATTGGAGACTGATGGCATAAGGCTTCTTTTCCCATTATGAAAGCTCCGTTCATGCGGCCTCGAAGCTACCTGAAAAGCATTGTTGTTGCCGGGGTTTTCCTCACTGCCGGCATGGTTCTGGGAAGAAAATGAGTTTTCTCCTAAGAAACCTTGGGGTTCCAGTTCCTTGTTGGAAGCTCACCCTGCTCTGCGCTATACCTAAAGTGAAAGTCAACGTGAGCCCAAGCTTCGAAGTAAGGCCCTGATTATCCTTGCAAAACGAGAGGCGTGCAGCAGCTCCATGAGGCCTTCATCGTTGTTCTGCTTTAGTTTCAAGGTAGTAAGCTTTTCAACACTCCTAGGGGCCTTGCTTCAGCACCCGTTTCAGTACCAGAACACTGCGTAGAACCAGGAAGCTCTGCTCCTGCGTGTATGCTGCGTGTCAACCTAGAAATTAGAGACTGACGGCACAAGGCTCGTTTTCCCATTATGAAAGCTCCGTTGATGCGGCCCCGAAGCTACCTGAAAAGCACTGTTGTTACCGTGCTTTTACTTACAGCCGGCATGGTTCATAGAAGAAAATGAGTTTTCTCGAAAGAAACCTTGTGCTTCCAGTTCCTAGTTGGAAGCTCACCCGGCTCCGCTCTATACCAAACGTGAAAGTCAATGTGAGCACTAGCCTCGAAGTAAGGCCCTGATTATCCTGGCAAAACGGGAGGCGTGCAGCAGCTCCATGAGGCCTTCATCGCTGTTCTGCTTTAGTTTCACGGTAGTAAGCTTTCCAACATTCCTAGGGACTTTGCTTAAGCAACCGTTTCGGTACCAGAACACTGCGTAGAGACAGTAAGCTCTGGTCCTGCGTGTATGCTGCGTGTCAACCTAGAAATTGCAGACTGATGGCATAAGGCTTCTTTTCCCATTATGAAAGCTCCGTTCATGCGGCCTCGAAGCTACCTGAAAAGCATTGTTGTTGCCGGGGTTTTCCTCACTGCCGGCATGGTTCTGAGAAGAAAATGAGTTTTCTCCTAAGAAACCTTGGGGTTCCAGTTCCTTGTTGGAAGCTCACCCTGCTCTGCGCTATACCTAAAGTGAAAGTCAACGTGAGCCCAAGCTTCGAAGTAAGGCCCTGATTATCCTTGCAAAACGAGAGGCGTGCAGCAGCTCCATGAGGCCTTCATCGTTGTTCTGCTTTAGTTTCAAGGTAGTAAGCTTTTCAACACTCCTAGGGGCCTTGCTTCAGCACCCGTTTCAGTACCAGAACACTGCGTAGAACCAGGAAGCTCTGCTCCTGCGTGTATGCTGCGTGTCAACCTAGAAATTAGAGACTGACGGCACAAGGCTCGTTTTCCCATTATGAAAGCTCCGTTGATGCGGCCCCGAAGCTACCTGAAAAGCACTGTTGTTACCGTGCTTTTACTTACAGCCGGCATGGTTCATAGAAGCAAATGAGTTTTCTCGAAAGAAACCTTGTGCTTCCAGTTCCTAGTTGGAAGCTCACCCGGCTCCGCTCTATACCAAACGTGAAAGTCAATGTGAGCACTAGCCTCGAAGTAAGGCCCTGATTATCCGGGCAAAACGGGAGGCGTGCAGCAGCTCCATGAGGCCTTCATCGCTGTTCTGCTTTAGTTTCACGGTAGTAAGCTTTCCAACATTCCTAGGGACTTTGCTTAAGCAACCGTTTCGGTACCAGAACACTGCGTAGAGACAGTAAGCTCTGGTCCTGCGTGTATGCTGCGTGTCAACCTAGAAATTGCAGACTGATGGCATAAGGCTTCTTTTCCCATTATGAAAGCTCCGTTCATGCGGCCTCGAAGCTACCTGAAAAGCATTGTTGTTGCCGGGGTTTTCCTCACTGCCGGCATGGTTCTGGGAAGAAAATGAGTTTTCTCCTAAGAAACCTTGGGGTTCCAGTTCCTTGTTGGAAGCTCACCCTGCTCTGCGCTATACCTAAAGTGAAAGTCAACGTGAGCCCAAGCTTCGAAGTAAGGCCCTGATTATCCTTGCAAAACGAGAGGCGTGCAGCAGCTCCATGAGGCCTTCATCGTTGTTCTGCTTTAGTTTCAAGGTAGTAAGCTTTTCAACACTCCTAGGGGCCTTGCTTCAGCACCCGTTTCAGTACCAGAACACTGCGTAGAACCAGGAAGCTCTGCTCCTGCGTGTATGCTGCGTGTCAACCTAGAAATTAGAGACTGACGGCACAAGGCTCGTTTTCCCATTATGAAAGCTCCGTTGATGCGGCCCCGAAGCTACCTGAAAAGCACTGTTGTTACCGTGCTTTTACTTACAGCCGGCATGGTTCATAGAAGCAAATGAGTTTTCTCGAAAGAAACCTTGTGCTTCCAGTTCCTAGTTGGAAGCTCACCCGGCTCCGCTCTATACCAAACGTGAAAGTCAATGTGAGCACTAGCCTCGAAGTAAGGCCCTGATTATCCGGGCAAAACGGGAGGCGTGCAGCAGCTCCATGAGGCCTTCATCGCTGTTCTGCTTTAGTTTCACGGTAGTAAGCTTTCCAACATTCCTAGGGACTTTGCTTAAGCAACCGTTTCGGTACCAGAACACTGCGTAGAGACAGTAAGCTCTGGTCCTGCGTGTATGCTGCGTGTCAACCTAGAAACTGGAGACTGATGGCATAAGGCTTCTTTTCCCATTATGAAAGCTCCGTTCATGCGGCCTCGAAGCTACCTGAAAAGCATTGTTGTTGCCGGGGTTTTCCTCACTGCCGGCATGGTTCTGGGAAGAAAATGAGTTTTCTCCTAAGAAACCTTGGGGTTCCAGTTCCTTGTTGGAAGCTCACCCTGCTCTGCGCTATACCTAAAGTGAAAGTCAACGTGAGCCCAAGCTTCGAAGTAAGGCCCTGATTATCCTTGCAAAACGAGAGGCGTGCAGCAGCTCCATGAGGCCTTCATCGTTGTTCTGCTTTAGTTTCAAGGTAGTAAGCTTTTCAACACTCCTAGGGGCCTTGCTTCAGCACCCGTTTCAGTACCAGAACACTGCGTAGAACCAGGAAGCTCTGCTCCTGCGTGTATGCTGCGTGTCAACCTAGAAATTAGAGACTGACGGCACAAGGCTAGTTTTCCCATTATGAAAGCTCCGTTGATGCGGCCCCGAAGCTACCTGAAAAGCACTGTTGTTACCGTGCTTTTACTTACAGCCGGCATGGTTCATAGAAGCAAATGAGTTTTCTCGAAAGAAACCTTGTGCTTCCAGTTCCTAGTTGGAAGCTCACCCGGCTCCGCTCTATACCAAACGTGAAAGTCAATGTGAGCACTAGCCTCGAAGTAAGGCCCTGATTATCCTGGCAAAACGGGAGGCGTGCAGCAGCTCCATGAGGCCTTCATCGCTGTTCTGCTTTAGTTTCACGGTAGTAAGCTTTCCAACATTCCTAGGGACTTTGCTTAAGCAACCGTTTCGGTACCAGAACACTGCGTAGAGACAGTAAGCTCTGGTCCTGCGTGTATGCTGCGTGTCAACCTAGAAACTGGAGACTGATGGCATAAGGCTTCTTTTCCCATTATGAAAGCTCCGTTCATGCGGCCTCGAAGCTACCTGAAAAGCATTGTTGTTGCCGGGGTTTTCCTCACTGCCGGCATGGTTCTGGGAAGAAAATGAGTTTTCTCCTAAGAAACCTTGGGGTTCCAGTTCCTTGTTGGAAGCTCACCCTGCTCTGCGCTATACCTAAAGTGAAAGTCAACGTGAGCCCAAGCTTCGAAGTAAGGCCCTGATTATCCTTGCAAAACGAGAGGCGTGCAGCAGCTCCATGAGGCCTTCATCGTTGTTCTGCTTTAGTTTCAAGGTAGTAAGCTTTTCAACACTCCTAGGGGCCTTGCTTCAGCACCCGTTTCAGTACCAGAACACTGCGTAGAACCAGGAAGCTCTGCTCCTGCGTGTATGCTGCGTGTCAACCTAGAAATTAGAGACTGACGGCACAAGGCTAGTTTTCCCATTATGAAAGCTCCGTTGATGCGGCCCCGAAGCTACCTGAAAAGCACTGTTGTTACCGTGCTTTTACTTACAGCCGGCATGGTTCATAGAAGCAAATGAGTTTTCTCGAAAGAAACCTTGTGCTTCCAGTTCCTAGTTGGAAGCTCACCCGGCTCCGCTCTATACCAAACGTGAAAGTCAATGTGAGCACTAGCCTCGAAGTAAGGCCCTGATTATCCTGGCAAAACGGGAGGCGTGCAGCAGCTCCATGAGGCCTTCATCGCTGTTCTGCTTTAGTTTCACGGTAGTAAGCTTTCCAACATTCCTAGGGACTTTGCTTAAGCAACCGTTTCGGTACCAGAACACTGCGTAGAGACAGTAAGCTCTGGTCCTGCGTGTATGCTGCGTGTCAACCTAGAAATTGGAGACTGATGGCATAAGGCTTCTTTTCCCATTATGAAAGCTCCGTTCATGCGGCCTCGAAGCTACCTGAAAAGCATTGTTGTTGCCGGGGTTTTCCTCACTGCCGGCATGGTTCTGGGAAGAAAATGAGTTTTCTCCTAAGAAACCTTGGGGTTCCAGTTCCTTGTTGGAAGCTCACCCTGCTCTGCGCTATACCTAAAGTGAAAGTCAACGTGAGCCCAAGCTTCGAAGTAAGGCCCTGATTATCCTTGCAAAACGAGAGGCGTGCAGCAGCTCCATGAGGCCTTCATCGTTGTTCTGCTTTAGTTTCAAGGTAGTAAGCTTTTCAACACTCCTAGGGGCCTTGCTTCAGCACCCGTTTCAGTACCAGAACACTGCGTAGAACCAGGAAGCTCTGCTCCTGCGTGTATGCTGCGTGTCAACCTAGAAATTAGAGACTGACGGCACAAGGCTAGTTTTCCCATTATGAAAGCTCCGTTGATGCGGCCCCGAAGCTACCTGAAAAGCACTGTTGTTACCGTGCTTTTACTTACAGCCGGCATGGTTCATAGAAGCAAATGAGTTTTCTCGAAAGAAACCTTGTGCTTCCAGTTCCTAGTTGGAAGCTCACCCGGCTCCGCTCTATACCAAACGTGAAAGTCAATGTGAGCACTAGCCTCGAAGTAAGGCCCTGATTATCCTGGCAAAACGGGAGGCGTGCAGCAGCTCCATGAGGCCTTCATCGCTGTTCTGCTTTAGTTTCACGGTAGTAAGCTTTCCAACATTCCTAGGGACTTTGCTTAAGCAACCGTTTCGGTACCAGAACACTGCGTAGAGACAGTAAGCTCTGGTCCTGCGTGTATGCTGCGTGTCAACCTAGAAATTGCAGACTGATGGCATAAGGCTTCTTTTCCCATTATGAAAGCTCCGTTCATGCGGCCTCGAAGCTACCTGAAAAGCATTGTTGTTGCCGGGGTTTTCCTCACTGCCGGCATGGTTCTGGGAAGAAAATGAGTTTTCTCCTAAGAAACCTTGGGGTTCCAGTTCCTTGTTGGAAGCTCACCCTGCTCTGCGCTATACCTAAAGAGAAAGTCAACGTGAGCCCAAGCTTCGAAGTAAGGCCCTGATTATCCTTGCAAAACGAGAGGCGTGCAGCAGCTCCATGAGGCCTTCATCGTTGTTCTGCTTTAGTTTAAAGGTAGTAAGCTTTTCAACACTCCTAGGGGCCTTGCTTCAGCACCCGTTTCAGTACCAGAACACTGCGTAGAACCAGGAAGCTCTGCTCCTGCGTGTATGCTGCGTGTCAACCTAGAAATTAGAGACTGACGGCACAAGGCTAGTTTTCCCATTATGAAAGCTCCGTTGATGCGGCCCCGAAGCTACCTGAAAAGCACTGTTGTTACCGTGCTTTTACTTACAGCCGGCATGGTTCATAGAAGCAAATGAGTTTTCTCGAAAGAAACCTTGTGCTTCCAGTTCCTAGTTGGAAGCTCACCCGGCTCCGCTCTATACCAAACGTGAAAGTCAATGTGAGCACTAGCCTCGAAGTAAGGCCCTGATTATCCGGGCAAAACGGGAGGCGTGCAGCAGCTCCATGAGGCCTTCATCGCTGTTCTGCTTTAGTTTCACGGTAGTAAGCTTTCCAACATTCCTAGGGACTTTGCTTAAGCAACCGTTTCGGTACCAGAACACTGCGTAGAGACAGTAAGCTCTGGTCCTGCGTGTATGCTGCGTGTCAACCTAGAAATTGCAGACTGATGGCATAAGGCTTCTTTTCCCATTATGAAAGCTCCGTTCATGCGGCCTCGAAGCTACCTGAAAAGCATTGTTGTTGCCGGGGTTTTCCTCACTGCCGGCATGGTTCTGGGAAGAAAATGAGTTTTCTCCTAAGAAACCTTGGGGTTCCAGTTCCTTGTTGGAAGCTCACCCTGCTCTGCGCTATACCTAAAGAGAAAGTCAACGTGAGCCCAAGCTTCGAAGTAAGGCCCTGATTATCCTTGCAAAACGAGAGGCGTGCAGCAGCTCCATGAGGCCTTCATCGTTGTTCTGCTTTAGTTTAAAGGTAGTAAGCTTTTCAACACTCCTAGGGGCCTTGCTTCAGCACCCGTTTCAGTACCAGAACACTGCGTAGAACCAGGAAGCTCTGCTCCTGCGTGTATGCTGCGTGTCAACCTAGAAATTAGAGACTGACGGCACAAGGCTAGTTTTCCCATTATGAAAGCTCCGTTGATGCGGCCCCGAAGCTACCTGAAAAGCACTGTTGTTACCGTGCTTTTACTTACAGCCGGCATGGTTCATAGAAGCAAATGAGTTTTCTCGAAAGAAACCTTGTGCTTCCAGTTCCTAGTTGGAAGCTCACCCGGCTCCGCTCTATACCAAACGTGAAAGTCAATGTGAGCACTAGCCTCGAAGTAAGGCCCTGATTATCCGGGCAAAACGGGAGGCGTGCAGCAGCTCCATGAGGCCTTCATCGCTGTTCTGCTTTAGTTTCACGGTAGTAAGCTTTCCAACATTCCTAGGGACTTTGCTTAAGCAACCGTTTCGGTACCAGAACACTGCGTAGAGACAGTAAGCTCTGGTCCTGCGTGTATGCTGCGTGTCAACCTAGAAATTGCAGACTGATGGCATAAGGCTTCTTTTCCCATTATGAAAGCTCCGTTCATGCGGCCTCGAAGCTACCTGAAAAGCATTGTTGTTGCCAGGGTTTTCCTCACTGCCGGCATGGTTCTGGGAAGAAAATGAGTTTTCTCCTAAGAAACCTTGGGGTTCCAGTTCCTTGTTGGAAGCTCACCCTGCTCTGCGCTATACCTAAAGAGAAAGTCAACGTGAGCCCAAGCTTCGAAGTAAGGCCCTGATTATCCTTGCAAAACGAGAGGCGTGCAGCAGCTCCATGAGGCCTTCATCGTTGTTCTGCTTTAGTTTCAAGGTAGTAAGCTTTTCAACACTCCTAGGGGCCTTGCTTCAGCACCCGTTTCAGTACCAGAACACTGCGTAGAACCAGGAAGCTCTGCTCCTGCGTGTATGCTGCGTGTCAACCTAGAAATTAGAGACTGACGGCACAAGGCTAGTTTTCCCATTATGAAAGCTCCGTTGATGCGGCCCCGAAGCTACCTGAAAAGCACTGTTGTTACCGTGCTTTTACTTACAGCCGGCATGGTTCATAGAAGCAAATGAGTTTTCTCGAAAGAAACCTTGTGCTTCCAGTTCCTAGTTGGAAGCTCACCCGGCTCCGCTCTATACCAAACGTGAAAGTCAATGTGAGCACTAGCCTCGAAGTAAGGCCCTGATTATCCGGGCAAAACGGGAGGCGTGCAGCAGCTCCATGAGGCCTTCATCGCTGTTCTGCTTTAGTTTCACGGTAGTAAGCTTTCCAACATTCCTAGGGACTTTGCTTAAGCAACCGTTTCGGTACCAGAACACTGCGTAGAGACAGTAAGCTCTGGTCCTGCGTGTATGCTGCGTGTCAACCTAGAAATTGGAGACTGATGGCATAAGGCTTCTTTTGCCATTATGAAAGCTCCGTTCATGCGGCCTCGAAGCTACCTGAAAAGCATTGTTGTTGCCGGGGTTTTCCTCACTGCCGGCATGGTTCTGGGAAGAAAATGAGTTTTCTCCTAAGAAACCTTGGGGTTCCAGTTCCTTGTTGGAAGCTCACCCTGCTCTGCGCTATACCTAAAGTGAAAGTCAACGTGAGCCCAAGCTTCGAAGTAAGGCCCTGATTATCCTTGCAAAACGAGAGGCGTGCAGCAGCTCCATGAGGCCTTCATCGTTGTTCTGCTTTAGTTTCAAGGTAGTAAGCTTTTCAACACTCCTAGGGGCCTTGCTTCAGCACCCGTTTCAGTACCAGAACACTGCGTAGAACCAGGAAGCTCTGCTCCTGCGTGTATGCTGCGTGTCAACCTAGAAATTAGAGAGTGACGGCACAAGGCTAGTTTTCCCATTATGAAAGCTCCGTTGATGCGGCCCCGAAGCTACCTGAAAAGCACTGTTGTTACCGTGCTTTTACTTACAGCCGGCATGGTTCATAGAAGCAAATGAGTTTTCTCGAAAGAAACCTTGTGCTTCCAGTTCCTAGTTGGAAGCTCACCCGGCTCCGCTCTATACCAAACGTGAAAGTCAATGTGAGCACTAGCCTCGAAGTAAGGCCCTGATTATCCGGGCAAAACGGGAGGCGTGCAGCAGCTCCATGAGGCCTTCATCGCTATTCTGCTTTAGTTTCACGGTAGTAAGCTTTCCAACATTCCTAGGGACTTTGCTTAAGCAACCGTTTCGGTACCAGAACACTGCGTAGAGACAGTAAGCTCTGGTCCTGCGTGTATGCTGCGTGTCAACCTAGAAATTGGAGACTGATGGCATAAGGCTTCTTTTGCCATTATGAAAGCTCCGTTCATGCGGCCTCGAAGCTACCTGAAAAGCATTGTTGTTGCCGGGGTTTTCCTCACTGCCGGCATGGTTCTGGGAAGAAAATGAGTTTTCTCCTAAGAAACCTTGGGGTTCCAGTTCCTTGTTGGAAGCTCACCCTGCTCTGCGCTATACCAAAAGTGAAAGTCAACGTGAGCCCAAGCTTCGAAGTAAGGCCCTGATTATCCTTGCAAAACGAGAGGCGTGCAGCAGCTCCATGAGGCCTTCATCGTTGTTCTGCTTTAGTTTCAAGGTAGTAAGCTTTTCAACACTCCTAGGGGCCTTGCTTCAGCACCCGTTTCAGTACCAGAACACTGCGTAGAACCAGGAAGCTCTGCTCCTGCGTGTATGCTGCGTGTCAACCTAGAAATTAGAGACTGACGGCACAAGGCTAGTTTTCCCATTATGAAAGCTCCGTTGATGCGGCCCCGAAGCTACCTGAAAAGCACTGTTGTTACCGTGCTTTTACTTACAGCCGGCATGGTTCATAGAAGCAAATGAGTTTTCTCGAAAGAAACCTTGTGCTTCCAGTTCCTAGTTGGAAGCTCACCCGGCTCCGCTCTATACCAAACGTGAAAGTCAATGTGAGCACTAGCCTCGAAGTAAGGCCCTGATTATCCGGGCAAAACGGGAGGCGTGCAGCAGCTCCATGAGGCCTTCATCGCTGTTCTGCTTTAGTTTCACGGTAGTAAGCTTTCCAACATTCCTAGGGACTTTGCTTAAGCAACCGTTTCGGTACCAGAACACTGCGTAGAGACAGTAAGCTCTGGTCCTGCGTGTATGCTGCGTGTCAACCTAGAAATTGCAGACTGATGGCATAAGGCTTCTTTTCCCATTATGAAAGCTCCGTTCATGCGGCCTCGAAGCTACCTGAAAAGCATTGTTGTTGCCGGGGTTTTCCTCACTGCCGGCATGGTTCTGGGAAGAAAATGAGTTTTCTCCTAAGAAACCTTGGGGTTCCAGTTCCTTGTTGGAAGCTCACCCTGCTCTGCGCTATACCTAAAGTGAAAGTCAACGTGAGCCCAAGCTTCGAAGTAAGGCCCTGATTATCCTTGCAAAACGAGAGGCGTGCAGCAGCTCCATGAGGCCTTCATCGTTGTTCTGCTTTAGTTTCAAGGTAGTAAGCTTTTCAACACTCCTAGGGGCCTTGCTTCAGCACCCGTTTCAGTACCAGAACACTGCGTAGAACCAGGAAGCTCTGCTCCTGCGTGTATGCTGCGTGTCAACCTAGAAATTAGAGAGTGACGGCACAAGGCTAGTTTTCCCATTATGAAAGCTCCGTTGATGCGGCCCCGAAGCTACCTGAAAAGCACTGTTGTTACCGTGCTTTTACTTACAGCCGGCATGGTTCATAGAAGCAAATGAGTTTTCTCGAAAGAAACCTTGTGCTTCCAGTTCCTAGTTGGAAGCTCACCCGGCTCCGCTCTATACCAAACGTGAAAGTCAATGTGAGCACTAGCCTCGAAGTAAGGCCCTGATTATCCGGGCAAAACGGGAGGCGTGCAGCAGCTCCATGAGGCCTTCATCGCTATTCTGCTTTAGTTTCACGGTAGTAAGCTTTCCAACATTCCTAGGGACTTTGCTTAAGCAACCGTTTCGGTACCAGAACACTGCGTAGAGACAGTAAGCTCTGGTCCTGCGTGTATGCTGCGTGTCAACCTAGAAATTGGAGACTGATGGCATAAGGCTTCTTTTGCCATTATGAAAGCTCCGTTCATGCGGCCTCGAAGCTACCTGAAAAGCATTGTTGTTGCCGGGGTTTTCCTCACTGCCGGCATGGTTCTGGGAAGAAAATGAGTTTTCTCCTAAGAAACCTTGGGGTTCCAGTTCCTTGTTGGAAGCTCACCCTGCTCTGCGCTATACCAAAAGTGAAAGTCAACGTGAGCCCAAGCTTCGAAGTAAGGCCCTGATTATCCTTGCAAAACGAGAGGCGTGCAGCAGCTCCATGAGGCCTTCATCGTTGTTCTGCTTTAGTTTCAAGGTAGTAAGCTTTTCAACACTCCTAGGGGCCTTGCTTCAGCACCCGTTTCAGTACCAGAACACTGCGTAGAACCAGGAAGCTCTGCTCCTGCGTGTATGCTGCGTGTCAACCTAGAAATTAGAGACTGACGGCACAAGGCTAGTTTTCCCATTATGAAAGCTCCGTTGATGCGGCCCCGAAGCTACCTGAAAAGCACTGTTGTTACCGTGCTTTTACTTACAGCCGGCATGGTTCATAGAAGCAAATGAGTTTTCTCGAAAGAAACCTTGTGCTTCCAGTTCCTAGTTGGAAGCTCACCCGGCTCCGCTCTATACCAAACGTGAAAGTCAATGTGAGCACTAGCCTCGAAGTAAGGCCCTGATTATCCGGGCAAAACGGGAGGCGTGCAGCAGCTCCATGAGGCCTTCATCGCTGTTCTGCTTTAGTTTCACGGTAGTAAGCTTTCCAACATTCCTAGGGACTTTGCTTAAGCAACCGTTTCGGTACCAGAACACTGCGTAGAGACAGTAAGCTCTGGTCCTGCGTGTATGCTGCGTGTCAACCTAGAAATTGCAGACTGATGGCATAAGGCTTCTTTTCCCATTATGAAAGCTCCGTTCATGCGGCCTCGAAGCTACCTGAAAAGCATTGTTGTTGCCGGGGTTTTCCTCACTGCCGGCATGGTTCTGGGAAGAAAATGAGTTTTCTCCTAAGAAACCTTGGGGTTCCAGTTCCTTGTTGGAAGCTCACCCTGCTCTGCGCTATACCTAAAGTGAAAGTCAACGTGAGCCCAAGCTTCGAAGTAAGGCCCTGATTATCCTTGCAAAACGAGAGGCGTGCAGCAGCTCCATGAGGCCTTCATCGTTGTTCTGCTTTAGTTTCAAGGTAGTAAGCTTTTCAACACTCCTAGGGGCCTTGCTTCAGCACCCGTTTCAGTACCAGAACACTGCGTAGAACCAGGAAGCTCTGCTCCTGCGTGTATGCGGCGTGTCAACCTAGAAATTAGAGACTGACGGCACAAGGCTAGTTTTCCCATTATGAAAGCTCCGTTGATGCGGCCCCGAAGCTACCTGAAAAGCACTGTTGTTACCGTGCTTTTACTTACAGCCGGCATGGTTCATAGAAGCAAATGAGTTTTCTCGAAAGAAACCTTGTGCTTCCAGTTCCTAGTTGGAAGCTCACCCGGCTCCGCTCTATACCAAACGTGAAAGTCAATGTGAGCACTAGCCTCGAAGTAAGGCCCTGATTATCCGGGCAAAACGGGAGGCGTGCAGCAGCTCCATGAGGCCTTCATCGCTGTTCTGCTTTAGTTTCACGGTAGTAAGCTTTCCAACATTCCTAGGGACTTTGCTTAAGCAACCGTTTCGGTACCAGAACACTGCGTAGAGACAGTAAGCTCTGGTCCTGCGTGTATGCTGCGTGTCAACCTAGAAATTGGAGACTGATGGCATAAGGCTTCTTTTCCCATTATGAAAGCTCCGTTCATGCGGCCTCGAAGCTACCTGAAAAGCATTGTTGTTGCCGGGGTTTTCCTCACTGCCGGCATGGTTCTGGGAAGAAAATGAGTTTTCTCCTAAGAAACCTTGGGGTTCCAGTTCCTTGTTGGAAGCTCACCCTGCTCTGCGCTATACCAAAAGTGAAAGTCAACGTGAGCCCAAGCTTTGAAGTAAGGCCCTGATTATCCTTGCAAAACGAGAGGCGTGCAGCAGCTCCATGAGGCCTTCATCGTTGTTCTGCTTTAGTTTCAAGGTAGTAAGCTTTTCAACACTCCTAGGGGCCTTGCTTCAGCACCCGTTTCAGTACCAGAACACTGCGTAGAACCAGGAAGCTCTGCTCCTGCGTGTATGCGGCGTGTCAACCTAGAAATTAGAGACTGACGGCACAAGGCTAGTTTTCCCATTATGAAAGCTCCGTTGATGCGGCCCCGAAGCTACCTGAAAAGCACTGTTGTTACCGTGCTTTTACTTACAGCCGGCATGGTTCATAGAAGCAAATGAGTTTTCTCGAAAGAAACCTTGTGCTTCCAGTTCCTAGTTGGAAGCTCACCCGGCTCCGCTCTATACCAAACGTGAAAGTCAATGTGAGCACTAGCCTCGAAGTAAGGCCCTGATTATCCGGGCAAAACGGGAGGCGTGCAGCAGCTCCATGAGGCCTTCATCGCTGTTCTGCTTTAGTTTCACGGTAGTAAGCTTTCCAACATTCCTAGGGACTTTGCTTAAGCAACCGTTTCGGTACCAGAACACTGCGTAGAGACAGTAAGCTCTGGTCCTGCGTGTATGCTGCGTGTCAACCTAGAAATTGCAGACTGATGGCATAAGGCTTCTTTTCCCATTATGAAAGCTCCGTTCATGCGGCCTCGAAGCTACCTGAAAAGCATTGTTGTTGCCAGGGTTTTCCTCACTGCCGGCATGGTTCTGGGAAGAAAATGAGTTTTCTCCTAAGAAACCTTGGGGTTCCAGTTCCTTGTTGGAAGCTCACCCTGCTCTGCGCTATACCTAAAGAGAAAGTCAACGTGAGCCCAAGCTTCGAAGTAAGGCCCTGATTATCCTTGCAAAACGGGAGGCGTGCAGCAGCTCCATGAGGCCTTCATCGTTGTTCTGCTTTAGTTTCAAGGTAGTAAGCTTTTCAACACTCCTAGGGGCCTTGCTTCAGCACCCGTTTCAGTACCAGAACACTGCGTAGAACCAGGAAGCTCTGCTCCTGCGTGTATGCTGCGTGTCAACCTAGAAATTAGAGAGTGACGGCACAAGGCTAGTTTTCCCATTATGAAAGCTCCGTTGATGCGGCCCCGAAGCTACCTGAAAAGCACTGTTGTTACCGTGCTTTTACTTACAGCCGGCATGGTTCATAGAAGAAAATGAGTTTTCTCGAAAGAAACCTTGTGCTTCCAGTTCCTAGTTGGAAGCTCACCCGGCTCCGCTCTATACCAAACGTGAAAGTCAATGTGAGCACTAGCCTCGAAGTAAGGCCCTGATTATCCGGGCAAAACGGGAGGCGTGCAGCAGCTCCATGAGGCCTTCATCGCTGTTCTGCTTTAGTTTCACGGTAGTAAGCTTTCCAACATTCCTAGGGACTTTGCTTAAGCAACCGTTTCGGTACCAGAACACTGCGTAGAGACAGTAAGCTCTGGTCCTGCGTGTATGCTGCGTGTCAACCTAGAAATTGGAGACTGATGGCATAAGGCTTCTTTTGCCATTATGAAAGCTCCGTTCATGCGGCCTCGAAGCTACCTGAAAAGCATTGTTGTTGCCGGGGTTTTCCTCACTGCCGGCATGGTTCTGGGAAGAAAATGAGTTTTCTCCTAAGAAACCTTGGGGTTCCAGTTCCTTGTTGGAAGCTCACCCTGCTCTGCGCTATACCTAAAGAGAAAGTCAACGTGAGCCCAAGCTTCGAAGTAAGGCCCTGATTATCCTTGCAAAACGAGAGGCGTGCAGCAGCTCCATGAGGCCTTCATCGTTGTTCTGCTTTAGTTTCAAGGTAGTAAGCTTTTCAACACTCCTAGGGGCCTTGCTTCAGCACCCGTTTCAGTACCAGAACACTGCGTAGAACCAGGAAGCTCTGCTCCTGCGTGTATGCTGCGTGTCAACCTAGAAATTAGAGAGTGACGGCACAAGGCTAGTTTTCCCATTATGAAAGCTCCGTTGATGCGGCCCCGAAGCTACCTGAAAAGCACTGTTGTTACCGTGCTTTTACTTACAGCCGGCATGGTTCATAGAAGAAAATGAGTTTTCTCGAAAGAAACCTTGTGCTTCCAGTTCCTAGTTGGAAGCTCACCCGGCTCCGCTCTATACCAAACGTGAAAGTCAATGTGAGCACTAGCCTCGAAGTAAGGCCCTGATTATCCGGGCAAAACGGGAGGCGTGCAGCAGCTCCATGAGGCCTTCATCGCTGTTCTGCTTTAGTTTCACGGTAGTAAGCTTTCCAACATTCCTAGGGACTTTGCTTAAGCAACCGTTTCGGTACCAGAACACTGCGTAGAGACAGTAAGCTCTGGTCCTGCGTGTATGCTGCGTGTCAACCTAGAAATTGGAGACTGATGGCATAAGGCTTCTTTTGCCATTATGAAAGCTCCGTTCATGCGGCCTCGAAGCTACCTGAAAAGCATTGTTGTTGCCGGGGTTTTCCTCACTGCCGGCATGGTTCTGGGAAGAAAATGAGTTTTCTCCTAAGAAACCTTGGGGTTCCAGTTCCTTGTTGGAAGCTCACCCTGCTCTGCGCTATACCTAAAGAGAAAGTCAACGTGAGCCCAAGCTTCGAAGTAAGGCCCTGATTATCCTTGCAAAACGAGAGGCGTGCAGCAGCTCCATGAGGCCTTCATCGTTGTTCTGCTTTAGTTTCAAGGTAGTAAGCTTTTCAACACTCCTAGGGGCCTTGCTTCAGCACCCGTTTCAGTACCAGAACACTGCGTAGAACCAGGAAGCTCTGCTCCTGCGTGTATGCTGCGTGTCAACCTAGAAATTAGAGACTGACGGCACAAGGCTAGTTTTCCCATTATGAAAGCTCCGTTGATGCGGCCCCGAAGCTACCTGAAAAGCACTGTTGTTACCGTGCTTTTACTTACAGCCGGCATGGTTCATAGAAGCAAATGAGTTTTCTCGAAAGAAACCTTGTGCTTCCAGTTCCTAGTTGGAAGCTCACCCGGCTCCGCTCTATACCAAACGTGAAAGTCAATGTGAGCACTAGCCTCGAAGTAAGGCCCTGATTATCCGGGCAAAACGGGAGGCGTGCAGCAGCTCCATGAGGCCTTCATCGCTATTCTGCTTTAGTTTCACGGTAGTAAGCTTTCCAACATTCCTAGGGACTTTGCTTAAGCAACCGTTTCGGTACCAGAACACTGCGTAGAGACAGTAAGCTCTGGTCCTGCGTGTATGCTGCGTGTCAACCTAGAAATTGGAGACTGATGGCATAAGGCTTCTTTTCCCATTATGAAAGCTCCGTTCATGCGGCCTCGAAGCTACCTGAAAAGCATTGTTGTTGCCGGGGTTTTCCTCACTGCCGGCATGGTTCTGGGAAGAAAATGAGTTTTCTCCTAAGAAACCTTGGGGTTCCAGTTCCTTGTTGGAAGCTCACCCTGCTCTGCGCTATACCTAAAGTGAAAGTCAACGTGAGCCCAAGCTTCGAAGTAAGGCCCTGATTATCCTTGCAAAACGAGAGGCGTGCAGCAGCTCCATGAGGCCTTCATCGTTGTTCTGCTTTAGTTTCAAGGTAGTAAGCTTTTCAACACTCCTAGGGGCCTTGCTTCAGCACCCGTTTCAGTACCAGAACACTGCGTAGAACCAGGAAGCTCTGCTCCTGCGTGTATGCGGCGTGTCAACCTAGAAATTAGAGACTGACGGCACAAGGCTAGTTTTCCCATTATGAAAGCTCCGTTGATGCGGCCCCGAAGCTACCTGAAAAGCACTGTTGTTACCGTGCTTTTACTTACAGCCGGCATGGTTCATAGAAGCAAATGAGTTTTCTCGAAAGAAACCTTGTGCTTCCAGTTCCTAGTTGGAAGCTCACCCGGCTCCGCTCTATACCAAACGTGAAAGTCAATGTGAGCACTAGCCTCGAAGTAAGGCCCTGATTATCCGGGCAAAACGGGAGGCGTGCAGCAGCTCCATGAGGCCTTCATCGCTGTTCTGCTTTAGTTTCACGGTAGTAAGCTTTCCAACATTCCTAGGGACTTTGCTTAAGCAACCGTTTCGGTACCAGAACACTGCGTAGAGACAGTAAGCTCTGGTCCTGCGTGTATGCTGCGTGTCAACCTAGAAATTGCAGACTGATGGCATAAGGCTTCTTTTCCCATTATGAAAGCTCCGTTCATGCGGCCTCGAAGCTACCTGAAAAGCATTGTTGTTGCCGGGGTTTTCCTCACTGCCGGCATGGTTCTGGGAAGAAAATGAGTTTTCTCCTAAGAAACCTTGGGGTTCCAGTTCCTTGTTGGAAGCTCACCCTGCTCTGCGCTATACCTAAAGTGAAAGTCAACGTGAGCCCAAGCTTCGAAGTAAGGCCCTGATTATCCTTGCAAAACGAGAGGCGTGCAGCAGCTCCATGAGGCCTTCATCGTTGTTCTGCTTTAGTTTCAAGGTAGTAAGCTTTTCAACACTCCTAGGGGCCTTGCTTCAGCACCCGTTTCAGTACCAGAACACTGCGTAGAACCAGGAAGCTCTGCTCCTGCGTGTATGCTGCGTGTCAACCTAGAAATTAGAGACTGACGGCACAAGGCTAGTTTTCCCATTATGAAAGCTCCGTTGATGCGGCCCCGAAGCTACCTGAAAAGCACTGTTGTTACCGTGCTTTTACTTACAGCCGGCATGGTTCATAGAAGCAAATGAGTTTTCTCGAAAGAAACCTTGTGCTTCCAGTTCCTAGTTGGAAGCTCACCCGGCTCCGCTCTATACCAAACGTGAAAGTCAATGTGAGCACTAGCCTCGAAGTAAGGCCCTGATTATCCGGGCAAAACGGGAGGCGTGCAGCAGCTCCATGAGGCCTTCATCGCTGTTCTGCTTTAGTTTCACGGTAGTAAGCTTTCCAACATTCCTAGGGACTTTGCTTAAGCAACCGTTTCGGTACCAGAACACTGCGTAGAGACAGTAAGCTCTGGTCCTGCGTGTATGCTGCGTGTCAACCTAGAAATTGCAGACTGATGGCATAAGGCTTCTTTTCCCATTATGAAAGCTCCGTTCATGCGGCCTCGAAGCTACCTGAAAAGCATTGTTGTTGCCGGGGTTTTCCTCACTGCCGGCATGGTTCTGGGAAGAAAATGAGTTTTCTCCTAAGAAACCTTGGGGTTCCAGTTCCTTGTTGGAAGCTCACCCTGCTCTGCGCTATACCTAAAGAGAAAGTCAACGTGAGCCCAAGCTTCGAAGTAAGGCCCTGATTATCCTTGCAAAACGAGAGGCGTGCAGCAGCTCCATGAGGCCTTCATCGTTGTTCTGCTTTAGTTTCAAGGTAGTAAGCTTTTCAACACTCCTAGGGGCCTTGCTTCAGCACCCGTTTCAGTACCAGAACACTGCGTAGAACCAGGAAGCTCTGCTCCTGCGTGTATGCTGCGTGTCAACCTAGAAATTAGAGACTGACGGCACAAGGCTAGTTTTCCCATTATGAAAGCTCCGTTGATGCGGCCCCGAAGCTACCTGAAAAGCACTGTTGTTACCGTGCTTTTACTTACAGCCGGCATGGTTCATAGAAGCAAATGAGTTTTCTCGAAAGAAACCTTGTGCTTCCAGTTCCTAGTTGGAAGCTCACCCGGCTCCGCTCTATACCAAACGTGAAAGTCAATGTGAGCACTAGCCTCGAAGTAAGGCCCTGATTATCCGGGCAAAACGGGAGGCGTGCAGCAGCTCCATGAGGCCTTCATCGCTGTTCTGCTTTAGTTTCACGGTAGTAAGCTTTCCAACATTCCTAGGGACTTTGCTTAAGCAACCGTTTCGGTACCAGAACACTGCGTAGAGACAGTAAGCTCTGGTCCTGCGTGTATGCTGCGTGTCAACCTAGAAATTGCAGACTGATGGCATAAGGCTTCTTTTCCCATTATGAAAGCTCCGTTCATGCGGCCTCGAAGCTACCTGAAAAGCATTGTTGTTGCCGGGGTTTTCCTCACTGCCGGCATGGTTCTGAGAAGAAAATGAGTTTTCTCCTAAGAAACCTTGGGGTTCCAGTTCCTTGTTGGAAGCTCACCCTGCTCTGCGCTATACCTAAAGTGAAAGTCAACGTGAGCCCAAGCTTCGAAGTAAGGCCCTGATTATCCTTGCAAAACGAGAGGCGTGCAGCAGCTCCATGAGGCCTTCATCGTTGTTCTGCTTTAGTTTCAAGGTAGTAAGCTTTTCAACACTCCTAGGGGCCTTGCTTCAGCACCCGTTTCAGTACCAGAACACTGCGTAGAACCAGGAAGCTCTGCTCCTGCGTGTATGCTGCGTGTCAACCTAGAAATTAGAGACTGACGGCACAAGGCTAGTTTTCCCATTATGAAAGCTCCGTTGATGCGGCCCCGAAGCTACCTGAAAAGCACTGTTGTTACCGTGCTTTTACTTACAGCCGGCATGGTTCATAGAAGCAAATGAGTTTTCTCGAAAGAAACCTTGTGCTTCCAGTTCCTAGTTGGAAGCTCACCCGGCTCCGCTCTATACCAAACGTGAAAGTCAATGTGAGCACTAGCCTCGAAGTAAGGCCCTGATTATCCGGGCAAAACGGGAGGCGTGCAGCAGCTCCATGAGGCCTTCATCGCTGTTCTGCTTTAGTTTCACGGTAGTAAGCTTTCCAACATTCCTAGGGACTTTGCTTAAGCAACCGTTTCGGTACCAGAACACTGCGTAGAGACAGTAAGCTCTGGTCCTGCGTGTATGCTGCGTGTCAACCTAGAAATTGGAGACTGATGGCATAAGGCTTCTTTTCCCATTACGAAAGCTCCGTTCATGCGGCCTCGAAGCTACCTGAAAAGCATTGTTGTTGCCGGGGTTTTCCTCACTGCCGGCATGGTTCTGAGAAGAAAATGAGTTTTCTCCTAAGAAACCTTGGGGTTCCAGTTCCTTGTTGGAAGCTCACCCTGCTCTGCGCTATACCTAAAGTGAAAGTCAACGTGAGCCCAAGCTTCGAAGTAAGGCCCTGATTATCCTTGCAAAACGAGAGGCGTGCAGCAGCTCCATGAGGCCTTCATCGTTGTTCTGCTTTAGTTTCAAGGTAGTAAGCTTTTCAACACTCCTAGGGGCCTTGCTTCAGCACCCGTTTCAGTACCAGAACACTGCGTAGAACCAGGAAGCTCTGCTCCTGCGTGTATGCTGCGTGTCAACCTAGAAATTAGAGACTGACGGCACAAGGCTAGTTTTCCCATTATGAAAGCTCCGTTGATGCGGCCCCGAAGCTACCTGAAAAGCACTGTTGTTACCGTGCTTTTACTTACAGCCGGCATGGTTCATAGAAGCAAATGAGTTTTCTCGAAAGAAACCTTGTGCTTCCAGTTCCTAGTTGGAAGCTCACCCGGCTCCGCTCTATACCAAACGTGAAAGTCAATGTGAGCACTAGCCTCGAAGTAAGGCCCTGATTATCCGGGCAAAACGGGAGGCGTGCAGCAGCTCCATGAGGCCTTCATCGCTGTTCTGCTTTAGTTTCACGGTAGTAAGCTTTCCAACATTCCTAGGGACTTTGCTTAAGCAACCGTTTCGGTACCAGAACACTGCGTAGAGACAGTAAGCTCTGGTCCTGCGTGTATGCTGCGTGTCAACCTAGAAATTGCAGACTGATGGCATAAGGCTTCTTTTCCCATTATGAAAGCTCCGTTCATGCGGCCTCGAAGCTACCTGAAAAGCATTGTTGTTGCCGGGGTTTTCCTCACTGCCGGCATGGTTCTGAGAAGAAAATGAGTTTTCTCCTAAGAAACCTTGGGGTTCCAGTTCCTTGTTGGAAGCTCACCCTGCTCTGCGCTATACCTAAAGTGAAAGTCAACGTGAGCCCAAGCTTCGAAGTAAGGCCCTGATTATCCTTGCAAAACGAGAGGCGTGCAGCAGCTCCATGAGGCCTTCATCGTTGTTCTGCTTTAGTTTCAAGGTAGTAAGCTTTTCAACACTCCTAGGGGCCTTGCTTCAGCACCCGTTTCAGTACCAGAACACTGCGTAGAACCAGGAAGCTCTGCTCCTGCGTGTATGCTGCGTGTCAACCTAGAAATTAGAGACTGACGGCACAAGGCTAGTTTTCCCATTATGAAAGCTCCGTTGATGCGGCCCCGAAGCTACCTGAAAAGCACTGTTGTTACCGTGCTTTTACTTACAGCCGGCATGGTTCATAGAAGCAAATGAGTTTTCTCGAAAGAAACCTTGTGCTTCCAGTTCCTAGTTGGAAGCTCACCCGGCTCCGCTCTATACCAAACGTGAAAGTCAATGTGAGCACTAGCCTCGAAGTAAGGCCCTGATTATCCGGGCAAAACGGGAGGCGTGCAGCAGCTCCATGAGGCCTTCATCGCTGTTCTGCTTTAGTTTCACGGTAGTAAGCTTTCCAACATTCCTAGGGACTTTGCTTAAGCAACCGTTTCGGTACCAGAACACTGCGTAGAGACAGTAAGCTCTGGTCCTGCGTGTATGCTGCGTGTCAACCTAGAAATTGCAGACTGATGGCATAAGGCTTCTTTTCCCATTATGAAAGCTCCGTTCATGCGGCCTCGAAGCTACCTGAAAAGCATTGTTGTTGCCGGGGTTTTCCTCACTGCCGGCATGGTTCTGAGAAGAAAATGAGTTTTCTCCTAAGAAACCTTGGGGTTCCAGTTCCTTGTTGGAAGCTCACCCTGCTCTGCGCTATACCTAAAGTGAAAGTCAACGTGAGCCCAAGCTTCGAAGTAAGGCCCTGATTATCCTTGCAAAACGAGAGGCGTGCAGCAGCTCCATGAGGCCTTCATCGTTGTTCTGCTTTAGTTTCAAGGTAGTAAGCTTTTCAACACTCCTAGGGGCCTTGCTTCAGCACCCGTTTCAGTACCAGAACACTGCGTAGAACCAGGAAGCTCTGCTCCTGCGTGTATGCTGCGTGTCAACCTAGAAATTAGAGACTGACGGCACAAGGCTAGTTTTCCCATTATGAAAGCTCCGTTGATGCGGCCCCGAAGCTACCTGAAAAGCACTGTTGTTACCGTGCTTTTACTTACAGCCGGCATGGTTCATAGAAGCAAATGAGTTTTCTCGAAAGAAACCTTGTGCTTCCAGTTCCTAGTTGGAAGCTCACCCGGCTCCGCTCTATACCAAACGTGAAAGTCAATGTGAGCACTAGCCTCGAAGTAAGGCCCTGATTATCCTGGCAAAACGGGAGGCGTGCAGCAGCTCCATGAGGCCTTCATCGCTGTTCTGCTTTAGTTTCACGGTAGTAAGCTTTCCAACATTCCTAGGGACTTTGCTTAAGCAACCGTTTCGGTACCAGAACACTGCGTAGAGACAGTAAGCTCTGGTCCTGCGTGTATGCTGCGTGTCAACCTAGAAATTGGAGACTGATGGCATAAGGCTTCTTTTCCCATTATGAAAGCTCCGTTCATGCGGCCTCGAAGCTACCTGAAAAGCATTGTTGTTGCCGGGGTTTTCCTCACTGCCGGCATGGTTCTGAGAAGAAAATGAGTTTTCTCCTAAGAAGCCTTGGGGTTCCAGTTCCTTGTTGGAAGCTCACCCTGCTCTGCGCTATACCTAAAGTGAAAGTCAACGTGAGCCCAAGCTTCGAAGTAAGGCCCTGATTATCCTTGCAAAACGAGAGGCGTGCAGCAGCTCCATGAGGCCTTCATCGTTGTTCTGCTTTAGTTTCAAGGTAGTAAGCTTTTCAACACTCCTAGGGGCCTTGCTTCAGCACCCGTTTCAGTACCAGAACACTGCGTAGAACCAGGAAGCTCTGCTCCTGCGTGTATGCTGCGTGTCAACCTAGAAATTAGAGACTGACGGCACAAGGCTAGTTTTCCCATTATGAAAGCTCCGTTGATGCGGCCCCGAAGCTACCTGAAAAGCACTGTTGTTACCGTGCTTTTACTTACAGCCGGCATGGTTCATAGAAGCAAATGAGTTTTCTCGAAAGAAACCTTGTGCTTCCAGTTCCTAGTTGGAAGCTCACCCGGCTCCGCTCTATACCAAACGTGAAAGTCAATGTGAGCACTAGCCTCGAAGTAAGGCCCTGATTATCCGGGCAAAACGGGAGGCGTGCAGCAGCTCCATGAGGCCTTCATCGCTGTTCTGCTTTAGTTTCACGGTAGTAAGCTTTCCAACATTCCTAGGGACTTTGCTTAAGCAACCGTTTCGGTACCAGAACACTGCGTAGAGACAGTAAGCTCTGGTCCTGCGTGTATGCTGCGTGTCAACCTAGAAATTGGAGACTGATGGCATAAGGCTTCTTTTGCCATTATGAAAGCTCCGTTCATGCGGCCTCGAAGCTACCTGAAAAGCATTGTTGTTGCCGGGGTTTTCCTCACTGCCGGCATGGTTCTGAGAAGAAAATGAGTTTTCTCCTAAGAAGCCTTGGGGTTCCAGTTCCTTGTTGGAAGCTCACCCTGCTCTGCGCTATACCTAAAGTGAAAGTCAACGTGAGCCCAAGCTTCGAAGTAAGGCCCTGATTATCCTTGCAAAACGAGAGGCGTGCAGCAGCTCCATGAGGCCTTCATCGTTGTTCTGCTTTAGTTTCAAGGTAGTAAGCTTTTCAACACTCCTAGGGGCCTTGCTTCAGCACCCGTTTCAGTACCAGAACACTGCGTAGAACCAGGAAGCTCTGCTCCTGCGTGTATGCTGCGTGTCAACCTAGAAATTAGAGACTGACGGCACAAGGCTCGTTTTCCCATTATGAAAGCTCCGTTGATGCGGCCCCGAAGCTACCTGAAAAGCACTGTTGTTACCGTGCTTTTACTTACAGCCGGCATGGTTCATAGAAGCAAATGAGTTTTCTCGAAAGAAACCTTGTGCTTCCAGTTCCTAGTTGGAAGCTCACCCGGCTCCGCTCTATACCAAACGTGAAAGTCAATGTGAGCACTAGCCTCGAAGTAAGGCCCTGATTATCCGGGCAAAACGGGAGGCGTGCAGCAGCTCCATGAGGCCTTCATCGCTGTTCTGCTTTAGTTTCACGGTAGTAAGCTTTCCAACATTCCTAGGGACTTTGCTTAAGCAACCGTTTCGGTACCAGAACACTGCGTAGAGACAGTAAGCTCTGGTCCTGCGTGTATGCTGCGTGTCAACCTAGAAATTGCAGACTGATGGCATAAGGCTTCTTTTCCCATTATGAAAGCTCCGTTCATGCGGCCTCGAAGCTACCTGAAAAGCATTGTTGTTGCCGGGGTTTTCCTCACTGCCGGCATGGTTCTGGGAAGAAAATGAGTTTTCTCCTAAGAAACCTTGGGGTTCCAGTTCCTTGTTGGAAGCTCACCCTGCTCTGCGCTATACCTAAAGTGAAAGTCAACGTGAGCCCAAGCTTCGAAGTAAGGCCCTGATTATCCTTGCAAAACGAGAGGCGTGCAGCAGCTCCATGAGGCCTTCATCGTTGTTCTGCTTTAGTTTCAAGGTAGTAAGCTTTTCAACACTCCTAGGGGCCTTGCTTCAGCACCCGTTTCAGTACCAGAACACTGCGTAGAACCAGGAAGCTCTGCTCCTGCGTGTATGCTGCGTGTCAACCTAGAAATTAGAGACTGACGGCACAAGGCTAGTTTTCCCATTATGAAAGCTCCGTTGATGCGGCCCCGAAGCTACCTGAAAAGCACTGTTGTTACCGTGCTTTTACTTACAGCCGGCATGGTTCATAGAAGCAAATGAGTTTTCTCGAAAGAAACCTTGTGCTTCCAGTTCCTAGTTGGAAGCTCACCCGGCTCCGCTCTATACCAAACGTGAAAGTCAATGTGAGCACTAGCCTCGAAGTAAGGCCCTGATTATCCGGGCAAAACGGGAGGCGTGCAGCAGCTCCATGAGGCCTTCATCGCTGTTCTGCTTTAGTTTCACGGTAGTAAGCTTTCCAACATTCCTAGGGACTTTGCTTAAGCAACCGTTTCGGTACCAGAACACTGCGTAGAGACAGTAAGCTCTGGTCCTGCGTGTATGCTGCGTGTCAACCTAGAAATTGGAGACTGATGGCATAAGGCTTCTTTTCCCATTACGAAAGCTCCGTTCATGCGGCCTCGAAGCTACCTGAAAAGCATTGTTGTTGCCGGGGTTTTCCTCACTGCCGGCATGGTTCTGAGAAGAAAATGAGTTTTCTCCTAAGAAACCTTGGGGTTCCAGTTCCTTGTTGGAAGCTCACCCTGCTCTGCGCTATACCTAAAGTGAAAGTCAACGTGAGCCCAAGCTTCGAAGTAAGGCCCTGATTATCCTTGCAAAACGAGAGGCGTGCAGCAGCTCCATGAGGCCTTCATCGTTGTTCTGCTTTAGTTTCAAGGTAGTAAGCTTTTCAACACTCCTAGGGGCCTTGCTTCAGCACCCGTTTCAGTACCAGAACACTGCGTAGAACCAGGAAGCTCTGCTCCTGCGTGTATGCTGCGTGTCAACCTAGAAATTAGAGACTGACGGCACAAGGCTAGTTTTCCCATTATGAAAGCTCCGTTGATGCGGCCCCGAAGCTACCTGAAAAGCACTGTTGTTACCGTGCTTTTACTTACAGCCGGCATGGTTCATAGAAGCAAATGAGTTTTCTCGAAAGAAACCTTGTGCTTCCAGTTCCTAGTTGGAAGCTCACCCGGCTCCGCTCTATACCAAACGTGAAAGTCAATGTGAGCACTAGCCTCGAAGTAAGGCCCTGATTATCCGGGCAAAACGGGAGGCGTGCAGCAGCTCCATGAGGCCTTCATCGCTGTTCTGCTTTAGTTTCACGGTAGTAAGCTTTCCAACATTCCTAGGGACTTTGCTTAAGCAACCGTTTCGGTACCAGAACACTGCGTAGAGACAGTAAGCTCTGGTCCTGCGTGTATGCTGCGTGTCAACCTAGAAATTGCAGACTGATGGCATAAGGCTTCTTTTCCCATTATGAAAGCTCCGTTCATGCGGCCTCGAAGCTACCTGAAAAGCATTGTTGTTGCCGGGGTTTTCCTCACTGCCGGCATGGTTCTGAGAAGAAAATGAGTTTTCTCCTAAGAAACCTTGGGGTTCCAGTTCCTTGTTGGAAGCTCACCCTGCTCTGCGCTATACCTAAAGTGAAAGTCAACGTGAGCCCAAGCTTCGAAGTAAGGCCCTGATTATCCTTGCAAAACGAGAGGCGTGCAGCAGCTCCATGAGGCCTTCATCGTTGTTCTGCTTTAGTTTCAAGGTAGTAAGCTTTTCAACACTCCTAGGGGCCTTGCTTCAGCACCCGTTTCAGTACCAGAACACTGCGTAGAACCAGGAAGCTCTGCTCCTGCGTGTATGCTGCGTGTCAACCTAGAAATTAGAGACTGACGGCACAAGGCTAGTTTTCCCATTATGAAAGCTCCGTTGATGCGGCCCCGAAGCTACCTGAAAAGCACTGTTGTTACCGTGCTTTTACTTACAGCCGGCATGGTTCATAGAAGCAAATGAGTTTTCTCGAAAGAAACCTTGTGCTTCCAGTTCCTAGTTGGAAGCTCACCCGGCTCCGCTCTATACCAAACGTGAAAGTCAATGTGAGCACTAGCCTCGAAGTAAGGCCCTGATTATCCTGGCAAAACGGGAGGCGTGCAGCAGC
This sequence comes from Eubalaena glacialis, assembly GCF_028564815.1. NCBI lineage: Eukaryota > Metazoa > Chordata > Mammalia > Artiodactyla > Balaenidae > Eubalaena > Eubalaena glacialis. The sequence goes on from NC_083725.1 coordinate 29,653,915, forward strand.
TCCATGAGGCCTTCATCGCTGTTCTGCTTTAGTTTCACGGTAGTAAGCTTTCCAACATTCCTAGGGACTTTGCTTAAGCAACCGTTTCGGTACCAGAACACTGCGTAGAGACAGTAAGCTCTGGTCCTGCGTGTATGCTGCGTGTCAACCTAGAAATTGGAGACTGATGGCATAAGGCTTCTTTTCCCATTATGAAAGCTCCGTTCATGCGGCCTCGAAGCTACCTGAAAAGCATTGTTGTTGCCGGGGTTTTCCTCACTGCCGGCATGGTTCTGAGAAGAAAATGAATTTTCTCCTAAGAAACCTTGGGGTTCCAGTTCCTTGTTGGAAGCTCACCCTGCTCTGCGCTATACCTAAAGTGAAAGTCAACGTGAGCCCAAGCTTCGAAGTAAGGCCCTGATTATCCTTGCAAAACGAGAGGCGTGCAGCAGCTCCATGAGGCCTTCATCGTTGTTCTGCTTTAGTTTCAAGGTAGTAAGCTTTTCAACACTCCTAGGGGCCTTGCTTCAGCACCCGTTTCAGTACCAGAACACTGCGTAGAACCAGGAAGCTCTGCTCCTGCGTGTATGCTGCGTGTCAACCTAGAAATTAGAGACTGACGGCACAAGGCTAGTTTTCCCATTATGAAAGCTCCGTTGATGCGGCCCCGAAGCTACCTGAAAAGCACTGTTGTTACCGTGCTTTTACTTACAGCCGGCATGGTTCATAGAAGCAAATGAGTTTTCTCGAAAGAAACCTTGTGCTTCCAGTTCCTAGTTGGAAGCTCACCCGGCTCCGCTCTATACCAAACGTGAAAGTCAATGTGAGCACTAGCCTCGAAGTAAGGCCCTGATTATCCGGGCAAAACGGGAGGCGTGCAGCAGCTCCATGAGGCCTTCATCGCTGTTCTGCTTTAGTTTCACGGTAGTAAGCTTTCCAACATTCCTAGGGACTTTGCTTAAGCAACCGTTTCGGTACCAGAACACTGCGTAGAGACAGTAAGCTCTGGTCCTGCGTGTATGCTGCGTGTCAACCTAGAAATTGCAGACTGATGGCATAAGGCTTCTTTTCCCATTATGAAAGCTCCGTTCATGCGGCCTCGAAGCTACCTGAAAAGCATTGTTGTTGCCGGGGTTTTCCTCACTGCCGGCATGGTTCTGGGAAGAAAATGAGTTTTCTCCTAAGAAGCCTTGGGGTTCCAGTTCCTTGTTGGAAGCTCACCCTGCTCTGCGCTATACCTAAAGTGAAAGTCAACGTGAGCCCAAGCTTCGAAGTAAGGCCCTGATTATCCTTGCAAAACGAGAGGCGTGCAGCAGCTCCATGAGGCCTTCATCGTTGTTCTGCTTTAGTTTCAAGGTAGTAAGCTTTTCAACACTCCTAGGGGCCTTGCTTCAGCACCCGTTTCAGTACCAGAACACTGCGTAGAACCAGGAAGCTCTGCTCCTGCGTGTATGCTGCGTGTCAACCTAGAAATTAGAGACTGACGGCACAAGGCTAGTTTTCCCATTATGAAAGCTCCGTTGATGCGGCCCCGAAGCTACCTGAAAAGCACTGTTGTTACCGTGCTTTTACTTACAGCCGGCATGGTTCATAGAAGCAAATGAGTTTTCTCGAAAGAAACCTTGTGCTTCCAGTTCCTAGTTGGAAGCTCACCCGGCTCCGCTCTATACCAAACGTGAAAGTCAATGTGAGCACTAGCCTCGAAGTAAGGCCCTGATTATCCTGGCAAAACGGGAGGCGTGCAGCAGCTCCATGAGGCCTTCATCGCTGTTCTGCTTTAGTTTCACGGTAGTAAGCTTTCCAACATTCCTAGGGACTTTGTTTAAGCAACCGTTTCGGTACCAGAACACTGCGTAGAGACAGTAAGCTCTGGGCCTGCGTGTATGCTGCGTGTCAACCTAGAAATTGGAGACTGATGGCATAAGGCTTCTTTTGCCATTATGAAAGCTCCGTTCATGCGGCCTCGAAGCTACCTGAAAAGCATTGTTGTTGCCGGGGTTTTCCTCACTGCCGGCATGGTTCTGAGAAGAAAATGAGTTTTCTCCTAAGAAACCTTGGGGTTCCAGTTCCTTGTTGGAAGCTCACCCTGCTCTGCGCTATACCTAAAGTGAAAGTCAACGTGAGCCCAAGCTTCGAAGTAAGGCCCTGATTATCCTTGCAAAACGAGAGGCGTGCAGCAGCTCCATGAGGCCTTCATCGTTGTTCTGCTTTAGTTTCAAGGTAGTAAGCTTTTCAACACTGCTAGGGGCCTTGCTTCAGCACCCGTTTCAGTACCAGAACACTGCGTAGAACCAGGAAGCTCTGCTCCTGCGTGTATGCTGCGTGTCAACCTAGAAATTAGAGACTGACGGCACAAGGCTAGTTTTCCCATTATGAAAGCTCCGTTGATGCGGCCCCGAAGCTACCTGAAAAGCACTGTTGTTACCGTGCTTTTACTTACAGCCGGCATGGTTCATAGAAGCAAATGAGTTTTCTCGAAAGAAACCTTGTGCTTCCAGTTCCTAGTTGGAAGCTCACCCGGCTCCGCTCTATACCAAACGTGAAAGTCAATGTGAGCACTAGCCTCGAAGTAAGGCCCTGATTATCCGGGCAAAACGGGAGGCGTGCAGCAGCTCCATGAGGCCTTCATCGCTGTTCTGCTTTAGTTTCACGGTAGTAAGCTTTCCAACATTCCTAGGGACTTTGCTTAAGCAACCGTTTCGGTACCAGAACACTGCGTAGAGACAGTAAGCTCTGGTCCTGCGTGTATGCTGCGTGTCAACCTAGAAATTGCAGACTGATGGCATAAGGCTTCTTTTCCCATTATGAAAGCTCCGTTCATGCGGCCTCGAAGCTACCTGAAAAGCATTGTTGTTGCCGGGGTTTTCCTCACTGCCGGCATGGTTCTGGGAAGAAAATGAGTTTTCTCCTAAGAAACCTTGGGGTTCCAGTTCCTTGTTGGAAGCTCACCCTGCTCTGCGCTATACCTAAAGTGAAAGTCAACGTGAGCCCAAGCTTCGAAGTAAGGCCCTGATTATCCTTGCAAAACGAGAGGCGTGCAGCAGCTCCATGAGGCCTTCATCGTTGTTCTGCTTTAGTTTCAAGGTAGTAAGCTTTTCAACACTCCTAGGGGCCTTGCTTCAGCACCCGTTTCAGTACCAGAACACTGCGTAGAACCAGGAAGCTCTGCTCCTGCGTGTATGCTGCGTGTCAACCTAGAAATTAGAGACTGACGGCACAAGGCTAGTTTTCCCATTATGAAAGCTCCGTTGATGCGGCCCCGAAGCTACCTGAAAAGCACTGTTGTTACCGTGCTTTTACTTACAGCCGGCATGGTTCATAGAAGCAAATGAGTTTTCTCGAAAGAAACCTTGTGCTTCCAGTTCCTAGTTGGAAGCTCACCCGGCTCCGCTCTATACCAAACGTGAAAGTCAATGTGAGCACTAGCCTCGAAGTAAGGCCCTGATTATCCGGGCAAAACGGGAGGCGTGCAGCAGCTCCATGAGGCCTTCATCGCTGTTCTGCTTTAGTTTCACGGTAGTAAGCTTTCCAACATTCCTAGGGACTTTGCTTAAGCAACCGTTTCGGTACCAGAACACTGCGTAGAGACAGTAAGCTCTGGTCCTGCGTGTATGCTGCGTGTCAACCTAGAAATTGGAGACTGATGGCATAAGGCTTCTTTTCCCATTACGAAAGCTCCGTTCATGCGGCCTCGAAGCTACCTGAAAAGCATTGTTGTTGCCGGGGTTTTCCTCACTGCCGGCATGGTTCTGAGAAGAAAATGAGTTTTCTCCTAAGAAACCTTGGGGTTCCAGTTCCTTGTTGGAAGCTCACCCTGCTCTGCGCTATACCTAAAGTGAAAGTCAACGTGAGCCCAAGCTTCGAAGTAAGGCCCTGATTATCCTTGCAAAACGAGAGGCGTGCAGCAGCTCCATGAGGCCTTCATCGTTGTTCTGCTTTAGTTTCAAGGTAGTAAGCTTTTCAACACTCCTAGGGGCCTTGCTTCAGCACCCGTTTCAGTACCAGAACACTGCGTAGAACCAGGAAGCTCTGCTCCTGCGTGTATGCTGCGTGTCAACCTAGAAATTAGAGACTGACGGCACAAGGCTAGTTTTCCCATTATGAAAGCTCCGTTGATGCGGCCCCGAAGCTACCTGAAAAGCACTGTTGTTACCGTGCTTTTACTTACAGCCGGCATGGTTCATAGAAGCAAATGAGTTTTCTCGAAAGAAACCTTGTGCTTCCAGTTCCTAGTTGGAAGCTCACCCGGCTCCGCTCTATACCAAACGTGAAAGTCAATGTGAGCACTAGCCTCGAAGTAAGGCCCTGATTATCCGGGCAAAACGGGAGGCGTGCAGCAGCTCCATGAGGCCTTCATCGCTGTTCTGCTTTAGTTTCACGGTAGTAAGCTTTCCAACATTCCTAGGGACTTTGCTTAAGCAACCGTTTCGGTACCAGAACACTGCGTAGAGACAGTAAGCTCTGGTCCTGCGTGTATGCTGCGTGTCAACCTAGAAATTGCAGACTGATGGCATAAGGCTTCTTTTCCCATTATGAAAGCTCCGTTCATGCGGCCTCGAAGCTACCTGAAAAGCATTGTTGTTGCCGGGGTTTTCCTCACTGCCGGCATGGTTCTGAGAAGAAAATGAGTTTTCTCCTAAGAAGCCTTGGGGTTCCAGTTCCTTGTTGGAAGCTCACCCTGCTCTGCGCTATACCTAAAGTGAAAGTCAACGTGAGCCCAAGCTTCGAAGTAAGGCCCTGATTATCCTTGCAAAACGAGAGGCGTGCAGCAGCTCCATGAGGCCTTCATCGTTGTTCTGCTTTAGTTTCAAGGTAGTAAGCTTTTCAACACTCCTAGGGGCCTTGCTTCAGCACCCGTTTCAGTACCAGAACACTGCGTAGAACCAGGAAGCTCTGCTCCTGCGTGTATGCTGCGTGTCAACCTAGAAATTAGAGACTGACGGCACAAGGCTAGTTTTCCCATTATGAAAGCTCCGTTGATGCGGCCCCGAAGCTACCTGAAAAGCACTGTTGTTACCGTGCTTTTACTTACAGCCGGCATGGTTCATAGAAGCAAATGAGTTTTCTCGAAAGAAACCTTGTGCTTCCAGTTCCTAGTTGGAAGCTCACCCGGCTCCGCTCTATACCAAACGTGAAAGTCAATGTGAGCACTAGCCTCGAAGTAAGGCCCTGATTATCCTGGCAAAACGGGAGGCGTGCAGCAGCTCCATGAGGCCTTCATCGCTGTTCTGCTTTAGTTTCACGGTAGTAAGCTTTCCAACATTCCTAGGGACTTTGCTTAAGCAACCGTTTCGGTACCAGAACACTGCGTAGAGACAGTAAGCTCTGGTCCTGCGTGTATGCTGCGTGTCAACCTAGAAATTGGAGACTGATGGCATAAGGCTTCTTTTCCCATTATGAAAGCTCCGTTCATGCGGCCTCGAAGCTACCTGAAAAGCATTGTTGTTGCCGGGGTTTTCCTCACTGCCGGCATGGTTCTGAGAAGAAAATGAGTTTTCTCCTAAGAAACCTTGGGGTTCCAGTTCCTTGTTGGAAGCTCACCCTGCTCTGCGCTATACCTAAAGTGAAAGTCAACGTGAGCCCAAGCTTCGAAGTAAGGCCCTGATTATCCTTGCAAAACGAGAGGCGTGCAGCAGCTCCATGAGGCCTTCATCGTTGTTCTGCTTTAGTTTCAAGGTAGTAAGCTTTTCAACACTCCTAGGGGCCTTGCTTCAGCACCCGTTTCAGTACCAGAACACTGCGTAGAACCAGGAAGCTCTGCTCCTGCGTGTATGCTGCGTGTCAACCTAGAAATTAGAGACTGACGGCACAAGGCTAGTTTTCCCATTATGAAAGCTCCGTTGATGCGGCCCCGAAGCTACCTGAAAAGCACTGTTGTTACCGTGCTTTTACTTACAGCCGGCATGGTTCATAGAAGCAAATGAGTTTTCTCGAAAGAAACCTTGTGCTTCCAGTTCCTAGTTGGAAGCTCACCCGGCTCCGCTCTATACCAAACGTGAAAGTCAATGTGAGCACTAGCCTCGAAGTAAGGCCCTGATTATCCGGGCAAAACGGGAGGCGTGCAGCAGCTCCATGAGGCCTTCATCGCTGTTCTGCTTTAGTTTCACGGTAGTAAGCTTTCCAACATTCCTAGGGACTTTGCTTAAGCAACCGTTTCGGTACCAGAACACTGCGTAGAGACAGTAAGCTCTGGTCCTGCGTGTATGCTGCGTGTCAACCTAGAAATTGCAGACTGATGGCATAAGGCTTCTTTTCCCATTATGAAAGCTCCGTTCATGCGGCCTCGAAGCTACCTGAAAAGCATTGTTGTTGCCGGGGTTTTCCTCACTGCCGGCATGGTTCTGGGAAGAAAATGAGTTTTCTCCTAAGAAGCCTTGGGGTTCCAGTTCCTTGTTGGAAGCTCACCCTGCTCTGCGCTATACCTAAAGTGAAAGTCAACGTGAGCCCAAGCTTCGAAGTAAGGCCCTGATTATCCTTGCAAAACGAGAGGCGTGCAGCAGCTCCATGAGGCCTTCATCGTTGTTCTGCTTTAGTTTCAAGGTAGTAAGCTTTTCAACACTCCTAGGGGCCTTGCTTCAGCACCCGTTTCAGTACCAGAACACTGCGTAGAACCAGGAAGCTCTGCTCCTGCGTGTATGCTGCGTGTCAACCTAGAAATTAGAGACTGACGGCACAAGGCTAGTTTTCCCATTATGAAAGCTCCGTTGATGCGGCCCCGAAGCTACCTGAAAAGCACTGTTGTTACCGTGCTTTTACTTACAGCCGGCATGGTTCATAGAAGCAAATGAGTTTTCTCGAAAGAAACCTTGTGCTTCCAGTTCCTAGTTGGAAGCTCACCCGGCTCCGCTCTATACCAAACGTGAAAGTCAATGTGAGCACTAGCCTCGAAGTAAGGCCCTGATTATCCTGGCAAAACGGGAGGCGTGCAGCAGCTCCATGAGGCCTTCATCGCTGTTCTGCTTTAGTTTCACGGTAGTAAGCTTTCCAACATTCCTAGGGACTTTGTTTAAGCAACCGTTTCGGTACCAGAACACTGCGTAGAGACAGTAAGCTCTGGGCCTGCGTGTATGCTGCGTGTCAACCTAGAAATTGGAGACTGATGGCATAAGGCTTCTTTTGCCATTATGAAAGCTCCGTTCATGCGGCCTCGAAGCTACCTGAAAAGCATTGTTGTTGCCGGGGTTTTCCTCACTGCCGGCATGGTTCTGAGAAGAAAATGAGTTTTCTCCTAAGAAACCTTGGGGTTCCAGTTCCTTGTTGGAAGCTCACCCTGCTCTGCGCTATACCTAAAGTGAAAGTCAACGTGAGCCCAAGCTTCGAAGTAAGGCCCTGATTATCCTTGCAAAACGAGAGGCGTGCAGCAGCTCCATGAGGCCTTCATCGTTGTTCTGCTTTAGTTTCAAGGTAGTAAGCTTTTCAACACTGCTAGGGGCCTTGCTTCAGCACCCGTTTCAGTACCAGAACACTGCGTAGAACCAGGAAGCTCTGCTCCTGCGTGTATGCTGCGTGTCAACCTAGAAATTAGAGACTGACGGCACAAGGCTAGTTTTCCCATTATGAAAGCTCCGTTGATGCGGCCCCGAAGCTACCTGAAAAGCACTGTTGTTACCGTGCTTTTACTTACAGCCGGCATGGTTCATAGAAGCAAATGAGTTTTCTCGAAAGAAACCTTGTGCTTCCAGTTCCTAGTTGGAAGCTCACCCGGCTCCGCTCTATACCAAACGTGAAAGTCAATGTGAGCACTAGCCTCGAAGTAAGGCCCTGATTATCCGGGCAAAACGGGAGGCGTGCAGCAGCTCCATGAGGCCTTCATCGCTGTTCTGCTTTAGTTTCACGGTAGTAAGCTTTCCAACATTCCTAGGGACTTTGCTTAAGCAACCGTTTCGGTACCAGAACACTGCGTAGAGACAGTAAGCTCTGGTCCTGCGTGTATGCTGCGTGTCAACCTAGAAATTGCAGACTGATGGCATAAGGCTTCTTTTCCCATTATGAAAGCTCCGTTCATGCGGCCTCGAAGCTACCTGAAAAGCATTGTTGTTGCCGGGGTTTTCCTCACTGCCGGCATGGTTCTGGGAAGAAAATGAGTTTTCTCCTAAGAAACCTTGGGGTTCCAGTTCCTTGTTGGAAGCTCACCCTGCTCTGCGCTATACCTAAAGTGAAAGTCAACGTGAGCCCAAGCTTCGAAGTAAGGCCCTGATTATCCTTGCAAAACGAGAGGCGTGCAGCAGCTCCATGAGGCCTTCATCGTTGTTCTGCTTTAGTTTCAAGGTAGTAAGCTTTTCAACACTCCTAGGGGCCTTGCTTCAGCACCCGTTTCAGTACCAGAACACTGCGTAGAACCAGGAAGCTCTGCTCCTGCGTGTATGCTGCGTGTCAACCTAGAAATTAGAGACTGACGGCACAAGGCTAGTTTTCCCATTATGAAAGCTCCGTTGATGCGGCCCCGAAGCTACCTGAAAAGCACTGTTGTTACCGTGCTTTTACTTACAGCCGGCATGGTTCATAGAAGCAAATGAGTTTTCTCGAAAGAAACCTTGTGCTTCCAGTTCCTAGTTGGAAGCTCACCCGGCTCCGCTCTATACCAAACGTGAAAGTCAATGTGAGCACTAGCCTCGAAGTAAGGCCCTGATTATCCGGGCAAAACGGGAGGCGTGCAGCAGCTCCATGAGGCCTTCATCGCTGTTCTGCTTTAGTTTCACGGTAGTAAGCTTTCCAACATTCCTAGGGACTTTGCTTAAGCAACCGTTTCGGTACCAGAACACTGCGTAGAGACAGTAAGCTCTGGTCCTGCGTGTATGCTGCGTGTCAACCTAGAAATTGGAGACTGATGGCATAAGGCTTCTTTTCCCATTACGAAAGCTCCGTTCATGCGGCCTCGAAGCTACCTGAAAAGCATTGTTGTTGCCGGGGTTTTCCTCACTGCCGGCATGGTTCTGAGAAGAAAATGAGTTTTCTCCTAAGAAACCTTGGGGTTCCAGTTCCTTGTTGGAAGCTCACCCTGCTCTGCGCTATACCTAAAGTGAAAGTCAACGTGAGCCCAAGCTTCGAAGTAAGGCCCTGATTATCCTTGCAAAACGAGAGGCGTGCAGCAGCTCCATGAGGCCTTCATCGTTGTTCTGCTTTAGTTTCAAGGTAGTAAGCTTTTCAACACTCCTAGGGGCCTTGCTTCAGCACCCGTTTCAGTACCAGAACACTGCGTAGAACCAGGAAGCTCTGCTCCTGCGTGTATGCTGCGTGTCAACCTAGAAATTAGAGACTGACGGCACAAGGCTAGTTTTCCCATTATGAAAGCTCCGTTGATGCGGCCCCGAAGCTACCTGAAAAGCACTGTTGTTACCGTGCTTTTACTTACAGCCGGCATGGTTCATAGAAGCAAATGAGTTTTCTCGAAAGAAACCTTGTGCTTCCAGTTCCTAGTTGGAAGCTCACCCGGCTCCGCTCTATACCAAACGTGAAAGTCAATGTGAGCACTAGCCTCGAAGTAAGGCCCTGATTATCCGGGCAAAACGGGAGGCGTGCAGCAGCTCCATGAGGCCTTCATCGCTGTTCTGCTTTAGTTTCACGGTAGTAAGCTTTCCAACATTCCTAGGGACTTTGCTTAAGCAACCGTTTCGGTACCAGAACACTGCGTAGAGACAGTAAGCTCTGGTCCTGCGTGTATGCTGCGTGTCAACCTAGAAATTGCAGACTGATGGCATAAGGCTTCTTTTCCCATTATGAAAGCTCCGTTCATGCGGCCTCGAAGCTACCTGAAAAGCATTGTTGTTGCCGGGGTTTTCCTCACTGCCGGCATGGTTCTGAGAAGAAAATGAGTTTTCTCCTAAGAAGCCTTGGGGTTCCAGTTCCTTGTTGGAAGCTCACCCTGCTCTGCGCTATACCTAAAGTGAAAGTCAACGTGAGCCCAAGCTTCGAAGTAAGGCCCTGATTATCCTTGCAAAACGAGAGGCGTGCAGCAGCTCCATGAGGCCTTCATCGTTGTTCTGCTTTAGTTTCAAGGTAGTAAGCTTTTCAACACTCCTAGGGGCCTTGCTTCAGCACCCGTTTCAGTACCAGAACACTGCGTAGAACCAGGAAGCTCTGCTCCTGCGTGTATGCTGCGTGTCAACCTAGAAATTAGAGACTGACGGCACAAGGCTAGTTTTCCCATTATGAAAGCTCCGTTGATGCGGCCCCGAAGCTACCTGAAAAGCACTGTTGTTACCGTGCTTTTACTTACAGCCGGCATGGTTCATAGAAGCAAATGAGTTTTCTCGAAAGAAACCTTGTGCTTCCAGTTCCTAGTTGGAAGCTCACCCGGCTCCGCTCTATACCAAACGTGAAAGTCAATGTGAGCACTAGCCTCGAAGTAAGGCCCTGATTATCCTGGCAAAACGGGAGGCGTGCAGCAGCTCCATGAGGCCTTCATCGCTGTTCTGCTTTAGTTTCACGGTAGTAAGCTTTCCAACATTCCTAGGGACTTTGCTTAAGCAACCGTTTCGGTACCAGAACACTGCGTAGAGACAGTAAGCTCTGGTCCTGCGTGTATGCTGCGTGTCAACCTAGAAATTGGAGACTGATGGCATAAGGCTTCTTTTCCCATTATGAAAGCTCCGTTCATGCGGCCTCGAAGCTACCTGAAAAGCATTGTTGTTGCCGGGGTTTTCCTCACTGCCGGCATGGTTCTGAGAAGAAAATGAGTTTTCTCCTAAGAAACCTTGGGGTTCCAGTTCCTTGTTGGAAGCTCACCCTGCTCTGCGCTATACCTAAAGTGAAAGTCAACGTGAGCCCAAGCTTCGAAGTAAGGCCCTGATTATCCTTGCAAAACGAGAGGCGTGCAGCAGCTCCATGAGGCCTTCATCGTTGTTCTGCTTTAGTTTCAAGGTAGTAAGCTTTTCAACACTCCTAGGGGCCTTGCTTCAGCACCCGTTTCAGTACCAGAACACTGCGTAGAACCAGGAAGCTCTGCTCCTGCGTGTATGCTGCGTGTCAACCTAGAAATTAGAGACTGACGGCACAAGGCTAGTTTTCCCATTATGAAAGCTCCGTTGATGCGGCCCCGAAGCTACCTGAAAAGCACTGTTGTTACCGTGCTTTTACTTACAGCCGGCATGGTTCATAGAAGCAAATGAGTTTTCTCGAAAGAAACCTTGTGCTTCCAGTTCCTAGTTGGAAGCTCACCCGGCTCCGCTCTATACCAAACGTGAAAGTCAATGTGAGCACTAGCCTCGAAGTAAGGCCCTGATTATCCGGGCAAAACGGGAGGCGTGCAGCAGCTCCATGAGGCCTTCATCGCTGTTCTGCTTTAGTTTCACGGTAGTAAGCTTTCCAACATTCCTAGGGACTTTGCTTAAGCAACCGTTTCGGTACCAGAACACTGCGTAGAGACAGTAAGCTCTGGTCCTGCGTGTATGCTGCGTGTCAACCTAGAAATTGCAGACTGATGGCATAAGGCTTCTTTTCCCATTATGAAAGCTCCGTTCATGCGGCCTCGAAGCTACCTGAAAAGCATTGTTGTTGCCGGGGTTTTCCTCACTGCCGGCATGGTTCTGAGAAGAAAATGAGTTTTCTCCTAAGAAGCCTTGGGGTTCCAGTTCCTTGTTGGAAGCTCACCCTGCTCTGCGCTATACCTAAAGTGAAAGTCAACGTGAGCCCAAGCTTCGAAGTAAGGCCCTGATTATCCTTGCAAAACGAGAGGCGTGCAGCAGCTCCATGAGGCCTTCATCGTTGTTCTGCTTTAGTTTCAAGGTAGTAAGCTTTTCAACACTCCTAGGGGCCTTGCTTCAGCACCCGTTTCAGTACCAGAACACTGCGTAGAACCAGGAAGCTCTGCTCCTGCGTGTATGCTGCGTGTCAACCTAGAAATTAGAGACTGACGGCACAAGGCTAGTTTTCCCATTATGAAAGCTCCGTTGATGCGGCCCCGAAGCTACCTGAAAAGCACTGTTGTTACCGTGCTTTTACTTACAGCCGGCATGGTTCATAGAAGCAAATGAGTTTTCTCGAAAGAAACCTTGTGCTTCCAGTTCCTAGTTGGAAGCTCACCCGGCTCCGCTCTATACCAAACGTGAAAGTCAATGTGAGCACTAGCCTCGAAGTAAGGCCCTGATTATCCTGGCAAAACGGGAGGCGTGCAGCAGCTCCATGAGGCCTTCATCGCTGTTCTGCTTTAGTTTCACGGTAGTAAGCTTTCCAACATTCCTAGGGACTTTGTTTAAGCAACCGTTTCGGTACCAGAACACTGCGTAGAGACAGTAAGCTCTGGGCCTGCGTGTATGCTGCGTGTCAACCTAGAAATTGGAGACTGATGGCATAAGGCTTCTTTTGCCATTATGAAAGCTCCGTTCATGCGGCCTCGAAGCTACCTGAAAAGCATTGTTGTTGCCGGGGTTTTCCTCACTGCCGGCATGGTTCTGAGAAGAAAATGAGTTTTCTCCTAAGAAACCTTGGGGTTCCAGTTCCTTGTTGGAAGCTCACCCTGCTCTGCGCTATACCTAAAGTGAAAGTCAACGTGAGCCCAAGCTTCGAAGTAAGGCCCTGATTATCCTTGCAAAACGAGAGGCGTGCAGCAGCTCCATGAGGCCTTCATCGTTGTTCTGCTTTAGTTTCAAGGTAGTAAGCTTTTCAACACTGCTAGGGGCCTTGCTTCAGCACCCGTTTCAGTACCAGAACACTGCGTAGAACCAGGAAGCTCTGCTCCTGCGTGTATGCTGCGTGTCAACCTAGAAATTAGAGACTGACGGCACAAGGCTAGTTTTCCCATTATGAAAGCTCCGTTGATGCGGCCCCGAAGCTACCTGAAAAGCACTGTTGTTACCGTGCTTTTACTTACAGCCGGCATGGTTCATAGAAGCAAATGAGTTTTCTCGAAAGAAACCTTGTGCTTCCAGTTCCTAGTTGGAAGCTCACCCGGCTCCGCTCTATACCAAACGTGAAAGTCAATGTGAGCACTAGCCTCGAAGTAAGGCCCTGATTATCCGGGCAAAACGGGAGGCGTGCAGCAGCTCCATGAGGCCTTCATCGCTGTTCTGCTTTAGTTTCACGGTAGTAAGCTTTCCAACATTCCTAGGGACTTTGCTTAAGCAACCGTTTCGGTACCAGAACACTGCGTAGAGACAGTAAGCTCTGGTCCTGCGTGTATGCTGCGTGTCAACCTAGAAATTGGAGACTGATGGCATAAGGCTTCTTTTCCCATTATGAAAGCTCCGTTCATGCGGCCTCGAAGCTACCTGAAAAGCATTGTTGTTGCCGGGGTTTTCCTCACTGCCGGCATGGTTCTGAGAAGAAAATGAGTTTTCTCCTAAGAAACCTTGGGGTTCCAGTTCCTTGTTGGAAGCTCACCCTGCTCTGCGCTATACCTAAAGTGAAAGTCAACGTGAGCCCAAGCTTCGAAGTAAGGCCCTGATTATCCTTGCAAAACGAGAGGCGTGCAGCAGCTCCATGAGGCCTTCATCGTTGTTCTGCTTTAGTTTCAAGGTAGTAAGCTTTTCAACACTCCTAGGGGCCTTGCTTCAGCACCCGTTTCAGTACCAGAACACTGCGTAGAACCAGGAAGCTCTGCTCCTGCGTGTATGCTGCGTGTCAACCTAGAAATTAGAGACTGACGGCACAAGGCTAGTTTTCCCATTATGAAAGCTCCGTTGATGCGGCCCCGAAGCTACCTGAAAAGCACTGTTGTTACCGTGCTTTTACTTACAGCCGGCATGGTTCATAGAAGCAAATGAGTTTTCTCGAAAGAAACCTTGTGCTTCCAGTTCCTAGTTGGAAGCTCACCCGGCTCCGCTCTATACCAAACGTGAAAGTCAATGTGAGCACTAGCCTCGAAGTAAGGCCCTGATTATCCGGGCAAAACGGGAGGCGTGCAGCAGCTCCATGAGGCCTTCATCGCTGTTCTGCTTTAGTTTCACGGTAGTAAGCTTTCCAACATTCCTAGGGACTTTGTTTAAGCAACGGTTTCGGTACCAGAACACTGCGTAGAGACAGTAAGCTCTGGGCCTGCGTGTATGCTGCGTGTCAACCTAGAAATTGGAGACTGATGGCATAAGGCTTCTTTTGCCATTATGAAAGCTCCGTTCATGCGGCCTCGAAGCTACCTGAAAAGCATTGTTGTTGCCGGGGTTTTCCTCACTGCCGGCATGGTTCTGAGAAGAAAATGAGTTTTCTCCTAAGAAACCTTGGGGTTCCAGTTCCTTGTTGGAAGCTCACCCTGCTCTGCGCTATACCTAAAGTGAAAGTCAACGTGAGCCCAAGCTTCGAAGTAAGGCCCTGATTATCCTTGCAAAACGAGAGGCGTGCAGCAGCTCCATGAGGCCTTCATCGTTGTTCTGCTTTAGTTTCAAGGTAGTAAGCTTTTCAACACTCCTAGGGGCCTTGCTTCAGCACCCGTTTCAGTACCAGAACACTGCGTAGAACCAGGAAGCTCTGCTCCTGCGTGTATGCTGCGTGTCAACCTAGAAATTAGAGACTGACGGCACAAGGCTAGTTTTCCCATTATGAAAGCTCCGTTGATGCGGCCCCGAAGCTACCTGAAAAGCACTGTTGTTACCGTGCTTTTACTTACAGCCGGCATGGTTCATAGAAGCAAATGAGTTTTCTCGAAAGAAACCTTGTGCTTCCAGTTCCTAGTTGGAAGCTCACCCGGCTCCGCTCTATACCAAACGTGAAAGTCAATGTGAGCACTAGCCTCGAAGTAAGGCCCTGATTATCCGGGCAAAACGGGAGGCGTGCAGCAGCTCCATGAGGCCTTCATCGCTGTTCTGCTTTAGTTTCACGGTAGTAAGCTTTCCAACATTCCTAGGGACTTTGCTTAAGCAACCGTTTCGGTACCAGAACACTGCGTAGAGACAGTAAGCTCTGGTCCTGCGTGTATGCTGCGTGTCAACCTAGAAATTGGAGACTGATGGCATAAGGCTTCTTTTCCCATTACGAAAGCTCCGTTCATGCGGCCTCGAAGCTACCTGAAAAGGATTGTTGTTGCCGGGGTTTTCCTCACTGCCGGCATGGTTCTGGGAAGAAAATGAGTTTTCTCCTAAGAAACCTTGGGGTTCCAGTTCCTTGTTGGAAGCTCACCCTGCTCTGCGCTATACCTAAAGTGAAAGTCAACGTGAGCCCAAGCTTCGAAGTAAGGCCCTGATTATCCTTGCAAAACGAGAGGCGTGCAGCAGCTCCATGAGGCCTTCATCGTTGTTCTGCTTTAGTTTCAAGGTAGTAAGCTTTTCAACACTCCTAGGGGCCTTGCTTCAGCACCCGTTTCAGTACCAGAACACTGCGTAGAACCAGGAAGCTCTGCTCCTGCGTGTATGCTGCGTGTCAACCTAGAAATTAGAGACTGACGGCACAAGGCTAGTTTTCCCATTATGAAAGCTCCGTTGATGCGGCCCCGAAGCTACCTGAAAAGCACTGTTGTTACCGTGCTTTTACTTACAGCCGGCATGGTTCATAGAAGCAAATGAGTTTTCTCGAAAGAAACCTTGTGCTTCCAGTTCCTAGTTGGAAGCTCACCCGGCTCCGCTCTATACCAAACGTGAAAGTCAATGTGAGCACTAGCCTCGAAGTAAGGCCCTGATTATCCGGGCAAAACGGGAGGCGTGCAGCAGCTCCATGAGGCCTTCATCGCTGTTCTGCTTTAGTTTCACGGTAGTAAGCTTTCCAACATTCCTAGGGACTTTGCTTAAGCAACCGTTTCGGTACCAGAACACTGCGTAGAGACAGTAAGCTCTGGTCCTGCGTGTATGCTGCGTGTCAACCTAGAAATTGCAGACTGATGGCATAAGGCTTCTTTTCCCATTATGAAAGCTCCGTTCATGCGGCCTCGAAGCTACCTGAAAAGCATTGTTGTTGCCGGGGTTTTCCTCACTGCCGGCATGGTTCTGGGAAGAAAATGAGTTTTCTCCTAAGAAACCTTGGGGTTCCAGTTCCTTGTTGGAAGCTCACCCTGCTCTGCGCTATACCTAAAGTGAAAGTCAACGTGAGCCCAAGCTTCGAAGTAAGGCCCTGATTATCCTTGCAAAACGAGAGGCGTGCAGCAGCTCCATGAGGCCTTCATCGTTGTTCTGCTTTAGTTTCAAGGTAGTAAGCTTTTCAACACTCCTAGGGGCCTTGCTTCAGCACCCGTTTCAGTACCAGAACACTGCGTAGAACCAGGAAGCTCTGCTCCTGCGTGTATGCTGCGTGTCAACCTAGAAATTAGAGACTGACGGCACAAGGCTAGTTTTCCCATTATGAAAGCTCCGTTGATGCGGCCCCGAAGCTACCTGAAAAGCACTGTTGTTACCGTGCTTTTACTTACAGCCGGCATGGTTCATAGAAGCAAATGAGTTTTCTCGAAAGAAACCTTGTGCTTCCAGTTCCTAGTTGGAAGCTCACCCGGCTCCGCTCTATACCAAACGTGAAAGTCAATGTGAGCACTAGCCTCGAAGTAAGGCCCTGATTATCCGGGCAAAACGGGAGGCGTGCAGCAGCTCCATGAGGCCTTCATCGCTGTTCTGCTTTAGTTTCACGGTAGTAAGCTTTCCAACATTCCTAGGGACTTTGCTTAAGCAACCGTTTCGGTACCAGAACACTGCGTAGAGACAGTAAGCTCTGGTCCTGCGTGTATGCTGCGTGTCAACCTAGAAATTGCAGACTGATGGCATAAGGCTTCTTTTCCCATTATGAAAGCTCCGTTCATGCGGCCTCGAAGCTACCTGAAAAGCATTGTTGTTGCCGGGGTTTTCCTCACTGCCGGCATGGTTCTGGGAAGAAAATGAGTTTTCTCCTAAGAAACCTTGGGGTTCCAGTTCCTTGTTGGAAGCTCACCCTGCTCTGCGCTATACCTAAAGTGAAAGTCAACGTGAGCCCAAGCTTCGAAGTAAGGCCCTGATTATCCTTGCAAAACGAGAGGCGTGCAGCAGCTCCATGAGGCCTTCATCGTTGTTCTGCTTTAGTTTCAAGGTAGTAAGCTTTTCAACACTCCTAGGGGCCTTGCTTCAGCACCCGTTTCAGTACCAGAACACTGCGTAGAACCAGGAAGCTCTGCTCCTGCGTGTATGCTGCGTGTCAACCTAGAAATTAGAGACTGACGGCACAAGGCTAGTTTTCCCATTATGAAAGCTCCGTTGATGCGGCCCCGAAGCTACCTGAAAAGCACTGTTGTTACCGTGCTTTTACTTACAGCCGGCATGGTTCATAGAAGCAAATGAGTTTTCTCGAAAGAAACCTTGTGCTTCCAGTTCCTAGTTGGAAGCTCACCCGGCTCCGCTCTATACCAAACGTGAAAGTCAATGTGAGCACTAGCCTCGAAGTAAGGCCCTGATTATCCGGGCAAAACGGGAGGCGTGCAGCAGCTCCATGAGGCCTTCATCGCTGTTCTGCTTTAGTTTCACGGTAGTAAGCTTTCCAACATTCCTAGGGACTTTGCTTAAGCAACCGTTTCGGTACCAGAACACTGCGTAGAGACAGTAAGCTCTGGTCCTGCGTGTATGCTGCGTGTCAACCTAGAAATTGCAGACTGATGGCATAAGGCTTCTTTTGCCATTATGAAAGCTCCGTTCATGCGGCCTCGAAGCTACCTGAAAAGCATTGTTGTTGCCGGGGTTTTCCTCACTGCCGGCATGGTTCTGGGAAGAAAATGAGTTTTCTCCTAAGAAACCTTGGGGTTCCAGTTCCTTGTTGGAAGCTCACCCTGCTCTGCGCTATACCTAAAGTGAAAGTCAACGTGAGCCCAAGCTTCGAAGTAAGGCCCTGATTATCCTTGCAAAACGAGAGGCGTGCAGCAGCTCCATGAGGCCTTCATCGTTGTTCTGCTTTAGTTTCAAGGTAGTAAGCTTTTCAACACTCCTAGGGGCCTTGCTTCAGCACCCGTTTCAGTACCAGAACACTGCGTAGAACCAGGAAGCTCTGCTCCTGCGTGTATGCTGCGTGTCAACCTAGAAATTAGAGACTGACGGCACAAGGCTAGTTTTCCCATTATGAAAGCTCCGTTGATGCGGCCCCGAAGCTACCTGAAAAGCACTGTTGTTACCGTGCTTTTACTTACAGCCGGCATGGTTCATAGAAGCAAATGAGTTTTCTCGAAAGAAACCTTGTGCTTCCAGTTCCTAGTTGGAAGCTCACCCGGCTCCGCTCTATACCAAACGTGAAAGTCAATGTGAGCACTAGCCTCGAAGTAAGGCCCTGATTATCCGGGCAAAACGGGAGGCGTGCAGCAGCTCCATGAGGCCTTCATCGCTGTTCTGCTTTAGTTTCACGGTAGTAAGCTTTCCAACATTCCTAGGGACTTTGCTTAAGCAACCGTTTCGGTACCAGAACACTGCGTAGAGACAGTAAGCTCTGGGCCTGCGTGTATGCTGCGTGTCAACCTAGAAATTGGAGACTGATGGCATAAGGCTTCTTTTGCCATTATGAAAGCTCCGTTCATGCGGCCTCGAAGCTACCTGAAAAGCATTGTTGTTGCCGGGGTTTTCCTCACTGCCGGCATGGTTCTGGGAAGAAAATGAGTTTTCTCCTAAGAAACCTTGGGGTTCCAGTTCCTTGTTGGAAGCTCACCCTGCTCTGCGCTATACCTAAAGTGAAAGTCAACGTGAGCCCAAGCTTCGAAGTAAGGCCCTGATTATCCTTGCAAAACGAGAGGCGTGCAGCAGCTCCATGAGGCCTTCATCGTTGTTCTGCTTTAGTTTCAAGGTAGTAAGCTTTTCAACACTCCTAGGGGCCTTGCTTCAGCACCCGTTTCAGTACCAGAACACTGCGTAGAACCAGGAAGCTCTGCTCCTGCGTGTATGCTGCGTGTCAACCTAGAAATTAGAGACTGACGGCACAAGGCTAGTTTTCCCATTATGAAAGCTCCGTTGATGCGGCCCCGAAGCTACCTGAAAAGCACTGTTGTTACCGTGCTTTTACTTACAGCCGGCATGGTTCATAGAAGCAAATGAGTTTTCTCGAAAGAAACCTTGTGCTTCCAGTTCCTAGTTGGAAGCTCACCCGGCTCCGCTCTATACCAAACGTGAAAGTCAATGTGAGCACTAGCCTCGAAGTAAGGCCCTGATTATCCGGGCAAAACGGGAGGCGTGCAGCAGCTCCATGAGGCCTTCATCGCTGTTCTGCTTTAGTTTCACGGTAGTAAGCTTTCCAACATTCCTAGGGACTTTGCTTAAGCAACCGTTTCGGTACCAGAACACTGCGTAGAGACAGTAAGCTCTGGTCCTGCGTGTATGCTGCGTGTCAACCTAGAAATTGCAGACTGATGGCATAAGGCTTCTTTTGCCATTATGAAAGCTCCGTTCATGCGGCCTCGAAGCTACCTGAAAAGCATTGTTGTTGCCGGGGTTTTCCTCACTGCCGGCATGGTTCTGGGAAGAAAATGAGTTTTCTCCTAAGAAACCTTGGGGTTCCAGTTCCTTGTTGGAAGCTCACCCTGCTCTGCGCTATACCTAAAGTGAAAGTCAACGTGAGCCCAAGCTTCGAAGTAAGGCCCTGATTATCCTTGCAAAACGAGAGGCGTGCAGCAGCTCCATGAGGCCTTCATCGTTGTTCTGCTTTAGTTTCAAGGTAGTAAGCTTTTCAACACTCCTAGGGGCCTTGCTTCAGCACCCGTTTCAGTACCAGAACACTGCGTAGAACCAGGAAGCTCTGCTCCTGCGTGTATGCTGCGTGTCAACCTAGAAATTAGAGACTGACGGCACAAGGCTAGTTTTCCCATTATGAAAGCTCCGTTGATGCGGCCCCGAAGCTACCTGAAAAGCACTGTTGTTACCGTGCTTTTACTTACAGCCGGCATGGTTCATAGAAGCAAATGAGTTTTCTCGAAAGAAACCTTGTGCTTCCAGTTCCTAGTTGGAAGCTCACCCGGCTCCGCTCTATACCAAACGTGAAAGTCAATGTGAGCACTAGCCTCGAAGTAAGGCCCTGATTATCCTGGCAAAACGGGAGGCGTGCAGCAGCTCCATGAGGCCTTCATCGCTGTTCTGCTTTAGTTTCACGGTAGTAAGCTTTCCAACATTCCTAGGGACTTTGCTTAAGCAACCGTTTCGGTACCAGAACACTGCGTAGAGACAGTAAGCTCTGGTCCTGCGTGTATGCTGCGTGTCAACCTAGAAATTGGAGACTGATGGCATAAGGCTTCTTTTCCCATTACGAAAGCTCCGTTCATGCGGCCTCGAAGCTACCTGAAAAGCATTGTTGTTGCCGGGGTTTTCCTCACTGCCGGCATGGTTCTGGGAAGAAAATGAGTTTTCTCCTAAGAAACCTTGGGGTTCCAGTTCCTTGTTGGAAGCTCACCCTGCTCTGCGCTATACCTAAAGTGAAAGTCAACGTGAGCCCAAGCTTCGAAGTAAGGCCCTGATTATCCTTGCAAAACGAGAGGCGTGCAGCAGCTCCATGAGGCCTTCATCGTTGTTCTGCTTTAGTTTCAAGGTAGTAAGCTTTTCAACACTCCTAGGGGCCTTGCTTCAGCACCCGTTTCAGTACCAGAACACTGCGTAGAACCAGGAAGCTCTGCTCCTGCGTGTATGCTGCGTGTCAACCTAGAAATTAGAGACTGACGGCACAAGGCTAGTTTTCCCATTATGAAAGCTCCGTTGATGCGGCCCCGAAGCTACCTGAAAAGCACTGTTGTTACCGTGCTTTTACTTACAGCCGGCATGGTTCATAGAAGCAAATGAGTTTTCTCGAAAGAAACCTTGTGCTTCCAGTTCCTAGTTGGAAGCTCACCCGGCTCCGCTCTATACCAAACGTGAAAGTCAATGTGAGCACTAGCCTCGAAGTAAGGCCCTGATTATCCGGGCAAAACGGGAGGCGTGCAGCAGCTCCATGAGGCCTTCATCGCTGTTCTGCTTTAGTTTCACGGTAGTAAGCTTTCCAACATTCCTAGGGACTTTGCTTAAGCAACCGTTTCGGTACCAGAACACTGCGTAGAGACAGTAAGCTCTGGTCCTGCGTGTATGCTGCGTGTCAACCTAGAAATTGCAGACTGATGGCATAAGGCTTCTTTTCCCATTATGAAAGCTCCGTTCATGCGGCCTCGAAGCTACCTGAAAAGCATTGTTGTTGCCGGGGTTTTCCTCACTGCCGGCATGGTTCTGGGAAGAAAATGAGTTTTCTCCTAAGAAACCTTGGGGTTCCAGTTCCTTGTTGGAAGCTCACCCTGCTCTGCGCTATACCTAAAGTGAAAGTCAACGTGAGCCCAAGCTTCGAAGTAAGGCCCTGATTATCCTTGCAAAACGAGAGGCGTGCAGCAGCTCCATGAGGCCTTCATCGTTGTTCTGCTTTAGTTTCAAGGTAGTAAGCTTTTCAACACTCCTAGGGGCCTTGCTTCAGCACCCGTTTCAGTACCAGAACACTGCGTAGAACCAGGAAGCTCTGCTCCTGCGTGTATGCTGCGTGTCAACCTAGAAATTAGAGACTGACGGCACAAGGCTAGTTTTCCCATTATGAAAGCTCCGTTGATGCGGCCCCGAAGCTACCTGAAAAGCACTGTTGTTACCGTGCTTTTACTTACAGCCGGCATGGTTCATAGAAGCAAATGAGTTTTCTCGAAAGAAACCTTGTGCTTCCAGTTCCTAGTTGGAAGCTCACCCGGCTCCGCTCTATACCAAACGTGAAAGTCAATGTGAGCACTAGCCTCGAAGTAAGGCCCTGATTATCCGGGCAAAACGGGAGGCGTGCAGCAGCTCCATGAGGCCTTCATCGCTGTTCTGCTTTAGTTTCACGGTAGTAAGCTTTCCAACATTCCTAGGGACTTTGCTTAAGCAACCGTTTCGGTACCAGAACACTGCGTAGAGACAGTAAGCTCTGGTCCTGCGTGTATGCTGCGTGTCAACCTAGAAATTGCAGACTGATGGCATAAGGCTTCTTTTCCCATTATGAAAGCTCCGTTCATGCGGCCTCGAAGCTACCTGAAAAGCATTGTTGTTGCCGGGGTTTTCCTCACTGCCGGCATGGTTCTGGGAAGAAAATGAGTTTTCTCCTAAGAAACCTTGGGGTTCCAGTTCCTTGTTGGAAGCTCACCCTGCTCTGCGCTATACCTAAAGTGAAAGTCAACGTGAGCCCAAGCTTCGAAGTAAGGCCCTGATTATCCTTGCAAAACGAGAGGCGTGCAGCAGCTCCATGAGGCCTTCATCGTTGTTCTGCTTTAGTTTCAAGGTAGTAAGCTTTTCAACACTCCTAGGGGCCTTGCTTCAGCACCCGTTTCAGTACCAGAACACTGCGTAGAACCAGGAAGCTCTGCTCCTGCGTGTATGCTGCGTGTCAACCTAGAAATTAGAGACTGACGGCACAAGGCTAGTTTTCCCATTATGAAAGCTCCGTTGATGCGGCCCCGAAGCTACCTGAAAAGCACTGTTGTTACCGTGCTTTTACTTACAGCCGGCATGGTTCATAGAAGCAAATGAGTTTTCTCGAAAGAAACCTTGTGCTTCCAGTTCCTAGTTGGAAGCTCACCCGGCTCCGCTCTATACCAAACGTGAAAGTCAATGTGAGCACTAGCCTCGAAGTAAGGCCCTGATTATCCGGGCAAAACGGGAGGCGTGCAGCAGCTCCATGAGGCCTTCATCGCTGTTCTGCTTTAGTTTCACGGTAGTAAGCTTTCCAACATTCCTAGGGACTTTGCTTAAGCAACCGTTTCGGTACCAGAACACTGCGTAGAGACAGTAAGCTCTGGTCCTGCGTGTATGCTGCGTGTCAACCTAGAAATTGCAGACTGATGGCATAAGGCTTCTTTTGCCATTATGAAAGCTCCGTTCATGCGGCCTCGAAGCTACCTGAAAAGCATTGTTGTTGCCGGGGTTTTCCTCACTGCCGGCATGGTTCTGGGAAGAAAATGAGTTTTCTCCTAAGAAACCTTGGGGTTCCAGTTCCTTGTTGGAAGCTCACCCTGCTCTGCGCTATACCTAAAGTGAAAGTCAACGTGAGCCCAAGCTTCGAAGTAAGGCCCTGATTATCCTTGCAAAACGAGAGGCGTGCAGCAGCTCCATGAGGCCTTCATCGTTGTTCTGCTTTAGTTTCAAGGTAGTAAGCTTTTCAACACTCCTAGGGGCCTTGCTTCAGCACCCGTTTCAGTACCAGAACACTGCGTAGAACCAGGAAGCTCTGCTCCTGCGTGTATGCTGCGTGTCAACCTAGAAATTAGAGACTGACGGCACAAGGCTAGTTTTCCCATTATGAAAGCTCCGTTGATGCGGCCCCGAAGCTACCTGAAAAGCACTGTTGTTACCGTGCTTTTACTTACAGCCGGCATGGTTCATAGAAGCAAATGAGTTTTCTCGAAAGAAACCTTGTGCTTCCAGTTCCTAGTTGGAAGCTCACCCGGCTCCGCTCTATACCAAACGTGAAAGTCAATGTGAGCACTAGCCTCGAAGTAAGGCCCTGATTATCCGGGCAAAACGGGAGGCGTGCAGCAGCTCCATGAGGCCTTCATCGCTGTTCTGCTTTAGTTTCACGGTAGTAAGCTTTCCAACATTCCTAGGGACTTTGCTTAAGCAACCGTTTCGGTACCAGAACACTGCGTAGAGACAGTAAGCTCTGGGCCTGCGTGTATGCTGCGTGTCAACCTAGAAATTGGAGACTGATGGCATAAGGCTTCTTTTGCCATTATGAAAGCTCCGTTCATGCGGCCTCGAAGCTACCTGAAAAGCATTGTTGTTGCCGGGGTTTTCCTCACTGCCGGCATGGTTCTGGGAAGAAAATGAGTTTTCTCCTAAGAAACCTTGGGGTTCCAGTTCCTTGTTGGAAGCTCACCCTGCTCTGCGCTATACCTAAAGTGAAAGTCAACGTGAGCCCAAGCTTCGAAGTAAGGCCCTGATTATCCTTGCAAAACGAGAGGCGTGCAGCAGCTCCATGAGGCCTTCATCGTTGTTCTGCTTTAGTTTCAAGGTAGTAAGCTTTTCAACACTCCTAGGGGCCTTGCTTCAGCACCCGTTTCAGTACCAGAACACTGCGTAGAACCAGGAAGCTCTGCTCCTGCGTGTATGCTGCGTGTCAACCTAGAAATTAGAGACTGACGGCACAAGGCTAGTTTTCCCATTATGAAAGCTCCGTTGATGCGGCCCCGAAGCTACCTGAAAAGCACTGTTGTTACCGTGCTTTTACTTACAGCCGGCATGGTTCATAGAAGCAAATGAGTTTTCTCGAAAGAAACCTTGTGCTTCCAGTTCCTAGTTGGAAGCTCACCCGGCTCCGCTCTATACCAAACGTGAAAGTCAATGTGAGCACTAGCCTCGAAGTAAGGCCCTGATTATCCGGGCAAAACGGGAGGCGTGCAGCAGCTCCATGAGGCCTTCATCGCTGTTCTGCTTTAGTTTCACGGTAGTAAGCTTTCCAACATTCCTAGGGACTTTGCTTAAGCAACCGTTTCGGTACCAGAACACTGCGTAGAGACAGTAAGCTCTGGTCCTGCGTGTATGCTGCGTGTCAACCTAGAAATTGCAGACTGATGGCATAAGGCTTCTTTTCCCATTATGAAAGCTCCGTTCATGCGGCCTCGAAGCTACCTGAAAAGCATTGTTGTTGCCGGGGTTTTCCTCACTGCCGGCATGGTTCTGGGAAGAAAATGAGTTTTCTCCTAAGAAACCTTGGGGTTCCAGTTCCTTGTTGGAAGCTCACCCTGCTCTGCGCTATACCTAAAGTGAAAGTCAACGTGAGCCCAAGCTTCGAAGTAAGGCCCTGATTATCCTTGCAAAACGAGAGGCGTGCAGCAGCTCCATGAGGCCTTCATCGTTGTTCTGCTTTAGTTTCAAGGTAGTAAGCTTTTCAACACTCCTAGGGGCCTTGCTTCAGCACCCGTTTCAGTACCAGAACACTGCGTAGAACCAGGAAGCTCTGCTCCTGCGTGTATGCTGCGTGTCAACCTAGAAATTAGAGACTGACGGCACAAGGCTAGTTTTCCCATTATGAAAGCTCCGTTGATGCGGCCCCGAAGCTACCTGAAAAGCACTGTTGTTACCGTGCTTTTACTTACAGCCGGCATGGTTCATAGAAGCAAATGAGTTTTCTCGAAAGAAACCTTGTGCTTCCAGTTCCTAGTTGGAAGCTCACCCGGCTCCGCTCTATACCAAACGTGAAAGTCAATGTGAGCACTAGCCTCGAAGTAAGGCCCTGATTATCCTGGCAAAACGGGAGGCGTGCAGCAGCTCCATGAGGCCTTCATCGCTGTTCTGCTTTAGTTTCACGGTAGTAAGCTTTCCAACATTCCTAGGGACTTTGCTTAAGCAACCGTTTCGGTACCAGAACACTGCGTAGAGACAGTAAGCTCTGGTCCTGCGTGTATGCTGCGTGTCAACCTAGAAATTGGAGACTGATGGCATAAGGCTTCTTTTCCCATTATGAAAGCTCCGTTCATGCGGCCTCGAAGCTACCTGAAAAGCATTGTTGTTGCCGGGGTTTTCCTCACTGCCGGCATGGTTCTGGGAAGAAAATGAGTTTTCTCCTAAGAAACCTTGGGGTTCCAGTTCCTTGTTGGAAGCTCACCCTGCTCTGCGCTATACCTAAAGTGAAAGTCAACGTGAGCCCAAGCTTCGAAGTAAGGCCCTGATTATCCTTGCAAAACGAGAGGCGTGCAGCAGCTCCATGAGGCCTTCATCGTTGTTCTGCTTTAGTTTCAAGGTAGTAAGCTTTTCAACACTCCTAGGGGCCTTGCTTCAGCACCCGTTTCAGTACCAGAACACTGCGTAGAACCAGGAAGCTCTGCTCCTGCGTGTATGCTGCGTGTCAACCTAGAAATTAGAGACTGACGGCACAAGGCTAGTTTTCCCATTATGAAAGCTCCGTTGATGCGGCCCCGAAGCTACCTGAAAAGCACTGTTGTTACCGTGCTTTTACTTACAGCCGGCATGGTTCATAGAAGCAAATGAGTTTTCTCGAAAGAAACCTTGTGCTTCCAGTTCCTAGTTGGAAGCTCACCCGGCTCCGCTCTATACCAAACGTGAAAGTCAATGTGAGCACTAGCCTCGAAGTAAGGCCCTGATTATCCGGGCAAAACGGGAGGCGTGCAGCAGCTCCATGAGGCCTTCATCGCTGTTCTGCTTTAGTTTCACGGTAGTAAGCTTTCCAACATTCCTAGGGACTTTGCTTAAGCAACCGTTTCGGTACCAGAACACTGCGTAGAGACAGTAAGCTCTGGTCCTGCGTGTATGCTGCGTGTCAACCTAGAAATTGGAGACTGATGGCATAAGGCTTCTTTTCCCATTACGAAAGCTCCGTTCATGCGGCCTCGAAGCTACCTGAAAAGCATTGTTGTTGCCGGGGTTTTCCTCACTGCCGGCATGGTTCTGAGAAGAAAATGAGTTTTCTCCTAAGAAACCTTGGGGTTCCAGTTCCTTGTTGGAAGCTCACCCTGCTCTGCGCTATACCTAAAGTGAAAGTCAACGTGAGCCCAAGCTTCGAAGTAAGGCCCTGATTATCCTTGCAAAACGAGAGGCGTGCAGCAGCTCCATGAGGCCTTCATCGTTGTTCTGCTTTAGTTTCAAGGTAGTAAGCTTTTCAACACTCCTAGGGGCCTTGCTTCAGCACCCGTTTCAGTACCAGAACACTGCGTAGAACCAGGAAGCTCTGCTCCTGCGTGTATGCTGCGTGTCAACCTAGAAATTAGAGACTGACGGCACAAGGCTAGTTTTCCCATTATGAAAGCTCCGTTGATGCGGCCCCGAAGCTACCTGAAAAGCACTGTTGTTACCGTGCTTTTACTTACAGCCGGCATGGTTCATAGAAGCAAATGAGTTTTCTCGAAAGAAACCTTGTGCTTCCAGTTCCTAGTTGGAAGCTCACCCGGCTCCGCTCTATACCAAACGTGAAAGTCAATGTGAGCACTAGCCTCGAAGTAAGGCCCTGATTATCCGGGCAAAACGGGAGGCGTGCAGCAGCTCCATGAGGCCTTCATCGCTGTTCTGCTTTAGTTTCACGGTAGTAAGCTTTCCAACATTCCTAGGGACTTTGCTTAAGCAACCGTTTCGGTACCAGAACACTGCGTAGAGACAGTAAGCTCTGGGCCTGCGTGTATGCTGCGTGTCAACCTAGAAATTGGAGACTGATGGCATAAGGCTTCTTTTGCCATTATGAAAGCTCCGTTCATGCGGCCTCGAAGCTACCTGAAAAGCATTGTTGTTGCCGGGGTTTTCCTCACTGCCGGCATGGTTCTGGGAAGAAAATGAGTTTTCTCCTAAGAAACCTTGGGGTTCCAGTTCCTTGTTGGAAGCTCACCCTGCTCTGCGCTATACCTAAAGTGAAAGTCAACGTGAGCCCAAGCTTCGAAGTAAGGCCCTGATTATCCTTGCAAAACGAGAGGCGTGCAGCAGCTCCATGAGGCCTTCATCGTTGTTCTGCTTTAGTTTCAAGGTAGTAAGCTTTTCAACACTCCTAGGGGCCTTGCTTCAGCACCCGTTTCAGTACCAGAACACTGCGTAGAACCAGGAAGCTCTGCTCCTGCGTGTATGCTGCGTGTCAACCTAGAAATTAGAGACTGACGGCACAAGGCTAGTTTTCCCATTATGAAAGCTCCGTTGATGCGGCCCCGAAGCTACCTGAAAAGCACTGTTGTTACCGTGCTTTTACTTACAGCCGGCATGGTTCATAGAAGCAAATGAGTTTTCTCGAAAGAAACCTTGTGCTTCCAGTTCCTAGTTGGAAGCTCACCCGGCTCCGCTCTATACCAAACGTGAAAGTCAATGTGAGCACTAGCCTCGAAGTAAGGCCCTGATTATCCGGGCAAAACGGGAGGCGTGCAGCAGCTCCATGAGGCCTTCATCGCTGTTCTGCTTTAGTTTCACGGTAGTAAGCTTTCCAACATTCCTAGGGACTTTGCTTAAGCAACCGTTTCGGTACCAGAACACTGCGTAGAGACAGTAAGCTCTGGTCCTGCGTGTATGCTGCGTGTCAACCTAGAAATTGCAGACTGATGGCATAAGGCTTCTTTTCCCATTATGAAAGCTCCGTTCATGCGGCCTCGAAGCTACCTGAAAAGCATTGTTGTTGCCGGGGTTTTCCTCACTGCCGGCATGGTTCTGGGAAGAAAATGAGTTTTCTCCTAAGAAACCTTGGGGTTCCAGTTCCTTGTTGGAAGCTCACCCTGCTCTGCGCTATACCTAAAGTGAAAGTCAACGTGAGCCCAAGCTTCGAAGTAAGGCCCTGATTATCCTTGCAAAACGAGAGGCGTGCAGCAGCTCCATGAGGCCTTCATCGTTGTTCTGCTTTAGTTTCAAGGTAGTAAGCTTTTCAACACTCCTAGGGGCCTTGCTTCAGCACCCGTTTCAGTACCAGAACACTGCGTAGAACCAGGAAGCTCTGCTCCTGCGTGTATGCTGCGTGTCAACCTAGAAATTAGAGACTGACGGCACAAGGCTAGTTTTCCCATTATGAAAGCTCCGTTGATGCGGCCCCGAAGCTACCTGAAAAGCACTGTTGTTACCGTGCTTTTACTTACAGCCGGCATGGTTCATAGAAGCAAATGAGTTTTCTCGAAAGAAACCTTGTGCTTCCAGTTCCTAGTTGGAAGCTCACCCGGCTCCGCTCTATACCAAACGTGAAAGTCAATGTGAGCACTAGCCTCGAAGTAAGGCCCTGATTATCCTGGCAAAACGGGAGGCGTGCAGCAGCTCCATGAGGCCTTCATCGCTGTTCTGCTTTAGTTTCACGGTAGTAAGCTTTCCAACATTCCTAGGGACTTTGCTTAAGCAACCGTTTCGGTACCAGAACACTGCGTAGAGACAGTAAGCTCTGGTCCTGCGTGTATGCTGCGTGTCAACCTAGAAATTGGAGACTGATGGCATAAGGCTTCTTTTCCCATTATGAAAGCTCCGTTCATGCGGCCTCGAAGCTACCTGAAAAGCATTGTTGTTGCCGGGGTTTTCCTCACTGCCGGCATGGTTCTGGGAAGAAAATGAGTTTTCTCCTAAGAAACCTTGGGGTTCCAGTTCCTTGTTGGAAGCTCACCCTGCTCTGCGCTATACCTAAAGTGAAAGTCAACGTGAGCCCAAGCTTCGAAGTAAGGCCCTGATTATCCTTGCAAAACGAGAGGCGTGCAGCAGCTCCATGAGGCCTTCATCGTTGTTCTGCTTTAGTTTCAAGGTAGTAAGCTTTTCAACACTCCTAGGGGCCTTGCTTCAGCACCCGTTTCAGTACCAGAACACTGCGTAGAACCAGGAAGCTCTGCTCCTGCGTGTATGCTGCGTGTCAACCTAGAAATTAGAGACTGACGGCACAAGGCTAGTTTTCCCATTATGAAAGCTCCGTTGATGCGGCCCCGAAGCTACCTGAAAAGCACTGTTGTTACCGTGCTTTTACTTACAGCCGGCATGGTTCATAGAAGCAAATGAGTTTTCTCGAAAGAAACCTTGTGCTTCCAGTTCCTAGTTGGAAGCTCACCCGGCTCCGCTCTATACCAAACGTGAAAGTCAATGTGAGCACTAGCCTCGAAGTAAGGCCCTGATTATCCGGGCAAAACGGGAGGCGTGCAGCAGCTCCATGAGGCCTTCATCGCTGTTCTGCTTTAGTTTCACGGTAGTAAGCTTTCCAACATTCCTAGGGACTTTGCTTAAGCAACCGTTTCGGTACCAGAACACTGCGTAGAGACAGTAAGCTCTGGTCCTGCGTGTATGCTGCGTGTCAACCTAGAAATTGGAGACTGATGGCATAAGGCTTCTTTTCCCATTACGAAAGCTCCGTTCATGCGGCCTCGAAGCTACCTGAAAAGCATTGTTGTTGCCGGGGTTTTCCTCACTGCCGGCATGGTTCTGAGAAGAAAATGAGTTTTCTCCTAAGAAACCTTGGGGTTCCAGTTCCTTGTTGGAAGCTCACCCTGCTCTGCGCTATACCTAAAGTGAAAGTCAACGTGAGCCCAAGCTTCGAAGTAAGGCCCTGATTATCCTTGCAAAACGAGAGGCGTGCAGCAGCTCCATGAGGCCTTCATCGTTGTTCTGCTTTAGTTTCAAGGTAGTAAGCTTTTCAACACTCCTAGGGGACTTGCTTCAGCACCCGTTTCAGTACCAGAACACTGCGTAGAACCAGGAAGCTCTGCTCCTGCGTGTATGCTGCGTGTCAACCTAGAAATTAGAGACTGACGGCACAAGGCTAGTTTTCCCATTATGAAAGCTCCGTTGATGCGGCCCCGAAGCTACCTGAAAAGCACTGTTGTTACCGTGCTTTTACTTACAGCCGGCATGGTTCATAGAAGCAAATGAGTTTTCTCGAAAGAAACCTTGTGCTTCCAGTTCCTAGTTGGAAGCTCACCCGGCTCCGCTCTATACCAAACGTGAAAGTCAATGTGAGCACTAGCCTCGAAGTAAGGCCCTGATTATCCGGGCAAAACGGGAGGCGTGCAGCAGCTCCATGAGGCCTTCATCGCTGTTCTGCTTTAGTTTCACGGTAGTAAGCTTTCCAACATTCCTAGGGACTTTGCTTAAGCAACCGTTTCGGTACCAGAACACTGCGTAGAGACAGTAAGCTCTGGTCCTGCGTGTATGCTGCGTGTCAACCTAGAAATTGCAGACTGATGGCATAAGGCTTCTTTTCCCATTATGAAAGCTCCGTTCATGCGGCCTCGAAGCTACCTGAAAAGCATTGTTGTTGCCGGGGTTTTCCTCACTGCCGGCATGGTTCTGAGAAGAAAATGAGTTTTCTCCTAAGAAACCTTGGGGTTCCAGTTCCTTGTTGGAAGCTCACCCTGCTCTGCGCTATACCTAAAGTGAAAGTCAACGTGAGCCCAAGCTTCGAAGTAAGGCCCTGATTATCCTTGCAAAACGAGAGGCGTGCAGCAGCTCCATGAGGCCTTCATCGTTGTTCTGCTTTAGTTTCAAGGTAGTAAGCTTTTCAACACTCCTAGGGGCCTTGCTTCAGCACCCGTTTCAGTACCAGAACACTGCGTAGAACCAGGAAGCTCTGCTCCTGCGTGTATGCTGCGTGTCAACCTAGAAATTAGAGACTGACGGCACAAGGCTAGTTTTCCCATTATGAAAGCTCCGTTGATGCGGCCCCGAAGCTACCTGAAAAGCACTGTTGTTACCGTGCTTTTACTTACAGCCGGCATGGTTCATAGAAGCAAATGAGTTTTCTCGAAAGAAACCTTGTGCTTCCAGTTCCTAGTTGGAAGCTCACCCGGCTCCGCTCTATACCAAACGTGAAAGTCAATGTGAGCACTAGCCTCGAAGTAAGGCCCTGATTATCCGGGCAAAACGGGAGGCGTGCAGCAGCTCCATGAGGCCTTCATCGCTGTTCTGCTTTAGTTTCACGGTAGTAAGCTTTCCAACATTCCTAGGGACTTTGCTTAAGCAACCGTTTCGGTACCAGAACACTGCGTAGAGACAGTAAGCTCTGGTCCTGCGTGTATGCTGCGTGTCAACCTAGAAATTGGAGACTGATGGCATAAGGCTTCTTTTGCCATTATGAAAGCTCCGTTCATGCGGCCTCGAAGCTACCTGAAAAGCATTGTTGTTGCCGGGGTTTTCCTCACTGCCGGCATGGTTCTGAGAAGAAAATGAGTTTTCTCCTAAGAAACCTTGGGGTTCCAGTTCCTTGTTGGAAGCTCACCCTGCTCTGCGCTATACCTAAAGTGAAAGTCAACGTGAGCCCAAGCTTCGAAGTAAGGCCCTGATTATCCTTGCAAAACGAGAGGCGTGCAGCAGCTCCATGAGGCCTTCATCGTTGTTCTGCTTTAGTTTCAAGGTAGTAAGCTTTTCAACACTCCTAGGGGCCTTGCTTCAGCACCCGTTTCAGTACCAGAACACTGCGTAGAACCAGGAAGCTCTGCTCCTGCGTGTATGCTGCGTGTCAACCTAGAAATTAGAGACTGACGGCACAAGGCTAGTTTTCCCATTATGAAAGCTCCGTTGATGCGGCCCCGAAGCTACCTGAAAAGCACTGTTGTTACCGTGCTTTTACTTACAGCCGGCATGGTTCATAGAAGCAAATGAGTTTTCTCGAAAGAAACCTTGTGCTTCCAGTTCCTAGTTGGAAGCTCACCCGGCTCCGCTCTATACCAAACGTGAAAGTCAATGTGAGCACTAGCCTCGAAGTAAGGCCCTGATTATCCGGGCAAAACGGGAGGCGTGCAGCAGCTCCATGAGGCCTTCATCGCTGTTCTGCTTTAGTTTCACGGTAGTAAGCTTTCCAACATTCCTAGGGACTTTGTTTAAGCAACCGTTTCGGTACCAGAACACTGCGTAGAGACAGTAAGCTCTGGTCCTGCGTGTATGCTGCGTGTCAACCTAGAAATTGGAGACTGATGGCATAAGGCTTCTTTTGCCATTATGAAAGCTCCGTTCATGCGGCCTCGAAGCTACCTGAAAAGCATTGTTGTTGCCGGGGTTTTCCTCACTGCCGGCATGGTTCTGAGAAGAAAATGAGTTTTCTCCTAAGAAACCTTGGGGTTCCAGTTCCTTGTTGGAAGCTCACCCTGCTCTGCGCTATACCTAAAGTGAAAGTCAACGTGAGCCCAAGCTTCGAAGTAAGGCCCTGATTATCCTTGCAAAACGAGAGGCGTGCAGCAGCTCCATGAGGCCTTCATCGTTGTTCTGCTTTAGTTTCAAGGTAGTAAGCTTTTCAACACTCCTAGGGGCCTTGCTTCAGCACCCGTTTCAGTACCAGAACACTGCGTAGAACCAGGAAGCTCTGCTCCTGCGTGTATGCTGCGTGTCAACCTAGAAATTAGAGACTGACGGCACAAGGCTAGTTTTCCCATTATGAAAGCTCCGTTGATGCGGCCCCGAAGCTACCTGAAAAGCACTGTTGTTACCGTGCTTTTACTTACAGCCGGCATGGTTCATAGAAGCAAATGAGTTTTCTCGAAAGAAACCTTGTGCTTCCAGTTCCTAGTTGGAAGCTCACCCGGCTCCGCTCTATACCAAACGTGAAAGTCAATGTGAGCACTAGCCTCGAAGTAAGGCCCTGATTATCCTGGCAAAACGGGCGGCGTGCAGCAGCTCCATGAGGCCTTCATCGCTGTTCTGCTTTAGTTTCACGGTAGTAAGCTTTCCAACATTCCTAGGGACTTTGCTTAAGCAACCGTTTCGGTACCAGAACACTGCGTAGAGACAGTAAGCTCTGGTCCTGCGTGTATGCTGCGTGTCAACCTAGAAATTGGAGACTGATGGCATAAGGCTTCTTTTCCCATTATGAAAGCTCCGTTCATGCGGCCTCGAAGCTACCTGAAAAGCATTGTTGTTGCCGGGGTTTTCCTCACTGCCGGCATGGTTCTGAGAAGAAAATGAGTTTTCTCCTAAGAAACCTTGGGTTTCCAGTTCCTTGTTGGAAGCTCACCCTGCTCTGCGCTATACCTAAAGTGAAAGTCAACGTGAGCCCAAGCTTCGAAGTAAGGCCCTGATTATCCTTGCAAAACGAGAGGCGTGCAGCAGCTCCATGAGGCCTTCATCGTTGTTCTGCTTTAGTTTCAAGGTAGTAAGCTTTTCAACACTCCTAGGGGCCTTGCTTCAGCACCCGTTTCAGTACCAGAACACTGCGTAGAACCAGGAAGCTCTGCTCCTGCGTGTATGCTGCGTGTCAACCTAGAAATTAGAGACTGACGGCACAAGGCTAGTTTTCCCATTATGAAAGCTCCGTTGATGCGGCCCCGAAGCTACCTGAAAAGCACTGTTGTTACCGTGCTTTTACTTACAGCCGGCATGGTTCATAGAAGCAAATGAGTTTTCTCGAAAGAAACCTTGTGCTTCCAGTTCCTAGTTGGAAGCTCACCCGGCTCCGCTCTATACCAAACGTGAAAGTCAATGTGAGCACTAGCCTCGAAGTAAGGCCCTGATTATCCGGGCAAAACGGGAGGCGTGCAGCAGCTCCATGAGGCCTTCATCGCTGTTCTGCTTTAGTTTCACGGTAGTAAGCTTTCCAACATTCCTAGGGACTTTGTTTAAGCAACCGTTTCGGTACCAGAACACTGCGTAGAGACAGTAAGCTCTGGGCCTGCGTGTATGCTGCGTGTCAACCTAGAAATTGGAGACTGATGGCATAAGGCTTCTTTTGCCATTATGAAAGCTCCGTTCATGCGGCCTCGAAGCTACCTGAAAAGCATTGTTGTTGCCGGGGTTTTCCTCACTGCCGGCATGGTTCTGAGAAGAAAATGAGTTTTCTCCTAAGAAACCTTGGGGTTCCAGTTCCTTGTTGGAAGCTCACCCTGCTCTGCGCTATACCTAAAGTGAAAGTCAACGTGAGCCCAAGCTTCGAAGTAAGGCCCTGATTATCCTTGCAAAACGAGAGGCGTGCAGCAGCTCCATGAGGCCTTCATCGTTGTTCTGCTTTAGTTTCAAGGTAGTAAGCTTTTCAACACTCCTAGGGGCCTTGCTTCAGCACCCGTTTCAGTACCAGAACACTGCGTAGAACCAGGAAGCTCTGCTCCTGCGTGTATGCTGCGTGTCAACCTAGAAATTAGAGACTGACGGCACAAGGCTAGTTTTCCCATTATGAAAGCTCCGTTGATGCGGCCCCGAAGCTACCTGAAAAGCACTGTTGTTACCGTGCTTTTACTTACAGCCGGCATGGTTCATAGAAGCAAATGAGTTTTCTCGAAAGAAACCTTGTGCTTCCAGTTCCTAGTTGGAAGCTCACCCGGCTCCGCTCTATACCAAACGTGAAAGTCAATGTGAGCACTAGCCTCGAAGTAAGGCCCTGATTATCCGGGCAAAACGGGAGGCGTGCAGCAGCTCCATGAGGCCTTCATCGCTGTTCTGCTTTAGTTTCACGGTAGTAAGCTTTCCAACATTCCTAGGGACTTTGCTTAAGCAACCGTTTCGGTACCAGAACACTGCGTAGAGACAGTAAGCTCTGGTCCTGCGTGTATGCTGCGTGTCAACCTAGAAATTGGAGACTGATGGCATAAGGCTTCTTTTCCCATTATGAAAGCTCCGTTCATGCGGCCTCGAAGCTACCTGAAAAGCATTGTTGTTGCCGGGGTTTTCCTCACTGCCGGCATGGTTCTGGGAAGAAAATGAGTTTTCTCCTAAGAAACCTTGGGGTTCCAGTTCCTTGTTGGAAGCTCACCCTGCTCTGCGCTATACCTAAAGTGAAAGTCAACGTGAGCCCAAGCTTCGAAGTAAGGCCCTGATTATCCTTGCAAAACGAGAGGCGTGCAGCAGCTCCATGAGGCCTTCATCGTTGTTCTGCTTTAGTTTCAAGGTAGTAAGCTTTTCAACACTCCTAGGGGCCTTGCTTCAGCACCCGTTTCAGTACCAGAACACTGCGTAGAACCAGGAAGCTCTGCTCCTGCGTGTATGCTGCGTGTCAACCTAGAAATTAGAGACTGACGGCACAAGGCTAGTTTTCCCATTATGAAAGCTCCGTTGATGCGGCCCCGAAGCTACCTGAAAAGCACTGTTGTTACCGTGCTTTTACTTACAGCCGGCATGGTTCATAGAAGCAAATGAGTTTTCTCGAAAGAAACCTTGTGCTTCCAGTTCCTAGTTGGAAGCTCACCCGGCTCCGCTCTATACCAAACGTGAAAGTCAATGTGAGCACTAGCCTCGAAGTAAGGCCCTGATTATCCGGGCAAAACGGGAGGCGTGCAGCAGCTCCATGAGGCCTTCATCGCTGTTCTGCTTTAGTTTCACGGTAGTAAGCTTTCCAACATTCCTAGGGACTTTGCTTAAGCAACCGTTTCGGTACCAGAACACTGCGTAGAGACAGTAAGCTCTGGTCCTGCGTGTATGCTGCGTGTCAACCTAGAAATTGGAGACTGATGGCATAAGGCTTCTTTTGCCATTATGAAAGCTCCGTTCATGCGGCCTCGAAGCTACCTGAAAAGCATTGTTGTTGCCGGGGTTTTCCTCACTGCCGGCATGGTTCTGGGAAGAAAATGAGTTTTCTCCTAAGAAACCTTGGGGTTCCAGTTCCTTGTTGGAAGCTCACCCTGCTCTGCGCTATACCTAAAGTGAAAGTCAACGTGAGCCCAAGCTTCGAAGTAAGGCCCTGATTATCCTTGCAAAACGAGAGGCGTGCAGCAGCTCCATGAGGCCTTCATCGTTGTTCTGCTTTAGTTTCAAGGTAGTAAGCTTTTCAACACTCCTAGGGGCCTTGCTTCAGCACCCGTTTCAGTACCAGAACACTGCGTAGAACCAGGAAGCTCTGCTCCTGCGTGTATGCTGCGTGTCAACCTAGAAATTAGAGACTGACGGCACAAGGCTAGTTTTCCCATTATGAAAGCTCCGTTGATGCGGCCCCGAAGCTACCTGAAAAGCACTGTTGTTACCGTGCTTTTACTTACAGCCGGCATGGTTCATAGAAGCAAATGAGTTTTCTCGAAAGAAACCTTGTGCTTCCAGTTCCTAGTTGGAAGCTCACCCGGCTCCGCTCTATACCAAACGTGAAAGTCAATGTGAGCACTAGCCTCGAAGTAAGGCCCTGATTATCCGGGCAAAACGGGAGGCGTGCAGCAGCTCCATGAGGCCTTCATCGCTGTTCTGCTTTAGTTTCACGGTAGTAAGCTTTCCAACATTCCTAGGGACTTTGTTTAAGCAACCGTTTCGGTACCAGAACACTGCGTAGAGACAGTAAGCTCTGGGCCTGCGTGTATGCTGCGTGTCAACCTAGAAATTGGAGACTGATGGCATAAGGCTTCTTTTGCCATTATGAAAGCTCCGTTCATGCGGCCTCGAAGCTACCTGAAAAGCATTGTTGTTGCCGGGGTTTTCCTCACTGCCGGCATGGTTCTGAGAAGAAAATGAGTTTTCTCCTAAGAAACCTTGGGGTTCCAGTTCCTTGTTGGAAGCTCACCCTGCTCTGCGCTATACCTAAAGTGAAAGTCAACGTGAGCCCAAGCTTCGAAGTAAGGCCCTGATTATCCTTGCAAAACGAGAGGCGTGCAGCAGCTCCATGAGGCCTTCATCGTTGTTCTGCTTTAGTTTCAAGGTAGTAAGCTTTTCAACACTCCTAGGGGCCTTGCTTCAGCACCCGTTTCAGTACCAGAACACTGCGTAGAACCAGGAAGCTCTGCTCCTGCGTGTATGCTGCGTGTCAACCTAGAAATTAGAGACTGACGGCACAAGGCTAGTTTTCCCATTATGAAAGCTCCGTTGATGCGGCCCCGAAGCTACCTGAAAAGCACTGTTGTTACCGTGCTTTTACTTACAGCCGGCATGGTTCATAGAAGCAAATGAGTTTTCTCGAAAGAAACCTTGTGCTTCCAGTTCCTAGTTGGAAGCTCACCCGGCTCCGCTCTATACCAAACGTGAAAGTCAATGTGAGCACTAGCCTCGAAGTAAGGCCCTGATTATCCTGGCAAAACGGGAGGCGTGCAGCAGCTCCATGAGGCCTTCATCGCTGTTCTGCTTTAGTTTCACGGTAGTAAGCTTTCCAACATTCCTAGGGACTTTGCTTAAGCAACCGTTTCGGTACCAGAACACTGCGTAGAGACAGTAAGCTCTGGGCCTGCGTGTATGCTGCGTGTCAACCTAGAAATTGGAGACTGATGGCATAAGGCTTCTTTTCCCATTATGAAAGCTCCGTTCATGCGGCCTCGAAGCTACCTGAAAAGCATTGTTGTTGCCGGGGTTTTCCTCACTGCCGGCATGGTTCTGAGAAGAAAATGAGTTTTCTCCTAAGAAACCTTGGGTTTCCAGTTCCTTGTTGGAAGCTCACCCTGCTCTGCGCTATACCTAAAGTGAAAGTCAACGTGAGCCCAAGCTTCGAAGTAAGGCCCTGATTATCCTTGCAAAACGAGAGGCGTGCAGCAGCTCCATGAGGCCTTCATCGTTGTTCTGCTTTAGTTTCAAGGTAGTAAGCTTTTCAACACTCCTAGGGGCCTTGCTTCAGCACCCGTTTCAGTACCAGAACACTGCGTAGAACCAGGAAGCTCTGCTCCTGCGTGTATGCTGCGTGTCAACCTAGAAATTAGAGACTGACGGCACAAGGCTAGTTTTCCCATTATGAAAGCTCCGTTGATGCGGCCCCGAAGCTACCTGAAAAGCACTGTTGTTACCGTGCTTTTACTTACAGCCGGCATGGTTCATAGAAGCAAATGAGTTTTCTCGAAAGAAACCTTGTGCTTCCAGTTCCTAGTTGGAAGCTCACCCGGCTCCGCTCTATACCAAACGTGAAAGTCAATGTGAGCACTAGCCTCGAAGTAAGGCCCTGATTATCCGGGCAAAACGGGAGGCGTGCAGCAGCTCCATGAGGCCTTCATCGCTGTTCTGCTTTAGTTTCACGGTAGTAAGCTTTCCAACATTCCTAGGGACTTTGCTTAAGCAACCGTTTCGGTACCAGAACACTGCGTAGAGACAGTAAGCTCTGGTCCTGCGTGTATGCTGCGTGTCAACCTAGAAATTGGAGACTGATGGCATAAGGCTTCTTTTGCCATTATGAAAGCTCCGTTCATGCGGCCTCGAAGCTACCTGAAAAGCATTGTTGTTGCCGGGGTTTTCCTCACTGCCGGCATGGTTCTGGGAAGAAAATGAGTTTTCTCCTAAGAAACCTTGGGGTTCCAGTTCCTTGTTGGAAGCTCACCCTGCTCTGCGCTATACCTAAAGTGAAAGTCAACGTGAGCCCAAGCTTCGAAGTAAGGCCCTGATTATCCTTGCAAAACGAGAGGCGTGCAGCAGCTCCATGAGGCCTTCATCGTTGTTCTGCTTTAGTTTCAAGGTAGTAAGCTTTTCAACACTCCTAGGGGCCTTGCTTCAGCACCCGTTTCAGTACCAGAACACTGCGTAGAACCAGGAAGCTCTGCTCCTGCGTGTATGCTGCGTGTCAACCTAGAAATTAGAGACTGACGGCACAAGGCTAGTTTTCCCATTATGAAAGCTCCGTTGATGCGGCCCCGAAGCTACCTGAAAAGCACTGTTGTTACCGTGCTTTTACTTACAGCCGGCATGGTTCATAGAAGCAAATGAGTTTTCTCGAAAGAAACCTTGTGCTTCCAGTTCCTAGTTGGAAGCTCACCCGGCTCCGCTCTATACCAAACGTGAAAGTCAATGTGAGCACTAGCCTCGAAGTAAGGCCCTGATTATCCGGGCAAAACGGGAGGCGTGCAGCAGCTCCATGAGGCCTTCATCGCTGTTCTGCTTTAGTTTCACGGTAGTAAGCTTTCCAACATTCCTAGGGACTTTGCTTAAGCAACCGTTTCGGTACCAGAACACTGCGTAGAGACAGTAAGCTCTGGTCCTGCGTGTATGCTGCGTGTCAACCTAGAAATTGCAGACTGATGGCATAAGGCTTCTTTTGCCATTATGAAAGCTCCGTTCATGCGGCCTCGAAGCTACCTGAAAAGCATTGTTGTTGCCGGGGTTTTCCTCACTGCCGGCATGGTTCTGGGAAGAAAATGAGTTTTCTCCTAAGAAACCTTGGGGTTCCAGTTCCTTGTTGGAAGCTCACCCTGCTCTGCGCTATACCTAAAGTGAAAGTCAACGTGAGCCCAAGCTTCGAAGTAAGGCCCTGATTATCCTTGCAAAACGAGAGGCGTGCAGCAGCTCCATGAGGCCTTCATCGTTGTTCTGCTTTAGTTTCAAGGTAGTAAGCTTTTCAACACTCCTAGGGGCCTTGCTTCAGCACCCGTTTCAGTACCAGAACACTGCGTAGAACCAGGAAGCTCTGCTCCTGCGTGTATGCTGCGTGTCAACCTAGAAATTAGAGACTGACGGCACAAGGCTAGTTTTCCCATTATGAAAGCTCCGTTGATGCGGCCCCGAAGCTACCTGAAAAGCACTGTTGTTACCGTGCTTTTACTTACAGCCGGCATGGTTCATAGAAGCAAATGAGTTTTCTCGAAAGAAACCTTGTGCTTCCAGTTCCTAGTTGGAAGCTCACCCGGCTCCGCTCTATACCAAACGTGAAAGTCAATGTGAGCACTAGCCTCGAAGTAAGGCCCTGATTATCCTGGCAAAACGGGAGGCGTGCAGCAGCTCCATGAGGCCTTCATCGCTGTTCTGCTTTAGTTTCACGGTAGTAAGCTTTCCAACATTCCTAGGGACTTTGCTTAAGCAACCGTTTCGGTACCAGAACACTGCGTAGAGACAGTAAGCTCTGGTCCTGCGTGTATGCTGCGTGTCAACCTAGAAATTGGAGACTGATGGCATAAGGCTTCTTTTGCCATTATGAAAGCTCCGTTCATGCGGCCTCGAAGCTACCTGAAAAGCATTGTTGTTGCCGGGGTTTTCCTCACTGCCGGCATGGTTCTGGGAAGAAAATGAGTTTTCTCCTAAGAAACCTTGGGGTTCCAGTTCCTTGTTGGAAGCTCACCCTGCTCTGCGCTATACCTAAAGTGAAAGTCAACGTGAGCCCAAGCTTCGAAGTAAGGCCCTGATTATCCTTGCAAAACGAGAGGCGTGCAGCAGCTCCATGAGGCCTTCATCGTTGTTCTGCTTTAGTTTCAAGGTAGTAAGCTTTTCAACACTCCTAGGGGCCTTGCTTCAGCACCCGTTTCAGTACCAGAACACTGCGTAGAACCAGGAAGCTCTGCTCCTGCGTGTATGCTGCGTGTCAACCTAGAAATTAGAGACTGACGGCACAAGGCTAGTTTTCCCATTATGAAAGCTCCGTTGATGCGGCCCCGAAGCTACCTGAAAAGCACTGTTGTTACCGTGCTTTTACTTACAGCCGGCATGGTTCATAGAAGCAAATGAGTTTTCTCGAAAGAAACCTTGTGCTTCCAGTTCCTAGTTGGAAGCTCACCCGGCTCCGCTCTATACCAAACGTGAAAGTCAATGTGAGCACTAGCCTCGAAGTAAGGCCCTGATTATCCGGGCAAAACGGGAGGCGTGCAGCAGCTCCATGAGGCCTTCATCGCTGTTCTGCTTTAGTTTCACGGTAGTAAGCTTTCCAACATTCCTAGGGACTTTGCTTAAGCAACCGTTTCGGTACCAGAACACTGCGTAGAGACAGTAAGCTCTGGTCCTGCGTGTATGCTGCGTGTCAACCTAGAAATTGCAGACTGATGGCATAAGGCTTCTTTTGCCATTATGAAAGCTCCGTTCATGCGGCCTCGAAGCTACCTGAAAAGCATTGTTGTTGCCGGGGTTTTCCTCACTGCCGGCATGGTTCTGGGAAGAAAATGAGTTTTCTCCTAAGAAACCTTGGGGTTCCAGTTCCTTGTTGGAAGCTCACCCTGCTCTGCGCTATACCTAAAGTGAAAGTCAACGTGAGCCCAAGCTTCGAAGTAAGGCCCTGATTATCCTTGCAAAACGAGAGGCGTGCAGCAGCTCCATGAGGCCTTCATCGTTGTTCTGCTTTAGTTTCAAGGTAGTAAGCTTTTCAACACTCCTAGGGGCCTTGCTTCAGCACCCGTTTCAGTACCAGAACACTGCGTAGAACCAGGAAGCTCTGCTCCTGCGTGTATGCTGCGTGTCAACCTAGAAATTAGAGACTGACGGCACAAGGCTAGTTTTCCCATTATGAAAGCTCCGTTGATGCGGCCCCGAAGCTACCTGAAAAGCACTGTTGTTACCGTGCTTTTACTTACAGCCGGCATGGTTCATAGAAGCAAATGAGTTTTCTCGAAAGAAACCTTGTGCTTCCAGTTCCTAGTTGGAAGCTCACCCGGCTCCGCTCTATACCAAACGTGAAAGTCAATGTGAGCACTAGCCTCGAAGTAAGGCCCTGATTATCCTGGCAAAACGGGAGGCGTGCAGCAGCTCCATGAGGCCTTCATCGCTGTTCTGCTTTAGTTTCACGGTAGTAAGCTTTCCAACATTCCTAGGGACTTTGCTTAAGCAACCGTTTCGGTACCAGAACACTGCGTAGAGACAGTAAGCTCTGGTCCTGCGTGTATGCTGCGTGTCAACCTAGAAATTGGAGACTGATGGCATAAGGCTTCTTTTCCCATTATGAAAGCTCCGTTCATGCGGCCTCGAAGCTACCTGA
The DNA here is from genome assembly GCF_028564815.1 of Eubalaena glacialis. Lineage (NCBI taxonomy): Eukaryota > Metazoa > Chordata > Mammalia > Artiodactyla > Balaenidae > Eubalaena > Eubalaena glacialis. The sequence goes on from NC_083725.1 coordinate 29,695,615, forward strand.
AAAGCATTGTTGTTGCCGGGGTTTTCCTCACTGCCGGCATGGTTCTGGGAAGAAAATGAGTTTTCTCCTAAGAAACCTTGGGGTTCCAGTTCCTTGTTGGAAGCTCACCCTGCTCTGCGCTATACCTAAAGTGAAAGTCAACGTGAGCCCAAGCTTCGAAGTAAGGCCCTGATTATCCTTGCAAAACGAGAGGCGTGCAGCAGCTCCATGAGGCCTTCATCGTTGTTCTGCTTTAGTTTCAAGGTAGTAAGCTTTTCAACACTCCTAGGGGCCTTGCTTCAGCACCCGTTTCAGTACCAGAACACTGCGTAGAACCAGGAAGCTCTGCTCCTGCGTGTATGCTGCGTGTCAACCTAGAAATTAGAGACTGACGGCACAAGGCTAGTTTTCCCATTATGAAAGCTCCGTTGATGCGGCCCCGAAGCTACCTGAAAAGCACTGTTGTTACCGTGCTTTTACTTACAGCCGGCATGGTTCATAGAAGCAAATGAGTTTTCTCGAAAGAAACCTTGTGCTTCCAGTTCCTAGTTGGAAGCTCACCCGGCTCCGCTCTATACCAAACGTGAAAGTCAATGTGAGCACTAGCCTCGAAGTAAGGCCCTGATTATCCGGGCAAAACGGGAGGCGTGCAGCAGCTCCATGAGGCCTTCATCGCTGTTCTGCTTTAGTTTCACGGTAGTAAGCTTTCCAACATTCCTAGGGACTTTGCTTAAGCAACCGTTTCGGTACCAGAACACTGCGTAGAGACAGTAAGCTCTGGTCCTGCGTGTATGCTGCGTGTCAACCTAGAAATTGCAGACTGATGGCATAAGGCTTCTTTTGCCATTATGAAAGCTCCGTTCATGCGGCCTCGAAGCTACCTGAAAAGCATTGTTGTTGCCGGGGTTTTCCTCACTGCCGGCATGGTTCTGGGAAGAAAATGAGTTTTCTCCTAAGAAACCTTGGGGTTCCAGTTCCTTGTTGGAAGCTCACCCTGCTCTGCGCTATACCTAAAGTGAAAGTCAACGTGAGCCCAAGCTTCGAAGTAAGGCCCTGATTATCCTTGCAAAACGAGAGGCGTGCAGCAGCTCCATGAGGCCTTCATCGTTGTTCTGCTTTAGTTTCAAGGTAGTAAGCTTTTCAACACTCCTAGGGGCCTTGCTTCAGCACCCGTTTCAGTACCAGAACACTGCGTAGAACCAGGAAGCTCTGCTCCTGCGTGTATGCTGCGTGTCAACCTAGAAATTAGAGACTGACGGCACAAGGCTAGTTTTCCCATTATGAAAGCTCCGTTGATGCGGCCCCGAAGCTACCTGAAAAGCACTGTTGTTACCGTGCTTTTACTTACAGCCGGCATGGTTCATAGAAGCAAATGAGTTTTCTCGAAAGAAACCTTGTGCTTCCAGTTCCTAGTTGGAAGCTCACCCGGCTCCGCTCTATACCAAACGTGAAAGTCAATGTGAGCACTAGCCTCGAAGTAAGGCCCTGATTATCCTGGCAAAACGGGAGGCGTGCAGCAGCTCCATGAGGCCTTCATCGCTGTTCTGCTTTAGTTTCACGGTAGTAAGCTTTCCAACATTCCTAGGGACTTTGCTTAAGCAACCGTTTCGGTACCAGAACACTGCGTAGAGACAGTAAGCTCTGGGCCTGCGTGTATGCTGCGTGTCAACCTAGAAATTGGAGACTGATGGCATAAGGCTTCTTTTCCCATTATGAAAGCTCCGTTCATGCGGCCTCGAAGCTACCTGAAAAGCATTGTTGTTGCCGGGGTTTTCCTCACTGCCGGCATGGTTCTGAGAAGAAAATGAGTTTTCTCCTAAGAAACCTTGGGGTTCCAGTTCCTTGTTGGAAGCTCACCCTGCTCTGCGCTATACCTAAAGTGAAAGTCAACGTGAGCCCAAGCTTCGAAGTAAGGCCCTGATTATCCTTGCAAAACGAGAGGCGTGCAGCAGCTCCATGAGGCCTTCATCGTTGTTCTGCTTTAGTTTCAAGGTAGTAAGCTTTTCAACACTCCTAGGGGCCTTGCTTCAGCACCCGTTTCAGTACCAGAACAGTGCGTAGAACCAGGAAGCTCTGCTCCTGCGTGTATGCTGCGTGTCAACCTAGAAATTAGAGACTGACGGCACAAGGCTAGTTTTCCCATTATGAAAGCTCCGTTGATGCGGCCCCGAAGCTACCTGAAAAGCACTGTTGTTACCATGCTTTTACTTACAGCCGGCATGGTTCATAGAAGCAAATGAGTTTTCTCGAAAGAAACCTTGTGCTTCCAGTTCCTAGTTGGAAGCTCACCCGGCTCCGCTCTATACCAAACGTGAAAGTCAATGTGAGCACTAGCCTCGAAGTAAGGCCCTGATTATCCGGGCAAAACGGGAGGCGTGCAGCAGCTCCATGAGGCCTTCATCGCTGTTCTGCTTTAGTTTCACGGTAGTAAGCTTTCCAACATTCCTAGGGACTTTGCTTAAGCAACCGTTTCGGTACCAGAACACTGCGTAGAGACAGTAAGCTCTGGGCCTGCGTGTATGCTGCGTGTCAACCTAGAAATTGGAGACTGATGGCATAAGGCTTCTTTTCCCATTATGAAAGCTCCGTTCATGCGGCCTCGAAGCTACCTGAAAAGCATTGTTGTTGCCGGGGTTTTCCTCACTGCCGGCATGGTTCTGGGAAGAAAATGAGTTTTCTCCTAAGAAACCTTGGGGTTCCAGTTCCTTGTTGGAAGCTCACCCTGCTCTGCGCTATACCTAAAGTGAAAGTCAACGTGAGCCCAAGCTTCGAAGTAAGGCCCTGATTATCCTTGCAAAACGAGAGGCGTGCAGCAGCTCCATGAGGCCTTCATCGTTGTTCTGCTTTAGTTTCAAGGTAGTAAGCTTTTCAACACTCCTAGGGGCCTTGCTTCAGCACCCGTTTCAGTACCAGAACAGTGCGTAGAACCAGGAAGCTCTGCTCCTGCGTGTATGCTGCGTGTCAACCTAGAAATTAGAGACTGACGGCACAAGGCTAGTTTTCCCATTATGAAAGCTCCGTTGATGCGGCCCCGAAGCTACCTGAAAAGCACTGTTGTTACCGTGCTTTTACTTACAGCCGGCATGGTTCATAGAAGCAAATGAGTTTTCTCGAAAGAAACCTTGTGCTTCCAGTTCCTAGTTGGAAGCTCACCCGGCTCCGCTCTATACCAAACGTGAAAGTCAATGTGAGCACTAGCCTCGAAGTAAGGCCCTGATTATCCGGGCAAAACGGGAGGCGTGCAGCAGCTCCATGAGGCCTTCATCGCTGTTCTGCTTTAGTTTCACGGTAGTAAGCTTTCCAACATTCCTAGGGACTTTGCTTAAGCAACCGTTTCGGTACCAGAACACTGCGTAGAGACAGTAAGCTCTGGGCCTGCGTGTATGCTGCGTGTCAACCTAGAAATTGGAGACTGATGGCATAAGGCTTCTTTTCCCATTATGAAAGCTCCGTTCATGCGGCCTCGAAGCTACCTGAAAAGCATTGTTGTTGCCGGGGTTTTCCTCACTGCCGGCATGGTTCTGGGAAGAAAATGAGTTTTCTCCTAAGAAACCTTGGGGTTCCAGTTCCTTGTTGGAAGCTCACCCTGCTCTGCGCTATACCTAAAGTGAAAGTCAACGTGAGCCCAAGCTTCGAAGTAAGGCCCTGATTATCCTTGCAAAACGAGAGGCGTGCAGCAGCTCCATGAGGCCTTCATCGTTGTTCTGCTTTAGTTTCAAGGTAGTAAGCTTTTCAACACTCCTAGGGGCCTTGCTTCAGCACCCGTTTCAGTACCAGAACAGTGCGTAGAACCAGGAAGCTCTGCTCCTGCGTGTATGCTGCGTGTCAACCTAGAAATTAGAGACTGACGGCACAAGGCTAGTTTTCCCATTATGAAAGCTCCGTTGATGCGGCCCCGAAGCTACCTGAAAAGCACTGTTGTTACCATGCTTTTACTTACAGCCGGCATGGTTCATAGAAGCAAATGAGTTTTCTCGAAAGAAACCTTGTGCTTCCAGTTCCTAGTTGGAAGCTCACCCGGCTCCGCTCTATACCAAACGTGAAAGTCAATGTGAGCACTAGCCTCGAAGTAAGGCCCTGATTATCCGGGCAAAACGGGAGGCGTGCAGCAGCTCCATGAGGCCTTCATCGCTGTTCTGCTTTAGTTTCACGGTAGTAAGCTTTCCAACATTCCTAGGGACTTTGTTTAAGCAACCGTTTCGGTACCAGAACACTGCGTAGAGACAGTAAGCTCTGGGCCTGCGTGTATGCTGCGTGTCAACCTAGAAATTGGAGACTGATGGCATAAGGCTTCTTTTCCCATTATGAAAGCTCCGTTCATGCGGCCTCGAAGCTACCTGAAAAGCATTGTTGTTGCCGGGGTTTTCCTCACTGCCGGCATGGTTCTGGGAAGAAAATGAGTTTTCTCCTAAGAAACCTTGGGGTTCCAGTTCCTTGTTGGAAGCTCACCCTGCTCTGCGCTATACCTAAAGTGAAAGTCAACGTGAGCACAAGCTTCGAAGTAAGGCCCTGATTATCCTTGCAAAACGAGAGGCGTGCAGCAGCTCCATGAGGCCTTCATCGTTGTTCTGCTTTAGTTTCAAGGTAGTAAGCTTTTCAACACTCCTAGGGGACTTGCTTCAGCACCCGTTTCAGTACCAGAACACTGCGTAGAACCAGGAAGCTCTGCTCCTGCGTGTATGCTGCGTGTCAACCTAGAAATTAGAGACTGACGGCACAAGGCTAGTTTTCCCATTATGAAAGCTCCGTTGATGCGGCCCCGAAGCTACCTGAAAAGCACTGTTGTTACCGTGCTTTTACTTACAGCCGGCATGGTTCATAGAAGCAAATGAGTTTTCTCGAAAGAAACCTTGTGCTTCCAGTTCCTAGTTGGAAGCTCACCCGGCACCGCTCTATACCAAACGTGAAAGTCAATGTGAGCACTAGCCTCGAAGTAAGGCCCTGATTATCCTGGCAAAACGGGAGGCGTGCAGCAGCTCCATGAGGCCTTCATCGCTGTTCTGCTTTAGTTTCACGGTAGTAAGCTTTCCAACATTCCTAGGGACTTTGCTTAAGCAACCGTTTCGGTACCAGAACACTGCGTAGAGACAGTAAGCTCTGGGCCTGCGTGTATGCTGCGTGTCAACCTAGAAATTGGAGACTGATGGCATAAGGCTTCTTTTCCCATTATGAAAGCTCCGTTCATGCGGCCTCGAAGCTACCTGAAAAGCATTGTTGTTGCCGGGGTTTTCCTCACTGCCGGCATGGTTCTGGGAAGAAAATGAGTTTTCTCCTAAGAAACCTTGGGGTTCCAGTTCCTTGTTGGAAGCTCACCCTGCTCTGCGCTATACCTAAAGTGAAAGTCAACGTGAGCCCAAGCTTCGAAGTAAGGCCCTGATTATCCTTGCAAAACGAGAGGCGTGCAGCAGCTCCATGAGGCCTTCATCGTTGTTCTGCTTTAGTTTCAAGGTAGTAAGCTTTTCAACACTCCTAGGGGACTTGCTTCAGCACCCGTTTCAGTACCAGAACACTGCGTAGAACCAGGAAGCTCTGCTCCTGCGTGTATGCTGCGTGTCAACCTAGAAATTAGAGACTGACGGCACAAGGCTAGTTTTCCCATTATGAAAGCTCCGTTGATGCGGCCCCGAAGCTACCTGAAAAGCACTGTTGTTACCGTGCTTTTACTTACAGCCGGCATGGTTCATAGAAGCAAATGAGTTTTCTCGAAAGAAACCTTGTGCTTCCAGTTCCTAGTTGGAAGCTCACCCGGCTCCGCTCTATACCAAACGTGAAAGTCAATGTGAGCACTAGCCTCGAAGTAAGGCCCTGATTATCCGGGCAAAACGGGAGGCGTGCAGCAGCTCCATGAGGCCTTCATCGCTGTTCTGCTTTAGTTTCACGGTAGTAAGCTTTCCAACATTCCTAGGGACTTTGCTTAAGCAACCGTTTCGGTACCAGAACAATGCGTAGAGACAGTAAGCTCTGGTCCTGCGTGTATGCTGCGTGTCAACCTAGAAATTGCAGACTGATGGCATAAGGCTTCTTTTGCCATTATGAAAGCTCCGTTCATGCGGCCTCGAAGCTACCTGAAAAGCATTGTTGTTGCCGGGGTTTTCCTCACTGCCGGCATGGTTCTGGGAAGAAAATGAGTTTTCTCCTAAGAAACCTTGGGGTTCCAGTTCCTTGTTGGAAGCTCACCCTGCTCTGCGCTATACCTAAAGTGAAAGTCAACGTGAGCCCAAGCTTCGAAGTAAGGCCCTGATTATCCTTGCAAAACGAGAGGCGTGCAGCAGCTCCATGAGGCCTTCATCGTTGTTCTGCTTTAGTTTCAAGGTAGTAAGCTTTTCAACACTCCTAGGGGCCTTGCTTCAGCACCCGTTTCAGTACCAGAACACTGCGTAGAACCAGGAAGCTCTGCTCCTGCGTGTATGCTGCGTGTCAACCTAGAAATTAGAGACTGACGGCACAAGGCTAGTTTTCCCATTATGAAAGCTCCGTTGATGCGGCCCCGAAGCTACCTGAAAAGCACTGTTGTTACCGTGCTTTTACTTACAGCCGGCATGGTTCATAGAAGCAAATGAGTTTTCTCGAAAGAAACCTTGTGCTTCCAGTTCCTAGTTGGAAGCTCACCCGGCTCCGCTCTATACCAAACGTGAAAGTCAATGTGAGCACTAGCCTCGAAGTAAGGCCCTGATTATCCTGGCAAAACGGGAGGCGTGCAGCAGCTCCATGAGGCCTTCATCGCTGTTCTGCTTTAGTTTCACGGTAGTAAGCTTTCCAACATTCCTAGGGACTTTGCTTAAGCAACCGTTTCGGTACCAGAACACTGCGTAGAGACAGTAAGCTCTGGGCCTGCGTGTATGCTGCGTGTCAACCTAGAAATTGGAGACTGATGGCATAAGGCTTCTTTTCCCATTATGAAAGCTCCGTTCATGCGGCCTCGAAGCTACCTGAAAAGCATTGTTGTTGCCGGGGTTTTCCTCACTGCCGGCATGGTTCTGAGAAGAAAATGAGTTTTCTCCTAAGAAACCTTGGGGTTCCAGTTCCTTGTTGGAAGCTCACCCTGCTCTGCGCTATACCTAAAGTGAAAGTCAACGTGAGCCCAAGCTTCGAAGTAAGGCCCTGATTATCCTTGCAAAACGAGAGGCGTGCAGCAGCTCCATGAGGCCTTCATCGTTGTTCTGCTTTAGTTTCAAGGTAGTAAGCTTTTCAACACTCCTAGGGGCCTTGCTTCAGCACCCGTTTCAGTACCAGAACACTGCGTAGAACCAGGAAGCTCTGCTCCTGCGTGTATGCTGCGTGTCAACCTAGAAATTAGAGACTGACGGCACAAGGCTAGTTTTCCCATTATGAAAGCTCCGTTGATGCGGCCCCGAAGCTACCTGAAAAGCACTGTTGTTACCGTGCTTTTACTTACAGCCGGCATGGTTCATAGAAGCAAATGAGTTTTCTCGAAAGAAACCTTGTGCTTCCAGTTCCTAGTTGGAAGCTCACCCGGCTCCGCTCTATACCAAACGTGAAAGTCAATGTGAGCACTAGCCTCGAAGTAAGGCCCTGATTATCCGGGCAAAACGGGAGGCGTGCAGCAGCTCCATGAGGCCTTCATCGCTGTTCTGCTTTAGTTTCACGGTAGTAAGCTTTCCAACATTCCTAGGGACTTTGCTTAAGCAACCGTTTCGGTACCAGAACACTGCGTAGAGACAGTAAGCTCTGGTCCTGCGTGTATGCTGCGTGTCAACCTAGAAATTGGAGACTGATGGCATAAGGCTTCTTTTCCCATTATGAAAGCTCCGTTCATGCGGCCTCGAAGCTACCTGAAAAGCATTGTTGTTGCCGGGGTTTTCCTCACTGCCGGCATGGTTCTGGGAAGAAAATGAGTTTTCTCCTAAGAAACCTTGGGGTTCCAGTTCCTTGTTGGAAGCTCACCCTGCTCTGCGCTATACCTAAAGTGAAAGTCAACGTGAGCCCAAGCTTCGAAGTAAGGCCCTGATTATCCTTGCAAAACGAGAGGCGTGCAGCAGCTCCATGAGGCCTTCATCGTTGTTCTGCTTTAGTTTCAAGGTAGTAAGCTTTTCAACACTCCTAGGGGCCTTGCTTCAGCACCCGTTTCAGTACCAGAACAGTGCGTAGAACCAGGAAGCTCTGCTCCTGCGTGTATGCTGCGTGTCAACCTAGAAATTAGAGACTGACGGCACAAGGCTAGTTTTCCCATTATGAAAGCTCCGTTGATGCGGCCCCGAAGCTACCTGAAAAGCACTGTTGTTACCGTGCTTTTACTTACAGCCGGCATGGTTCATAGAAGCAAATGAGTTTTCTCGAAAGAAACCTTGTGCTTCCAGTTCCTAGTTGGAAGCTCACCCGGCTCCGCTCTATACCAAACGTGAAAGTCAATGTGAGCACTAGCCTCGAAGTAAGGCCCTGATTATCCTGGCAAAACGGGAGGCGTGCAGCAGCTCCATGAGGCCTTCATCGCTGTTCTGCTTTAGTTTCACGGTAGTAAGCTTTCCAACATTCCTAGGGACTTTGCTTAAGCAACCGTTTCGGTACCAGAACACTGCGTAGAGACAGTAAGCTCTGGGCCTGCGTGTATGCTGCGTGTCAACCTAGAAATTGGAGACTGATGGCATAAGGCTTCTTTTCCCATTATGAAAGCTCCGTTCATGCGGCCTCGAAGCTACCTGAAAAGCATTGTTGTTGCCGGGGTTTTCCTCACTGCCGGCATGGTTCTGGGAAGAAAATGAGTTTTCTCCTAAGAAACCTTGGGGTTCCAGTTCCTTGTTGGAAGCTCACCCTGCTCTGCGCTATACCTAAAGTGAAAGTCAACGTGAGCCCAAGCTTCGAAGTAAGGCCCTGATTATCCTTGCAAAACGAGAGGCGTGCAGCAGCTCCATGAGGCCTTCATCGTTGTTCTGCTTTAGTTTCAAGGTAGTAAGCTTTTCAACACTCCTAGGGGCCTTGCTTCAGCACCCGTTTCAGTACCAGAACACTGCGTAGAACCAGGAAGCTCTGCTCCTGCGTGTATGCTGCGTGTCAACCTAGAAATTAGAGACTGACGGCACAAGGCTAGTTTTCCCATTATGAAAGCTCCGTTGATGCGGCCCCGAAGCTACCTGAAAAGCACTGTTGTTACCGTGCTTTTACTTACAGCCGGCATGGTTCATAGAAGCAAATGAGTTTTCTCGAAAGAAACCTTGTGCTTCCAGTTCCTAGTTGGAAGCTCACCCGGCTCCGCTCTATACCAAACGTGAAAGTCAATGTGAGCACTAGCCTCGAAGTAAGGCCCTGATTATCCGGGCAAAACGGGAGGCGTGCAGCAGCTCCATGAGGCCTTCATCGCTGTTCTGCTTTAGTTTCACGGTAGTAAGCTTTCCAACATTCCTAGGGACTTTGCTTAAGCAACCGTTTCGGTACCAGAACACTGCGTAGAGACAGTAAGCTCTGGTCCTGCGTGTATGCTGCGTGTCAACCTAGAAATTGGAGACTGATGGCATAAGGCTTCTTTTCCCATTATGAAAGCTCCGTTCATGCGGCCTCGAAGCTACCTGAAAAGCATTGTTGTTGCCGGGGTTTTCCTCACTGCCGGCATGGTTCTGGGAAGAAAATGAGTTTTCTCCTAAGAAACCTTGGGGTTCCAGTTCCTTGTTGGAAGCTCACCCTGCTCTGCGCTATACCTAAAGTGAAAGTCAACGTGAGCCCAAGCTTCGAAGTAAGGCCCTGATTATCCTTGCAAAACGAGAGGCGTGCAGCAGCTCCATGAGGCCTTCATCGTTGTTCTGCTTTAGTTTCAAGGTAGTAAGCTTTTCAACACTCCTAGGGGCCTTGCTTCAGCACCCGTTTCAGTACCAGAACAGTGCGTAGAACCAGGAAGCTCTGCTCCTGCGTGTATGCTGCGTGTCAACCTAGAAATTAGAGACTGACGGCACAAGGCTCGTTTTCCCATTATGAAAGCTCCGTTGATGCGGCCCCGAAGCTACCTGAAAAGCACTGTTGTTACCGTGCTTTTACTTACAGCCGGCATGGTTCATAGAAGCAAATGAGTTTTCTCGAAAGAAACCTTGTGCTTCCAGTTCCTAGTTGGAAGCTCACCCGGCTCCGCTCTATACCAAACGTGAAAGTCAATGTGAGCACTAGCCTCGAAGTAAGGCCCTGATTATCCGGGCAAAACGGGAGGCGTGCAGCAGCTCCATGAGGCCTTCATCGCTGTTCTGCTTTAGTTTCACGGTAGTAAGCTTTCCAACATTCCTAGGGACTTTGCTTAAGCAACCGTTTCGGTACCAGAACACTGCGTAGAGACAGTAAGCTCTGGGCCTGCGTGTATGCTGCGTGTCAACCTAGAAATTGGAGACTGATGGCATAAGGCTTCTTTTCCCATTATGAAAGCTCCGTTCATGCGGCCTCGAAGCTACCTGAAAAGCATTGTTGTTGCCGGGGTTTTCCTCACTGCCGGCATGGTTCTGGGAAGAAAATGAGTTTTCTCCTAAGAAACCTTGGGGTTCCAGTTCCTTGTTGGAAGCTCACCCTGCTCTGCGCTATACCTAAAGTGAAAGTCAACGTGAGCCCAAGCTTCGAAGTAAGGCCCTGATTATCCTTGCAAAACGAGAGGCGTGCAGCAGCTCCATGAGGCCTTCATCGTTGTTCTGCTTTAGTTTCAAGGTAGTAAGCTTTTCAACACTCCTAGGGGCCTTGCTTCAGCACCCGTTTCAGTACCAGAACACTGCGTAGAACCAGGAAGCTCTGCTCCTGCGTGTATGCTGCGTGTCAACCTAGAAATTAGAGACTGACGGCACAAGGCTAGTTTTCCCATTATGAAAGCTCCGTTGATGCGGCCCCGAAGCTACCTGAAAAGCACTGTTGTTACCGTGCTTTTACTTACAGCCGGCATGGTTCATAGAAGCAAATGAGTTTTCTCGAAAGAAACCTTGTGCTTCCAGTTCCTAGTTGGAAGCTCACCCGGCTCCGCTCTATACCAAACGTGAAAGTCAATGTGAGCACTAGCCTCGAAGTAAGGCCCTGATTATCCGGGCAAAACGGGAGGCGTGCAGCAGCTCCATGAGGCCTTCATCGCTGTTCTGCTTTAGTTTCACGGTAGTAAGCTTTCCAACATTCCTAGGGACTTTGCTTAAGCAACCGTTTCGGTACCAGAACACTGCGTAGAGACAGTAAGCTCTGGTCCTGCGTGTATGCTGCGTGTCAACCTAGAAATTGGAGACTGATGGCATAAGGCTTCTTTTGCCATTATGAAAGCTCCGTTCATGCGGCCTCGAAGCTACCTGAAAAGCATTGTTGTTGCCGGGGTTTTCCTCACTGCCGGCATGGTTCTGAGAAGAAAATGAGTTTTCTCCTAAGAAACCTTGGGGTTCCAGTTCCTTGTTGGAAGCTCACCCTGCTCTGCGCTATACCTAAAGTGAAAGTCAACGTGAGCCCAAGCTTCGAAGTAAGGCCCTGATTATCCTTGCAAAACGAGAGGCGTGCAGCAGCTCCATGAGGCCTTCATCGTTGTTCTGCTTTAGTTTCAAGGTAGTAAGCTTTACAACGCTCCTAGGGGCCTTGCTTCAGCACCCGTTTCAGTACCAGAACACTGCGTAGAACCAGGAAGCTCTGCTCCTGCGTGTATGCTGCGTGTCAACCTAGAAATTAGAGACTGACGGCACAAGGCTAGTTTTCCCATTATGAAAGCTCCGTTGATGCGGCCCCGAAGCTACCTGAAAAGCACTGTTGTTACCGTGCTTTTACTTACAGCCGGCATGGTTCATAGAAGCAAATGAGTTTTCTCGAAAGAAACCTTGTGCTTCCAGTTCCTAGTTGGAAGCTCACCCGGCTCCGCTCTATACCAAACGTGAAAGTCAATGTGAGCACTAGCCTCGAAGTAAGGCCCTGATTATCCGGGCAAAACGGGAGGCGTGCAGCAGCTCCATGAGGCCTTCATCGCTGTTCTGCTTTAGTTTCACGGTAGTAAGCTTTCCAACATTCCTAGGGACTTTGCTTAAGCAACCGTTTCGGTACCAGAACACTGCGTAGAGACAGTAAGCTCTGGTCCTGCGTGTATGCTGCGTGTCAACCTAGAAATTGCAGACTGATGGCATAAGGCTTCTTTTCCCATTATGAAAGCTCCGTTCATGCGGCCTCGAAGCTACCTGAAAAGCATTGTTGTTGCCGGGGTTTTCCTCACTGCCGGCATGGTTCTGGGAAGAAAATGAGTTTTCTCCTAAGAAACCTTGGGGTTCCAGTTCCTTGTTGGAAGCTCACCCTGCTCTGCGCTATACCTAAAGAGAAAGTCAACGTGAGCCCAAGCTTCGAAGTAAGGCCCTGATTATCCTTGCAAAACGAGAGGCGTGCAGCAGCTCCATGAGGCCTTCATCGTTGTTCTGCTTTAGTTTCAAGGTAGTAAGCTTTTCAACACTCCTAGGGGCCTTGCTTCAGCACCCGTTTCAGTACCAGAACACTGCGTAGAACCAGGAAGCTCTGCTCCTGCGTGTATGCTGCGTGTCAACCTAGAAATTAGAGACTGACGGCACAAGGCTAGTTTTCCCATTATGAAAGCTCCGTTGATGCGGCCCCGAAGCTACCTGAAAAGCACTGTTGTTACCGTGCTTTTACTTACAGCCGGCATGGTTCATAGAAGCAAATGAGTTTTCTCGAAAGAAACCTTGTGCTTCCAGTTCCTAGTTGGAAGCTCACCCGGCTCCGCTCTATACCAAACGTGAAAGTCAATGTGAGCACTAGCCTCGAAGTAAGGCCCTGATTATCCGGGCAAAACGGGAGGCGTGCAGCAGCTCCATGAGGCCTTCATCGCTGTTCTGCTTTAGTTTCACGGTAGTAAGCTTTCCAACATTCCTAGGGACTTTGCTTAAGCAACCGTTTCGGTACCAGAACACTGCGTAGAGACAGTAAGCTCTGGTCCTGCGTGTATGCTGCGTGTCAACCTAGAAATTGGAGACTGATGGCATAAGGCTTCTTTTGCCATTATGAAAGCTCCGTTCATGCGGCCTCGAAGCTACCTGAAAAGCATTGTTGTTGCCGGGGTTTTCCTCACTGCCGGCATGGTTCTGAGAAGAAAATGAGTTTTCTCCTAAGAAACCTTGGGGTTCCAGTTCCTTGTTGGAAGCTCACCCTGCTCTGCGCTATACCTAAAGTGAAAGTCAACGTGAGCCCAAGCTTCGAAGTAAGGCCCTGATTATCCTTGCAAAACGAGAGGCGTGCAGCAGCTCCATGAGGCCTTCATCGTTGTTCTGCTTTAGTTTCAAGGTAGTAAGCTTTACAACGCTCCTAGGGGCCTTGCTTCAGCACCCGTTTCAGTACCAGAACACTGCGTAGAACCAGGAAGCTCTGCTCCTGCGTGTATGCTGCGTGTCAACCTAGAAATTAGAGACTGACGGCACAAGGCTAGTTTTCCCATTATGAAAGCTCCGTTGATGCGGCCCCGAAGCTACCTGAAAAGCACTGTTGTTACCGTGCTTTTACTTACAGCCGGCATGGTTCATAGAAGCAAATGAGTTTTCTCGAAAGAAACCTTGTGCTTCCAGTTCCTAGTTGGAAGCTCACCCGGCTCCGCTCTATACCAAACGTGAAAGTCAATGTGAGCACTAGCCTCGAAGTAAGGCCCTGATTATCCGGGCAAAACGGGAGGCGTGCAGCAGCTCCATGAGGCCTTCATCGCTGTTCTGCTTTAGTTTCACGGTAGTAAGCTTTCCAACATTCCTAGGGACTTTGCTTAAGCAACCGTTTCGGTACCAGAACACTGCGTAGAGACAGTAAGCTCTGGTCCTGCGTGTATGCTGCGTGTCAACCTAGAAATTGGAGACTGATGGCATAAGGCTTCTTTTCCCATTACGAAAGCTCCGTTCATGCGGCCTCGAAGCTACCTGAAAAGCATTGTTGTTGCCGGGGTTTTCCTCACTGCCGGCATGGTTCTGAGAAGAAAATGAGTTTTCTCCTAAGAAACCTTGGGGTTCCAGTTCCTTGTTGGAAGCTCACCCTGCTCTGCGCTATACCTAAAGTGAAAGTCAACGTGAGCCCAAGCTTCGAAGTAAGGCCCTGATTATCCTTGCAAAACGAGAGGCGTGCAGCAGCTCCATGAGGCCTTCATCGTTGTTCTGCTTTAGTTTCAAGGTAGTAAGCTTTTCAACACTCCTAGGGGCCTTGCTTCAGCACCCGTTTCAGTACCAGAACACTGCGTAGAACCAGGAAGCTCTGCTCCTGCGTGTATGCTGCGTGTCAACCTAGAAATTAGAGACTGACGGCACAAGGCTAGTTTTCCCATTATGAAAGCTCCGTTGATGCGGCCCCGAAGCTACCTGAAAAGCACTGTTGTTACCGTGCTTTTACTTACAGCCGGCATGGTTCATAGAAGCAAATGAGTTTTCTCGAAAGAAACCTTGTGCTTCCAGTTCCTAGTTGGAAGCTCACCCGGCTCCGCTCTATACCAAACGTGAAAGTCAATGTGAGCACTAGCCTCGAAGTAAGGCCCTGATTATCCTGGCAAAACGGGAGGCGTGCAGCAGCTCCATGAGGCCTTCATCGCTGTTCTGCTTTAGTTTCACGGTAGTAAGCTTTCCAACATTCCTAGGGACTTTGCTTAAGCAACCGTTTCGGTACCAGAACACTGCGTAGAGACAGTAAGCTCTGGTCCTGCGTGTATGCTGCGTGTCAACCTAGAAATTGCAGACTGATGGCATAAGGCTTCTTTTCCCATTATGAAAGCTCCGTTCATGCGGCCTCGAAGCTACCTGAAAAGCATTGTTGTTGCCGGGGTTTTCCTCACTGCCGGCATGGTTCTGAGAAGAAAATGAGTTTTCTCCTAAGAAACCTTGGGGTTCCAGTTCCTTGTTGGAAGCTCACCCTGCTCTGCGCTATACCTAAAGTGAAAGTCAACGTGAGCCCAAGCTTCGAAGTAAGGCCCTGATTATCCTTGCAAAACGAGAGGCGTGCAGCAGCTCCATGAGGCCTTCATCGTTGTTCTGCTTTAGTTTCAAGGTAGTAAGCTTTTCAACACTCCTAGGGGCCTTGCTTCAGCACCCGTTTCAGTACCAGAACACTGCGTAGAACCAGGAAGCTCTGCTCCTGCGTGTATGCTGCGTGTCAACCTAGAAATTAGAGACTGACGGCACAAGGCTAGTTTTCCCATTATGAAAGCTCCGTTGATGCGGCCCCGAAGCTACCTGAAAAGCACTGTTGTTACCGTGCTTTTACTTACAGCCGGCATGGTTCATAGAAGCAAATGAGTTTTCTCGAAAGAAACCTTGTGCTTCCAGTTCCTAGTTGGAAGCTCACCCGGCTCCGCTCTATACCAAACGTGAAAGTCAATGTGAGCACTAGCCTCGAAGTAAGGCCCTGATTATCCGGGCAAAACGGGAGGCGTGCAGCAGCTCCATGAGGCCTTCATCGCTGTTCTGCTTTAGTTTCACGGTAGTAAGCTTTCCAACATTCCTAGGGACTTTGCTTAAGCAACCGTTTCGGTACCAGAACACTGCGTAGAGACAGTAAGCTCTGGTCCTGCGTGTATGCTGCGTGTCAACCTAGAAATTGCAGACTGATGGCATAAGGCTTCTTTTGCCATTATGAAAGCTCCGTTCATGCGGCCTCGAAGCTACCTGAAAAGCATTGTTGTTGCCGGGGTTTTCCTCACTGCCGGCATGGTTCTGGGAAGAAAATGAGTTTTCTCCTAAGAAACCTTGGGGTTCCAGTTCCTTGTTGGAAGCTCACCCTGCTCTGCGCTATACCTAAAGTGAAAGTCAACGTGAGCCCAAGCTTCGAAGTAAGGCCCTGATTATCCTTGCAAAACGAGAGGCGTGCAGCAGCTCCATGAGGCCTTCATCGTTGTTCTGCTTTAGTTTCAAGGTAGTAAGCTTTTCAACACTCCTAGGGGCCTTGCTTCAGCACCCGTTTCAGTACCAGAACACTGCGTAGAACCAGGAAGCTCTGCTCCTGCGTGTATGCTGCGTGTCAACCTAGAAATTAGAGACTGACGGCACAAGGCTAGTTTTCCCATTATGAAAGCTCCGTTGATGCGGCCCCGAAGCTACCTGAAAAGCACTGTTGTTACCGTGCTTTTACTTACAGCCGGCATGGTTCATAGAAGCAAATGAGTTTTCTCGAAAGAAACCTTGTGCTTCCAGTTCCTAGTTGGAAGCTCACCCGGCTCCGCTCTATACCAAACGTGAAAGTCAATGTGAGCACTAGCCTCGAAGTAAGGCCCTGATTATCCTGGCAAAACGGGAGGCGTGCAGCAGCTCCATGAGGCCTTCATCGCTGTTCTGCTTTAGTTTCACGGTAGTAAGCTTTCCAACATTCCTAGGGACTTTGCTTAAGCAACCGTTTCGGTACCAGAACACTGCGTAGAGACAGTAAGCTCTGGGCCTGCGTGTATGCTGCGTGTCAACCTAGAAATTGGAGACTGATGGCATAAGGCTTCTTTTGCCATTATGAAAGCTCCGTTCATGCGGCCTCGAAGCTACCTGAAAAGCATTGTTGTTGCCGGGGTTTTCCTCACTGCCGGCATGGTTCTGGGAAGAAAATGAGTTTTCTCCTAAGAAACCTTGGGGTTCCAGTTCCTTGTTGGAAGCTCACCCTGCTCTGCGCTATACCTAAAGTGAAAGTCAACGTGAGCCCAAGCTTCGAAGTAAGGCCCTGATTATCCTTGCAAAACGAGAGGCGTGCAGCAGCTCCATGAGGCCTTCATCGTTGTTCTGCTTTAGTTTCAAGGTAGTAAGCTTTTCAACACTCCTAGGGGCCTTGCTTCAGCACCCGTTTCAGTACCAGAACACTGCGTAGAACCAGGAAGCTCTGCTCCTGCGTGTATGCTGCGTGTCAACCTAGAAATTAGAGACTGACGGCACAAGGCTAGTTTTCCCATTATGAAAGCTCCGTTGATGCGGCCCCGAAGCTACCTGAAAAGCACTGTTGTTACCGTGCTTTTACTTACAGCCGGCATGGTTCATAGAAGCAAATGAGTTTTCTCGAAAGAAACCTTGTGCTTCCAGTTCCTAGTTGGAAGCTCACCCGGCTCCGCTCTATACCAAACGTGAAAGTCAATGTGAGCACTAGCCTCGAAGTAAGGCCCTGATTATCCGGGCAAAACGGGAGGCGTGCAGCAGCTCCATGAGGCCTTCATCGCTGTTCTGCTTTAGTTTCACGGTAGTAAGCTTTCCAACATTCCTAGGGACTTTGCTTAAGCAACCGTTTCGGTACCAGAACACTGCGTAGAGACAGTAAGCTCTGGTCCTGCGTGTATGCTGCGTGTCAACCTAGAAATTGCAGACTGATGGCATAAGGCTTCTTTTCCCATTATGAAAGCTCCGTTCATGCGGCCTCGAAGCTACCTGAAAAGCATTGTTGTTGCCGGGGTTTTCCTCACTGCCGGCATGGTTCTGGGAAGAAAATGAGTTTTCTCCTAAGAAACCTTGGGGTTCCAGTTCCTTGTTGGAAGCTCACCCTGCTCTGCGCTATACCTAAAGTGAAAGTCAACGTGAGCCCAAGCTTCGAAGTAAGGCCCTGATTATCCTTGCAAAACGAGAGGCGTGCAGCAGCTCCATGAGGCCTTCATCGTTGTTCTGCTTTAGTTTCAAGGTAGTAAGCTTTTCAACACTCCTAGGGGCCTTGCTTCAGCACCCGTTTCAGTACCAGAACACTGCGTAGAACCAGGAAGCTCTGCTCCTGCGTGTATGCTGCGTGTCAACCTAGAAATTAGAGACTGACGGCACAAGGCTAGTTTTCCCATTATGAAAGCTCCGTTGATGCGGCCCCGAAGCTACCTGAAAAGCACTGTTGTTACCGTGCTTTTACTTACAGCCGGCATGGTTCATAGAAGCAAATGAGTTTTCTCGAAAGAAACCTTGTGCTTCCAGTTCCTAGTTGGAAGCTCACCCGGCTCCGCTCTATACCAAACGTGAAAGTCAATGTGAGCACTAGCCTCGAAGTAAGGCCCTGATTATCCTGGCAAAACGGGAGGCGTGCAGCAGCTCCATGAGGCCTTCATCGCTGTTCTGCTTTAGTTTCACGGTAGTAAGCTTTCCAACATTCCTAGGGACTTTGCTTAAGCAACCGTTTCGGTACCAGAACACTGCGTAGAGACAGTAAGCTCTGGTCCTGCGTGTATGCTGCGTGTCAACCTAGAAATTGCAGACTGATGGCATAAGGCTTCTTTTCCCATTATGAAAGCTCCGTTCATGCGGCCTCGAAGCTACCTGAAAAGCATTGTTGTTGCCGGGGTTTTCCTCACTGCCGGCATGGTTCTGGGAAGAAAATGAGTTTTCTCCTAAGAAACCTTGGGGTTCCAGTTCCTTGTTGGAAGCTCACCCTGCTCTGCGCTATACCTAAAGTGAAAGTCAACGTGAGCCCAAGCTTCGAAGTAAGGCCCTGATTATCCTTGCAAAACGAGAGGCGTGCAGCAGCTCCATGAGGCCTTCATCGTTGTTCTGCTTTAGTTTCAAGGTAGTAAGCTTTTCAACACTCCTAGGGGCCTTGCTTCAGCACCCGTTTCAGTACCAGAACACTGCGTAGAACCAGGAAGCTCTGCTCCTGCGTGTATGCTGCGTGTCAACCTAGAAATTAGAGACTGACGGCACAAGGCTAGTTTTCCCATTATGAAAGCTCCGTTGATGCGGCCCCGAAGCTACCTGAAAAGCACTGTTGTTACCGTGCTTTTACTTACAGCCGGCATGGTTCATAGAAGCAAATGAGTTTTCTCGAAAGAAACCTTGTGCTTCCAGTTCCTAGTTGGAAGCTCACCCGGCTCCGCTCTATACCAAACGTGAAAGTCAATGTGAGCACTAGCCTCGAAGTAAGGCCCTGATTATCCGGGCAAAACGGGAGGCGTGCAGCAGCTCCATGAGGCCTTCATCGCTGTTCTGCTTTAGTTTCACGGTAGTAAGCTTTCCAACATTCCTAGGGACTTTGCTTAAGCAACCGTTTCGGTACCAGAACACTGCGTAGAGACAGTAAGCTCTGGTCCTGCGTGTATGCTGCGTGTCAACCTAGAAATTGGAGACTGATGGCATAAGGCTTCTTTTCCCATTACGAAAGCTCCGTTCATGCGGCCTCGAAGCTACCTGAAAAGCATTGTTGTTGCCGGGGTTTTCCTCACTGCCGGCATGGTTCTGAGAAGAAAATGAGTTTTCTCCTAAGAAACCTTGGGGTTCCAGTTCCTTGTTGGAAGCTCACCCTGCTCTGCGCTATACCTAAAGTGAAAGTCAACGTGAGCCCAAGCTTCGAAGTAAGGCCCTGATTATCCTTGCAAAACGAGAGGCGTGCAGCAGCTCCATGAGGCCTTCATCGTTGTTCTGCTTTAGTTTCAAGGTAGTAAGCTTTTCAACACTCCTAGGGGCCTTGCTTCAGCACCCGTTTCAGTACCAGAACACTGCGTAGAACCAGGAAGCTCTGCTCCTGCGTGTATGCTGCGTGTCAACCTAGAAATTAGAGACTGACGGCACAAGGCTAGTTTTCCCATTATGAAAGCTCCGTTGATGCGGCCCCGAAGCTACCTGAAAAGCACTGTTGTTACCGTGCTTTTACTTACAGCCGGCATGGTTCATAGAAGCAAATGAGTTTTCTCGAAAGAAACCTTGTGCTTCCAGTTCCTAGTTGGAAGCTCACCCGGCTCCGCTCTATACCAAACGTGAAAGTCAATGTGAGCACTAGCCTCGAAGTAAGGCCCTGATTATCCGGGCAAAACGGGAGGCGTGCAGCAGCTCCATGAGGCCTTCATCGCTGTTCTGCTTTAGTTTCACGGTAGTAAGCTTTCCAACATTCCTAGGGACTTTGCTTAAGCAACCGTTTCGGTACCAGAACACTGCGTAGAGACAGTAAGCTCTGGTCCTGCGTGTATGCTGCGTGTCAACCTAGAAATTGCAGACTGATGGCATAAGGCTTCTTTTCCCATTATGAAAGCTCCGTTCATGCGGCCTCGAAGCTACCTGAAAAGCATTGTTGTTGCCGGGGTTTTCCTCACTGCCGGCATGGTTCTGAGAAGAAAATGAGTTTTCTCCTAAGAAACCTTGGGGTTCCAGTTCCTTGTTGGAAGCTCACCCTGCTCTGCGCTATACCTAAAGTGAAAGTCAACGTGAGCCCAAGCTTCGAAGTAAGGCCCTGATTATCCTTGCAAAACGAGAGGCGTGCAGCAGCTCCATGAGGCCTTCATCGTTGTTCTGCTTTAGTTTCAAGGTAGTAAGCTTTTCAACACTCCTAGGGGCCTTGCTTCAGCACCCGTTTCAGTACCAGAACACTGCGTAGAACCAGGAAGCTCTGCTCCTGCGTGTATGCTGCGTGTCAACCTAGAAATTAGAGACTGACGGCACAAGGCTAGTTTTCCCATTATGAAAGCTCCGTTGATGCGGCCCCGAAGCTACCTGAAAAGCACTGTTGTTACCGTGCTTTTACTTACAGCCGGCATGGTTCATAGAAGCAAATGAGTTTTCTCGAAAGAAACCTTGTGCTTCCAGTTCCTAGTTGGAAGCTCACCCGGCTCCGCTCTATACCAAACGTGAAAGTCAATGTGAGCACTAGCCTCGAAGTAAGGCCCTGATTATCCTGGCAAAACGGGAGGCGTGCAGCAGCTCCATGAGGCCTTCATCGCTGTTCTGCTTTAGTTTCACGGTAGTAAGCTTTCCAACATTCCTAGGGACTTTGCTTAAGCAACCGTTTCGGTACCAGAACACTGCGTAGAGACAGTAAGCTCTGGTCCTGCGTGTATGCTGCGTGTCAACCTAGAAATTGGAGACTGATGGCATAAGGCTTCTTTTCCCATTATGAAAGCTCCGTTCATGCGGCCTCGAAGCTACCTGAAAAGCATTGTTGTTGCCGGGGTTTTCCTCACTGCCGGCATGGTTCTGAGAAGAAAATGAGTTTTCTCCTAAGAAACCTTGGGGTTCCAGTTCCTTGTTGGAAGCTCACCCTGCTCTGCGCTATACCTAAAGTGAAAGTCAACGTGAGCCCAAGCTTCGAAGTAAGGCCCTGATTATCCTTGCAAAACGAGAGGCGTGCAGCAGCTCCATGAGGCCTTCATCGTTGTTCTGCTTTAGTTTCAAGGTAGTAAGCTTTTCAACACTCCTAGGGGCCTTGCTTCAGCACCCGTTTCAGTACCAGAACACTGCGTAGAACCAGGAAGCTCTGCTCCTGCGTGTATGCTGCGTGTCAACCTAGAAATTAGAGACTGACGGCACAAGGCTAGTTTTCCCATTATGAAAGCTCCGTTGATGCGGCCCCGAAGCTACCTGAAAAGCACTGTTGTTACCGTGCTTTTACTTACAGCCGGCATGGTTCATAGAAGCAAATGAGTTTTCTCGAAAGAAACCTTGTGCTTCCAGTTCCTAGTTGGAAGCTCACCCGGCTCCGCTCTATACCAAACGTGAAAGTCAATGTGAGCACTAGCCTCGAAGTAAGGCCCTGATTATCCGGGCAAAACGGGAGGCGTGCAGCAGCTCCATGAGGCCTTCATCGCTGTTCTGCTTTAGTTTCACGGTAGTAAGCTTTCCAACATTCCTAGGGACTTTGTTTAAGCAACCGTTTCGGTACCAGAACACTGCGTAGAGACAGTAAGCTCTGGTCCTGCGTGTATGCTGCGTGTCAACCTAGAAATTGGAGACTGATGGCATAAGGCTTCTTTTGCCATTATGAAAGCTCCGTTCATGCGGCCTCGAAGCTACCTGAAAAGCATTGTTGTTGCCGGGGTTTTCCTCACTGCCGGCATGGTTCTGAGAAGAAAATGAGTTTTCTCCTAAGAAACCTTGGGGTTCCAGTTCCTTGTTGGAAGCTCACCCTGCTCTGCGCTATACCTAAAGTGAAAGTCAACGTGAGCCCAAGCTTCGAAGTAAGGCCCTGATTATCCTTGCAAAACGAGAGGCGTGCAGCAGCTCCATGAGGCCTTCATCGTTGTTCTGCTTTAGTTTCAAGGTAGTAAGCTTTTCAACACTCCTAGGGGCCTTGCTTCAGCACCCGTTTCAGTACCAGAACACTGCGTAGAACCAGGAAGCTCTGCTCCTGCGTGTATGCTGCGTGTCAACCTAGAAATTAGAGACTGACGGCACAAGGCTAGTTTTCCCATTATGAAAGCTCCGTTGATGCGGCCCCGAAGCTACCTGAAAAGCACTGTTGTTACCGTGCTTTTACTTACAGCCGGCATGGTTCATAGAAGCAAATGAGTTTTCTCGAAAGAAACCTTGTGCTTCCAGTTCCTAGTTGGAAGCTCACCCGGCTCCGCTCTATACCAAACGTGAAAGTCAATGTGAGCACTAGCCTCGAAGTAAGGCCCTGATTATCCTGGCAAAACGGGAGGCGTGCAGCAGCTCCATGAGGCCTTCATCGCTGTTCTGCTTTAGTTTCACGGTAGTAAGCTTTCCAACATTCCTAGGGACTTTGCTTAAGCAACCGTTTCGGTACCAGAACACTGCGTAGAGACAGTAAGCTCTGGTCCTGCGTGTATGCTGCGTGTCAACCTAGAAATTGGAGACTGATGGCATAAGGCTTCTTTTCCCATTATGAAAGCTCCGTTCATGCGGCCTCGAAGCTACCTGAAAAGCATTGTTGTTGCCGGGGTTTTCCTCACTGCCGGCATGGTTCTGAGAAGAAAATGAGTTTTCTCCTAAGAAACCTTGGGTTTCCAGTTCCTTGTTGGAAGCTCACCCTGCTCTGCGCTATACCTAAAGTGAAAGTCAACGTGAGCCCAAGCTTCGAAGTAAGGCCCTGATTATCCTTGCAAAACGAGAGGCGTGCAGCAGCTCCATGAGGCCTTCATCGTTGTTCTGCTTTAGTTTCAAGGTAGTAAGCTTTTCAACACTCCTAGGGGCCTTGCTTCAGCACCCGTTTCAGTACCAGAACACTGCGTAGAACCAGGAAGCTCTGCTCCTGCGTGTATGCTGCGTGTCAACCTAGAAATTAGAGACTGACGGCACAAGGCTAGTTTTCCCATTATGAAAGCTCCGTTGATGCGGCCCCGAAGCTACCTGAAAAGCACTGTTGTTACCGTGCTTTTACTTACAGCCGGCATGGTTCATAGAAGCAAATGAGTTTTCTCGAAAGAAACCTTGTGCTTCCAGTTCCTAGTTGGAAGCTCACCCGGCTCCGCTCTATACCAAACGTGAAAGTCAATGTGAGCACTAGCCTCGAAGTAAGGCCCTGATTATCCGGGCAAAACGGGAGGCGTGCAGCAGCTCCATGAGGCCTTCATCGCTGTTCTGCTTTAGTTTCACGGTAGTAAGCTTTCCAACATTCCTAGGGACTTTGCTTAAGCAACCGTTTCGGTACCAGAACACTGCGTAGAGACAGTAAGCTCTGGTCCTGCGTGTATGCTGCGTGTCAACCTAGAAATTGGAGACTGATGGCATAAGGCTTCTTTTGCCATTATGAAAGCTCCGTTCATGCGGCCTCGAAGCTACCTGAAAAGCATTGTTGTTGCCGGGGTTTTCCTCACTGCCGGCATGGTTCTGGGAAGAAAATGAGTTTTCTCCTAAGAAACCTTGGGGTTCCAGTTCCTTGTTGGAAGCTCACCCTGCTCTGCGCTATACCTAAAGTGAAAGTCAACGTGAGCCCAAGCTTCGAAGTAAGGCCCTGATTATCCTTGCAAAACGAGAGGCGTGCAGCAGCTCCATGAGGCCTTCATCGTTGTTCTGCTTTAGTTTCAAGGTAGTAAGCTTTTCAACACTCCTAGGGGACTTGCTTCAGCACCCGTTTCAGTACCAGAACACTGCGTAGAACCAGGAAGCTCTGCTCCTGCGTGTATGCTGCGTGTCAACCTAGAAATTAGAGACTGACGGCACAAGGCTAGTTTTCCCATTATGAAAGCTCCGTTGATGCGGCCCCGAAGCTACCTGAAAAGCACTGTTGTTACCGTGCTTTTACTTACAGCCGGCATGGTTCATAGAAGCAAATGAGTTTTCTCGAAAGAAACCTTGTGCTTCCAGTTCCTAGTTGGAAGCTCACCCGGCTCCGCTCTATACCAAACGTGAAAGTCAATGTGAGCACTAGCCTCGAAGTAAGGCCCTGATTATCCTGGCAAAACGGGAGGCGTGCAGCAGCTCCATGAGGCCTTCATCGCTGTTCTGCTTTAGTTTCACGGTAGTAAGCTTTCCAACATTCCTAGGGACTTTGCTTAAGCAACCGTTTCGGTACCAGAACACTGCGTAGAGACAGTAAGCTCTGGGCCTGCGTGTATGCTGCGTGTCAACCTAGAAATTGCAGACTGATGGCATAAGGCTTCTTTTGCCATTATGAAAGCTCCGTTCATGCGGCCTCGAAGCTACCTGAAAAGCATTGTTGTTGCCGGGGTTTTCCTCACTGCCGGCATGGTTCTGGGAAGAAAATGAGTTTTCTCCTAAGAAACCTTGGGGTTCCAGTTCCTTGTTGGAAGCTCACCCTGCTCTGCGCTATACCTAAAGTGAAAGTCAACGTGAGCCCAAGCTTCGAAGTAAGGCCCTGATTATCCTTGCAAAACGAGAGGCGTGCAGCAGCTCCATGAGGCCTTCATCGTTGTTCTGCTTTAGTTTCAAGGTAGTAAGCTTTTCAACACTCCTAGGGGCCTTGCTTCAGCACCCGTTTCAGTACCAGAACACTGCGTAGAACCAGGAAGCTCTGCTCCTGCGTGTATGCTGCGTGTCAACCTAGAAATTAGAGACTGACGGCACAAGGCTAGTTTTCCCATTATGAAAGCTCCGTTGATGCGGCCCCGAAGCTACCTGAAAAGCACTGTTGTTACCGTGCTTTTACTTACAGCCGGCATGGTTCATAGAAGCAAATGAGTTTTCTCGAAAGAAACCTTGTGCTTCCAGTTCCTAGTTGGAAGCTCACCCGGCTCCGCTCTATACCAAACGTGAAAGTCAATGTGAGCACTAGCCTCGAAGTAAGGCCCTGATTATCCGGGCAAAACGGGAGGCGTGCAGCAGCTCCATGAGGCCTTCATCGCTGTTCTGCTTTAGTTTCACGGTAGTAAGCTTTCCAACATTCCTAGGGACTTTGCTTAAGCAACCGTTTCGGTACCAGAACACTGCGTAGAGACAGTAAGCTCTGGTCCTGCGTGTATGCTGCGTGTCAACCTAGAAATTGGAGACTGATGGCATAAGGCTTCTTTTGCCATTATGAAAGCTCCGTTCATGCGGCCTCGAAGCTACCTGAAAAGCATTGTTGTTGCCGGGGTTTTCCTCACTGCCGGCATGGTTCTGGGAAGAAAATGAGTTTTCTCCTAAGAAACCTTGGGGTTCCAGTTCCTTGTTGGAAGCTCACCCTGCTCTGCGCTATACCTAAAGTGAAAGTCAACGTGAGCACAAGCTTCGAAGTAAGGCCCTGATTATCCTTGCAAAACGAGAGGCGTGCAGCAGCTCCATGAGGCCTTCATCGTTGTTCTGCTTTAGTTTCAAGGTAGTAAGCTTTTCAACACTCCTAGGGGACTTGCTTCAGCACCCGTTTCAGTACCAGAACACTGCGTAGAACCAGGAAGCTCTGCTCCTGCGTGTATGCTGCGTGTCAACCTAGAAATTAGAGACTGACGGCACAAGGCTAGTTTTCCCATTATGAAAGCTCCGTTGATGCGGCCCCGAAGCTACCTGAAAAGCACTGTTGTTACCGTGCTTTTACTTACAGCCGGCATGGTTCATAGAAGCAAATGAGTTTTCTCGAAAGAAACCTTGTGCTTCCAGTTCCTAGTTGGAAGCTCACCCGGCTCCGCTCTATACCAAACGTGAAAGTCAATGTGAGCACTAGCCTCGAAGTAAGGCCCTGATTATCCGGGCAAAACGGGAGGCGTGCAGCAGCTCCATGAGGCCTTCATCGCTGTTCTGCTTTAGTTTCACGGTAGTAAGCTTTCCAACATTCCTAGGGACTTTGCTTAAGCAACCGTTTCGGTACCAGAACACTGCGTAGAGACAGTAAGCTCTGGTCCTGCGTGTATGCTGCGTGTCAACCTAGAAATTGCAGACTGATGGCATAAGGCTTCTTTTGCCATTATGAAAGCTCCGTTCATGCGGCCTCGAAGCTACCTGAAAAGCATTGTTGTTGCCGGGGTTTTCCTCACTGCCGGCATGGTTCTGGGAAGAAAATGAGTTTTCTCCTAAGAAACCTTGGGGTTCCAGTTCCTTGTTGGAAGCTCACCCTGCTCTGCGCTATACCTAAAGTGAAAGTCAACGTGAGCCCAAGCTTCGAAGTAAGGCCCTGATTATCCTTGCAAAACGAGAGGCGTGCAGCAGCTCCATGAGGCCTTCATCGTTGTTCTGCTTTAGTTTCAAGGTAGTAAGCTTTTCAACACTCCTAGGGGCCTTGCTTCAGCACCCGTTTCAGTACCAGAACACTGCGTAGAACCAGGAAGCTCTGCTCCTGCGTGTATGCTGCGTGTCAACCTAGAAATTAGAGACTGACGGCACAAGGCTAGTTTTCCCATTATGAAAGCTCCGTTGATGCGGCCCCGAAGCTACCTGAAAAGCACTGTTGTTACCGTGCTTTTACTTACAGCCGGCATGGTTCATAGAAGCAAATGAGTTTTCTCGAAAGAAACCTTGTGCTTCCAGTTCCTAGTTGGAAGCTCACCCGGCTCCGCTCTATACCAAACGTGAAAGTCAATGTGAGCACTAGCCTCGAAGTAAGGCCCTGATTATCCTGGCAAAACGGGAGGCGTGCAGCAGCTCCATGAGGCCTTCATCGCTGTTCTGCTTTAGTTTCACGGTAGTAAGCTTTCCAACATTCCTAGGGACTTTGCTTAAGCAACCGTTTCGGTACCAGAACACTGCGTAGAGACAGTAAGCTCTGGGCCTGCGTGTATGCTGCGTGTCAACCTAGAAATTGGAGACTGATGGCATAAGGCTTCTTTTCCCATTATGAAAGCTCCGTTCATGCGGCCTCGAAGCTACCTGAAAAGCATTGTTGTTGCCGGGGTTTTCCTCACTGCCGGCATGGTTCTGAGAAGAAAATGAGTTTTCTCCTAAGAAACCTTGGGGTTCCAGTTCCTTGTTGGAAGCTCACCCTGCTCTGCGCTATACCTAAAGTGAAAGTCAACGTGAGCCCAAGCTTCGAAGTAAGGCCCTGATTATCCTTGCAAAACGAGAGGCGTGCAGCAGCTCCATGAGGCCTTCATCGTTGTTCTGCTTTAGTTTCAAGGTAGTAAGCTTTTCAACACTCCTAGGGGCCTTGCTTCAGCACCCGTTTCAGTACCAGAACACTGCGTAGAACCAGGAAGCTCTGCTCCTGCGTGTATGCTGCGTGTCAACCTAGAAATTAGAGACTGACGGCACAAGGCTAGTTTTCCCATTATGAAAGCTCCGTTGATGCGGCCCCGAAGCTACCTGAAAAGCACTGTTGTTACCGTGCTTTTACTTACAGCCGGCATGGTTCATAGAAGCAAATGAGTTTTCTCGAAAGAAACCTTGTGCTTCCAGTTCCTAGTTGGAAGCTCACCCGGCTCCGCTCTATACCAAACGTGAAAGTCAATGTGAGCACTAGCCTCGAAGTAAGGCCCTGATTATCCGGGCAAAACGGGAGGCGTGCAGCAGCTCCATGAGGCCTTCATCGCTGTTCTGCTTTAGTTTCACGGTAGTAAGCTTTCCAACATTCCTAGGGACTTTGCTTAAGCAACCGTTTCGGTACCAGAACACTGCGTAGAGACAGTAAGCTCTGGTCCTGCGTGTATGCTGCGTGTCAACCTAGAAATTGCAGACTGATGGCATAAGGCTTCTTTTGCCATTATGAAAGCTCCGTTCATGCGGCCTCGAAGCTACCTGAAAAGCATTGTTGTTGCCGGGGTTTTCCTCACTGCCGGCATGGTTCTGGGAAGAAAATGAGTTTTCTCCTAAGAAACCTTGGGGTTCCAGTTCCTTGTTGGAAGCTCACCCTGCTCTGCGCTATACCTAAAGTGAAAGTCAACGTGAGCCCAAGCTTCGAAGTAAGGCCCTGATTATCCTTGCAAAACGAGAGGCGTGCAGCAGCTCCATGAGGCCTTCATCGTTGTTCTGCTTTAGTTTCAAGGTAGTAAGCTTTTCAACACTCCTAGGGGCCTTGCTTCAGCACCCGTTTCAGTACCAGAACACTGCGTAGAACCAGGAAGCTCTGCTCCTGCGTGTATGCTGCGTGTCAACCTAGAAATTAGAGACTGACGGCACAAGGCTAGTTTTCCCATTATGAAAGCTCCGTTGATGCGGCCCCGAAGCTACCTGAAAAGCACTGTTGTTACCGTGCTTTTACTTACAGCCGGCATGGTTCATAGAAGCAAATGAGTTTTCTCGAAAGAAACCTTGTGCTTCCAGTTCCTAGTTGGAAGCTCACCCGGCTCCGCTCTATACCAAACGTGAAAGTCAATGTGAGCACTAGCCTCGAAGTAAGGCCCTGATTATCCTGGCAAAACGGGAGGCGTGCAGCAGCTCCATGAGGCCTTCATCGCTGTTCTGCTTTAGTTTCACGGTAGTAAGCTTTCCAACATTCCTAGGGACTTTGCTTAAGCAACCGTTTCGGTACCAGAACACTGCGTAGAGACAGTAAGCTCTGGGCCTGCGTGTATGCTGCGTGTCAACCTAGAAATTGGAGACTGATGGCATAAGGCTTCTTTTCCCATTATGAAAGCTCCGTTCATGCGGCCTCGAAGCTACCTGAAAAGCATTGTTGTTGCCGGGGTTTTCCTCACTGCCGGCATGGTTCTGGGAAGAAAATGAGTTTTCTCCTAAGAAACCTTGGGGTTCCAGTTCCTTGTTGGAAGCTCACCCTGCTCTGCGCTATACCTAAAGTGAAAGTCAACGTGAGCCCAAGCTTCGAAGTAAGGCCCTGATTATCCTTGCAAAACGAGAGGCGTGCAGCAGCTCCATGAGGCCTTCATCGTTGTTCTGCTTTAGTTTCAAGGTAGTAAGCTTTTCAACACTCCTAGGGGCCTTGCTTCAGCACCCGTTTCAGTACCAGAACACTGCGTAGAACCAGGAAGCTCTGCTCCTGCGTGTATGCTGCGTGTCAACCTAGAAATTAGAGACTGACGGCACAAGGCTAGTTTTCCCATTATGAAAGCTCCGTTGATGCGGCCCCGAAGCTACCTGAAAAGCACTGTTGTTACCGTGCTTTTACTTACAGCCGGCATGGTTCATAGAAGCAAATGAGTTTTCTCGAAAGAAACCTTGTGCTTCCAGTTCCTAGTTGGAAGCTCACCCGGCTCCGCTCTATACCAAACGTGAAAGTCAATGTGAGCACTAGCCTCGAAGTAAGGCCCTGATTATCCGGGCAAAACGGGAGGCGTGCAGCAGCTCCATGAGGCCTTCATCGCTGTTCTGCTTTAGTTTCACGGTAGTAAGCTTTCCAACATTCCTAGGGACTTTGCTTAAGCAACCGTTTCGGTACCAGAACACTGCGTAGAGACAGTAAGCTCTGGTCCTGCGTGTATGCTGCGTGTCAACCTAGAAATTGGAGACTGATGGCATAAGGCTTCTTTTCCCATTATGAAAGCTCCGTTCATGCGGCCTCGAAGCTACCTGAAAAGCATTGTTGTTGCCGGGGTTTTCCTCACTGCCGGCATGGTTCTGGGAAGAAAATGAGTTTTCTCCTAAGAAACCTTGGGGTTCCAGTTCCTTGTTGGAAGCTCACCCTGCTCTGCGCTATACCTAAAGTGAAAGTCAACGTGAGCCCAAGCTTCGAAGTAAGGCCCTGATTATCCTTGCAAAACGAGAGGCGTGCAGCAGCTCCATGAGGCCTTCATCGTTGTTCTGCTTTAGTTTCAAGGTAGTAAGCTTTTCAACACTCCTAGGGGCCTTGCTTCAGCACCCGTTTCAGTACCAGAACAGTGCGTAGAACCAGGAAGCTCTGCTCCTGCGTGTATGCTGCGTGTCAACCTAGAAATTAGAGACTGACGGCACAAGGCTAGTTTTCCCATTATGAAAGCTCCGTTGATGCGGCCCCGAAGCTACCTGAAAAGCACTGTTGTTACCGTGCTTTTACTTACAGCCGGCATGGTTCATAGAAGCAAATGAGTTTTCTCGAAAGAAACCTTGTGCTTCCAGTTCCTAGTTGGAAGCTCACCCGGCTCCGCTCTATACCAAACGTGAAAGTCAATGTGAGCACTAGCCTCGAAGTAAGGCCCTGATTATCCGGGCAAAACGGGAGGCGTGCAGCAGCTCCATGAGGCCTTCATCGCTGTTCTGCTTTAGTTTCACGGTAGTAAGCTTTCCAACATTCCTAGGGACTTTGCTTAAGCAACCGTTTCGGTACCAGAACACTGCGTAGAGACAGTAAGCTCTGGGCCTGCGTGTATGCTGCGTGTCAACCTAGAAATTGGAGACTGATGGCATAAGGCTTCTTTTCCCATTATGAAAGCTCCGTTCATGCGGCCTCGAAGCTACCTGAAAAGCATTGTTGTTGCCGGGGTTTTCCTCACTGCCGGCATGGTTCTGGGAAGAAAATGAGTTTTCTCCTAAGAAACCTTGGGGTTCCAGTTCCTTGTTGGAAGCTCACCCTGCTCTGCGCTATACCTAAAGTGAAAGTCAACGTGAGCCCAAGCTTCGAAGTAAGGCCCTGATTATCCTTGCAAAACGAGAGGCGTGCAGCAGCTCCATGAGGCCTTCATCGTTGTTCTGCTTTAGTTTCAAGGTAGTAAGCTTTTCAACACTCCTAGGGGCCTTGCTTCAGCACCCGTTTCAGTACCAGAACACTGCGTAGAACCAGGAAGCTCTGCTCCTGCGTGTATGCTGCGTGTCAACCTAGAAATTAGAGACTGACGGCACAAGGCTAGTTTTCCCATTATGAAAGCTCCGTTGATGCGGCCCCGAAGCTACCTGAAAAGCACTGTTGTTACCGTGCTTTTACTTACAGCCGGCATGGTTCATAGAAGCAAATGAGTTTTCTCGAAAGAAACCTTGTGCTTCCAGTTCCTAGTTGGAGGCTCACCCGGCTCCGCTCTATACCAAACGTGAAAGTCAATGTGAGCACTAGCCTCGAAGTAAGGCCCTGATTATCCGGGCAAAACGGGAGGCGTGCAGCAGCTCCATGAGGCCTTCATCGCTGTTCTGCTTTAGTTTCACGGTAGTAAGCTTTCCAACATTCCTAGGGACTTTGCTTAAGCAACCGTTTCGGTACCAGAACACTGCGTAGAGACAGTAAGCTCTGGGCCTGCGTGTATGCTGCGTGTCAACCTAGAAATTGGAGACTGATGGCATAAGGCTTCTTTTCCCATTATGAAAGCTCCGTTCATGCGGCCTCGAAGCTACCTGAAAAGCATTGTTGTTGCCGGGGTTTTCCTCACTGCCGGCATGGTTCTGGGAAGAAAATGAGTTTTCTCCTAAGAAACCTTGGGGTTCCAGTTCCTTGTTGGAAGCTCACCCTGCTCTGCGCTATACCTAAAGTGAAAGTCAACGTGAGCCCAAGCTTCGAAGTAAGGCCCTGATTATCCTTGCAAAACGAGAGGCGTGCAGCAGCTCCATGAGGCCTTCATCGTTGTTCTGCTTTAGTTTCAAGGTAGTAAGCTTTTCAACACTCCTAGGGGCCTTGCTTCAGCACCCGTTTCAGTACCAGAACACTGCGTAGAACCAGGAAGCTCTGCTCCTGCGTGTATGCTGCGTGTCAACCTAGAAATTAGAGACTGACGGCACAAGGCTAGTTTTCCCATTATGAAAGCTCCGTTGATGCGGCCCCGAAGCTACCTGAAAAGCACTGTTGTTACCGTGCTTTTACTTACAGCCGGCATGGTTCATAGAAGCAAATGAGTTTTCTCGAAAGAAACCTTGTGCTTCCAGTTCCTAGTTGGAAGCTCACCCGGCTCCGCTCTATACCAAACGTGAAAGTCAATGTGAGCACTAGCCTCGAAGTAAGGCCCTGATTATCCTGGCAAAACGGGAGGCGTGCAGCAGCTCCATGAGGCCTTCATCACTGTTCTGCTTTAGTTTCACGGTAGTAAGCTTTCCAACATTCCTAGGGACTTTGCTTAAGCAACCGTTTCGGTACCAGAACACTGCGTAGAGACAGTAAGCTCTGGGCCTGCGTGTATGCTGCGTGTCAACCTAGAAATTGGAGACTGATGGCATAAGGCTTCTTTTCCCATTATGAAAGCTCCGTTCATGCGGCCTCGAAGCTACCTGAAAAGCATTGTTGTTGCCGGGGTTTTCCTCACTGCCGGCATGGTTCTGGGAAGAAAATGAGTTTTCTCCTAAGAAACCTTGGGGTTCCAGTTCCTTGTTGGAAGCTCACCCTGCTCTGCGCTATACCTAAAGTGAAAGTCAACGTGAGCCCAAGCTTCGAAGTAAGGCCCTGATTATCCTTGCAAAACGAGAGGCGTGCAGCAGCTCCATGAGGCCTTCATCGTTGTTCTGCTTTAGTTTCAAGGTAGTAAGCTTTTCAACACTCCTAGGGGACTTGCTTCAGCACCCGTTTCAGTACCAGAACACTGCGTAGAACCAGGAAGCTCTGCTCCTGCGTGTATGCTGCGTGTCAACCTAGAAATTAGAGACTGACGGCACAAGGCTAGTTTTCCCATTATGAAAGCTCCGTTGATGCGGCCCCGAAGCTACCTGAAAAGCACTGTTGTTACCGTGCTTTTACTTACAGCCGGCATGGTTCATAGAAGCAAATGAGTTTTCTCGAAAGAAACCTTGTGCTTCCAGTTCCTAGTTGGAAGCTCACCCGGCTCCGCTCTATACCAAACGTGAAAGTCAATGTGAGCACTAGCCTCGAAGTAAGGCCCTGATTATCCGGGCAAAACGGGAGGCGTGCAGCAGCTCCATGAGGCCTTCATCGCTGTTCTGCTTTAGTTTCACGGTAGTAAGCTTTCCAACATTCCTAGGGACTTTGCTTAAGCAACCGTTTCGGTACCAGAACACTGCGTAGAGACAGTAAGCTCTGGTCCTGCGTGTATGCTGCGTGTCAACCTAGAAATTGCAGACTGATGGCATAAGGCTTCTTTTGCCATTATGAAAGCTCCGTTCATGCGGCCTCGAAGCTACCTGAAAAGCATTGTTGTTGCCGGGGTTTTCCTCACTGCCGGCATGGTTCTGGGAAGAAAATGAGTTTTCTCCTAAGAAACCTTGGGGTTCCAGTTCCTTGTTGGAAGCTCACCCTGCTCTGCGCTATACCTAAAGTGAAAGTCAACGTGAGCCCAAGCTTCGAAGTAAGGCCCTGATTATCCTTGCAAAACGAGAGGCGTGCAGCAGCTCCATGAGGCCTTCATCGTTGTTCTGCTTTAGTTTCAAGGTAGTAAGCTTTTCAACACTCCTAGGGGCCTTGCTTCAGCACCCGTTTCAGTACCAGAACACTGCGTAGAACCAGGAAGCTCTGCTCCTGCGTGTATGCTGCGTGTCAACCTAGAAATTAGAGACTGACGGCACAAGGCTAGTTTTCCCATTATGAAAGCTCCGTTGATGCGGCCCCGAAGCTACCTGAAAAGCACTGTTGTTACCGTGCTTTTACTTACAGCCGGCATGGTTCATAGAAGCAAATGAGTTTTCTCGAAAGAAACCTTGTGCTTCCAGTTCCTAGTTGGAAGCTCACCCGGCTCCGCTCTATACCAAACGTGAAAGTCAATGTGAGCACTAGCCTCGAAGTAAGGCCCTGATTATCCTGGCAAAACGGGAGGCGTGCAGCAGCTCCATGAGGCCTTCATCGCTGTTCTGCTTTAGTTTCACGGTAGTAAGCTTTCCAACATTCCTAGGGACTTTGCTTAAGCAACCGTTTCGGTACCAGAACACTGCGTAGAGACAGTAAGCTCTGGGCCTGCGTGTATGCTGCGTGTCAACCTAGAAATTGGAGACTGATGGCATAAGGCTTCTTTTCCCATTATGAAAGCTCCGTTCATGCGGCCTCGAAGCTACCTGAAAAGCATTGTTGTTGCCGGGGTTTTCCTCACTGCCGGCATGGTTCTGGGAAGAAAATGAGTTTTCTCCTAAGAAACCTTGGGGTTCCAGTTCCTTGTTGGAAGCTCACCCTGCTCTGCGCTATACCTAAAGTGAAAGTCAACGTGAGCCCAAGCTTCGAAGTAAGGCCCTGATTATCCTTGCAAAACGAGAGGCGTGCAGCAGCTCCATGAGGCCTTCATCGTTGTTCTGCTTTAGTTTCAAGGTAGTAAGCTTTTCAACACTCCTAGGGGACTTGCTTCAGCACCCGTTTCAGTACCAGAACACTGCGTAGAACCAGGAAGCTCTGCTCCTGCGTGTATGCTGCGTGTCAACCTAGAAATTAGAGACTGACGGCACAAGGCTAGTTTTCCCATTATGAAAGCTCCGTTGATGCGGCCCCGAAGCTACCTGAAAAGCACTGTTGTTACCGTGCTTTTACTTACAGCCGGCATGGTTCATAGAAGCAAATGAGTTTTCTCGAAAGAAACCTTGTGCTTCCAGTTCCTAGTTGGAAGCTCACCCGGCTCCGCTCTATACCAAACGTGAAAGTCAATGTGAGCACTAGCCTCGAAGTAAGGCCCTGATTATCCGGGCAAAACGGGAGGCGTGCAGCAGCTCCATGAGGCCTTCATCGCTGTTCTGCTTTAGTTTCACGGTAGTAAGCTTTCCAACATTCCTAGGGACTTTGCTTAAGCAACCGTTTCGGTACCAGAACACTGCGTAGAGACAGTAAGCTCTGGTCCTGCGTGTATGCTGC
Source organism: Eubalaena glacialis (assembly GCF_028564815.1). Lineage (NCBI taxonomy): Eukaryota > Metazoa > Chordata > Mammalia > Artiodactyla > Balaenidae > Eubalaena > Eubalaena glacialis. Next base: position 29,730,088 of record NC_083725.1, read on the forward strand.
GTGTCAACCTAGAAATTGCAGACTGATGGCATAAGGCTTCTTTTGCCATTATGAAAGCTCCGTTCATGCGGCCTCGAAGCTACCTGAAAAGCATTGTTGTTGCCGGGGTTTTCCTCACTGCCGGCATGGTTCTGGGAAGAAAATGAGTTTTCTCCTAAGAAACCTTGGGGTTCCAGTTCCTTGTTGGAAGCTCACCCTGCTCTGCGCTATACCTAAAGTGAAAGTCAACGTGAGCCCAAGCTTCGAAGTAAGGCCCTGATTATCCTTGCAAAACGAGAGGCGTGCAGCAGCTCCATGAGGCCTTCATCGTTGTTCTGCTTTAGTTTCAAGGTAGTAAGCTTTTCAACACTCCTAGGGGCCTTGCTTCAGCACCCGTTTCAGTACCAGAACACTGCGTAGAACCAGGAAGCTCTGCTCCTGCGTGTATGCTGCGTGTCAACCTAGAAATTAGAGACTGACGGCACAAGGCTAGTTTTCCCATTATGAAAGCTCCGTTGATGCGGCCCCGAAGCTACCTGAAAAGCACTGTTGTTACCGTGCTTTTACTTACAGCCGGCATGGTTCATAGAAGCAAATGAGTTTTCTCGAAAGAAACCTTGTGCTTCCAGTTCCTAGTTGGAAGCTCACCCGGCTCCGCTCTATACCAAACGTGAAAGTCAATGTGAGCACTAGCCTCGAAGTAAGGCCCTGATTATCCTGGCAAAACGGGAGGCGTGCAGCAGCTCCATGAGGCCTTCATCGCTGTTCTGCTTTAGTTTCACGGTAGTAAGCTTTCCAACATTCCTAGGGACTTTGCTTAAGCAACCGTTTCGGTACCAGAACACTGCGTAGAGACAGTAAGCTCTGGGCCTGCGTGTATGCTGCGTGTCAACCTAGAAATTGGAGACTGATGGCATAAGGCTTCTTTTCCCATTATGAAAGCTCCGTTCATGCGGCCTCGAAGCTACCTGAAAAGCATTGTTGTTGCCGGGGTTTTCCTCACTGCCGGCATGGTTCTGGGAAGAAAATGAGTTTTCTCCTAAGAAACCTTGGGGTTCCAGTTCCTTGTTGGAAGCTCACCCTGCTCTGCGCTATACCTAAAGTGAAAGTCAACGTGAGCCCAAGCTTCGAAGTAAGGCCCTGATTATCCTTGCAAAACGAGAGGCGTGCAGCAGCTCCATGAGGCCTTCATCGTTGTTCTGCTTTAGTTTCAAGGTAGTAAGCTTTTCAACACTCCTAGGGGCCTTGCTTCAGCACCCGTTTCAGTACCAGAACACTGCGTAGAACCAGGAAGCTCTGCTCCTGCGTGTATGCTGCGTGTCAACCTAGAAATTAGAGACTGACGGCACAAGGCTAGTTTTCCCATTATGAAAGCTCCGTTGATGCGGCCCCGAAGCTACCTGAAAAGCACTGTTGTTACCGTGCTTTTACTTACAGCCGGCATGGTTCATAGAAGCAAATGAGTTTTCTCGAAAGAAACCTTGTGCTTCCAGTTCCTAGTTGGAAGCTCACCCGGCTCCGCTCTATACCAAACGTGAAAGTCAATGTGAGCACTAGCCTCGAAGTAAGGCCCTGATTATCCGGGCAAAACGGGAGGCGTGCAGCAGCTCCATGAGGCCTTCATCGCTGTTCTGCTTTAGTTTCACGGTAGTAAGCTTTCCAACATTCCTAGGGACTTTGCTTAAGCAACCGTTTCGGTACCAGAACACTGCGTAGAGACAGTAAGCTCTGGTCCTGCGTGTATGCTGCGTGTCAACCTAGAAATTGGAGACTGATGGCATAAGGCTTCTTTTCCCATTATGAAAGCTCCGTTCATGCGGCCTCGAAGCTACCTGAAAAGCATTGTTGTTGCCGGGGTTTTCCTCACTGCCGGCATGGTTCTGGGAAGAAAATGAGTTTTCTCCTAAGAAACCTTGGGGTTCCAGTTCCTTGTTGGAAGCTCACCCTGCTCTGCGCTATACCTAAAGTGAAAGTCAACGTGAGCCCAAGCTTCGAAGTAAGGCCCTGATTATCCTTGCAAAACGAGAGGCGTGCAGCAGCTCCATGAGGCCTTCATCGTTGTTCTGCTTTAGTTTCAAGGTAGTAAGCTTTTCAACACTCCTAGGGGCCTTGCTTCAGCACCCGTTTCAGTACCAGAACAGTGCGTAGAACCAGGAAGCTCTGCTCCTGCGTGTATGCTGCGTGTCAACCTAGAAATTAGAGACTGACGGCACAAGGCTCGTTTTCCCATTATGAAAGCTCCGTTGATGCGGCCCCGAAGCTACCTGAAAAGCACTGTTGTTACCGTGCTTTTACTTACAGCCGGCATGGTTCATAGAAGCAAATGAGTTTTCTCGAAAGAAACCTTGTGCTTCCAGTTCCTAGTTGGAAGCTCACCCGGCTCCGCTCTATACCAAACGTGAAAGTCAATGTGAGCACTAGCCTCGAAGTAAGGCCCTGATTATCCGGGCAAAACGGGAGGCGTGCAGCAGCTCCATGAGGCCTTCATCGCTGTTCTGCTTTAGTTTCACGGTAGTAAGCTTTCCAACATTCCTAGGGACTTTGCTTAAGCAACCGTTTCGGTACCAGAACACTGCGTAGAGACAGTAAGCTCTGGGCCTGCGTGTATGCTGCGTGTCAACCTAGAAATTGGAGACTGATGGCATAAGGCTTCTTTTCCCATTATGAAAGCTCCGTTCATGCGGCCTCGAAGCTACCTGAAAAGCATTGTTGTTGCCGGGGTTTTCCTCACTGCCGGCATGGTTCTGGGAAGAAAATGAGTTTTCTCCTAAGAAACCTTGGGGTTCCAGTTCCTTGTTGGAAGCTCACCCTGCTCTGCGCTATACCTAAAGTGAAAGTCAACGTGAGCCCAAGCTTCGAAGTAAGGCCCTGATTATCCTTGCAAAACGAGAGGCGTGCAGCAGCTCCATGAGGCCTTCATCGTTGTTCTGCTTTAGTTTCAAGGTAGTAAGCTTTTCAACACTCCTAGGGGCCTTGCTTCAGCACCCGTTTCAGTACCAGAACACTGCGTAGAACCAGGAAGCTCTGCTCCTGCGTGTATGCTGCGTGTCAACCTAGAAATTAGAGACTGACGGCACAAGGCTAGTTTTCCCATTATGAAAGCTCCGTTGATGCGGCCCCGAAGCTACCTGAAAAGCACTGTTGTTACCGTGCTTTTACTTACAGCCGGCATGGTTCATAGAAGCAAATGAGTTTTCTCGAAAGAAACCTTGTGCTTCCAGTTCCTAGTTGGAAGCTCACCCGGCTCCGCTCTATACCAAACGTGAAAGTCAATGTGAGCACTAGCCTCGAAGTAAGGCCCTGATTATCCTGGCAAAACGGGAGGCGTGCAGCAGCTCCATGAGGCCTTCATCGCTGTTCTGCTTTAGTTTCACGGTAGTAAGCTTTCCAACATTCCTAGGGACTTTGTTTAAGCAACCGTTTCGGTACCAGAACACTGCGTAGAGACAGTAAGCTCTGGGCCTGCGTGTATGCTGCGTGTCAACCTAGAAATTGGAGACTGATGGCATAAGGCTTCTTTTCCCATTATGAAAGCTCCGTTCATGCGGCCTCGAAGCTACCTGAAAAGCATTGTTGTTGCCGGGGTTTTCCTCACTGCCGGCATGGTTCTGGGAAGAAAATGAGTTTTCTCCTAAGAAACCTTGGGGTTCCAGTTCCTTGTTGGAAGCTCACCCTGCTCTGCGCTATACCTAAAGTGAAAGTCAACGTGAGCACAAGCTTCGAAGTAAGGCCCTGATTATCCTTGCAAAACGAGAGGCGTGCAGCAGCTCCATGAGGCCTTCATCGTTGTTCTGCTTTAGTTTCAAGGTAGTAAGCTTTTCAACACTCCTAGGGGACTTGCTTCAGCACCCGTTTCAGTACCAGAACACTGCGTAGAACCAGGAAGCTCTGCTCCTGCGTGTATGCTGCGTGTCAACCTAGAAATTAGAGACTGACGGCACAAGGCTAGTTTTCCCATTATGAAAGCTCCGTTGATGCGGCCCCGAAGCTACCTGAAAAGCACTGTTGTTACCGTGCTTTTACTTACAGCCGGCATGGTTCATAGAAGCAAATGAGTTTTCTCGAAAGAAACCTTGTGCTTCCAGTTCCTAGTTGGAAGCTCACCCGGCTCCGCTCTATACCAAACGTGAAAGTCAATGTGAGCACTAGCCTCGAAGTAAGGCCCTGATTATCCGGGCAAAACGGGAGGCGTGCAGCAGCTCCATGAGGCCTTCATCGCTGTTCTGCTTTAGTTTCACGGTAGTAAGCTTTCCAACATTCCTAGGGACTTTGCTTAAGCAACCGTTTCGGTACCAGAACACTGCGTAGAGACAGTAAGCTCTGGTCCTGCGTGTATGCTGCGTGTCAACCTAGAAATTGCAGACTGATGGCATAAGGCTTCTTTTGCCATTATGAAAGCTCCGTTCATGCGGCCTCGAAGCTACCTGAAAAGCATTGTTGTTGCCGGGGTTTTCCTCACTGCCGGCATGGTTCTGGGAAGAAAATGAGTTTTCTCCTAAGAAACCTTGGGGTTCCAGTTCCTTGTTGGAAGCTCACCCTGCTCTGCGCTATACCTAAAGTGAAAGTCAACGTGAGCCCAAGCTTCGAAGTAAGGCCCTGATTATCCTTGCAAAACGAGAGGCGTGCAGCAGCTCCATGAGGCCTTCATCGTTGTTCTGCTTTAGTTTCAAGGTAGTAAGCTTTTCAACACTCCTAGGGGCCTTGCTTCAGCACCCGTTTCAGTACCAGAACACTGCGTAGAACCAGGAAGCTCTGCTCCTGCGTGTATGCTGCGTGTCAACCTAGAAATTAGAGACTGACGGCACAAGGCTAGTTTTCCCATTATGAAAGCTCCGTTGATGCGGCCCCGAAGCTACCTGAAAAGCACTGTTGTTACCGTGCTTTTACTTACAGCCGGCATGGTTCATAGAAGCAAATGAGTTTTCTCGAAAGAAACCTTGTGCTTCCAGTTCCTAGTTGGAAGCTCACCCGGCTCCGCTCTATACCAAACGTGAAAGTCAATGTGAGCACTAGCCTCGAAGTAAGGCCCTGATTATCCGGGCAAAACGGGAGGCGTGCAGCAGCTCCATGAGGCCTTCATCGCTGTTCTGCTTTAGTTTCACGGTAGTAAGCTTTCCAACATTCCTAGGGACTTTGCTTAAGCAACCGTTTCGGTACCAGAACACTGCGTAGAGACAGTAAGCTCTGGGCCTGCGTGTATGCTGCGTGTCAACCTAGAAATTGGAGACTGATGGCATAAGGCTTCTTTTCCCATTATGAAAGCTCCGTTCATGCGGCCTCGAAGCTACCTGAAAAGCATTGTTGTTGCCGGGGTTTTCCTCACTGCCGGCATGGTTCTGAGAAGAAAATGAGTTTTCTCCTAAGAAACCTTGGGGTTCCAGTTCCTTGTTGGAAGCTCACCCTGCTCTGCGCTATACCTAAAGTGAAAGTCAACGTGAGCCCAAGCTTCGAAGTAAGGCCCTGATTATCCTTGCAAAACGAGAGGCGTGCAGCAGCTCCATGAGGCCTTCATCGTTGTTCTGCTTTAGTTTCAAGGTAGTAAGCTTTTCAACACTCCTAGGGGCCTTGCTTCAGCACCCGTTTCAGTACCAGAACACTGCGTAGAACCAGGAAGCTCTGCTCCTGCGTGTATGCTGCGTGTCAACCTAGAAATTAGAGACTGACGGCACAAGGCTAGTTTTCCCATTATGAAAGCTCCGTTGATGCGGCCCCGAAGCTACCTGAAAAGCACTGTTGTTACCGTGCTTTTACTTACAGCCGGCATGGTTCATAGAAGCAAATGAGTTTTCTCGAAAGAAACCTTGTGCTTCCAGTTCCTAGTTGGAAGCTCACCCGGCTCCGCTCTATACCAAACGTGAAAGTCAATGTGAGCACTAGCCTCGAAGTAAGGCCCTGATTATCCGGGCAAAACGGGAGGCGTGCAGCAGCTCCATGAGGCCTTCATCGCTGTTCTGCTTTAGTTTCACGGTAGTAAGCTTTCCAACATTCCTAGGGACTTTGCTTAAGCAACCGTTTCGGTACCAGAACACTGCGTAGAGACAGTAAGCTCTGGTCCTGCGTGTATGCTGCGTGTCAACCTAGAAATTGGAGACTGATGGCATAAGGCTTCTTTTCCCATTATGAAAGCTCCGTTCATGCGGCCTCGAAGCTACCTGAAAAGCATTGTTGTTGCCGGGGTTTTCCTCACTGCCGGCATGGTTCTGGGAAGAAAATGAGTTTTCTCCTAAGAAACCTTGGGGTTCCAGTTCCTTGTTGGAAGCTCACCCTGCTCTGCGCTATACCTAAAGTGAAAGTCAACGTGAGCCCAAGCTTCGAAGTAAGGCCCTGATTATCCTTGCAAAACGAGAGGCGTGCAGCAGCTCCATGAGGCCTTCATCGTTGTTCTGCTTTAGTTTCAAGGTAGTAAGCTTTTCAACACTCCTAGGGGCCTTGCTTCAGCACCCGTTTCAGTACCAGAACAGTGCGTAGAACCAGGAAGCTCTGCTCCTGCGTGTATGCTGCGTGTCAACCTAGAAATTAGAGACTGACGGCACAAGGCTCGTTTTCCCATTATGAAAGCTCCGTTGATGCGGCCCCGAAGCTACCTGAAAAGCACTGTTGTTACCGTGCTTTTACTTACAGCCGGCATGGTTCATAGAAGCAAATGAGTTTTCTCGAAAGAAACCTTGTGCTTCCAGTTCCTAGTTGGAAGCTCACCCGGCTCCGCTCTATACCAAACGTGAAAGTCAATGTGAGCACTAGCCTCGAAGTAAGGCCCTGATTATCCGGGCAAAACGGGAGGCGTGCAGCAGCTCCATGAGGCCTTCATCGCTGTTCTGCTTTAGTTTCACGGTAGTAAGCTTTCCAACATTCCTAGGGACTTTGCTTAAGCAACCGTTTCGGTACCAGAACACTGCGTAGAGACAGTAAGCTCTGGGCCTGCGTGTATGCTGCGTGTCAACCTAGAAATTGGAGACTGATGGCATAAGGCTTCTTTTCCCATTATGAAAGCTCCGTTCATGCGGCCTCGAAGCTACCTGAAAAGCATTGTTGTTGCCGGGGTTTTCCTCACTGCCGGCATGGTTCTGGGAAGAAAATGAGTTTTCTCCTAAGAAACCTTGGGGTTCCAGTTCCTTGTTGGAAGCTCACCCTGCTCTGCGCTATACCTAAAGTGAAAGTCAACGTGAGCCCAAGCTTCGAAGTAAGGCCCTGATTATCCTTGCAAAACGAGAGGCGTGCAGCAGCTCCATGAGGCCTTCATCGTTGTTCTGCTTTAGTTTCAAGGTAGTAAGCTTTTCAACACTCCTAGGGGCCTTGCTTCAGCACCCGTTTCAGTACCAGAACAGTGCGTAGAACCAGGAAGCTCTGCTCCTGCGTGTATGCTGCGTGTCAACCTAGAAATTAGAGACTGACGGCACAAGGCTAGTTTTCCCATTATGAAAGCTCCGTTGATGCGGCCCCGAAGCTACCTGAAAAGCACTGTTGTTACCGTGCTTTTACTTACAGCCGGCATGGTTCATAGAAGCAAATGAGTTTTCTCGAAAGAAACCTTGTGCTTCCAGTTCCTAGTTGGAAGCTCACCCGGCTCCGCTCTATACCAAACGTGAAAGTCAATGTGAGCACTAGCCTCGAAGTAAGGCCCTGATTATCCTGGCAAAACGGGAGGCGTGCAGCAGCTCCATGAGGCCTTCATCGCTGTTCTGCTTTAGTTTCACGGTAGTAAGCTTTCCAACATTCCTAGGGACTTTGCTTAAGCAACCGTTTCGGTACCAGAACACTGCGTAGAGACAGTAAGCTCTGGGCCTGCGTGTATGCTGCGTGTCAACCTAGAAATTGGAGACTGATGGCATAAGGCTTCTTTTCCCATTATGAAAGCTCCGTTCATGCGGCCTCGAAGCTACCTGAAAAGCATTGTTGTTGCCGGGGTTTTCCTCACTGCCGGCATGGTTCTGAGAAGAAAATGAGTTTTCTCCTAAGAAACCTTGGGGTTCCAGTTCCTTGTTGGAAGCTCACCCTGCTCTGCGCTATACCTAAAGTGAAAGTCAACGTGAGCCCAAGCTTCGAAGTAAGGCCCTGATTATCCTTGCAAAACGAGAGGCGTGCAGCAGCTCCATGAGGCCTTCATCGTTGTTCTGCTTTAGTTTCAAGGTAGTAAGCTTTTCAACACTCCTAGGGGCCTTGCTTCAGCACCCGTTTCAGTACCAGAACACTGCGTAGAACCAGGAAGCTCTGCTCCTGCGTGTATGCTGCGTGTCAACCTAGAAATTAGAGACTGACGGCACAAGGCTAGTTTTCCCATTATGAAAGCTCCGTTGATGCGGCCCCGAAGCTACCTGAAAAGCACTGTTGTTACCGTGCTTTTACTTACAGCCGGCATGGTTCATAGAAGCAAATGAGTTTTCTCGAAAGAAACCTTGTGCTTCCAGTTCCTAGTTGGAAGCTCACCCGGCTCCGCTCTATACCAAACGTGAAAGTCAATGTGAGCACTAGCCTCGAAGTAAGGCCCTGATTATCCGGGCAAAACGGGAGGCGTGCAGCAGCTCCATGAGGCCTTCATCGCTGTTCTGCTTTAGTTTCACGGTAGTAAGCTTTCCAACATTCCTAGGGACTTTGCTTAAGCAACCGTTTCGGTACCAGAACACTGCGTAGAGACAGTAAGCTCTGGTCCTGCGTGTATGCTGCGTGTCAACCTAGAAATTGGAGACTGATGGCATAAGGCTTCTTTTCCCATTATGAAAGCTCCGTTCATGCGGCCTCGAAGCTACCTGAAAAGCATTGTTGTTGCCGGGGTTTTCCTCACTGCCGGCATGGTTCTGAGAAGAAAATGAGTTTTCTCCTAAGAAACCTTGGGGTTCCAGTTCCTTGTTGGAAGCTCACCCTGCTCTGCGCTATACCTAAAGTGAAAGTCAACGTGAGCCCAAGCTTCGAAGTAAGGCCCTGATTATCCTTGCAAAACGAGAGGCGTGCAGCAGCTCCATGAGGCCTTCATCGTTGTTCTGCTTTAGTTTCAAGGTAGTAAGCTTTTCAACACTCCTAGGGGCCTTGCTTCAGCACCCGTTTCACTACCAGAACACTGCGTAGAACCAGGAAGCTCTGCTCCTGCGTGTATGCTGCGTGTCAACCTAGAAATTAGAGACTGACGGCACAAGGCTAGTTTTCCCATTATGAAAGCTCCGTTGATGCGGCCCCGAAGCTACCTGAAAAGCACTGTTGTTACCGTGCTTTTACTTACAGCCGGCATGGTTCATAGAAGCAAATGAGTTTTCTCGAAAGAAACCTTGTGCTTCCAGTTCCTAGTTGGAAGCTCACCCGGCTCCGCTCTATACCAAACGTGAAAGTCAATGTGAGCACTAGCCTCGAAGTAAGGCCCTGATTATCCTGGCAAAACGGGAGGCGTGCAGCAGCTCCATGAGGCCTTCATCGCTGTTCTGCTTTAGTTTCACGGTAGTAAGCTTTCCAACATTCCTAGGGACTTTGCTTAAGCAACCGTTTCGGTACCAGAACACTGCGTAGAGACAGTAAGCTCTGGGCCTGCGTGTATGCTGCGTGTCAACCTAGAAATTGGAGACTGATGGCATAAGGCTTCTTTTCCCATTATGAAAGCTCCGTTCATGCGGCCTCGAAGCTACCTGAAAAGCATTGTTGTTGCCGGGGTTTTCCTCACTGCCGGCATGGTTCTGAGAAGAAAATGAGTTTTCTCCTAAGAAACCTTGGGGTTCCAGTTCCTTGTTGGAAGCTCACCCTGCTCTGCGCTATACCTAAAGTGAAAGTCAACGTGAGCCCAAGCTTCGAAGTAAGGCCCTGATTATCCTTGCAAAACGAGAGGCGTGCAGCAGCTCCATGAGGCCTTCATCGTTGTTCTGCTTTAGTTTCAAGGTAGTAAGCTTTTCAACACTCCTAGGGGCCTTGCTTCAGCACCCGTTTCAGTACCAGAACACTGCGTAGAACCAGGAAGCTCTGCTCCTGCGTGTATGCTGCGTGTCAACCTAGAAATTAGAGACTGACGGCACAAGGCTAGTTTTCCCATTATGAAAGCTCCGTTGATGCGGCCCCGAAGCTACCTGAAAAGCACTGTTGTTACCGTGCTTTTACTTACAGCCGGCATGGTTCATAGAAGCAAATGAGTTTTCTCGAAAGAAACCTTGTGCTTCCAGTTCCTAGTTGGAAGCTCACCCGGCTCCGCTCTATACCAAACGTGAAAGTCAATGTGAGCACTAGCCTCGAAGTAAGGCCCTGATTATCCTGGCAAAACGGGAGGCGTGCAGCAGCTCCATGAGGCCTTCATCGCTGTTCTGCTTTAGTTTCACGGTAGTAAGCTTTCCAACATTCCTAGGGACTTTGCTTAAGCAACCGTTTCGGTACCAGAACACTGCGTAGAGACAGTAAGCTCTGGTCCTGCGTGTATGCTGCGTGTCAACCTAGAAATTGGAGACTGATGGCATAAGGCTTCTTTTCCCATTATGAAAGCTCCGTTCATGCGGCCTCGAAGCTACCTGAAAAGCATTGTTGTTGCCGGGGTTTTCCTCACTGCCGGCATGGTTCTGAGAAGAAAATGAGTTTTCTCCTAAGAAACCTTGGGGTTCCAGTTCCTTGTTGGAAGCTCACCCTGCTCTGCGCTATACCTAAAGTGAAAGTCAACGTGAGCCCAAGCTTCGAAGTAAGGCCCTGATTATCCTTGCAAAACGAGAGGCGTGCAGCAGCTCCATGAGGCCTTCATCGTTGTTCTGCTTTAGTTTCAAGGTAGTAAGCTTTTCAACACTCCTAGGGGCCTTGCTTCAGCACCCGTTTCAGTACCAGAACACTGCGTAGAACCAGGAAGCTCTGCTCCTGCGTGTATGCTGCGTGTCAACCTAGAAATTAGAGACTGACGGCACAAGGCTAGTTTTCCCATTATGAAAGCTCCGTTGATGCGGCCCCGAAGCTACCTGAAAAGCACTGTTGTTACCGTGCTTTTACTTACAGCCGGCATGGTTCATAGAAGCAAATGAGTTTTCTCGAAAGAAACCTTGTGCTTCCAGTTCCTAGTTGGAAGCTCACCCGGCTCCGCTCTATACCAAACGTGAAAGTCAATGTGAGCACTAGCCTCGAAGTAAGGCCCTGATTATCCGGGCAAAACGGGAGGCGTGCAGCAGCTCCATGAGGCCTTCATCGCTGTTCTGCTTTAGTTTCACGGTAGTAAGCTTTCCAACATTCCTAGGGACTTTGCTTAAGCAACCGTTTCGGTACCAGAACACTGCGTAGAGACAGTAAGCTCTGGTCCTGCGTGTATGCTGCGTGTCAACCTAGAAATTGGAGACTGATGGCATAAGGCTTCTTTTCCCATTATGAAAGCTCCGTTCATGCGGCCTCGAAGCTACCTGAAAAGCATTGTTGTTGCCGGGGTTTTCCTCACTGCCGGCATGGTTCTGAGAAGAAAATGAGTTTTCTCCTAAGAAACCTTGGGGTTCCAGTTCCTTGTTGGAAGCTCACCCTGCTCTGCGCTATACCTAAAGTGAAAGTCAACGTGAGCCCAAGCTTCGAAGTAAGGCCCTGATTATCCTTGCAAAACGAGAGGCGTGCAGCAGCTCCATGAGGCCTTCATCGTTGTTCTGCTTTAGTTTCAAGGTAGTAAGCTTTTCAACACTCCTAGGGGCCTTGCTTCAGCACCCGTTTCAGTACCAGAACACTGCGTAGAACCAGGAAGCTCTGCTCCTGCGTGTATGCTGCGTGTCAACCTAGAAATTAGAGACTGACGGCACAAGGCTAGTTTTCCCATTATGAAAGCTCCGTTGATGCGGCCCCGAAGCTACCTGAAAAGCACTGTTGTTACCGTGCTTTTACTTACAGCCGGCATGGTTCATAGAAGCAAATGAGTTTTCTCGAAAGAAACCTTGTGCTTCCAGTTCCTAGTTGGAAGCTCACCCGGCTCCGCTCTATACCAAACGTGAAAGTCAATGTGAGCACTAGCCTCGAAGTAAGGCCCTGATTATCCTGGCAAAACGGGAGGCGTGCAGCAGCTCCATGAGGCCTTCATCGCTGTTCTGCTTTAGTTTCACGGTAGTAAGCTTTCCAACATTCCTAGGGACTTTGCTTAAGCAACCGTTTCGGTACCAGAACACTGCGTAGAGACAGTAAGCTCTGGGCCTGCGTGTATGCTGCGTGTCAACCTAGAAATTGGAGACTGATGGCATAAGGCTTCTTTTCCCATTATGAAAGCTCCGTTCATGCGGCCTCGAAGCTACCTGAAAAGCATTGTTGTTGCCGGGGTTTTCCTCACTGCCGGCATGGTTCTGAGAAGAAAATGAGTTTTCTCCTAAGAAACCTTGGGGTTCCAGTTCCTTGTTGGAAGCTCACCCTGCTCTGCGCTATACCTAAAGTGAAAGTCAACGTGAGCCCAAGCTTCGAAGTAAGGCCCTGATTATCCTTGCAAAACGAGAGGCGTGCAGCAGCTCCATGAGGCCTTCATCGTTGTTCTGCTTTAGTTTCAAGGTAGTAAGCTTTTCAACACTCCTAGGGGCCTTGCTTCAGCACCCGTTTCAGTACCAGAACACTGCGTAGAACCAGGAAGCTCTGCTCCTGCGTGTATGCTGCGTGTCAACCTAGAAATTAGAGACTGACGGCACAAGGCTAGTTTTCCCATTATGAAAGCTCCGTTGATGCGGCCCCGAAGCTACCTGAAAAGCACTGTTGTTACCGTGCTTTTACTTACAGCCGGCATGGTTCATAGAAGCAAATGAGTTTTCTCGAAAGAAACCTTGTGCTTCCAGTTCCTAGTTGGAAGCTCACCCGGCTCCGCTCTATACCAAACGTGAAAGTCAATGTGAGCACTAGCCTCGAAGTAAGGCCCTGATTATCCGGGCAAAACGGGAGGCGTGCAGCAGCTCCATGAGGCCTTCATCGCTGTTCTGCTTTAGTTTCACGGTAGTAAGCTTTCCAACATTCCTAGGGACTTTGCTTAAGCAACCGTTTCGGTACCAGAACACTGCGTAGAGACAGTAAGCTCTGGTCCTGCGTGTATGCTGCGTGTCAACCTAGAAATTGGAGACTGATGGCATAAGGCTTCTTTTCCCATTATGAAAGCTCCGTTCATGCGGCCTCGAAGCTACCTGAAAAGCATTGTTGTTGCCGGGGTTTTCCTCACTGCCGGCATGGTTCTGAGAAGAAAATGAGTTTTCTCCTAAGAAACCTTGGGGTTCCAGTTCCTTGTTGGAAGCTCACCCTGCTCTGCGCTATACCTAAAGTGAAAGTCAACGTGAGCCCAAGCTTCGAAGTAAGGCCCTGATTATCCTTGCAAAACGAGAGGCGTGCAGCAGCTCCATGAGGCCTTCATCGTTGTTCTGCTTTAGTTTCAAGGTAGTAAGCTTTTCAACACTCCTAGGGGCCTTGCTTCAGCACCCGTTTCAGTACCAGAACACTGCGTAGAACCAGGAAGCTCTGCTCCTGCGTGTATGCTGCGTGTCAACCTAGAAATTAGAGACTGACGGCACAAGGCTAGTTTTCCCATTATGAAAGCTCCGTTGATGCGGCCCCGAAGCTACCTGAAAAGCACTGTTGTTACCGTGCTTTTACTTACAGCCGGCATGGTTCATAGAAGCAAATGAGTTTTCTCGAAAGAAACCTTGTGCTTCCAGTTCCTAGTTGGAAGCTCACCCGGCTCCGCTCTATACCAAACGTGAAAGTCAATGTGAGCACTAGCCTCGAAGTAAGGCCCTGATTATCCTGGCAAAACGGGAGGCGTGCAGCAGCTCCATGAGGCCTTCATCGCTGTTCTGCTTTAGTTTCACGGTAGTAAGCTTTCCAACATTCCTAGGGACTTTGCTTAAGCAACCGTTTCGGTACCAGAACACTGCGTAGAGACAGTAAGCTCTGGGCCTGCGTGTATGCTGCGTGTCAACCTAGAAATTGGAGACTGATGGCATAAGGCTTCTTTTCCCATTATGAAAGCTCCGTTCATGCGGCCTCGAAGCTACCTGAAAAGCATTGTTGTTGCCGGGGTTTTCCTCACTGCCGGCATGGTTCTGAGAAGAAAATGAGTTTTCTCCTAAGAAACCTTGGGGTTCCAGTTCCTTGTTGGAAGCTCACCCTGCTCTGCGCTATACCTAAAGTGAAAGTCAACGTGAGCCCAAGCTTCGAAGTAAGGCCCTGATTATCCTTGCAAAACGAGAGGCGTGCAGCAGCTCCATGAGGCCTTCATCGTTGTTCTGCTTTAGTTTCAAGGTAGTAAGCTTTTCAACACTCCTAGGGGACTTGCTTCAGCACCCGTTTCAGTACCAGAACAATGCGTAGAACCAGGAAGCTCTGCTCCTGCGTGTATGCTGCGTGTCAACCTAGAAATTAGAGACTGACGGCACAAGGCTAGTTTTCCCATTATGAAAGCTCCGTTGATGCGGCCCCGAAGCTACCTGAAAAGCACTGTTGTTACCGTGCTTTTACTTACAGCCGGCATGGTTCATAGAAGCAAATGAGTTTTCTCGAAAGAAACCTTGTGCTTCCAGTTCCTAGTTGGAAGCTCACCCGGCTCCGCTCTATACCAAACGTGAAAGTCAATGTGAGCACTAGCCTCGAAGTAAGGCCCTGATTATCCGGGCAAAACGGGAGGCGTGCAGCAGCTCCATGAGGCCTTCATCGCTGTTCTGCTTTAGTTTCACGGTAGTAAGCTTTCCAACATTCCTAGGGACTTTGCTTAAGCAACCGTTTCGGTACCAGAACACTGCGTAGAGACAGTAAGCTCTGGTCCTGCGTGTATGCTGCGTGTCAACCTAGAAATTGCAGACTGATGGCATAAGGCTTCTTTTCCCATTATGAAAGCTCCGTTCATGCGGCCTCGAAGCTACCTGAAAAGCATTGTTGTTGCCGGGGTTTTCCTCACTGCCGGCATGGTTCTGAGAAGAAAATGAGTTTTCTCCTAAGAAACCTTGGGGTTCCAGTTCCTTGTTGGAAGCTCACCCTGCTCTGCGCTATACCTAAAGTGAAAGTCAACGTGAGCCCAAGCTTCGAAGTAAGGCCCTGATTATCCTTGCAAAACGAGAGGCGTGCAGCAGCTCCATGAGGCCTTCATCGTTTTTCTGCTTTAGTTTCAAGGTAGTAAGCTTTTCAACACTCCTAGGGGCCTTGCTTCAGCACCCGTTTCAGTACCAGAACACTGCGTAGAACCAGGAAGCTCTGCTCCTGCGTGTATGCTGCGTGTCAACCTAGAAATTAGAGACTGACGGCACAAGGCTAGTTTTCCCATTATGAAAGCTCCGTTGATGCGGCCCCGAAGCTACCTGAAAAGCACTGTTGTTACCGTGCTTTTACTTACAGCCGGCATGGTTCATAGAAGCAAATGAGTTTTCTCGAAAGAAACCTTGTGCTTCCAGTTCCTAGTTGGAAGCTCACCCGGCTCCGCTCTATACCAAACGTGAAAGTCAATGTGAGCACTAGCCTCGAAGTAAGGCCCTGATTATCCGGGCAAAACGGGAGGCGTGCAGCAGCTCCATGAGGCCTTCATCGCTGTTCTGCTTTAGTTTCACGGTAGTAAGCTTTCCAACATTCCTAGGGACTTTGCTTAAGCAACCGTTTCGGTACCAGAACACTGCGTAGAGACAGTAAGCTCTGGTCCTGCGTGTATGCTGCGTGTCAACCTAGAAATTGGAGACTGATGGCATAAGGCTTCTTTTGCCATTATGAAAGCTCCGTTCATGCGGCCTCGAAGCTACCTGAAAAGCATTGTTGTTGCCGGGGTTTTCCTCACTGCCGGCATGGTTCTGAGAAGAAAATGAGTTTTCTCCTAAGAAACCTTGGGGTTCCAGTTCCTTGTTGGAAGCTCACCCTGCTCTGCGCTATACCTAAAGTGAAAGTCAACGTGAGCCCAAGCTTCGAAGTAAGGCCCTGATTATCCTTGCAAAACGAGAGGCGTGCAGCAGCTCCATGAGGCCTTCATCGTTGTTCTGCTTTAGTTTCAAGGTAGTAAGCATTTCAACACTCCTAGGGGCCTTGCTTCAGCACCCGTTTCAGTACCAGAACACTGCGTAGAACCAGGAAGCTCTGCTCCTGCGTGTATGCTGCGTGTCAACCTAGAAATTAGAGACTGACGGCACAAGGCTAGTTTTCCCATTATGAAAGCTCCGTTGATGCGGCCCCGAAGCTACCTGAAAAGCACTGTTGTTACCGTGCTTTTACTTACAGCCGGCATGGTTCATAGAAGCAAATGAGTTTTCTCGAAAGAAACCTTGTGCTTCCAGTTCCTAGTTGGAAGCTCACCCGGCTCCGCTCTATACCAAACGTGAAAGTCAATGTGAGCACTAGCCTCGAAGTAAGGCCCTGATTATCCGGGCAAAACGGGAGGCGTGCAGCAGCTCCATGAGGCCTTCTTCGCTGTTCTGCTTTAGTTTCACGGTAGTAAGCTTTCCAACATTCCTAGGGACTTTGCTTAAGCAACCGTTTCGGTACCAGAACACTGCGTAGAGACAGTAAGCTCTGGGCCTGCGTGTATGCTGCGTGTCAACCTAGAAATTGCAGACTGATGGCATAAGGCTTCTTTTCCCATTATGAAAGCTCCGTTCATGCGGCCTCGAAGCTACCTGAAAAGCATTGTTGTTGCCGGGGTTTTCCTCACTGCCGGCATGGTTCTGAGAAGAAAATGAGTTTTCTCCTAAGAAACCTTGGGGTTCCAGTTCCTTGTTGGAAGCTCACCCTGCTCTGCGCTATACCTAAAGTGAAAGTCAACGTGAGCCCAAGCTTCGAAGTAAGGCCCTGATTATCCTTGCAAAACGAGAGGCGTGCAGCAGCTCCATGAGGCCTTCATCGTTGTTCTGCTTTAGTTTCAAGGTAGTAAGCTTTTCAACACTCCTAGGGGCCTTGCTTCAGCACCCGTTTCAGTACCAGAACAGTGCGTAGAACCAGGAAGCTCTGCTCCTGCGTGTATGCTGCGTGTCAACCTAGAAATTAGAGACTGACGGCACAAGGCTAGTTTTCCCATTATGAAAGCTCCGTTGATGCGGCCCCGAAGCTACCTGAAAAGCACTGTTGTTACCGTGCTTTTACTTACAGCCGGCATGGTTCATAGAAGCAAATGAGTTTTCTCGAAAGAAACCTTGTGCTTCCAGTTCCTAGTTGGAAGCTCACCCGGCTCCGCTCTATACCAAACGTGAAAGTCAATGTGAGCACTAGCCTCGAAGTAAGGCCCTGATTATCCGGGCAAAACGGGAGGCGTGCAGCAGCTCCATGAGGCCTTCATCGCTGTTCTGCTTTAGTTTCACGGTCGTAAGCTTTCCAACATTCCTAGGGACTTTGCTTAAGCAACCGTTTCGGTACCAGACCACTGCGTAGAGACAGTAAGCTCTGGTCCTGCGTGTATGCTGCGTGTCAACCTAGAAATTGCAGACTGATGGCATAAGGCTTCTTTTCCCATTATGAAAGCTCCGTTCATGCGGCCTCGAAGCTACCTGAAAAGCATTGTTGTTGCCGGGGTTTTCCTCACTGCCGGCATGGTTCTGAGAAGAAAATGAGTTTTCTCCTAAGAAACCTTGGGGTTCCAGTTCCTTGTTGGAAGCTCACCCTGCTCTGCGCTATACCTAAAGTGAAAGTCAACGTGAGCCCAAGCTTCGAAGTAAGGCCCTGATTATCCTTGCAAAACGAGAGGCGTGCAGCAGCTCCATGAGGCCTTCATCGTTGTTCTGCTTTAGTTTCAAGGTAGTAAGCTTTTCAACACTCCTAGGGGCCTTGCTTCAGCACCCGTTTCAGTACCAGAACACTGCGTAGAACCAGGAAGCTCTGCTCCTGCGTGTATGCTGCGTGTCAACCTAGAAATTAGAGACTGACGGCACAAGGCTAGTTTTCCCATTATGAAAGCTCCGTTGATGCGGCCCCGAAGCTACCTGAAAAGCACTGTTGTTACCGTGCTTTTACTTACAGCCGGCATGGTTCATAGAAGCAAATGAGTTTTCTCGAAAGAAACCTTGTGCTTCCAGTTCCTAGTTGGAAGCTCACCCGGCTCCGCTCTATACCAAACGTGAAAGTCAATGTGAGCACTAGCCTCGAAGTAAGGCCCTGATTATCCTGGCAAAACGGGAGGCGTGCAGCAGCTCCATGAGGCCTTCATCGCTGTTCTGCTTTAGTTTCACGGTAGTAAGCTTTCCAACATTCCTAGGGACTTTGCTTAAGCAACCGTTTCGGTACCAGAACACTGCGTAGAGACAGTAAGCTCTGGGCCTGCGTGTATGCTGCGTGTCAACCTAGAAATTGGAGACTGATGGCATAAGGCTTCTTTTCCCATTATGAAAGCTCCGTTCATGCGGCCTCGAAGCTACCTGAAAAGCATTGTTGTTGCCGGGGTTTTCCTCACTGCCGGCATGGTTCTGGGAAGAAAATGAGTTTTCTCCTAAGAAACCTTGGGGTTCCAGTTCCTTGTTGGAAGCTCACCCTGCTCTGCGCTATACCTAAAGTGAAAGTCAACGTGAGCCCAAGCTTCGAAGTAAGGCCCTGATTATCCTTGCAAAACGAGAGGCGTGCAGCAGCTCCATGAGGCCTTCATCGTTGTTCTGCTTTAGTTTCAAGGTAGTAAGCTTTTCAACACTCCTAGGGGCCTTGCTTCAGCACCCGTTTCAGTACCAGAACACTGCGTAGAACCAGGAAGCTCTGCTCCTGCGTGTATGCTGCGTGTCAACCTAGAAATTAGAGACTGACGGCACAAGGCTAGTTTTCCCATTATGAAAGCTCCGTTGATGCGGCCCCGAAGCTACCTGAAAAGCACTGTTGTTACCGTGCTTTTACTTACAGCCGGCATGGTTCATAGAAGCAAATGAGTTTTCTCGAAAGAAACCTTGTGCTTCCAGTTCCTAGTTGGAAGCTCACCCGGCTCCGCTCTATACCAAACGTGAAAGTCAATGTGAGCACTAGCCTCGAAGTAAGGCCCTGATTATCCGGGCAAAACGGGAGGCGTGCAGCAGCTCCATGAGGCCTTCATCGCTGTTCTGCTTTAGTTTCACGGTCGTAAGCTTTCCAACATTCCTAGGGACTTTGCTTAAGCAACCGTTTCGGTACCAGACCACTGCGTAGAGACAGTAAGCTCTGGTCCTGCGTGTATGCTGCGTGTCAACCTAGAAATTGCAGACTGATGGCATAAGGCTTCTTTTCCCATTATGAAAGCTCCGTTCATGCGGCCTCGAAGCTACCTGAAAAGCATTGTTGTTGCCGGGGTTTTCCTCACTGCCGGCATGGTTCTGAGAAGAAAATGAGTTTTCTCCTAAGAAACCTTGGGGTTCCAGTTCCTTGTTGGAAGCTCACCCTGCTCTGCGCTATACCTAAAGTGAAAGTCAACGTGAGCCCAAGCTTCGAAGTAAGGCCCTGATTATCCTTGCAAAACGAGAGGCGTGCAGCAGCTCCATGAGGCCTTCATCGTTGTTCTGCTTTAGTTTCAAGGTAGTAAGCTTTTCAACACTCCTAGGGGCCTTGCTTCAGCACCCGTTTCAGTACCAGAACACTGCGTAGAACCAGGAAGCTCTGCTCCTGCGTGTATGCTGCGTGTCAACCTAGAAATTAGAGACTGACGGCACAAGGCTAGTTTTCCCATTATGAAAGCTCCGTTGATGCGGCCCCGAAGCTACCTGAAAAGCACTGTTGTTACCGTGCTTTTACTTACAGCCGGCATGGTTCATAGAAGCAAATGAGTTTTCTCGAAAGAAACCTTGTGCTTCCAGTTCCTAGTTGGAAGCTCACCCGGCTCCGCTCTATACCAAACGTGAAAGTCAATGTGAGCACTAGCCTCGAAGTAAGGCCCTGATTATCCGGGCAAAACGGGAGGCGTGCAGCAGCTCCATGAGGCCTTCATCGCTGTTCTGCTTTAGTTTCACGGTAGTAAGCTTTCCAACATTCCTAGGGACTTTGCTTAAGCAACCGTTTCGGTACCAGAACACTGCGTAGAGACAGTAAGCTCTGGTCCTGCGTGTATGCTGCGTGTCAACCTAGAAATTGCAGACTGATGGCATAAGGCTTCTTTTCCCATTATGAAAGCTCCGTTCATGCGGCCTCGAAGCTACCTGAAAAGCATTGTTGTTGCCGGGGTTTTCCTCACTGCCGGCATGGTTCTGGGAAGAAAATGAGTTTTCTCCTAAGAAACCTTGGGGTTCCAGTTCCTTGTTGGAAGCTCACCCTGCTCTGCGCTATACCTAAAGTGAAAGTCAACGTGAGCCCAAGCTTCGAAGTAAGGCCCTGATTATCCTTGCAAAACGAGAGGCGTGCAGCAGCTCCATGAGGCCTTCATCGTTGTTCTGCTTTAGTTTCAAGGTAGTAAGCTTTTCAACACTCCTAGGGGCCTTGCTTCAGCACCCGTTTCAGTACCAGAACACTGCGTAGAACCAGGAAGCTCTGCTCCTGCGTGTATGCTGCGTGTCAACCTAGAAATTAGAGACTGACGGCACAAGGCTAGTTTTCCCATTATGAAAGCTCCGTTGATGCGGCCCCGAAGCTACCTGAAAAGCACTGTTGTTACCGTGCTTTTACTTACAGCCGGCATGGTTCATAGAAGCAAATGAGTTTTCTCGAAAGAAACCTTGTGCTTCCAGTTCCTAGTTGGAAGCTCACCCGGCTCCGCTCTATACCAAACGTGAAAGTCAATGTGAGCACTAGCCTCGAAGTAAGGCCCTGATTATCCTGGCAAAACGGGAGGCGTGCAGCAGCTCCATGAGGCCTTCATCGCTGTTCTGCTTTAGTTTCACGGTAGTAAGCTTTCCAACATTCCTAGGGACTTTGCTTAAGCAACCGTTTCGGTACCAGAACACTGCGTAGAGACAGTAAGCTCTGGTCCTGCGTGTATGCTGCGTGTCAACCTAGAAATTGCAGACTGATGGCATAAGGCTTCTTTTCCCATTATGAAAGCTCCGTTCATGCGGCCTCGAAGCTACCTGAAAAGCATTGTTGTTGCCGGGGTTTTCCTCACTGCCGGCATGGTTCTGAGAAGAAAATGAGTTTTCTCCTAAGAAACCTTGGGGTTCCAGTTCCTTGTTGGAAGCTCACCCTGCTCTGCGCTATACCTAAAGTGAAAGTCAACGTGAGCCCAAGCTTCGAAGTAAGGCCCTGATTATCCTTGCAAAACGAGAGGCGTGCAGCAGCTCCATGAGGCCTTCATCGTTGTTCTGCTTTAGTTTCAAGGTAGTAAGCTTTTCAACACTCCTAGGGGCCTTGCTTCAGCACCCGTTTCAGTACCAGAACACTGCGTAGAACCAGGAAGCTCTGCTCCTGCGTGTATGCTGCGTGTCAACCTAGAAATTAGAGACTGACGGCACAAGGCTAGTTTTCCCATTATGAAAGCTCCGTTGATGCGGCCCCGAAGCTACCTGAAAAGCACTGTTGTTACCGTGCTTTTACTTACAGCCGGCATGGTTCATAGAAGCAAATGAGTTTTCTCGAAAGAAACCTTGTGCTTCCAGTTCCTAGTTGGAAGCTCACCCGGCTCCGCTCTATACCAAACGTGAAAGTCAATGTGAGCACTAGCCTCGAAGTAAGGCCCTGATTATCCGGGCAAAACGGGAGGCGTGCAGCAGCTCCATGAGGCCTTCATCGCTGTTCTGCTTTAGTTTCACGGTAGTAAGCTTTCCAACATTCCTAGGGACTTTGCTTAAGCAACCGTTTCGGTACCAGAACACTGCGTAGAGACAGTAAGCTCTGGTCCTGCGTGTATGCTGCGTGTCAACCTAGAAATTGCAGACTGATGGCATAAGGCTTCTTTTGCCATTATGAAAGCTCCGTTCATGCGGCCTCGAAGCTACCTGAAAAGCATTGTTGTTGCCGGGGTTTTCCTCACTGCCGGCATGGTTCTGAGAAGAAAATGAGTTTTCTCCTAAGAAACCTTGGGGTTCCAGTTCCTTGTTGGAAGCTCACCCTGCTCTGCGCTATACCTAAAGTGAAAGTCAACGTGAGCCCAAGCTTCGAAGTAAGGCCCTGATTATCCTTGCAAAACGAGAGGCGTGCAGCAGCTCCATGAGGCCTTCATCGTTGTTCTGCTTTAGTTTCAAGGTAGTAAGCTTTTCAACACTCCTAGGGGCCTTGCTTCAGCACCCGTTTCAGTACCAGAACACTGCGTAGAACCAGGAAGCTCTGCTCCTGCGTGTATGCTGCGTGTCAACCTAGAAATTAGAGACTGACGGCACAAGGCTAGTTTTCCCATTATGAAAGCTCCGTTGATGCGGCCCCGAAGCTACCTGAAAAGCACTGTTGTTACCGTGCTTTTACTTACAGCCGGCATGGTTCATAGAAGCAAATGAGTTTTCTCGAAAGAAACCTTGTGCTTCCAGTTCCTAGTTGGAAGCTCACCCGGCTCCGCTCTATACCAAACGTGAAAGTCAATGTGAGCACTAGCCTCGAAGTAAGGCCCTGATTATCCGGGCAAAACGGGAGGCGTGCAGCAGCTCCATGAGGCCTTCTTCGCTGTTCTGCTTTAGTTTCACGGTAGTAAGCTTTCCAACATTCCTAGGGACTTTGCTTAAGCAACCGTTTCGGTACCAGAACACTGCGTAGAGACAGTAAGCTCTGGGCCTGCGTGTATGCTGCGTGTCAACCTAGAAATTGCAGACTGATGGCATAAGGCTTCTTTTCCCATTATGAAAGCTCCGTTCATGCGGCCTCGAAGCTACCTGAAAAGCATTGTTGTTGCCGGGGTTTTCCTCACTGCCGGCATGGTTCTGAGAAGAAAATGAGTTTTCTCCTAAGAAACCTTGGGGTTCCAGTTCCTTGTTGGAAGCTCACCCTGCTCTGCGCTGTACCTAAAGTGAAAGTCAACGTGAGCCCAAGCTTCGAAGTAAGGCCCTGATTATCCTTGCAAAACGAGAGGCGTGCAGCAGCTCCATGAGGCCTTCATCGTTGTTCTGCTTTAGTTTCAAGGTAGTAAGCTTTTCAACACTCCTAGGGGCCTTGCTTCAGCACCCGTTTCAGTACCAGAACAGTGCGTAGAACCAGGAAGCTCTGCTCCTGCGTGTATGCTGCGTGTCAACCTAGAAATTAGAGACTGACGGCACAAGGCTAGTTTTCCCATTATGAAAGCTCCGTTGATGCGGCCCCGAAGCTACCTGAAAAGCACTGTTGTTACCGTGCTTTTACTTACAGCCGGCATGGTTCATAGAAGCAAATGAGTTTTCTCGAAAGAAACCTTGTGCTTCCAGTTCCTAGTTGGAAGCTCACCCGGCTCCGCTCTATACCAAACGTGAAAGTCAATGTGAGCACTAGCCTCGAAGTAAGGCCCTGATTATCCGGGCAAAACGGGAGGCGTGCAGCAGCTCCATGAGGCCTTCATCGCTGTTCTGCTTTAGTTTCACGGTCGTAAGCTTTCCAACATTCCTAGGGACTTTGCTTAAGCAACCGTTTCGGTACCAGACCACTGCGTAGAGACAGTAAGCTCTGGTCCTGCGTGTATGCTGCGTGTCAACCTAGAAATTGCAGACTGATGGCATAAGGCTTCTTTTCCCATTATGAAAGCTCCGTTCATGCGGCCTCGAAGCTACCTGAAAAGCATTGTTGTTGCCGGGGTTTTCCTCACTGCCGGCATGGTTCTGAGAAGAAAATGAGTTTTCTCCTAAGAAACCTTGGGGTTCCAGTTCCTTGTTGGAAGCTCACCCTGCTCTGCGCTATACCTAAAGTGAAAGTCAACGTGAGCCCAAGCTTCGAAGTAAGGCCCTGATTATCCTTGCAAAACGAGAGGCGTGCAGCAGCTCCATGAGGCCTTCATCGTTGTTCTGCTTTAGTTTCAAGGTAGTAAGCTTTTCAACACTCCTAGGGGCCTTGCTTCAGCACCCGTTTCAGTACCAGAACACTGCGTAGAACCAGGAAGCTCTGCTCCTGCGTGTATGCTGCGTGTCAACCTAGAAATTAGAGACTGACGGCACAAGGCTAGTTTTCCCATTATGAAAGCTCCGTTGATGCGGCCCCGAAGCTACCTGAAAAGCACTGTTGTTACCGTGCTTTTACTTACAGCCGGCATGGTTCATAGAAGCAAATGAGTTTTCTCGAAAGAAACCTTGTGCTTCCAGTTCCTAGTTGGAAGCTCACCCGGCTCCGCTCTATACCAAACGTGAAAGTCAATGTGAGCACTAGCCTCGAAGTAAGGCCCTGATTATCCGGGCAAAACGGGAGGCGTGCAGCAGCTCCATGAGGCCTTCATCGCTGTTCTGCTTTAGTTTCACGGTAGTAAGCTTTCCAACATTCCTAGGGACTTTGCTTAAGCAACCGTTTCGGTACCAGAACACTGCGTAGAGACAGTAAGCTCTGGGCCTGCGTGTATGCTGCGTGTCAACCTAGAAATTGGAGACTGATGGCATAAGGCTTCTTTTCCCATTATGAAAGCTCCGTTCATGCGGCCTCGAAGCTACCTGAAAAGCATTGTTGTTGCCGGGGTTTTCCTCACTGCCGGCATGGTTCTGGGAAGAAAATGAGTTTTCTCCTAAGAAACCTTGGGGTTCCAGTTCCTTGTTGGAAGCTCACCCTGCTCTGCGCTGTACCTAAAGTGAAAGTCAACGTGAGCCCAAGCTTCGAAGTAAGGCCCTGATTATCCTTGCAAAACGAGAGGCGTGCAGCAGCTCCATGAGGCCTTCATCGTTGTTCTGCTTTAGTTTCAAGGTAGTAAGCTTTTCAACACTCCTAGGGGCCTTGCTTCAGCACCCGTTTCAGTACCAGAACACTGCGTAGAACCAGGAAGCTCTGCTCCTGCGTGTATGCTGCGTGTCAACCTAGAAATTAGAGACTGACGGCACAAGGCTAGTTTTCCCATTATGAAAGCTCCGTTGATGCGGCCCCGAAGCTACCTGAAAAGCACTGTTGTTACCGTGCTTTTACTTACAGCCGGCATGGTTCATAGAAGCAAATGAGTTTTCTCGAAAGAAACCTTGTGCTTCCAGTTCCTAGTTGGAAGCTCACCCGGCTCCGCTCTATACCAAACGTGAAAGTCAATGTGAGCACTAGCCTCGAAGTAAGGCCCTGATTATCCGGGCAAAACGGGAGGCGTGCAGCAGCTCCATGAGGCCTTCATCGCTGTTCTGCTTTAGTTTCACGGTCGTAAGCTTTCCAACATTCCTAGGGACTTTGCTTAAGCAACCGTTTCGGTACCAGACCACTGCGTAGAGACAGTAAGCTCTGGTCCTGCGTGTATGCTGCGTGTCAACCTAGAAATTGCAGACTGATGGCATAAGGCTTCTTTTCCCATTATGAAAGCTCCGTTCATGCGGCCTCGAAGCTACCTGAAAAGCATTGTTGTTGCCGGGGTTTTCCTCACTGCCGGCATGGTTCTGAGAAGAAAATGAGTTTTCTCCTAAGAAACCTTGGGGTTCCAGTTCCTTGTTGGAAGCTCACCCTGCTCTGCGCTATACCTAAAGTGAAAGTCAACGTGAGCCCAAGCTTCGAAGTAAGGCCCTGATTATCCTTGCAAAACGAGAGGCGTGCAGCAGCTCCATGAGGCCTTCATCGTTGTTCTGCTTTAGTTTCAAGGTAGTAAGCTTTTCAACACTCCTAGGGGCCTTGCTTCAGCACCCGTTTCAGTACCAGAACACTGCGTAGAACCAGGAAGCTCTGCTCCTGCGTGTATGCTGCGTGTCAACCTAGAAATTAGAGACTGACGGCACAAGGCTAGTTTTCCCATTATGAAAGCTCCGTTGATGCGGCCCCGAAGCTACCTGAAAAGCACTGTTGTTACCGTGCTTTTACTTACAGCCGGCATGGTTCATAGAAGCAAATGAGTTTTCTCGAAAGAAACCTTGTGCTTCCAGTTCCTAGTTGGAAGCTCACCCGGCTCCGCTCTATACCAAACGTGAAAGTCAATGTGAGCACTAGCCTCGAAGTAAGGCCCTGATTATCCGGGCAAAACGGGAGGCGTGCAGCAGCTCCATGAGGCCTTCATCGCTGTTCTGCTTTAGTTTCACGGTAGTAAGCTTTCCAACATTCCTAGGGACTTTGCTTAAGCAACCGTTTCGGTACCAGAACACTGCGTAGAGACAGTAAGCTCTGGTCCTGCGTGTATGCTGCGTGTCAACCTAGAAATTGCAGACTGATGGCATAAGGCTTCTTTTCCCATTATGAAAGCTCCGTTCATGCGGCCTCGAAGCTACCTGAAAAGCATTGTTGTTGCCGGGGTTTTCCTCACTGCCGGCATGGTTCTGGGAAGAAAATGAGTTTTCTCCTAAGAAACCTTGGGGTTCCAGTTCCTTGTTGGAAGCTCACCCTGCTCTGCGCTATACCTAAAGTGAAAGTCAACGTGAGCCCAAGCTTCGAAGTAAGGCCCTGATTATCCTTGCAAAACGAGAGGCGTGCAGCAGCTCCATGAGGCCTTCATCGTTGTTCTGCTTTAGTTTCAAGGTAGTAAGCTTTTCAACACTCCTAGGGGCCTTGCTTCAGCACCCGTTTCAGTACCAGAACACTGCGTAGAACCAGGAAGCTCTGCTCCTGCGTGTATGCTGCGTGTCAACCTAGAAATTAGAGACTGACGGCACAAGGCTAGTTTTCCCATTATGAAAGCTCCGTTGATGCGGCCCCGAAGCTACCTGAAAAGCACTGTTGTTACCGTGCTTTTACTTACAGCCGGCATGGTTCATAGAAGCAAATGAGTTTTCTCGAAAGAAACCTTGTGCTTCCAGTTCCTAGTTGGAAGCTCACCCGGCTCCGCTCTATACCAAACGTGAAAGTCAATGTGAGCACTAGCCTCGAAGTAAGGCCCTGATTATCCTGGCAAAACGGGAGGCGTGCAGCAGCTCCATGAGGCCTTCATCGCTGTTCTGCTTTAGTTTCACGATAGTAAGCTTTCCAACATTCCTAGGGACTTTGCTTAAGCAACCGTTTCGGTACCAGAACACTGCGTAGAGACAGTAAGCTCTGGGCCTGCGTGTATGCTGCGTGTCAACCTAGAAATTGGAGACTGATGGCATAAGGCTTCTTTTGCCATTATGAAAGCTCCGTTCATGCGGCCTCGAAGCTACCTGAAAAGCATTGTTGTTGCCGGGGTTTTCCTCACTGCCGGCATGGTTCTGAGAAGAAAATGAGTTTTCTCCTAAGAAACCTTGGGGTTCCAGTTCCTTGTTGGAAGCTCACCCTGCTCTGCGCTATACCTAAAGTGAAAGTCAACGTGAGCCCAAGCTTCGAAGTAAGGCCCTGATTATCCTTGCAAAACGAGAGGCGTGCAGCAGCTCCATGAGGCCTTCATCGTTGTTCTGCTTTAGTTTCAAGGTAGTAAGCTTTTCAACACTCCTAGGGGCCTTGCTTCAGCACCCGTTTCAGTACCAGAACACTGCGTAGAACCAGGAAGCTCTGCTCCTGCGTGTATGCTGCGTGTCAACCTAGAAATTAGAGACTGACGGCACAAGGCTAGTTTTCCCATTATGAAAGCTCCGTTGATGCGGCCCCGAAGCTACCTGAAAAGCACTGTTGTTACCGTGCTTTTACTTACAGCCGGCATGGTTCATAGAAGCAAATGAGTTTTCTCGAAAGAAACCTTGTGCTTCCAGTTCCTAGTTGGAAGCTCACCCGGCTCCGCTCTATACCAAACGTGAAAGTCAATGTGAGCACTAGCCTCGAAGTAAGGCCCTGATTATCCGGGCAAAACGGGAGGCGTGCAGCAGCTCCATGAGGCCTTCATCGCTGTTCTGCTTTAGTTTCACGGTAGTAAGCTTTCCAACATTCCTAGGGACTTTGCTTAAGCAACCGTTTCGGTACCAGAACACTGCGTAGAGACAGTAAGCTCTGGTCCTGCGTGTATGCTGCGTGTCAACCTAGAAATTGGAGACTGATGGCATAAGGCTTCCTTTGCCATTATGAAAGCTCCGTTCATGCGGCCTCGAAGCTACCTGAAAAGCATTGTTGTTGCCGGGGTTTTCCTCACTGCCGGCATGGTTCTGAGAAGAAAATGAGTTTTCTCCTAAGAAACCTTGGGGTTCCAGTTCCTTGTTGGAAGCTCACCCTGCTCTGCGCTATACCTAAAGTGAAAGTCAACGTGAGCCCAAGCTTCGAAGTAAGGCCCTGATTATCCTTGCAAAACGAGAGGCGTGCAGCAGCTCCATGAGGCCTTCATCGTTGTTCTGCTTTAGTTTCAAGGTAGTAAGCTTTTCAACACTCCTAGGGGCCTTGCTTCAGCACCCGTTTCAGTACCAGAACACTGCGTAGAACCAGGAAGCTCTGCTCCTGCGTGTATGCTGCGTGTCAACCTAGAAATTAGAGACTGACGGCACAAGGCTAGTTTTCCCATTATGAAAGCTCCGTTGATGCGGCCCCGAAGCTACCTGAAAAGCACTGTTGTTACCGTGCTTTTACTTACAGCCGGCATGGTTCATAGAAGCAAATGAGTTTTCTCGAAAGAAACCTTGTGCTTCCAGTTCCTAGTTGGAAGCTCACCCGGCTCCGCTCTATACCAAACGTGAAAGTCAATGTGAGCACTAGCCTCGAAGTAAGGCCCTGATTATCCGGGCAAAACGGGAGGCGTGCAGCAGCTCCATGAGGCCTTCATCGCTGTTCTGCTTTAGTTTCACGGTCGTAAGCTTTCCAACATTCCTAGGGACTTTGCTTAAGCAACCGTTTCGGTACCAGACCACTGCGTAGAGACAGTAAGCTCTGGTCCTGCGTGTATGCTGCGTGTCAACCTAGAAATTGCAGACTGATGGCATAAGGCTTCTTTTCCCATTATGAAAGCTCCGTTCATGCGGCCTCGAAGCTACCTGAAAAGCATTGTTGTTGCCGGGGTTTTCCTCACTGCCGGCATGGTTCTGGGAAGAAAATGAGTTTTCTCCTAAGAAACCTTGGGGTTCCAGTTCCTTGTTGGAAGCTCACCCTGCTCTGCGCTATACCTAAAGTGAAAGTCAACGTGAGCCCAAGCTTCGAAGTAAGGCCCTGATTATCCTTGCAAAACGAGAGGCGTGCAGCAGCTCCATGAGGCCTTCATCGTTGTTCTGCTTTAGTTTCAAGGTAGTAAGCTTTTCAACACTCCTAGGGGCCTTGCTTCAGCACCCGTTTCAGTACCAGAACACTGCGTAGAACCAGGAAGCTCTGCTCCTGCGTGTATGCTGCGTGTCAACCTAGAAATTAGAGACTGACGGCACAAGGCTAGTTTTCCCATTATGAAAGCTCCGTTGATGCGGCCCCGAAGCTACCTGAAAAGCACTGTTGTTACCGTGCTTTTACTTACAGCCGGCATGGTTCATAGAAGCAAATGAGTTTTCTCGAAAGAAACCTTGTGCTTCCAGTTCCTAGTTGGAAGCTCACCCGGCTCCGCTCTATACCAAACGTGAAAGTCAATGTGAGCACTAGCCTCGAAGTAAGGCCCTGATTATCCGGGCAAAACGGGAGGCGTGCAGCAGCTCCATGAGGCCTTCATCGCTGTTCTGCTTTAGTTTCACGGTAGTAAGCTTTCCAACATTCCTAGGGACTTTGCTTAAGCAACCGTTTCGGTACCAGAACACTGCGTAGAGACAGTAAGCTCTGGTCCTGCGTGTATGCTGCGTGTCAACCTAGAAATTGCAGACTGATGGCATAAGGCTTCTTTTCCCATTATGAAAGCTCCGTTCATGCGGCCTCGAAGCTACCTGAAAAGCATTGTTGTTGCCGGGGTTTTCCTCACTGCCGGCATGGTTCTGGGAAGAAAATGAGTTTTCTCCTAAGAAACCTTGGGGTTCCAGTTCCTTGTTGGAAGCTCACCCTGCTCTGCGCTATACCTAAAGTGAAAGTCAACGTGAGCCCAAGCTTCGAAGTAAGGCCCTGATTATCCTTGCAAAACGAGAGGCGTGCAGCAGCTCCATGAGGCCTTCATCGTTGTTCTGCTTTAGTTTCAAGGTAGTAAGCTTTTCAACACTCCTAGGGGCCTTGCTTCAGCACCCGTTTCAGTACCAGAACACTGCGTAGAACCAGGAAGCTCTGCTCCTGCGTGTATGCTGCGTGTCAACCTAGAAATTAGAGACTGACGGCACAAGGCTAGTTTTCCCATTATGAAAGCTCCGTTGATGCGGCCCCGAAGCTACCTGAAAAGCACTGTTGTTACCGTGCTTTTACTTACAGCCGGCATGGTTCATAGAAGCAAATGAGTTTTCTCGAAAGAAACCTTGTGCTTCCAGTTCCTAGTTGGAAGCTCACCCGGCTCCGCTCTATACCAAACGTGAAAGTCAATGTGAGCACTAGCCTCGAAGTAAGGCCCTGATTATCCGGGCAAAACGGGAGGCGTGCAGCAGCTCCATGAGGCCTTCATCGCTGTTCTGCTTTAGTTTCACGGTAGTAAGCTTTCCAACATTCCTAGGGACTTTGCTTAAGCAACCGTTTCGGTACCAGAACACTGCGTAGAGACAGTAAGCTCTGGTCCTGCGTGTATGCTGCGTGTCAACCTAGAAATTGGAGACTGATGGCATAAGGCTTCTTTTCCCATTACGAAAGCTCCGTTCATGCGGCCTCGAAGCTACCTGAAAAGCATTGTTGTTGCCGGGGTTTTCCTCACTGCCGGCATGGTTCTGGGAAGAAAATGAGTTTTCTCCTAAGAAACCTTGGGGTTCCAGTTCCTTGTTGGAAGCTCACCCTGCTCTGCGCTATACCTAAAGTGAAAGTCAACGTGAGCCCAAGCTTCGAAGTAAGGCCCTGATTATCCTTCCAAAACGAGAGGCGTGCAGCAGCTCCATGAGGCCTTCATCGTTGTTCTGCTTTAGTTTCAAGGTAGTAAGCTTTTCAACACTCCTAGGGGCCTTGCTTCAGCACCCGTTTCAGTACCAGAACACTGCGTAGAACCAGGAAGCTCTGCTCCTGCGTGTATGCTGCGTGTCAACCTAGAAATTAGAGACTGACGGCACAAGGCTAGTTTTCCCATTATGAAAGCTCCGTTGATGCGGCCCCGAAGCTACCTGAAAAGCACTGTTGTTACCGTGCTTTTACTTACAGCCGGCATGGTTCATAGAAGCAAATGAGTTTTCTCGAAAGAAACCTTGTGCTTCCAGTTCCTAGTTGGAAGCTCACCCGGCTCCGCTCTATACCAAACGTGAAAGTCAATGTGAGCACTAGCCTCGAAGTAAGGCCCTGATTATCCGGGCAAAACGGGAGGCGTGCAGCAGCTCCATGAGGCCTTCATCGCTGTTCTGCTTTAGTTTCACGGTAGTAAGCTTTCCAACATTCCTAGGGACTTTGCTTAAGCAACCGTTTCGGTACCAGAACACTGCGTAGAGACAGTAAGCTCTGGGCCTGCGTGTATGCTGCGTGTCAACCTAGAAATTGGAGACTGATGGCATAAGGCTTCTTTTCCCATTATGAAAGCTCCGTTCATGCGGCCTCGAAGCTACCTGAAAAGCATTGTTGTTGCCGGGGTTTTCCTCACTGCCGGCATGGTTCTGGGAAGAAAATGAGTTTTCTCCTAAGAAACCTTGGGGTTCCAGTTCCTTGTTGGAAGCTCACCCTGCTCTGCGCTATACCTAAAGTGAAAGTCAACGTGAGCCCAAGCTTCGAAGTAAGGCCCTGATTATCCTTGCAAAACGAGAGGCGTGCAGCAGCTCCATGAGGCCTTCATCGTTGTTCTGCTTTAGTTTCAAGGTAGTAAGCTTTTCAACACTCCTAGGGGCCTTGCTTCAGCACCCGTTTCAGTACCAGAACACTGCGTAGAACCAGGAAGCTCTGCTCCTGCGTGTATGCTGCGTGTCAACCTAGAAATTAGAGACTGACGGCACAAGGCTAGTTTTCCCATTATGAAAGCTCCGTTGATGCGGCCCCGAAGCTACCTGAAAAGCACTGTTGTTACCGTGCTTTTACTTACAGCCGGCATGGTTCATAGAAGCAAATGAGTTTTCTCGAAAGAAACCTTGTGCTTCCAGTTCCTAGTTGGAAGCTCACCCGGCTCCGCTCTATACCAAACGTGAAAGTCAATGTGAGCACTAGCCTCGAAGTAAGGCCCTGATTATCCGGGCAAAACGGGAGGCGTGCAGCAGCTCCATGAGGCCTTCATCGCTGTTCTGCTTTAGTTTCACGGTAGTAAGCTTTCCAACATTCCTAGGGACTTTGCTTAAGCAACCGTTTCGGTACCAGAACACTGCGTAGAGACAGTAAGCTCTGGTCCTGCGTGTATGCTGCGTGTCAACCTAGAAATTGGAGACTGATGGCATAAGGCTTCTTTTCCCATTACGAAAGCTCCGTTCATGCGGCCTCGAAGCTACCTGAAAAGCATTGTTGTTGCCGGGGTTTTCCTCACTGCCGGCATGGTTCTGGGAAGAAAATGAGTTTTCTCCTAAGAAACCTTGGGGTTCCAGTTCCTTGTTGGAAGCTCACCCTGCTCTGCGCTATACCTAAAGTGAAAGTCAACGTGAGCCCAAGCTTCGAAGTAAGGCCCTGATTATCCTTGCAAAACGAGAGGCGTGCAGCAGCTCCATGAGGCCTTCATCGTTGTTCTGCTTTAGTTTCAAGGTAGTAAGCTTTTCAACACTCCTAGGGGCCTTGCTTCAGCACCCGTTTCAGTACCAGAACACTGCGTAGAACCAGGAAGCTCTGCTCCTGCGTGTATGCTGCGTGTCAACCTAGAAATTAGAGACTGACGGCACAAGGCTAGTTTTCCCATTATGAAAGCTCCGTTGATGCGGCCCCGAAGCTACCTGAAAAGCACTGTTGTTACCGTGCTTTTACTTACAGCCGGCATGGTTCATAGAAGCAAATGAGTTTTCTCGAAAGAAACCTTGTGCTTCCAGTTCCTAGTTGGAAGCTCACCCGGCTCCGCTCTATACCAAACGTGAAAGTCAATGTGAGCACTAGCCTCGAAGTAAGGCCCTGATTATCCGGGCAAAACGGGAGGCGTGCAGCAGCTCCATGAGGCCTTCATCGCTGTTCTGCTTTAGTTTCACGGTAGTAAGCTTTCCAACATTCCTAGGGACTTTGCTTAAGCAACCGTTTCGGTACCAGAACACTGCGTAGAGACAGTAAGCTCTGGTCCTGCGTGTATGCTGCGTGTCAACCTAGAAATTGCAGACTGATGGCATAAGGCTTCTTTTCCCATTATGAAAGCTCCGTTCATGCGGCCTCGAAGCTACCTGAAAAGCATTGTTGTTGCCGGGGTTTTCCTCACTGCCGGCATGGTTCTGGGAAGAAAATGAGTTTTCTCCTAAGAAACCTTGGGGTTCCAGTTCCTTGTTGGAAGCTCACCCTGCTCTGCGCTATACCTAAAGTGAAAGTCAACGTGAGCCCAAGCTTCGAAGTAAGGCCCTGATTATCCTTGCAAAACGAGAGGCGTGCAGCAGCTCCATGAGGCCTTCATCGTTGTTCTGCTTTAGTTTCAAGGTAGTAAGCTTTTCAACACTCCTAGGGGCCTTGCTTCAGCACCCGTTTCAGTACCAGAACACTGCGTAGAACCAGGAAGCTCTGCTCCTGCGTGTATGCTGCGTGTCAACCTAGAAATTAGAGACTGACGGCACAAGGCTAGTTTTCCCATTATGAAAGCTCCGTTGATGCGGCCCCGAAGCTACCTGAAAAGCACTGTTGTTACCGTGCTTTTACTTACAGCCGGCATGGTTCATAGAAGCAAATGAGTTTTCTCGAAAGAAACCTTGTGCTTCCAGTTCCTAGTTGGAAGCTCACCCGGCTCCGCTCTATACCAAACGTGAAAGTCAATGTGAGCACTAGCCTCGAAGTAAGGCCCTGATTATCCTGGCAAAACGGGAGGCGTGCAGCAGCTCCATGAGGCCTTCATCGCTGTTCTGCTTTAGTTTCACGGTAGTAAGCTTTCCAACATTCCTAGGGACTTTGCTTAAGCAACCGTTTCGGTACCAGAACACTGCGTAGAGACAGTAAGCTCTGGTCCTGCGTGTATGCTGCGTGTCAACCTAGAAATTGCAGACTGATGGCATAAGGCTTCTTTTCCCATTATGAAAGCTCCGTTCATGCGGCCTCGAAGCTACCTGAAAAGCATTGTTGTTGCCGGGGTTTTCCTCACTGCCGGCATGGTTCTGGGAAGAAAATGAGTTTTCTCCTAAGAAACCTTGGGGTTCCAGTTCCTTGTTGGAAGCTCACCCTGCTCTGCGCTATACCTAAAGTGAAAGTCAACGTGAGCCCAAGCTTCGAAGTAAGGCCCTGATTATCCTTCCAAAACGAGAGGCGTGCAGCAGCTCCATGAGGCCTTCATCGTTGTTCTGCTTTAGTTTCAAGGTAGTAAGCTTTTCAACACTCCTAGGGGCCTTGCTTCAGCACCCGTTTCAGTACCAGAACACTGCGTAGAACCAGGAAGCTCTGCTCCTGCGTGTATGCTGCGTGTCAACCTAGAAATTAGAGACTGACGGCACAAGGCTAGTTTTCCCATTATGAAAGCTCCGTTGATGCGGCCCCGAAGCTACCTGAAAAGCACTGTTGTTACCGTGCTTTTACTTACAGCCGGCATGGTTCATAGAAGCAAATGAGTTTTCTCGAAAGAAACCTTGTGCTTCCAGTTCCTAGTTGGAAGCTCACCCGGCTCCGCTCTATACCAAACGTGAAAGTCAATGTGAGCACTAGCCTCGAAGTAAGGCCCTGATTATCCTGGCAAAACGGGAGGCGTGCAGCAGCTCCATGAGGCCTTCATCGCTGTTCTGCTTTAGTTTCACGGTAGTAAGCTTTCCAACATTCCTAGGGACTTTGCTTAAGCAACCGTTTCGGTACCAGAACACTGCGTAGAGACAGTAAGCTCTGGGCCTGCGTGTATGCTGCGTGTCAACCTAGAAATTGGAGACTGATGGCATAAGGCTTCTTTTCCCATTATGAAAGCTCCGTTCATGCGGCCTCGAAGCTACCTGAAAAGCATTGTTGTTGCCGGGGTTTTCCTCACTGCCGGCATGGTTCTGGGAAGAAAATGAGTTTTCTCCTAAGAAACCTTGGGGTTCCAGTTCCTTGTTGGAAGCTCACCCTGCTCTGCGCTATACCTAAAGTGAAAGTCAACGTGAGCCCAAGCTTCGAAGTAAGGCCCTGATTATCCTTGCAAAACGAGAGGCGTGCAGCAGCTCCATGAGGCCTTCATCGTTGTTCTGCTTTAGTTTCAAGGTAGTAAGCTTTTCAACACTCCTAGGGGCCTTGCTTCAGCACCCGTTTCAGTACCAGAACACTGCGTAGAACCAGGAAGCTCTGCTCCTGCGTGTATGCTGCGTGTCAACCTAGAAATTAGAGACTGACGGCACAAGGCTAGTTTTCCCATTATGAAAGCTCCGTTGATGCGGCCCCGAAGCTACCTGAAAAGCACTGTTGTTACCGTGCTTTTACTTACAGCCGGCATGGTTCATAGAAGCAAATGAGTTTTCTCGAAAGAAACCTTGTGCTTCCAGTTCCTAGTTGGAAGCTCACCCGGCTCCGCTCTATACCAAACGTGAAAGTCAATGTGAGCACTAGCCTCGAAGTAAGGCCCTGATTATCCGGGCAAAACGGGAGGCGTGCAGCAGCTCCATGAGGCCTTCATCGCTGTTCTGCTTTAGTTTCACGGTAGTAAGCTTTCCAACATTCCTAGGGACTTTGCTTAAGCAACCGTTTCGGTACCAGAACACTGCGTAGAGACAGTAAGCTCTGGTCCTGCGTGTATGCTGCGTGTCAACCTAGAAATTGGAGACTGATGGCATAAGGCTTCTTTTGCCATTATGAAAGCTCCGTTCATGCGGCCTCGAAGCTACCTGAAAAGCATTGTTGTTGCCGGGGTTTTCCTCACTGCCGGCATGGTTCTGGGAAGAAAATGAGTTTTCTCCTAAGAAACCTTGGGGTTCCAGTTCCTTGTTGGAAGCTCACCCTGCTCTGCGCTATACCTAAAGTGAAAGTCAACGTGAGCCCAAGCTTCGAAGTAAGGCCCTGATTATCCTTGCAAAACGAGAGGCGTGCAGCAGCTCCATGAGGCCTTCATCGTTGTTCTGCTTTAGTTTCAAGGTAGTAAGCTTTTCAACACTCCTAGGGGCCTTGCTTCAGCACCCGTTTCAGTACCAGAACACTGCGTAGAACCAGGAAGCTCTGCTCCTGCGTGTATGCTGCGTGTCAACCTAGAAATTAGAGACTGACGGCACAAGGCTAGTTTTCCCATTATGAAAGCTCCGTTGATGCGGCCCCGAAGCTACCTGAAAAGCACTGTTGTTACCGTGCTTTTACTTACAGCCGGCATGGTTCATAGAAGCAAATGAGTTTTCTCGAAAGAAACCTTGTGCTTCCAGTTCCTAGTTGGAAGCTCACCCGGCTCCGCTCTATACCAAACGTGAAAGTCAATGTGAGCACTAGCCTCGAAGTAAGGCCCTGATTATCCTGGCAAAACGGGAGGCGTGCAGCAGCTCCATGAGGCCTTCATCGCTGTTCTGCTTTAGTTTCACGGTAGTAAGCTTTCCAACATTCCTAGGGACTTTGCTTAAGCAACCGTTTCGGTACCAGAACACTGCGTAGAGACAGTAAGCTCTGGTCCTGCGTGTATGCTGCGTGTCAACCTAGAAATTGGAGACTGATGGCATAAGGCTTCTTTTGCCATTATGAAAGCTCCGTTCATGCGGCCTCGAAGCTACCTGAAAAGCATTGTTGTTGCCGGGGTTTTCCTCACTGCCGGCATGGTTCTGGGAAGAAAATGAGTTTTCTCCTAAGAAACCTTGGGGTTCCAGTTCCTTGTTGGAAGCTCACCCTGCTCTGCGCTATACCTAAAGTGAAAGTCAACGTGAGCCCAAGCTTCGAAGTAAGGCCCTGATTATCCTTGCAAAACGAGAGGCGTGCAGCAGCTCCATGAGGCCTTCATCGTTGTTCTGCTTTAGTTTCAAGGTAGTAAGCTTTTCAACACTCCTAGGGGACTTGCTTCAGCACCCGTTTCAGTACCAGAACACTGCGTAGAACCAGGAAGCTCTGCTCCTGCGTGTATGCTGCGTGTCAACCTAGAAATTAGAGACTGACGGCACAAGGCTAGTTTTCCCATTATGAAAGCTCCGTTGATGCGGCCCCGAAGCTACCTGAAAAGCACTGTTGTTACCGTGCTTTTACTTACAGCCGGCATGGTTCATAGAAGCAAATGAGTTTTCTCGAAAGAAACCTTGTGCTTCCAGTTCCTAGTTGGAAGCTCACCCGGCTCCGCTCTATACCAAACGTGAAAGTCAATGTGAGCACTAGCCTCGAAGTAAGGCCCTGATTATCCTGGCAAAACGGGAGGCGTGCAGCAGCTCCATGAGGCCTTCATCGCTGTTCTGCTTTAGTTTCACGGTAGTAAGCTTTCCAACATTCCTAGGGACTTTGCTTAAGCAACCGTTTCGGTACCAGAACACTGCGTAGAGACAGTAAGCTCTGGTCCTGCGTGTATGCTGCGTGTCAACCTAGAAATTGGAGACTGATGGCATAAGGCTTCTTTTCCCATTACGAAAGCTCCGTTCATGCGGCCTCGAAGCTACCTGAAAAGCATTGTTGTTGCCGGGGTTTTCCTCACTGCCGGCATGGTTCTGGGAAGAAAATGAGTTTTCTCCTAAGAAACCTTGGGGTTCCAGTTCCTTGTTGGAAGCTCACCCTGCTCTGCGCTATACCTAAAGTGAAAGTCAACGTGAGCCCAAGCTTCGAAGTAAGGCCCTGATTATCCTTGCAAAACGAGAGGCGTGCAGCAGCTCCATGAGGCCTTCATCGTTGTTCTGCTTTAGTTTCAAGGTAGTAAGCTTTTCAACACTCCTAGGGGCCTTGCTTCAGCACCCGTTTCAGTACCAGAACACTGCGTAGAACCAGGAAGCTCTGCTCCTGCGTGTATGCTGCGTGTCAACCTAGAAATTAGAGACTGACGGCACAAGGCTAGTTTTCCCATTATGAAAGCTCCGTTGATGCGGCCCCGAAGCTACCTGAAAAGCACTGTTGTTACCGTGCTTTTACTTACAGCCGGCATGGTTCATAGAAGCAAATGAGTTTTCTCGAAAGAAACCTTGTGCTTCCAGTTCCTAGTTGGAAGCTCACCCGGCTCCGCTCTATACCAAACGTGAAAGTCAATGTGAGCACTAGCCTCGAAGTAAGGCCCTGATTATCCTGGCAAAACGGGAGGCGTGCAGCAGCTCCATGAGGCCTTCATCGCTGTTCTGCTTTAGTTTCACGGTAGTAAGCTTTCCAACATTCCTAGGGACTTTGCTTAAGCAACCGTTTCGGTACCAGAACACTGCGTAGAGACAGTAAGCTCTGGTCCTGCGTGTATGCTGCGTGTCAACCTA
Source organism: Eubalaena glacialis (assembly GCF_028564815.1). NCBI lineage: Eukaryota > Metazoa > Chordata > Mammalia > Artiodactyla > Balaenidae > Eubalaena > Eubalaena glacialis. Next base: position 29,768,115 of record NC_083725.1, read on the forward strand.
GAAATTGGAGACTGATGGCATAAGGCTTCTTTTGCCATTATGAAAGCTCCGTTCATGCGGCCTCGAAGCTACCTGAAAAGCATTGTTGTTGCCGGGGTTTTCCTCACTGCCGGCATGGTTCTGGGAAGAAAATGAGTTTTCTCCTAAGAAACCTTGGGGTTCCAGTTCCTTGTTGGAAGCTCACCCTGCTCTGCGCTATACCTAAAGTGAAAGTCAACGTGAGCCCAAGCTTCGAAGTAAGGCCCTGATTATCCTTGCAAAACGAGAGGCGTGCAGCAGCTCCATGAGGCCTTCATCGTTGTTCTGCTTTAGTTTCAAGGTAGTAAGCTTTTCAACACTCCTAGGGGCCTTGCTTCAGCACCCGTTTCAGTACCAGAACACTGCGTAGAACCAGGAAGCTCTGCTCCTGCGTGTATGCTGCGTGTCAACCTAGAAATTAGAGACTGACGGCACAAGGCTAGTTTTCCCATTATGAAAGCTCCGTTGATGCGGCCCCGAAGCTACCTGAAAAGCACTGTTGTTACCGTGCTTTTACTTACAGCCGGCATGGTTCATAGAAGCAAATGAGTTTTCTCGAAAGAAACCTTGTGCTTCCAGTTCCTAGTTGGAAGCTCACCCGGCTCCGCTCTATACCAAACGTGAAAGTCAATGTGAGCACTAGCCTCGAAGTAAGGCCCTGATTATCCTGGCAAAACGGGAGGCGTGCAGCAGCTCCATGAGGCCTTCATCGCTGTTCTGCTTTAGTTTCACGGTAGTAAGCTTTCCAACATTCCTAGGGACTTTGCTTAAGCAACCGTTTCGGTACCAGAACACTGCGTAGAGACAGTAAGCTCTGGTCCTGCGTGTATGCTGCGTGTCAACCTAGAAATTGCAGACTGATGGCATAAGGCTTCTTTTCCCATTATGAAAGCTCCGTTCATGCGGCCTCGAAGCTACCTGAAAAGCATTGTTGTTGCCGGGGTTTTCCTCACTGCCGGCATGGTTCTGGGAAGAAAATGAGTTTTCTCCTAAGAAACCTTGGGGTTCCAGTTCCTTGTTGGAAGCTCACCCTGCTCTGCGCTATACCTAAAGTGAAAGTCAACGTGAGCCCAAGCTTCGAAGTAAGGCCCTGATTATCCTTGCAAAACGAGAGGCGTGCAGCAGCTCCATGAGGCCTTCATCGTTGTTCTGCTTTAGTTTCAAGGTAGTAAGCTTTTCAACACTCCTAGGGGCCTTGCTTCAGCACCCGTTTCAGTACCAGAACACTGCGTAGAACCAGGAAGCTCTGCTCCTGCGTGTATGCTGCGTGTCAACCTAGAAATTAGAGACTGACGGCACAAGGCTAGTTTTCCCATTATGAAAGCTCCGTTGATGCGGCCCCGAAGCTACCTGAAAAGCACTGTTGTTACAGTGCTTTTACTTACAGCCGGCATGGTTCATAGAAGCAAATGAGTTTTCTCGAAAGAAACCTTGTGCTTCCAGTTCCTAGTTGGAAGCTCACCCGGCTCCGCTCTATACCAAACGTGAAAGTCAATGTGAGCACTAGCCTCGAAGTAAGGCCCTGATTATCCTGGCAAAACGGGAGGCGTGCAGCAGCTCCATGAGGCCTTCATCGCTGTTCTGCTTTAGTTTCACGGTAGTAAGCTTTCCAACATTCCTAGGGACTTTGCTTAAGCAACCGTTTCGGTACCAGAACACTGCGTAGAGACAGTAAGCTCTGGTCCTGCGTGTATGCTGCGTGTCAACCTAGAAATTGGAGACTGATGGCATAAGGCTTCTTTTGCCATTATGAAAGCTCCGTTCATGCGGCCTCGAAGCTACCTGAAAAGCATTGTTGTTGCCGGGGTTTTCCTCACTGCCGGCATGGTTCTGGGAAGAAAATGAGTTTTCTCCTAAGAAACCTTGGGGTTCCAGTTCCTTGTTGGAAGCTCACCCTGCTCTGCGCTATACCTAAAGTGAAAGTCAACGTGAGCCCAAGCTTCGAAGTAAGGCCCTGATTATCCTTGCAAAACGAGAGGCGTGCAGCAGCTCCATGAGGCCTTCATCGTTGTTCTGCTTTAGTTTCAAGGTAGTAAGCTTTTCAACACTCCTAGGGGCCTTGCTTCAGCACCCGTTTCAGTACCAGAACACTGCGTAGAACCAGGAAGCTCTGCTCCTGCGTGTATGCTGCGTGTCAACCTAGAAATTAGAGACTGACGGCACAAGGCTAGTTTTCCCATTATGAAAGCTCCGTTGATGCGGCCCCGAAGCTACCTGAAAAGCACTGTTGTTACCGTGCTTTTACTTACAGCCGGCATGGTTCATAGAAGCAAATGAGTTTTCTCGAAAGAAACCTTGTGCTTCCAGTTCCTAGTTGGAAGCTCACCCGGCTCCGCTCTATACCAAACGTGAAAGTCAATGTGAGCACTAGCCTCGAAGTAAGGCCCTGATTATCCTGGCAAAACGGGAGGCGTGCAGCAGCTCCATGAGGCCTTCATCGCTGTTCTGCTTTAGTTTCACGGTAGTAAGCTTTCCAACATTCCTAGGGACTTTGCTTAAGCAACCGTTTCGGTACCAGAACACTGCGTAGAGACAGTAAGCTCTGGTCCTGCGTGTATGCTGCGTGTCAACCTAGAAATTGCAGACTGATGGCATAAGGCTTCTTTTCCCATTATGAAAGCTCCGTTCATGCGGCCTCGAAGCTACCTGAAAAGCATTGTTGTTGCCGGGGTTTTCCTCACTGCCGGCATGGTTCTGGGAAGAAAATGAGTTTTCTCCTAAGAAACCTTGGGGTTCCAGTTCCTTGTTGGAAGCTCACCCTGCTCTGCGCTATACCTAAAGTGAAAGTCAACGTGAGCCCAAGCTTCGAAGTAAGGCCCTGATTATCCTTGCAAAACGAGAGGCGTGCAGCAGCTCCATGAGGCCTTCATCGTTGTTCTGCTTTAGTTTCAAGGTAGTAAGCTTTTCAACACTCCTAGGGGCCTTGCTTCAGCACCCGTTTCAGTACCAGAACACTGCGTAGAACCAGGAAGCTCTGCTCCTGCGTGTATGCTGCGTGTCAACCTAGAAATTAGAGACTGACGGCACAAGGCTAGTTTTCCCATTATGAAAGCTCCGTTGATGCGGCCCCGAAGCTACCTGAAAAGCACTGTTGTTACCGTGCTTTTACTTACAGCCGGCATGGTTCATAGAAGCAAATGAGTTTTCTCGAAAGAAACCTTGTGCTTCCAGTTCCTAGTTGGAAGCTCACCCGGCTCCGCTCTATACCAAACGTGAAAGTCAATGTGAGCACTAGCCTCGAAGTAAGGCCCTGATTATCCTGGCAAAACGGGAGGCGTGCAGCAGCTCCATGAGGCCTTCATCGCTGTTCTGCTTTAGTTTCACGGTAGTAAGCTTTCCAACATTCCTAGGGACTTTGCTTAAGCAACCGTTTCGGTACCAGAACACTGCGTAGAGACAGTAAGCTCTGGTCCTGCGTGTATGCTGCGTGTCAACCTAGAAATTGGAGACTGATGGCATAAGGCTTCTTTTGCCATTATGAAAGCTCCGTTCATGCGGCCTCGAAGCTACCTGAAAAGCATTGTTGTTGCCGGGGTTTTCCTCACTGCCGGCATGGTTCTGGGAAGAAAATGAGTTTTCTCCTAAGAAACCTTGGGGTTCCAGTTCCTTGTTGGAAGCTCACCCTGCTCTGCGCTATACCTAAAGTGAAAGTCAACGTGAGCCCAAGCTTCGAAGTAAGGCCCTGATTATCCTTGCAAAACGAGAGGCGTGCAGCAGCTCCATGAGGCCTTCATCGTTGTTCTGCTTTAGTTTCAAGGTAGTAAGCTTTTCAACACTCCTAGGGGCCTTGCTTCAGCACCCGTTTCAGTACCAGAACACTGCGTAGAACCAGGAAGCTCTGCTCCTGCGTGTATGCTGCGTGTCAACCTAGAAATTAGAGACTGACGGCACAAGGCTAGTTTTCCCATTATGAAAGCTCCGTTGATGCGGCCCCGAAGCTACCTGAAAAGCACTGTTGTTACCGTGCTTTTACTTACAGCCGGCATGGTTCATAGAAGCAAATGAGTTTTCTCGAAAGAAACCTTGTGCTTCCAGTTCCTAGTTGGAAGCTCACCCGGCTCCGCTCTATACCAAACGTGAAAGTCAATGTGAGCACTAGCCTCGAAGTAAGGCCCTGATTATCCGGGCAAAACGGGAGGCGTGCAGCAGCTCCATGAGGCCTTCATCGCTGTTCTGCTTTAGTTTCACGGTAGTAAGCTTTCCAACATTCCTAGGGACTTTGCTTAAGCAACCGTTTCGGTACCAGAACACTGCGTAGAGACAGTAAGCTCTGGTCCTGCGTGTATGCTGCGTGTCAACCTAGAAATTGGAGACTGATGGCATAAGGCTTCTTTTCCCATTATGAAAGCTCCGTTCATGCGGCCTCGAAGCTACCTGAAAAGCATTGTTGTTGCCGGGGTTTTCCTCACTGCCGGCATGGTTCTGGGAAGAAAATGAGTTTTCTCCTAAGAAACCTTGGGGTTCCAGTTCCTTGTTGGAAGCTCACCCTGCTCTGCGCTATACCTAAAGTGAAAGTCAACGTGAGCCCAAGCTTCGAAGTAAGGCCCTGATTATCCTTGCAAAACGAGAGGCGTGCAGCAGCTCCATGAGGCCTTCATCGTTGTTCTGCTTTAGTTTCAAGGTAGTAAGCTTTTCAACACTCCTAGGGGCCTTGCTTCAGCACCCGTTTCAGTACCAGAACACTGCGTAGAACCAGGAAGCTCTGCTCCTGCGTGTATGCTGCGTGTCAACCTAGAAATTAGAGACTGACGGCACAAGGCTAGTTTTCCCATTATGAAAGCTCCGTTGATGCGGCCCCGAAGCTACCTGAAAAGCACTGTTGTTACCGTGCTTTTACTTACAGCCGGCATGGTTCATAGAAGCAAATGAGTTTTCTCGAAAGAAACCTTGTGCTTCCAGTTCCTAGTTGGAAGCTCACCCGGCTCCGCTCTATACCAAACGTGAAAGTCAATGTGAGCACTAGCCTCGAAGTAAGGCCCTGATTATCCTGGCAAAACGGGAGGCGTGCAGCAGCTCCATGAGGCCTTCATCGCTGTTCTGCTTTAGTTTCACGGTAGTAAGCTTTCCAACATTCCTAGGGACTTTGCTTAAGCAACCGTTTCGGTACCAGAACACTGCGTAGAGACAGTAAGCTCTGGTCCTGCGTGTATGCTGCGTGTCAACCTAGAAATTGGAGACTGATGGCATAAGGCTTCTTTTGCCATTATGAAAGCTCCGTTCATGCGGCCTCGAAGCTACCTGAAAAGCATTGTTGTTGCCGGGGTTTTCCTCACTGCCGGCATGGTTCTGGGAAGAAAATGAGTTTTCTCCTAAGAAACCTTGGGGTTCCAGTTCCTTGTTGGAAGCTCACCCTGCTCTGCGCTATACCTAAAGTGAAAGTCAACGTGAGCCCAAGCTTCGAAGTAAGGCCCTGATTATCCTTGCAAAACGAGAGGCGTGCAGCAGCTCCATGAGGCCTTCATCGTTGTTCTGCTTTAGTTTCAAGGTAGTAAGCTTTTCAACACTCCTAGGGGCCTTGCTTCAGCACCCGTTTCAGTACCAGAACACTGCGTAGAACCAGGAAGCTCTGCTCCTGCGTGTATGCTGCGTGTCAACCTAGAAATTAGAGACTGACGGCACAAGGCTAGTTTTCCCATTATGAAAGCTCCGTTGATGCGGCCCCGAAGCTACCTGAAAAGCACTGTTGTTACCGTGCTTTTACTTACAGCCGGCATGGTTCATAGAAGCAAATGAGTTTTCTCGAAAGAAACCTTGTGCTTCCAGTTCCTAGTTGGAAGCTCACCCGGCTCCGCTCTATACCAAACGTGAAAGTCAATGTGAGCACTAGCCTCGAAGTAAGGCCCTGATTATCCTGGCAAAACGGGAGGCGTGCAGCAGCTCCATGAGGCCTTCATCGCTGTTCTGCTTTAGTTTCACGGTAGTAAGCTTTCCAACATTCCTAGGGACTTTGCTTAAGCAACCGTTTCGGTACCAGAACACTGCGTAGAGACAGTAAGCTCTGGTCCTGCGTGTATGCTGCGTGTCAACCTAGAAATTGCAGACTGATGGCATAAGGCTTCTTTTCCCATTATGAAAGCTCCGTTCATGCGGCCTCGAAGCTACCTGAAAAGCATTGTTGTTGCCGGGGTTTTCCTCACTGCCGGCATGGTTCTGGGAAGAAAATGAGTTTTCTCCTAAGAAACCTTGGGGTTCCAGTTCCTTGTTGGAAGCTCACCCTGCTCTGCGCTATACCTAAAGTGAAAGTCAACGTGAGCCCAAGCTTCGAAGTAAGGCCCTGATTATCCTTCCAAAACGAGAGGCGTGCAGCAGCTCCATGAGGCCTTCATCGTTGTTCTGCTTTAGTTTCAAGGTAGTAAGCTTTTCAACACTCCTAGGGGCCTTGCTTCAGCACCCGTTTCAGTACCAGAACACTGCGTAGAACCAGGAAGCTCTGCTCCTGCGTGTATGCTGCGTGTCAACCTAGAAATTAGAGACTGACGGCACAAGGCTAGTTTTCCCATTATGAAAGCTCCGTTGATGCGGCCCCGAAGCTACCTGAAAAGCACTGCTGTTACCGTGCTTTTACTTACAGCCGGCATGGTTCATAGAAGCAAATGAGTTTTCTCGAAAGAAACCTTGTGCTTCCAGTTCCTAGTTGGAAGCTCACCCGGCTCCGCTCTATACCAAACGTGAAAGTCAATGTGAGCACTAGCCTCGAAGTAAGGCCCTGATTATCCTGGCAAAACGGGAGGCGTGCAGCAGCTCCATGAGGCCTTCATCGCTGTTCTGCTTTAGTTTCACGGTAGTAAGCTTTCCAACATTCCTAGGGACTTTGCTTAAGCAACCGTTTCGGTACCAGAACACTGCGTAGAGACAGTAAGCTCTGGGCCTGCGTGTATGCTGCGTGTCAACCTAGAAATTGGAGACTGATGGCATAAGGCTTCTTTTCCCATTATGAAAGCTCCGTTCATGCGGCCTCGAAGCTACCTGAAAAGCATTGTTGTTGCCGGGGTTTTCCTCACTGCCGGCATGGTTCTGGGAAGAAAATGAGTTTTCTCCTAAGAAACCTTGGGGTTCCAGTTCCTTGTTGGAAGCTCACCCTGCTCTGCGCTATACCTAAAGTGAAAGTCAACGTGAGCCCAAGCTTCGAAGTAAGGCCCTGATTATCCTTGCAAAACGAGAGGCGTGCAGCAGCTCCATGAGGCCTTCATCGTTGTTCTGCTTTAGTTTCAAGGTAGTAAGCTTTTCAACACTCCTAGGGGCCTTGCTTCAGCACCCGTTTCAGTACCAGAACACTGCGTAGAACCAGGAAGCTCTGCTCCTGCGTGTATGCTGCGTGTCAACCTAGAAATTAGAGACTGACGGCACAAGGCTAGTTTTCCCATTATGAAAGCTCCGTTGATGCGGCCCCGAAGCTACCTGAAAAGCACTGTTGTTACCGTGCTTTTACTTACAGCCGGCATGGTTCATAGAAGCAAATGAGTTTTCTCGAAAGAAACCTTGTGCTTCCAGTTCCTAGTTGGAAGCTCACCCGGCTCCGCTCTATACCAAACGTGAAAGTCAATGTGAGCACTAGCCTCGAAGTAAGGCCCTGATTATCCGGGCAAAACGGGAGGCGTGCAGCAGCTCCATGAGGCCTTCATCGCTGTTCTGCTTTAGTTTCACGGTAGTAAGCTTTCCAACATTCCTAGGGACTTTGCTTAAGCAACCGTTTCGGTACCAGAACACTGCGTAGAGACAGTAAGCTCTGGTCCTGCGTGTATGCTGCGTGTCAACCTAGAAATTGGAGACTGATGGCATAAGGCTTCTTTTGCCATTATGAAAGCTCCGTTCATGCGGCCTCGAAGCTACCTGAAAAGCATTGTTGTTGCCGGGGTTTTCCTCACTGCCGGCATGGTTCTGGGAAGAAAATGAGTTTTCTCCTAAGAAACCTTGGGGTTCCAGTTCCTTGTTGGAAGCTCACCCTGCTCTGCGCTATACCTAAAGTGAAAGTCAACGTGAGCCCAAGCTTCGAAGTAAGGCCCTGATTATCCTTGCAAAACGAGAGGCGTGCAGCAGCTCCATGAGGCCTTCATCGTTGTTCTGCTTTAGTTTCAAGGTAGTAAGCTTTTCAACACTCCTAGGGGCCTTGCTTCAGCACCCGTTTCAGTACCAGAACACTGCGTAGAACCAGGAAGCTCTGCTCCTGCGTGTATGCTGCGTGTCAACCTAGAAATTAGAGACTGACGGCACAAGGCTAGTTTTCCCATTATGAAAGCTCCGTTGATGCGGCCCCGAAGCTACCTGAAAAGCACTGTTGTTACCGTGCTTTTACTTACAGCCGGCATGGTTCATAGAAGCAAATGAGTTTTCTCGAAAGAAACCTTGTGCTTCCAGTTCCTAGTTGGAAGCTCACCCGGCTCCGCTCTATACCAAACGTGAAAGTCAATGTGAGCACTAGCCTCGAAGTAAGGCCCTGATTATCCGGGCAAAACGGGAGGCGTGCAGCAGCTCCATGAGGCCTTCATCGCTGTTCTGCTTTAGTTTCACGGTAGTAAGCTTTCCAACATTCCTAGGGACTTTGCTTAAGCAACCGTTTCGGTACCAGAACACTGCGTAGAGACAGTAAGCTCTGGTCCTGCGTGTATGCTGCGTGTCAACCTAGAAATTGGAGACTGATGGCATAAGGCTTCTTTTGCCATTATGAAAGCTCCGTTCATGCGGCCTCGAAGCTACCTGAAAAGCATTGTTGTTGCCGGGGTTTTCCTCACTGCCGGCATGGTTCTGGGAAGAAAATGAGTTTTCTCCTAAGAAACCTTGGGGTTCCAGTTCCTTGTTGGAAGCTCACCCTGCTCTGCGCTATACCTAAAGTGAAAGTCAACGTGAGCCCAAGCTTCGAAGTAAGGCCCTGATTATCCTTGCAAAACGAGAGGCGTGCAGCAGCTCCATGAGGCCTTCATCGTTGTTCTGCTTTAGTTTCAAGGTAGTAAGCTTTTCAACACTCCTAGGGGCCTTGCTTCAGCACCCGTTTCAGTACCAGAACACTGCGTAGAACCAGGAAGCTCTGCTCCTGCGTGTATGCTGCGTGTCAACCTAGAAATTAGAGACTGACGGCACAAGGCTAGTTTTCCCATTATGAAAGCTCCGTTGATGCGGCCCCGAAGCTACCTGAAAAGCACTGTTGTTACCGTGCTTTTACTTACAGCCGGCATGGTTCATAGAAGCAAATGAGTTTTCTCGAAAGAAACCTTGTGCTTCCAGTTCCTAGTTGGAAGCTCACCCGGCTCCGCTCTATACCAAACGTGAAAGTCAATGTGAGCACTAGCCTCGAAGTAAGGCCCTGATTATCCGGGCAAAACGGGAGGCGTGCAGCAGCTCCATGAGGCCTTCATCGCTGTTCTGCTTTAGTTTCACGGTAGTAAGCTTTCCAACATTCCTAGGGACTTTGCTTAAGCAACCGTTTCGGTACCAGAACACTGCGTAGAGACAGTAAGCTCTGGTCCTGCGTGTATGCTGCGTGTCAACCTAGAAATTGGAGACTGATGGCATAAGGCTTCTTTTCCCATTATGAAAGCTCCGTTCATGCGGCCTCGAAGCTACCTGAAAAGCATTGTTGTTGCCGGGGTTTTCCTCACTGCCGGCATGGTTCTGGGAAGAAAATGAGTTTTCTCCTAAGAAACCTTGGGGTTCCAGTTCCTTGTTGGAAGCTCACCCTGCTCTGCGCTATACCTAAAGTGAAAGTCAACGTGAGCCCAAGCTTCGAAGTAAGGCCCTGATTATCCTTGCAAAACGAGAGGCGTGCAGCAGCTCCATGAGGCCTTCATCGTTGTTCTGCTTTAGTTTCAAGGTAGTAAGCTTTTCAACACTCCTAGGGGCCTTGCTTCAGCACCCGTTTCAGTACCAGAACACTGCGTAGAACCAGGAAGCTCTGCTCCTGCGTGTATGCTGCGTGTCAACCTAGAAATTAGAGACTGACGGCACAAGGCTAGTTTTCCCATTATGAAAGCTCCGTTGATGCGGCCCCGAAGCTACCTGAAAAGCACTGTTGTTACCGTGCTTTTACTTACAGCCGGCATGGTTCATAGAAGCAAATGAGTTTTCTCGAAAGAAACCTTGTGCTTCCAGTTCCTAGTTGGAAGCTCACCCGGCTCCGCTCTATACCAAACGTGAAAGTCAATGTGAGCACTAGCCTCGAAGTAAGGCCCTGATTATCCTGGCAAAACGGGAGGCGTGCAGCAGCTCCATGAGGCCTTCATCGCTGTTCTGCTTTAGTTTCACGGTAGTAAGCTTTCCAACATTCCTAGGGACTTTGCTTAAGCAACCGTTTCGGTACCAGAACACTGCGTAGAGACAGTAAGCTCTGGTCCTGCGTGTATGCTGCGTGTCAACCTAGAAATTGGAGACTGATGGCATAAGGCTTCTTTTGCCATTATGAAAGCTCCGTTCATGCGGCCTCGAAGCTACCTGAAAAGCATTGTTGTTGCCGGGGTTTTCCTCACTGCCGGCATGGTTCTGGGAAGAAAATGAGTTTTCTCCTAAGAAACCTTGGGGTTCCAGTTCCTTGTTGGAAGCTCACCCTGCTCTGCGCTATACCTAAAGTGAAAGTCAACGTGAGCCCAAGCTTCGAAGTAAGGCCCTGATTATCCTTGCAAAACGAGAGGCGTGCAGCAGCTCCATGAGGCCTTCATCGTTGTTCTGCTTTAGTTTCAAGGTAGTAAGCTTTTCAACACTCCTAGGGGCCTTGCTTCAGCACCCGTTTCAGTACCAGAACACTGCGTAGAACCAGGAAGCTCTGCTCCTGCGTGTATGCTGCGTGTCAACCTAGAAATTAGAGACTGACGGCACAAGGCTAGTTTTCCCATTATGAAAGCTCCGTTGATGCGGCCCCGAAGCTACCTGAAAAGCACTGTTGTTACCGTGCTTTTACTTACAGCCGGCATGGTTCATAGAAGCAAATGAGTTTTCTCGAAAGAAACCTTGTGCTTCCAGTTCCTAGTTGGAAGCTCACCCGGCTCCGCTCTATACCAAACGTGAAAGTCAATGTGAGCACTAGCCTCGAAGTAAGGCCCTGATTATCCGGGCAAAACGGGAGGCGTGCAGCAGCTCCATGAGGCCTTCATCGCTGTTCTGCTTTAGTTTCACGGTAGTAAGCTTTCCAACATTCCTAGGGACTTTGCTTAAGCAACCGTTTCGGTACCAGAACACTGCGTAGAGACAGTAAGCTCTGGTCCTGCGTGTATGCTGCGTGTCAACCTAGAAATTGGAGACTGATGGCATAAGGCTTCTTTTGCCATTATGAAAGCTCCGTTCATGCGGCCTCGAAGCTACCTGAAAAGCATTGTTGTTGCCGGGGTTTTCCTCACTGCCGGCATGGTTCTGAGAAGAAAATGAGTTTTCTCCTAAGAAACCTTGGGGTTCCAGTTCCTTGTTGGAAGCTCACCCTGCTCTGCGCTATACCTAAAGTGAAAGTCAACGTGAGCCCAAGCTTCGAAGTAAGGCCCTGATTATCCTTGCAAAACGAGAGGCGTGCAGCAGCTCCATGAGGCCTTCATCGTTGTTCTGCTTTAGTTTCAAGGTAGTAAGCTTTTCAACACTCCTAGGGGCCTTGCTTCAGCACCCGTTTCAGTACCAGAACAGTGCGTAGAACCAGGAAGCTCTGCTCCTGCGTGTATGCTGCGTGTCAACCTAGAAATTAGAGACTGACGGCACAAGGCTAGTTTTCCCATTATGAAAGCTCCGTTGATGCGGCCCCGAAGCTACCTGAAAAGCACTGTTGTTACCGTGCTTTTACTTACAGCCGGCATGGTTCATAGAAGCAAATGAGTTTTCTCGAAAGAAACCTTGTGCTTCCAGTTCCTAGTTGGAAGCTCACCCGGCTCCGCTCTATACCAAACGTGAAAGTCAATGTGAGCACTAGCCTCGAAGTAAGGCCCTGATTATCCGGGCAAAACGGGAGGCGTGCAGCAGCTCCATGAGGCCTTCATCGCTGTTCTGCTTTAGTTTCACGGTAGTAAGCTTTCCAACATTCCTAGGGACTTTGCTTAAGCAACCGTTTCGGTACCAGAACACTGCGTAGAGACAGTAAGCTCTGGTCCTGCGTGTATGCTGCGTGTCAACCTAGAAATTGGAGACTGATGGCATAAGGCTTCTTTTGCCATTATGAAAGCTCCGTTCATGCGGCCTCGAAGCTACCTGAAAAGCATTGTTGTTGCCGGGGTTTTCCTCACTGCCGGCATGGTTCTGGGAAGAAAATGAGTTTTCTCCTAAGAAACCTTGGGGTTCCAGTTCCTTGTTGGAAGCTCACCCTGCTCTGCGCTATACCTAAAGTGAAAGTCAACGTGAGCCCAAGCTTCGAAGTAAGGCCCTGATTATCCTTGCAAAACGAGAGGCGTGCAGCAGCTCCATGAGGCCTTCATCGTTGTTCTGCTTTAGTTTCAAGGTAGTAAGCTTTTCAACACTCCTAGGGGCCTTGCTTCAGCACCCGTTTCAGTACCAGAACACTGCGTAGAACCAGGAAGCTCTGCTCCTGCGTGTATGCTGCGTGTCAACCTAGAAATTAGAGACTGACGGCACAAGGCTAGTTTTCCCATTATGAAAGCTCCGTTGATGCGGCCCCGAAGCTACCTGAAAAGCACTGTTGTTACCGTGCTTTTACTTACAGCCGGCATGGTTCATAGAAGCAAATGAGTTTTCTCGAAAGAAACCTTGTGCTTCCAGTTCCTAGTTGGAAGCTCACCCGGCTCCGCTCTATACCAAACGTGAAAGTCAATGTGAGCACTAGCCTCGAAGTAAGGCCCTGATTATCCGGGCAAAACGGGAGGCGTGCAGCAGCTCCATGAGGCCTTCATCGCTGTTCTGCTTTAGTTTCACGGTAGTAAGCTTTCCAACATTCCTAGGGACTTTGCTTAAGCAACCGTTTCGGTACCAGAACACTGCGTAGAGACAGTAAGCTCTGGTCCTGCGTGTATGCTGCGTGTCAACCTAGAAATTGGAGACTGATGGCATAAGGCTTCTTTTCCCATTATGAAAGCTCCGTTCATGCGGCCTCGAAGCTACCTGAAAAGCATTGTTGTTGCCGGGGTTTTCCTCACTGCCGGCATGGTTCTGAGAAGAAAATGAGTTTTCTCCTAAGAAACCTTGGGGTTCCAGTTCCTTGTTGGAAGCTCACCCTGCTCTGCGCTATACCTAAAGTGAAAGTCAACGTGAGCCCAAGCTTCGAAGTAAGGCCCTGATTATCCTTGCAAAACGAGAGGCGTGCAGCAGCTCCATGAGGCCTTCATCGTTGTTCTGCTTTAGTTTCAAGGTAGTAAGCTTTTCAACACTCCTAGGGGCCTTGCTTCAGCACCCGTTTCAGTACCAGAACAGTGCGTAGAACCAGGAAGCTCTGCTCCTGCGTGTATGCTGCGTGTCAACCTAGAAATTAGAGACTGACGGCACAAGGCTAGTTTTCCCATTATGAAAGCTCCGTTGATGCGGCCCCGAAGCTACCTGAAAAGCACTGTTGTTACCGTGCTTTTACTTACAGCCGGCATGGTTCATAGAAGCAAATGAGTTTTCTCGAAAGAAACCTTGTGCTTCCAGTTCCTAGTTGGAAGCTCACCCGGCTCCGCTCTATACCAAACGTGAAAGTCAATGTGAGCACTAGCCTCGAAGTAAGGCCCTGATTATCCGGGCAAAACGGGAGGCGTGCAGCAGCTCCATGAGGCCTTCATCGCTGTTCTGCTTTAGTTTCACGGTAGTAAGCTTTCCAACATTCCTAGGGACTTTGCTTAAGCAACCGTTTCGGTACCAGAACACTGCGTAGAGACAGTAAGCTCTGGTCCTGCGTGTATGCTGCGTGTCAACCTAGAAATTGGAGACTGATGGCATAAGGCTTCTTTTCCCATTATGAAAGCTCCGTTCATGCGGCCTCGAAGCTACCTGAAAAGCATTGTTGTTGCCGGGGTTTTCCTCACTGCCGGCATGGTTCTGAGAAGAAAATGAGTTTTCTCCTAAGAAACCTTGGGGTTCCAGTTCCTTGTTGGAAGCTCACCCTATTCTGCGCTATACCTAAAGTGAAAGTCAACGTGAGCCCAAGCTTCGAAGTAAGGCCCTGATTATCCTTGCAAAACGAGAGGCGTGCAGCAGCTCCATGAGGCCTTCATCGTTGTTCTGCTTTAGTTTCAAGGTAGTAAGCTTTTCAACACTCCTAGGGGCCTTGCTTCAGCACCCGTTTCAGTACCAGAACACTGCGTAGAACCAGGAAGCTCTGCTCCTGCGTGTATGCTGCGTGTCAACCTAGAAATTAGAGACTGACGGCACAAGGCTAGTTTTCCCATTATGAAAGCTCCGTTGATGCGGCCCCGAAGCTACCTGAAAAGCACTGTTGTTACCGTGCTTTTACTTACAGCCGGCATGGTTCATAGAAGAAAATGAGTTTTCTCGAAAGAAACCTTGTGCTTCCAGTTCCTAGTTGGAAGCTCACCCGGCTCCGCTCTATACCAAACGTGAAAGTCAATGTGAGCACTAGCCTCGAAGTAAGGCCCTGATTATCCTGGCAAAACGGGAGGCGTGCAGCAGCTCCATGAGGCCTTCATCGCTGTTCTGCTTTAGTTTCACGGTAGTAAGCTTTCCAACATTCCTAGGGACTTTGCTTAAGCAACCGTTTCGGTACCAGAACACTGCGTAGAGACAGTAAGCTCTGGTCCTGCGTGTATGCTGCGTGTCAACCTAGAAATTGGAGACTGATGGCATAAGGCTTCTTTTCCCATTATGAAAGCTCCGTTCATGCGGCCTCGAAGCTACCTGAAAAGCATTGTTGTTGCCGGGGTTTTCCTCACTGCCGGCATGGTTCTGAGAAGAAAATGAGTTTTCTCCTAAGAAACCTTGGGGTTCCAGTTCCTTGTTGGAAGCTCACCCTATTCTGCGCTATACCTAAAGTGAAAGTCAACGTGAGCCCAAGCTTCGAAGTAAGGCCCTGATTATCCTTGCAAAACGAGAGGCGTGCAGCAGCTCCATGAGGCCTTCATCGTTGTTCTGCTTTAGTTTCAAGGTAGTAAGCTTTTCAACACTCCTAGGGGCCTTGCTTCAGCACCCGTTTCAGTACCAGAACACTGCGTAGAACCAGGAAGCTCTGCTCCTGCGTGTATGCTGCGTGTCAACCTAGAAATTAGAGACTGACGGCACAAGGCTAGTTTTCCCATTATGAAAGCTCCGTTGATGCGGCCCCGAAGCTACCTGAAAAGCACTGTTGTTACCGTGCTTTTACTTACAGCCGGCATGGTTCATAGAAGCAAATGAGTTTTCTCGAAAGAAACCTTGTGCTTCCAGTTCCTAGTTGGAAGCTCACCCGGCTCCGCTCTATACCAAACGTGAAAGTCAATGTGAGCACTAGCCTCGAAGTAAGGCCCTGATTATCCGGGCAAAACGGGAGGCGTGCAGCAGCTCCATGAGGCCTTCATCGCTGTTCTGCTTTAGTTTCACGGTAGTAAGCTTTCCAACATTCCTAGGGACTTTGCTTAAGCAACCGTTTCGGTACCAGAACACTGCGTAGAGACAGTAAGCTCTGGTCCTGCGTGTATGCTGCGTGTCAACCTAGAAATTGGAGACTGATGGCATAAGGCTTCTTTTGCCATTATGAAAGCTCCGTTCATGCGGCCTCGAAGCTACCTGAAAAGCATTGTTGTTGCCGGGGTTTTCCTCACTGCCGGCATGGTTCTGGGAAGAAAATGAGTTTTCTCCTAAGAAACCTTGGGGTTCCAGTTCCTTGTTGGAAGCTCACCCTGCTCTGCGCTATACCTAAAGTGAAAGTCAACGTGAGCCCAAGCTTCGAAGTAAGGCCCTGATTATCCTTGCAAAACGAGAGGCGTGCAGCAGCTCCATGAGGCCTTCATCGTTGTTCTGCTTTAGTTTCAAGGTAGTAAGCTTTTCAACACTCCTAGGGGCCTTGCTTCAGCACCCGTTTCAGTACCAGAACACTGCGTAGAACCAGGAAGCTCTGCTCCTGCGTGTATGCTGCGTGTCAACCTAGAAATTAGAGACTGACGGCACAAGGCTAGTTTTCCCATTATGAAAGCTCCGTTGATGCGGCCCCGAAGCTACCTGAAAAGCACTGTTGTTACCGTGCTTTTACTTACAGCCGGCATGGTTCATAGAAGCAAATGAGTTTTCTCGAAAGAAACCTTGTGCTTCCAGTTCCTAGTTGGAAGCTCACCCGGCTCCGCTCTATACCAAACGTGAAAGTCAATGTGAGCACTAGCCTCGAAGTAAGGCCCTGATTATCCGGGCAAAACGGGAGGCGTGCAGCAGCTCCATGAGGCCTTCATCGCTGTTCTGCTTTAGTTTCACGGTAGTAAGCTTTCCAACATTCCTAGGGACTTTGCTTAAGCAACCGTTTCGGTACCAGAACACTGCGTAGAGACAGTAAGCTCTGGTCCTGCGTGTATGCTGCGTGTCAACCTAGAAATTGGAGACTGATGGCATAAGGCTTCTTTTGCCATTATGAAAGCTCCGTTCATGCGGCCTCGAAGCTACCTGAAAAGCATTGTTGTTGCCGGGGTTTTCCTCACTGCCGGCATGGTTCTGGGAAGAAAATGAGTTTTCTCCTAAGAAACCTTGGGGTTCCAGTTCCTTGTTGGAAGCTCACCCTGCTCTGCGCTATACCTAAAGTGAAAGTCAACGTGAGCCCAAGCTTCGAAGTAAGGCCCTGATTATCCTTGCAAAACGAGAGGCGTGCAGCAGCTCCATGAGGCCTTCATCGTTGTTCTGCTTTAGTTTCAAGGTAGTAAGCTTTTCAACACTCCTAGGGGCCTTGCTTCAGCACCCGTTTCAGTACCAGAACACTGCGTAGAACCAGGAAGCTCTGCTCCTGCGTGTATGCTGCGTGTCAACCTAGAAATTAGAGACTGACGGCACAAGGCTAGTTTTCCCATTATGAAAGCTCCGTTGATGCGGCCCCGAAGCTACCTGAAAAGCTCTGTTGTTACCGTGCTTTTACTTACAGCCGGCATGGTTCATAGAAGCAAATGAGTTTTCTCGAAAGAAACCTTGTGCTTCCAGTTCCTAGTTGGAAGCTCACCCGGCTCCGCTCTATACCAAACGTGAAAGTCAATGTGAGCACTAGCCTCGAAGTAAGGCCCTGATTATCCTGGCAAAACGGGAGGCGTGCAGCAGCTCCATGAGGCCTTCATCGCTGTTCTGCTTTAGTTTCACGGTAGTAAGCTTTCCAACATTCCTAGGGACTTTGCTTAAGCAACCGTTTCGGTACCAGAACACTGCGTAGAGACAGTAAGCTCTGGTCCTGCGTGTATGCTGCGTGTCAACCTAGAAATTGGAGACTGATGGCATAAGGCTTCTTTTCCCATTATGAAAGCTCCGTTCATGCGGCCTCGAAGCTACCTGAAAAGCATTGTTGTTGCCGGGGTTTTCCTCACTGCCGGCATGGTTCTGGGAAGAAAATGAGTTTTCTCCTAAGAAACCTTGGGGTTCCAGTTCCTTGTTGGAAGCTCACCCTGCTCTGCGCTATACCTAAAGTGAAAGTCAACGTGAGCCCAAGCTTCGAAGTAAGGCCCTGATTATCCTTGCAAAACGAGAGGCGTGCAGCAGCTCCATGAGGCCTTCATCGTTGTTCTGCTTTAGTTTCAAGGTAGTAAGCTTTTCAACACTCCTAGGGGCCTTGCTTCAGCACCCGTTTCAGTACCAGAACACTGCGTAGAACCAGGAAGCTCTGCTCCTGCGTGTATGCTGCGTGTCAACCTAGAAATTAGAGACTGACGGCACAAGGCTAGTTTTCCCATTATGAAAGCTCCGTTGATGCGGCCCCGAAGCTACCTGAAAAGCACTGTTGTTACCGTGCTTTTACTTACAGCCGGCATGGTTCATAGAAGCAAATGAGTTTTCTCGAAAGAAACCTTGTGCTTCCAGTTCCTAGTTGGAAGCTCACCCGGCTCCGCTCTATACCAAACGTGAAAGTCAATGTGAGCACTAGCCTCGAAGTAAGGCCCTGATTATCCTGGCAAAACGGGAGGCGTGCAGCAGCTCCATGAGGCCTTCATCGCTGTTCTGCTTTAGTTTCACGGTAGTAAGCTTTCCAACATTCCTAGGGACTTTGCTTAAGCAACCGTTTCGGTACCAGAACACTGCGTAGAGACAGTAAGCTCTGGTCCTGCGTGTATGCTGCGTGTCAACCTAGAAATTGGAGACTGATGGCATAAGGCTTCTTTTGCCATTATGAAAGCTCCGTTCATGCGGCCTCGAAGCTACCTGAAAAGCATTGTTGTTGCCGGGGTTTTCCTCACTGCCGGCATGGTTCTGGGAAGAAAATGAGTTTTCTCCTAAGAAACCTTGGGGTTCCAGTTCCTTGTTGGAAGCTCACCCTGCTCTGCGCTATACCTAAAGTGAAAGTCAACGTGAGCCCAAGCTTCGAAGTAAGGCCCTGATTATCCTTGCAAAACGAGAGGCGTGCAGCAGCTCCATGAGGCCTTCATCGTTGTTCTGCTTTAGTTTCAAGGTAGTAAGCTTTTCAACACTCCTAGGGGCCTTGCTTCAGCACCCGTTTCAGTACCAGAACACTGCGTAGAACCAGGAAGCTCTGCTCCTGCGTGTATGCTGCGTGTCAACCTAGAAATTAGAGACTGACGGCACAAGGCTAGTTTTCCCATTATGAAAGCTCCGTTGATGCGGCCCCGAAGCTACCTGAAAAGCACTGTTGTTACCGTGCTTTTACTTACAGCCGGCATGGTTCATAGAAGCAAATGAGTTTTCTCGAAAGAAACCTTGTGCTTCCAGTTCCTAGTTGGAAGCTCACCCGGCTCCGCTCTATACCAAACGTGAAAGTCAATGTGAGCACTAGCCTCGAAGTAAGGCCCTGATTATCCGGGCAAAACGGGAGGCGTGCAGCAGCTCCATGAGGCCTTCATCGCTGTTCTGCTTTAGTTTCACGGTAGTAAGCTTTCCAACATTCCTAGGGACTTTGCTTAAGCAACCGTTTCGGTACCAGAACACTGCGTAGAGACAGTAAGCTCTGGTCCTGCGTGTATGCTGCGTGTCAACCTAGAAATTGGAGACTGATGGCATAAGGCTTCTTTTGCCATTATGAAAGCTCCGTTCATGCGGCCTCGAAGCTACCTGAAAAGCATTGTTGTTGCCGGGGTTTTCCTCACTGCCGGCATGGTTCTGGGAAGAAAATGAGTTTTCTCCTAAGAAACCTTGGGGTTCCAGTTCCTTGTTGGAAGCTCACCCTGCTCTGCGCTATACCTAAAGTGAAAGTCAACGTGAGCCCAAGCTTCGAAGTAAGGCCCTGATTATCCTTGCAAAACGAGAGGCGTGCAGCAGCTCCATGAGGCCTTCATCGTTGTTCTGCTTTAGTTTCAAGGTAGTAAGCTTTTCAACACTCCTAGGGGCCTTGCTTCAGCACCCGTTTCAGTACCAGAACACTGCGTAGAACCAGGAAGCTCTGCTCCTGCGTGTATGCTGCGTGTCAACCTAGAAATTAGAGACTGACGGCACAAGGCTAGTTTTCCCATTATGAAAGCTCCGTTGATGCGGCCCCGAAGCTACCTGAAAAGCACTGTTGTTACCGTGCTTTTACTTACAGCCGGCATGGTTCATAGAAGCAAATGAGTTTTCTCGAAAGAAACCTTGTGCTTCCAGTTCCTAGTTGGAAGCTCACCCGGCTCCGCTCTATACCAAACGTGAAAGTCAATGTGAGCACTAGCCTCGAAGTAAGGCCCTGATTATCCGGGCAAAACGGGAGGCGTGCAGCAGCTCCATGAGGCCTTCATCGCTGTTCTGCTTTAGTTTCACGGTAGTAAGCTTTCCAACATTCCTAGGGACTTTGCTTAAGCAACCGTTTCGGTACCAGAACACTGCGTAGAGACAGTAAGCTCTGGTCCTGCGTGTATGCTGCGTGTCAACCTAGAAATTGGAGACTGATGGCATAAGGCTTCTTTTGCCATTATGAAAGCTCCGTTCATGCGGCCTCGAAGCTACCTGAAAAGCATTGTTGTTGCCGGGGTTTTCCTCACTGCCGGCATGGTTCTGGGAAGAAAATGAGTTTTCTCCTAAGAAACCTTGGGGTTCCAGTTCCTTGTTGGAAGCTCACCCTGCTCTGCGCTATACCTAAAGTGAAAGTCAACGTGAGCCCAAGCTTCGAAGTAAGGCCCTGATTATCCTTGCAAAACGAGAGGCGTGCAGCAGCTCCATGAGGCCTTCATCGTTGTTCTGCTTTAGTTTCAAGGTAGTAAGCTTTTCAACACTCCTAGGGGCCTTGCTTCAGCACCCGTTTCAGTACCAGAACACTGCGTAGAACCAGGAAGCTCTGCTCCTGCGTGTATGCTGCGTGTCAACCTAGAAATTAGAGACTGACGGCACAAGGCTAGTTTTCCCATTATGAAAGCTCCGTTGATGCGGCCCCGAAGCTACCTGAAAAGCTCTGTTGTTACCGTGCTTTTACTTACAGCCGGCATGGTTCATAGAAGCAAATGAGTTTTCTCGAAAGAAACCTTGTGCTTCCAGTTCCTAGTTGGAAGCTCACCCGGCTCCGCTCTATACCAAACGTGAAAGTCAATGTGAGCACTAGCCTCGAAGTAAGGCCCTGATTATCCTGGCAAAACGGGAGGCGTGCAGCAGCTCCATGAGGCCTTCATCGCTGTTCTGCTTTAGTTTCACGGTAGTAAGCTTTCCAACATTCCTAGGGACTTTGCTTAAGCAACCGTTTCGGTACCAGAACACTGCGTAGAGACAGTAAGCTCTGGTCCTGCGTGTATGCTGCGTGTCAACCTAGAAATTGGAGACTGATGGCATAAGGCTTCTTTTCCCATTATGAAAGCTCCGTTCATGCGGCCTCGAAGCTACCTGAAAAGCATTGTTGTTGCCGGGGTTTTCCTCACTGCCGGCATGGTTCTGGGAAGAAAATGAGTTTTCTCCTAAGAAACCTTGGGGTTCCAGTTCCTTGTTGGAAGCTCACCCTGCTCTGCGCTATACCTAAAGTGAAAGTCAACGTGAGCCCAAGCTTCGAAGTAAGGCCCTGATTATCCTTGCAAAACGAGAGGCGTGCAGCAGCTCCATGAGGCCTTCATCGTTGTTCTGCTTTAGTTTCAAGGTAGTAAGCTTTTCAACACTCCTAGGGGCCTTGCTTCAGCACCCGTTTCAGTACCAGAACACTGCGTAGAACCAGGAAGCTCTGCTCCTGCGTGTATGCTGCGTGTCAACCTAGAAATTAGAGACTGACGGCACAAGGCTAGTTTTCCCATTATGAAAGCTCCGTTGATGCGGCCCCGAAGCTACCTGAAAAGCACTGTTGTTACCGTGCTTTTACTTACAGCCGGCATGGTTCATAGAAGCAAATGAGTTTTCTCGAAAGAAACCTTGTGCTTCCAGTTCCTAGTTGGAAGCTCACCCGGCTCCGCTCTATACCAAACGTGAAAGTCAATGTGAGCACTAGCCTCGAAGTAAGGCCCTGATTATCCTGGCAAAACGGGAGGCGTGCAGCAGCTCCATGAGGCCTTCATCGCTGTTCTGCTTTAGTTTCACGGTAGTAAGCTTTCCAACATTCCTAGGGACTTTGCTTAAGCAACCGTTTCGGTACCAGAACACTGCGTAGAGACAGTAAGCTCTGGTCCTGCGTGTATGCTGCGTGTCAACCTAGAAATTGGAGACTGATGGCATAAGGCTTCTTTTGCCATTATGAAAGCTCCGTTCATGCGGCCTCGAAGCTACCTGAAAAGCATTGTTGTTGCCGGGGTTTTCCTCACTGCCGGCATGGTTCTGGGAAGAAAATGAGTTTTCTCCTAAGAAACCTTGGGGTTCCAGTTCCTTGTTGGAAGCTCACCCTGCTCTGCGCTATACCTAAAGTGAAAGTCAACGTGAGCCCAAGCTTCGAAGTAAGGCCCTGATTATCCTTGCAAAACGAGAGGCGTGCAGCAGCTCCATGAGGCCTTCATCGTTGTTCTGCTTTAGTTTCAAGGTAGTAAGCTTTTCAACACTCCTAGGGGCCTTGCTTCAGCACCCGTTTCAGTACCAGAACACTGCGTAGAACCAGGAAGCTCTGCTCCTGCGTGTATGCTGCGTGTCAACCTAGAAATTAGAGACTGACGGCACAAGGCTAGTTTTCCCATTATGAAAGCTCCGTTGATGCGGCCCCGAAGCTACCTGAAAAGCACTGTTGTTACAGTGCTTTTACTTACAGCCGGCATGGTTCATAGAAGCAAATGAGTT
This sequence comes from Eubalaena glacialis, assembly GCF_028564815.1. Lineage (NCBI taxonomy): Eukaryota > Metazoa > Chordata > Mammalia > Artiodactyla > Balaenidae > Eubalaena > Eubalaena glacialis. Next base: position 29,790,285 of record NC_083725.1, read on the forward strand.
TTCTCGAAAGAAACCTTGTGCTTCCAGTTCCTAGTTGGAAGCTCACCCGGCTCCGCTCTATACCAAACGTGAAAGTCAATGTGAGCACTAGCCTCGAAGTAAGGCCCTGATTATCCTGGCAAAACGGGAGGCGTGCAGCAGCTCCATGAGGCCTTCATCGCTGTTCTGCTTTAGTTTCACGGTAGTAAGCTTTCCAACATTCCTAGGGACTTTGCTTAAGCAACCGTTTCGGTACCAGAACACTGCGTAGAGACAGTAAGCTCTGGTCCTGCGTGTATGCTGCGTGTCAACCTAGAAATTGGAGACTGATGGCATAAGGCTTCTTTTGCCATTATGAAAGCTCCGTTCATGCGGCCTCGAAGCTACCTGAAAAGCATTGTTGTTGCCGGGGTTTTCCTCACTGCCGGCATGGTTCTGGGAAGAAAATGAGTTTTCTCCTAAGAAACCTTGGGGTTCCAGTTCCTTGTTGGAAGCTCACCCTGCTCTGCGCTATACCTAAAGTGAAAGTCAACGTGAGCCCAAGCTTCGAAGTAAGGCCCTGATTATCCTTGCAAAACGAGAGGCGTGCAGCAGCTCCATGAGGCCTTCATCGTTGTTCTGCTTTAGTTTCAAGGTAGTAAGCTTTTCAACACTCCTAGGGGCCTTGCTTCAGCACCCGTTTCAGTACCAGAACACTGCGTAGAACCAGGAAGCTCTGCTCCTGCGTGTATGCTGCGTGTCAACCTAGAAATTAGAGACTGACGGCACAAGGCTAGTTTTCCCATTATGAAAGCTCCGTTGATGCGGCCCCGAAGCTACCTGAAAAGCACTGTTGTTACCGTGCTTTTACTTACAGCCGGCATGGTTCATAGAAGCAAATGAGTTTTCTCGAAAGAAACCTTGTGCTTCCAGTTCCTAGTTGGAAGCTCACCCGGCTCCGCTCTATACCAAACGTGAAAGTCAATGTGAGCACTAGCCTCGAAGTAAGGCCCTGATTATCCGGGCAAAACGGGAGGCGTGCAGCAGCTCCATGAGGCCTTCATCGCTGTTCTGCTTTAGTTTCACGGTAGTAAGCTTTCCAACATTCCTAGGGACTTTGCTTAAGCAACCGTTTCGGTACCAGAACACTGCGTAGAGACAGTAAGCTCTGGTCCTGCGTGTATGCTGCGTGTCAACCTAGAAATTGGAGACTGATGGCATAAGGCTTCTTTTGCCATTATGAAAGCTCCGTTCATGCGGCCTCGAAGCTACCTGAAAAGCATTGTTGTTGCCGGGGTTTTCCTCACTGCCGGCATGGTTCTGAGAAGAAAATGAGTTTTCTCCTAAGAAACCTTGGGGTTCCAGTTCCTTGTTGGAAGCTCACCCTGCTCTGCGCTATACCTAAAGTGAAAGTCAACGTGAGCCCAAGCTTCGAAGTAAGGCCCTGATTATCCTTGCAAAACGAGAGGCGTGCAGCAGCTCCATGAGGCCTTCATCGTTGTTCTGCTTTAGTTTCAAGGTAGTAAGCTTTTCAACACTCCTAGGGGCCTTGCTTCAGCACCCGTTTCAGTACCAGAACAGTGCGTAGAACCAGGAAGCTCTGCTCCTGCGTGTATGCTGCGTGTCAACCTAGAAATTAGAGACTGACGGCACAAGGCTAGTTTTCCCATTATGAAAGCTCCGTTGATGCGGCCCCGAAGCTACCTGAAAAGCACTGTTGTTACCGTGCTTTTACTTACAGCCGGCATGGTTCATAGAAGCAAATGAGTTTTCTCGAAAGAAACCTTGTGCTTCCAGTTCCTAGTTGGAAGCTCACCCGGCTCCGCTCTATACCAAACGTGAAAGTCAATGTGAGCACTAGCCTCGAAGTAAGGCCCTGATTATCCGGGCAAAACGGGAGGCGTGCAGCAGCTCCATGAGGCCTTCATCGCTGTTCTGCTTTAGTTTCACGGTAGTAAGCTTTCCAACATTCCTAGGGACTTTGCTTAAGCAACCGTTTCGGTACCAGAACACTGCGTAGAGACAGTAAGCTCTGGTCCTGCGTGTATGCTGCGTGTCAACCTAGAAATTGGAGACTGATGGCATAAGGCTTCTTTTGCCATTATGAAAGCTCCGTTCATGCGGCCTCGAAGCTACCTGAAAAGCATTGTTGTTGCCGGGGTTTTCCTCACTGCCGGCATGGTTCTGGGAAGAAAATGAGTTTTCTCCTAAGAAACCTTGGGGTTCCAGTTCCTTGTTGGAAGCTCACCCTGCTCTGCGCTATACCTAAAGTGAAAGTCAACGTGAGCCCAAGCTTCGAAGTAAGGCCCTGATTATCCTTGCAAAACGAGAGGCGTGCAGCAGCTCCATGAGGCCTTCATCGTTGTTCTGCTTTAGTTTCAAGGTAGTAAGCTTTTCAACACTCCTAGGGGCCTTGCTTCAGCACCCGTTTCAGTACCAGAACACTGCGTAGAACCAGGAAGCTCTGCTCCTGCGTGTATGCTGCGTGTCAACCTAGAAATTAGAGACTGACGGCACAAGGCTAGTTTTCCCATTATGAAAGCTCCGTTGATGCGGCCCCGAAGCTACCTGAAAAGCACTGTTGTTACCGTGCTTTTACTTACAGCCGGCATGGTTCATAGAAGCAAATGAGTTTTCTCGAAAGAAACCTTGTGCTTCCAGTTCCTAGTTGGAAGCTCACCCGGCTCCGCTCTATACCAAACGTGAAAGTCAATGTGAGCACTAGCCTCGAAGTAAGGCCCTGATTATCCGGGCAAAACGGGAGGCGTGCAGCAGCTCCATGAGTCCTTCATCGCTGTTCTGCTTTAGTTTCACGGTAGTAAGCTTTCCAACATTCCTAGGGACTTTGCTTAAGCAACCGTTTCGGTACCAGAACACTGCGTAGAGACAGTAAGCTCTGGTCCTGCGTGTATGCTGCGTGTCAACCTAGAAATTGGAGACTGATGGCATAAGGCTTCTTTTGCCATTATGAAAGCTCCGTTCATGCGGCCTCGAAGCTACCTGAAAAGCATTGTTGTTGCCGGGGTTTTCCTCACTGCCGGCATGGTTCTGGGAAGAAAATGAGTTTTCTCCTAAGAAACCTTGGGGTTCCAGTTCCTTGTTGGAAGCTCACCCTGCTCTGCGCTATACCTAAAGTGAAAGTCAACGTGAGCCCAAGCTTCGAAGTAAGGCCCTGATTATCCTTGCAAAACGAGAGGCGTGCAGCAGCTCCATGAGGCCTTCATCGTTGTTCTGCTTTAGTTTCAAGGTAGTAAGCTTTTCAACACTCCTAGGGGCCTTGCTTCAGCACCCGTTTCAGTACCAGAACACTGCGTAGAACCAGGAAGCTCTGCTCCTGCGTGTATGCTGCGTGTCAACCTAGAAATTAGAGACTGACGGCACAAGGCTAGTTTTCCCATTATGAAAGCTCCGTTGATGCGGCCCCGAAGCTACCTGAAAAGCACTGTTGTTACCGTGCTTTTACTTACAGCCGGCATGGTTCATAGAAGCAAATGAGTTTTCTCGAAAGAAACCTTGTGCTTCCAGTTCCTAGTTGGAAGCTCACCCGGCTCCGCTCTATACCAAACGTGAAAGTCAATGTGAGCACTAGCCTCGAAGTAAGGCCCTGATTATCCTGGCAAAACGGGAGGCGTGCAGCAGCTCCATGAGGCCTTCATCGCTGTTCTGCTTTAGTTTCACGGTAGTAAGCTTTCCAACATTCCTAGGGACTTTGCTTAAGCAACCGTTTCGGTACCAGAACACTGCGTAGAGACAGTAAGCTCTGGTCCTGCGTGTATGCTGCGTGTCAACCTAGAAATTGGAGACTGATGGCATAAGGCTTCTTTTCCCATTATGAAAGCTCCGTTCATGCGGCCTCGAAGCTACCTGAAAAGCATTGTTGTTGCCGGGGTTTTCCTCACTGCCGGCATGGTTCTGAGAAGAAAATGAGTTTTCTCCTAAGAAACCTTGGGGTTCCAGTTCCTTGTTGGAAGCTCACCCTATTCTGCGCTATACCTAAAGTGAAAGTCAACGTGAGCCCAAGCTTCGAAGTAAGGCCCTGATTATCCTTGCAAAACGAGAGGCGTGCAGCAGCTCCATGAGGCCTTCATCGTTGTTCTGCTTTAGTTTCAAGGTAGTAAGCTTTTCAACACTCCTAGGGGCCTTGCTTCAGCACCCGTTTCAGTACCAGAACACTGCGTAGAACCAGGAAGCTCTGCTCCTGCGTGTATGCTGCGTGTCAACCTAGAAATTAGAGACTGACGGCACAAGGCTAGTTTTCCCATTATGAAAGCTCCGTTGATGCGGCCCCGAAGCTACCTGAAAAGCACTGTTGTTACCGTGCTTTTACTTACAGCCGGCATGGTTCATAGAAGCAAATGAGTTTTCTCGAAAGAAACCTTGTGCTTCCAGTTCCTAGTTGGAAGCTCACCCGGCTCCGCTCTATACCAAACGTGAAAGTCAATGTGAGCACTAGCCTCGAAGTAAGGCCCTGATTATCCGGGCAAAACGGGAGGCGTGCAGCAGCTCCATGAGGCCTTCATCGCTGTTCTGCTTTAGTTTCACGGTAGTAAGCTTTCCAACATTCCTAGGGACTTTGCTTAAGCAACCGTTTCGGTACCAGAACACTGCGTAGAGACAGTAAGCTCTGGTCCTGCGTGTATGCTGCGTGTCAACCTAGAAATTGGAGACTGATGGCATAAGGCTTCTTTTGCCATTATGAAAGCTCCGTTCATGCGGCCTCGAAGCTACCTGAAAAGCATTGTTGTTGCCGGGGTTTTCCTCACTGCCGGCATGGTTCTGAGAAGAAAATGAGTTTTCTCCTAAGAAACCTTGGGGTTCCAGTTCCTTGTTGGAAGCTCACCCTGCTCTGCGCTATACCTAAAGTGAAAGTCAACGTGAGCCCAAGCTTCGAAGTAAGGCCCTGATTATCCTTGCAAAACGAGAGGCGTGCAGCAGCTCCATGAGGCCTTCATCGTTGTTCTGCTTTAGTTTCAAGGTAGTAAGCTTTTCAACACTCCTAGGGGCCTTGCTTCAGCACCCGTTTCAGTACCAGAACAGTGCGTAGAACCAGGAAGCTCTGCTCCTGTGTGTATGCTGCGTGTCAACCTAGAAATTAGAGACTGACGGCACAAGGCTAGTTTTCCCATTATGAAAGCTCCGTTGATGCGGCCCCGAAGCTACCTGAAAAGCACTGTTGTTACCGTGCTTTTACTTACAGCCGGCATGGTTCATAGAAGCAAATGAGTTTTCTCGAAAGAAACCTTGTGCTTCCAGTTCCTAGTTGGAAGCTCACCCGGCTCCGCTCTATACCAAACGTGAAAGTCAATGTGAGCACTAGCCTCGAAGTAAGGCCCTGATTATCCGGGCAAAACGGGAGGCGTGCAGCAGCTCCATGAGGCCTTCATCGCTGTTCTGCTTTAGTTTCACGGTAGTAAGCTTTCCAACATTCCTAGGGACTTTGCTTAAGCAACCGTTTCGGTACCAGAACACTGCGTAGAGACAGTAAGCTCTGGTCCTGCGTGTATGCTGCGTGTCAACCTAGAAATTGGAGACTGATGGCATAAGGCTTCTTTTGCCATTATGAAAGCTCCGTTCATGCGGCCTCGAAGCTACCTGAAAAGCATTGTTGTTGCCGGGGTTTTCCTCACTGCCGGCATGGTTCTGGGAAGAAAATGAGTTTTCTCCTAAGAAACCTTGGGGTTCCAGTTCCTTGTTGGAAGCTCACCCTGCTCTGCGCTATACCTAAAGTGAAAGTCAACGTGAGCCCAACTTCGAAGTAAGGCCCTGATTATCCTTGCAAAACGAGAGGCGTGCAGCAGCTCCATGAGGCCTTCATCGTTGTTCTGCTTTAGTTTCAAGGTAGTAAGCTTTTCAACACTCCTAGGGGCCTTGCTTCAGCACCCGTTTCAGTACCAGAACACTGCGTAGAACCAGGAAGCTCTGCTCCTGCGTGTATGCTGCGTGTCAACCTAGAAATTAGAGACTGACGGCACAAGGCTAGTTTTCCCATTATGAAAGCTCCGTTGATGCGGCCCCGAAGCTACCTGAAAAGCACTGTTGTTACCGTGCTTTTACTTACAGCCGGCATGGTTCATAGAAGCAAATGAGTTTTCTCGAAAGAAACCTTGTGCTTCCAGTTCCTAGTTGGAAGCTCACCCGGCTCCGCTCTATACCAAACGTGAAAGTCAATGTGAGCACTAGCCTCGAAGTAAGGCCCTGATTATCCGGGCAAAACGGGAGGCGTGCAGCAGCTCCATGAGTCCTTCATCGCTGTTCTGCTTTAGTTTCACGGTAGTAAGCTTTCCAACATTCCTAGGGACTTTGCTTAAGCAACCGTTTCGGTACCAGAACACTGCGTAGAGACAGTAAGCTCTGGTCCTGCGTGTATGCTGCGTGTCAACCTAGAAATTGGAGACTGATGGCATAAGGCTTCTTTTGCCATTATGAAAGCTCCGTTCATGCGGCCTCGAAGCTACCTGAAAAGCATTGTTGTTGCCGGGGTTTTCCTCACTGCCGGCATGGTTCTGGGAAGAAAATGAGTTTTCTCCTAAGAAACCTTGGGGTTCCAGTTCCTTGTTGGAAGCTCACCCTGCTCTGCGCTATACCTAAAGTGAAAGTCAACGTGAGCCCAAGCTTCGAAGTAAGGCCCTGATTATCCTTGCAAAACGAGAGGCGTGCAGCAGCTCCATGAGGCCTTCATCGTTGTTCTGCTTTAGTTTCAAGGTAGTAAGCTTTTCAACACTCCTAGGGGCCTTGCTTCAGCACCCGTTTCAGTACCAGAACACTGCGTAGAACCAGGAAGCTCTGCTCCTGCGTGTATGCTGCGTGTCAACCTAGAAATTAGAGACTGACGGCACAAGGCTAGTTTTCCCATTATGAAAGCTCCGTTGATGCGGCCCCGAAGCTACCTGAAAAGCACTGTTGTTACCGTGCTTTTACTTACAGCCGGCATGGTTCATAGAAGCAAATGAGTTTTCTCGAAAGAAACCTTGTGCTTCCAGTTCCTAGTTGGAAGCTCACCCGGCTCCGCTCTATACCAAACGTGAAAGTCAATGTGAGCACTAGCCTCGAAGTAAGGCCCTGATTATCCTGGCAAAACGGGAGGCGTGCAGCAGCTCCATGAGGCCTTCATCGCTGTTCTGCTTTAGTTTCACGGTAGTAAGCTTTCCAACATTCCTAGGGACTTTGCTTAAGCAACCGTTTCGGTACCAGAACACTGCGTAGAGACAGTAAGCTCTGGTCCTGCGTGTATGCTGCGTGTCAACCTAGAAATTGGAGACTGATGGCATAAGGCTTCTTTTGCCATTATGAAAGCTCCGTTCATGCGGCCTCGAAGCTACCTGAAAAGCATTGTTGTTGCCGGGGTTTTCCTCACTGCCGGCATGGTTCTGGGAAGAAAATGAGTTTTCTCCTAAGAAACCTTGGGGTTCCAGTTCCTTGTTGGAAGCTCACCCTGCTCTGCGCTATACCTAAAGTGAAAGTCAACGTGAGCCCAAGCTTCGAAGTAAGGCCCTGATTATCCTTGCAAAACGAGAGGCGTGCAGCAGCTCCATGAGGCCTTCATCGTTGTTCTGCTTTAGTTTCAAGGTAGTAAGCTTTTCAACACTCCTAGGGGCCTTGCTTCAGCACCCGTTTCAGTACCAGAACACTGCGTAGAACCAGGAAGCTCTGCTCCTGCGTGTATGCTGCGTGTCAACCTAGAAATTAGAGACTGACGGCACAAGGCTAGTTTTCCCATTATGAAAGCTCCGTTGATGCGGCCCCGAAGCTACCTGAAAAGCACTGTTGTTACCGTGCTTTTACTTACAGCCGGCATGGTTCATAGAAGCAAATGAGTTTTCTCGAAAGAAACCTTGTGCTTCCAGTTCCTAGTTGGAAGCTCACCCGGCTCCGCTCTATACCAAACGTGAAAGTCAATGTGAGCACTAGCCTCGAAGTAAGGCCCTGATTATCCTGGCAAAACGGGAGGCGTGCAGCAGCTCCATGAGGCCTTCATCGCTGTTCTGCTTTAGTTTCACGGTAGTAAGCTTTCCAACATTCCTAGGGACTTTGCTTAAGCAACCGTTTCGGTACCAGAACACTGCGTAGAGACAGTAAGCTCTGGTCCTGCGTGTATGCTGTGTGTCAACCTAGAAATTGGAGACTGATGGCATAAGGCTTCTTTTCCCATTATGAAAGCTCCGTTCATGCGGCCTCGAAGCTACCTGAAAAGCATTGTTGTTGCCGGGGTTTTCCTCACTGCCGGCATGGTTCTGGGAAGAAAATGAGTTTTCTCCTAAGAAACCTTGGGGTTCCAGTTCCTTGTTGGAAGCTCACCCTGCTCTGCGCTATATCTAAAGTGAAAGTCAACGTGAGCCCAAGCTTCGAAGTAAGGCCCTGATTATCCTTGCAAAACGAGAGGCGTGCAGCAGCTCCATGAGGCCTTCATCGTTGTTCTGCTTTAGTTTCAAGGTAGTAAGCTTTTCAACACTCCTAGGGGCCTTGCTTCAGCACCCGTTTCAGTACCAGAACACTGCGTAGAACCAGGAAGCTCTGCTCCTGCGTGTATGCTGCGTGTCAACCTAGAAATTAGAGACTGACGGCACAAGGCTAGTTTTCCCATTATGAAAGCTCCGTTGATGCGGCCCCGAAGCTACCTGAAAAGCACTGTTGTTACCGTGCTTTTACTTACAGCCGGCATGGTTCATAGAAGCAAATGAGTTTTCTCGAAAGAAACCTTGTGCTTCCAGTTCCTAGTTGGAAGCTCACCCGGCTCCGCTCTATACCAAACGTGAAAGTCAATGTGAGCACTAGCCTCGAAGTAAGGCCCTGATTATCCTGGCAAAACGGGAGGCGTGCAGCAGCTCCATGAGGCCTTCATCGCTGTTCTGCTTTAGTTTCACGGTAGTAAGCTTTCCAACATTCCTAGGGACTTTGCTTAAGCAACCGTTTCGGTACCAGAACACTGCGTAGAGACAGTAAGCTCTGGTCCTGCGTGTATGCTGCGTGTCAACCTAGAAATTGGAGACTGATGGCATAAGGCTTCTTTTCCCATTATGAAAGCTCCGTTCATGCGGCCTCGAAGCTACCTGAAAAGCATTGTTGTTGCCGGGGTTTTCCTCACTGCCGGCATGGTTCTGAGAAGAAAATGAGTTTTCTCCTAAGAAACCTTGGGGTTCCAGTTCCTTGTTGGAAGCTCACCCTATTCTGCGCTATACCTAAAGTGAAAGTCAACATGAGCCCAAGCTTCGAAGTAAGGCCCTGATTATCCTTGCAAAAGGAGAGGCGTGCAGCAGCTCCATGAGGCCTTCATCGTTGTTCTGCTTTAGTTTCAAGGTAGTAAGCTTTTCAACACTCCTAGGGGCCTTGCTTCAGCACCCGTTTCAGTACCAGAACACTGCGTAGAACCAGGAAGCTCTGCTCCTGCGTGTATGCTGCGTGTCAACCTAGAAATTAGAGACTGACGGCACAAGGCTAGTTTTCCCATTATGAAAGCTCCGTTGATGCGGCCCCGAAGCTACCTGAAAAGCACTGTTGTTACCGTGCTTTTACTTACAGCCGGCATGGTTCATAGAAGCAAATGAGTTTTCTCGAAAGAAACCTTGTGCTTCCAGTTCCTAGTTGGAAGCTCACCCGGCTCCGCTCTATACCAAACGTGAAAGTCAATGTGAGCACTAGCCTCGAAGTAAGGCCCTGATTATCCGGGCAAAACGGGAGGCGTGCAGCAGCTCCATGAGGCCTTCATCGCTGTTCTGCTTTAGTTTCACGGTAGTAAGCTTTCCAACATTCCTAGGGACTTTGCTTAAGCAACCGTTTCGGTACCAGAACACTGCGTAGAGACAGTAAGCTCTGGTCCTGCGTGTATGCTGCGTGTCAACCTAGAAATTGGAGACTGATGGCATAAGGCTTCTTTTGCCATTATGAAAGCTCCGTTCATGCGGCCTCGAAGCTACCTGAAAAGCATTGTTGTTGCCGGGGTTTTCCTCACTGCCGGCATGGTTCTGAGAAGAAAATGAGTTTTCTCCTAAGAAACCTTGGGGTTCCAGTTCCTTGTTGGAAGCTCACCCTGCTCTGCGCTATACCTAAAGTGAAAGTCAACGTGAGCCCAAGCTTCGAAGTAAGGCCCTGATTATCCTTGCAAAACGAGAGGCGTGCAGCAGCTCCATGAGGCCTTCATCGTTGTTCTGCTTTAGTTTCAAGGTAGTAAGCTTTTCAACACTCCTAGGGGCCTTGCTTCAGCACCCGTTTCAGTACCAGAACAGTGCGTAGAACCAGGAAGCTCTGCTCCTGTGTGTATGCTGCGTGTCAACCTAGAAATTAGAGACTGACGGCACAAGGCTAGTTTTCCCATTATGAAAGCTCCGTTGATGCGGCCCCGAAGCTACCTGAAAAGCACTGTTGTTACCGTGCTTTTACTTACAGCCGGCATGGTTCATAGAAGCAAATGAGTTTTCTCGAAAGAAACCTTGTGCTTCCAGTTCCTAGTTGGAAGCTCACCCGGCTCCGCTCTATACCAAACGTGAAAGTCAATGTGAGCACTAGCCTCGAAGTAAGGCCCTGATTATCCTGGCAAAACGGGAGGCGTGCAGCAGCTCCATGAGGCCTTCATCGCTGTTCTGCTTTAGTTTCACGGTAGTAAGCTTTCCAACATTCCTAGGGACTTTGCTTAAGCAACCGTTTCGGTACCAGAACACTGCGTAGAGACAGTAAGCTCTGGTCCTGCGTGTATGCTGTGTGTCAACCTAGAAATTGGAGACTGATGGCATAAGGCTTCTTTTCCCATTATGAAAGCTCCGTTCATGCGGCCTCGAAGCTACCTGAAAAGCATTGTTGTTGCCGGGGTTTTCCTCACTGCCGGCATGGTTCTGGGAAGAAAATGAGTTTTCTCCTAAGAAACCTTGGGGTTCCAGTTCCTTGTTGGAAGCTCACCCTGCTCTGCGCTATATCTAAAGTGAAAGTCAACGTGAGCCCAAGCTTCGAAGTAAGGCCCTGATTATCCTTGCAAAACGAGAGGCGTGCAGCAGCTCCATGAGGCCTTCATCGTTGTTCTGCTTTAGTTTCAAGGTAGTAAGCTTTTCAACACTCCTAGGGGCCTTGCTTCAGCACCCGTTTCAGTACCAGAACACTGCGTAGAACCAGGAAGCTCTGCTCCTGCGTGTATGCTGCGTGTCAACCTAGAAATTAGAGACTGACGGCACAAGGCTAGTTTTCCCATTATGAAAGCTCCGTTGATGCGGCCCCGAAGCTACCTGAAAAGCACTGTTGTTACCGTGCTTTTACTTACAGCCGGCATGGTTCATAGAAGCAAATGAGTTTTCTCGAAAGAAACCTTGTGCTTCCAGTTCCTAGTTGGAAGCTCACCCGGCTCCGCTCTATACCAAACGTGAAAGTCAATGTGAGCACTAGCCTCGAAGTAAGGCCCTGATTATCCTGGCAAAACGGGAGGCGTGCAGCAGCTCCATGAGGCCTTCATCGCTGTTCTGCTTTAGTTTCACGGTAGTAAGCTTTCCAACATTCCTAGGGACTTTGCTTAAGCAACCGTTTCGGTACCAGAACACTGCGTAGAGACAGTAAGCTCTGGTCCTGCGTGTATGCTGCGTGTCAACCTAGAAATTGGAGACTGATGGCATAAGGCTTCTTTTCCCATTATGAAAGCTCCGTTCATGCGGCCTCGAAGCTACCTGAAAAGCATTGTTGTTGCCGGGGTTTTCCTCACTGCCGGCATGGTTCTGAGAAGAAAATGAGTTTTCTCCTAAGAAACCTTGGGGTTCCAGTTCCTTGTTGGAAGCTCACCCTATTCTGCGCTATACCTAAAGTGAAAGTCAACGTGAGCCCAAGCTTCGAAGTAAGGCCCTGATTATCCTTGCAAAACGAGAGGCGTGCAGCAGCTCCATGAGGCCTTCATCGTTGTTCTGCTTTAGTTTCAAGGTAGTAAGCTTTTCAACACTCCTAGGGGCCTTGCTTCAGCACCCGTTTCAGTACCAGAACACTGCGTAGAACCAGGAAGCTCTGCTCCTGCGTGTATGCTGCGTGTCAACCTAGAAATTAGAGACTGACGGCACAAGGCTAGTTTTCCCATTATGAAAGCTCCGTTGATGCGGCCCCGAAGCTACCTGAAAAGCACTGTTGTTACCGTGCTTTTACTTACAGCCGGCATGGTTCATAGAAGCAAATGAGTTTTCTCGAAAGAAACCTTGTGCTTCCAGTTCCTAGTTGGAAGCTCACCCGGCTCCGCTCTATACCAAACGTGAAAGTCAATGTGAGCACTAGCCTCGAAGTAAGGCCCTGATTATCCGGGCAAAACGGGAGGCGTGCAGCAGCTCCATGAGGCCTTCATCGCTGTTCTGCTTTAGTTTCACGGTAGTAAGCTTTCCAACATTCCTAGGGACTTTGCTTAAGCAACCGTTTCGGTACCAGAACACTGCGTAGAGACAGTAAGCTCTGGTCCTGCGTGTATGCTGCGTGTCAACCTAGAAATTGGAGACTGATGGCATAAGGCTTCTTTTGCCATTATGAAAGCTCCGTTCATGCGGCCTCGAAGCTACCTGAAAAGCATTGTTGTTGCCGGGGTTTTCCTCACTGCCGGCATGGTTCTGAGAAGAAAATGAGTTTTCTCCTAAGAAACCTTGGGGTTCCAGTTCCTTGTTGGAAGCTCACCCTGCTCTGCGCTATACCTAAAGTGAAAGTCAACGTGAGCCCAAGCTTCGAAGTAAGGCCCTGATTATCCTTGCAAAACGAGAGGCGTGCAGCAGCTCCATGAGGCCTTCATCGTTGTTCTGCTTTAGTTTCAAGGTAGTAAGCTTTTCAACACTCCTAGGGGCCTTGCTTCAGCACCCGTTTCAGTACCAGAACAGTGCGTAGAACCAGGAAGCTCTGCTCCTGTGTGTATGCTGCGTGTCAACCTAGAAATTAGAGACTGACGGCACAAGGCTAGTTTTCCCATTATGAAAGCTCCGTTGATGCGGCCCCGAAGCTACCTGAAAAGCACTGTTGTTACCGTGCTTTTACTTACAGCCGGCATGGTTCATAGAAGCAAATGAGTTTTCTCGAAAGAAACCTTGTGCTTCCAGTTCCTAGTTGGAAGCTCACCCGGCTCCGCTCTATACCAAACGTGAAAGTCAATGTGAGCACTAGCCTCGAAGTAAGGCCCTGATTATCCGGGCAAAACGGGAGGCGTGCAGCAGCTCCATGAGGCCTTCATCGCTGTTCTGCTTTAGTTTCACGGTAGTAAGCTTTCCAACATTCCTAGGGACTTTGCTTAAGCAACCGTTTCGGTACCAGAACACTGCGTAGAGACAGTAAGCTCTGGTCCTGCGTGTATGCTGCGTGTCAACCTAGAAATTGGAGACTGATGGCATAAGGCTTCTTTTGCCATTATGAAAGCTCCGTTCATGCGGCCTCGAAGCTACCTGAAAAGCATTGTTGTTGCCGGGGTTTTCCTCACTGCCGGCATGGTTCTGGGAAGAAAATGAGTTTTCTCCTAAGAAACCTTGGGGTTCCAGTTCCTTGTTGGAAGCTCACCCTGCTCTGCGCTATACCTAAAGTGAAAGTCAACGTGAGCCCAACTTCGAAGTAAGGCCCTGATTATCCTTGCAAAACGAGAGGCGTGCAGCAGCTCCATGAGGCCTTCATCGTTGTTCTGCTTTAGTTTCAAGGTAGTAAGCTTTTCAACACTCCTAGGGGCCTTGCTTCAGCACCCGTTTCAGTACCAGAACACTGCGTAGAACCAGGAAGCTCTGCTCCTGCGTGTATGCTGCGTGTCAACCTAGAAATTAGAGACTGACGGCACAAGGCTAGTTTTCCCATTATGAAAGCTCCGTTGATGCGGCCCCGAAGCTACCTGAAAAGCACTGTTGTTACCGTGCTTTTACTTACAGCCGGCATGGTTCATAGAAGCAAATGAGTTTTCTCGAAAGAAACCTTGTGCTTCCAGTTCCTAGTTGGAAGCTCACCCGGCTCCGCTCTATACCAAACGTGAAAGTCAATGTGAGCACTAGCCTCGAAGTAAGGCCCTGATTATCCGGGCAAAACGGGAGGCGTGCAGCAGCTCCATGAGTCCTTCATCGCTGTTCTGCTTTAGTTTCACGGTAGTAAGCTTTCCAACATTCCTAGGGACTTTGCTTAAGCAACCGTTTCGGTACCAGAACACTGCGTAGAGACAGTAAGCTCTGGTCCTGCGTGTATGCTGCGTGTCAACCTAGAAATTGGAGACTGATGGCATAAGGCTTCTTTTGCCATTATGAAAGCTCCGTTCATGCGGCCTCGAAGCTACCTGAAAAGCATTGTTGTTGCCGGGGTTTTCCTCACTGCCGGCATGGTTCTGGGAAGAAAATGAGTTTTCTCCTAAGAAACCTTGGGGTTCCAGTTCCTTGTTGGAAGCTCACCCTGCTCTGCGCTATACCTAAAGTGAAAGTCAACGTGAGCCCAAGCTTCGAAGTAAGGCCCTGATTATCCTTGCAAAACGAGAGGCGTGCAGCAGCTCCATGAGGCCTTCATCGTTGTTCTGCTTTAGTTTCAAGGTAGTAAGCTTTTCAACACTCCTAGGGGCCTTGCTTCAGCACCCGTTTCAGTACCAGAACACTGCGTAGAACCAGGAAGCTCTGCTCCTGCGTGTATGCTGCGTGTCAACCTAGAAATTAGAGACTGACGGCACAAGGCTAGTTTTCCCATTATGAAAGCTCCGTTGATGCGGCCCCGAAGCTACCTGAAAAGCACTGTTGTTACCGTGCTTTTACTTACAGCCGGCATGGTTCATAGAAGCAAATGAGTTTTCTCGAAAGAAACCTTGTGCTTCCAGTTCCTAGTTGGAAGCTCACCCGGCTCCGCTCTATACCAAACGTGAAAGTCAATGTGAGCACTAGCCTCGAAGTAAGGCCCTGATTATCCTGGCAAAACGGGAGGCGTGCAGCAGCTCCATGAGGCCTTCATCGCTGTTCTGCTTTAGTTTCACGGTAGTAAGCTTTCCAACATTCCTAGGGACTTTGCTTAAGCAACCGTTTCGGTACCAGAACACTGCGTAGAGACAGTAAGCTCTGGTCCTGCGTGTATGCTGCGTGTCAACCTAGAAATTGGAGACTGATGGCATAAGGCTTCTTTTGCCATTATGAAAGCTCCGTTCATGCGGCCTCGAAGCTACCTGAAAAGCATTGTTGTTGCCGGGGTTTTCCTCACTGCCGGCATGGTTCTGGGAAGAAAATGAGTTTTCTCCTAAGAAACCTTGGGGTTCCAGTTCCTTGTTGGAAGCTCACCCTGCTCTGCGCTATACCTAAAGTGAAAGTCAACGTGAGCCCAAGCTTCGAAGTAAGGCCCTGATTATCCTTGCAAAACGAGAGGCGTGCAGCAGCTCCATGAGGCCTTCATCGTTGTTCTGCTTTAGTTTCAAGGTAGTAAGCTTTTCAACACTCCTAGGGGCCTTGCTTCAGCACCCGTTTCAGTACCAGAACACTGCGTAGAACCAGGAAGCTCTGCTCCTGCGTGTATGCTGCGTGTCAACCTAGAAATTAGAGACTGACGGCACAAGGCTAGTTTTCCCATTATGAAAGCTCCGTTGATGCGGCCCCGAAGCTACCTGAAAAGCACTGTTGTTACCGTGCTTTTACTTACAGCCGGCATGGTTCATAGAAGCAAATGAGTTTTCTCGAAAGAAACCTTGTGCTTCCAGTTCCTAGTTGGAAGCTCACCCGGCTCCGCTCTATACCAAACGTGAAAGTCAATGTGAGCACTAGCCTCGAAGTAAGGCCCTGATTATCCTGGCAAAACGGGAGGCGTGCAGCAGCTCCATGAGGCCTTCATCGCTGTTCTGCTTTAGTTTCACGGTAGTAAGCTTTCCAACATTCCTAGGGACTTTGCTTAAGCAACCGTTTCGGTACCAGAACACTGCGTAGAGACAGTAAGCTCTGGTCCTGCGTGTATGCTGTGTGTCAACCTAGAAATTGGAGACTGATGGCATAAGGCTTCTTTTCCCATTATGAAAGCTCCGTTCATGCGGCCTCGAAGCTACCTGAAAAGCATTGTTGTTGCCGGGGTTTTCCTCACTGCCGGCATGGTTCTGGGAAGAAAATGAGTTTTCTCCTAAGAAACCTTGGGGTTCCAGTTCCTTGTTGGAAGCTCACCCTGCTCTGCGCTATATCTAAAGTGAAAGTCAACGTGAGCCCAAGCTTCGAAGTAAGGCCCTGATTATCCTTGCAAAACGAGAGGCGTGCAGCAGCTCCATGAGGCCTTCATCGTTGTTCTGCTTTAGTTTCAAGGTAGTAAGCTTTTCAACACTCCTAGGGGCCTTGCTTCAGCACCCGTTTCAGTACCAGAACACTGCGTAGAACCAGGAAGCTCTGCTCCTGCGTGTATGCTGCGTGTCAACCTAGAAATTAGAGACTGACGGCACAAGGCTAGTTTTCCCATTATGAAAGCTCCGTTGATGCGGCCCCGAAGCTACCTGAAAAGCACTGTTGTTACCGTGCTTTTACTTACAGCCGGCATGGTTCATAGAAGCAAATGAGTTTTCTCGAAAGAAACCTTGTGCTTCCAGTTCCTAGTTGGAAGCTCACCCGGCTCCGCTCTATACCAAACGTGAAAGTCAATGTGAGCACTAGCCTCGAAGTAAGGCCCTGATTATCCTGGCAAAACGGGAGGCGTGCAGCAGCTCCATGAGGCCTTCATCGCTGTTCTGCTTTAGTTTCACGGTAGTAAGCTTTCCAACATTCCTAGGGACTTTGCTTAAGCAACCGTTTCGGTACCAGAACACTGCGTAGAGACAGTAAGCTCTGGTCCTGCGTGTATGCTGCGTGTCAACCTAGAAATTGGAGACTGATGGCATAAGGCTTCTTTTCCCATTATGAAAGCTCCGTTCATGCGGCCTCGAAGCTACCTGAAAAGCATTGTTGTTGCCGGGGTTTTCCTCACTGCCGGCATGGTTCTGAGAAGAAAATGAGTTTTCTCCTAAGAAACCTTGGGGTTCCAGTTCCTTGTTGGAAGCTCACCCTATTCTGCGCTATACCTAAAGTGAAAGTCAACATGAGCCCAAGCTTCGAAGTAAGGCCCTGATTATCCTTGCAAAACGAGAGGCGTGCAGCAGCTCCATGAGGCCTTCATCGTTGTTCTGCTTTAGTTTCAAGGTAGTAAGCTTTTCAACACTCCTAGGGGCCTTGCTTCAGCACCCGTTTCAGTACCAGAACACTGCGTAGAACCAGGAAGCTCTGCTCCTGCGTGTATGCTGCGTGTCAACCTAGAAATTAGAGACTGACGGCACAAGGCTAGTTTTCCCATTATGAAAGCTCCGTTGATGCGGCCCCGAAGCTACCTGAAAAGCACTGTTGTTACCGTGCTTTTACTTACAGCCGGCATGGTTCATAGAAGCAAATGAGTTTTCTCGAAAGAAACCTTGTGCTTCCAGTTCCTAGTTGGAAGCTCACCCGGCTCCGCTCTATACCAAACGTGAAAGTCAATGTGAGCACTAGCCTCGAAGTAAGGCCCTGATTATCCGGGCAAAACGGGAGGCGTGCAGCAGCTCCATGAGGCCTTCATCGCTGTTCTGCTTTAGTTTCACGGTAGTAAGCTTTCCAACATTCCTAGGGACTTTGCTTAAGCAACCGTTTCGGTACCAGAACACTGCGTAGAGACAGTAAGCTCTGGTCCTGCGTGTATGCTGCGTGTCAACCTAGAAATTGGAGACTGATGGCATAAGGCTTCTTTTGCCATTATGAAAGCTCCGTTCATGCGGCCTCGAAGCTACCTGAAAAGCATTGTTGTTGCCGGGGTTTTCCTCACTGCCGGCATGGTTCTGAGAAGAAAATGAGTTTTCTCCTAAGAAACCTTGGGGTTCCAGTTCCTTGTTGGAAGCTCACCCTGCTCTGCGCTATACCTAAAGTGAAAGTCAACGTGAGCCCAAGCTTCGAAGTAAGGCCCTGATTATCCTTGCAAAACGAGAGGCGTGCAGCAGCTCCATGAGGCCTTCATCGTTGTTCTGCTTTAGTTTCAAGGTAGTAAGCTTTTCAACACTCCTAGGGGCCTTGCTTCAGCACCCGTTTCAGTACCAGAACAGTGCGTAGAACCAGGAAGCTCTGCTCCTGTGTGTATGCTGCGTGTCAACCTAGAAATTAGAGACTGACGGCACAAGGCTAGTTTTCCCATTATGAAAGCTCCGTTGATGCGGCCCCGAAGCTACCTGAAAAGCACTGTTGTTACCGTGCTTTTACTTACAGCCGGCATGGTTCATAGAAGCAAATGAGTTTTCTCGAAAGAAACCTTGTGCTTCCAGTTCCTAGTTGGAAGCTCACCCGGCTCCGCTCTATACCAAACGTGAAAGTCAATGTGAGCACTAGCCTCGAAGTAAGGCCCTGATTATCCGGGCAAAACGGGAGGCGTGCAGCAGCTCCATGAGGCCTTCATCGCTGTTCTGCTTTAGTTTCACGGTAGTAAGCTTTCCAACATTCCTAGGGACTTTGCTTAAGCAACCGTTTCGGTACCAGAACACTGCGTAGAGACAGTAAGCTCTGGTCCTGCGTGTATGCTGCGTGTCAACCTAGAAATTGGAGACTGATGGCATAAGGCTTCTTTTGCCATTATGAAAGCTCCGTTCATGCGGCCTCGAAGCTACCTGAAAAGCATTGTTGTTGCCGGGGTTTTCCTCACTGCCGGCATGGTTCTGGGAAGAAAATGAGTTTTCTCCTAAGAAACCTTGGGGTTCCAGTTCCTTGTTGGAAGCTCACCCTGCTCTGCGCTATACCTAAAGTGAAAGTCAACGTGAGCCCAAGCTTCGAAGTAAGGCCCTGATTATCCTTGCAAAACGAGAGGCGTGCAGCAGCTCCATGAGGCCTTCATCGTTGTTCTGCTTTAGTTTCAAGGTAGTAAGCTTTTCAACACTCCTAGGGGCCTTGCTTCAGCACCCGTTTCAGTACCAGAACACTGCGTAGAACCAGGAAGCTCTGCTCCTGCGTGTATGCTGCGTGTCAACCTAGAAATTAGAGACTGACGGCACAAGGCTAGTTTTCCCATTATGAAAGCTCCGTTGATGCGGCCCCGAAGCTACCTGAAAAGCACTGTTGTTACCGTGCTTTTACTTACAGCCGGCATGGTTCATAGAAGCAAATGAGTTTTCTCGAAAGAAACCTTGTGCTTCCAGTTCCTAGTTGGAAGCTCACCCGGCTCCGCTCTATACCAAACGTGAAAGTCAATGTGAGCACTAGCCTCGAAGTAAGGCCCTGATTATCCGGGCAAAACGGGAGGCGTGCAGCAGCTCCATGAGTCCTTCATCGCTGTTCTGCTTTAGTTTCACGGTAGTAAGCTTTCCAACATTCCTAGGGACTTTGCTTAAGCAACCGTTTCGGTACCAGAACACTGCGTAGAGACAGTAAGCTCTGGTCCTGCGTGTATGCTGCGTGTCAACCTAGAAATTGGAGACTGATGGCATAAGGCTTCTTTTGCCATTATGAAAGCTCCGTTCATGCGGCCTCGAAGCTACCTGAAAAGCATTGTTGTTGCCGGGGTTTTCCTCACTGCCGGCATGGTTCTGGGAAGAAAATGAGTTTTCTCCTAAGAAACCTTGGGGTTCCAGTTCCTTGTTGGAAGCTCACCCTGCTCTGCGCTATACCTAAAGTGAAAGTCAACGTGAGCCCAAGCTTCGAAGTAAGGCCCTGATTATCCTTGCAAAACGAGAGGCGTGCAGCAGCTCCATGAGGCCTTCATCGTTGTTCTGCTTTAGTTTCAAGGTAGTAAGCTTTTCAACACTCCTAGGGGCCTTGCTTCAGCACCCGTTTCAGTACCAGAACACTGCGTAGAACCAGGAAGCTCTGCTCCTGCGTGTATGCTGCGTGTCAACCTAGAAATTAGAGACTGACGGCACAAGGCTAGTTTTCCCATTATGAAAGCTCCGTTGATGCGGCCCCGAAGCTACCTGAAAAGCACTGTTGTTACCGTGCTTTTACTTACAGCCGGCATGGTTCATAGAAGCAAATGAGTTTTCTCGAAAGAAACCTTGTGCTTCCAGTTCCTAGTTGGAAGCTCACCCGGCTCCGCTCTATACCAAACGTGAAAGTCAATGTGAGCACTAGCCTCGAAGTAAGGCCCTGATTATCCGGGCAAAACGGGAGGCGTGCAGCAGCTCCATGAGTCCTTCATCGCTGTTCTGCTTTAGTTTCACGGTAGTAAGCTTTCCAACATTCCTAGGGACTTTGCTTAAGCAACCGTTTCGGTACCAGAACACTGCGTAGAGACAGTAAGCTCTGGTCCTGCGTGTATGCTGCGTGTCAACCTAGAAATTGGAGACTGATGGCATAAGGCTTCTTTTGCCATTATGAAAGCTCCGTTCATGCGGCCTCGAAGCTACCTGAAAAGCATTGTTGTTGCCGGGGTTTTCCTCACTGCCGGCATGGTTCTGGGAAGAAAATGAGTTTTCTCCTAAGAAACCTTGGGGTTCCAGTTCCTTGTTGGAAGCTCACCCTGCTCTGCGCTATACCTAAAGTGAAAGTCAACGTGAGCCCAAGCTTCGAAGTAAGGCCCTGATTATCCTTGCAAAACGAGAGGCGTGCAGCAGCTCCATGAGGCCTTCATCGTTGTTCTGCTTTAGTTTCAAGGTAGTAAGCTTTTCAACACTCCTAGGGGCCTTGCTTCAGCACCCGTTTCAGTACCAGAACACTGCGTAGAACCAGGAAGCTCTGCTCCTGCGTGTATGCTGCGTGTCAACCTAGAAATTAGAGACTGACGGCACAAGGCTAGTTTTCCCATTATGAAAGCTCCGTTGATGCGGCCCCGAAGCTACCTGAAAAGCACTGTTGTTACCGTGCTTTTACTTACAGCCGGCATGGTTCATAGAAGCAAATGAGTTTTCTCGAAAGAAACCTTGTGCTTCCAGTTCCTAGTTGGAAGCTCACCCGGCTCCGCTCTATACCAAACGTGAAAGTCAATGTGAGCACTAGCCTCGAAGTAAGGCCCTGATTATCCGGGCAAAACGGGAGGCGTGCAGCAGCTCCATGAGGCCTTCATCGCTGTTCTGCTTTAGTTTCACGGTAGTAAGCTTTCCAACATTCCTAGGGACTTTGCTTAAGCAACCGTTTCGGTACCAGAACACTGCGTAGAGACAGTAAGCTCTGGTCCTGCGTGTATGCTGCGTGTCAACCTAGAAATTGGAGACTGATGGCATAAGGCTTCTTTTCCCATTATGAAAGCTCCGTTCATGCGGCCTCGAAGCTACCTGAAAAGCATTGTTGTTGCCGGGGTTTTCCTCACTGCCGGCATGGTTCTGGGAAGAAAATGAGTTTTCTCCTAAGAAACCTTGGGGTTCCAGTTCCTTGTTGGAAGCTCACCCTGCTCTGCGCTATACCTAAAGTGAAAGTCAACGTGAGCCCAAGCTTCGAAGTAAGGCCCTGATTATCCTTGCAAAACGAGAGGCGTGCAGCAGCTCCATGAGGCCTTCATCGTTGTTCTGCTTTAGTTTCAAGGTAGTAAGCTTTTCAACACTCCTAGGGGCCTTGCTTCAGCACCCGTTTCAGTACCAGAACACTGCGTAGAACCAGGAAGCTCTGCTCCTGCGTGTATGCTGCGTGTCAACCTAGAAATTAGAGACTGACGGCACAAGGCTAGTTTTCCCATTATGAAAGCTCCGTTGATGCGGCCCCGAAGCTACCTGAAAAGCACTGTTGTTACCGTGCTTTTACTTACAGCCGGCATGGTTCATAGAAGCAAATGAGTTTTCTCGAAAGAAACCTTGTGCTTCCAGTTCCTAGTTGGAAGCTCACCCGGCTCCGCTCTATACCAAACGTGAAAGTCAATGTGAGCACTAGCCTCGAAGTAAGGCCCTGATTATCCGGGCAAAACGGGAGGCGTGCAGCAGCTCCATGAGGCCTTCATCGCTGTTCTGCTTTAGTTTCACGGTAGTAAGCTTTCCAACATTCCTAGGGACTTTGCTTAAGCAACCGTTTCGGTACCAGAACACTGCGTAGAGACAGTAAGCTCTGGTCCTGCGTGTATGCTGCGTGTCAACCTAGAAATTGGAGACTGATGGCATAAGGCTTCTTTTCCCATTATGAAAGCTCCGTTCATGCGGCCTCGAAGCTACCTGAAAAGCATTGTTGTTGCCGGGGTTTTCCTCACTGCCGGCATGGTTCTGGGAAGAAAATGAGTTTTCTCCTAAGAAACCTTGGGGTTCCAGTTCCTTGTTGGAAGCTCACCCTGCTCTGCGCTATACCTAAAGTGAAAGTCAACGTGAGCCCAAGCTTCGAAGTAAGGCCCTGATTATCCTTGCAAAACGAGAGGCGTGCAGCAGCTCCATGAGGCCTTCATCGTTGTTCTGCTTTAGTTTCAAGGTAGTAAGCTTTTCAACACTCCTAGGGGCCTTGCTTCAGCACCCGTTTCAGTACCAGAACACTGCGTAGAACCAGGAAGCTCTGCTCCTGCGTGTATGCTGCGTGTCAACCTAGAAATTAGAGACTGACGGCACAAGGCTAGTTTTCCCATTATGAAAGCTCCGTTGATGCGGCCCCGAAGCTACCTGAAAAGCACTGTTGTTACCGTGCTTTTACTTACAGCCGGCATGGTTCATAGAAGCAAATGAGTTTTCTCGAAAGAAACCTTGTGCTTCCAGTTCCTAGTTGGAAGCTCACCCGGCTCCGCTCTATACCAAACGTGAAAGTCAATGTGAGCACTAGCCTCGAAGTAAGGCCCTGATTATCCGGGCAAAACGGGAGGCGTGCAGCAGCTCCATGAGGCCTTCATCGCTGTTCTGCTTTAGTTTCACGGTAGTAAGCTTTCCAACATTCCTAGGGACTTTGCTTAAGCAACCGTTTCGGTACCAGAACACTGCGTAGAGACAGTAAGCTCTGGTCCTGCGTGTATGCTGCGTGTCAACCTAGAAATTGGAGACTGATGGCATAAGGCTTCTTTTGCCATTATGAAAGCTCCGTTCATGCGGCCTCGAAGCTACCTGAAAAGCATTGTTGTTGCCGGGGTTTTCCTCACTGCCGGCATGGTTCTGGGAAGAAAATGAGTTTTCTCCTAAGAAACCTTGGGGTTCCAGTTCCTTGTTGGAAGCTCACCCTGCTCTGCGCTATACCTAAAGTGAAAGTCAACGTGAGCCCAAGCTTCGAAGTAAGGCCCTGATTATCCTTGCAAAACGAGAGGCGTGCAGCAGCTCCATGAGGCCTTCATCGTTGTTCTGCTTTAGTTTCAAGGTAGTAAGCTTTTCAACACTCCTAGGGGCCTTGCTTCAGCACCCGTTTCAGTACCAGAACACTGCGTAGAACCAGGAAGCTCTGCTCCTGCGTGTATGCTGCGTGTCAACCTAGAAATTAGAGACTGACGGCACAAGGCTAGTTTTCCCATTATGAAAGCTCCGTTGATGCGGCCCCGAAGCTACCTGAAAAGCACTGTTGTTACCGTGCTTTTACTTACAGCCGGCATGGTTCATAGAAGCAAATGAGTTTTCTCGAAAGAAACCTTGTGCTTCCAGTTCCTAGTTGGAAGCTCACCCGGCTCCGCTCTATACCAAACGTGAAAGTCAATGTGAGCACTAGCCTCGAAGTAAGGCCCTGATTATCCGGGCAAAACGGGAGGCGTGCAGCAGCTCCATGAGGCCTTCATCGCTGTTCTGCTTTAGTTTCACGGTAGTAAGCTTTCCAACATTCCTAGGGACTTTGCTTAAGCAACCGTTTCGGTACCAGAACACTGCGTAGAGACAGTAAGCTCTGGTCCTGCGTGTATGCTGCGTGTCAACCTAGAAATTGGAGACTGATGGCATAAGGCTTCTTTTGCCATTATGAAAGCTCCGTTCATGCGGCCTCGAAGCTACCTGAAAAGCATTGTTGTTGCCGGGGTTTTCCTCACTGCCGGCATGGTTCTGGGAAGAAAATGAGTTTTCTCCTAAGAAACCTTGGGGTTCCAGTTCCTTGTTGGAAGCTCACCCTGCTCTGCGCTATACCTAAAGTGAAAGTCAACGTGAGCCCAAGCTTCGAAGTAAGGCCCTGATTATCCTTGCAAAACGAGAGGCGTGCAGCAGCTCCATGAGGCCTTCATCGTTGTTCTGCTTTAGTTTCAAGGTAGTAAGCTTTTCAACACTCCTAGGGGCCTTGCTTCAGCACCCGTTTCAGTACCAGAACACTGCGTAGAACCAGGAAGCTCTGCTCCTGCGTGTATGCTGCGTGTCAACCTAGAAATTAGAGACTGACGGCACAAGGCTAGTTTTCCCATTATGAAAGCTCCGTTGATGCGGCCCCGAAGCTACCTGAAAAGCACTGTTGTTACCGTGCTTTTACTTACAGCCGGCATGGTTCATAGAAGCAAATGAGTTTTCTCGAAAGAAACCTTGTGCTTCCAGTTCCTAGTTGGAAGCTCACCCGGCTCCGCTCTATACCAAACGTGAAAGTCAATGTGAGCACTAGCCTCGAAGTAAGGCCCTGATTATCCTGGCAAAACGGGAGGCGTGCAGCAGCTCCATGAGGCCTTCATCGCTGTTCTGCTTTAGTTTCACGGTAGTAAGCTTTCCAACATTCCTAGGGACTTTGCTTAAGCAACCGTTTCGGTACCAGAACACTGCGTAGAGACAGTAAGCTCTGGTCCTGCGTGTATGCTGCGTGTCAACCTAGAAATTGGAGACTGATGGCATAAGGCTTCTTTTGCCATTATGAAAGCTCCGTTCATGCGGCCTCGAAGCTACCTGAAAAGCATTGTTGTTGCCGGGGTTTTCCTCACTGCCGGCATGGTTCTGGGAAGAAAATGAGTTTTCTCCTAAGAAACCTTGGGGTTCCAGTTCCTTGTTGGAAGCTCACCCTATTCTGCGCTATACCTAAAGTGAAAGTCAACATGAGCCCAAGCTTCGAAGTAAGGCCCTGATTATCCTTGCAAAACGAGAGGCGTGCAGCAGCTCCATGAGGCCTTCATCGTTGTTCTGCTTTAGTTTCAAGGTAGTAAGCTTTTCAACACTCCTAGGGGCCTTGCTTCAGCACCCGTTTCAGTACCAGAACACTGCGTAGAACCAGGAAGCTCTGCTCCTGCGTGTATGCTGCGTGTCAACCTAGAAATTAGAGACTGACGGCACAAGGCTAGTTTTCCCATTATGAAAGCTCCGTTGATGCGGCCCCGAAGCTACCTGAAAAGCACTGTTGTTACCGTGCTTTTACTTACAGCCGGCATGGTTCATAGAAGCAAATGAGTTTTCTCGAAAGAAACCTTGTGCTTCCAGTTCCTAGTTGGAAGCTCACCCGGCTCCGCTCTATACCAAACGTGAAAGTCAATGTGAGCACTAGCCTCGAAGTAAGGCCCTGATTATCCGGGCAAAACGGGAGGCGTGCAGCAGCTCCATGAGGCCTTCATCGCTGTTCTGCTTTAGTTTCACGGTAGTAAGCTTTCCAACATTCCTAGGGACTTTGCTTAAGCAACCGTTTCGGTACCAGAACACTGCGTAGAGACAGTAAGCTCTGGTCCTGCGTGTATGCTGCGTGTCAACCTAGAAATTGGAGACTGATGGCATAAGGCTTCTTTTGCCATTATGAAAGCTCCGTTCATGCGGCCTCGAAGCTACCTGAAAAGCATTGTTGTTGCCGGGGTTTTCCTCACTGCCGGCATGGTTCTGGGAAGAAAATGAGTTTTCTCCTAAGAAACCTTGGGGTTCCAGTTCCTTGTTGGAAGCTCACCCTGCTCTGCGCTATACCTAAAGTGAAAGTCAACGTGAGCCCAAGCTTCGAAGTAAGGCCCTGATTATCCTTGCAAAACGAGAGGCGTGCAGCAGCTCCATGAGGCCTTCATCGTTGTTCTGCTTTAGTTTCAAGGTAGTAAGCTTTTCAACACTCCTAGGGGCCTTGCTTCAGCACCCGTTTCAGTACCAGAACACTGCGTAGAACCAGGAAGCTCTGCTCCTGCGTGTATGCTGCGTGTCAACCTAGAAATTAGAGACTGACGGCACAAGGCTAGTTTTCCCATTATGAAAGCTCCGTTGATGCGGCCCCGAAGCTACCTGAAAAGCACTGTTGTTACCGTGCTTTTACTTACAGCCGGCATGGTTCATAGAAGCAAATGAGTTTTCTCGAAAGAAACCTTGTGCTTCCAGTTCCTAGTTGGAAGCTCACCCGGCTCCGCTCTATACCAAACGTGAAAGTCAATGTGAGCACTAGCCTCGAAGTAAGGCCCTGATTATCCTGGCAAAACGGGAGGCGTGCAGCAGCTCCATGAGGCCTTCATCGCTGTTCTGCTTTAGTTTCACGGTAGTAAGCTTTCCAACATTCCTAGGGACTTTGCTTAAGCAACCGTTTCGGTACCAGAACACTGCGTAGAGACAGTAAGCTCTGGTCCTGCGTGTATGCTGCGTGTCAACCTAGAAATTGGAGACTGATGGCATAAGGCTTCTTTTCCCATTATGAAAGCTCCGTTCATGCGGCCTCGAAGCTACCTGAAAAGCATTTTTGTTGCCGGGGTTTTCCTCACTGCCGGCATGGTTCTGAGAAGAAAATGAGTTTTCTCCTAAGAAACCTTGGGGTTCCAGTTCCTTGTTGGAAGCTCACCCTGCTCTGCGGTATACCTAAAGTGAAAGTCAACGTGAGCCCAAGCTTCGAAGTAAGGCCCTGATTATCCTTGCAAAACGAGAGGCGTGCAGCAGCTCCATGAGGCCTTCATCGTTGTTCTGCTTTAGTTTCAAGGTAGTAAGCTTTTCAACACTCCTAGGGGCCTTGCTTCAGCACCCGTTTCAGTACCAGAACACTGCGTAGAACCAGGAAGCTCTGCTCCTGCGTGTATGCTGCGTGTCAACCTAGAAATTAGAGACTGACGGCACAAGGCTAGTTTTCCCATTATGAAAGCTCCGTTGATGCGGCCCCGAAGCTACCTGAAAAGCACTGTTGTTACCGTGCTTTTACTTACAGCCGGCATGGTTCATAGAAGCAAATGAGTTTTCTCGAAAGAAACCTTGTGCTTCCAGTTCCTAGTTGGAAGCTCACCCGGCTCCGCTCTATACCAAACGTGAAAGTCAATGTGAGCACTAGCCTCGAAGTAAGGCCCTGATTATCCTGGCAAAACGGGAGGCGTGCAGCAGCTCCATGAGGCCTTCATCGCTGTTCTGCTTTAGTTTCACGGTAGTAAGCTTTCCAACATTCCTAGGGACTTTGCTTAAGCAACCGTTTCGGTACCAGAACACTGCGTAGAGACAGTAAGCTCTGGTCCTGCGTGTATGCTGCGTGTCAACCTAGAAATTGCAGACTGATGGCATAAGGCTTCTTTTCCCATTATGAAAGCTCCGTTCATGCGGCCTCGAAGCTACCTGAAAAGCATTGTTGTTGCCGGGGTTTTCCTCACTGCCGGCATGGTTCTGAGAAGAAAATGAGTTTTCTCCTAAGAAACCTTGGGGTTCCAGTTCCTTGTTGGAAGCTCACCCTGCTCTGCGCTATACCTAAAGTGAAAGTCAACGTGAGCCCAAGCTTCGAAGTAAGGCCCTGATTATCCTTGCAAAACGAGAGGCGTGCAGCAGCTCCATGAGGCCTTCATCGTTGTTCTGCTTTAGTTTCAAGGTAGTAAGCTTTTCAACACTCCTAGGGGCCTTGCTTCAGCACCCGTTTCAGTACCAGAACACTGCGTAGAACCAGGAAGCTCTGCTCCTGCGTGTATGCTGCGTGTCAACCTAGAAATTAGAGACTGACGGCACAAGGCTAGTTTTCCCATTATGAAAGCTCCGTTGATGCGGCCCCGAAGCTACCTGAAAAGCACTGTTGTTACCGTGCTTTTACTTACAGCCGGCATGGTTCATAGAAGCAAATGAGTTTTCTCGAAAGAAACCTTGTGCTTCCAGTTCCTAGTTGGAAGCTCACCCGGCTCCGCTCTATACCAAACGTGAAAGTCAATGTGAGCACTAGCCTCGAAGTAAGGCCCTGATTATCCTGGCAAAACGGGAGGCGTGCAGCAGCTCCATGAGGCCTTCATCGCTGTTCTGCTTTAGTTTCACGGTAGTAAGCTTTCCAACATTCCTAGGGACTTTGCTTAAGCAACCGTTTCGGTACCAGAACACTGCGTAGAGACAGTAAGCTCTGGTCCTGCATGTATGCTGCGTGTCAACCTAGAAATTGGAGACTGATGGCATAAGGCTTCTTTTCCCATTATGAAAGCTCCGTTCATGCGGCCTCGAAGCTACCTGAAAAGCATTGTTGTTGCCGGGGTTTTCCTCACTGCCGGCATGGTTCTGGGAAGAAAATGAGTTTTCTCCTAAGAAACCTTGGGGTTCCAGTTCCT
Organism: Eubalaena glacialis; assembly: GCF_028564815.1. NCBI lineage: Eukaryota > Metazoa > Chordata > Mammalia > Artiodactyla > Balaenidae > Eubalaena > Eubalaena glacialis. The sequence goes on from NC_083725.1 coordinate 29,818,395, forward strand.
TGTTGGAAGCTCACCCTGTTCTGCGCTATACCTAAAGTGAAAGTCAACGTGAGCCCAAGCTTCAAAGTAAGGCCCTGATTATCCTTGCAAAACGAGAGGCGTGCAGCAGCTCCATGAGGCCTTCATCGTTGTTCTGCTTTAGTTTCAAGGTAGTAAGCTTTTCAACACTCCTAGGGGCCTTGCTTCAGCACCCGTTTCAGTACCAGAACACTGCGTAGAACCAGGAAGCTCTGCTCCTGCGTGTATGCTGCGTGTCAACCTAGAAATTAGAGACTGACGGCACAAGGCTAGTTTTCCCATTATGAAAGCTCCGTTGATGCGGCCCCGAAGCTACCTGAAAAGCACTGTTGTTACCGTGCTTTTACTTACAGCCGGCATGGTTCATAGAAGCAAATGAGTTTTCTCGAAAGAAACCTTGTGCTTCCAGTTCCTAGTTGGAAGCTCACCCGGCTCCGCTCTATACCAAACGTGAAAGTCAATGTGAGCACTAGCCTCGAAGTAAGGCCCTGATTATCCTGGCAAAACGGGAGGCGTGCAGCAGCTCCATGAGGCCTTCATCGCTGTTCTGCTTTAGTTTCACGGTAGTAAGCTTTCCAACATTCCTAGGGACTTTGCTTAAGCAACCGTTTCGGTACCAGAACACTGCGTAGAGACAGTAAGCTCTGGTCCTGCGTGTATGCTGCGTGTCAACCTAGAAATTGGAGACTGATGGCATAAGGCTTCTTTTGCCATTATGAAAGCTCCGTTCATGCGGCCTCGAAGCTACCTGAAAAGCATTGTTGTTGCCGGGGTTTTCCTCACTGCCGGCATGGTTCTGGGAAGAAAATGAGTTTTCTCCTAAGAAACCTTGGGGTTCCAGTTCCTTGTTGGAAGCTCACCCTGCTCTGCGCTATACCTAAAGTGAAAGTCAACGTGAGCCCAAGCTTCGAAGTAAGGCCCTGATTATCCTTGCAAAACGAGAGGCGTGCAGCAGCTCCATGAGGCCTTCATCGTTGTTCTGCTTTAGTTTCAAGGTAGTAAGCTTTTCAACACTCCTAGGGGCCTTGCTTCAGCACCCGTTTCAGTACCAGAACACTGCGTAGAACCAGGAAGCTCTGCTCCTGCGTGTATGCTGCGTGTCAACCTAGAAATTAGAGACTGACGGCACAAGGCTAGTTTTCCCATTATGAAAGCTCCGTTGATGCGGCCCCGAAGCTACCTGAAAAGCACTGTTGTTACCGTGCTTTTACTTACAGCCGGCATGGTTCATAGAAGCAAATGAGTTTTCTCGAAAGAAACCTTGTGCTTCCAGTTCCTAGTTGGAAGCTCACCCGGCTCCGCTCTATACCAAACGTGAAAGTCAATGTGAGCACTAGCCTCGAAGTAAGGCCCTGATTATCCGGGCAAAACGGGAGGCGTGCAGCAGCTCCATGAGGCCTTCATCGCTGTTCTGCTTTAGTTTCACGGTAGTAAGCTTTCCAACATTCCTAGGGACTTTGCTTAAGCAACCGTTTCGGTACCAGAACACTGCGTAGAGACAGTAAGCTCTGGTCCTGCGTGTATGCTGCGTGTCAACCTAGAAATTGGAGACTGATGGCATAAGGCTTCTTTTGCCATTATGAAAGCTCCGTTCATGCGGCCTCGAAGCTACCTGAAAAGCATTGTTGTTGCCGGGGTTTTCCTCACTGCCGGCATGGTTCTGGGAAGAAAATGAGTTTTCTCCTAAGAAACCTTGGGGTTCCAGTTCCTTGTTGGAAGCTCACCCTGCTCTGCGCTATACCTAAAGTGAAAGTCAACGTGAGCCCAAGCTTCGAAGTAAGGCCCTGATTATCCTTGCAAAACGAGAGGCGTGCAGCAGCTCCATGAGGCCTTCATCGTTGTTCTGCTTTAGTTTCAAGGTAGTAAGCTTTTCAACACTCCTAGGGGCCTTGCTTCAGCACCCGTTTCAGTACCAGAACACTGCGTAGAACCAGGAAGCTCTGCTCCTGCGTGTATGCTGCGTGTCAACCTAGAAATTAGAGACTGACGGCACAAGGCTAGTTTTCCCATTATGAAAGCTCCGTTGATGCGGCCCCGAAGCTACCTGAAAAGCACTGTTGTTACCGTGCTTTTACTTACAGCCGGCATGGTTCATAGAAGAAAATGAGTTTTCTCGAAAGAAACCTTGTGCTTCCAGTTCCTAGTTGGAAGCTCACCCGGCTCCGCTCTATACCAAACGTGAAAGTCAATGTGAGCACTAGCCTCGAAGTAAGGCCCTGATTATCCTGGCAAAACGGGAGGCGTGCAGCAGCTCCATGAGGCCTTCATCGCTGTTCTGCTTTAGTTTCACGGTAGTAAGCTTTCCAACATTCCTAGGGACTTTGCTTAAGCAACCGTTTCGGTACCAGAACACTGCGTAGAGACAGTAAGCTCTGGTCCTGCGTGTATGCTGCGTGTCAACCTAGAAATTGGAGACTGATGGCATAAGGCTTCTTTTCCCATTATGAAAGCTCCGTTCATGCGGCCTCGAAGCTACCTGAAAAGCATTGTTGTTGCCGGGGTTTTCCTCACTGCCGGCATGGTTCTGAGAAGAAAATGAGTTTTCTCCTAAGAAACCTTGGGGTTCCAGTTCCTTGTTGGAAGCTCACCCTATTCTGCGCTATACCTAAAGTGAAAGTCAACATGAGCCCAAGCTTCGAAGTAAGGCCCTGATTATCCTTGCAAAACGAGAGGCGTGCAGCAGCTCCATGAGGCCTTCATCGTTGTTCTGCTTTAGTTTTAAGGTAGTAAGCTTTTCAACACTCCTAGGGGCCTTGCTTCAGCACCCGTTTCAGTACCAGAACACTGCGTAGAACCAGGAAGCTCTGCTCCTGCGTGTATGCTGCGTGTCAACCTAGAAATTAGAGACTGACGGCACAAGGCTAGTTTTCCCATTATGAAAGCTCCGTTGATGCGGCCCCGAAGCTACCTGAAAAGCACTGTTGTTACCGTGCTTTTACTTACAGCCGGCATGGTTCATAGAAGCAAATGAGTTTTCTCGAAAGAAACCTTGTGCTTCCAGTTCCTAGTTGGAAGCTCACCCGGCTCCGCTCTATACCAAACGTGAAAGTCAATGTGAGCACTAGCCTCGAAGTAAGGCCCTGATTATCCTGGCAAAACGGGAGGCGTGCAGCAGCTCCATGAGGCCTTCATCGCTGTTCTGCTTTAGTTTCACGGTAGTAAGCTTTCCAACATTCCTAGGGACTTTGCTTAAGCAACCGTTTCGGTACCAGAACACTGCGTAGAGACAGTAAGCTCTGGTCCTGCGTGTATGCTGCGTGTCAACCTAGAAATTGGAGACTGATGGCATAAGGCTTCTTTTCCCATTATGAAAGCTCCGTTCATGCGGCCTCGAAGCTACCTGAAAAGCATTTTTGTTGCCGGGGTTTTCCTCACTGCCGGCATGGTTCTGAGAAGAAAATGAGTTTTCTCCTAAGAAACCTTGGGGTTCCAGTTCCTTGTTGGAAGCTCACCCTGCTCTGCGGTATACCTAAAGTGAAAGTCAACGTGAGCCCAAGCTTCGAAGTAAGGCCCTGATTATCCTTGCAAAACGAGAGGCGTGCAGCAGCTCCATGAGGCCTTCATCGTTGTTCTGCTTTAGTTTCAAGGTAGTAAGCTTTTCAACACTCCTAGGGGCCTTGCTTCAGCACCCGTTTCAGTACCAGAACACTGCGTAGAACCAGGAAGCTCTGCTCCTGCGTGTATGCTGCGTGTCAACCTAGAAATTAGAGACTGACGGCACAAGGCTAGTTTTCCCATTATGAAAGCTCCGTTGATGCGGCCCCGAAGCTACCTGAAAAGCACTGTTGTTACCGTGCTTTTACTTACAGCCGGCATGGTTCATAGAAGCAAATGAGTTTTCTCGAAAGAAACCTTGTGCTTCCAGTTCCTAGTTGGAAGCTCACCCGGCTCCGCTCTATACCAAACGTGAAAGTCAATGTGAGCACTAGCCTCGAAGTAAGGCCCTGATTATCCTGGCAAAACGGGAGGCGTGCAGCAGCTCCATGAGGCCTTCATCGCTGTTCTGCTTTAGTTTCACGGTAGTAAGCTTTCCAACATTCCTAGGGACTTTGCTTAAGCAACCGTTTCGGTACCAGAACACTGCGTAGAGACAGTAAGCTCTGGTCCTGCGTGTATGCTGCGTGTCAACCTAGAAATTGCAGACTGATGGCATAAGGCTTCTTTTCCCATTATGAAAGCTCCGTTCATGCGGCCTCGAAGCTACCTGAAAAGCATTGTTGTTGCCGGGGTTTTCCTCACTGCCGGCATGGTTCTGAGAAGAAAATGAGTTTTCTCCTAAGAAACCTTGGGGTTCCAGTTCCTTGTTGGAAGCTCACCCTGCTCTGCGCTATACCTAAAGTGAAAGTCAACGTGAGCCCAAGCTTCGAAGTAAGGCCCTGATTATCCTTGCAAAACGAGAGGCGTGCAGCAGCTCCATGAGGCCTTCATCGTTGTTCTGCTTTAGTTTCAAGGTAGTAAGCTTTTCAACACTCCTAGGGGCCTTGCTTCAGCACCCGTTTCAGTACCAGAACACTGCGTAGAACCAGGAAGCTCTGCTCCTGCGTGTATGCTGCGTGTCAACCTAGAAATTAGAGACTGACGGCACAAGGCTAGTTTTCCCATTATGAAAGCTCCGTTGATGCGGCCCCGAAGCTACCTGAAAAGCACTGTTGTTACCGTGCTTTTACTTACAGCCGGCATGGTTCATAGAAGCAAATGAGTTTTCTCGAAAGAAACCTTGTGCTTCCAGTTCCTAGTTGGAAGCTCACCCGGCTCCGCTCTATACCAAACGTGAAAGTCAATGTGAGCACTAGCCTCGAAGTAAGGCCCTGATTATCCTGGCAAAACGGGAGGCGTGCAGCAGCTCCATGAGGCCTTCATCGCTGTTCTGCTTTAGTTTCACGGTAGTAAGCTTTCCAACATTCCTAGGGACTTTGCTTAAGCAACCGTTTCGGTACCAGAACACTGCGTAGAGACAGTAAGCTCTGGTCCTGCATGTATGCTGCGTGTCAACCTAGAAATTGGAGACTGATGGCATAAGGCTTCTTTTCCCATTATGAAAGCTCCGTTCATGCGGCCTCGAAGCTACCTGAAAAGCATTGTTGTTGCCGGGGTTTTCCTCACTGCCGGCATGGTTCTGGGAAGAAAATGAGTTTTCTCCTAAGAAACCTTGGGGTTCCAGTTCCTTGTTGGAAGCTCACCCTGTTCTGCGCTATACCTAAAGTGAAAGTCAACGTGAGCCCAAGCTTCAAAGTAAGGCCCTGATTATCCTTGCAAAACGAGAGGCGTGCAGCAGCTCCATGAGGCCTTCATCGTTGTTCTGCTTTAGTTTCAAGGTAGTAAGCTTTTCAACACTCCTAGGGGCCTTGCTTCAGCACCCGTTTCAGTACCAGAACACTGCGTAGAACCAGGAAGCTCTGCTCCTGCGTGTATGCTGCGTGTCAACCTAGAAATTAGAGACTGACGGCACAAGGCTAGTTTTCCCATTATGAAAGCTCCGTTGATGCGGCCCCGAAGCTACCTGAAAAGCACTGTTGTTACCGTGCTTTTACTTACAGCCGGCATGGTTCATAGAAGCAAATGAGTTTTCTCGAAAGAAACCTTGTGCTTCCAGTTCCTAGTTGGAAGCTCACCCGGCTCCGCTCTATACCAAACGTGAAAGTCAATGTGAGCACTAGCCTCGAAGTAAGGCCCTGATTATCCTGGCAAAACGGGAGGCGTGCAGCAGCTCCATGAGGCCTTCATCGCTGTTCTGCTTTAGTTTCACGGTAGTAAGCTTTCCAACATTCCTAGGGACTTTGCTTAAGCAACCGTTTCGGTACCAGAACACTGCGTAGAGACAGTAAGCTCTGGTCCTGCGTGTATGCTGCGTGTCAACCTAGAAATTGGAGACTGATGGCATAAGGCTTCTTTTGCCATTATGAAAGCTCCGTTCATGCGGCCTCGAAGCTACCTGAAAAGCATTGTTGTTGCCGGGGTTTTCCTCACTGCCGGCATGGTTCTGGGAAGAAAATGAGTTTTCTCCTAAGAAACCTTGGGGTTCCAGTTCCTTGTTGGAAGCTCACCCTGCTCTGCGCTATACCTAAAGTGAAAGTCAACGTGAGCCCAAGCTTCGAAGTAAGGCCCTGATTATCCTTGCAAAACGAGAGGCGTGCAGCAGCTCCATGAGGCCTTCATCGTTGTTCTGCTTTAGTTTCAAGGTAGTAAGCTTTTCAACACTCCTAGGGGCCTTGCTTCAGCACCCGTTTCAGTACCAGAACACTGCGTAGAACCAGGAAGCTCTGCTCCTGCGTGTATGCTGCGTGTCAACCTAGAAATTAGAGACTGACGGCACAAGGCTAGTTTTCCCATTATGAAAGCTCCGTTGATGCGGCCCCGAAGCTACCTGAAAAGCACTGTTGTTACCGTGCTTTTACTTACAGCCGGCATGGTTCATAGAAGCAAATGAGTTTTCTCGAAAGAAACCTTGTGCTTCCAGTTCCTAGTTGGAAGCTCACCCGGCTCCGCTCTATACCAAACGTGAAAGTCAATGTGAGCACTAGCCTCGAAGTAAGGCCCTGATTATCCGGGCAAAACGGGAGGCGTGCAGCAGCTCCATGAGGCCTTCATCGCTGTTCTGCTTTAGTTTCACGGTAGTAAGCTTTCCAACATTCCTAGGGACTTTGCTTAAGCAACCGTTTCGGTACCAGAACACTGCGTAGAGACAGTAAGCTCTGGTCCTGCGTGTATGCTGCGTGTCAACCTAGAAATTGGAGACTGATGGCATAAGGCTTCTTTTGCCATTATGAAAGCTCCGTTCATGCGGCCTCGAAGCTACCTGAAAAGCATTGTTGTTGCCGGGGTTTTCCTCACTGCCGGCATGGTTCTGGGAAGAAAATGAGTTTTCTCCTAAGAAACCTTGGGGTTCCAGTTCCTTGTTGGAAGCTCACCCTGCTCTGCGCTATACCTAAAGTGAAAGTCAACGTGAGCCCAAGCTTCGAAGTAAGGCCCTGATTATCCTTGCAAAACGAGAGGCGTGCAGCAGCTCCATGAGGCCTTCATCGTTGTTCTGCTTTAGTTTCAAGGTAGTAAGCTTTTCAACACTCCTAGGGGCCTTGCTTCAGCACCCGTTTCAGTACCAGAACACTGCGTAGAACCAGGAAGCTCTGCTCCTGCGTGTATGCTGCGTGTCAACCTAGAAATTAGAGACTGACGGCACAAGGCTAGTTTTCCCATTATGAAAGCTCCGTTGATGCGGCCCCGAAGCTACCTGAAAAGCACTGTTGTTACCGTGCTTTTACTTACAGCCGGCATGGTTCATAGAAGCAAATGAGTTTTCTCGAAAGAAACCTTGTGCTTCCAGTTCCTAGTTGGAAGCTCACCCGGCTCCGCTCTATACCAAACGTGAAAGTCAATGTGAGCACTAGCCTCGAAGTAAGGCCCTGATTATCCGGGCAAAACGAGAGGCGTGCAGCAGCTCCATGAGGCCTTCATCGCTGTTCTGCTTTAGTTTCACGGTAGTAAGCTTTCCAACATTCCTAGGGACTTTGCTTAAGCAACCGTTTCGGTACCAGAACACTGCGTAGAGACAGTAAGCTCTGGTCCTGCGTGTATGCTGCGTGTCAACCTAGAAATTGGAGACTGATGGCATAAGGCTTCTTTTCCCATTATGAAAGCTCCGTTCATGCGGCCTCGAAGCTACCTGAAAAGCATTGTTGTTGCCGGGGTTTTCCTCACTGCCGGCATGGTTCTGAGAAGAAAATGAGTTTTCTCCTAAGAAACCTTGGGGTTCCAGTTCCTTGTTGGAAGCTCACCCTATTCTGCGCTATACCTAAAGTGAAAGTCAACGTGAGCCCAAGCTTCGAAGTAAGGCCCTGATTATCCTTGCAAAACGAGAGGCGTGCAGCAGCTCCATGAGGCCTTCATCGTTGTTCTGCTTTAGTTTTAAGGTAGTAAGCTTTTCAACACTCCTAGGGGCCTTGCTTCAGCACCCGTTTCAGTACCAGAACACTGCGTAGAACCAGGAAGCTCTGCTCCTGCGTGTATGCTGCGTGTCAACCTAGAAATTAGAGACTGACGGCACAAGGCTAGTTTTCCCATTATGAAAGCTCCGTTGATGCGGCCCCGAAGCTACCTGAAAAGCACTGTTGTTACCGTGCTTTTACTTACACCCGGCATGGTTCATAGAAGAAAATGAGTTTTCTCGAAAGAAACCTTGTGCTTCCAGTTCCTAGTTGGAAGCTCACCCGGCTCCGCTCTATACCAAACGTGAAAGTCAATGTGAGCACTAGCCTCGAAGTAAGGCCCTGATTATCCGGGCAAAACGGGAGGCGTGCAGCAGCTCCATGAGGCCTTCATCGCTGTTCTGCTTTAGTTTCACGGTAGTAAGATTTCCAACATTCCTAGGGACTTTGCTTAAGCAACCGTTTCGGTACCAGAACACTGCGTAGAGACAGTAAGCTCTGGTCCTGCGTGTATGCTGCGTGTCAACCTAGAAATTGCAGACTGATGGCATAAGGCTTCTTTTGCCATTATGAAAGCTCCGTTCATGCGGCCTCGAAGCTACCTGAAAAGCATTGTTGTTGCCGGGGTTTTCCTCACTGCCGGCATGGTTCTGAGAAGAAAATGAGTTTTCTCCTAAGAAACCTTGGGGTTCCAGTTCCTTGTTGGAAGCTCACCCTGCTCTGCGCTATACCTAAAGTGAAAGTCAACGTGAGCCCAAGCTTCGAAGTAAGGCCCTGATTATCCTTGCAAAACGAGAGGCGTGCAGCAGCTCCATGAGGCCTTCATCGTTGTTCTGCTTTAGTTTCAAGGTAGTAAGCTTTTCAACACTCCTAGGGGCCTTGCTTCAGCACCCGTTTCAGTACCAGAACACTGCGTAGAACCAGGAAGCTCTGCTCCTGCGTGTATGCTGCGTGTCAACCTAGAAATTAGAGACTGACGGCACAAGGCTAGTTTTCCCATTATGAAAGCTCCGTTGATGCGGCCCCGAAGCTACCTGAAAAGCACTGTTGTTACCGTGCTTTTACTTACAGCCGGCATGGTTCATAGAAGAAAATGAGTTTTCTCGAAAGAAACCTTGTGCTTCCAGTTCCTAGTTGGAAGCTCACCCGGCTCCGCTCTATACCAAACGTGAAAGTCAATGTGAGCACTAGCCTCGAAGTAAGGCCCTGATTATCCTGGCAAAACGGGAGGCGTGCAGCAGCTCCATGAGGCCTTCATCGCTATTCTGCTTTAGTTTCACGGTAGTAAGCTTTCCAACATTCCTAGGGACTTTGCTTAAGCAACCGTTTCGGTACCAGAACACTGCGTAGAGACAGTAAGCTCTGGTCCTGCGTGTATGCTGCGTGTCAACCTAGAAATTGGAGACTGATGGCATAAGGCTTCTTTTGCCATTATGAAAGCTCCGTTCATGCGGCCTCGAAGCTACCTGAAAAGCATTGTTGTTGCCGGGGTTTTCCTCACTGCCGGCATGGTTCTGGGAAGAAAATGAGTTTTCTCCTAAGAAACCTTGGGGTTCCAGTTCCTTGTTGGAAGCTCACCCTGCTCTGCGCTATACCTAAAGTGAAAGTCAACGTGAGCCCAAGCTTCGAAGTAAGGCCCTGATTATCCTTGCAAAACGAGAGGCGTGCAGCAGCTCCATGAGGCCTTCATCGTTGTTCTGCTTTAGTTTCAAGGTAGTAAGCTTTTCAACACTCCTAGGGGCCTTGCTTCAGCACCCGTTTCAGTACCAGAACACTGCGTAGAACCAGGAAGCTCTGCTCCTGCGTGTATGCTGCGTGTCAACCTAGAAATTAGAGACTGACGGCACAAGGCTAGTTTTCCCATTATGAAAGCTCCGTTGATGCGGCCCCGAAGCTACCTGAAAAGCACTGTTGTTACCGTGCTTTTACTTACAGCCGGCATGGTTCATAGAAGCAAATGAGTTTTCTCGAAAGAAACCTTGTGCTTCCAGTTCCTAGTTGGAAGCTCACCCGGCTCCGCTCTATACCAAACGTGAAAGTCAATGTGAGCACTAGCCTCGAAGTAAGGCCCTGATTATCCTGGCAAAACGGGAGGCGTGCAGCAGCTCCATGAGGCCTTCATCGCTGTTCTGCTTTAGTTTCACGGTAGTAAGCTTTCCAACATTCCTAGGGACTTTGCTTAAGCAACCGTTTCGGTACCAGAACACTGCGTAGAGACAGTAAGCTCTGGTCCTGCGTGTATGCTGCGTGTCAACCTAGAAATTGGAGACTGATGGCATAAGGCTTCTTTTGCCATTATGAAAGCTCCGTTCATGCGGCCTCGAAGCTACCTGAAAAGCATTGTTGTTGCCGGGGTTTTCCTCACTGCCGGCATGGTTCTGGGAAGAAAATGAGTTTTCTCCTAAGAAACCTTGGGGTTCCAGTTCCTTGTTGGAAGCTCACCCTGCTCTGCGCTATACCTAAAGTGAAAGTCAACGTGAGCCCAAGCTTCGAAGTAAGGCCCTGATTATCCTTGCAAAACGAGAGGCGTGCAGCAGCTCCATGAGGCCTTCATCGTTGTTCTGCTTTAGTTTCAAGGTAGTAAGCTTTTCAACACTCCTAGGGGCCTTGCTTCAGCACCCGTTTCAGTACCAGAACACTGCGTAGAACCAGGAAGCTCTGCTCCTGCGTGTATGCTGCGTGTCAACCTAGAAATTAGAGACTGACGGCACAAGGCTAGTTTTCCCATTATGAAAGCTCCGTTGATGCGGCCCCGAAGCTACCTGAAAAGCACTGTTGTTACCGTGCTTTTACTTACAGCCGGCATGGTTCATAGAAGCAAATGAGTTTTCTCGAAAGAAACCTTGTGCTTCCAGTTCCTAGTTGGAAGCTCACCCGGCTCCGCTCTATACCAAACGTGAAAGTCAATGTGAGCACTAGCCTCGAAGTAAGGCCCTGATTATCCGGGCAAAACGGGAGGCGTGCAGCAGCTCCATGAGGCCTTCATCGCTGTTCTGCTTTAGTTTCACGGTAGTAAGCTTTCCAACATTCCTAGGGACTTTGCTTAAGCAACCGTTTCGGTACCAGAACACTGCGTAGAGACAGTAAGCTCTGGTCCTGCGTGTATGCTGCGTGTCAACCTAGAAATTGGAGACTGATGGCATAAGGCTTCTTTTGCCATTATGAAAGCTCCGTTCATGCGGCCTCGAAGCTACCTGAAAAGCATTGTTGTTGCCGGGGTTTTCCTCACTGCCGGCATGGTTCTGGGAAGAAAATGAGTTTTCTCCTAAGAAACCTTGGGGTTCCAGTTCCTTGTTGGAAGCTCACCCTGCTCTGCGCTATACCTAAAGTGAAAGTCAACGTGAGCCCAAGCTTCGAAGTAAGGCCCTGATTATCCTTGCAAAACGAGAGGCGTGCAGCAGCTCCATGAGGCCTTCATCGTTGTTCTGCTTTAGTTTCAAGGTAGTAAGCTTTTCAACACTCCTAGGGGCCTTGCTTCAGCACCCGTTTCAGTACCAGAACACTGCGTAGAACCAGGAAGCTCTGCTCCTGCGTGTATGCTGCGTGTCAACCTAGAAATTAGAGACTGACGGCACAAGGCTAGTTTTCCCATTATGAAAGCTCCGTTGATGCGGCCCCGAAGCTACCTGAAAAGCACTGTTGTTACCGTGCTTTTACTTACAGCCGGCATGGTTCATAGAAGCAAATGAGTTTTCTCGAAAGAAACCTTGTGCTTCCAGTTCCTAGTTGGAAGCTCACCCGGCTCCGCTCTATACCAAACGTGAAAGTCAATGTGAGCACTAGCCTCGAAGTAAGGCCCTGATTATCCTGGCAAAACGGGAGGCGTGCAGCAGCTCCATGAGGCCTTCATCGCTGTTCTGCTTTAGTTTCACGGTAGTAAGATTTCCAACATTCCTAGGGACTTTGCTTAAGCAACCGTTTCGGTACCAGAACACTGCGTAGAGACAGTAAGCTCTGGTCCTGCGTGTATGCTGCGTGTCAACCTAGAAATTGGAGACTGATGGCATAAGGCTTCTTTTGCCATTATGAAAGCTCCGTTCATGCGGCCTCGAAGCTACCTGAAAAGCATTGTTGTTGCCGGGGTTTTCCTCACTGCCGGCATGGTTCTGGGAAGAAAATGAGTTTTCTCCTAAGAAACCTTGGGGTTCCAGTTCCTTGTTGGAAGCTCACCCTGCTCTGCGCTATACCTAAAGTGAAAGTCAACGTGAGCCCAAGCTTCGAAGTAAGGCCCTGATTATCCTTGCAAAACGAGAGGCGTGCAGCAGCTCCATGAGGCCTTCATCGTTGTTCTGCTTTAGTTTCAAGGTAGTAAGCTTTTCAACACTCCTAGGGGCCTTGCTTCAGCACCCGTTTCAGTACCAGAACACTGCGTAGAACCAGGAAGCTCTGCTCCTGCGTGTATGCTGCGTGTCAACCTAGAAATTAGAGACTGACGGCACAAGGCTAGTTTTCCCATTATGAAAGCTCCGTTGATGCGGCCCCGAAGCTACCTGAAAAGCACTGTTGTTACCGTGCTTTTACTTACAGCCGGCATGGTTCATAGAAGCAAATGAGTTTTCTCGAAAGAAACCTTGTGCTTCCAGTTCCTAGTTGGAAGCTCACCCGGCTCCGCTCTATACCAAACGTGAAAGTCAATGTGAGCACTAGCCTCGAAGTAAGGCCCTGATTATCCGGGCAAAACGCGAGGCGTGCAGCAGCTCCATGAGGCCTTCATCGCTGTTCTGCTTTAGTTTCACGGTAGTAAGCTTTCCAACATTCCTAGGGACTTTGCTTAAGCAACCGTTTCGGTACCAGAACACTGCGTAGAGACAGTAAGCTCTGGTCCTGCGTGTATGCTGCGTGTCAACCTAGAAATTGGAGACTGATGGCATAAGGCTTCTTTTGCCATTATGAAAGCTCCGTTCATGCGGCCTCGAAGCTACCTGAAAAGCATTGTTGTTGCCGGGGTTTTCCTCACTGCCGGCATGGTTCTGGGAAGAAAATGAGTTTTCTCCTAAGAAACCTTGGGGTTCCAGTTCCTTGTTGGAAGCTCACCCTGCTCTGCGCTATACCTAAAGTGAAAGTCAACGTGAGCCCAAGCTTCGAAGTAAGGCCCTGATTATCCTTGCAAAACGAGAGGCGTGCAGCAGCTCCATGAGGCCTTCATCGTTGTTCTGCTTTAGTTTCAAGGTAGTAAGCTTTTCAACACTCCTAGGGGCCTTGCTTCAGCACCCGTTTCAGTACCAGAACACTGCGTAGAACCAGGAAGCTCTGCTCCTGCGTGTATGCTGCGTGTCAACCTAGAAATTAGAGACTGACGGCACAAGGCTAGTTTTCCCATTATGAAAGCTCCGTTGATGCGGCCCCGAAGCTACCTGAAAAGCACTGTTGTTACCGTGCTTTTACTTACAGCCGGCATGGTTCATAGAAGCAAATGAGTTTTCTCGAAAGAAACCTTGTGCTTCCAGTTCCTAGTTGGAAGCTCACCCGGCTCCGCTCTATACCAAACGTGAAAGTCAATGTGAGCACTAGCCTCGAAGTAAGGCCCTGATTATCCGGGCAAAACGGGAGGCGTGCAGCAGCTCCATGAGGCCTTCATCGCTGTTCTGCTTTAGTTTCACGGTAGTAAGCTTTCCAACATTCCTAGGGACTTTGCTTAAGCAACCGTTTCGGTACCAGAACACTGCGTAGAGACAGTAAGCTCTGGTCCTGCGTGTATGCTGCGTGTCAACCTAGAAATTGGAGACTGATGGCATAAGGCTTCTTTTGCCATTATGAAAGCTCCGTTCATGCGGCCTCGAAGCTACCTGAAAAGCATTGTTGTTGCCGGGGTTTTCCTCACTGCCGGCATGGTTCTGGGAAGAAAATGAGTTTTCTCCTAAGAAACCTTGGGGTTCCAGTTCCTTGTTGGAAGCTCACCCTGCTCTGCGCTATACCTAAAGTGAAAGTCAACGTGAGCCCAAGCTTCGAAGTAAGGCCCTGATTATCCTTGCAAAACGAGAGGCGTGCAGCAGCTCCATGAGGCCTTCATCGTTGTTCTGCTTTAGTTTCAAGGTAGTAAGCTTTTCAACACTCCTAGGGGCCTTGCTTCAGCACCCGTTTCAGTACCAGAACACTGCGTAGAACCAGGAAGCTCTGCTCCTGCGTGTATGCTGCGTGTCAACCTAGAAATTAGAGACTGACGGCACAAGGCTAGTTTTCCCATTATGAAAGCTCCTTTGATGCGGCCCCGAAGCTACCTGAAAAGCACTGTTGTTACCGTGCTTTTACTTACAGCCGGCATGGTTCATAGAAGCAAATGAGTTTTCTCGAAAGAAACCTTGTGCTTCCAGTTCCTATTTGGAAGCTCACCCGGCTCCGCTCTATACCAAACGTGAAAGTCAATGTGAGCACTAGCCTCGAAGTAAGGCCCTGATTATCCGGGCAAAACGGGAGGCGTGCAGCAGCTCCATGAGGCCTTCATCGCTGTTCTGCTTTAGTTTCACGGTAGTAAGCTTTCCAACATTCCTAGGGACTTTGCTTAAGCAACCGTTTCGGTACCAGAACACTGCGTAGAGACAGTAAGCTCTGGTCCTGCGTGTATGCTGCGTGTCAACCTAGAAATTGGAGACTGATGGCATAAGGCTTCTTTTCCCATTATGAAAGCTCCGTTCATGCGGCCTCGAAGCTACCTGAAAAGCATTGTTGTTGCCGGGGTTTTCCTCACTGCCGGCATGGTTCTGAGAAGAAAATGAGTTTTCTCCTAAGAAACCTTGGGGTTCCAGTTCCTTGTTGGAAGCTCACCCTATTCTGCGCTATACCTAAAGTGAAAGTCAACATGAGCCCAAGCTTCGAAGTAAGGCCCTGATTATCCTTGCAAAACGAGAGGCGTGCAGCAGCTCCATGAGGCCTTCATCGTTGTTCTGCTTTAGTTTCAAGGTAGTAAGCTTTTCAACACTCCTAGGGGCCTTGCTTCAGCACCCGTTTCAGTACCAGAACACTGCGTAGAACCAGGAAGCTCTGCTCCTGCGTGTATGCTGCGTGTCAACCTAGAAATTAGAGACTGACGGCACAAGGCTAGTTTTCCCATTATGAAAGCTCCGTTGATGCGGCCCCGAAGCTACCTGAAAAGCACTGTTGTTACCGTGCTTTTACTTACAGCCGGCATGGTTCATAGAAGCAAATGAGTTTTCTCGAAAGAAACCTTGTGCTTCCAGTTCCTAGTTGGAAGCTCACCCGGCTCCGCTCTATACCAAACGTGAAAGTCAATGTGAGCACTAGCCTCGAAGTAAGGCCCTGATTATCCGGGCAAAACGGGAGGCGTGCAGCAGCTCCATGAGGCCTTCATCGCTGTTCTGCTTTAGTTTCACGGTAGTAAGCTTTCCAACATTCCTAGGGACTTTGCTTAAGCAACCGTTTCGGTACCAGAACACTGCGTAGAGACAGTAAGCTCTGGTCCTGCGTGTATGCTGCGTGTCAACCTAGAAATTGGAGACTGATGGCATAAGGCTTCTTTTCCCATTATGAAAGCTCCGTTCATGCGGCCTCGAAGCTACCTGAAAAGCATTGTTGTTGCCGGGGTTTTCCTCACTGCCGGCATGGTTCTGGGAAGAAAATGAGTTTTCTCCTAAGAAACCTTGGGGTTCCAGTTCCTTGTTGGAAGCTCACCCTGCTCTGCGCTATACCTAAAGTGAAAGTCAACGTGAGCCCAAGCTTCGAAGTAAGGCCCTGATTATCCTTGCAAAACGAGAGGCGTGCAGCAGCTCCATGAGGCCTTCATCGTTGTTCTGCTTTAGTTTCAAGGTAGTAAGCTTTTCAACACTCCTAGGGGCCTTGCTTCAGCACCCGTTTCAGTACCAGAACACTGCGTAGAACCAGGAAGCTCTGCTCCTGCGTGTATGCTGCGTGTCAACCTAGAAATTAGAGACTGACGGCACAAGGCTAGTTTTCCCATTATGAAAGCTCCGTTGATGCGGCCCCGAAGCTACCTGAAAAGCACTGTTGTTACCGTGCTTTTACTTACAGCCGGCATGGTTCATAGAAGCAAATGAGTTTTCTCGAAAGAAACCTTGTGCTTCCAGTTCCTAGTTGGAAGCTCACCCGGCTCCGCTCTATACCAAACGTGAAAGTCAATGTGAGCACTAGCCTCGAAGTAAGGCCCTGATTATCCTGGCAAAACGGGAGGCGTGCAGCAGCTCCATGAGGCCTTCATCGCTGTTCTGCTTTAGTTTCACGGTAGTAAGCTTTCCAACATTCCTAGGGACTTTGCTTAAGCAACCGTTTCGGTACCAGAACACTGCGTAGAGACAGTAAGCTCTGGTCCTGCGTGTATGCTGCGTGTCAACCTAGAAATTGGAGACTGATGGCATAAGGCTTCTTTTCCCATTATGAAAGCTCCGTTCATGCGGCCTCGAAGCTACCTGAAAAGCATTGTTGTTGCCGGGGTTTTCCTCACTGCCGGCATGGTTCTGGGAAGAAAATGAGTTTTCTCCTAAGAAACCTTGGGGTTCCAGTTCCTTGTTGGAAGCTCACCCTGCTCTGCGCTATACCTAAAGTGAAAGTCAACGTGAGCCCAAGCTTCGAAGTAAGGCCCTGATTATCCTTGCAAAACGAGAGGCGTGCAGCAGCTCCATGAGGCCTTCATCGTTGTTCTGCTTTAGTTTCAAGGTAGTAAGCTTTTCAACACTCCTAGGGGCCTTGCTTCAGCACCCGTTTCAGTACCAGAACACTGCGTAGAACCAGGAAGCTCTGCTCCTGCGTGTATGCTGCGTGTCAACCTAGAAATTAGAGACTGACGGCACAAGGCTAGTTTTCCCATTATGAAAGCTCCGTTGATGCGGCCCCGAAGCTACCTGAAAAGCACTGTTGTTACCGTGCTTTTACTTACAGCCGGCATGGTTCATAGAAGCAAATGAGTTTTCTCGAAAGAAACCTTGTGCTTCCAGTTCCTAGTTGGAAGCTCACCCGGCTCCGCTCTATACCAAACGTGAAAGTCAATGTGAGCACTAGCCTCGAAGTAAGGCCCTGATTATCCTGGCAAAACGGGAGGCGTGCAGCAGCTCCATGAGGCCTTCATCGCTATTCTGCTTTACTTTCACGGTAGTAAGCTTTCCAACATTCCTAGGGACTTTGCTTAAGCAACCGTTTCGGTACCAGAACACTGCGTAGAGACAGTAAGCTCTGGTCCTGCGTGTATGCTGCGTGTCAACCTAGAAATTGGAGACTGATGGCATAAGGCTTCTTTTCCCATTATGAAAGCTCCGTTCATGCGGCCTCGAAGCTACCTGAAAAGCATTGTTGTTGCCGGGGTTTTCCTCACTGCCGGCATGGTTCTGGGAAGAAAATGAGTTTTCTCCTAAGAAACCTTGGGGTTCCAGTTCCTTGTTGGAAGCTCACCCTGTTCTGCGCTATACCTAAAGTGAAAGTCAACGTGAGCCCAAGCTTCGAAGTAAGGCCCTGATTATCCTTGCAAAACGAGAGGCGTGCAGCAGCTCCATGAGGCCTTCATCGTTGTTCTGCTTTAGTTTCAAGGTAGTAAGCTTTTCAACACTCCTAGGGGCCTTGCTTCAGCACCCGTTTCAGTACCAGAACACTGCGTAGAACCAGGAAGCTCTGCTCCTGCGTGTATGCTGCGTGTCAACCTAGAAATTAGAGACTGACGGCACAAGGCTAGTTTTCCCATTATGAAAGCTCCGTTGATGCGGCCCCGAAGCTACCTGAAAAGCACTGTTGTTACCGTGCTTTTACTTACAGCCGGCATGGTTCATAGAAGCAAATGAGTTTTCTCGAAAGAAACCTTGTGCTTCCAGTTCCTAGTTGGAAGCTCACCCGGCTCCGCTCTATACCAAACGTGAAAGTCAATGTGAGCACTAGCCTCGAAGTAAGGCCCTGATTATCCTGGCAAAACGGGAGGCGTGCAGCAGCTCCATGAGGCCTTCATCGCTGTTCTGCTTTAGTTTCACGGTAGTAAGCTTTCCAACATTCCTAGGGACTTTGCTTAAGCAACCGTTTCGGTACCAGAACACTGCGTAGAGACAGTAAGCTCTGGTCCTGCGTGTATGCTGCGTGTCAACCTAGAAATTGGAGACTGATGGCATAAGGCTTCTTTTCCCATTATGAAAGCTCCGTTCATGCGGCCTCGAAGCTACCTGAAAAGCATTGTTGTTGCCGGGGTTTTCCTCACTGCCGGCATGGTTCTGGGAAGAAAATGAGTTTTCTCCTAAGAAACCTTGGGGTTCCAGTTCCTTGTTGGAAGCTCACCCTGCTCTGCGCTATACCTAAAGTGAAAGTCAACGTGAGCCCAAGCTTCGAAGTAAGGCCCTGATTATCCTTGCAAAACGAGAGGCGTGCAGCAGCTCCATGAGGCCTTCATCGTTGTTCTGCTTTAGTTTCAAGGTAGTAAGCTTTTCAACACTCCTAGGGGCCTTGCTTCAGCACCCGTTTCAGTACCAGAACACTGCGTAGAACCAGGAAGCTCTGCTCCTGCGTGTATGCTGCGTGTCAACCTAGAAATTAGAGACTGACGGCACAAGGCTAGTTTTCCCATTATGAAAGCTCCGTTGATGCGGCCCCGAAGCTACCTGAAAAGCACTGTTGTTACCGTGCTTTTACTTACAGCCGGCATGGTTCATAGAAGCAAATGAGTTTTCTCGAAAGAAACCTTGTGCTTCCAGTTCCTAGTTGGAAGCTCACCCGGCTCCGCTCTATACCAAACGTGAAAGTCAATGTGAGCACTAGCCTCGAAGTAAGGCCCTGATTATCCGGGCAAAACGGGAGGCGTGCAGCAGCTCCATGAGGCCTTCATCGCTGTTCTGCTTTAGTTTCACGGTAGTAAGCTTTCCAACATTCCTAGGGACTTTGCTTAAGCAACCGTTTCGGTACCAGAACACTGCGTAGAGACAGTAAGCTCTGGTCCTGCGTGTATGCTGCGTGTCAACCTAGAAATTGCAGACTGATGGCATAAGGCTTCTTTTGCCATTATGAAAGCTCCGTTCATGCGGCCTCGAAGCTACCTGAAAAGCATTGTTGTTGCCGGGGTTTTCCTCACTGCCGGCATGGTTCTGAGAAGAAAATGAGTTTTCTCCTAAGAAACCTTGGGGTTCCAGTTCCTTGTTGGAAGCTCACCCTGCTCTGCGCTATACCTAAAGTGAAAGTCAACGTGAGCCCAAGCTTCGAAGTAAGGCCCTGATTATCCTTGCAAAACGAGAGGCGTGCAGCAGCTCCATGAGGCCTTCATCGTTGTTCTGCTTTAGTTTCAAGGTAGTAAGCTTTTCAACACTCCTAGGGGCCTTGCTTCAGCACCCGTTTCAGTACCAGAACACTGCGTAGAACCAGGAAGCTCTGCTCCTGCGTGTATGCTGCGTGTCAACCTAGAAATTAGAGACTGACGGCACAAGGCTAGTTTTCCCATTATGAAAGCTCCGTTGATGCGGCCCCGAAGCTACCTGAAAAGCACTGTTGTTACCGTGCTTTTACTTACAGCCGGCATGGTTCATAGAAGCAAATGAGTTTTCTCGAAAGAAACCTTGTGCTTCCAGTTCCTAGTTGGAAGCTCACCCGGCTCCGCTCTATACCAAACGTGAAAGTCAATGTGAGCACTAGCCTCGAAGTAAGGCCCTGATTATCCGGGCAAAACGGGAGGCGTGCAGCAGCTCCATGAGGCCTTCATCGCTGTTCTGCTTTAGTTTCACGGTAGTAAGCTTTCCAACATTCCTAGGGACTTTGCTTAAGCAACCGTTTCGGTACCAGAACACTGCGTAGAGACAGTAAGCTCTGGTCCTGCGTGTATGCTGCGTGTCAACCTAGAAATTGGAGACTGATGGCATAAGGCTTCTTTTCCCATTATGAAAGCTCCGTTCATGCGGCCTCGAAGCTACCTGAAAAGCATTGTTGTTGCCGGGGTTTTCCTCACTGCCGGCATGGTTCTGGGAAGAAAATGAGTTTTCTCCTAAGAAACCTTGGGGTTCCAGTTCCTTGTTGGAAGCTCACCCTGCTCTGCGCTATACCTAAAGTGAAAGTCAACGTGAGCCCAAGCTTCGAAGTAAGGCCCTGATTATCCTTGCAAAACGAGAGGCGTGCAGCAGCTCCATGAGGCCTTCATCGTTGTTCTGCTTTAGTTTCAAGGTAGTAAGCTTTTCAACACTCCTAGGGGCCTTGCTTCAGCACCCGTTTCAGTACCAGAACACTGCGTAGAACCAGGAAGCTCTGCTCCTGCGTGTATGCTGCGTGTCAACCTAGAAATTAGAGACTGACGGCACAAGGCTAGTTTTCCCATTATGAAAGCTCCGTTGATGCGGCCCCGAAGCTACCTGAAAAGCACTGTTGTTACCGTGCTTTTACTTACAGCCGGCATGGTTCATAGAAGCAAATGAGTTTTCTCGAAAGAAACCTTGTGCTTCCAGTTCCTAGTTGGAAGCTCACCCGGCTCCGCTCTATACCAAACGTGAAAGTCAATGTGAGCACTAGCCTCGAAGTAAGGCCCTGATTATCCGGGCAAAACGGGAGGCGTGCAGCAGCTCCATGAGGCCTTCATCGCTGTTCTGCTTTAGTTTCACGGTAGTAAGCTTTCCAACATTCCTAGGGACTTTGCTTAAGCAACCGTTTCGGTACCAGAACACTGCGTAGAGACAGTAAGCTCTGGTCCTGCGTGTATGCTGCGTGTCAACCTAGAAATTGGAGACTGATGGCATAAGGCTTCTTTTCCCATTATGAAAGCTCCGTTCATGCGGCCTCGAAGCTACCTGAAAAGCATTGTTGTTGCCGGGGTTTTCCTCACTGCCGGCATGGTTCTGGGAAGAAAATGAGTTTTCTCCTAAGAAACCTTGGGGTTCCAGTTCCTTGTTGGAAGCTCACCCTGCTCTGCGCTATACCTAAAGTGAAAGTCAACGTGAGCCCAAGCTTCGAAGTAAGGCCCTGATTATCCTTGCAAAACGAGAGGCGTGCAGCAGCTCCATGAGGCCTTCATCGTTGTTCTGCTTTAGTTTCAAGGTAGTAAGCTTTTCAACACTCCTAGGGGCCTTGCTTCAGCACCCGTTTCAGTACCAGAACACTGCGTAGAACCAGGAAGCTCTGCTCCTGCGTGTATGCTGCGTGTCAACCTAGAAATTAGAGACTGACGGCACAAGGCTAGTTTTCCCATTATGAAAGCTCCGTTGATGCGGCCCCGAAGCTACCTGAAAAGCACTGTTGTTACCGTGCTTTTACTTACAGCCGGCATGGTTCATAGAAGCAAATGAGTTTTCTCGAAAGAAACCTTGTGCTTCCAGTTCCTAGTTGGAAGCTCACCCGGCTCCGCTCTATACCAAACGTGAAAGTCAATGTGAGCACTAGCCTCGAAGTAAGGCCCTGATTATCCTGGCAAAACGGGAGGCGTGCAGCAGCTCCATGAGGCCTTCATCGCTGTTCTGCTTTAGTTTCACGGTAGTAAGCTTTCCAACATTCCTAGGGACTTTGCTTAAGCAACCGTTTCGGTACCAGAACACTGCGTAGAGACAGTAAGCTCTGGTCCTGCGTGTATGCTGCGTGTCAACCTAGAAATTGGAGACTGATGGCATAAGGCTTCTTTTGCCATTATGAAAGCTCCGTTCATGCGGCCTCGAAGCTACCTGAAAAGCATTGTTGTTGCCGGGGTTTTCCTCACTGCCGGCATGGTTCTGGGAAGAAAATGAGTTTTCTCCTAAGAAACCTTGGGGTTCCAGTTCCTTGTTGGAAGCTCACCCTGCTCTGCGCTATACCTAAAGTGAAAGTCAACGTGAGCCCAAGCTTCGAAGTAAGGCCCTGATTATCCTTGCAAAACGAGAGGCGTGCAGCAGCTCCATGAGGCCTTCATCGTTGTTCTGCTTTAGTTTCAAGGTAGTAAGCTTTTCAACACTCCTAGGGGCCTTGCTTCAGCACCCGTTTCAGTACCAGAACACTGCGTAGAACCAGGAAGCTCTGCTCCTGCGTGTATGCTGCGTGTCAACCTAGAAATTAGAGACTGACGGCACAAGGCTAGTTTTCCCATTATGAAAGCTCCGTTGATGCGGCCCCGAAGCTACCTGAAAAGCACTGTTGTTACCGTGCTTTTACTTACAGCCGGCATGGTTCATAGAAGCAAATGAGTTTTCTCGAAAGAAACCTTGTGCTTCCAGTTCCTAGTTGGAAGCTCACCCGGCTCCGCTCTATACCAAACGTGAAAGTCAATGTGAGCACTAGCCTCGAAGTAAGGCCCTGATTATCCTGGCAAAACGGGAGGCGTGCAGCAGCTCCATGAGGCCTTCATCGCTATTCTGCTTTACTTTCACGGTAGTAAGCTTTCCAACATTCCTAGGGACTTTGCTTAAGCAACCGTTTCGGTACCAGAACACTGCGTAGAGACAGTAAGCTCTGGTCCTGCGTGTATGCTGCGTGTCAACCTAGAAATTGGAGACTGATGGCATAAGGCTTCTTTTCCCATTATGAAAGCTCCGTTCATGCGGCCTCGAAGCTACCTGAAAAGCATTGTTGTTGCCGGGGTTTTCCTCACTGCCGGCATGGTTCTGGGAAGAAAATGAGTTTTCTCCTAAGAAACCTTGGGGTTCCAGTTCCTTGTTGGAAGCTCACCCTGTTCTGCGCTATACCTAAAGTGAAAGTCAACGTGAGCCCAAGCTTCGAAGTAAGGCCCTGATTATCCTTGCAAAACGAGAGGCGTGCAGCAGCTCCATGAGGCCTTCATCGTTGTTCTGCTTTAGTTTCAAGGTAGTAAGCTTTTCAACACTCCTAGGGGCCTTGCTTCAGCACCCGTTTCAGTACCAGAACACTGCGTAGAACCAGGAAGCTCTGCTCCTGCGTGTATGCTGCGTGTCAACCTAGAAATTAGAGACTGACGGCACAAGGCTAGTTTTCCCATTATGAAAGCTCCGTTGATGCGGCCCCGAAGCTACCTGAAAAGCACTGTTGTTACCGTGCTTTTACTTACAGCCGGCATGGTTCATAGAAGCAAATGAGTTTTCTCGAAAGAAACCTTGTGCTTCCAGTTCCTAGTTGGAAGCTCACCCGGCTCCGCTCTATACCAAACGTGAAAGTCAATGTGAGCACTAGCCTCGAAGTAAGGCCCTGATTATCCTGGCAAAACGGGAGGCGTGCAGCAGCTCCATGAGGCCTTCATCGCTGTTCTGCTTTAGTTTCACGGTAGTAAGCTTTCCAACATTCCTAGGGACTTTGCTTAAGCAACCGTTTCGGTACCAGAACACTGCGTAGAGACAGTAAGCTCTGGTCCTGCGTGTATGCTGCGTGTCAACCTAGAAATTGGAGACTGATGGCATAAGGCTTCTTTTGCCATTATGAAAGCTCCGTTCATGCGGCCTCGAAGCTACCTGAAAAGCATTGTTGTTGCCGGGGTTTTCCTCACTGCCGGCATGGTTCTGGGAAGAAAATGAGTTTTCTCCTAAGAAACCTTGGGGTTCCAGTTCCTTGTTGGAAGCTCACCCTGCTCTGCGCTATACCTAAAGTGAAAGTCAACGTGAGCCCAAGCTTCGAAGTAAGGCCCTGATTATCCTTGCAAAACGAGAGGCGTGCAGCAGCTCCATGAGGCCTTCATCGTTGTTCTGCTTTAGTTTCAAGGTAGTAAGCTTTTCAACACTCCTAGGGGCCTTGCTTCAGCACCCGTTTCAGTACCAGAACACTGCGTAGAACCAGGAAGCTCTGCTCCTGCGTGTATGCTGCGTGTCAACCTAGAAATTAGAGACTGACGGCACAAGGCTAGTTTTCCCATTATGAAAGCTCCGTTGATGCGGCCCCGAAGCTACCTGAAAAGCACTGTTGTTACCGTGCTTTTACTTACAGCCGGCATGGTTCATAGAAGCAAATGAGTTTTCTCGAAAGAAACCTTGTGCTTCCAGTTCCTAGTTGGAAGCTCACCCGGCTCCGCTCTATACCAAACGTGAAAGTCAATGTGAGCACTAGCCTCGAAGTAAGGCCCTGATTATCCGGGCAAAACGGGAGGCGTGCAGCAGCTCCATGAGGCCTTCATCGCTGTTCTGCTTTAGTTTCACGGTAGTAAGCTTTCCAACATTCCTAGGGACTTTGCTTAAGCAACCGTTTCGGTACCAGAACACTGCGTAGAGACAGTAAGCTCTGGTCCTGCGTGTATGCTGCGTGTCAACCTAGAAATTGCAGACTGATGGCATAAGGCTTCTTTTCCCATTATGAAAGCTCCGTTCATGCGGCCTCGAAGCTACCTGAAAAGCATTGTTGTTGCCGGGGTTTTCCTCACTGCCGGCATGGTTCTGAGAAGAAAATGAGTTTTCTCCTAAGAAACCTTGGGGTTCCAGTTCCTTGTTGGAAGCTCACCCTGCTCTGCGCTATACCTAAAGTGAAAGTCAACGTGAGCCCAAGCTTCGAAGTAAGGCCCTGATTATCCTTGCAAAACGAGAGGCGTGCAGCAGCTCCATGAGGCCTTCATCGTTGTTCTGCTTTAGTTTCAAGGTAGTAAGCTTTTCAACACTCCTAGGGGCCTTGCTTCAGCACCCGTTTCAGTACCAGAACACTGCGTAGAACCAGGAAGCTCTGCTCCTGCGTGTATGCTGCGTGTCAACCTAGAAATTAGAGACTGACGCCACAAGGCTAGTTTTCCCATTATGAAAGCTCCGTTGATGCGGCCCCGAAGCTACCTGAAAAGCACTGTTGTTACCGTGCTTTTACTTACAGCCGGCATGGTTCATAGAAGCAAATGAGTTTTCTCGAAAGAAACCTTGTGCTTCCAGTTCCTAGTTGGAAGCTCACCCGGCTCCGCTCTATACCAAACGTGAAAGTCAATGTGAGCACTAGCCTCGAAGTAAGGCCCTGATTATCCGGGCAAAACGGGAGGCGTGCAGCAGCTCCATGAGGCCTTCATCGCTGTTCTGCTTTAGTTTCACGGTAGTAAGCTTTCCAACATTCCTAGGGACTTTGCTTAAGCAACCGTTTCGGTACCAGAACACTGCGTAGAGACAGTAAGCTCTGGTCCTGCGTGTATGCTGCGTGTCAACCTAGAAATTGGAGACTGATGGCATAAGGCTTCTTTTCCCATTATGAAAGCTCCGTTCATGCGGCCTCGAAGCTACCTGAAAAGCATTGTTGTTGCCGGGGTTTTCCTCACTGCCGGCATGGTTCTGGGAAGAAAATGAGTTTTCTCCTAAGAAACCTTGGGGTTCCAGTTCCTTGTTGGAAGCTCACCCTGCTCTGCGCTATACCTAAAGTGAAAGTCAACGTGAGCCCAAGCTTCGAAGTAAGGCCCTGATTATCCTTGCAAAACGAGAGGCGTGCAGCAGCTCCATGAGGCCTTCATCGTTGTTCTGCTTTAGTTTCAAGGTAGTAAGCTTTTCAACACTCCTAGGGGCCTTGCTTCAGCACCCGTTTCAGTACCAGAACACTGCGTAGAACCAGGAAGCTCTGCTCCTGCGTGTATGCTGCGTGTCAACCTAGAAATTAGAGACTGACGGCACAAGGCTAGTTTTCCCATTATGAAAGCTCCGTTGATGCGGCCCCGAAGCTACCTGAAAAGCACTGTTGTTACCGTGCTTTTACTTACAGCCGGCATGGTTCATAGAAGCAAATGAGTTTTCTCGAAAGAAACCTTGTGCTTCCAGTTCCTAGTTGGAAGCTCACCCGGCTCCGCTCTATACCAAACGTGAAAGTCAATGTGAGCACTAGCCTCGAAGTAAGGCCCTGATTATCCGGGCAAAACGGGAGGCGTGCAGCAGCTCCATGAGGCCTTCATCGCTGTTCTGCTTTAGTTTCACGGTAGTAAGCTTTCCAACATTCCTAGGGACTTTGCTTAAGCAACCGTTTCGGTACCAGAACACTGCGTAGAGACAGTAAGCTCTGGTCCTGCGTGTATGCTGCGTGTCAACCTAGAAATTGGAGACTGATGGCATAAGGCTTCTTTTGCCATTATGAAAGCTCCGTTCATGCGGCCTCGAAGCTACCTGAAAAGCATTGTTGTTGCCGGGGTTTTCCTCACTGCCGGCATGGTTCTGGGAAGAAAATGAGTTTTCTCCTAAGAAACCTTGGGGTTCCAGTTCCTTGTTGGAAGCTCACCCTGCTCTGCGCTATACCTAAAGTGAAAGTCAACGTGAGCCCAAGCTTCGAAGTAAGGCCCTGATTATCCTTGCAAAACGAGAGGCGTGCAGCAGCTCCATGAGGCCTTCATCGTTGTTCTGCTTTAGTTTCAAGGTAGTAAGCTTTTCAACACTCCTAGGGGCCTTGCTTCAGCACCCGTTTCAGTACCAGAACACTGCGTAGAACCAGGAAGCTCTGCTCCTGCGTGTATGCTGCGTGTCAACCTAGAAATTAGAGACTGACGGCACAAGGCTAGTTTTCCCATTATGAAAGCTCCGTTGATGCGGCCCCGAAGCTACCTGAAAAGCACTGTTGTTACCGTGCTTTTACTTACAGCCGGCATGGTTCATAGAAGCAAATGAGTTTTCTCGAAAGAAACCTTGTGCTTCCAGTTCCTAGTTGGAAGCTCACCCGGCTCCGCTCTATACCAAACGTGAAAGTCAATGTGAGCACTAGCCTCGAAGTAAGGCCCTGATTATCCTGGCAAAACGGGAGGCGTGCAGCAGCTCCATGAGGCCTTCATCGCTGTTCTGCTTTAGTTTCACGGTAGTAAGCTTTCCAACATTCCTAGGGACTTTGCTTAAGCAACCGTTTCGGTACCAGAACACTGCGTAGAGACAGTAAGCTCTGGTCCTGCGTGTATGCTGCGTGTCAACCTAGAAATTGGAGACTGATGGCATAAGGCTTCTTTTGCCATTATGAAAGCTCCGTTCATGCGGCCTCGAAGCTACCTGAAAAGCATTGTTGTTGCCGGGGTTTTCCTCACTGCCGGCATGGTTCTGGGAAGAAAATGAGTTTTCTCCTAAGAAACCTTGGGGTTCCAGTTCCTTGTTGGAAGCTCACCCTGCTCTGCGCTATACCTAAAATGAAAGTCAACGTGAGCCCAAGCTTCGAAGTAAGGCCCTGATTATCCTTGCAAAACGAGAGGCGTGCAGCAGCTCCATGAGGCCTTCATCGTTGTTCTGCTTTAGTTTCAAGGTAGTAAGCTTTTCAACACTCCTAGGGGCCTTGCTTCAGCACCCGTTTCAGTACCAGAACACTGCGTAGAACCAGGAAGCTCTGCTCCTGCGTGTATGCTGCGTGTCAACCTAGAAATTAGAGACTGACGGCACAAGGCTAGTTTTCCCATTATGAAAGCTCCGTTGATGCGGCCCCGAAGCTACCTGAAAAGCACTGTTGTTACCGTGCTTTTACTTACAGCCGGCATGGTTCATAGAAGCAAATGAGTTTTCTCGAAAGAAACCTTGTGCTTCCAGTTCCTAGTTGGAAGCTCACCCGGCTCCGCTCTATACCAAACGTGAAAGTCAATGTGAGCACTAGCCTCGAAGTAAGGCCCTGATTATCCGGGCAAAACGGGAGGCGTGCAGCAGCTCCATGAGGCCTTCATCGCTGTTCTGCTTTAGTTTCACGGTAGTAAGCTTTCCAACATTCCTAGGGACTTTGCTTAAGCAACCGTTTCGGTACCAGAACACTGCGTAGAGACAGTAAGCTCTGGTCCTGCGTGTATGCTGCGTGTCAACCTAGAAATTGCAGACTGATGGCATAAGGCTTCTTTTCCCATTATGAAAGCTCCGTTCATGCGGCCTCGAAGCTACCTGAAAAGCATTGTTGTTGCCGGGGTTTTCCTCACTGCCGGCATGGTTCTGGGAAGAAAATGAGTTTTCTCCTAAGAAACCTTGGGGTTCCAGTTCCTTGTTGGAAGCTCACCCTGCTCTGCGCTATACCTAAAGTGAAAGTCAACGTGAGCCCAAGCTTCGAAGTAAGGCCCTGATTATCCTTGCAAAACGAGAGGCGTGCAGCAGCTCCATGAGGCCTTCATCGTTGTTCTGCTTTAGTTTCAAGGTAGTAAGCTTTTCAACACTCCTAGGGGCCTTGCTTCAGCACCCGTTTCAGTACCAGAACACTGCGTAGAACCAGGAAGCTCTGCTCCTGCGTGTATGCTGCGTGTCAACCTAGAAATTAGAGACTGACGGCACAAGGCTAGTTTTCCCATTATGAAAGCTCCGTTGATGCGGCCCCGAAGCTACCTGAAAAGCACTGTTGTTACCGTGCTTTTACTTACAGCCGGCATGGTTCATAGAAGCAAATGAGTTTTCTCGAAAGAAACCTTGTGCTTCCAGTTCCTAGTTGGAAGCTCACCCGGCTCCGCTCTATACCAAACGTGAAAGTCAATGTGAGCACTAGCCTCGAAGTAAGGCCCTGATTATCCGGGCAAAACGGGAGGCGTGCAGCAGCTCCATGAGGCCTTCATCGCTGTTCTGCTTTAGTTTCACGGTAGTAAGCTTTCCAACATTCCTAGGGACTTTGCTTAAGCAACCGTTTCGGTACCAGAACACTGCGTAGAGACAGTAAGCTCTGGTCCTGCGTGTATGCTGCGTGTCAACCTAGAAATTGGAGACTGATGGCATAAGGCTTCTTTTGCCATTATGAAAGCTCCGTTCATGCGGCCTCGAAGCTACCTGAAAAGCATTGTTGTTGCCGGGGTTTTCCTCACTGCCGGCATGGTTCTGGGAAGAAAATGAGTTTTCTCCTAAGAAACCTTGGGGTTCCAGTTCCTTGTTGGAAGCTCACCCTGCTCTGCGCTATACCTAAAGTGAAAGTCAACGTGAGCCCAAGCTTCGAAGTAAGGCCCTGATTATCCTTGCAAAACGAGAGGCGTGCAGCAGCTCCATGAGGCCTTCATCGTTGTTCTGCTTTAGTTTCAAGGTAGTAAGCTTTTCAACACTCCTAGGGGCCTTGCTTCAGCACCCGTTTCAGTACCAGAACACTGCGTAGAACCAGGAAGCTCTGCTCCTGCGTGTATGCTGCGTGTCAACCTAGAAATTAGAGACTGACGGCACAAGGCTAGTTTTCCCATTATGAAAGCTCCGTTGATGCGGCCCCGAAGCTACCTGAAAAGCACTGTTGTTACCGTGCTTTTACTTACAGCCGGCATGGTTCATAGAAGCAAATGAGTTTTCTCGAAAGAAACCTTGTGCTTCCAGTTCCTAGTTGGAAGCTCACCCGGCTCCGCTCTATACCAAACGTGAAAGTCAATGTGAGCACTAGCCTCGAAGTAAGGCCCTGATTATCCGGGCAAAACGGGAGGCGTGCAGCAGCTCCATGAGGCCTTCATCGCTGTTCTGCTTTAGTTTCACGGTAGTAAGCTTTCCAACATTCCTAGGGACTTTGCTTAAGCAACCGTTTCGGTACCAGAACACTGCGTAGAGACAGTAAGCTCTGGTCCTGCGTGTATGCTGCGTGTCAACCTAGAAATTGGAGACTGATGGCATAAGGCTTCTTTTGCCATTATGAAAGCTCCGTTCATGCGGCCTCGAAGCTACCTGAAAAGCATTGTTGTTGCCGGGGTTTTCCTCACTGCCGGCATGGTTCTGGGAAGAAAATGAGTTTTCTCCTAAGAAACCTTGGGGTTCCAGTTCCTTGTTGGAAGCTCACCCTGCTCTGCGCTATACCTAAAGTGAAAGTCAACGTGAGCCCAAGCTTCGAAGTAAGGCCCTGATTATCCTTGCAAAACGAGAGGCGTGCAGCAGCTCCATGAGGCCTTCATCGTTGTTCTGCTTTAGTTTCAAGGTAGTAAGCTTTTCAACACTCCTAGGGGCCTTGCTTCAGCACCCGTTTCAGTACCAGAACACTGCGTAGAACCAGGAAGCTCTGCTCCTGCGTGTATGCTGCGTGTCAACCTAGAAATTAGAGACTGACGGCACAAGGCTAGTTTTCCCATTATGAAAGCTCCGTTGATGCGGCCCCGAAGCTACCTGAAAAGCACTGTTGTTACCGTGCTTTTACTTACAGCCGGCATGGTTCATAGAAGCAAATGAGTTTTCTCGAAAGAAACCTTGTGCTTCCAGTTCCTAGTTGGAAGCTCACCCGGCTCCGCTCTATACCAAACGTGAAAGTCAATGTGAGCACTAGCCTCGAAGTAAGGCCCTGATTATCCGGGCAAAACGGGAGGCGTGCAGCAGCTCCATGAGGCCTTCATCGCTGTTCTGCTTTAGTTTCACGGTAGTAAGCTTTCCAACATTCCTAGGGACTTTGCTTAAGCAACCGTTTCGGTACCAGAACACTGCGTAGAGACAGTAAGCTCTGGTCCTGCGTGTATGCTGCGTGTCAACCTAGAAATTGGAGACTGATGGCATAAGGCTTCTTTTGCCATTATGAAAGCTCCGTTCATGCGGCCTCGAAGCTACCTGAAAAGCATTGTTGTTGCCGGGGTTTTCCTCACTGCCGGCATGGTTCTGGGAAGAAAATGAGTTTTCTCCTAAGAAACCTTGGGGTTCCAGTTCCTTGTTGGAAGCTCACCCTGCTCTGCGCTATACCTAAAGTGAAAGTCAACGTGAGCCCAAGCTTCGAAGTAAGGCCCTGATTATCCTTGCAAAACGAGAGGCGTGCAGCAGCTCCATGAGGCCTTCATCGTTGTTCTGCTTTAGTTTCAAGGTAGTAAGCTTTTCAACACTCCTAGGGGCCTTGCTTCAGCACCCGTTTCAGTACCAGAACACTGCGTAGAACCAGGAAGCTCTGCTCCTGCGTGTATGCTGCGTGTCAACCTAGAAATTAGAGACTGACGGCACAAGGCTAGTTTTCCCATTATGAAAGCTCCGTTGATGCGGCCCCGAAGCTACCTGAAAAGCACTGTTGTTACCGTGCTTTTACTTACAGCCGGCATGGTTCATAGAAGCAAATGAGTTTTCTCGAAAGAAACCTTGTGCTTCCAGTTCCTAGTTGGAAGCTCACCCGGCTCCGCTCTATACCAAACGTGAAAGTCAATGTGAGCACTAGCCTCGAAGTAAGGCCCTGATTATCCGGGCAAAACGGGAGGCGTGCAGCAGCTCCATGAGGCCTTCATCGCTGTTCTGCTTTAGTTTCACGGTAGTAAGCTTTCCAACATTCCTAGGGACTTTGCTTAAGCAACCGTTTCGGTACCAGAACACTGCGTAGAGACAGTAAGCTCTGGTCCTGCGTGTATGCTGCGTGTCAACCTAGAAATTGGAGACTGATGGCATAAGGCTTCTTTTGCCATTATGAAAGCTCCGTTCATGCGGCCTCGAAGCTACCTGAAAAGCATTGTTGTTGCCGGGGTTTTCCTCACTGCCGGCATGGTTCTGGGAAGAAAATGAGTTTTCTCCTAAGAAACCTTGGGGTTCCAGTTCCTTGTTGGAAGCTCACCCTGCTCTGCGCTATACCTAAAGTGAAAGTCAACGTGAGCCCAAGCTTCGAAGTAAGGCCCTGATTATCCTTGCAAAACGAGAGGCGTGCAGCAGCTCCATGAGGCCTTCATCGTTGTTCTGCTTTAGTTTCAAGGTAGTAAGCTTTTCAACACTCCTAGGGGCCTTGCTTCAGCACCCGTTTCAGTACCAGAACACTGCGTAGAACCAGGAAGCTCTGCTCCTGCGTGTATGCTGCGTGTCAACCTAGAAATTAGAGACTGACGGCACAAGGCTAGTTTTCCCATTATGAAAGCTCCGTTGATGCGGCCCCGAAGCTACCTGAAAAGCACTGTTGTTACCGTGCTTTTACTTACAGCCGGCATGGTTCATAGAAGCAAATGAGTTTTCTCGAAAGAAACCTTGTGCTTCCAGTTCCTAGTTGGAAGCTCACCCGGCTCCGCTCTATACCAAACGTGAAAGTCAATGTGAGCACTAGCCTCGAAGTAAGGCCCTGATTATCCGGGCAAAACGGGAGGCGTGCAGCAGCTCCATGAGGCCTTCATCGCTGTTCTGCTTTAGTTTCACGGTAGTAAGCTTTCCAACATTCCTAGGGACTTTGCTTAAGCAACCGTTTCGGTACCAGAACACTGCGTAGAGACAGTAAGCTCTGGTCCTGCGTGTATGCTGCGTGTCAACCTAGAAATTGCAGACTGATGGCATAAGGCTTCTTTTCCCATTATGAAAGCTCCGTTCATGCGGCCTCGAAGCTACCTGAAAAGCATTGTTGTTGCCGGGGTTTTCCTCACTGCCGGCATGGTTCTGGGAAGAAAATGAGTTTTCTCCTAAGAAACCTTGGGGTTCCAGTTCCTTGTTGGAAGCTCACCCTGCTCTGCGCTATACCTAAAGTGAAAGTCAACGTGAGCCCAAGCTTCGAAGTAAGGCCCTGATTATCCTTGCAAAACGAGAGGCGTGCAGCAGCTCCATGAGGCCTTCATCGTTGTTCTGCTTTAGTTTCAAGGTAGTAAGCTTTTCAACACTCCTAGGGGCCTTGCTTCAGCACCCGTTTCAGTACCAGAACACTGCGTAGAACCAGGAAGCTCTGCTCCTGCGTGTATGCTGCGTGTCAACCTAGAAATTAGAGACTGACGGCACAAGGCTAGTTTTCCCATTATGAAAGCTCCGTTGATGCGGCCCCGAAGCTACCTGAAAAGCACTGTTGTTACCGTGCTTTTACTTACAGCCGGCATGGTTCATAGAAGCAAATGAGTTTTCTCGAAAGAAACCTTGTGCTTCCAGTTCCTAGTTGGAAGCTCACCCGGCTCCGCTCTATACCAAACGTGAAAGTCAATGTGAGCACTAGCCTCGAAGTAAGGCCCTGATTATCCGGGCAAAACGGGAGGCGTGCAGCAGCTCCATGAGGCCTTCATCGCTGTTCTGCTTTAGTTTCACGGTAGTAAGCTTTCCAACATTCCTAGGGACTTTGCTTAAGCAACCGTTTCGGTACCAGAACACTGCGTAGAGACAGTAAGCTCTGGTCCTGCGTGTATGCTGCGTGTCAACCTAGAAATTGGAGACTGATGGCATAAGGCTTCTTTTCCCATTATGAAAGCTCCGTTCATGCGGCCTCGAAGCTACCTGAAAAGCATTGTTGTTGCCGGGGTTTTCCTCACTGCCGGCATGGTTCTGGGAAGAAAATGAGTTTTCTCCTAAGAAACCTTGGGGTTCCAGTTCCTTGTTGGAAGCTCACCCTGCTCTGCGCTATACCTAAAGTGAAAGTCAACGTGAGCCCAAGCTTCGAAGTAAGGCCCTGATTATCCTTGCAAAACGAGAGGCGTGCAGCAGCTCCATGAGGCCTTCATCGTTGTTCTGCTTTAGTTTCAAGGTAGTAAGCTTTTCAACACTCCTAGGGGCCTTGCTTCAGCACCCGTTTCAGTACCAGAACACTGCGTAGAACCAGGAAGCTCTGCTCCTGCGTGTATGCTGCGTGTCAACCTAGAAATTAGAGACTGACGGCACAAGGCTAGTTTTCCCATTATGAAAAGCTCCGTTGATGCGGCCCGAAGCTACCTGAAAAGCACTGTTGTTACCGTGCTTTTACTTACAGCCGGCATGGTTCATAGAAGCAAATGAGTTTTCTCGAAAGAAACCTTGTGCTTCCAGTTCCTAGTTGGAAGCTCACCCGGCTCCGCTCTATACCAAACGTGAAAGTCAATGTGAGCACTAGCCTCGAAGTAAGGCCCTGATTATCCGGGCAAAACGGGAGGCGTGCAGCAGCTCCATGAGGCCTTCATCGCTGTTCTGCTTTAGTTTCACGGTAGTAAGCTTTCCAACATTCCTAGGGACTTTGCTTAAGCAACCGTTTCGGTACCAGAACACTGCGTAGAGACAGTAAGCTCTGGTCCTGCGTGTATGCTGCGTGTCAACCTAGAAATTGGAGACTGATGGCATAAGGCTTCTTTTCCCATTATGAAAGCTCCGTTCATGCGGCCTCGAAGCTACCTGAAAAGCATTGTTGTTGCCGGGGTTTTCCTCACTGCCGGCATGGTTCTGGGAAGAAAATGAGTTTTCTCCTAAGAAACCTTGGGGTTCCAGTTCCTTGTTGGAAGCTCACCCTGCTCTGCGCTATACCTAAAGTGAAAGTCAACGTGAGCCCAAGCTTCGAAGTAAGGCCCTGATTATCCTTGCAAAACGAGAGGCGTGCAGCAGCTCCATGAGGCCTTCATCGTTGTTCTGCTTTAGTTTCAAGGTAGTAAGCTTTTCAACACTCCTAGGGGCCTTGCTTCAGCACCCGTTTCAGTACCAGAACACTGCGTAGAACCAGGAAGCTCTGCTCCTGCGTGTATGCTGCGTGTCAACCTAGAAATTAGAGACTGACGGCACAAGGCTAGTTTTCCCATTATGAAAGCTCCGTTGATGCGGCCCCGAAGCTACCTGAAAAGCACTGTTGTTACCGTGCTTTTACTTACAGCCGGCATGGTTCATAGAAGCAAATGAGTTTTCTCGAAAGAAACCTTGTGCTTCCAGTTCCTAGTTGGAAGCTCACCCGGCTCCGCTCTATACCAAACGTGAAAGTCAATGTGAGCACTAGCCTCGAAGTAAGGCCCTGATTATCCGGGCAAAACGGGAGGCGTGCAGCAGCTCCATGAGGCCTTCATCGCTGTTCTGCTTTAGTTTCACGGTAGTAAGCTTTCCAACATTCCTAGGGACTTTGCTTAAGCAACCGTTTCGGTACCAGAACACTGCGTAGAGACAGTAAGCTCTGGTCCTGCGTGTATGCTGCGTGTCAACCTAGAAATTGGAGACTGATGGCATAAGGCTTCTTTTGCCATTATGAAAGCTCCGTTCATGCGGCCTCGAAGCTACCTGAAAAGCATTGTTGTTGCCGGGGTTTTCCTCACTGCCGGCATGGTTCTGGGAAGAAAATGAGTTTTCTCCTAAGAAACCTTGGGGTTCCAGTTCCTTGTTGGAAGCTCACCCTGCTCTGCGCTATACCTAAAGTGAAAGTCAACGTGAGCCCAAGCTTCGAAGTAAGGCCCTGATTATCCTTGCAAAACGAGAGGCGTGCAGCAGCTCCATGAGGCCTTCATCGTTGTTCTGCTTTAGTTTCAAGGTAGTAAGCTTTTCAACACTCCTAGGGGCCTTGCTTCAGCACCCGTTTCAGTACCAGAACACTGCGTAGAACCAGGAAGCTCTGCTCCTGCGTGTATGCTGCGTGTCAACCTAGAAATTAGAGACTGACGGCACAAGGCTAGTTTTCCCATTATGAAAGCTCCGTTGATGCGGCCCCGAAGCTACCTGAAAAGCACTGTTGTTACCGTGCTTTTACTTACAGCCGGCATGGTTCATAGAAGCAAATGAGTTTTCTCGAAAGAAACCTTGTGCTTCCAGTTCCTAGTTGGAAGCTCACCCGGCTCCGCTCTATACCAAACGTGAAAGTCAATGTGAGCACTAGCCTCGAAGTAAGGCCCTGATTATCCGGGCAAAACGGGAGGCGTGCAGCAGCTCCATGAGGCCTTCATCGCTGTTCTGCTTTAGTTTCACGGTAGTAAGCTTTCCAACATTCCTAGGGACTTTGCTTAAGCAACCGTTTCGGTACCAGAACACTGCGTAGAGACAGTAAGCTCTGGTCCTGCGTGTATGCTGCGTGTCAACCTAGAAATTGGAGACTGATGGCATAAGGCTTCTTTTGCCATTATGAAAGCTCCGTTCATGCGGCCTCGAAGCTACCTGAAAAGCATTGTTGTTGCCGGGGTTTTCCTCACTGCCGGCATGGTTCTGGGAAGAAAATGAGTTTTCTCCTAAAGAAACCTTGGGGTTCCAGTTCCTTGTTGGAAGCTCACCCTGCTCTGCGCTATACCTAAAGTGAAAGTCAACGTGAGCCCAAGCTTCGAAGTAAGGCCCTGATTATCCTTGCAAAACGAGAGGCGTGCAGCAGCTCCATGAGGCCTTCATCGTTGTTCTGCTTTAGTTTCAAGGTAGTAAGCTTTTCAACACTCCTAGGGGCCTTGCTTCAGCACCCGTTTCAGTACCAGAACACTGCGTAGAACCAGGAAGCTCTGCTCCTGCGTGTATGCTGCGTGTCAACCTAGAAATTAGAGACTGACGGCACAAGGCTAGTTTTCCCATTATGAAAGCTCCGTTGATGCGGCCCCGAAGCTACCTGAAAAGCACTGTTGTTACCGTGCTTTTACTTACAGCCGGCATGGTTCATAGAAGCAAATGAGTTTTCTCGAAAGAAACCTTGTGCTTCCAGTTCCTAGTTGGAAGCTCACCCGGCTCCGCTCTATACCAAACGTGAAAGTCAATGTGAGCACTAGCCTCGAAGTAAGGCCCTGATTATCCGGGCAAAACGGGAGGCGTGCAGCAGCTCCATGAGGCCTTCATCGCTGTTCTGCTTTAGTTTCACGGTAGTAAGCTTTCCAACATTCCTAGGGACTTTGCTTAAGCAACCGTTTCGGTACCAGAACACTGCGTAGAGACAGTAAGCTCTGGTCCTGCGTGTATGCTGCGTGTCAACCTAGAAATTGGAGGACTGATGGCATAAGGCTTCTTTTGCCATTATGAAAGCTCCGTTCATGCGGCCTCGAAGCTACCTGAAAAGCATTGTTGTTGCCGGGGTTTTCCTCACTGCCGGCATGGTTCTGGGAAGAAAATGAGTTTTCTCCTAAGAAACCTTGGGGTTCCAGTTCCTTGTTGGAAGCTCACCCTGCTCTGCGCTATACCTAAAGTGAAAGTCAACGTGAGCCCAAGCTTCGAAGTAAGGCCCTGATTATCCTTGCAAAACGAGAGGCGTGCAGCAGCTCCATGAGGCCTTCATCGTTGTTCTGCTTTAGTTTCAAGGTAGTAAGCTTTTCAACACTCCTAGGGGCCTTGCTTCAGCACCCGTTTCAGTACCAGAACACTGCGTAGAACCAGGAAGCTCTGCTCCTGCGTGTATGCTGCGTGTCAACCTAGAAATTAGAGACTGACGGCACAAGGCTAGTTTTCCCATTATGAAAGCTCCGTTGATGCGGCCCCGAAGCTACCTGAAAAGCACTGTTGTTACCGTGCTTTTACTTACAGCCGGCATGGTTCATAGAAGCAAATGAGTTTTCTCGAAAGAAACCTTGTGCTTCCAGTTCCTAGTTGGAAGCTCACCCGGCTCCGCTCTATACCAAACGTGAAAGTCAATGTGAGCACTAGCCTCGAAGTAAGGCCCTGATTATCCGGGCAAAACGGGAGGCGTGCAGCAGCTCCATGAGGCCTTCATCGCTGTTCTGCTTTAGTTTCACGGTAGTAAGCTTTCCAACATTCCTAGGGACTTTGCTTAAGCAACCGTTTCGGTACCAGAACACTGCGTAGAGACAGTAAGCTCTGGTCCTGCGTGTATGCTGCGTGTCAACCTAGAAATTGGAGACTGATGGCATAAGGCTTCTTTTCCCATTATGAAAGCTCCGTTCATGCGGCCTCGAAGCTACCTGAAAAGCATTGTTGTTGCCGGGGTTTTCCTCACTGCCGGCATGGTTCTGGGAAGAAAATGAGTTTTCTCCTAAGAAACCTTGGGGTTCCAGTTCCTTGTTGGAAGCTCACCCTGCTCTGCGCTATACCTAAAGTGAAAGTCAACGTGAGCCCAAGCTTCGAAGTAAGGCCCTGATTATCCTTGCAAAACGAGAGGCGTGCAGCAGCTCCATGAGGCCTTCATCGTTGTTCTGCTTTAGTTTCAAGGTAGTAAGCTTTTCAACACTCCTAGGGGCCTTGCTTCAGCACCCGTTTCAGTACCAGAACACTGCGTAGAACCAGGAAGCTCTGCTCCTGCGTGTATGCTGCGTGTCAACCTAGAAATTAGAGACTGACGGCACAAGGCTAGTTTTCCCATTATGAAAGCTCCGTTGATGCGGCCCCGAAGCTACCTGAAAAGCACTGTTGTTACCGTGCTTTTACTTACAGCCGGCATGGTTCATAGAAGCAAATGAGTTTTCTCGAAAGAAACCTTGTGCTTCCAGTTCCTAGTTGGAAGCTCACCCGGCTCCGCTCTATACCAAACGTGAAAGTCAATGTGAGCACTAGCCTCGAAGTAAGGCCCTGATTATCCGGGCAAAACGGGAGGCGTGCAGCAGCTCCATGAGGCCTTCATCGCTGTTCTGCTTTAGTTTCACGGTAGTAAGCTTTCCAACATTCCTAGGGACTTTGCTTAAGCAACCGTTTCGGTACCAGAACACTGCGTAGAGACAGTAAGCTCTGGTCCTGCGTGTATGCTGCGTGTCAACCTAGAAATTGGAGACTGATGGCATAAGGCTTCTTTTGCCATTATGAAAGCTCCGTTCATGCGGCCTCGAAGCTACCTGAAAAGCATTGTTGTTGCCGGGGTTTTCCTCACTGCCGCATGGTTCTGGGAAGAAAATGAGTTTTCTCCTAAGAAACCTTGGGGTTCCAGTTCCTTGTTGGAAGCTCACCCTGCTCTGCGCTATACCTAAAGTGAAAGTCAACGTGAGCCCAAGCTTCGAAGTAAGGCCCTGATTATCCTTGCAAAACGAGAGGCGTGCAGCAGCTCCATGAGGCCTTCATCGTTGTTCTGCTTTAGTTTCAAGGTAGTAAGCTTTTCAACACTCCTAGGGGCCTTGCTTCAGCACCC
Source organism: Eubalaena glacialis (assembly GCF_028564815.1). NCBI lineage: Eukaryota > Metazoa > Chordata > Mammalia > Artiodactyla > Balaenidae > Eubalaena > Eubalaena glacialis. The sequence goes on from NC_083725.1 coordinate 29,856,605, forward strand.
GTTTCAGTACCAGAACACTGCGTAGAACCAGGAAGCTCTGCTCCTGCGTGTATGCTGCGTGTCAACCTAGAAATTAGAGACTGACGGCACAAGGCTAGTTTTCCCATTATGAAAGCTCCGTTGATGCGGCCCCGAAGCTACCTGAAAAGCACTGTTGTTACCGTGCTTTTACTTACAGCCGGCATGGTTCATAGAAGCAAATGAGTTTTCTCGAAAGAAACCTTGTGCTTCCAGTTCCTAGTTGGAAGCTCACCCGGCTCCGCTCTATACCAAACGTGAAAGTCAATGTGAGCACTAGCCTCGAAGTAAGGCCCTGATTATCCGGGCAAAACGGGAGGCGTGCAGCAGCTCCATGAGGCCTTCATCGCTGTTCTGCTTTAGTTTCACGGTAGTAAGCTTTCCAACATTCCTAGGGACTTTGCTTAAGCAACCGTTTCGGTACCAGAACACTGCGTAGAGACAGTAAGCTCTGGTCCTGCGTGTATGCTGCGTGTCAACCTAGAAATTGGAGACTGATGGCATAAGGCTTCTTTTGCCATTATGAAAGCTCCGTTCATGCGGCCTCGAAGCTACCTGAAAAGCATTGTTGTTGCCGGGGTTTTCCTCACTGCCGGCATGGTTCTGGGAAGAAAATGAGTTTTCTCCTAAGAAACCTTGGGGTTCCAGTTCCTTGTTGGAAGCTCACCCTGCTCTGCGCTATACCTAAAGTGAAAGTCAACGTGAGCCCAAGCTTCGAAGTAAGGCCCTGATTATCCTTGCAAAACGAGAGGCGTGCAGCAGCTCCATGAGGCCTTCATCGTTGTTCTGCTTTAGTTTCAAGGTAGTAAGCTTTTCAACACTCCTAGGGGCCTTGCTTCAGCACCCGTTTCAGTACCAGAACACTGCGTAGAACCAGGAAGCTCTGCTCCTGCGTGTATGCTGCGTGTCAACCTAGAAATTAGAGACTGACGGCACAAGGCTAGTTTTCCCATTATGAAAGCTCCGTTGATGCGGCCCCGAAGCTACCTGAAAAGCACTGTTGTTACCGTGCTTTTACTTACAGCCGGCATGGTTCATAGAAGCAAATGAGTTTTCTCGAAAGAAACCTTGTGCTTCCAGTTCCTAGTTGGAAGCTCACCCGGCTCCGCTCTATACCAAACGTGAAAGTCAATGTGAGCACTAGCCTCGAAGTAAGGCCCTGATTATCCGGGCAAAACGGGAGGCGTGCAGCAGCTCCATGAGGCCTTCATCGCTGTTCTGCTTTAGTTTCACGGTAGTAAGCTTTCCAACATTCCTAGGGACTTTGCTTAAGCAACCGTTTCGGTACCAGAACACTGCGTAGAGACAGTAAGCTCTGGTCCTGCGTGTATGCTGCGTGTCAACCTAGAAATTGGAGACTGATGGCATAAGGCTTCTTTTGCCATTATGAAAGCTCCGTTCATGCGGCCTCGAAGCTACCTGAAAAGCATTGTTGTTGCCGGGGTTTTCCTCACTGCCGGCATGGTTCTGGGAAGAAAATGAGTTTTCTCCTAAGAAACCTTGGGGTTCCAGTTCCTTGTTGGAAGCTCACCCTGCTCTGCGCTATACCTAAAGTGAAAGTCAACGTGAGCCCAAGCTTCGAAGTAAGGCCCTGATTATCCTTGCAAAACGAGAGGCGTGCAGCAGCTCCATGAGGCCTTCATCGTTGTTCTGCTTTAGTTTCAAGGTAGTAAGCTTTTCAACACTCCTAGGGGCCTTGCTTCAGCACCCGTTTCAGTACCAGAACACTGCGTAGAACCAGGAAGCTCTGCTCCTGCGTGTATGCTGCGTGTCAACCTAGAAATTAGAGACTGACGGCACAAGGCTAGTTTTCCCATTATGAAAGCTCCGTTGATGCGGCCCCGAAGCTACCTGAAAAGCACTGTTGTTACCGTGCTTTTACTTACAGCCGGCATGGTTCATAGAAGCAAATGAGTTTTCTCGAAAGAAACCTTGTGCTTCCAGTTCCTAGTTGGAAGCTCACCCGGCTCCGCTCTATACCAAACGTGAAAGTCAATGTGAGCACTAGCCTCGAAGTAAGGCCCTGATTATCCGGGCAAAACGGGAGGCGTGCAGCAGCTCCATGAGGCCTTCATCGCTGTTCTGCTTTAGTTTCACGGTAGTAAGCTTTCCAACATTCCTAGGGACTTTGCTTAAGCAACCGTTTCGGTACCAGAACACTGCGTAGAGACAGTAAGCTCTGGTCCTGCGTGTATGCTGCGTGTCAACCTAGAAATTGGAGACTGATGGCATAAGGCTTCTTTTCCCATTATGAAAGCTCCGTTCATGCGGCCTCGAAGCTACCTGAAAAGCATTGTTGTTGCCGGGGTTTTCCTCACTGCCGGCATGGTTCTGGGAAGAAAATGAGTTTTCTCCTAAGAAACCTTGGGGTTCCAGTTCCTTGTTGGAAGCTCACCCTGCTCTGCGCTATACCTAAAGTGAAAGTCAACGTGAGCCCAAGCTTCGAAGTAAGGCCCTGATTATCCTTGCAAAACGAGAGGCGTGCAGCAGCTCCATGAGGCCTTCATCGTTGTTCTGCTTTAGTTTCAAGGTAGTAAGCTTTTCAACACTCCTAGGGGCCTTGCTTCAGCACCCGTTTCAGTACCAGAACACTGCGTAGAACCAGGAAGCTCTGCTCCTGCGTGTATGCTGCGTGTCAACCTAGAAATTAGAGACTGACGGCACAAGGCTAGTTTTCCCATTATGAAAGCTCCGTTGATGCGGCCCCGAAGCTACCTGAAAAGCACTGTTGTTACCGTGCTTTTACTTACAGCCGGCATGGTTCATAGAAGCAAATGAGTTTTCTCGAAAGAAACCTTGTGCTTCCAGTTCCTAGTTGGAAGCTCACCCGGCTCCGCTCTATACCAAACGTGAAAGTCAATGTGAGCACTAGCCTCGAAGTAAGGCCCTGATTATCCGGGCAAAACGGGAGGCGTGCAGCAGCTCCATGAGGCCTTCATCGCTGTTCTGCTTTAGTTTCACGGTAGTAAGCTTTCCAACATTCCTAGGGACTTTGCTTAAGCAACCGTTTCGGTACCAGAACACTGCGTAGAGACAGTAAGCTCTGGTCCTGCGTGTATGCTGCGTGTCAACCTAGAAATTGGAGACTGATGGCATAAGGCTTCTTTTCCCATTATGAAAGCTCCGTTCATGCGGCCTCGAAGCTACCTGAAAAGCATTGTTGTTGCCGGGGTTTTCCTCACTGCCGGCATGGTTCTGGGAAGAAAATGAGTTTTCTCCTAAGAAACCTTGGGGTTCCAGTTCCTTGTTGGAAGCTCACCCTGCTCTGCGCTATACCTAAAGTGAAAGTCAACGTGAGCCCAAGCTTCGAAGTAAGGCCCTGATTATCCTTGCAAAACGAGAGGCGTGCAGCAGCTCCATGAGGCCTTCATCGTTGTTCTGCTTTAGTTTCAAGGTAGTAAGCTTTTCAACACTCCTAGGGGCCTTGCTTCAGCACCCGTTTCAGTACCAGAACACTGCGTAGAACCAGGAAGCTCTGCTCCTGCGTGTATGCTGCGTGTCAACCTAGAAATTAGAGACTGACGGCACAAGGCTAGTTTTCCCATTATGAAAGCTCCGTTGATGCGGCCCCGAAGCTACCTGAAAAGCACTGTTGTTACCGTGCTTTTACTTACAGCCGGCATGGTTCATAGAAGCAAATGAGTTTTCTCGAAAGAAACCTTGTGCTTCCAGTTCCTAGTTGGAAGCTCACCCGGCTCCGCTCTATACCAAACGTGAAAGTCAATGTGAGCACTAGCCTCGAAGTAAGGCCCTGATTATCCGGGCAAAACGGGAGGCGTGCAGCAGCTCCATGAGGCCTTCATCGCTGTTCTGCTTTAGTTTCACGGTAGTAAGCTTTCCAACATTCCTAGGGACTTTGCTTAAGCAACCGTTTCGGTACCAGAACACTGCGTAGAGACAGTAAGCTCTGGTCCTGCGTGTATGCTGCGTGTCAACCTAGAAATTGGAGACTGATGGCATAAGGCTTCTTTTCCCATTATGAAAGCTCCGTTCATGCGGCCTCGAAGCTACCTGAAAAGCATTGTTGTTGCCGGGGTTTTCCTCACTGCCGGCATGGTTCTGGGAAGAAAATGAGTTTTCTCCTAAGAAACCTTGGGGTTCCAGTTCCTTGTTGGAAGCTCACCCTGCTCTGCGCTATACCTAAAGTGAAAGTCAACGTGAGCCCAAGCTTCGAAGTAAGGCCCTGATTATCCTTGCAAAACGAGAGGCGTGCAGCAGCTCCATGAGGCCTTCATCGTTGTTCTGCTTTAGTTTCAAGGTAGTAAGCTTTTCAACACTCCTAGGGGCCTTGCTTCAGCACCCGTTTCAGTACCAGAACACTGCGTAGAACCAGGAAGCTCTGCTCCTGCGTGTATGCTGCGTGTCAACCTAGAAATTAGAGACTGACGGCACAAGGCTAGTTTTCCCATTATGAAAGCTCCGTTGATGCGGCCCCGAAGCTACCTGAAAAGCACTGTTGTTACCGTGCTTTTACTTACAGCCGGCATGGTTCATAGAAGCAAATGAGTTTTCTCGAAAGAAACCTTGTGCTTCCAGTTCCTAGTTGGAAGCTCACCCGGCTCCGCTCTATACCAAACGTGAAAGTCAATGTGAGCACTAGCCTCGAAGTAAGGCCCTGATTATCCGGGCAAAACGGGAGGCGTGCAGCAGCTCCATGAGGCCTTCATCGCTGTTCTGCTTTAGTTTCACGGTAGTAAGCTTTCCAACATTCCTAGGGACTTTGCTTAAGCAACCGTTTCGGTACCAGAACACTGCGTAGAGACAGTAAGCTCTGGTCCTGCGTGTATGCTGCGTGTCAACCTAGAAATTGGAGACTGATGGCATAAGGCTTCTTTTCCCATTATGAAAGCTCCGTTCATGCGGCCTCGAAGCTACCTGAAAAGCATTGTTGTTGCCGGGGTTTTCCTCACTGCCGGCATGGTTCTGGGAAGAAAATGAGTTTTCTCCTAAGAAACCTTGGGGTTCCAGTTCCTTGTTGGAAGCTCACCCTGCTCTGCGCTATACCTACAGTGAAAGTCAACGTGAGCCCAAGCTTCGAAGTAAGGCCCTGATTATCCTTGCAAAACGAGAGGCGTGCAGCAGCTCCATGAGGCCTTCATCGTTGTTCTGCTTTAGTTTCAAGGTAGTAAGCTTTTCAACACTCCTAGGGGCCTTGCTTCAGCACCCGTTTCAGTACCAGAACACTGCGTAGAACCAGGAAGCTCTGCTCCTGCGTGTATGCTGCGTGTCAACCTAGAAATTAGAGACTGACGGCACAAGGCTAGTTTTCCCATTATGAAAGCTCCGTTGATGCGGCCCCGAAGCTACCTGAAAAGCACTGTTGTTACCGTGCTTTTACTTACAGCCGGCATGGTTCATAGAAGCAAATGAGTTTTCTCGAAAGAAACCTTGTGCTTCCAGTTCCTAGTTGGAAGCTCACCCGGCTCCGCTCTATACCAAACGTGAAAGTCAATGTGAGCACTAGCCTCGAAGTAAGGCCCTGATTATCCGGGCAAAACGGGAGGCGTGCAGCAGCTCCATGAGGCCTTCATCGCTGTTCTGCTTTAGTTTCACGGTAGTAAGCTTTCCAACATTCCTAGGGACTTTGCTTAAGCAACCGTTTCGGTACCAGAACACTGCGTAGAGACAGTAAGCTCTGGTCCTGCGTGTATGCTGCGTGTCAACCTAGAAATTGCAGACTGATGGCATAAGGCTTCTTTTCCCATTATGAAAGCTCCGTTCATGCGGCCTCGAAGCTACCTGAAAAGCATTGTTGTTGCCGGGGTTTTCCTCACTGCCGGCATGGTTCTGGGAAGAAAATGAGTTTTCTCCTAAGAAACCTTGGGGTTCCAGTTCCTTGTTGGAAGCTCACCCTGCTCTGCGCTATACCTAAAGTGAAAGTCAACGTGAGCCCAAGCTTCGAAGTAAGGCCCTGATTATCCTTGCAAAACGAGAGGCGTGCAGCAGCTCCATGAGGCCTTCATCGTTGTTCTGCTTTAGTTTCAAGGTAGTAAGCTTTTCAACACTCCTAGGGGCCTTGCTTCAGCACCCGTTTCAGTACCAGAACACTGCGTAGAACCAGGAAGCTCTGCTCCTGCGTGTATGCTGCGTGTCAACCTAGAAATTAGAGACTGACGGCACAAGGCTAGTTTTCCCATTATGAAAGCTCCGTTGATGCGGCCCCGAAGCTACCTGAAAAGCACTGTTGTTACCGTGCTTTTACTTACAGCCGGCATGGTTCATAGAAGCAAATGAGTTTTCTCGAAAGAAACCTTGTGCTTCCAGTTCCTAGTTGGAAGCTCACCCGGCTCCGCTCTATACCAAACGTGAAAGTCAATGTGAGCACTAGCCTCGAAGTAAGGCCCTGATTATCCGGGCAAAACGGGAGGCGTGCAGCAGCTCCATGAGGCCTTCATCGCTGTTCTGCTTTAGTTTCACGGTAGTAAGCTTTCCAACATTCCTAGGGACTTTGCTTAAGCAACCGTTTCGGTACCAGAACACTGCGTAGAGACAGTAAGCTCTGGTCCTGCGTGTATGCTGCGTGTCAACCTAGAAATTGGAGACTGATGGCATAAGGCTTCTTTTGCCATTATGAAAGCTCCGTTCATGCGGCCTCGAAGCTACCTGAAAAGCATTGTTGTTGCCGGGGTTTTCCTCACTGCCGGCATGGTTCTGGGAAGAAAATGAGTTTTCTCCTAAGAAACCTTGGGGTTCCAGTTCCTTGTTGGAAGCTCACCCTGCTCTGCGCTATACCTAAAGTGAAAGTCAACGTGAGCCCAAGCTTCGAAGTAAGGCCCTGATTATCCTTGCAAAACGAGAGGCGTGCAGCAGCTCCATGAGGCCTTCATCGTTGTTCTGCTTTAGTTTCAAGGTAGTAAGCTTTTCAACACTCCTAGGGGCCTTGCTTCAGCACCCGTTTCAGTACCAGAACACTGCGTAGAACCAGGAAGCTCTGCTCCTGCGTGTATGCTGCGTGTCAACCTAGAAATTAGAGACTGACGGCACAAGGCTAGTTTTCCCATTATGAAAGCTCCGTTGATGCGGCCCCGAAGCTACCTGAAAAGCACTGTTGTTACCGTGCTTTTACTTACAGCCGGCATGGTTCATAGAAGCAAATGAGTTTTCTCGAAAGAAACCTTGTGCTTCCAGTTCCTAGTTGGAAGCTCACCCGGCTCCGCTCTATACCAAACGTGAAAGTCAATGTGAGCACTAGCCTCGAAGTAAGGCCCTGATTATCCGGGCAAAACGGGAGGCGTGCAGCAGCTCCATGAGGCCTTCATCGCTGTTCTGCTTTAGTTTCACGGTAGTAAGCTTTCCAACATTCCTAGGGACTTTGCTTAAGCAACCGTTTCGGTACCAGAACACTGCGTAGAGACAGTAAGCTCTGGTCCTGCGTGTATGCTGCGTGTCAACCTAGAAATTGGAGACTGATGGCATAAGGCTTCTTTTGCCATTATGAAAGCTCCGTTCATGCGGCCTCGAAGCTACCTGAAAAGCATTGTTGTTGCCGGGGTTTTCCTCACTGCCGGCATGGTTCTGGGAAGAAAATGAGTTTTCTCCTAAGAAACCTTGGGGTTCCAGTTCCTTGTTGGAAGCTCACCCTGCTCTGCGCTATACCTAAAGTGAAAGTCAACGTGAGCCCAAGCTTCGAAGTAAGGCCCTGATTATCCTTGCAAAACGAGAGGCGTGCAGCAGCTCCATGAGGCCTTCATCGTTGTTCTGCTTTAGTTTCAAGGTAGTAAGCTTTTCAACACTCCTAGGGGCCTTGCTTCAGCACCCGTTTCAGTACCAGAACACTGCGTAGAACCAGGAAGCTCTGCTCCTGCGTGTATGCTGCGTGTCAACCTAGAAATTAGAGACTGACGGCACAAGGCTAGTTTTCCCATTATGAAAGCTCCGTTGATGCGGCCCCGAAGCTACCTGAAAAGCACTGTTGTTACCGTGCTTTTACTTACAGCCGGCATGGTTCATAGAAGCAAATGAGTTTTCTCGAAAGAAACCTTGTGCTTCCAGTTCCTAGTTGGAAGCTCACCCGGCTCCGCTCTATACCAAACGTGAAAGTCAATGTGAGCACTAGCCTCGAAGTAAGGCCCTGATTATCCGGGCAAAACGGGAGGCGTGCAGCAGCTCCATGAGGCCTTCATCGCTGTTCTGCTTTAGTTTCACGGTAGTAAGCTTTCCAACATTCCTAGGGACTTTGCTTAAGCAACCGTTTCGGTACCAGAACACTGCGTAGAGACAGTAAGCTCTGGTCCTGCGTGTATGCTGCGTGTCAACCTAGAAATTGCAGACTGATGGCATAAGGCTTCTTTTGCCATTATGAAAGCTCCGTTCATGCGGCCTCGAAGCTACCTGAAAAGCATTGTTGTTGCCGGGGTTTTCCTCACTGCCGGCATGGTTCTGGGAAGAAAATGAGTTTTCTCCTAAGAAACCTTGGGGTTCCAGTTCCTTGTTGGAAGCTCACCCTGCTCTGCGCTATACCTAAAGTGAAAGTCAACGTGAGCCCAAGCTTCGAAGTAAGGCCCTGATTATCCTTGCAAAACGAGAGGCGTGCAGCAGCTCCATGAGGCCTTCATCGTTGTTCTGCTTTAGTTTCAAGGTAGTAAGCTTTTCAACACTCCTAGGGGCCTTGCTTCAGCACCCGTTTCAGTACCAGAACACTGCGTAGAACCAGGAAGCTCTGCTCCTGCGTGTATGCTGCGTGTCAACCTAGAAATTAGAGACTGACGGCACAAGGCTAGTTTTCCCATTATGAAAGCTCCGTTGATGCGGCCCCGAAGCTACCTGAAAAGCACTGTTGTTACCGTGCTTTTACTTACAGCCGGCATGGTTCATAGAAGCAAATGAGTTTTCTCGAAAGAAACCTTGTGCTTCCAGTTCCTAGTTGGAAGCTCACCCGGCTCCGCTCTATACCAAACGTGAAAGTCAATGTGAGCACTAGCCTCGAAGTAAGGCCCTGATTATCCGGGCAAAACGGGAGGCGTGCAGCAGCTCCATGAGGCCTTCATCGCTGTTCTGCTTTAGTTTCACGGTAGTAAGCTTTCCAACATTCCTAGGGACTTTGCTTAAGCAACCGTTTCGGTACCAGAACACTGCGTAGAGACAGTAAGCTCTGGTCCTGCGTGTATGCTGCGTGTCAACCTAGAAATTGGAGACTGATGGCATAAGGCTTCTTTTCCCATTATGAAAGCTCCGTTCATGCGGCCTCGAAGCTACCTGAAAAGCATTGTTGTTGCCGGGGTTTTCCTCACTGCCGGCATGGTTCTGGGAAGAAAATGAGTTTTCTCCTAAGAAACCTTGGGGTTCCAGTTCCTTGTTGGAAGCTCACCCTGCTCTGCGCTATACCTAAAGTGAAAGTCAACGTGAGCCCAAGCTTCGAAGTAAGGCCCTGATTATCCTTGCAAAACGAGAGGCGTGCAGCAGCTCCATGAGGCCTTCATCGTTGTTCTGCTTTAGTTTCAAGGTAGTAAGCTTTTCAACACTCCTAGGGGCCTTGCTTCAGCACCCGTTTCAGTACCAGAACACTGCGTAGAACCAGGAAGCTCTGCTCCTGCGTGTATGCTGCGTGTCAACCTAGAAATTAGAGACTGACGGCACAAGGCTAGTTTTCCCATTATGAAAGCTCCGTTGATGCGGCCCCGAAGCTACCTGAAAAGCACTGTTGTTACCGTGCTTTTACTTACAGCCGGCATGGTTCATAGAAGCAAATGAGTTTTCTCGAAAGAAACCTTGTGCTTCCAGTTCCTAGTTGGAAGCTCACCCGGCTCCGCTCTATACCAAACGTGAAAGTCAATGTGAGCACTAGCCTCGAAGTAAGGCCCTGATTATCCGGGCAAAACGGGAGGCGTGCAGCAGCTCCATGAGGCCTTCATCGCTGTTCTGCTTTAGTTTCACGGTAGTAAGCTTTCCAACATTCCTAGGGACTTTGCTTAAGCAACCGTTTCGGTACCAGAACACTGCGTAGAGACAGTAAGCTCTGGTCCTGCGTGTATGCTGCGTGTCAACCTAGAAATTGCAGACTGATGGCATAAGGCTTCTTTTGCCATTATGAAAGCTCCGTTCATGCGGCCTCGAAGCTACCTGAAAAGCATTGTTGTTGCCGGGGTTTTCCTCACTGCCGGCATGGTTCTGGGAAGAAAATGAGTTTTCTCCTAAGAAACCTTGGGGTTCCAGTTCCTTGTTGGAAGCTCACCCTGCTCTGCGCTATACCTAAAGTGAAAGTCAACGTGAGCCCAAGCTTCGAAGTAAGGCCCTGATTATCCTTGCAAAACGAGAGGCGTGCAGCAGCTCCATGAGGCCTTCATCGTTGTTCTGCTTTAGTTTCAAGGTAGTAAGCTTTTCAACACTCCTAGGGGCCTTGCTTCAGCACCCGTTTCAGTACCAGAACACTGCGTAGAACCAGGAAGCTCTGCTCCTGCGTGTATGCTGCGTGTCAACCTAGAAATTAGAGACTGACGGCACAAGGCTAGTTTTCCCATTATGAAAGCTCCGTTGATGCGGCCCCGAAGCTACCTGAAAAGCACTGTTGTTACCGTGCTTTTACTTACAGCCGGCATGGTTCATAGAAGCAAATGAGTTTTCTCGAAAGAAACCTTGTGCTTCCAGTTCCTAGTTGGAAGCTCACCCGGCTCCGCTCTATACCAAACGTGAAAGTCAATGTGAGCACTAGCCTCGAAGTAAGGCCCTGATTATCCGGGCAAAACGGGAGGCGTGCAGCAGCTCCATGAGGCCTTCATCGCTGTTCTGCTTTAGTTTCACGGTAGTAAGCTTTCCAACATTCCTAGGGACTTTGCTTAAGCAACCGTTTCGGTACCAGAACACTGCGTAGAGACAGTAAGCTCTGGTCCTGCGTGTATGCTGCGTGTCAACCTAGAAATTGCAGACTGATGGCATAAGGCTTCTTTTGCCATTATGAAAGCTCCGTTCATGCGGCCTCGAAGCTACCTGAAAAGCATTGTTGTTGCCGGGGTTTTCCTCACTGCCGGCATGGTTCTGGGAAGAAAATGAGTTTTCTCCTAAGAAACCTTGGGGTTCCAGTTCCTTGTTGGAAGCTCACCCTGCTCTGCGCTATACCTAAAGTGAAAGTCAACGTGAGCCCAAGCTTCGAAGTAAGGCCCTGATTATCCTTGCAAAACGAGAGGCGTGCAGCAGCTCCATGAGGCCTTCATCGTTGTTCTGCTTTAGTTTCAAGGTAGTAAGCTTTTCAACACTCCTAGGGGCCTTGCTTCAGCACCCGTTTCAGTACCAGAACACTGCGTAGAACCAGGAAGCTCTGCTCCTGCGTGTATGCTGCGTGTCAACCTAGAAATTAGAGACTGACGGCACAAGGCTAGTTTTCCCATTATGAAAGCTCCGTTGATGCGGCCCCGAAGCTACCTGAAAAGCACTGTTGTTACCGTGCTTTTACTTACAGCCGGCATGGTTCATAGAAGCAAATGAGTTTTCTCGAAAGAAACCTTGTGCTTCCAGTTCCTAGTTGGAAGCTCACCCGGCTCCGCTCTATACCAAACGTGAAAGTCAATGTGAGCACTAGCCTCGAAGTAAGGCCCTGATTATCCGGGCAAAACGGGAGGCGTGCAGCAGCTCCATGAGGCCTTCATCGCTGTTCTGCTTTAGTTTCACGGTAGTAAGCTTTCCAACATTCCTAGGGACTTTGCTTAAGCAACCGTTTCGGTACCAGAACACTGCGTAGAGACAGTAAGCTCTGGTCCTGCGTGTATGCTGCGTGTCAACCTAGAAATTGGAGACTGATGGCATAAGGCTTCTTTTCCCATTATGAAAGCTCCGTTCATGCGGCCTCGAAGCTACCTGAAAAGCATTGTTGTTGCCGGGGTTTTCCTCACTGCCGGCATGGTTCTGGGAAGAAAATGAGTTTTCTCCTAAGAAACCTTGGGGTTCCAGTTCCTTGTTGGAAGCTCACCCTGCTCTGCGCTATACCTAAAGTGAAAGTCAACGTGAGCCCAAGCTTCGAAGTAAGGCCCTGATTATCCTTGCAAAACGAGAGGCGTGCAGCAGCTCCATGAGGCCTTCATCGTTGTTCTGCTTTAGTTTCAAGGTAGTAAGCTTTTCAACACTCCTAGGGGCCTTGCTTCAGCACCCGTTTCAGTACCAGAACACTGCGTAGAACCAGGAAGCTCTGCTCCTGCGTGTATGCTGCGTGTCAACCTAGAAATTAGAGACTGACGGCACAAGGCTAGTTTTCCCATTATGAAAGCTCCGTTGATGCGGCCCCGAAGCTACCTGAAAAGCACTGTTGTTACCGTGCTTTTACTTACAGCCGGCATGGTTCATAGAAGCAAATGAGTTTTCTCGAAAGAAACCTTGTGCTTCCAGTTCCTAGTTGGAAGCTCACCCGGCTCCGCTCTATACCAAACGTGAAAGTCAATGTGAGCACTAGCCTCGAAGTAAGGCCCTGATTATCCGGGCAAAACGGGAGGCGTGCAGCAGCTCCATGAGGCCTTCATCGCTGTTCTGCTTTAGTTTCACGGTAGTAAGCTTTCCAACATTCCTAGGGACTTTGCTTAAGCAACCGTTTCGGTACCAGAACACTGCGTAGAGACAGTAAGCTCTGGTCCTGCGTGTATGCTGCGTGTCAACCTAGAAATTGGAGACTGATGGCATAAGGCTTCTTTTGCCATTATGAAAGCTCCGTTCATGCGGCCTCGAAGCTACCTGAAAAGCATTGTTGTTGCCGGGGTTTTCCTCACTGCCGGCATGGTTCTGGGAAGAAAATGAGTTTTCTCCTAAGAAACCTTGGGGTTCCAGTTCCTTGTTGGAAGCTCACCCTGCTCTGCGCTATACCTAAAGTGAAAGTCAACGTGAGCCCAAGCTTCGAAGTAAGGCCCTGATTATCCTTGCAAAACGAGAGGCGTGCAGCAGCTCCATGAGGCCTTCATCGTTGTTCTGCTTTAGTTTCAAGGTAGTAAGCTTTTCAACACTCCTAGGGGCCTTGCTTCAGCACCCGTTTCAGTACCAGAACACTGCGTAGAACCAGGAAGCTCTGCTCCTGCGTGTATGCTGCGTGTCAACCTAGAAATTAGAGACTGACGGCACAAGGCTAGTTTTCCCATTATGAAAGCTCCGTTGATGCGGCCCCGAAGCTACCTGAAAAGCACTGTTGTTACCGTGCTTTTACTTACAGCCGGCATGGTTCATAGAAGCAAATGAGTTTTCTCGAAAGAAACCTTGTGCTTCCAGTTCCTAGTTGGAAGCTCACCCGGCTCCGCTCTATACCAAACGTGAAAGTCAATGTGAGCACTAGCCTCGAAGTAAGGCCCTGATTATCCGGGCAAAACGGGAGGCGTGCAGCAGCTCCATGAGGCCTTCATCGCTGTTCTGCTTTAGTTTCACGGTAGTAAGCTTTCCAACATTCCTAGGGACTTTGCTTAAGCAACCGTTTCGGTACCAGAACACTGCGTAGAGACAGTAAGCTCTGGTCCTGCGTGTATGCTGCGTGTCAACCTAGAAATTGGAGACTGATGGCATAAGGCTTCTTTTGCCATTATGAAAGCTCCGTTCATGCGGCCTCGAAGCTACCTGAAAAGCATTGTTGTTGCCGGGGTTTTCCTCACTGCCGGCATGGTTCTGGGAAGAAAATGAGTTTTCTCCTAAGAAACCTTGGGGTTCCAGTTCCTTGTTGGAAGCTCACCCTGCTCTGCGCTATACCTAAAGTGAAAGTCAACGTGAGCCCAAGCTTCGAAGTAAGGCCCTGATTATCCTTGCAAAACGAGAGGCGTGCAGCAGCTCCATGAGGCCTTCATCGTTGTTCTGCTTTAGTTTCAAGGTAGTAAGCTTTTCAACACTCCTAGGGGCCTTGCTTCAGCACCCGTTTCAGTACCAGAACACTGCGTAGAACCAGGAAGCTCTGCTCCTGCGTGTATGCTGCGTGTCAACCTAGAAATTAGAGACTGACGGCACAAGGCTAGTTTTCCCATTATGAAAGCTCCGTTGATGCGGCCCCGAAGCTACCTGAAAAGCACTGTTGTTACCGTGCTTTTACTTACAGCCGGCATGGTTCATAGAAGCAAATGAGTTTTCTCGAAAGAAACCTTGTGCTTCCAGTTCCTAGTTGGAAGCTCACCCGGCTCCGCTCTATACCAAACGTGAAAGTCAATGTGAGCACTAGCCTCGAAGTAAGGCCCTGATTATCCTGGCAAAACGGGAGGCGTGCAGCAGCTCCATGAGGCCTTCATCGCTGTTCTGCTTTAGTTTCACGGTAGTAAGCTTTCCAACATTCCTAGGGACTTTGCTTAAGCAACCGTTTCGGTACCAGAACACTGCGTAGAGACAGTAAGCTCTGGTCCTGCGTGTATGCTGCGTGTCAACCTAGAAATTGGAGACTGATGGCATAAGGCTTCTTTTCCCATTATGAAAGCTCCGTTCATGCGGCCTCGAAGCTACCTGAAAAGCATTGTTGTTGCCGGGGTTTTCCTCACTGCCGGCATGGTTCTGGGAAGAAAATGAGTTTTCTCCTAAGAAACCTTGGGGTTCCAGTTCCTTGTTGGAAGCTCACCCTGCTCTGCGCTATACCTAAAGTGAAAGTCAACGTGAGCCCAAGCTTCGAAGTAAGGCCCTGATTATCCTTGCAAAACGAGAGGCGTGCAGCAGCTCCATGAGGCCTTCATCGTTGTTCTGCTTTAGTTTCAAGGTAGTAAGCTTTTCAACACTCCTAGGGGCCTTGCTTCAGCACCCGTTTCAGTACCAGAACACTGCGTAGAACCAGGAAGCTCTGCTCCTGCGTGTATGCTGCGTGTCAACCTAGAAATTAGAGACTGACGGCACAAGGCTAGTTTTCCCATTATGAAAGCTCCGTTGATGCGGCCCCGAAGCTACCTGAAAAGCACTGTTGTTACCGTGCTTTTACTTACAGCCGGCATGGTTCATAGAAGCAAATGAGTTTTCTCGAAAGAAACCTTGTGCTTCCAGTTCCTAGTTGGAAGCTCACCCGGCTCCGCTCTATACCAAACGTGAAAGTCAATGTGAGCACTAGCCTCGAAGTAAGGCCCTGATTATCCGGGCAAAACGGGAGGCGTGCAGCAGCTCCATGAGGCCTTCATCGCTGTTCTGCTTTAGTTTCACGGTAGTAAGCTTTCCAACATTCCTAGGGACTTTGCTTAAGCAACCGTTTCGGTACCAGAACACTGCGTAGAGACAGTAAGCTCTGGTCCTGCGTGTATGCTGCGTGTCAACCTAGAAATTGGAGACTGATGGCATAAGGCTTCTTTTCCCATTATGAAAGCTCCGTTCATGCGGCCTCGAAGCTACCTGAAAAGCATTGTTGTTGCCGGGGTTTTCCTCACTGCCGGCATGGTTCTGGGAAGAAAATGAGTTTTCTCCTAAGAAACCTTGGGGTTCCAGTTCCTTGTTGGAAGCTCACCCTGCTCTGCGCTATACCTAAAGTGAAAGTCAACGTGAGCCCAAGCTTCGAAGTAAGGCCCTGATTATCCTTGCAAAACGAGAGGCGTGCAGCAGCTCCATGAGGCCTTCATCGTTGTTCTGCTTTAGTTTCAAGGTAGTAAGCTTTTCAACACTCCTAGGGGCCTTGCTTCAGCACCCGTTTCAGTACCAGAACACTGCGTAGAACCAGGAAGCTCTGCTCCTGCGTGTATGCTGCGTGTCAACCTAGAAATTAGAGACTGACGGCACAAGGCTAGTTTTCCCATTATGAAAGCTCCGTTGATGCGGCCCCGAAGCTACCTGAAAAGCACTGTTGTTACCGTGCTTTTACTTACAGCCGGCATGGTTCATAGAAGCAAATGAGTTTTCTCGAAAGAAACCTTGTGCTTCCAGTTCCTAGTTGGAAGCTCACCCGGCTCCGCTCTATACCAAACGTGAAAGTCAATGTGAGCACTAGCCTCGAAGTAAGGCCCTGATTATCCGGGCAAAACGGGAGGCGTGCAGCAGCTCCATGAGGCCTTCATCGCTGTTCTGCTTTAGTTTCACGGTAGTAAGCTTTCCAACATTCCTAGGGACTTTGCTTAAGCAACCGTTTCGGTACCAGAACACTGCGTAGAGACAGTAAGCTCTGGTCCTGCGTGTATGCTGCGTGTCAACCTAGAAATTGGAGACTGATGGCATAAGGCTTCTTTTCCCATTATGAAAGCTCCGTTCATGCGGCCTCGAAGCTACCTGAAAAGCATTGTTGTTGCCGGGGTTTTCCTCACTGCCGGCATGGTTCTGGGAAGAAAATGAGTTTTCTCCTAAGAAACCTTGGGGTTCCAGTTCCTTGTTGGAAGCTCACCCTGCTCTGCGCTATACCTAAAGTGAAAGTCAACGTGAGCCCAAGCTTCGAAGTAAGGCCCTGATTATCCTTGCAAAACGAGAGGCGTGCAGCAGCTCCATGAGGCCTTCATCGTTGTTCTGCTTTAGTTTCAAGGTAGTAAGCTTTTCAACACTCCTAGGGGCCTTGCTTCAGCACCCGTTTCAGTACCAGAACACTGCGTAGAACCAGGAAGCTCTGCTCCTGCGTGTATGCTGCGTGTCAACCTAGAAATTAGAGACTGACGGCACAAGGCTAGTTTTCCCATTATGAAAGCTCCGTTGATGCGGCCCCGAAGCTACCTGAAAAGCACTGTTGTTACCGTGCTTTTACTTACAGCCGGCATGGTTCATAGAAGCAAATGAGTTTTCTCGAAAGAAACCTTGTGCTTCCAGTTCCTAGTTGGAAGCTCACCCGGCTCCGCTCTATACCAAACGTGAAAGTCAATGTGAGCACTAGCCTCGAAGTAAGGCCCTGATTATCCGGGCAAAACGGGAGGCGTGCAGCAGCTCCATGAGGCCTTCATCGCTGTTCTGCTTTAGTTTCACGGTAGTAAGCTTTCCAACATTCCTAGGGACTTTGCTTAAGCAACCGTTTCGGTACCAGAACACTGCGTAGAGACAGTAAGCTCTGGTCCTGCGTGTATGCTGCGTGTCAACCTAGAAATTGCAGACTGATGGCATAAGGCTTCTTTTCCCATTATGAAAGCTCCGTTCATGCGGCCTCGAAGCTACCTGAAAAGCATTGTTGTTGCCGGGGTTTTCCTCACTGCCGGCATGGTTCTGGGAAGAAAATGAGTTTTCTCCTAAGAAACCTTGGGGTTCCAGTTCCTTGTTGGAAGCTCACCCTGCTCTGCGCTATACCTAAAGTGAAAGTCAACGTGAGCCCAAGCTTCGAAGTAAGGCCCTGATTATCCTTGCAAAACGAGAGGCGTGCAGCAGCTCCATGAGGCCTTCATCGTTGTTCTGCTTTAGTTTCAAGGTAGTAAGCTTTTCAACACTCCTAGGGGCCTTGCTTCAGCACCCGTTTCAGTACCAGAACACTGCGTAGAACCAGGAAGCTCTGCTCCTGCGTGTATGCTGCGTGTCAACCTAGAAATTAGAGACTGACGGCACAAGGCTAGTTTTCCCATTATGAAAGCTCCGTTGATGCGGCCCCGAAGCTACCTGAAAAGCACTGTTGTTACCGTGCTTTTACTTACAGCCGGCATGGTTCATAGAAGCAAATGAGTTTTCTCGAAAGAAACCTTGTGCTTCCAGTTCCTAGTTGGAAGCTCACCCGGCTCCGCTCTATACCAAACGTGAAAGTCAATGTGAGCACTAGCCTCGAAGTAAGGCCCTGATTATCCGGGCAAAACGGGAGGCGTGCAGCAGCTCCATGAGGCCTTCATCGCTGTTCTGCTTTAGTTTCACGGTAGTAAGCTTTCCAACATTCCTAGGGACTTTGCTTAAGCAACCGTTTCGGTACCAGAACACTGCGTAGAGACAGTAAGCTCTGGTCCTGCGTGTATGCTGCGTGTCAACCTAGAAATTGCAGACTGATGGCATAAGGCTTCTTTTCCCATTATGAAAGCTCCGTTCATGCGGCCTCGAAGCTACCTGAAAAGCATTGTTGTTGCCGGGGTTTTCCTCACTGCCGGCATGGTTCTGGGAAGAAAATGAGTTTTCTCCTAAGAAACCTTGGGGTTCCAGTTCCTTGTTGGAAGCTCACCCTGCTCTGCGCTATACCTAAAGTGAAAGTCAACGTGAGCCGAAGCTTCGAAGTAAGGCCCTGATTATCCTTGCAAAACGAGAGGCGTGCAGCAGCTCCATGAGGCCTTCATCGTTGTTCTGCTTTAGTTTCAAGGTAGTAAGCTTTTCAACACTCCTAGGGGCCTTGCTTCAGCACCCGTTTCAGTACCAGAACACTGCGTAGAACCAGGAAGCTCTGCTCCTGCGTGTATGCTGCGTGTCAACCTAGAAATTAGAGACTGACGGCACAAGGCTAGTTTTCCCATTATGAAAGCTCCGTTGATGCGGCCCCGAAGCTACCTGAAAAGCACTGTTGTTACCGTGCTTTTACTTACAGCCGGCATGGTTCATAGAAGCAAATGAGTTTTCTCGAAAGAAACCTTGTGCTTCCAGTTCCTAGTTGGAAGCTCACCCGGCTCCGCTCTATACCAAACGTGAAAGTCAATGTGAGCACTAGCCTCGAAGTAAGGCCCTGATTATCCGGGCAAAACGGGAGGCGTGCAGCAGCTCCATGAGGCCTTCATCGCTGTTCTGCTTTAGTTTCACGGTAGTAAGCTTTCCAACATTCCTAGGGACTTTGCTTAAGCAACCGTTTCGGTACCAGAACACTGCGTAGAGACAGTAAGCTCTGGTCCTGCGTGTATGCTGCGTGTCAACCTAGAAATTGCAGACTGATGGCATAAGGCTTCTTTTCCCATTATGAAAGCTCCGTTCATGCGGCCTCGAAGCTACCTGAAAAGCATTGTTGTTGCCGGGGTTTTCCTCACTGCCGGCATGGTTCTGGGAAGAAAATGAGTTTTCTCCTAAGAAACCTTGGGGTTCCAGTTCCTTGTTGGAAGCTCACCCTGCTCTGCGCTATACCTAAAGTGAAAGTCAACGTGAGCCCAAGCTTCGAAGTAAGGCCCTGATTATCCTTGCAAAACGAGAGGCGTGCAGCAGCTCCATGAGGCCTTCATCGTTGTTCTGCTTTAGTTTCAAGGTAGTAAGCTTTTCAACACTCCTAGGGGCCTTGCTTCAGCACCCGTTTCAGTACCAGAACACTGCGTAGAACCAGGAAGCTCTGCTCCTGCGTGTATGCTGCGTGTCAACCTAGACATTAGAGACTGACGGCACAAGGCTAGTTTTCCCATTATGAAAGCTCCGTTGATGCGGCCCCGAAGCTACCTGAAAAGCACTGTTGTTACCGTGCTTTTACTTACAGCCGGCATGGTTCATAGAAGCAAATGAGTTTTCTCGAAAGAAACCTTGTGCTTCCAGTTCCTAGTTGGAAGCTCACCCGGCTCCGCTCTATACCAAACGTGAAAGTCAATGTGAGCACTAGCCTCGAAGTAAGGCCCTGATTATCCGGGCAAAACGGGAGGCGTGCAGCAGCTCCATGAGGCCTTCATCGCTGTTCTGCTTTAGTTTCACGGTAGTAAGCTTTCCAACATTCCTAGGGACTTTGCTTAAGCAACCGTTTCGGTACCAGAACACTGCGTAGAGACAGTAAGCTCTGGTCCTGCGTGTATGCTGCGTGTCAACCTAGAAATTGGAGACTGATGGCATAAGGCTTCTTTTGCCATTATGAAAGCTCCGTTCATGCGGCCTCGAAGCTACCTGAAAAGCATTGTTGTTGCCGGGGTTTTCCTCACTGCCGGCATGGTTCTGGGAAGAAAATGAGTTTTCTCCTAAGAAACCTTCGGGTTCCAGTTCCTTGTTGGAAGCTCACCCTGCTCTGCGCTATACCTAAAGTGAAAGTCAACGTGAGCCCAAGCTTCGAAGTAAGGCCCTGATTATCCTTGCAAAACGAGAGGCGTGCAGCAGCTCCATGAGGCCTTCATCGTTGTTCTGCTTTAGTTTCAAGGTAGTAAGCTTTTCAACACTCCTAGGGGCCTTGCTTCAGCACCCGTTTCAGTACCAGAACACTGCGTAGAACCAGGAAGCTCTGCTCCTGCGTGTATGCTGCGTGTCAACCTAGACATTAGAGACTGACGGCACAAGGCTAGTTTTCCCATTATGAAAGCTCCGTTGATGCGGCCCCGAAGCTACCTGAAAAGCACTGTTGTTACCGTGCTTTTACTTACAGCCGGCATGGTTCATAGAAGCAAATGAGTTTTCTCGAAAGAAACCTTGTGCTTCCAGTTCCTAGTTGGAAGCTCACCCGGCTCCGCTCTATACCAAACGTGAAAGTCAATGTGAGCACTAGCCTCGAAGTAAGGCCCTGATTATCCGGGCAAAACGGGAGGCGTGCAGCAGCTCCATGAGGCCTTCATCGCTGTTCTGCTTTAGTTTCACGGTAGTAAGCTTTCCAACATTCCTAGGGACTTTGCTTAAGCAACCGTTTCGGTACCAGAACACTGCGTAGAGACAGTAAGCTCTGGTCCTGCGTGTATGCTGCGTGTCAACCTAGAAATTGGAGACTGATGGCATAAGGCTTCTTTTGCCATTATGAAAGCTCCGTTCATGCGGCCTCGAAGCTACCTGAAAAGCATTGTTGTTGCCGGGGTTTTCCTCACTGCCGGCATGGTTCTGGGAAGAAAATGAGTTTTCTCCTAAGAAACCTTCGGGTTCCAGTTCCTTGTTGGAAGCTCACCCTGCTCTGCGCTATACCTAAAGTGAAAGTCAACGTGAGCCCAAGCTTCGAAGTAAGGCCCTGATTATCCTTGCAAAACGAGAGGCGTGCAGCAGCTCCATGAGGCCTTCATCGTTGTTCTGCTTTAGTTTCAAGGTAGTAAGCTTTTCAACACTCCTAGGGGCCTTGCTTCAGCACCCGTTTCAGTACCAGAACACTGCGTAGAACCAGGAAGCTCTGCTCCTGCGTGTATGCTGCGTGTCAACCTAGAAATTAGAGACTGACGGCACAAGGCTAGTTTTCCCATTATGAAAGCTCCGTTGATGCGGCCCCGAAGCTACCTGAAAAGCACTGTTGTTACCGTGCTTTTACTTACAGCCGGCATGGTTCATAGAAGCAAATGAGTTTTCTCGAAAGAAACCTTGTGCTTCCAGTTCCTAGTTGGAAGCTCACCCGGCTCCGCTCTATACCAAACGTGAAAGTCAATGTGAGCACTAGCCTCGAAGTAAGGCCCTGATTATCCGGGCAAAACGGGAGGCGTGCAGCAGCTCCATGAGGCCTTCATCGCTGTTCTGCTTTAGTTTCACGGTAGTAAGCTTTCCAACATTCCTAGGGACTTTGCTTAAGCAACCGTTTCGGTACCAGAACACTGCGTAGAGACAGTAAGCTCTGGTCCTGCGTGTATGCTGCGTGTCAACCTAGAAATTGGAGACTGATGGCATAAGGCTTCTTTTGCCATTATGAAAGCTCCGTTCATGCGGCCTCGAAGCTACCTGAAAAGCATTGTTGTTGCCGGGGTTTTCCTCACTGCCGGCATGGTTCTGGGAAGAAAATGAGTTTTCTCCTAAGAAACCTTGGGGTTCCAGTTCCTTGTTGGAAGCTCACCCTGCTCTGCGCTATACCTAAAGTGAAAGTCAACGTGAGCCCAAGCTTCGAAGTAAGGCCCTGATTATCCTTGCAAAACGAGAGGCGTGCAGCAGCTCCATGAGGCCTTCATCGTTGTTCTGCTTTAGTTTCAAGGTAGTAAGCTTTTCAACACTCCTAGGGGCCTTGCTTCAGCACCCGTTTCAGTACCAGAACACTGCGTAGAACCAGGAAGCTCTGCTCCTGCGTGTATGCTGCGTGTCAACCTAGAAATTAGAGACTGACGGCACAAGGCTAGTTTTCCCATTATGAAAGCTCCGTTGATGCGGCCCCGAAGCTACCTGAAAAGCACTGTTGTTACCGTGCTTTTACTTACAGCCGGCATGGTTCATAGAAGCAAATGAGTTTTCTCGAAAGAAACCTTGTGCTTCCAGTTCCTAGTTGGAAGCTCACCCGGCTCCGCTCTATACCAAACGTGAAAGTCAATGTGAGCACTAGCCTCGAAGTAAGGCCCTGATTATCCGGGCAAAACGGGAGGCGTGCAGCAGCTCCATGAGGCCTTCATCGCTGTTCTGCTTTAGTTTCACGGTAGTAAGCTTTCCAACATTCCTAGGGACTTTGCTTAAGCAACCGTTTCGGTACCAGAACACTGCGTAGAGACAGTAAGCTCTGGTCCTGCGTGTATGCTGCGTGTCAACCTAGAAATTGGAGACTGATGGCATAAGGCTTCTTTTGCCATTATGAAAGCTCCGTTCATGCGGCCTCGAAGCTACCTGAAAAGCATTGTTGTTGCCGGGGTTTTCCTCACTGCCGGCATGGTTCTGGGAAGAAAATGAGTTTTCTCCTAAGAAACCTTGGGGTTCCAGTTCCTTGTTGGAAGCTCACCCTGCTCTGCGCTATACCTAAAGTGAAAGTCAACGTGAGCCCAAGCTTCGAAGTAAGGCCCTGATTATCCTTGCAAAACGAGAGGCGTGCAGCAGCTCCATGAGGCCTTCATCGTTGTTCTGCTTTAGTTTCAAGGTAGTAAGCTTTTCAACACTCCTAGGGGCCTTGCTTCAGCACCCGTTTCAGTACCAGAACACTGCGTAGAACCAGGAAGCTCTGCTCCTGCGTGTATGCTGCGTGTCAACCTAGAAATTAGAGACTGACGGCACAAGGCTAGTTTTCCCATTATGAAAGCTCCGTTGATGCGGCCCCGAAGCTACCTGAAAAGCACTGTTGTTACCGTGCTTTTACTTACAGCCGGCATGGTTCATAGAAGCAAATGAGTTTTCTCGAAAGAAACCTTGTGCTTCCAGTTCCTAGTTGGAAGCTCACCCGGCTCCGCTCTATACCAAACGTGAAAGTCAATGTGAGCACTAGCCTCGAAGTAAGGCCCTGATTATCCGGGCAAAACGGGAGGCGTGCAGCAGCTCCATGAGGCCTTCATCGCTGTTCTGCTTTAGTTTCACGGTAGTAAGCTTTCCAACATTCCTAGGGACTTTGCTTAAGCAACCGTTTCGGTACCAGAACACTGCGTAGAGACAGTAAGCTCTGGTCCTGCGTGTATGCTGCGTGTCAACCTAGAAATTGGAGACTGATGGCATAAGGCTTCTTTTCCCATTATGAAAGCTCCGTTCATGCGGCCTCGAAGCTACCTGAAAAGCATTGTTGTTGCCGGGGTTTTCCTCACTGCCGGCATGGTTCTGGGAAGAAAATGAGTTTTCTCCTAAGAAACCTTGGGGTTCCAGTTCCTTGTTGGAAGCTCACCCTGCTCTGCGCTATACCTAAAGTGAAAGTCAACGTGAGCCCAAGCTTCGAAGTAAGGCCCTGATTATCCTTGCAAAACGAGAGGCGTGCAGCAGCTCCATGAGGCCTTCATCGTTGTTCTGCTTTAGTTTCAAGGTAGTAAGCTTTTCAACACTCCTAGGGGCCTTGCTTCAGCACCCGTTTCAGTACCAGAACACTGCGTAGAACCAGGAAGCTCTGCTCCTGCGTGTATGCTGCGTGTCAACCTAGAAATTAGAGACTGACGGCACAAGGCTAGTTTTCCCATTATGAAAGCTCCGTTGATGCGGCCCCGAAGCTACCTGAAAAGCACTGTTGTTACCGTGCTTTTACTTACAGCCGGCATGGTTCATAGAAGCAAATGAGTTTTCTCGAAAGAAACCTTGTGCTTCCAGTTCCTAGTTGGAAGCTCACCCGGCTCCGCTCTATACCAAACGTGAAAGTCAATGTGAGCACTAGCCTCGAAGTAAGGCCCTGATTATCCGGGCAAAACGGGAGGCGTGCAGCAGCTCCATGAGGCCTTCATCGCTGTTCTGCTTTAGTTTCACGGTAGTAAGCTTTCCAACATTCCTAGGGACTTTGCTTAAGCAACCGTTTCGGTACCAGAACACTGCGTAGAGACAGTAAGCTCTGGTCCTGCGTGTATGCTGCGTGTCAACCTAGAAATTGGAGACTGATGGCATAAGGCTTCTTTTCCCATTATGAAAGCTCCGTTCATGCGGCCTCGAAGCTACCTGAAAAGCATTGTTGTTGCCGGGGTTTTCCTCACTGCCGGCATGGTTCTGGGAAGAAAATGAGTTTTCTCCTAAGAAACCTTGGGGTTCCAGTTCCTTGTTGGAAGCTCACCCTGCTCTGCGCTATACCTAAAGTGAAAGTCAACGTGAGCCCAAGCTTCGAAGTAAGGCCCTGATTATCCTTGCAAAACGAGAGGCGTGCAGCAGCTCCATGAGGCCTTCATCGTTGTTCTGCTTTAGTTTCAAGGTAGTAAGCTTTTCAACACTCCTAGGGGCCTTGCTTCAGCACCCGTTTCAGTACCAGAACACTGCGTAGAACCAGGAAGCTCTGCTCCTGCGTGTATGCTGCGTGTCAACCTAGAAATTAGAGACTGACGGCACAAGGCTAGTTTTCCCATTATGAAAGCTCCGTTGATGCGGCCCCGAAGCTACCTGAAAAGCACTGTTGTTACCGTGCTTTTACTTACAGCCGGCATGGTTCATAGAAGCAAATGAGTTTTCTCGAAAGAAACCTTGTGCTTCCAGTTCCTAGTTGGAAGCTCACCCGGCTCCGCTCTATACCAAACGTGAAAGTCAATGTGAGCACTAGCCTCGAAGTAAGGCCCTGATTATCCGGGCAAAACGGGAGGCGTGCAGCAGCTCCATGAGGCCTTCATCGCTGTTCTGCTTTAGTTTCACGGTAGTAAGCTTTCCAACATTCCTAGGGACTTTGCTTAAGCAACCGTTTCGGTACCAGAACACTGCGTAGAGACAGTAAGCTCTGGTCCTGCGTGTATGCTGCGTGTCAACCTAGAAATTGGAGACTGATGGCATAAGGCTTCTTTTGCCATTATGAAAGCTCCGTTCATGCGGCCTCGAAGCTACCTGAAAAGCATTGTTGTTGCCGGGGTTTTCCTCACTGCCGGCATGGTTCTGGGAAGAAAATGAGTTTTCTCCTAAGAAACCTTGGGGTTCCAGTTCCTTGTTGGAAGCTCACCCTGCTCTGCGCTATACCTAAAGTGAAAGTCAACGTGAGCCCAAGCTTCGAAGTAAGGCCCTGATTATCCTTGCAAAACGAGAGGCGTGCAGCAGCTCCATGAGGCCTTCATCGTTGTTCTGCTTTAGTTTCAAGGTAGTAAGCTTTTCAACACTCCTAGGGGCCTTGCTTCAGCACCCGTTTCAGTACCAGAACACTGCGTAGAACCAGGAAGCTCTGCTCCTGCGTGTATGCTGCGTGTCAACCTAGAAATTAGAGACTGACGGCACAAGGCTAGTTTTCCCATTATGAAAGCTCCGTTGATGCGGCCCCGAAGCTACCTGAAAAGCACTGTTGTTACCGTGCTTTTACTTACAGCCGGCATGGTTCATAGAAGCAAATGAGTTTTCTCGAAAGAAACCTTGTGCTTCCAGTTCCTAGTTGGAAGCTCACCCGGCTCCGCTCTATACCAAACGTGAAAGTCAATGTGAGCACTAGCCTCGAAGTAAGGCCCTGATTATCCGGGCAAAACGGGAGGCGTGCAGCAGCTCCATGAGGCCTTCATCGCTGTTCTGCTTTAGTTTCACGGTAGTAAGCTTTCCAACATTCCTAGGGACTTTGCTTAAGCAACCGTTTCGGTACCAGAACACTGCGTAGAGACAGTAAGCTCTGGTCCTGCGTGTATGCTGCGTGTCAACCTAGAAATTGGAGACTGATGGCATAAGGCTTCTTTTCCCATTATGAAAGCTCCGTTCATGCGGCCTCGAAGCTACCTGAAAAGCATTGTTGTTGCCGGGGTTTTCCTCACTGCCGGCATGGTTCTGGGAAGAAAATGAGTTTTCTCCTAAGAAACCTTGGGGTTCCAGTTCCTTGTTGGAAGCTCACCCTGCTCTGCGCTATACCTAAAGTGAAAGTCAACGTGAGCCCAAGCTTCGAAGTAAGGCCCTGATTATCCTTGCAAAACGAGAGGCGTGCAGCAGCTCCATGAGGCCTTCATCGTTGTTCTGCTTTAGTTTCAAGGTAGTAAGCTTTTCAACACTCCTAGGGGCCTTGCTTCAGCACCCGTTTCAGTACCAGAACACTGCGTAGAACCAGGAAGCTCTGCTCCTGCGTGTATGCTGCGTGTCAACCTAGAAATTAGAGACTGACGGCACAAGGCTAGTTTTCCCATTATGAAAGCTCCGTTGATGCGGCCCCGAAGCTACCTGAAAAGCACTGTTGTTACCGTGCTTTTACTTACAGCCGGCATGGTTCATAGAAGCAAATGAGTTTTCTCGAAAGAAACCTTGTGCTTCCAGTTCCTAGTTGGAAGCTCACCCGGCTCCGCTCTATACCAAACGTGAAAGTCAATGTGAGCACTAGCCTCGAAGTAAGGCCCTGATTATCCGGGCAAAACGGGAGGCGTGCAGCAGCTCCATGAGGCCTTCATCGCTGTTCTGCTTTAGTTTCACGGTAGTAAGCTTTCCAACATTCCTAGGGACTTTGCTTAAGCAACCGTTTCGGTACCAGAACACTGCGTAGAGACAGTAAGCTCTGGTCCTGCGTGTATGCTGCGTGTCAACCTAGAAATTGGAGACTGATGGCATAAGGCTTCTTTTCCCATTATGAAAGCTCCGTTCATGCGGCCTCGAAGCTACCTGAAAAGCATTGTTGTTGCCGGGGTTTTCCTCACTGCCGGCATGGTTCTGGGAAGAAAATGAGTTTTCTCCTAAGAAACCTTGGGGTTCCAGTTCCTTGTTGGAAGCTCACCCTGCTCTGCGCTATACCTAAAGTGAAAGTCAACGTGAGCCCAAGCTTCGAAGTAAGGCCCTGATTATCCTTGCAAAACGAGAGGCGTGCAGCAGCTCCATGAGGCCTTCATCGTTGTTCTGCTTTAGTTTCAAGGTAGTAAGCTTTTCAACACTCCTAGGGGCCTTGCTTCAGCACCCGTTTCAGTACCAGAACACTGCGTAGAACCAGGAAGCTCTGCTCCTGCGTGTATGCTGCGTGTCAACCTAGAAATTAGAGACTGACGGCACAAGGCTAGTTTTCCCATTATGAAAGCTCCGTTGATGCGGCCCCGAAGCTACCTGAAAAGCACTGTTGTTACCGTGCTTTTACTTACAGCCGGCATGGTTCATAGAAGCAAATGAGTTTTCTCGAAAGAAACCTTGTGCTTCCAGTTCCTAGTTGGAAGCTCACCCGGCTCCGCTCTATACCAAACGTGAAAGTCAATGTGAGCACTAGCCTCGAAGTAAGGCCCTGATTATCCGGGCAAAACGGGAGGCGTGCAGCAGCTCCATGAGGCCTTCATCGCTGTTCTGCTTTAGTTTCACGGTAGTAAGCTTTCCAACATTCCTAGGGACTTTGCTTAAGCAACCGTTTCGGTACCAGAACACTGCGTAGAGACAGTAAGCTCTGGTCCTGCGTGTATGCTGCGTGTCAACCTAGAAATTGGAGACTGATGGCATAAGGCTTCTTTTCCCATTATGAAAGCTCCGTTCATGCGGCCTCGAAGCTACCTGAAAAGCATTGTTGTTGCCGGGGTTTTCCTCACTGCCGGCATGGTTCTGGGAAGAAAATGAGTTTTCTCCTAAGAAACCTTGGGGTTCCAGTTCCTTGTTGGAAGCTCACCCTGCTCTGCGCTATACCTAAAGTGAAAGTCAACGTGAGCCCAAGCTTCGAAGTAAGGCCCTGATTATCCTTGCAAAACGAGAGGCGTGCAGCAGCTCCATGAGGCCTTCATCGTTGTTCTGCTTTAGTTTCAAGGTAGTAAGCTTTTCAACACTCCTAGGGGCCTTGCTTCAGCACCCGTTTCAGTACCAGAACACTGCGTAGAACCAGGAAGCTCTGCTCCTGCGTGTATGCTGCGTGTCAACCTAGAAATTAGAGACTGACGGCACAAGGCTAGTTTTCCCATTATGAAAGCTCCGTTGATGCGGCCCCGAAGCTACCTGAAAAGCACTGTTGTTACCGTGCTTTTACTTACAGCCGGCATGGTTCATAGAAGCAAATGAGTTTTCTCGAAAGAAACCTTGTGCTTCCAGTTCCTAGTTGGAAGCTCACCCGGCTCCGCTCTATACCAAACGTGAAAGTCAATGTGAGCACTAGCCTCGAAGTAAGGCCCTGATTATCCGGGCAAAACGGGAGGCGTGCAGCAGCTCCATGAGGCCTTCATCGCTGTTCTGCTTTAGTTTCACGGTAGTAAGCTTTCCAACATTCCTAGGGACTTTGCTTAAGCAACCGTTTCGGTACCAGAACACTGCGTAGAGACAGTAAGCTCTGGTCCTGCGTGTATGCTGCGTGTCAACCTAGAAATTGGAGACTGATGCATAAGGCTCTTTTCCCATTATGAAAGCTCCGTTCATGCGGCCTCGAAGCTACCTGAAAAGCATTGTTGTTGCCGGGGTTTTCCTCACTGCCGGCATGGTTCTGGGAAGAAATGAGTTTTCTCCTAAGAAACCTTGGGGTTCCAGTTCCTTGTTGGAAGCTCACCCTGCTCTGCGCTATACCTAAAGTGAAAGTCAACGTGAGCCCAAGCTTCGAAGTAAGGCCCTGATTATCCTTGCAAAACGAGAGGCGTGCAGCAGCTCCATGAGGCCTTCATCGTTGTTCTGCTTTAGTTTCAAGGTAGTAAGCTTTTCAACACTCCTAGGGCCTTGCTTCAGCACCCGTTTCAGTACCAGAACACTGCGTAGAACCAGGAAGCTCTGCTCCTGCGTGTATGCTGCGTGTCAACCTAGAAATTAGAGACTGACGGCACAAGGCTAGTTTCCCATTATGAAAGCTCCGTTGATGCGGCCCCGAAGCTACCTGAAAAGCACTGTTGTTACCGTGCTTTTACTTACAGCCGGCATGGTTCATAGAAGCAAATGAGTTTTCTCGAAAGAAACCTTGTGCTTCCAGTTCCTAGTTGGAAGCTCACCCGGCTCCGCTCTATACCAAACGTGAAAGTCAATGTGAGCACTAGCCTCGAAGTAAGGCCCTGATTATCCGGGCAAAACGGGAGGCGTGCAGCAGCTCCATGAGGCCTTCATCGCTGTTCTGCTTTAGTTTCACGGTAGTAAGCTTTCCAACATTCCTAGGGACTTTGCTTAAGCAACCGTTTCGGTACCAGAACACTGCGTAGAGACAGTAAGCTCTGGTCCTGCGTGTATGCTGCGTGTCAACCTAGAAATTGGAGACTGATGGCATAAGGCTTCTTTTCCATTATGAAAGCTCCGTTCATGCGGCCTCGAAGCTACCTGAAAAGCATTGTTGTTGCCGGGGTTTTCCTCACTGCCGGCATGGTTTCTGGAAGAAAATGAGTTTTCTCCTAAGAAACCTTGGGGTTCCAGTTCCTTGTTGGAAGCTCACCCTGCTCTGCGCTATACCTAAAGTGAAAGTCAACGTGAGCCCAAGCTTCGAAGTAAGGCCCTGATTATCCTTGCAAAACGAGAGGCGTGCAGCAGCTCCATGAGGCCTTCATCGTTGTTCTGCTTTAGTTTCAAGGTAGTAAGCTTTTCAACACTCCTAGGGGCCTTGCTTCAGCACCCGTTTCAGTACCAGAACACTGCGTAGAAACCAGGAAGCTCTGCTCCTGCGTGTATGCTGCGTGGTCCAACCTAGAAATTAGAGACTGACGGCACAAGGCTAGTTTTCCCATTATGAAAGCTCCGTTGATGCGGCCCCGAAGCTACCTGAAAAGCACTGTTGTTACCGTGCTTTTACTTACAGCCGGCATGGTTTCATAGAAGCAAATGAGTTTCTCGAAAGAAACCTTGTGCTTCCAGTTCCTAGTTGGAAGCTCACCCGGCTCCGCTCTATACCAAACGTGAAAGTCAATGTGAGCACTAGCCTCGAAGTAAGGCCCTGATTATCCGGGCAAAGGGACGGGAGGCGTGCAGCAGCTCCATGAGGCCTTCATCGCTGTTCTGCTTTAGTTTCACGGTAGTAAGCTTTCCACATTCCTAGGGACTTTGCTTAAGCAACCGTTTTCGGTACCAGAACACTGCGTAGAGACAGTAAGCTCTGGTCCTGCGTGTATGCTGCGTGTCAACCTAGAAATTGGAGACTGATGGCATAAGGCTTCTTTGCCATTATGAAAGCTCCGTTCAGGCGGCCGTCGAAGCTACCTGAAAAGCATTGTTGTTGCCGGGGTTTTCCTCACTGCCGCATGGTTCTGGAAGAAAATGAGTTTTCTCCTAAGAAACCTTGGGGTTCCAGTTCCTTGTTGGAAGCTCACCCTGCTCTGCGCTATACCTAAAGTGAAAGTCAACGTGAGCCCAAGCTTCGAAGTAAGGCCCTGATTATCCTTGCAAAACGAGAGGCGTGCAGCAGCTCCATGAGGCCTTCATCGTTGTTCTGCTTTAGTTTCAAGGTAGTAAGCTTTTCAACACTCCTAGGGGCCTTGCTTCAGCACCCGTTTCAGTACCAGAACACTGCGTAGAACCAGGAAGCTCTGCTCCTGCGTGTATGCTGCGGTGTCAACCTAGAAATTAGAGACTGACGGCACAAGGCTAGTTTTCCCATTATGAAAGCTCCGTTGATGCTGCCCCGAAGCTACCTGAAAAGCACTGTTGTTACCGTGCTTTTACTTACAGCCGGCATGGTTCATAGAAGCAAATGAGTTTTCTCGAAAGAACCTTGTGCTTCCAGTTCCTAGTTGGAAGCTCACCCGGCTCCGCTCTATACCAAACGTGAAAGTCAATGTGAGCACTAGCCTCGAAGTAAGGCCCTGATTATCCGGGCAAAACGGGGAGGCGTGCAGCAGCTCCATGAGGCCTTCATCGCTGTTCTGCTTTAGTTTCACGGTAGTAAGCTTTCCAACATTCCTAGGGACTTTGCTTAAGCAACCGTTTCGGTACCAGAACACTGCGTAGAGACAGTAAGCTCTGGTCCTGCGTGTATGCTGCGTGTCAACCTCGAAATTGGAGACTGATGGCATAGGCTTCTTTTGCCATTATGAAAGCTCCGTTCATGCGGCCTCGAAGCTACCTGAAAAGCATTGTTGTTGCCGGGGGTTTTCCTCACTGCCGGCATGGTTCTGGGAAGAAAATGAGTTTTCTCCTAAGAAACCTTGGGGTTCCAGTTCCTTGTTGGAAGCTCACCCTGCTCTGCGCTATACCTAAAGTGAAAGTCAACGTGAGCCCAAGCTTCGAAGTAAGGCCCTGATTATCCTTGCAAAACGAGAGGCGTGCAGCAGCTCCATGAGGCCTTCATCGTTGTTTCTGCTTTAGTTTCAAGGTAGTAGCTTTTCAACACTCCTAGGGGCCTTGCTTCAGCACCCGTTTCAGTACCAGAACACTGCGTAGAACCAGGAAGCTCTGCTCCTGCGTGTATGCTGCGTGTCAACCTAGAAATTAGAGACTGACGGCACAAGGCTAGTTTTTCCCATTATGAAAGCTCCGTTGATGCGGCCCCGAAGCTACCTGAAAAGCACTGTTGTTACCGTGCTTTTACTTACAGCCGGCATGGTTCATAGAAGCAAATGATTTTTCTCGAAAGAAACCTTGTGCTTCCAGTTCCTAGTTGGAAGCTCACCCGGCTCCGCTCTATACCAAACGTGAAAGTCAATGTGAGCACTAGCCTCGAAGTAAGGCCCTGATTATCCGGGCAAAACGGGAGGCGTGCAGCAGCTCCATGAGGCCTCATCGCTGTTCTGCTTTAGTTTCACGGTAGTAAGCTTTCCAACATTCCTAGGGACTTTGCTTAAGCAACCGTTTCGGTACCAGAACACTGCGTAGAGACAGTAAGCTCTGGTCCTGCGTGTATGCTGCGTGTCACCTAGAAATTGGAGACTGATGGCATAAGGCTTCTTTTCCCATTATGAAAGCTCCGTTCATGCGGCCTCGAAGCTACCTGAAAAGCAGTGTTGTTGCCGGGGTGTTCCTCACTGCCGGCATGGGTCTGGGAAGAAATGAGTTTTCTCCTAAGAAACCTTGGGGTTCCAGTTCCTTGTTGGAAGCTCACCCTGCTCTGCGCTATACCTAAAGTGAAAGTCAACGTGAGCCCAAGCTTCGAAGTAAGGCCCTGATTATCCTTGCAAAACGAGAGGCGTGCAGCAGCTCCATGAGGCTTCATCGTTGTTCTGCTTTAGTTTCAAGGTAGTAAGCTTTTCAACACTCCTAGGGGCCTTGCTTCAGCACCCGTTTCAGTACCAGAACACTGCGTAGAACCAGGAAGCTCTGCTCCTGCGTGTATGCTGCGTGTCAACCTAGAATTAGAGACTGACGGCACAAGGCTAGTTTTCCCATTATGGAAGCTCCGTTGATGCGGCCCCGAAGCTACCTGAAAAGCACTGTTGTTACCGTGCTTTACTTACAGCCGGCATGGTTCATAGAAGCAAATGAGTTTTCGCGAAAGAACCTTGTGCTTCCAGTTCCTAGTTGGAAGCTCACCCGGCTCCGCTCTATACCAAACGTGAAAGTCAATGTGAGCACTAGCCTCGAAGTAAGGCCCTGATTATCCGGGCAAAACGGGAGGCGTGCAGCAGCTCCATGAGGCCTTCATCGCTGTTCTGCTTTAGTTTCACGGTAGTAAGGCTTTCCAACATTCCTAGGGACTTTGCTTAAGCAACCGTTTCGGTACCAGAACACTGCGTAGAGACAGTAAGCTCTGGTCCTGCGTGTATGCTGCGTGTCAACCTAGAAATTGCAGACTGATGGCATAAGGCTTCTTTTCCCATTATGAAAGCTCCGTCATGCGGCCTCGAAGCTACCTGAAAAGCATTGTTGTTGCCGGGGTTTTCCTCACTGCCGGCATGGTTCTGAGAAGAAAATGAGTTTTCTCCTAAGAAACCTTGGGGTTCCAGTTCCTTGTTGGAAGCTCACCCTGCTCTGCGCTATACCTAAAGTGAAGTCAACGTGAGCCGAAGCTTCGAAGTAAGCCCTGATTATCCTTGCAAAACGAGAGGCGTGCAGCAGCTCCATGAGGCCTTCATCGTTGTTCTGCTTTAGTTTCAAGGTAGTAAGCTTTTCAACACTCCTAGGGGCCTTGCTTCAGCACCCGTTTCAGTACCAGAACACTGCGTAGAACCAGGAAGCTCTGCTCCTGCGTGTATGCTGCGTGTCAACCTAGACATTAGAGACTGACGGCACAAGGCTAGTTTTCCCATTATGAAAGCTCCGGTGATGCGGCCCCGAAGCTACCTGAAAAGCACTGTTGTTACCGTGCTTTTACTTACAGCCGGCATGGTTCATAGAAGCAAATGAGTTTTCTCGAAAGAAACCTTGTGCTTCCAGTTCCTAGTTGGAAGCTCACCCGGGCTCCGCTCTATACCAAACGTGAAAGTCAATGTGAGCACTAGCCTCGAAGTAAGGCCCTGATTATCCGGGCAAAACGGGAGGCGTGCAGCAGCTCCATGAGGCCTTCATCGCTGTTCTGCTTTAGTTTCACGGTAGTAAGCCTTTCCAACATTCCTAGGGACTTTGCTTAAGCAACCCGTTTTCGGTACCAGAACACTGCGTAGAGACAGTAAGCTCTGGTCCTGCGTGTATGCTGCGTGTCAACCTAGAAATTGGAGACTGATGGCATAAGGCTTCTTTTGCCATTATGAAAGCTCCGTTCATGCGGGCCTCGAAGCTACCTGAAAAGCATTGTTGTTGCCGGGGGTTTTCCTCACTGCCGGCATGGTTCTGAGAAGAAAATGAGTTTTCTCCTAAGAAACCTTGGGGTTCCAGTTCCTTGTTGGAAGCTCACCCTGCTCTGCGCTATACCTAAAGTGAAAGTCAACGTGAGCCCAAGCTTCGAAGTAAGGCCCTGATTATCCTTGCAAAACGAGAGGCGTGCAGGCAGCTCATGAGGCCTTCATCGTTGTTCTGCTTTAGTTTCAAGGTAGTAAGCTTTTCAACACTCCTAGGGGCCTTGCTTCAGCACCCGTGTCAGTACCAGAACACTGCGTAGAACCAGGAAGCTCTGCTCCTGCGTGTATGCTGCGTGTCAACCTAGACATTAGAGACTGACGGCACAAGGCTAGTTTTCCCATTATGAAAGCTCCGTTGGATGCGGCCCCGAAGCTACTGGAAAAGCACTGTTGTTACCGTGCTTTTACTTACAGCCGGCATGGTTCATAGAAGCAA